>NC_059473.1:32544167-33830540 GCF_018139145.2 Gymnogyps californianus
TTGCATTTTCATTCTCAGTACTAAAAATCATTCTAAGTGGAGAGAAAAAATAAATACAAAAATGGGAATGGAGAATAAAGACGCTTTCATGAAAAGAGATGTAATGAGCAGAGAAAATTGCCTCTTTTCATTACAGCCTTAAGCTTGACCTCATGCTCTGTCTCACAAGCTGTATTTTTCATTATTATCCTCAGAAATATCTTATATTCCATGTGTTTTTTCTTCCTATTGAAGAAATTCAGACAATGACGGTGATGGTGATGAGGAACCCTGTTTTATGAGAGCTAACCTGTGGCTGTTTTTCATCCACTCAAGGCTTCCAAAGAACCTGAAAGTGTTTCTCTCCCAGCATTTGTAGTCAATTAACACTTTTCACCCTCAGCTGATGATATTTCAGATTGAGTAAACTGTATCTATCATTGCTAAAGTGGAGCTGTCAGGTACATGAACCCCAGATTTCTTTCATTTAAAAAAAAGGAAGGGGATAAGCTTTATGAATAGATAAAGCAAGTAAGAGTCTACCCCAGCATAGTTTGCAGATGGCATAAAAAGAAAATGTCAATCTTTTATTAATCAACAGCAACAATTGTTTCTTGTTAAACTTAAAGCTTGGCAAGAGCATTATATCTAATTCTCTCAGCATTTTACTGAGGTGGTAGAAGCTGATGGGAAAGAGTGGCAAAAGTATTTATACCTCCTTTAGAAAGCAAAATAGAATCAGTCCTGAGTACAGCATTAGACTTCATTAGAAACAGGGGCATTTTGAAGAATGAAACTCACTGATGTAGCTAAAATCTTAAATTAATGACATAATGCCATATCCAGCTGAGGAGATCTAGAATGCATAAGCGTCCAGAAATATGCAATGAAATGAGCCTGAACAAGGAGAAACACATTTGATTTTTTTAAATTTATTTATTCCATCATTTTCCTTTAATAACAGGGGATCAAACCGCACTGCCCATTAGCCTTTACCACCATGCACCATTTTGGGAGCTCGAATCTGAGTTGCTTATCAGCCGTAGCCTGGAGGCTTATTTATAAGCTGCTGTTTTCCTGGATATGTTTTTTATTGTTTGGGGTTTTTTTCCTGTGTATGTATGGCCTGCATTCCTGAGCGTACTGCTGTGCATTTGGCTGTGTTAAAAAAGATTCTAAAAAAAAAAAAAAATTAAGATTGTATACGGCATTATATTACTGGCTCATCTCATCATCATTCATAGGCTTTCTTGAATCTTTTTTCTTCATTCTTTTCTTCTCAATCTCTCCTCACAAGAGACAGTTTCCAGGTTCTTGATGACTCAGACTGGTTTTATGTGAAATTTTATTTACTCCTAGTTTTTTCTTTTATTTTGAAAATATATGTTCACAATATTCCTTTATTCCAGATTAAAATAAAGTGGCTACAATAATTTGAATAAAAACAAAGTTTGTAATTGGGTGGAAATTGTATTGAAAGTATTCACTGTCTTTTAAAATGTTTCAATTTTCTTTCTTTTTTGTCAGAAAAAGCAGATTCAAAAGACAGTCTTCTTTGGACAATGAAATGATTGCTTTTCCATCTAATTTTTTTGCTGAAAAAATATTCATTATTGATAACCAAAAATAAAAGAAGAGAAAAATAATTTTTAGATTTAATTTTTCTTCCCAAAAGCTGAAGGTTGCAGCCATTTTATGTGTAACCAACATAAATCCACAGTAATTCTGCTAGTTTCTACCATTTCGGAATCTGAAGCAATGTGTCAGAGGCTAAACTTTTTTTGTGCTGATCTGGTTCAGCTGTGCATTGCTTGAGAATGAACTCTCAAATCTCTTCTAAGATGGGCAGATCACTTATCTGAAGTTGAATAATTTAAGAATTTAAGGTGCTCCTAAGAAACATGATTTAGAAGAGCTGACATGTTTTCAAACTTGGTTGACACCCTGCATCTTTAACAGAAGTTGACAAGACAGAGCTCCTGCTCTTCCAAGTCTCTTTATATGGTCTTGAAAAAGTAAAATCACCTTCCCTACTCCTGCATCTGTCAGGATCAAATATTCATCATTAGACAAGATACCATATCCATTATTTTAGGGAAAAAAAAAAAGGTGGCGATAAATCCCATACAAGATTAACACATCCAAAGAACCTAGCAAGGTTAATTCTCTGCCTGTGCACCACTGTCTCCCAATGAAAGCTTGCAATTGAAGAGGAAAGACCTTCTCTAGTAAGTGTTTTCCTTATTGACATGATCTTTTATTGTTTATTCATGCTCACTATAGCAGGGAAGACCTATTTTCCTCCAAAGAGCCTATTTATACTGCTTTCTAATTTTACATTTCAATGGCTTTACAACTTGTCCTTCAGCTTTGCAGAGTTTTCTCTGCTGGAGTTTTCCTCCTCTCACAAGCTAAGAGGCACAACTTGAGAAAGAGTACAATGTAGATCTTTTTTCCAATTAAACCAGGTAAAAAAAAAACCCATGAGGTGTGAACGTGCCTTCTGCACTTCCTGCAGATGTCCTGCTGGCCAGCTAAAGTGATTTAAGCCTCAATTTAAAAAGCTTTAATGAAACAGGAAGGAGTAGGAATGCAAAACCATCTCTAGAGCACAATGGATTCAATGCTTTTTGCAGCTGTTTTGCAGGTACAAGAGAGGTATGTCTGTGCCAAATTGGACTTGGCAAGAGTGAAAGACCCCAGGGACTCAAACTCAGTGACACCATGGTTGAGTAATCCAGCTCCATATCAAATGCTGACATAGCTTGTTTCACTTTTTCAGCCAAGTGGTTCCTGTAATTTCCCATGAAAACAAAGTGATACACAAAATAAAAATAGATTATTTCCTTCCCTTCAGGAACTACTATGAGTTAGAAACACCCAAAGGAAACCTTGGGTGATTTCTGGAGCACGCAATATCTATCAAAAGGATTAAAATTCTGGCTGTTCAGGGAATTCACTACTAATTTATTTATTTATTTATTTATTTAGGGATGTACTACAAGGAAGGGCATTGTTCCATACAGGGAAAGTAAAGTTCTTTTCTTGAAAGTACTTTGTAAAGGTGATTAAGCTGTCTCAGAGAACACAGATATCCCCACTGCAAGCTTTCTCTGTGGAAAGTTAAGGGCAGATCCTTCTGATGCAGACTGTGCTGTCTGCAGCTTGAGGCACTGGGGACAAAAGTCAGAGACACCACCTTCGTCATCACACCAGCCACCTCTTTGGTCTCTCGTGCTGCAAAGATTTCTCAAGCTAGTTTTCATTACTCTGGCTGCTCAAACTTTCAGGCTGCTTAAGGAGCTAGAGACCGCAAAACATAATGTTGAATTTCTACTCTCCGCTGCCTTTGTTGCACACATCACACAGAGGACTGAGAAGGGCTTGTTACTGACTGCTCTGGTAGATCTCTATTTACTCCACATGAAGTTTCAATAAGGGCCATGTTTATTTACTCTCTGAATGCCTTGTTAGGGGATGGGAAGTGGTCCATAATCAATGTCTTTATCATACAATCATAGAATAATATAGTTTGGAAGGGAATTTAGGAGGTCTCTAGACCAACTTGCTGCTCAAAATGGGGTGAGCTGTGAGGTCAGACCAGCTTGATCAGAGCTTTATCCAGTCAGGTCTTGAAAAATTCCAAGGATGGAGACCACTCCATCTCAAAAAGTTTCCTCTTGTATACAGCCTGAACCTCTCCCAATTCAATTTATGACCATCTGTTTTTTGTTGTCCCATCCTGCTCCTCAGTAAAGAGCCTGGTGCTGTCTTCTTGATTACTTTTTTGTAGGTATTGGAAGGTTAGGTCCCACCTAAGATTTTACTTCTCCATTCCAAAGTTCTGTGTAGGCAATTTTCCTTCTTTAGTCACTGGTGCAACCGTCAACTAATACCAAGGTTCTGGTTATTGTTGTTGTGTCTGTTTCTTTAATAATTAGATATGTATTATAAGTAAAATAAATTCCTCTCTCATCTGTCGTATGATGATAAGCACTAGTAGAGTGACCCACAAGTCTATAGGCACTTATCAATCTAGCCCCATTGCCCTGATTAGTCAGATGGAAATTCTCTGTGATTCAGGCTTATCTTTTTAATATTCAAACTTTGTCTACTGAAGCATTGGAGGCAACGCTCCTCTGCCTCAGCAACGCACTGCAGGGCCTGTTGTTTCTTTGAAAATGTGGTAGGAGCTGACAAAGAATTACCCATTCACTCATGGGACACAACATCTGCGAAGGACTGAAGACAATTTTCCTAGCAGAACTATATTTTTGAAGATTTTTTTAATAATTGTTTCAGGAATAGGGTCATGGCTTGCTCGCTAAGAAATCTGTGTATGAATTAGGAGACGTGGTTTCCATTCCCTATTCCACTATGGATTTCTGTTTAGACTGCATGGGTCTAAATAACAGGGCAATTATCTAATCGTTCTTTATAGACAAAGAAGGAAAGCAGGCACCTCTAGGGAATGATCAGTTCCCTCCTAAACCAGACACTTAGGACAGTTTAGCCCTATAAGCGCCTCTTTTCGTCTAATGACTCTTAAGGAAAAACCTAGTTTCTTAGCTTAGGTGCAGACACCTACATTTCAGACTTCTAAAGTTAGGTGAGATGAATCCTACTTTCAGTTTTTCTGAGCCTCAGTTCGTCTCAGGGATTAATTGGAAGGATAAGAGCCTGAAGGATTTTTGAGGCATCCAGGTGCTATGTAATAAAGGGAGCTAGGGACTGTGGTTTAGTAACAGATATGCATCCAGTAAGGTATAGATAATAGCTGTGTTGGGTGAAAGCAGTACAAAGAATATGATGGAAGATCTGTAGCTGAGGTCCTCTCAGAAATAGGCACAACACACCTCCCAGCTTCTCCCTCCAGATCAGGGCATGGAGAAGGTGGTACTGCTTCTCCATGCAGGTGAACCTGTCTTTCATCATCAGCACCATGCTAAAGAGGAGGAATCAAGTTAATGAAACACAGAAATTCACCTCGGCTTCCTCAGTTGCAAATAGTGCTTTAAATTTTTATATGGAATGGTGTGATGGGTATAATGTACGATTCCATTTCAGGTAATTACATTCTGCCTGCTTAAAATTCTCCCTGTAGTTTCCACTGGGAAAATGATTCTTGATTTCTCCCTCCTCCACCCCGCTGGGTAGGTACTATTGCTGTCAAGAGAGTGGCTGCTGTGTGCCACCCCCATGCCCTCCATGTACATACATACACAAATTGCGGTGATGTTAGATTAAGCCCTGCATATGCAGATTTTTGTCCTGCCCGCGACTGAAATTGGTTGAAATTGCCTGGGTGTAGCTGAGAGCAATATTTGACCTGCAGTTTTCAAACCACAGGGGAAGAAAGAGGCTGTGAAAAGTCAGTGTTATAGTCAGTCTTCGCATCTAGAGAACAACTTTTTATCAAGGATCCAGAATCATATAATTCTTCCTCATCCCCCAGTGAAGCAGATGAATATCATTTGATGGATTGTGAGACCAGGTAATATGAGGCAGGGAGAGCTGAAGCAACTTGCTGGCTACCAGGCAGTGTGAATGGAGTCAGATGAATGCTTGCAACTGAGTCTGAGCTGCTCAGGCAGGTAACAGCCTACCAGCTGGATTACATGGTTCTACAAAAGGTGATTTAATTGATCTGTTTTACTGGGCAAACAGCCTAGGAGCACTCATATCCTCACTGCCTATTGAAAGAGGTAGTAACCAGAAACAGACAGAGGATAGCTTGTCTTAAAGCTCCAACCCAAACTGCCCGCACTTTTTAACTAGGCACTGAGTCAATGGGAAGACATGGCTAAAAGGCAAGTGGATACCAGCTTTTCCCTCTTCTGCCAAACCCACGCACAGAGCAAGCCTTATTCTGTGGCCCTCAAGGCTAGTCTCACAATTCATTTGGGTTTAAAACTCCCTAGGCACACATGGGCTTTTTGTTGTTGTGTTTTGGGAGTTTTTTTGAGCTGCTGTGTCTATATTCCCAGGCAGCTGCAGCACTGTGGTGTGTGCTAGCAGTCCTGGAGCCTGCTTCCCGGTGGCATGAAATGAAGCAAGAAGACCCAGGTGTTCACTCTGCAGACTGTACTGCTTCATTCTCCTACATTCCTACAATTGATCAGTTTTCCCTTTTTTGCCTCTTTTTTCTTTTTTTTTTTTTTTTCAATTCCCTTGCAAATGTTTCCTTCTCAAGATATATTTACATTTTATTCATGACTCTGTCAGGATTAATTTCAGCGCTTCACGCTGCCTGTGACTCCTCATGTATAATGAATGAAGCAGCAGCTGCTGCAGCTGACAGCCTGGGCACTCCAAGGGCATACACACACCAGCATCATTGGCAACTTCTTACCAGAAAGGATTTTAATACTCCTGCTGTCTGAACCGCACTTCTGGCCAGGGCATGCTGTAGGAAAGAATTGTGGCAGCTCTAAGCAGAAGGTACTTTTCAAATTACTTTCTTGCTCTTTAACCGCATGCATTGATAGTAGCAAAGACTTTGGGTTCATCAGTGTCTAAAGGCTGTAAGATGCTGAGTGTCTGGACTTGATTACCTTGGTAAAATCTTGTGGAATTACTTACCCATCTCAGTACTGTAAGAAACTAATCCTGGATCTGGAGTAGCACACAGATACAGCCTCCATTTTTCCTTTTTCGTCACACAGAATAACTTATTTATAACATAACTCTCCAGAGGCCAAGGATGCTTTTGCACCCAATATGCTCTCAGGGAGTCAGAACAATCCCTGGCTCTGCCACTGAGTTCTTGGGTAGTCATTGGCATGTTGCTTCCTCTTGGTGTCACGTGCTCTTCACATTCAAAATGGGGGGCTAATACTTCTTTTTTCCTCCCAGTATTTTGCCTATTTAGATTAGAAGCTTCTTTAGAGGAGTGTATTAGATGTTTGGATGGACCCTAACACTCTGGCATCTTGATCATCCTGGAGATTTTTAGGTCAACCCATAATAAGAGCAATTACAGTAATAAAACAATGTTTTTGGGATCCCTAATTGAATTACTACCTCAGCCATGTACAGCATCCATTTGCAGTCAAGCAAAAAAAGAACTGTAGAAGTTATCCCAAAAGATAGTGTTTTGTCTCTTTTTTAAATGATGGAAAAATCAATTTTGAGGTAATTTGGAAAAAGGTGTTTCAGATTAACCTTTAAACATACCAAAATATCAACATTTCTAGATGATCAAGTTTGCTTAAATAGAAAAGGTCATCATTTTATGTTTCAATATTTCTAATTATTATGGACTTCTTTAATTTTCACTCCATAAATACTTTTAACATTTTGGCTTCTTTGCCATTTTTGGGCTGTGAAGCAACTTCCAGCATACCAGATTGTCATCTCAGACTCAAACTCTATTTTCAAACCACGTCAGTCAAAACCTCAGATGACAGAACTCTTTTCCATCTTCATGTTCTCTTGTGAATACAGCCCACAAGGTAGGGATATAGAATCCCCTCTAGCACCATTGTTAGCTATTATATTTCTTCTGGCTCACAAAAGTCATGCTTCTTAGGAAAAAAAACCCTGATGTTGAGTCTTATAAGGTGGTGTTATTAAAACTTCTTCCAAAATACTGTGTAAATATTACAGTCTTAGAGAATAATTAAATACCCAATTCCAGAAAAATTGAACAGATTAGCTAGGTGAAAACTATTCATCCAGGGAGTAAGGTTTTGTGCGCTGACTCTTGCTGACTAACTTTAACACTGTCTATTTGACAAATGAAAGGGTTCATTAATTTTTCACAGGTGGGGAAAGTGAGGCCTGTGATGTGCAGATGATTTGTCATAGACTCAGTCACTGGAAAAATCAGGATCATCACTCGGAGGGATTCTTAACCTGCAGCACTGCATACAGTCCAACATGCTCGGTTGGCATCAGCAACCTGAAATAAATAGTGAGGCGCCACCCAGAATAGAGCACATATATTAATGATGGATTTTGCAGAGGAAATGGCTCTGGTCCTTCACTCTGCCCACTCCTGCAGGGGAATGCAGGACCATTATTCCTTACAGTGTTTGAACAAGGGATTTTTTCCAGCTCGTTTGTCCAGTACTTTGTTAAAGAAGTTACACCCAATCACTGTGACTTCCACTAATTCTCCCTTCCCACAGTTCTTCTGTACTTGCATCTGCTTTTTTTTTTCTTCTGCTAGCTGTAGACAATGCAAGGTAAATTGTCCCTTTCACAAACCAGACATCTCTCCAGTCAAGAGGTTCAGATTCATTCAGATAAGCTGTCACAAGTAATTCTTTACTCGTCTGTTGTACCCTTGCAAATTTTGTAACCAAAACAGGTCTAAGAGAATTTATTAAACAGAAGAATCCAGATGCTGGCAACTCAGAAGAGGCTACTTTCCTCTTTGCAAGTGCTAATTTTTTTGATCCAAAACAGTTGTGATCGGGACACTAACCAGATCTGATCCCCCACGCACAAAGCCATTCATCCTTGCGATTATCAACTGCACAGTAACTCCTCTTTTGTGAGACTTAACATCCTGGCCATGGTCCAGGCTGTACTGTTAATACATTCAACATACAAATTCTAAAATACACCCTGCATTTTCATCTGAGTACTGTATTCTTTATCGGCTGCCACAATAGTATGTGTTGTTGCTATGCACAGTTAAACATTGAGGGACTGCTCTGCATTCGTGTGGATATCGCTATTTTCTGTACTGTATTTTCTGCTATAGAAACCTCTAGATTCATAATTCCCAAACCTGTGAAAGCCAAGCCTTTATTTCCTCTTAGGGAAATAAAGCCAGTCACACATATCCTGACTCCCACAAGATGCTGAAAAAAGACCTGTTTGTACATAACCTGCTTCTTGGACCTTCACATCCCCTAGCTCAAGATACCTTTGATTTTATTGTATCTGGTATCTGTCAATAACCTGCCTTTATAGAAAGCCATGAGATCCCCAGCAGAGGTTGTAAAAATATTCTTAGAAGCAGAGGGGGCATAAGTGTAATGTAATTCTTCTAACTTTCATACTATTACATGGAAAGGTCATTCTGGTGCTCAGTGCCTCTGAGAAGAGGACGTTCTTTGTATTGAATGTCTCCCTTTTCCTCCTTTAATTTATTCAGATGTATTTATATCATAATGCCACAGGCTGTTTGGCTGTTTGGTCCCAGCAGCAAGGAAATTAAATTGTTCATTTTTCTGTCATGGGAAAATAATTGAAAATCTTGGGGATTGTCATTATAGTCATTAAACAAAACAACTTGTCAAGAGCACAGTGGATGTCTCTCTCTGGATTCTCCTCCCAGCACCTACCTGAGCTAGGGGAGTTGCGTGGCTCAACTTCTCATGGCTTGCTTCAACCAGGTCCATTTGAAAGACTTCCAGGTATAAGTCAAACTCAGGAGAAGTGACAGAGTCCAAAAGTAGACAATATTGAGTGGTTTTTAAAAGGGGTGACCATGTGTGCAGTAGGTACGCTGATCTCTGACATCTTCTACCCCTGGTGTGGTCTATGCCATTAAGCATTGCTCTGAGCAAGGAGAAGGCAGGCAGGCATATCTGCTGGTCTCAGTTCTGACTCTGCTCCCATTTGCTCAGTTTACTGTAGTGTTTAATCAAGGGCAGCTTATTCTTTTCTACCTTCAAAACTGCAACTGCAGAAACTTGCTCACCAGTGGCAAGACAGTCATTATCTCAAAACTGAGCTAGAGGGGCTGAGCAAGCCTCGCTTATTGCTGGCAGGGAACCAGCCAGACTAACCTCGTATAGTCTCACAGGTGAAAAAGTTGTATATTGTGCTCAAGTTAGCAGTGGGGATATGCTCAGTGTTTTTTTCAGTCTAAAACCTTGGTTACAAACCACTTGAAGTGCCCCCTGAGATATAGATTGATGGCATTTTCTCAGTCCAAGTCACCAAAGAATTCACAGAAAAATCCCTTGTTATTCAATTAAATGGCCCAGTTTCATGCAGAGAAGAGTCAGAACCAGCAATGGAGAAAAACAAAACTCTTCTGGTCCAAAGCCTGGTTAGAAGAAGAACCAGACAATAGGAATGCTTTATCTGAACTGTGCGAATTGCCCTGTACTGTACCAACAAGCCAAGGTGATATTTGCTTTTGGCATGAATAATATCTTCATTTTAGGGTTTATCTTGTCATTTGTAAATATGATAAACACTAGCAAAGACTGTTAAGCCCCCCCCGATAGTTCCAAGTTAGAAATGAGTTTTCAGGGGCACTTTGGGAACTGCTTGTCTCCCCATCTGAGTGAGTTTGTTCTTCTCCCATCTTCACATTAAGGAAAGAGGTAATGACTTGTTCACTGATGAAAGAAAGTGTATCTTATAGTGGTAATTCTAAGTCTGTAGAAGAACAATTCCCCGGGAAGTAATCTAATTCCAGCTGGGAACTGGAAGTGTGTGTATGGCTATATACATATATATATATTTAGAAAGTTACCTTTATTTTCAGTTTGCTAGCAATCCCTAATCCAAAGCATCATAGCTTAGGCAAATTTGGTACAGCAATGCTGAGCTTATTATAGTTCAGGATTTTAAAAAGTGCTAGAAAAGGTTCCTGGGCACCCGAATCTAATTGCTTATACTGTTACATTGCTAGAATGGTCCCCGGAGGGGATTTGGCTCATGCACTCTCCCAGACAATCACTCAGGAGTTAGCAGGGGCCACAAGCTTCTCTCAATAGGCAGCCTGGATGAAACTACCCTGTTGGAAGGATGAGGGAATTCAGCGGAACAGATGTACGCCAGTCTGTAGCTGTTCTCGGTGCTAAAGAGAGTACTAGCATAATTAATTTATGAGCATGAGAGGCAAAATCATAGCATCTCTATATCTACACACAGAGCTTTTTTTTTTTGCCTTTTTTTTTCTTTTTTTCTCCAGGGTAGATAAGGTTATTGCTGCATACAGGCTTCATTTGCTCTTACATACAAGAATCTAAATTCAGAATAACAAGACAGAAATCAGTGCAAGTAATCCTGATGGGCCAGTGGCAAAAGAGATCAGAGTCATAGGAGAAATTTTGTTTCACTTTTCTTAAACGAGGGTCTAAAACCATAATTATTAAGGATCACCTTACATATGAAACATCTAAAAATGGGACCAAACCCCTCAAATTACCCAGCTTCTGCACAGTGCTTTTCTATCCAGACCTTTAGATTCAGTAACAGTCTTTACTGAGTAAAAGGAGACTGCAGGCAGTATTTCTGCAGGCAGTATTTAGAGTGCACTTGATTGCATTAATACTTGTATATGGTGTCTTACATAAGCAGAAAATGATTAAGACACATTTGTTGATCTGTAACAACTGTTGTTCTTACCAATAATAACAGCCTCCATTATGCATGCAAAATGCAATCAGATGCTGTGCTTCAGGATGTCAGCTGATTGCTTCTGTTGCTGAAGGTATGCAGAGGAGGGTCAGAAAGCAATTTCTTGTCCTTCTGTATTGCCATAATCGAAGGGTTGAAGGAAGGTGGACATGATGAACTGCTGGTCTTATAGAGAATGGCACATATTACTAAGATCCAGGTTAGACTTGCCTTGGTGCTTTGTCTGGGTGACTAGCACCTAACAAGGATTCCCTTTTCTCTTTGTTTTTGCTGTGCCATGAAGGATCTTTCAGAAGACTGAGCTTGCGTCCAAAAGGCAGCCAGACCTTGTTCATAGTATCCTGCAAAAGTCACTGGATGAGTAAGAAAGAGTAACTTTGGTTTTGGGGCAAAGTAATGGAAGAAATTGTAGCGAGGTGAATGTCAATATGGCCTTCAGTAAGCAGTTTCTCTTTCCTGAGCTGTCAGAAAAGTAATTGTGTCTCTGGTTAACCACTTATTCCCAGAGCACCTACTGAGAATATCCTAGCTGTGTACTCTCTCTTCCTCTAAGGATAACCCTTATAATATCATGCAGGTCCACATGCCCACCCTGCTACCTGCCTGCTTCTCCAGGACTTGTCCAAGCCAGCCACTAAGGCAGGTCGGTCAGCATTTTCATTTCTCTGTGGACCATAAAGATAGGCACGGGCCTACTCTCGCATACACCAGCACCAAGCGAGCTTCTGCAGCCCTGCTCCAGCTTTGCTCCAGAAAAAGAGGGAGCAGATTCAGGCCAAGCAACTGTCTGTGAGTGATTAGAGGCAAATGGGATTTGGCAAATAATCGAGTTGGCAGGAGGCATTAGAGGGAAGCTCTTCATCAGTGTGTTCCCCATGGTGCTTTGAAGGGTCATTGTGTGTACTGGCGTGATTCTCATGTTTTCTTGCTTCCTCCTTCCCATAGGCATTTTGAAGAGGAGGATCATTCTCTGCCACATAATCACTTCTTTCCTCCCTCTCCCCATAATGCACCCTTCCTTCACATGCTTGTTTATCATGCTGAGCCATGATGCAGGGTTTTACTTCTGTTTCTCCTCTGCCCCCCTTTCTCTCCTTACATAAATTTTTGTTGCAGAAGCAGAGCCTCAAGAGATTTTTGATCAGTGAAATACTCTGTGCTTCATGAGTTGCTTCTAAGTCTAAACAAACTCTGCATTTAATAGGATACTAGCAAGGAACAGAGCGAATGCTAATGGTGTGCTGGAGGAGGAGGTCCTGCTTCAGGTTTATCCTCACAGGCCTCTTAGGCACGGACAGGAAAAGTCTTTAACTCACTACTGTGACAGAGACATCTTCCTTTACTGAAAGAAAGGGGTAGATGCTCAGGAAACTATGGAGTCTGGGGTGGTTCAGCCTTTTCTGGCCATTTTCTTCACACTGTAATTGATCTAAGCAAATTTCTCTTGCTGTCTAGGCAAGGGCATTTATCATATTGGGGCCGCATGGTGCATCTGGAGACTATCAGATCAGACAGGTAACCAGAGAATTGAACTCCCCCTGAATTGTTATATTCTGTGCGTCTTAGGGGTTAGAAATGTCTGAAGGTATAAACGTAGTCAGAGAAAAATATTAGCATGGGGACTTGGGTGAAATTTGGGTCATTTGTTTCTGGGCCTTGTTGAATTATTGACGGTTGTGGCTGTTTTGTAACATTAGCAGAGATAAGGTTTGCTGTGGAGAGTGAGATAAGGGTCAAAAAGAGGAATTATGTGTATGGGGGAAAAAAAAACCCCAAAACAACTAACAAAATTCAGGCTGCAGGATGGATATTCATCAGGCTAGAGCAGAAGGGAAGAACGGGACAGCATAAAATGAAGTTTGATTTAAAAAGGCTGAGATAGTTTCAAGAAGGCAACAGGTTTTTGCTGCAATGGGGGATATAGTCCTCCAGACAGAAAGACAGGCCACCACAGAGCCGTGGGTTGAGTATTTCAGTGTCTGCAGGTCCACCACACAGGTGTGGTGTGGTCCCCATAGCAATCAACAGAAAGATTTCTATGGCTGTGATGGAGCTCCTCAGATTCCTTCTCAACCCCCTGAAGCCTTGCTTTGCTGGCTGAGGCTGTCCTGGGTCAGAATCTTGGAGGTGGAGTTGTGCATACCTGCCCCGGCTGCTAAATGCAGTTGTATTACAGTGCCTCTAGGCTGGAAGTAGATAAGTTATCCATGGGCGTGGGTGTGAATATGCACTTATCTCTACTAAGAAAATCCCAGGGTTTGTCAATCAATGTTTGAGGAGTTTATCTTGTTCATACATTAAACTGTCTGGTGAATTATCTGAGTCCAGTTTTGCATGCTTTGGCTGCAGACAGCAAACATATTGAGCAAATTCCTAATGAACTGACCACTCAGCTTAGCATTTAAACTGCCACATTTAACATCCTTCAACCCTCATAAACATATTGAACTACTAAAGGGATTATGGCTGCCAGGTTTGCTGTGTCATTCCTAAAAATTAAGCTGGGGATTTAATCAAAGATATCATCAAAAACAAGAATAACTGAAGGAGGTGCTGAGATGATAAGAAGTATTTAACTCAAAGAAAAATTTTGTTGTACTGAGAGTTCATTTTCAAGAAGGTTTGCTGAAAGCAAGTGTAAAGAACACAGGTGCAATATTTCCCCTAAATACATGTGCAAATTTATATACTGTGTTTGGCCATTTTTAGCAAACATTTTCACATTCGCAGGTGGGTTTTTTCAAATTTTCAATCACTTTTTTCCAAAGTCAAGAATGAGGGGAAAACTGCTGGACTCTTTGAAATCAACAGTAAAATTTTCATGGGCTCTGGGTATTTCCGACCTTAGTGATGACTTTTACACCTGTCGTGGTTTAACCTCAGCCAGCAACTAAGCACCATGCAGATGCTTGCTCACTTCCCCCACCCAGTGGGATGGGGGAAAGAATCGAAAAAAAAGTAAAACTTGTGGGTTGAGATAAAGACAGTTTAACAGGACAGAAAAAGAAGAAAATAATAATAACAATATGACAATAATAATAATAAAAGAATTAGTATATACAAAACAAGTGACGCACAATGCAGTTGCTCACCACTTACCGACCGATGCCCAGTCAGTTCCCCAGCAGTGGCTCCCAGCCAGCCTTCCCCCCAATTTATATACTGGGCATGACATCATATGATATGGAATATTCCTTTGGCCAGTTTGGCTTAGCTGTCTTGGCTGTGTCTCCTCCCAACTTCTTGTGCCCTTCCAGCCTTCTCGCTGGCAGGGCATGAGAAGCTGAAAAGTCCTTGACTTAGTATAAACACTACTTAGCAACAACTAAAACCATCAGCGTGTTATCAACATTATTGTCATACTAAATCCAAAACATGACACTATACCAGCTACTAGGAAGAAAATTAACTCTATCCTGGCTGAAACCAGGACAACACCTATAGAAAAAAGACTGATCCATTTCCATCCATTGAAATCTTCAGACAATATCTCCTGCACAAAACCAAAACTTATCTACGGCTATAGAGGCAACACCTTCCATGAGTGGCTAGGTTTTCAAAGGAATTGAGGACACACAATTGTCACTTTTTGATCATGAGTTTTTTCCCTTCTTGAGACAGGGCATTCCTGCTTTGAAGTGGTTTTGGGACTTGACAGGACTCAGGCCTGTACAGCAAATCAGCATAAACTCTGTTTGCTGGAAACAAGGCCCAAAATTATTAATCTGTGTTGTATATATAGATAGCTGCATAGGTGGGGCAGCTTTCTACTTCACAGAGTGCTGAGGACCACAAGCTGGCTCACAAGGACCAAAGAATAGTCACTGGGAGATGCAGAAGATCAGAAAAGAAAAATAATTCTAGAAGGCCACTTAGAAGATGAATTGGTTTGCTGATTTATAAAAATAGCTGCATCTCATCAAATTTACAAATGTTTCTTGGTGTCTGGGGAGGGGAAAAAGTCCTTTCATTTGGGTGGAAGACACAGTTATCAGTGGAGACACATTAATCTGAAAGAAGGGATGGTCATATGAAAATGCCCTTATTTGTCAATTGTTAAGGAAGATACACAGAAGCAACTGCTTATAATGCTCACTGGATAACAAACCTTCAGCAGTGATCGTGACTGTTTACACCTCAAAGACAGCCATAGAAATATTTCCGTAGACCCTCGTGAACTTCAGCGAAGACTGCTGTTTCTATTTTATGACCTCTTGACACCACGAGGCCACAGTGGGGAAACTGTTTTTCCTGGCAAGTGACTTTCCCTCTGGTTGAGGAAAGCAAGATGTTTCTCTTGTCTTTCTTTTTTGGTTCATGGCTATTACGGAGTGTCTCTTCAAACTCTGGACATCAGGTCTGTGATCAGAGCTGAAAAGCTGTGCCTAGTATGTTTCCTGATCTCTCAAATGTCATAGCTATATCTTCACCAGCTATTCATATAGAACAGTAAAGGTGGTTTTATCCACATTTTTCTCTCCTTTCTGGAGCTCTACTGTCTTCCATCTTACGTGATACATCACTAGATTTTGCCAAAGAGAGGGTAGAAGATGAATAGTATAGAAAAGGACTGAACAGGACCCTCCAGATACCCCTAGGTGGCATGACTATTTGCCCCAAATCCAATCCACATTGCCATCTTCCATTATTCTCCTTTTACCCTTTAAGACCTGAGTTACGGCAACGACAATTAAAATTGTTACAGGCATCTCTTAACTTTTGGGACACTTTGCTTTCAGTTTGTCACTTTACTGTTTTATATAAATTTGTTGTCTCAGGGCATAGTTCCCTTGTTTTCAGTTGTAGACAGAAGATGTCAGCACTTCTAGAAACTGAATCACCAAATGTCATGTTGAATGATCAAAAAATGTTAAAAACACTGTGAGCACTTATGCAAATTTTTGTTAGGAAACTTGCTGAACATCATCTAAGAACTCATTGGCACAGGCATAGCTTGGACACACGTGTCCAGAGCAATATTTAACTCTTCAAAATCAGGCAACCACCCACAGTCCTTCTGAAGCTTTTTCTCTTTCACAGAAAGTTACTGGGAAAGATAAGTAATTCGTAATGCGGTTGTCCACTTAATTAGTAGCTCTTCTGTAAGGAGATTGCATCATGGCAAATCCCATTGATAAAGTTGTTTTCCCATTAGCAAAAGGTATAATGTAGTGATTGGTTTTTTACATAGAGTAGCTTCTTCATTGCCTTTGCCATCACATTTCCCTTTTAATGTCCCTGTCTCCATGTTATGTGTATATCTCTGTGAGCAAAGGGCAGGATGCTCTTTGGACATTAAAACTCTAGAAAGCATCCACATAGTCCACAAGAGCTAGTGAACTGAATCTTAGCCTAGGCAACAAAGTTCCTCTCTGAAAGGTTTTATCTGTGAAAGAGTTAATTTTATGGGTGAATTATATATTAATTTCTCTGTTTGTGTCAGTTAGCACTGATCTGAATGTTAATGAACATTAGAGAGTTAACAGATGCTTCATTGATATTTATTGTACCTGTTCCTTTCAATTGCTAATGTATAAATTGTAGAAAACAAATGGAAATGAATCAAAGTAGAAATCTGGCTCTGCAGAGGAAGTCGTGTTGCTTGGTAACAAGGACCCTGTGCCTGCCAGACATTGAACATGATCCCCCTGCTTTGTGCAACATTCGAGTCAGAAGATAACTATTATCACGGGACTGCATGAAGTTTATCACGCAGTTGCATAAACTGGCTAAAAGACTAGTTACAGATGTTACTGGCTCCTAAATCTGCCTCTTTCGAGCCATTTCCTCCGGAAAGCTCCTTTCTGCAGAGTATGATAATTTCTTATTTCTACTGTGTTACACACACCATTAATCTTCCTTCTCTTCCTAGTTCTTGCTGTCACCTCCTTTTGTAGCTGGAAGGGACTTAGCACTGCCAAACAAGAAACCTCCTGTCATGTAATCTGGTGACAGCACAGTATATCTGTTCCTAGCAGGGCAGCTTCAGGGGCTGTACTCCCTCATGAACATCAACTGAGGAAGAAGATTAAGAGTAAGAAATTCCCTCCTAACTCATCAGATAGGAAGGTGCAGAAGAAACAAAAAAAATTATACAGATAGAAGTAGCTACCATCTGTAGTGGAAGGAGTTCCTTGCATGTTGAGTTGCCGAGTACATTTTTAGCCTTGCCTCGTGGATTCAGAAATTTATTTGAAGTGCCTAAGGGATGTCAAGATTGGATCTAAAAGTTGTGAGAGCCTGGGGTAGGTGACGGAAAGTGGGAACTTTCACCCAACCTCCAACTATACTTTTACTTTCTCCAAATAATCCCAACAGAGAGAGAAGATTCATGAATATGTCATGAGTGAAAGGCAATAATCAGCTGGGAGATGGGAATAGTGATATTATGCTGTACGGCATAAAAGAATGGCTAAAAGTAGGTACTGGAGAGAGCAAGGTAAAGTACTGTAAGGCTGGGCAGGAAAGAGACCTGTTGAAGGAAGCAGAAAATGAGACACATCTTGTTTGATACAACTCAGAAAAAGGTACAGGGGTCAACACAGTTACAGCAAGCCCCAGCAAAGGGAAGCTGTCAATGTGATCTGGAGCAGAAAGTAACATTTCAGTGTATTTAAACTGAAAGGGAATTTCTCTACTCTTGGCATACATTATTTCACTGTCCAATGCCCTGTATATGTGTGTGTTGATCCAGCTTCTTCTGAAATGTGCATCAGCTTCCAGGGGTTTATGTGTATCAGTAGTCACCGATAGTAGCTGCCACTGAATATTTTAGGTAGGCCTGAGTAGGTGCAATGCGCTCCAGGAGGTTCCCAGGGTCTCAGTAGAGAAGGCACAGGAGCAAAATCAACATTTTGGTAGCTGTTATGTTGATCTATGTTTTCTTGAAGAAATGACACAATTTAAGCTTGCCGGCTGCTTGCTTATCGCCAACAAAATGCAACATCATAGCAACAATAATCCTGTGATTAATTTTAGATAACATATCTGTAATTATTTTTTAAGTGTTTTTCATCTCTTCCTCTATTTTTCTGGATTTCTATGTATGCATCATCTCTCTCCCATCTGAGAGCATAGCTGATGACAGCTCAGTGATACTTTACCGGTGTACTAGGAAGTGTCACTGTTGTCAAAGCAGAATGTATTTTTCCATGTGCTTGGTCGAAAAACACTCTGTACTGTATACATTTTCTATGCTTAATACACCTGCCTCTTGTCAAAAGCTAGCAAAAGGTAGAAATATGCTTGCTCTCTACAAAAGAGGATGTTTTGCTTGGATGAATGCTAATCAAATTATTACATTCAAGCCAAGTTTCTCTTCAGTGCTTCAGTAGAGTGTTATGGCCCAGCTACAGGGGATTACTAATCAACAGGTTTTGGATGAAAATCAGGTAGTTCAAGACCTCTCTTGACTAATGATTGTCAGGCATTATATTGCTAATTATAACCAATGGGATTGTATACTTAGAAATCCTTTCCATACTAAAGCATGCCACATAGCATTATTTTGGTACTTCAGTGCAGACAGGCAAACTGAGGCCTTGAAAACCTCCATGTGCTCCAGAAAAACAAGCTTTACTTTTAATCTAGATGAGAGCTTAGTTTGGCAGTGGTACATAAATTGACACATCAAAAGCCTCAGGATGTTCTTGTCACTTCGTACCAAGAAATGCCTTACAGAGATGGTCAGACTAACTCTGACCACAGGCTGGGAACAGTCCCTCTGGGCTAGCACAGTGTTTTATTTGGCCACATACTCTTATAAATCCAGGTGCATTAGCCTATGCAAAACACTATGTTACATTTGTTCTTGAACGTGAACTTGGCTGTTTCTGAATGGCATTGCGGTGTCACAGTTGTGACATAAATATAGCTGAAGGGCTCAAAAGACCCTGTAGGGCTGACAGACACCCTTTTTTGAAAGCCACTTATTGAAACTAAGTTGCCCACCTTCACCTTAAGAAAATCTAAAGATCTAAAAAAATCTGATGAAAACGACAAACGGATCATGTATGCTTCTACTGGGGCAGAGAGATCATGCATTTTTTTAAGAGTTCTCTACAGAAATGCTTGCACTTTGGGGCTTGTCAACAGGACACAGAACACAATATCTGTAGATCACCACTTCAAATGTTGTTTCATTGAAAGTCAGTGGTACCAAGTCAGTCTGTGTCTGATGAATTGATGGGATCACACATTTCTAATGAATTACTGTCCACACTGACACTGACACCAGAAAGAAGATATGCTGGCAGAGTCAGAGAAGACAAAAAGTCAAATGGGCAGAGATACTGAGTTATTCTTATCCCACTGTAGATATCAAAGAGTTATTTACTTTAAAAACTCTGTCTGTGTCAGCCAATCCAAGTAGTAACATTCCCAAGCAAGGCATACAGGGACAAAGCCTGTGATATTTTACTGAATCTCTGAGGGACAGAGTCCCTCCTTTCACAGGACTGTCTGTGGACCTCTCCCAACACTACCAGCAGCCAGAATGGACCAAACTTACTTTCGGTGTCTATTCTTTGCATTCAACCTTGGGTGACAGAAACCTAGAAAATTAGGAGTTTCACAGAGAGGGTGAATGGGAAATTATTCATGTTTCTTCCTATAGAAGTATTATGAGGCATCAACTGCCACTTGTTTGTTTTGTATTCAGAATAAACTAATGGAGATCCTTTAGCTTTCAGGTAAGCTGTGGCACTCCTTGCCATTGGGCTATTAAATACAAACCACATCTTTTGTCTCAGAAAGTCCCTTATCTGCAAATTTTTGGGGCTTCTGAGAATATTCTAGAGAAATATTGATAAATGCTTGCTCAGCTCTTCCCTAAATATTTTGTTTTAGCCACTGTCAGAGACAGAAAACAGGTGAGATGGCTCTTTCATCTGGACCTTTCATGTGAGCCAGGATGCAAGGTCTAACTCTCATATGTCCATTAGCTCCAATGGTATTCGGTTTGCCATTTGACATAGCACTGTTCAGAGAAAATCTTTGGCTGCCCAGAACAGTCAATTATTAAAATCATCTCCTGTCATTATTGCTTTCTTATATAGGTGCTGTAAACTATGCTGCTTGTGTTATGACAAAGCTTTTTATCCATGTTCTTATCTCTAGGGTAAAATAGTAGTTAGAGCATTAGACTAGGAGGTTGGAAAGCTAGGTATTAGTTTCAGATATATTACTAGTTTCTAATAGAGCCCCAAGCAAAATACTTCACTGTGCTTTTTCATCTGTAAAATGATGATGATGATGACAGAGCTCTGTGAAACCATTTGGCCGTATTAAAATGGAAAGTGCTGCTTGATAGCTTAGAGCTTACTATTATCACCATGCATAGTGCAGGCCCTGCAAAATCAGAGCATCATGAAATGCCTGCTGTCCTCACTTATATAACTTACTCCATGAGCTCCAGAGCATTTCCATCTGAAGATGCACATCAGACGGAAGCAAGTTATGGAAAATGAACCTTCCATATCTGTCTGGGGTTCTGGATCAAACCGCCGACTGGTACAGCCGCCCCAGGAAACTATAGCAAGGCTTGTTGATTTTGGGCCTGTGGGATACTAGCATAATTCAGCCAGTGTCACCCAGGGGTCTGTAAGCCAACTTACCCAACCAGCTAAAAGGGGAAAGCTGATCTTCACCTCAGTAACTCCCTGACAGCCCAACTTCCTCTGCCCAGGCAGGCAGCACTGCTGCTGCAAGTCCCCAAAGCTTTCCTTCCTCTCACTCACTGCAGCGACTGAGTTGTCTCTATTGTATTTTCTGTAACTTCCAGGCATCTCTGCTCCATTTTTTTCATAGCATCATTTCTATTTGTAGCGTGATGTTGCTATTGGGCCAATGAGGCTATTTAATGAGCAGATAGTCTTGTTCCTTCATAAGGAAAAATTACTCAGCATTACAGTTTATCCACAGAGCAAACAGATTGTCAAATATAATAGCATATTATGCCCTAAATAATTAAATAACCACAGAGATATTTGTCATTCTGCTGTTCAGCAGACTGGTGTCAGCTGAGAAAGCAGATATCTTATTCCAAATGATGTTGGCTTCTCTTTTAAAGTGCAGTTACAGAAGGAAAGCAATTGTCAAAACGGCAGTGTGGGGTTCCATATTTTCTCTCTCTGTGACTTCCTGAGCAAATTTGTTCCGTTTATAAGTCACACAATGATTTTTCTAACTGCCAGCGTTGCAACCTCAGACCTAGAAAATTGCACCAGAATTCCTCTGTTTCTCTTGTGCCACTACCAGAGGAGGTACCACAATCACCATTTAGCTGACAGGTTTGTTGATGAACAAAGCAGAATAGGATTTTGCTCACTTCTCATGACAATAATGGCTCAGCTAGCTGAGCAGAGTGATTTTTTTCTTTTTTTGGTCATCTGTGTGCCAGCAGCAATGGAAGATAGGAATGGTGGAAGGAATATAGTACTTCTTCCCCAATGATGCACGGTATTGCTTTAATGAATAAAAAGCAAGTTTTCAGCTGCTATGGCAGAGATATTTATTCAGCTTATTGTACAGTAAATAGATAAACTGGACAATAGTGCATGCTTTGAATTTAATGCAAGAAGATGTTGTTCCAAATATGCAGTAATACATTTATATATTAATAAAGCTTAGAAAGTATCTGTGGTCCTAATGTAGATTTCAAAAGATCCCAAATCTATATGTGTGTGTGTTTATGTTCTTCCCTATTCCTGGCAGATTTTCCTTCTCAATCTTTCAAACCTTTCATTTACAGTAACAGGCTTCAATCCCAGGCTGTTTAGATTTGTTGCCTTGCAAGTCATCAGAGCCAGAAACACCTGCTGTGTCCCATTGGAAGGAGGGACTGTGAGGCTGTGATATACCCAGCATGTGTTTTTTTATTTGTGTCAAGTTGTGAGCTATATGACCTTAAAACTGCACCCCCCTGATTTGTAGATCCTCCAGCTTAAGTAATATTTAGAGGTATACAAAATGCATAAGTACTGACTTTCTATCACTCCCAGAACTGTGGACATAACTAAATCAACTGACTTCATAGGCATAAGAGATACAAAAAATTGTAGCAATAAAGATTTTATTACTCTAAAGTATTTCTAAAATAACCTTTTCCCCTCTCTCTTAAATGGGGAGTAAATGGAATACATGATAGTGTGGCAAGAGTGTTTTATAGGCATGCTTGAATAAGGCAGCCATTTCAAACTCATGCCAATAAAAGGCCAGCTCCTGCTGCCATTAGTCATTTGTACAGTCCTAATGACTTCAATACGATGATATGCTTGAGCAATTTGAGCAGGATTCAGTACAAAATATTCATTTCAGGACTGTTTATTGGAAATTAGAAATTTTTATCTATGCTGTAAATAATATTTTGGACTATGAAAAATGAATTGACATTTTAACATCTAATTCACATTGCTAAAATAATGGCAACCTTTCAGGCTACTTGTTTACTTTTGCCCTTCTGTCTGCTGGGTCTGAAAGTGGACTGCTCTGCTTCACTTTGGATTTTCAATCGATCTCACTTTCCTGTTTTCAGTTCAATGATGGGTGCTTGCAAGTCAGGGCAGTTACTTTCATCAGCTTCTCTTCACAACCTTGTTTGCTCTTCATCTTGAAATTGAACCAATTCCCAATAAACCCCAGCCATGGGACATCTGTTTCAAGCAAATCTTTCACTTGGGGCCTTATCTGTTGGAGTCCTTTCTAAAAAGCCAGTTGTTGGCCCCTGATTCATGTCTCTGATGCCATCACCAGCAGCGTAAGGACTAGGGGGGAGCACATTGTACATCTCCAGCTCTGAGGCTGCTGAGAGCTGATTTGGTCCCCACAGGGGCTAGACCATCCCTGGGATCCCAGAGACACCAACCCATGGGATCAAGCCACATGCATTCTCATCATCAGCTTGCCTCAGAGCATCTCCTGCTTGGTGCCTAGTTGTGGAGGCTCAAACAGAGCCGGCAGAGCTGACATGGGGCTTTCCAAAGAACATCTCTGCTGTGTACGGGGCTCCCTGAGGATAACTGCGCAGCCGCATTACCGTGGTAGAAAGGTGATTTCAGGCAGCTGAGGAACAGGCTCACTGGGCTGCTTCTCTGTGCTTCACTCACCCAGTGAGAAGCTGGTTTGTGACTAGGGCTCAGAACAGCTACAGTGGTGCAAATGCTGATAGTAATAACAGTTGGTGCTTAGCAATTCCTGTATCCAAGCCCTTCCGACAACTGTAAGGCTGACGTTCCTCAATCAGTATGCACACACTTTTAAATGAAGAATCACATCATTGGTTTTCCTGTCTCATTCTTCTTAACCCATCGAACTCCCACCGTGCTGCCATTTCCTGTTATCAGACACTTGTCAGTCATAAGCAATCAGTCAGATACTTCACAATTAGCAGGGAGAAAAGATACAATTTCTTTGTGTTGGTGCCAGATGTTTAAAGCCAGGAGCAGGATAAGCCAGAAAAGTGTTCCACCCTCAGAATGCTGCAAGTCAGTCTCCTGTAGCATGGCTTGTTTTCTTGGCTATGCCTTGTAATTTTTAGTAATAACACAATAAGAGGATGTCCTTGATATTTTTCCTTTGATGGAGTGAGGTTTAGCTACTACTGTCATTGGCTGCCTTTGCATAAACCTTGGATTATTCTGTGATTCAGTTTGCTTACAAAGATTTGGTACTGAGATGCTTCAAAACAAGCTTGTTAGAAAAACAAGAAAATAATGTCAGAAGGATTTTCTTTCACAAGGAAAAAATCACTAGTGTAAGGAAGAAAACAGTTAGTCCCAGAAGCATCTGCATGGGCAACTAACCCTCTCCAAAGTAATTGTTGGACAGAGTATTTGTTGTACTTTATCAGGCTGACACCAGGGGTTTTCGTTTGAGTAATTTTGCATCTGCACAGGTGGGTAACTGAGATTAGAATAAGTGTCTGGTCTGTGTAATCAAATTTGTACTACTTATCAGCAGTACTGAGAGCTCCCAAATGCAACTGAAGGTCTGTTGCCTGTGTTCTGGTTTGCATGCAGAAAGAGAGCCAATGCTGCAGAGTTTTCAGTCTAGTTACCCAAGACAAAATAGGGCTGGGAGGAGTGAGAATGGTCCAGAGCAACCAATGAACACATTGGGCAGATGAATAGCAAAGAATATAAGAGACCCAAATCTCGTGACAGTTATGATGACCTCATATTAGAGCATGTCATATTTTGTGGCTTGGTGGCATCCAGCGCTCTGTCATATTTTCCACAATGAAACTCCAAACCATCAAGAACTTGGGAGTGTGCGTCAATTTACCCAGATGAAGTACACTGGCAGAACTGCTGTGGAAGAGCAGAATAGTAGCTTTCCTTCTTATGTCGTTCTAGGATAAAATGCAGCCCACTTCTGCATGTCTGGAACTGCTGCATCTTAATTCAAGAAAACTGAAAGTTTGTTGAATCTCAACCAAATGCTATCCATGCCTGTTTTGGATAGTCTCCATTGCCCTGATCATCTGATCCTTTTTTTTTTTTTTAATTATGGTAATTTGGAAAGAGTGAATGGGATCCAAATATTCACAGTTTGTTGCAGAGACTGTACATACTGGACGGTAGTAAATAACATCTTGTGGTTTGTGTGATAAATTAAACATAATTGTTTTTCTCAGCATCAAGATGAATTATTTCTGCGCCCCCATATGTGAAACACTTTGCCTTGATAGTTAACTTCTTTTATTTTCTCCCAACCTCTTTTGTAAACTTTTTTTTTAAAAATAATCTAGAATACTTAAAGAGAAAGGAGAAGAAAAGCTTGCCATGAATGTGTTGACAGGTTGCTTGTTGCTCATTTAAATGCATGCAATCAGTAGTGCAAAACTGTCTCTCAGAGTCTAGATGAGGGAACATCATTGTTTGAGAGGAAACCTGAAGTGAAAACAGTTCCCCTGCAAGGGAACATGTCCTGTAGAGTATCCCAAAGCATACACCAAACTCTAGACATATTAAGAAATGCTACAATAAGGATGCGGAAACTCTTTGTGTTCTTTTCCCTTTGAGCAATGCTGCAAAACTTTTAGCATCTTCACATCCTGAACCTGGGTCTGATCTAAATTCCTTTGGAAGAAAGATGCCAGGGATTGTTGCTAAGTGGTGTGGGTGATGTGTTATTTAGTCTCCTCTGGAGTGTCCTGGTTTCAGCTGGGACAGAGTTAACTTTCTTTTTAGTAGCTGGTACAGTGCTGTGTTTTGGATTTAGTGTGAGAATGATGTTGATAGCACTCTGAGGTTTTAGTTGTTGCTAAGTAGCACTTATCTTAAGCCAAGGACTTTTCAGTTTCCCATGCTCTGCCAGCAAGCAGGTGTGCAAGAAGTTGGGAGGGAGCATAGCCGGGGCAGCTGACCTGAACTAGCCAAAGGGGTATTCCATACCATGGAACGTCATGCCCAGTATATAAACAGGGGGGAGTTGGCCGGGAGGCGCGAATCATGGCTCGGGAACTAACTGGGCATTGGTCAGTGGGTGGTGAGCAATTGCATTGTGCATCACTGGTTTTTTTCCTTTCACCCTCCCCCCCCCTTTTTTTGTTGTATTCCTTTTCATTACTATTATTATTATATTTCATTATTACCATTGTTAGTATTATATTTTACTTTAGTTATTAAACTGTTCTTATCTCAACCCACGAGTTTTACTTTTTTTTCCTTTGCTTTCCTCCTCCTCACCCCACTGGGAAGGGGAGGGGGAAGCGGCTGCATGGTGCTGAGTTGCTGACTGGGGTTAAACCACGACATGGAGCCAAAGCTGAACTTTTGGAGGGGGTCAGTGGGCTCCAGGGAGTTCTCTGAGAAATTAAGTTTAACATGTCAGCTATCAACTGTTGGGTAAGGTGTGTGCACAATGTCACACAGCTACCTCACACTAGTATTAGGGTAAAAAAAAAGGGCAGAGAACATGGTAAAGGGGTCCTTTGCATCTCTGCCATATAGAAACCATGCCCAGGGATGCTTGAAAGCAGGAAGATATTCACTTCTCATTACTCCTCTGGAACAGCCAGCATAGAGCATGCTGCTGTACTGCACATCTGCTGGCAGCTAAATAAAACCAACCTGAGTCCTGTTTGCTGAAGCACCCTCACAGGTGCTACCGATATCAAGATCCACTCTCAGTTTTGATTAGCAGCCTAGGGAGCCAAGCAGTGTTGTGGGAATGCCATATCCAAAGCACAGGACAGGAGGAAGAGGAAACTTGGGGAATATTTACAGCTTGTATTGGGTTTGTGTGGCAAGGTGTTGGTAGCGGCAGGGGGACTACAGGGGTGGCTTCTGTGAGAAGCTGCTAGAAGCTTCCCCTATGTCTGATAGAGCCAACACCAGACAGCTCCAAGATGGACCCGCCGCTGGCCAAGGCCAAACCAATCAGCGACGGTGGTAGCGCCTCTGGGATAACATATTTAAGAAGGGGAAAAAAAATGTGCAACAAACTGCAGCTGGAGAGAGGAGTGAGAATATGTGAAACAACTCTGCAGACACCAAGGTCAGTGAAGAAGGAGGGGGAGGAGGTGCTCCAGGCACCAGAGCAGAGATTCCCCTGCAGCCTGTGGTGAAGACCATGGTGAGGCAGGCTGTCCCCCTGCAGCTCATGGAGGTCCATGGTGGAGCAGATATCCACCTGCAGCCCATGGAAGACCCCATGCTAGAGCAGGTGGATGCCCAAAGGAGGCTGTGACCCTGCTCCTGGCAGGACCTGTGGACCCGTGGCCCCATGGAGAGAGGAGCCCATGCTGGAGCAGGTTTGCTGGTAGGACTTGTGACCCCGCGGGGGACCCATGCTGCAGCAGTCTGTTCCTGAAGGACTGCACCCCATGGAAGGGACCCATGATGGAACAGTTCGTGAAGAACCATATACCATGAGAAGGACTCACGTTGGAGAAGTTCATGGAGGACTGTCTCCCATGGGAGGGACCCCGCACTGGAGCAGGGGAAGAGTGTGAAGAGTCCTCCCCCTGAGGAGAAAGGAGTGGCAGAGACAATGTGTGATGAACTGACCACAACCCCCATTCCCCATCCCCCTGTGCCACTGCAGGGGAAGGAGGAAGAGAACTTGGGAGTAAAGTTGAGCCCAGGAAGAAGGAGGTGTGGGGGGAAGGTGTTTTTAAGATTTGGTTTTATTTCTCATTACCCTTCTCTGATTTGACTGGTAATAAATTAAATTAATTTTTTTCCCCACGTGGAGTCTGTTTTGCCCGTAATGGTAATTGCTGAGTGCTCTCCCTCTTCTTATCTCAACCCATGAGCCTTTTGTTATATTTTCTCTTGTTGTCCGGCTGAGGAGGCGGAGTGATAGAGCGGCTTTGGTGGGCACCTGGCATCCAGGCAGGGTCAGCCCATCACACAGCTTTAGAAAGGGCTCCCACCTGATGTGCCACTCTTTATGGAATGAAATCTTGCTAATCCGACTCATTGGAGCTGTAACGCTATTCATAGTAGTAAAAAGTCATGCTGCCGAAGACTGTTGAGTATTTCTCACTAATAATAGATATTTTCATGTAAGGTAATAAAACATAATAATTGTACTCAACTTAAAAATTCTTACACTGACAATGAAGGTGATAGGTTAGTGTCTTGCACAGAGTCATTCATATTCACTCATTCTGAAACAGAGGATTTCCACTTTCGCATGTATATTGTTTTGATAAATGCTGCTGGTTTGATGGTTCAGCAGGAGACCTGGCTATGAGTATTTTGGAAAAGCATAGGTTTTCATCTTTACTGGGAGGAATATGCAATAAACAAGATACAACACAATGGGAGAAACTTGGGAGAAATATCATATATGGCTACCTTAAGCATCTGCTCGTGAACAGCATTGCAGAGAGGATGGACTATATGGACATCAGGTGTGAACCAGTGTAGGTGTTCTTATGTTCCTAGCGGCCATAGTAGAAAGAAGAAGCGCCCCCCTGGAGCACCTTTTAATTGTAACACTCAAACTAATTTTGAAAAACTATGTTTGCCATTTGCACAAAATATGGCTATTACTGCCCTATTTCTCCATTATCTTTCATTATCTCTGTACACTGCAACAATGTGTATCTGAAACCAGTGTACCAGACGATGCTCTTGGGCACTGCTGTGAGTAAGAGGCACTTTGAAATCCCGTGAAAATACTGGTCACAGGAGATGTTGAGTTTATTTTTAAAGACCTTAGCTGTGAAAATGCAATGCAAATGATTCAAATAGTTAGTGGTAAATGCTGACAGGAAAGTATTTGTTTGTGTAAAGCCAGGAACTTTCCACTGAGGGAAAGCTACTATGAATTCGGCATTTTTCTTCTGTCTCTCTTAGCGTACTATCAGGGGTTGGTATTTTTCTTCACAGGTTTCAATTCTCTTGGCAAACACTGATCAGCTAAAAATTATGCTGTCACTTAAAGGTGAGTACGACAGACAGTCATCACTTTTTTATTTTTAGGGAAAACCAATGCAGGGGGAATTAAATTATTTCCCTAAGGTCAGGGGAAAAGGCAGGAGAGAATGGAAGAATACCAATTAGAATTTAATTCTGAAACAGCTTCTAGTGTTTTGACATGAGTTTTCTGAATACTCAAGCCCAAACAGTACAGGAGGTCAAGAGGTCTGTGGAGTGGGATCTTCTTCCAGAAGGCCAGTCAGGGTTTCTCCTTTTCTTTCTTCACAACTGACCAGTGATTCCTGGAACCTCAGAAATCTGCATGCGAACCTTTTCCCAGTATTTCCACCAGGGATTTCAGCTGTGATGAACCAGCATGTTCTGTTGACGAGACATTTTGTCAAAACACCTCCCAAAGGCTTTAGGTCAGTCTATTTGCACTGTGCTGTAGTCATGAGGCTCAGTCCCCATGCTCAGAGCAAATGCAAGAGCTCTCTTGAAGAGTTTGAGAAAGCATCTTCTCCACCTCCTATTAGAAACATGTTAACAAGGATTGACAATATCCATATAGATCAAACTCAAGGTCAGTAACAGCAAGTGGGTGGTTCCTGTGGGCTGTCTTGAAGAACAGTAAAGAAGTTTTTCCCAGATGGCATGCTGAGCAAACCGCCTCTCACAGCTTTACGGCTGGTGATATTGGCATTTTATGTCATATCAAAGTTTATGGCTCTGGACGGGAAACAGACAGCAGCATGAATGGGCAGCCAAGTGATGCTGGTGTGCCTTGGGGGAGGAGTAACAGCGCTGCAGGTCAGATTTTCACCATTTATGATAAGACATTAAAGAAAGATAATTGAGCTATGAAGCTAGAAATAATCAGCTCTTTCGCTTCTTGAAGAGAATTTTAGTGCTGCTGAAAAGTAGCAGATTGGAAGCCCTTGAGTCTGGAGTCCTTTTGTTTATCAAAGGGCAGGTTCTGTATGAACAGCAACAATATGTTCTTGCTCTCCCTGAAAACTTCCAGGGAGATGAGACTGCTTACTTACAGTTTTTTTCAGTTTCTTTATTTGCTATTGAGACTGCCTTCAGGGTAGTCAATTTTACTGGTGATTTTTGTGCGTGTATTGAGTGCATAAGTTGAATTCAAGCCTGCTCCAAAGCCCACTGGCAAGGATGGACAACTCTTCATTGGTATAAAAGAGATTTGTCTGGAGCTCTATGAATGACGATGAGAATCCTTCAACTCATGGTCAGTAAGCTGCCAAACATCCATTTGACAGCATCATCACCCAGCTTGTGATTGCTGTCTCCTGAAGGACCCATAGCCCAAGCATCCTGATGGCCTGCTATCAGGTCCACCAGAATGATTCCCACTTTCAATTGTAAATGATCACATCATTTGCCTTCTGATCTCCCTCAAACGATTGCAACTCATAACATGTCTACACACCACTAAGTACCATGAACAGACTCTACTAAACCAGTAATGCTAACAAATAAAAAGCTCATTCCTGAAAGTCTTGACCTTTCTGAAATTGCAGGTAATAGCTGCCAGCTTCCAAGTGCCCTGAGCGTGTTCTTTGCCTTCAGTTATTTCCCTGTATATATGTGAGACACCCAAGGAATAGGGGTGTAGCCATCAAGTCCAGAAATGTCCTCTTTTTCAAGTGAAATAAGAAAGTAATAAAAGCCATAGGTATGTATGACTTTACTAGACACTGAATTTTTTTTTTTTACCGAGTGGTTCGCATAGAAAGGTGAGCGACATATTCAAAATAACTTGCATTCTGCCTTTCCAGACTAAATAATTATTTGCTATTTATTTTAATGTTTTTCTTAACCTAGATATTTGGCATTTGTTACTTCATTGGCTGCTTTTGACTTGGAAGTGATGCTTAGACAAATGAAAGCAGTGTCTCAGAGAAAAGCCAGTCAGTCCAGCCAGCTTTATTGTGCCTAGATATCAATATGTTAAATGTCTGCTGTAAGCTGATTGTTGCAGTTTCCTCCATACTGCAAGACGGGCACCACAAAGCCTCATCCATTCTGGTTTTTTTAACTCTAACATGAGCTGAATTATCTATTGGAGATGCCTGTTTGCTCTTTGCCTAAAAAATAACTTAGACAATCAGCTCTAAACCAGAGGCTTTACTTTTAGGCAATTAAAATTAGGTGACATTCTGGAGCCCTCAGCCCAGGAAAGACATGGACCTGTTGGAGCGGGTCGAGAGGAGGGCCACAAAAATGATCAGAAGGATGGAACACCTCTCCTATGAGGAAAGGCTGAGAGAGTTGGGATTGTTCAGCCTGGAGAAGAGAAGGCTCTGGGAGACCTTATTGAAGCCTTTCAATACTTAAAGGGGGCTATAAGAAACATGGGGACAAACTTTTTAGCAGGGCCTGTTGTGATAGGACAAGGGGTAAAGGTTTTAAACTAAAAGAGGGTAGATTTAGACTAGTTATAAGGAAGAATTTTTTACAATGAGGGTGGTGAAACACTGGCACAGGTTGCCCAGACAGGTGGTAGATGCCCCATCCCTGGAAACATTCAAGGTCAGGTTGGACGGTGCTCTGAGCAGCCTGATCTAGTTGAAGATGTCCCTGCTCACTGCGGGGGGGGGGGGGTTGGACTAGATGACTTTTAATGATCCCTTCCAACCCAAACTGTTCTATGATTTTATGATTCTATGACATCATTCCTACCCCCAGTGCACAATATAATCATTAACATTTGTAATAAAGGCATATAGAAGCAATATTCACCTTCCTCGGCCAAAGTCGATGTAGGTTGTACAAAAGATTTGCTTTGTCTGAGCTATTTCTGCTTAAGTGACAGAAGGAGACTTCTGCTTCACAGGGGGTAAATCTCACATCTTAGTCACAGAACAGAAAAAATTTACTTAGAAAACCTAAACTGAATGAGTTGATTGATAGGGATCACTTAACTTATTGTAATACATTCCTTTCTCAGCTGTTTCTTTTCACCTGCCATGAAAAAAAGTTTTGTTCTTGTCTTTGGTTAGTTTGGTGGATTTTTTACTTTAAAAAAACTTTTAACTTTATACAAAGTTCGTATTAAAATTTAAAGGGCTGTTTCGGTGCATCAGAACCGTGCAGCTAATGTTCCCTTGTTTTAGATTGGTCTTCCTGTTTCAGTTAGGGAGCTTAGATCTTCTATACCTTGCTGAAAGTGAATGTTTAGGTATTCAGAGAAATCAAAGTTTAAAGGATTCCCAGGGATTTCAAGAGTGGACATTTGCTAAAATAAAAAAGTCCTGAAACCATTGGTCGGAATTATGAGTTAATAAAGGAAAGGAAGGATGAGCATAAAATGAAAGAGTAAAAATAAAGAATCAAAGCTTATGCACTTCTGAAAAAGCCTGTTAGTGTTAAAGGTCAAAACTCATCTGTTTCTCCCATCAGCTTAGTCTTAATGATACAAATAACTTCAAAAAAAATCGTAGCAGAAATCTTACTACACTGATTTATAGAGAGTTAAGAAAGGTTTTAATCCTTAATCCACTTGGCTGTGCATAAGTATGAACATAACACATGGTTTGTGGGATCCCTCGTGTTCAAAATCTAATCCAGTAGCTGGGCAGTGGAACCACAGAAGCAGAAGCTGAAAAATGTGTTACCAGTAAGTCATCTTCTCCACCCCTTGTTAGAGCAGGACCATTTCCGACTAGTCAGTGAAAACCTATTTTTCCTTGTTACATATGACAGATCTCTCTCCTTTTCCTAAGAAGATTTCCATAATTCATAATTTCTTTTTAGAATTTTGATGAAATTTCTTATTCATCTTATTCTCTTCACTTCTTAGTTGGACCTCTTATTACAAGTTCTCTTACGCTTACTCTTCAAGTACATGTAGACAGCTGTCATATTCCTTTTCGCATTGATGGATTTACAAAAGACATTAAGTCTTTTTTTTGTTTTACTTAGTAGGGTCACTTGTCAGGTGCCTATGGGCTAACTCTAGAAAATACAAATTGGAACAGGGTACTTAGAGAGGTGGTAGATGCCCCATCCCTGGGAACAGTCAAGGTCAGGTTGGACGGGGCTCTGAGCAACCTCATCTAGTTGAAGATGTCCTGGCTCATTGCAAGGGGGTTGGACTAGATGACCTTTAACGGTCCCTTCCAACCCAGACCATTCTATGATTCTAAGTCTTATCTTGGCTTATAGACAATAATGTGAAATATGGGTGTGTGGGGAGGGTAGCATGAGTTTTTTCACTTCCTAATACCTACAGTACATTTTCTCAGCCTCCAAATTATATTACATTTTGATGCTGCACAATGAAAAGTATGTGGAGGGAATCCAGGGTAGGAGATCACATCCCAGATGCAATGCATAGAGCTCTGTTGAAGTACAGAGACCCCAAATACTGGTGGATACAGTGGATTACAGCAGTAACACAGCTTTGTCTGGGGTGGCAGGAGGGGAGGGTGAAGGAGAGGAGCCAGCATTACCGTACCAGTAATGCTGCACATTAGGTATAGTATGTTTGCAGAAAGGCAGAGGGTACTTCAGTCTCAAGTAAGTACTGCAACTTTAAGCAGTGACATATTGGCTGAGACAACTAGAAAAAGCTGTAACACAACAGGCTTGTTTTAACTGGATTTTTATTTATTGTTTTGGTTTTCTAGCAGGCAACTGGCTCATCACAAGCCAATGCACCAAATTCATTGGGGAAATTTTATTATGTAAACATTGCAGCACTTGCTCTTTTCCCTCACGCTTAGAAACAACAGTTGAACTTAGCTTAGTTTCAGAGAAAAATAACATATCAATTTACAGCTTGATGAATAGCCCTCTTTTTCCACCTGATTGCCGCAGGTGCAGTTCCACTATGATAGCAGGAAACAAAGTGAAGAAGGGTGGAAAAGTGAACATATATATTTTCCTCTTTGCTTTCTCCTTAAGTACTTTAAAGCAGGATCTAATGCCAAGTTCTAATATAAAGTCTCATGGAAAGAGCACTGGCTGTCAGCCACTCCGAAATAAATCCGCCTGTTCAGCCACCACTTCAAGAAGCTGTTGACAGCACTACAGTGAATTTAAGTAGCAAATGATGGTTCTGTTCATCTGACTTACTTAACTTTTAGGACTGTCCCTAAGGAGGTCTTAGAGATCTTAACCTCACATGTTGAGCTCCTATTGACTGAGTCTTAATGCTCGAATTGAGCTCTGGGTGGCAATGCTTGTACAGGAGACAATCTGTAGTTTGTTATCAGGCAGAGTGACAGATCTGAATGCAAAGTAAAGAATAGGGGGATTGCCTCTTTTTTGAGGGCTTTTTGGCTAACATAAAGCACTGATTCTGGTTCCCTCTAAAATTCTGTGTGGGTTTTAAAAAGCCTTGGCTTAAGGTTACGGTGGAAATCAACCTTGCACATGTCATTATTTCAGTGTGCTGCATATAACTCTGCTTCTACAATGCTGTTGGGAGAGGAGCACAGTCATCTTGTGAAATGTAGTGTCAGGAGGGAAAAAAAAGAAAATGAAATCTCTTTCACTCTTTGTTGAGTGTTGTCATTACAGCTCTCCTGGCCTCTTTTGTCATGTGAGTAACTATGAATGAATGTAGTTAATCCTTTGTATGTCTAGATTTCAACCAAAGGAGTCACAGAATTTACCTGCAGTCTCTACTCCTGTATGTGCAACCTCCAAACTGTGCAGTGTGAGTAAAGTGAAGAATACCCAAAATAACCAGGAAATGTATTCAGTCAACAATTCACAATGTTTTTATGAAGTACTGTTCAGATTGCCAAGTTTTCACTAGCAAAATATTCACTACTACTTGATGTGCTTCTTGCTGGTAATGTCCCTGGAACTAAATCCCTTCATAGGCATATTACTTCCTGCAGATCAGTGGAATAGGTAATTTGAGACCACCAGAGCTACTTGAATGAATCTAGCCCAAAGATTAAAACCTCGCTGCTGGAGCAAATTCTGTGCCTCATCCCATACTGACCTAAGTGATAATGTACTAACATTTATTTTAATGGGTAAAGATTGTACTTCAGGGCAGCTGGCTGACATTTGCTCATCCTCTTGGGGAGAGTAGAGTCATTTATGAAGGATTTGGCCTTTTTCTATCTGTTTTATCTCCCAGTAGGGGACAGAGGATCCCTTTGCATCTGAAGTGGACAGTACTGTTGACTAACATTATAGAAGAGCCACAGTTCTTTTCCCTAGTAACTTCAGGAGACTTAAATGTAAAGGTCAGAGCTTTCCTTTTATGTTGAATTTCTGTTGCTTTTCAGTGGACTCTTGAAGGATTCACTGGCCAGTTCCTATCTGTTAATACTTAAGTCAAATATACATATCTCCTGCTTCTTTTCTCAAGGTCAGGCGGTTATATTCAGGGAGCTACACAAGGAAGTTCTACAAAGCCCATTTTTATATTAGAAGGCTGTCCTGCAGCTGCTCTCTCTGTTCACTAAGCTCCCTGAAGCAGAAAGCCACTCCTAGTAAAGTTGTGTGCAATAGTATAAACCCATCAAATTAAAATTAATTTCAACTTCTGCCATTAAAACTGTCATGTGGACCTGCAAATTTTTAAGAGAAGGCCAATATTAGTGTTGTTGCTGTATGAAATAAAAAATGTGTGTCCTGGGGAAATGCCCGTTTACCTTTTACTTCCCTTTACTAGGACAAAACAGTCAGGTCTGGATTCATCCTGTCTAACTTCTGGCAGCTGAGAGCACAGTAGTCACTTGAGCCTACGTCTGTTGTCAAAGGATGGAGATAAACACCTCCAGATGATAATTCAGTTTTGAGGTATAATGAAAAGCCCATCTCATTTCACTGACCACTGAGAGTGACCTTAGACTTACCGTACGCTCAACCTGACTTCCTCAAAAAAGTCCCAAGAGTTAGATGGAGTTATATAGATTAAAGCCAGCTGAAGTTTCACCTGGTGATAAGAATAAAACAAACTGTTTTGTTTTTAGATACGCATTTGCTTTGAGTAAATGAGCTGGGGGAAAGGTGAGAGAATGTTTTAGTTCTGAACATGAATTCCGGTCTTCCATCTGCATTAGAGATGCTCCCCGTTATCTGCACTTGAAAAATAGGATGGGTGGGGAGAAAAAGAGAAAGAGAAACCAAACATTTAAACAAAAACACACAGGAAGTTGGATTTGGAATAAAATGTAATTGAAAACCATTGTGAACTTTCACTGAACTACTGAAAACTGATAAACAAACCATTATTTTTATTAAAAGTATCATGGTTCTTCCCCTCAGACAGTTATTTGCTATTTAAAACTGCAGGAACAGAGCTGACCAATCTTTAAAAAAGGTAAGAACTCATAAAGTAAATAACTAATAGTAGTAAAGGCCTGGTGTTTAGTAATCTGAAATGAAAACACAAATACTAATTTTTGAGAAGTCACAGTACATCAGTCAGTCAGAATCAATACTGGTGGCATATGAGGACAAAAGGAAATGTAGCTGCAGGTCCATCACAGGAGGAATGAAGTGATGGTTTGCAAAAGTGGGGAACCGAGGAGGTGATGTGTTTTAGACAGGTATCTGATGTGCTGGAGATTAGAGCTATGGAGAGATGGCAGCTTCTGTGAGACACTGCCGTGGGACTGGTGTCTGCCCTTCTGTCAGACTCAGCGATAACGTGGAGCAATGTTGATCCTAGCATACCGATAAGCAGTGACAACGTCCAGTTTGTCTGGGCAGAGGACAGGGTGTTTTCCTGTCCCCTTGCCCCCACCATGACCAATAGAAACATGGAACTGTCTATGTCAGAGACTGCTGCCAGACCCTGAAATAAGCCAGCAAAGCTCTCGCAGTGACTGCAGGCTCAAAAGGACTCAGTTACAGCTCACACCTCTGTATTTACCATGTCCTCCTTTCTTTTAAAAGCTATAAAGTCGTATCTTAGATGATGTACTTTCATGCTAGGTGGCTTATGGCCATGAAAACCCATATCAAATAGAATTGATCAAAGTAACTGTAGAAACCAAACCTGGAAGCGGCTTGTCTCTTGGGTGTATTTTGTCATCAAGTGCTCACAGAGAGTTACAGACTTAGCTGGCCCACCTAAGAAAGAGGCTTTGCGAGGTATTCTGCTGTGCAGTGATAGAGACGGTGGCAAATAGCATTAATAGTGAGTGACAGTCATGCCCTATTTTCTCCACACCACTCAGCTGTGAGTTGGTTGCCTTCATTAGGTGAAAGTTTCCTTGGACTTTGCATAAGGCTGAATCTTGCACTGAATTATGTGATGCATAGTCAGGGGGCAGGGATCTATACCTGTAGAGACAAATGGTCTGGAAATTTTGGGTTATGCACATATACAGAAAAGAACAGAAATAAAAGGAATGAGCATCTGTGAAATCTGGCACACACAGGATTCATACAACTAGACATAATTCATAGAACAACTGCAAGGGAAAGGGTATACTTCAGTAAATAAGCTACTTTATTAAAAATGTAAATGACACTAGAGCTATAGAATGAGTGCCAGCATTCCAGCTTACTCGGGAAGATGACAGGAAAGTATGATTGACAATTTTTTTTCCGCGGTTTAAATTCTCCTTTTTTCAATATCCAAAATATAAAGCTATGGGCTGTAGAAAGTGTTTATTAAACCTAAAAATGAGCAATTCAAACATTTGTATGAGCCATAGTACAGTGATAAATGAGGAAGAATTGAAATAAAAGCAGTACCAGTGGTGGTAGTATTATTTTCAGAAAGGCTGAAAAAGGGCATTGCTTCTATTATCTTAAATATAGGGATTGTTATCATAGATAAACACTTGAAAAGTCATAGCATGAAAGTGTAGGTGGTAGAGCTGACAGGATTAAATCAGTATTTGATCCTGGACCTATGAGATATGCAATAGAAAGTCTAAATAACTGATGTGATTCTTCTATGTGTGTACATAACTGTGAGTGCAATTCCCTGTGCAAATAGCTTACAAATGCTTTGAGATATTCTATGATTACTGCCACTAAATAATGTGAGCTGTGATTGTTATTAATCATTATTTTATTACTGTTGTAGTAAAGCTTTAGAAATAGACACATCAGATGTAAATCAGCACTGCTCTGTTGACTTTTAATTTGATCATGCCAACGTGCATCACCGAGGAGTAGTTCAGTATTTGGACATAGATATAAGGGCAGTTTCCTACACATAGAGAAAATGTGTTTATCTTTTACCTGAGATATATTAGCATATCACCTTTTCCCTCACAATTTTTAAAATGTGTACAATGAAACAGATATTTACCTGTAGACTACCAAGCATTAAGTTCATATAAATTAAAAAAGCAGCAGGTGATAAAAATTAATTCAGAGTAATCCTGGTGCTTTAGTATTAGATTTCATCATATCAGCTTTTCCTGCCTGATGAGCTGGTACTCTGTAAAGCTAAGATAATGGAAGCATGAGGTTCATCTTTGTTACAAGGAAAAACAGTTTTGATTTTCCAGGTGAATTATGTGGCTTGTGCTGTGGTTTTGAGATCGTTGATCAGACCTGGTCAGAGAGTTGCTCCTCCTCATATGGGAAGCCTTGCAGGGAGAGGGATGCTGTGCCAGGAGGGGTGCTGCCAGGATGGCAGGCAGGAGCCCCCATACATACCAGGGCTGAGCCAGAGCCTCCAAAAGGCTCCAGGGCACCTCCTGCAGCAGTGTGGCTGTTTCTTTGGTGAGCCCAAGACACCTTCTGCAGGGGTAGGACTCAGAGCTTCCATTTTCTAGCGAATTCTAGCTCATCAGTTTGCTTTTTTCTCTACTGAAATTCTCCATACAGTTTCCATAACATGGGGTGCTCCCCCAGCTCTTAGGATATGGGGCATTTGTGGGGCTGGGTGTTGAGCCCCCACAGGAACAGCCACATGTCAGTAAGGGGGCTCAGAGTTATTATTCCTGCATACACAGTATCTGTACTGCCTAGGGATCCAGTTCTTCTGGATGAAAAGAGCTATAAATGTAAGGTATTATTAGCACATGGCTTTGTAGTGAGCCACCCTCAGGCCACATTAAGGTTTTTGATGTTTCTTGGTTGCAGCCTCTAAAGGGATCTTAACAAGATTTCAGAAAAGGAAAGAAGAAAAATAAAGAACTTTCAATCTCATTTTAAATTTTAAATAGAAATGAAAACACTTGTATTTGAATTTTGATTTCTGTTTGGAGCTGATGTTTTGTTAAGATGCAGGCTGAGCATCTTGGTTATTCTCTTTTAAAAGTGACCTTGATCTTTTAAAAATGTAAATTAAAATAAAAGATCTGGTGACCTTTTTATTGAGGTCTCCAAAGAGCTGAGAGGAGTCATCCCTGTCTCCTAGTGTTGCAGGAATACCTCCTGCTAGGGAACACAATATCTGCGTTAAAAATGCCCCGAGGGCCATACTGATGAGGGGAAACTCACTCTCCACGGCCTTTTTAACATTCAGCAACGGCGTAACTTGTTTGTTTCCTCTGTGTTGGAAATGTCAACAAATGTCACCCAAGTTCTTTGCTTTCCTTTCTTATCTTTTGACATATTATTTGATATGTGTATGAGAGTGTAGAGTATATTAATAAAGGAGCTTTATTCTCCAGTGAATTAACAGAGTGAGTGTAAGCCTGTACTGAAGAAAGGTTTCTTCTATTAGTTTTGCCATTAGGAAAAAAATAATGCTCTACAAAAGACTTACTGAAGAGAAAGATCAAAAGAAGACCTGTTAGCTTATAGTGGTCTATCCTTCTTCTAGCATGGGGTCTCTGTTCATTACTCTAGGACTTCCCTTGCGACAAATTTTGAGTTCTTTGTCCAGACCATTTAAATATGCTTTTTAGCAATGTGACTCCCATTGCTTTCCTGGAAGACTATTTCACAGTGAAGACTTCTGGGATCAAAATTTCAGAAGTCCTTAACTGTCTTTCATACCTAAATAAAAATTTCATAAATTGCTTAGTTCCCCAAAAGTGAGATTCCCAAAGGTTCTCAATGATACCCAGAGCCTGTAGGTGCCTTAGTTGCTTTTGGAAATATGTCTGCAGTTCCTAAACCACTAAGATTCTTTGAAATTGTAGCCTTTGCCTTTAATGAGGCTGCTGATATTCGGATTAAATTATCCTTTGAAACAGTAATTTATTATACATTATAGTACTAGGTACATAATATAATTAGAATAGGTGGAATATGACATTTAACATTTATAAGGTACTTTTTGTACTAGTATAATTATTTAATTAGGGCAGTGCTGAGAGGCCCCCAAAGCAATTGGGTTTATAATTTGCACATACTATGTGAATGCATAGAAAGAAACAATTTCAGCCCGAACTGCTTTCAAATGTGTTGATAAGACAGAAAAACAATGAGGGGTGAGTCTTTGCTTTCGTTGTAAGGACAGAGAACTCACATAGAAGAGTAATAAGAGATTTTCCAAAGGACAAATACCAGTTGTCTGTGACAAAACAGTGAATTTAAGTCCCAGTGCATGACAAGATCATCTTTCCTTTTCATCTTCAGCTGTTTTATGCACACTTAATTCTGATGATTTATGTACCTCTGCAATGTGTTAAACAATTCTTTTTCATCTCTAACAGTCAGATGTTTCAACTATTTGTAGACAGTTAGTCATTGCTATATATATTTCATTTTTGTTTTGTTTTTTATTTCAATCTGTCCTCCTAAAAAAAATAAATAGTTCTGTTAAAACATCCCTGGATCCATCTTTGAAATTATACCCTGTAAAACATTTAAAGACTATGTACCAATGATGTGTTGTGTCCTTAGTGAAATGTGCTCTGATGGCAGTTTTCAGCAGCCAGGGTGGGGCATGATGGCAAGGTGAAGCTCCAGGCATGCAGCTGTGCCACTGGCAGCAATCCCCTGTCTCCCACCTTTCTTCCAATTTCCAGCCATGGAAATTTCCATGAAAACCTCAAAAAAGCAAGGCTATGAAAGGCCAAATACATACCTCATCACTCCAGGATTCCTAATGTAAGGTATCAGGAATTTCCTGAAATAAATCAATTATTGAAGTAGTATAATTTTAAACAATTACTATTATGAGAGAGTGAAAAACCTTACAGGAGAAATAACAAGTCTTGTATAGTTCTTTTATGTTCTATTAATTTGTGACCACTTTAAACTACCCTCTTAAAGCCCCATAGTTAACTTTCACCTTCCTTTTGCACTACAGGAAGGAAAAACTGTTTAAAACTTTATATATGATTGGGAGACTCAGATGGGGAATCTCATCTGACCTTAATTCTGATGACCAAACTTTGTTAAACTGGTGGAATCAGTACATGTTATTTTTTTACTGATTATTTTAAATGTAGAATGATAAACAAGGGGTTAAATGCTGAAGACTTCAACTGATTCCGGTTACAGCACACCTGCAACTGAGATATAACTAGAGTCAAGGAGTCCCCAGTTCTTTACATTTTTTTCTCCATGTTTGCTCCGTCAAACCTCTGATTCAGCTCATTTCTGTACCAAGAGAGTGGAGGGCAGCTTGGTAAAATCAGCCCTGTCATTGAAGAATATTCTCCCCATGCCAGCAATCTCTTGCAGAAATGACAACTTCTTACAAGGAACCAATACAAACATAGTGGTCTGGAAAGGCTGGAAAACAGTGAATGAGGCACCTGAAAGGAGATGGGACCTTTTGCGATATCTCCCAGCTCTTTGTGCTTTGATTAATCATTTGCTTGCATTTTGATAAGCAGCTGCACTGTGTGAGTGTATCCGAATCTTGAGATGCTTGTATTATTTCAGTATATTGCATCATATGGGAAACAGTTTCCAGATGCTTCCTGACTCATATTGGTAAAGAAGTAACTCACACTTTTACTGGATTTTAAGGATGGTAAATTCCTAGAAATTGAAGGCTCCTAAGCAATAGACACTTCATTAAGAGAAGTTAGATTTCTTTCATGCTTCAACAAAACAGCTGTGGTTGTCAGGTTATGAACAGTTTGACAGAGGAATCATTTTGGCTCTAAGATGGCTTTGACACAGAGATGCAAGCTTTCTGTATTTGAGATAAAACATGCTGCAAATACTTTGGGCTTGTATGTCACTGCAGCGATGATGTACCCAGTTCCAGAGGCAGCAACCAAACTTGTTTTGTTCTCAGGGCCTCTTGTACTGGAAGGCAGTAAAGCAATTCACAGATATTCCTATAAGCTCCATTGCTGATTTAGGGTGTGCCTTTCTGTTTGCCAGTTTCCGCTGTGGCTCTCCTCTGTCATTTTTCATTGCAGTGTCTGATGGTGTTCTTCAGCATGAGCTGTGGTCAAATGGAAGATATGATACTTGAGGGAAATATTTCCATATATCTGGTTAGGTTCAGTCTGGTTTTTGAACATGTTTGTGTCATCTCTGTATTCTGTGGCTCTTTACATTGTGCCAAACATGCATCTGTATCTCTGGAGATGAAGCTTTTCTTTAAATGTTGGAATTTCTTAGATTGTATTCATAGGCATTTTATATTCAGCACTTTTTCTGGAAAGACATTAGTATGCACTATTGCAGATGATCTTTAGTCTTCACCTTTCGCCAGAGAAAATTTGCATGTTCAGGCAAGGCGCATTGCTGCAATGAACCACATGCACTGAACCATCAAGCCAGGAAAGTTGGGACAAGCCAGAGAAACTGAACTGCCTACGCTTCATTTGTCTCCATGCCATAACAAAGCCTACTTTATCACTGTTCTCACTTTCCCTCCTTAGAGTGATGAGCACAAGTCTCCTTTCCTCCTCCCCCACCACCCATTGCACTCCCACTCCTACAATAGGCTTAGGAAGAAGTGAGGTGATGACTTCAATTTCTGCCACAATTTAGCTAAACTGAAAAAAAAAGAAAGAAAAAAAAATTAAAAATTGTGTAATTTAAGTTGATTTCCAACGTGGGCAATAATCTCAAAAGAGGGAGTCTAGGACACTTGCTTCCCTGACCATCATTTGGTTGCAATCATTCTCAGTCATTTTAACAAAGGATTGATTTCTAGCAATGGATTTACCATAATTTATCAACCAGTGCAATCTGACCCCCCTTTGTGTCTGGAATATTGATCCATGAAAGTTGACTCTTCTCAGCTCTGCCTGGTACCTGAGCCAGGAATACAAAGTGTGATGGATGGGGGAAATTGTTAGTTTGTGTTCTGGAGAGAGGTATTTGCTATAATAAGAGCCAGTTTGACAGAATCATCTTCACTAGAAATTAATTTCCTTATGAATAGAGTTCATTATTGTAGAATTCACTGGTCTAGTTACTTGTCTCCATTATGTTCAAAGTTGTGTGTGAGAGAGGTAATGTTGCAGACAGCGCAAGGGCAGAAGCTGTTCTGGCTCTGCACTGGGATCAGGAATGCCCTTTAGATAAGTAGCATAAAAACATGCAACTAGTTTACATCACAGAATAGTTGAGTTTGAAAGGCACCTCTGGAGATCATTTACTCCACCTGCCTGCTCAAAGCAGGGTCAACTAGGACAGGTTGGCCAGGACCGTCTCCAGTCAGGTTTTGAACGTATCCTAGGATGGAGACTCCTCAACTTCTCTGGGAAACCCATTCTGGTGTTCAACCGCCCTCACGGTAAAAAAGTTTTTCCTTATGTTTAAGTGAAATTTACTGTGTTTCAATTTGTGCCTGTTTCCTCTTGTCCTGTCACTGGGTACCACTGAGAAGACTCTGGCTTCATCTTCTTTATTCCCCCTCACGAGGTATTTGTACACATTGATAAGATCCCCCCTGAGCTTTCCCTTCTCCAGGCTGAACAGTCCCAGCTATCTCAGCCTTTCCTCATAGTAGAGATGCTCCAGCCCCTTAATGATCTTTGTGGCCCTTCTCTGAACTTGCTCCAGTATGTCCATGTGTCTTTTGCCCTGGGGAGCCCAGGACTGGACCCAGCACTCCAGAAGTGTCTCACCAGCGCTGAGTAGAGGGGAAGGAACGCCTCCCTCACCCTGCTGGCAACACTCTGCCTAATGCAGCCCAGGAGGCTGTTGGTGTTCTTTGCCACAAAGGCACATTTCAGACTCATGTTCAACTTGGTGTCCACCAGGACTCCCAAGTCCTTTTCTGCAAATCTGCTTTCCAGATGGTTGGCCCTCCATCGGCACAGCTCGGGGTTCAGGCTGTTGTCCCTGCAGAGTCTTGGAGAAGATCCAGTTGATCTCTGTCTCATAATTTCTGATGCTGTGCAGTCTGCTCACCTTCTCCTGCAGCTCCATTACCTGGTGATGCAGACCCTTCACCAGTATACACCTGTGGGCAAAGAGCCCATTTAGCCCCAGTCCCACCATGAGGTCCCAGGCACCTCTGCAGTCCCAGACGTGCAGAGCTGCATCCTCCCTTGGGAGCTTGGCCTGAGGTGAGGTCTCTGATGTACTAGGGAGAGTTGCTCCAGTGGGTTCTGGGGACTGTGCGCTGCCATGTGTCACCACCATTGCAGACCCCTCAGCAGAGTTTCTGGTCTCACTCTGTGCACTAACTGCTGTGTCTACTGCCTGCTTATGTTTACTGTGCTTGTGGTACGCACCAGCAAAAATGTGGCTTGCAGTTGAATTAACCATGTGAACGCTGACATGTATTTAACACTTCCTATTGTGCTGTCTTTTTTCTAGGTCCCAATATGTCATCATCAAAGTGTTATTAATCCCTTACATTGAACATTATTTTTCGCGTCTCAGTACTGTATACTGGGCAACATAATTTGCCTCTTCAGTTGTTGCAGAAAATAAAGCATAGAGGGGGATAGCAGCCAAAGAGAAGTTACAGCCTAAATTATCAGCAAAGGACATCAAGCATCCTAACCCTTAGCTCAGTGTCTGCATTACATTTCACTTTTATTTGCTCCAGTTTAGTAACTGTTTGCTCTTACCAAGGAAATGAGACTCCTTGGCATCTAGCACGCCCACAGTGCATCCTTACTATTGATGAATAGGAAAGGGAGTATAAGTATACTCCAGTGCATGTCAGAGATCCAAGAAAAAGCAAGCTATTGAAAAGAGAGAAAGTAAACAAGATTAACTGAATGAAATCAAGAAATGCCTTCAGAGGAGGTTTCACTGTTGTGATCGTTTAGGGCTCTTCAGCCAACTTAGAGATTTATGATGATTCTTTGGGCAAATAAGTGTCAAAAACTCACTGATGTCCTGCCAATGACACCCTGCAGAGGGCCTGCCACAAATGCTGTATTCACCATCCCTATTACTATTGTCAGCAGACACCACTGAGTCCCTCTGTACTGGCACTGAGTCCCTCTGTACTGGGAGAACAGAGATGTCCTTGTGACATAGCTCCCAGTTAACATGATAGTGTACATTGGACAGGGTTTTTTTGCCATTTTTTGGTGCCTTTTTCAAGGAGTCTGTGACTCAGAGGTCCATGTCTTGAAATCCTTATTCACATTTTACTTGGGCAAACCTCCCACAGGTTTTGAGAATGGAGACTTCAGAACTTAGTCCAGAAAAAAGGAGGGGACAGATCATCTCCAGAATTCAGACGAACAGAACATCCTCCATGAGCCAACAGGTGTGAGGCAGCATGAGTGGGAAAATATCAAGCAGGAACTGATCCCTGCAGGATGGACACTTCCCTCCCCCTTCCCATTTTGAGTAGTCATTACAAGGATGCACGTCTGTTTGCAGACCTTGCTGTGAGTGAACTCAGAAGTGGGAGAATGAGTTGAGTGTGTGTTGGGTAGATAAGTTTCATCAGAAAACTAGGTTGGGCTGGGGTGTTATAAAATATTTCTGAGACTGAAAGGTGTTACAATGTGAGTTGCTTTGTTGAGGTAAGAGATGCGCTTCTTGAGTCATTTAAACATACGTGGGAAAATCAATGGGAACTGTGAGATAGTAGGACAGATAATCCAAGAGTTATTTTTTATTTATTTCTGAATTATGATTATCTGATTGTTTTAATCTCTTCTTTTATATGAACATCCATCTCCTGGGAACAATTTCTGTGATTTCTCACACCATGTGGTTATAAGTATACAGTTAGCATAAGAGAGGTGAGAGTACTTTTCTCCAATATTTAAAATTAAAAACTCAACTCAAGCAAAAAAATCTTCCATCAACATGAAAGGCAACATCTTGTGATGGTCGTGGTGAGGAAGGAGGGACTGTCAAGATCTCTCTGGTTTTCAGCACCTCTCACATTAAAGTCCAGGAAGCCAGCACCTCTTCTCTCATGGTAGCAGATATGCCATCCCAGTTTTAGCCTTCTGCTTTGGGGAATGGACACTGTGGTCCTGAAGCAGCTCTGGTTTTATCCGGAGGCTCAGTTACCTTGACACTTTTCGGTCAGGGTCAAGCATAACGGTTGTGCTGATCTTATTCAGGCTGTTAGCTTTTGGCAGCAGGCAAGGATAACATGTTTGTGCTGGTCTACTTAGATTTGACATCATCCTTGGGTAGAACTGGACAAAGTGGATTGAAGCATCTGTAGATCCTGTCAAGCACAGAGCTGTATTTAATTAGCTCAGTTTAATTCAGAGAGACCTTTGCCACACCTCGTGCTCACTGAACACACACAGATCAGTGGCACAGTGCCATTACTGTGCAGTTGTCACTTAGCTCTGCGTCCTTCTCGATCTCCACTAACTGCAGACTCTATGGAAGCAATGAATAGCAGCAATCACCATGGATGTTTTTTCCCCTTTTTTTGGCTGGTATATTGCAGTTTTCCCTCCCTAGGATAAAAAATTGTATTTCAGTCTTCCATAACTTTTTCTGCTGCAGATAGGAAGCTTGTACTGCTCTACTGAAGAATGCAGCTGTTTGCTTGCTTATATAGGGGAGTCTTTCATGTATATCAGACTGGTATTTTATAAAGAGAGCTAGCTTCTACCCACTCTGGGTGCCATCAAGACAGCATGATTTGTTTTCTAAATGTTCTACAGGACTCTTGTTCTTTCTTGAAACCATACATCTGCCTTTCCACCACACAGCTTGAAACATCTTTCTGATTATTTCCTAAACGGTGGATGACAGGAGGAGAATTTAAGAAGGGAAAGTCCGATAGTGTTGGATGTTGTTTTCATAATAGCCCAACAGAAATTAAATATACAGACCTTTGGGATGTGTTGCAGTTTGCTGAAAAATGCAATCTATTCTTTGAGGATGCTTATGAATAGTGAAGCAAGTGTGTCTGTTGTAGTATGAGAATACCTCTAATTGTTTCTCTTTGATTTTGTGTTAATGCATCTAGACCTAAGGGCAGGGAAGAGTGTATTGTATCCACTGCAAATAAATCAGTGCAATTAACTGCTGATATATGCAAACTGACCTTGAGAGCTGATACATGGCTGCTTCTAATATCAGGAATCTAGTTTAGAACAGGCAGTACAGGGATCTGGCCCTGGATCAATGAAGGAAATGTCTTGAACAAATTGGGACCACAGAGGTCAGTCTTCTGAAAAACATAATTAGATTGGGCCTGAACTGGAAGACTCACACATCAAAGACCTGTAGTGATCAAATGATTAGGGGATGAAGGAAGGGGGGGGGCAGCAGAAAGGGAGAAAGGAGCAGCAAAGAGTGTATGAGACAGCAGCTTTAGAGATGGTGTTTGAGAAGCAGAGAGTGTTTAGAGGCATAAAAAAGGAAATTAAGTCAAAGGCAGGTTAAGTAAAAAAGCCAAAATGTTTGAAACAGATACCAGGATGTGTTGGCACACTAGAAAGCAAAGAGCATGTAAGGAGATGAAGAACAATAAAGCATGCAGAAAGACAATATTAGGAATACAACAAGAAAATCCTTGGGTAATGGAGCCTGTTGTTTGCAATATAAATTTAAATGCAGTGTATAACAGCTGGCCGCTCTTATCTGATAAAACTGTCATTCTGTGAGTAGTTGGTAAGCAGAAACTGCGAAGTGAAGCAGAATATATATTTGAAATATCTGAGGCTTATATGTTTTATTTTATCGCATGTTTTCCCTTCATTTTAATTTTAAGAGACTTGTTCTTTTTTGCTGACTTCGTGCCAGTGAAAGGTGCTATATGGAGAGCCTTTGGGATTGAGAGCTTTTGTTTCCTCATAAATAAACATAGCAAGTGTAGCAGAAAAGCAGCTATCCTCTCCTTGCCTTCCACTCACCTTCCTCTAGCCTCACCTGGAGGACTTCCCATCTTTCCTGGGACAAAGTCTCTGCAGACCAGTCAGAGTTTGACAGGAAAATAGCAGTACCTTGTATGGTTTCACATTCAAAACCTTCAGCCTCATCAGCATGACTGAAATGTCAGGATACACTTGTACTACTGTTATTTATAAAGTAATAGAGTAGGGGTGCTTTTTGTTTACCTTCCATTTGCTTTCATGGTGCTGTTTCCCTGTGTACTTGTTTGCACTAGTCAAGTTTTCTCCATAACCAGGAGAGTTAGAAACATACTCCACTATATACGAACTTAGTACTGTTGAAAGCTGAGACTCTGAGCTGTGGTTAAGTCATTAAAGTAGAAGAATGTGAGATGTCAGGAAAGCAGGCAAAGCTTCTTTAAGGGGCTTCTGTGCTGCAGGTACTCAGGGCAGCAGATAGGGCACTGGGGACTAGATTCACTTCAGCCATGCACAGATGTCCACAGCCTCTGCCTTCTGTTGACAGCAAGCCTTGGGATGATAATGAATCAGTGACTGAGCAAGGGAAAAGGCTGTAAAAGCTGTCTCTTATCTGTGATCTCCCTTCCTGTGCCATGACAGCAGACTTCCCCATAAACTGTCTTTGCACACACACACCGTCTCCAGGTACCTTGCAAACTATTGATTAGTAGAAGTCAATAGGTATATTTATCTTTATCTTACGGAGGAGAAAGAAAAGCTAAATGAAACTCATACAAGGTTGTGTATCAAGACAGTGGTAAAGTCATGCAGGAGTTAGCGTTAAGGCTAGATTTCTTCCCCAGAGACACAGGCACCACAATCTCTTCTTTCAATGTAATTATGCAAACACTATCCATGACACTAGATTTGTATTAACAAAATGTACAGTGACATGCCTTACATGCGGAAACATCACTGTGCAAAGAGAAGGTATGAGAGTTGAGAGAGCTGGGTTTTCCAGGAGGGACTTGGTGAATAATCTTGGGTAAGATATTTGAGGCAGGTTGTGCCTCTTCTTACCTGTAAAAATGAGGTAATAGTGGTCTCTTCTGTAAGGTGCATTAAGAACTTGATATGAAAGAACAGGTATTACTACCAAAAGTCCATGCCTCCTTTCTCTTTCTCGTCCAGTAACACAGCAGTTTGGAAATATGTAACTGTATAACCAGATGCGACATAGTCTACAACTTTGAGAACCCGCTGTTCACATGGTAGAAATAATGGGAGAAACAGTGAATTATCCTCCTGCTTGGGAATCGGAAAGTGAGAGTGACTAGAAAGAGAAATTTAAATGACAAATCTAGTTCCATCCAAACTAAGTGAAAAGGAAGAAAATACAGTAAAAAGTTTACCAGGCTGACGAAAGAGCCCGGAGGCTGTGGAGGCCATGTGTTGTGTCATGCAATGGCATAGCAGGGATCTCAGGTTTCCTTCTCAGACCTCTGCTAATTTCTTACCAAACCGTGAGCCAACCACAATGACAAACCATTGGGGTTGTATTCCCTGTAACAGGGGACCTCTGCTACCGAATGCCCATGCTAACATGCTTAGGAGTCCTAATCTGGGGCATTCAGCAAAAGTGATTTTTTTTTTAGTGTGGACTTCAGTTTGCCTTGCCCATGTTTCAAAGCATTTCCAAATCTTTGCATGTGACTTTCTGTGCCCAATTAAATTTATGAGAAACATCAGAAAAAGATCTTTTTGTATGTATGCCTTGTTTTTCCTACCAGTGCCTCTTTGCATGTAAGTTGTACATGAAGGGAAAACTGCAATCTGTATTGCAAATAAAGAATGCTTCCTAAGGAATACTGGACAGAGTTTGACTCTAGGGCTAAATGAAGGGTCAATTAAAAAAAAAGGTAACAAGCGCAGATAAAGAAGAGAAACCCAATTTTAATTATCCCCCTTTTCCTTTGATGTGGAAGGAAATAAGAATATAGAAAGGCTTTTATAAGAATTAAAGTAAGCTAGGGATAAAGAGCTACCTAAGGAGTTGCTGTTATGGCTCAGAGCTGAGGGGAATTTGGATTCAGATGATGAGAACAGGCCTTCAATTGTATTTGCAGAAAGCAGTAGGGTCTGTTGATGGACATTTATATTTCACACCATAGGCAATATCTCTGAGAGAGCTGCTCCTTAGTACCTTTGCAGCTTCCTATGTGTTCAAAATGAGTAAGAGACGGAATAACTGGTAACTTCTCTATTGTGCTGATAAAGCAAAATGCAGGATTGCTATAAAGAACCAGATAAATAAATGAACTGGATGGCTAAAAATAGCAAAGAGGCTCAGCTTAGCTGACTCATGAGTTTGTAGATGAAATCTGATGGAGACTGGCACATAGCATTAAAATAGGAAGCCAAGATAAATGTTGGGGGGCATTAAATGAACAAACAAAAATGAATGGACCTGCAAATGATCTGGGGGAAAAAATCAAACCAGCTCAAGCCATTTCTAATTAGTGCTGTTCTGCATTTCCTGTGTCCCTTTCTTTGGGAAATCACCATCCTCCACAGATGTGACTGCACTGGAAAGCTCTAGGAAACAGGTCAAATAGACCTGTTGTTGATGCAACACACCCCCATGCCTGGGGGAATGGATTATTTCTTCCCCTGGCCAGGAGCCACCAGGTAACTGCTCAGCTGCTTCGGGGCTTCTCTTACCCCCCACCTGCAGGTTCTCATCAGTTGGCTCAGGCAATTCAGGGACAGTGTCTTGTGCCTAAAGAAAAGCAACATTGCATGCAGCTGAAGCAAATACAGATGCACATGCACATATCAAGTGGTGTTACCTAAGTCTCTCTGTTTACCAAACATCTACACTTCGATTTTCTAAATGGTCTCTTTCTCTTCAGTTTGTTTTTGTATGCTTACAAGTAACTGTCTGCATGTTTAAATTCTGTGCATATTCAAAAACCAAGCAGGCAGCTAAGCAGTTTTTTGTCCCAACAAATCAGGCGGTTAAAGCCTGTGCTTTCCAGTCAGTGAAGGTAGATTAATGCAAGTGCAGCTATTTTCACAGGTAAAATCACACTAGTCAACAAAATCTGGCTATGATTATTAAGGTTATAATGTGCCACTCAGAAGTGCTGGCTAGAGCTAGATAATTTTTTCTATTTGGCCAGAAGTTTTACACATTGATATGTATCAGTCCATATTGACAAAACCTATTTGTGAGATTGTTCAGGTTTCATGAGGCCACTTTAGGAAAGGTATTAAATGAAGCATTCAAAATATTTGTTTCTAGTGTTTCTGAGATGTAATGTTTTCATTTTGAAATGATGTGTTTTGTGTAGGTATTTGCCTAAAGTAGCATGATTTTTAATGAATGAGTAAATCAAACATGCCTATTGGATTCACACTACAGGACTGAATTAATTTAGTTACTACAATCAGCATTCAGGAATTAAAAATTGAACCATAAGCTTCAGGACAGATACAAATGAAACTGACCTTGGCATTGAAGGTAAACATCATTCTAGAGTAAAAATTTCCATCTTCTGCAGCACAAGAAATTTAGGCTAATTGCTAAGTGGAATTTTAAGCCCATGGTTCTTTTGCTCTGTTCTCTGTGTGTGCGTGAAGGCTTTTCAGTCCAAGCTTCAAGGGGCATGATGCCAGATCAGACAAGGTCTGATTAGTTATAATGAAGTAGTGGCACCTGTACCCTTTGGGTGGAAACTCTTATTTTGTTAACTAGATCACTAAATAATACTCAGATTTGCACAGTGTGTTTACAGAAACAGCAGCCCCCACTATAACAGCAGTGTAGCTATTTTCACAGAACGGTGTTATCGTCTAGTGTCAGTTTTTTAAAAAACATCTTAGGTACATGGACCTTCAAGGCCTATTGAAGTGAACTGAAATGGGGCATCCAGGTTCCCTGAAGAGTTTTCCAGGTCTGCATCCTCATCAGCATTTACATCCCTGAGCTGTCTGGAATGCACTTTTCTGTGGAAACTAGTAGCAAATCTGGCTTCCAAAGGATGTGTGTCCCTGACTGACCTGCTCCTGACTTATATTAGGACTGCAGAGTGCGCTTACCTCTTATTAGACACCGATGAACCCGTACAGCTCAGAGCACTTTAACAGCAGAGTGAACTGCTTGTTGTCTAAAAAGGCTGAACTCAGGTTAAAAACTTTTCAGCAGCCAGGATATTAATAATGTCTCTCTTCCATGTGGATTCTCTGATGCCCAACAAGAGGTGGACTCGGGATGCATTATTTCCTTTGCAAAAGTCTAATAAATCTAATGAAGTCTCTCTCCTCTGCTTTCATGAATCTTACTCTATATTCTTGAAATGTGCGAGTAGTAAATATTTCTGATGCTTCTGCACTTCAGATTTTATCTGAAGTGATGAAAATGTCCCAAATGTATTGTGGGGAAGTGCCAGACAGGCAGATGCTCAGAAGTACACAGAACGTGTTCACTAAATTTTATTTTCTCACAAAATGAATCTCAAAAGCTTGACTAATTTTGCACATTTCTTGAAACTGAATGGCTTATAATGATGTCTTCATTTCAGCATAGTGCTAGTAAAAGTGAGGTGGGATCTAACAGACTTACACCTGGTTTCCTCTTGACTTAAGATCTCTTGCTGCATTTCCTAGGAACTAGGATGTAAGCACATGCTAGGATGTAAGTGCTCTAGGGTCATTAAGGCCATTAGACATGCATGCTGTCCAGCAGCCAGGGGTCCATATCTTTGGCAGAGAAGCTACAAATATATTATGTTTCTCCTGAATCAAAACCACTGTGAAAAATGAAAATCCTCATGTACACACATATGTGAGCACATACACTTTTCCATTAGTGCTCAAAATGCCCTTTCCAGATGATGTCTATATGCTGCAAGAAAGTGACTCTAGGAAGGGAATTTGTACCCTGTATTTCAAAAGCTCACCTAAGCAGCACTTGCTAGTAGTTTAACTATGTCAAACAGAAACAAGGTGCTGATATTTTTGACTGACTCTGAAATTTGTCTGATTAGATTTGGAGTTACTGTTGTCTTTCAAGTATTACAGATGTTAAACCTTTATAGAAGAGTCCAAGGTTCTTTTTTTGGCCTAAGTAACCTGAAATGTGAAGAAGTGACTAACTGCAGGGGTTAACTGTGGTGAAAAATTAGCATATGGATTTGTTCTTTTAGAGTGTATGGAAAGTACTGCTTTTAATGGAAGAAATGAGATGCCTTAGTAAACTAGGAGACATGAAAGGATGAAAACATTTATCTGCGTTAAAGCTGTGAGCCTCCTGTGCCAGACACCATCAGTGTTATAGCCCTGTACTTCAGCAGAAAAGCTACTGTGAGGTCAGAGCTTCCCTTACCAAAATCCTGTAGTGAATAGAGGTTTGCGGTGTGTGAAGTAATGTATGTTCCACCATGTTCATAGCCTGGTGATGCAAGGATGCTCAGGTTGTAAGTGAATTACATCTGACCTAGCTTTGCACCTGACTAGCTACACTGATATTTCGGGCTTTTGATAGATGCATTGCTTCAGTCTTAGGAATGGTAAAGGAATTGGGTAAAGTTAGTACTTAAAAAAAGAAATAAGATGACTAGTGTCAGGGAAAGATCAGGAAAGCATTATGAAAAACAAAGAAAAGCTTCCCAAAAATGCACACAAATAGACACAAATTTTGCCAATGAAAGACTGAGAGAGACCAATATCTTCCTGTGTGAGACAGCCCTGCCTAAGAAAATATTGGGTTATTTCCTTGGGAATCTGTTGGATGGATTAAATCAGCCTTCACAGAGTGAGCCCTCTTGAAAATTGCCTTTTATGGATTATCCTTACCTCTGTTCTGGATCCAGCTACAACCAGTTCTTTGAAGACTGCAACCGTGACAGAAACATTCTTACATGTAAGACCATCCTATGATTCAATTTCATTTGGAGGCATACACCTCTTTAGCCTGGCTTTTCCTAAATACTACCAAACTAGGACTGCTTCCAGGGCTGAGGAGCACAGAGCAGTCAGGATGGACCCCTAAGTGCTTGGAAAGGTGAAAACAAAAGAACAGGACTCAAATGAAGCAAACCGCATAAATGAACCTCATGATGGTACAGAGGTAGTAAAATATTTTTGGTTGCAACCTTGTTATGGCTGCAGTATTTGAGAAAAAGTTGTACAAAGGGCAATGAATTTGTAACATTTCACCTAGAGTTCCTTTTTTTCTGTTACTGTGGAAGCAATATCAGCCAAATTAATATGGGTGGAGCTTAGTAAAGACAGCCACAAATACCTGGAGAAATGTGTGCTTGTAAATGTTCCCCCTCTATGATTTATAAAATGTAAGGTGGCTGGAGAAAGCAAGCACTTCACATGTTAGAACTATTAATTCTTTTCAACAAAACTAGCTCCTAAAAAGGCCTAGCCAAAGTCCAAAATCTGAGTTGCACTGTACACATGCACACCTGATGACGAGCAGCTTTACCCCCAAGGAGTGCAGAAGCCTAGGCGAACACAAAAGACAAGAGCTAAACAGAAGTAATGTCAGTCATCCTGAGTTTAAGCCTGTAAGCACATAGGTACATAACTGACTTTAAACATCTGAATAGTCTCACAGATGCTCACAAACTTAGCAGTGGCTTAACACCCAACACATGTTTCAATGTATGTAGTACTGAGGACAGATTCAGATACAGAGACATTTACTTTCCTTACGGCCACTGTCATCGCTTGGTGAGTTAGGCATAAACTACCTGCATGGATCAGGGAAAGTACAAAACCTACCTTTCCCACAGTTTTTGGCAATGCAAAGGGATTAACGAGTAATTTTTGTCCTGACGTAGTCCCATCCGGTTTTACGTATTGTAGATTAAACTGCTTCAGAGAATATGCATGAAACTTCACCCACCACTGCAGTCCTTCAAGCTTTGCAGCTGGGGGGTAGATTTCCTGGTCACAGAGGTTCACTGAAAACAGACATAAGAGAAGGTTAAGAAAAAGAAAAAGGGCAGCTCCCAGAAAAGAAAATCCAATTCCTCCATAGCACCTACAAAGCTGAAGAAAAGCGTATTAACTCACCCACACAGTCCCTGGAAGTTGAGTCCCAGGGCACCTGGAGACAGTGGAATCAGAGCCACTATCCATCCACCTCTCCTTTCTTTTTGTCTTTCTTTTTTTTACCAGCCAGTATGCTGCAGCTATAGCTTATTTGTCTGACAGTTACCTTGTACTTGGTGCTGTGGTACGCAAAGGTTATTGGAATTTATATGCAAAGCTCAATGAATATAGAATTAAAAAATGCCTCAGAGACGTTCCTGAAATGAGATGCCAAATCTCAGAAGTTGTATCTTTATGAGGAGAATTTGAATACAAAACACCAAGGTTTATGACTCTTGCACATATTAATTCATACCAATCCATATTATAAGAGGACTAAAGGGGCTATTTTTCAACTTGGGCTGAGACAGGAACTCTGCCAGATTTACTGACTTGCTGTGAGAAATCTACTTTATCTGGCTGATAGATACCTTTAAAATGTAAATCAGAATGGTGAGCTTATCACAAAGCTACCATTAGCAGCCCATAAAATGCTTGGTGTTGCAGGTCACAAGAGATTTTGGGAACAAGGTGAGCAAACTGGTCAGCAAAAACAGACCCTAAATTTTAACACTTTATTTTCTGTCTTATATGAAAGTTATCAGAACTGAAATCAAAACAGTTTTTATTATACATCCATTCCCTTGGCAACTAGCAATTACCATGACTTTGTGGGAGAGTCCAGACTTTAGAAGATACTATTATAATTGTGCAGACTCAAGAATTCTTACTTCATCTGTGGCCCAGGTGCTTTGTCTGTCTGGAGAGAAAAAGGAAAACCAGCTGCCCTATGGAAACCTCAGATGTTCTCCTTAAGGAGCCCTGTCAACCTCTATTCTCTCCAATGTCCTATAGGTAGCCTTTTGGTTTTGTACCTTATTTGCTGTGTCGTGAACTGGTCACTTCAGGATTACATTGTAGAGAAACCCAAGGCTCAGAAGCTTGAAATACCAATGCTGGCAAAAGATCACAAAGGCTAGAAATTTCCTCTGCAGACGAACAATGTTTACATTAATACTTTCAAATGCATTCAATAACTAGAATGACAGCAGCCATGATATTTCCATCCTAGTATGGTTGTTACTGATTTGTCCTCCTGCTGGTAAAAGCACATATTGCACTCTCTGCGTCTTTTTCATGCACACATGCAAGCACACACAGGCAGATGATGCGCTTTCAAGCCATCCGCAGATGGTTCCCCCATCAGGGTTTACTTTGCCATTTAGACCTCCTGCTTCACAGCCTCCTCTCGGTGTTGCAGTCCCTATTTTCTGTAATTAACTTCTGTTCCTCCCCCCCTTTTTTTTTTTACAAATGCTTTTCATTCTGATGCTTAGAGTCAACCGTCTCCCCAAAGCACTGTAATATTTAACAGCATCCGGAAAAAATGTGGTTAGAGAATTGGGAGACTTAAAGGAGACACTGCTCTTGTGAGTGTGCATTCACATTTTTGAATAGATATTCAGAGGGTGGGAATGTAGATGAGGGAGAAGCTATGAAAGGGCTTATTACTAATTAACTGTATCTATTTCTCCTCCTTTTAAACTGCTTTTTGTTTATCATTTCAGCTGGTAGGGTAATACACTAAATTAAAGCTGCAGAACACAATTATAATTAAGATTCAAAAAGCCAATTGCCTGTTAGTAAACTACCAATTGATAATAATGTAAGGGATATTTATAGCTCTTTGCTAAGTATGCCACAGATTTGCATCAATAACATACTTGCTAATCTCCAAACATTTTATTCAGTGGCCTTTTATTTACTATTGAAGGTAAGATTACTCTTCTCAAGCCATCCTTTCTAAAAGTATCTCGCTTTCATCTTGTTTACAGAGTTCAGCAAACACAGATGCTTCAGTCCTTTCCTCTCCTATGAAATAGTAATAACAGTATATAGTTACTAACATCACACCATACAGAAAACATTGCCATAAAGAACATACTATATGTAATTCAGCACTTATAACATCTTGCATTTCTACAGTTCCTTCTTTCTGAGTCATCTCATATTCTATAGAGGAGAAACCAAACCACCTTACCCAGGAGAGGAATCGGCCACCTTTGAGCAGAGCCCCAAACACAGGGCTCTGGTTTTCATTCCTTTCACAGGGAGGTGGAGCAAGACCTGTTTAAAGAGTTAAAAAAAAAAGTTACTCAATTGATAGATTTTGGTTTGTGTTTGGTGTGTGTTACTGGGAGATTAATAACTAACTTTTATAATTTCTTTTAATTATAAAACATCTGCGTAACTGTCATTTCAGCTGTGTGATGAAGTGTAAATAATTGTGACATGCCTTTTTTGTGAAATGTGTTTCTTGCATCATATGTTTGCTAAAGTTTGAGTGGCCTCGTAGTACTAATTATTGGAGTCATTATGAGACACTGTGTATTATCCCATCATGTGTACAGCAGTAAGAGAACCAGCTTAGGCACAGGTGACTGCCATCCACTGCTTAGGCACTGGAGGGGCAATTGATGAAGCATGAGAGTGTCTCATCTCTTATTGTGCCATGACTGCTCTTGAAACACAAGTGCCAAAAAACTGCTAAGCGTATAAACATCTGTGTGATTGAGAAGTGATATGGCGTATACCATAGACCGAGGACAGTGATGCAAGGTTATATGGTGGGGTGATGTAGGTTAAATAGAGGCAAGATGGCCACGTTGGAAATTATAGCCTGAATTGTGCCTGTAGCTACTGCCACAAGTAGCAACAAGTGAGGGGCTTGGAGACTAGAGCACACCATCTTGGCAAAAAAGCCTGGGAGATCCCTTACAAAAAAATAGCTCTTTGTCAACCTGCCTCTTTCTTCAGAGGGAGAATGAGGGTTAGAAATGAATGATCTGCCCATTCCTCAGCCCTCCCTGATAGCAGGGTCTGGGCAAGGGAGAGACAGAAAGAAAACAAGTTTACCTACGTCCTGCACATGTGGGAAAAATGTCAGCAAATGTATGTAAGAAGATATTCCCAAACCTGAAGCAGGGCTACAACTTCTCCCAGCCACAACTGGCCCTCTGAGTCAGCCTGTAGATACATTTTGTTTATTCTTCAAAGCCACATACCTTACAGCTTAAGCTGGAAAAGCATGTGAAAGCTGAAAAAAAAAAAAGCGAGATAATGGTGCAAAGAGAAATGGGCAGGATGCAAGGGAGGGCCATGGATGCAGGCAAGAGCTTCGCTGTCACTACAACAGAAAGGGCTGCAGCGTGAGAGCATGAGGTCGTCAGAAAGCTTGCCAGGAACCTAAGGTAGCACAAGTTTCCCCTGCATCTCTTCTCTTCGGAGCCAGATGATGTCATCCTTCCCATAGGTTGGCTGAGCACAGGGTGAATCCAGGTGATGATTGTGCAAGTGATTTCTGCTTCCTATGCTGCCTATCATGAATTTTATTATGGGTGGGCAAGTGAACTGACTTGCCCCAGGACTGGCCAGATAATTACATGGTCATTACTAACCACATTACTGAAGGGTAAATATGCAGTTATTTTTATCCATAAAATCAGCTCTTTCAACCCTAAGACTAATTCCACATTATTATGCAGCAGTATGTAATTACTATAAGACAGCTTCTACCCTCAAAGAAGCAGGCACTATTCCAAATGAAATTTTTCAGGGTTTTAAGTTAGCCATGCAATCTGACGGCAGGATTTGTGCTCTACCAGCTACCCAATAAAAATTATAAAACTGTAACCAGAAAATAAGTAGTCACAAGACCCTATTACCAGGCATAAGCACTAACAATTCCTATCCTATTCAGATTTGTAACCAAAACCACTTTTTTTTTAGAAAGAAATGCATTATGTGGAGAATCATGTTGCTATAACACTTAATCTTCCCATCGCAGAGTGCTGATCGCTTTAGGTGTGACTCCTGAGAGGAGGCACTGCGAAGTCTCTCCGGAGGTAGATGTTACGTAAAACATAAGAGGAAAGGTAGTTATATCATAACTGCTGATGTTCCTTGTAACTCTTTTCATTTCTTGCAGGTACTGTTGCATGATTTACCATGGAAAAATTGCTCTGCAGCATCCTGGTGTTTGGAATGGCTGTCATGGTCAACGCTTGTCCCAAATATTGTGTCTGTCAGAACCTGTCTGAGTCACTGGGGACTTTGTGTCCCTCCAAGGGTCTCCTGTTTGTACCACTAGACATAGATCGAAGGACTGTTGAACTCCGACTTGGGGGCAACTTTATTATTAATATCAGCCGACAGGATTTTGCCAATATGTCTGGACTTGTTGACCTTACTTTGTCCAGAAACACCATCAGTTACATACAGCCCTACTCTTTCACTGACTTGGAGAGCCTTCGGTCTTTACATCTGGACAGCAACAGACTGCCTGATATTGGAGAGGATATTTTGAGAGGCTTAATTAACCTTCAGCATTTGATTTTAAACAACAACCAGCTAAACAGCATCTCTGATGAAGCCTTTGAGGATTTTTTGCTGACATTGGAAGACTTAGACCTTTCCTACAATAACCTCCGAAGCATTCCCTGGGAATCTATAAGGAAGATGATAAACTTGCACCAGCTCAGTTTAGATCATAATCTGATAGATTATATTACAGAGGGGACGTTTGCAGATCTTCAGAAATTGGCCAGATTGGATCTAACATCCAACAGACTTCAGAAGCTCCCCCCCGACCCTATATTTGCCAGATCTCAAGTAATTCCATTAGCCGTTACCCCCTTTTCTCCACCTTTATCTCTCAGCTTTGGGGGCAACCCGCTGCATTGCAACTGCGAGCTACTGTGGTTAAGGCGACTTGACAGAGATGATGATATGGAAACTTGTGCTTCTCCTCCAGGTCTAAAGGGAAGGTACTTCTGGTATGTACGGGAGGAAGAATTTGTTTGTGAGCCTCCTCTTATTACACAACATACTCACAAGTTGCTGGTTTTAGAAGGGCAAACTGCCACACTAAAATGCAAAGCCATTGGGGATCCCACCCCCATCATTCATTGGGTGGCCCCTGATGACCGTCTCATTGGGAACTCTTCAAGGACAGCTGTCTATGACAATGGTACCTTAGATATCCTCATCACCACCTCCAAGGATTACGGGACTTTCACATGCATAGCAGCCAACGCTGCTGGAGAGTCCACTGCAACGATTGAGCTCTCAATTGTTCAGCTCCCCCATCTCAGCAATGGCACAGGCCGAGCAGCCCCACCAAAATCCAGGCTCTCGGACATCACCAGCTCCAGCAAGTCAAATCGCGGGGAAACAAAAGGCCCACCAGAAAGGGCTGTCCTGGTGTCAGATGTGACCACTACCTCAGCTTTGGTCAAGTGGACGGTGAGCAAGTCAGCCCCTCGGGTAAAAATGTATCAGCTGCAGTATAATTGCTCGGATGATGAAGTCCTGATCTACAGGTAAATGTGATTGCTGTTTGGTCCTCTGATGATGGCAGGGGGCAGAAAGCAGGATACGAAGTCTTTTACTATTAGGTCACTGATTTGACTTTGAACTGAGGTAACACTGTGTTGTGGTTTAACCCCAGCCAGCAACTAAGTACCACGCAGCCACTTGCTCACTCCTCCCCGCTCCCAGTGGGATGGGGAGGAGAATAAAAAAAAATAAAACTCATGGGTTGAGATAAGAACAGTTTAATAACTAAACTAAAATAAAATGTAATAATAATAAAATATAATAACAATAATAATAATTGTAATGAAAAGGAACATAACAAGAAAAGAGAGAAATTAGACCCAAGAAAAGACAAGTGATGCACAATGCAGTTGCTCACCACCCGCTGACCGATGCCTGAGCAACAATCCGCCCCTCCTGGCCAACTCCCCCCAGTTTATATATTGGGCATGATGTTCTATGGTATGGAATATCCCTTTGGCTAGTTCGGGTCAGCTGCCCCGGCTATGCTCCCTCCCAGCTTCTTGTCCACCTGCTTGCTGGCAGAGCATGGGAAACTGAAAAGTCCTTAGCTTAAGATAAGCGCTACTTAGCAACAACTAAAACATCAGCGTGTTATCAACATTATTCTCACACGAAATCCAAAACACAGCACTGTACCAGCTACCAGGAAGAAAATTAACTCTATTCCAGCCGAAACCAGGACACACTGCACCAGTAGCATTAACGGCGTCTGATAAATTTGCATTGTGTCTGTCGGTTTATCTATTGGTCTGTTCATCGCTTTTCTGTCTAAGTCATACATTACAAATCTCTCTAGTATTTATTCTCTAACAACAGCTATTTTCAGTAAAATTTCCAATTTAGGAAATAATAGTACTGCAGTTGGTAGCCTCCTTACTAGGCTTAATAAAAAAAGAAAATCTTGACAGGCTAGAAGTCAGAAGTTTCCCTTTCCACCTCCTGTAGGTGGGATTGAAACATACTACTGAGAGAGGAAGCAACGTGGGAGGAAGTTTGTGCTGTCTACCCATAACACAGGCTCTAATTATTCTGGGATTCAAGATTCGGGGTTGTTAGCAAGAGATTTTTCACCTGTATGAGAGAGCTCGTTTCTTACTTCACTAACATCTGTTTTACACAACTGTAATGGCTGACAACTTTGGAGCATTTAATGTTTCATACCATATTAAATGCGAGAAGAGATAGAGATAATTTCAAAAGCAAGCCCTGAACGTTCATTATGCTCCTCCAGTTCTACAACTCCTCTGACTTTTAATGATGTAAAGCAAGAGTCACTCTTGCAGTGAAGAAGCAATAAATTTTAGGGATTAAAAACGGGTAGGAAGAGTACAGGAAAACAGTGTTACTGTTTTTCCTTATGTCTTGGAAGAATGATTGACATAGTATGTTCATGCTAGTGATGAATCCCTAGAAACCACGCTTTCCTGCCTTTTTATTGCAAAGGCAGCAATATCAGATGCATTGAGCTGAAGTCTCTCTGGCTATATGTGAGTTACCAGCAGAAGTCAGAATCTCATGGCAAAGTAGAACCAAACACATAAACTCCTGTAGCTTTATAAGCATCCTGAAGCCAGTGGAGAAAAATTGGATCTGGTAGAGGAATAATGGGATTTGGGTTTTGACTCTAATTTGTGAACAAACTCTGGCCAAAACATAGTCAAAGCCATTGATTTCCTCAGTAGGCTTGGGATGATTATCTGCTGGCCTGCAGACTACTCTGTCCTTCTACTGCCTGCAGTGAGAGCTGAGGCACTAGTCAAGTCACGGTACTTAGCCTCCAGATCCCAGAACAGACCTTGCTATTTTCTTCTTTACCATAGCGTAGTTTTCTTTAGACTGAGAAATTCAAAACTAGAGGTAGTAAATGTTCATGTGATGTTTTTCACTCACCTTTCTCCTACAAAGAAATCTAATTTTAAAGTTTTTTCAGAACTGAATGTTAAGTTGACATGGACAAAAGTTTGTGCCAGCAATACTTTTATCTCAATCAGTTGTAGAACAGAAATAATAAATTAATTTATTTAGCTACTCCAAACTCACTCTTTGCCAAAAGTAGGAATATTGACCAGCAAGTCCAAAGAACATTTTTTTTTAAAAAGAATATTTATTCAAATACTGAAATAACCTGAGGAAATTCAGTTCTGTTCACTTCCATTCCTCAATTATAAAAATATGTTGAAATAATCAAATCAATTAGCAGGTGGAAATTATTTGCCTTGCCCTGGCTAATGTACGGTGGAACTGGTGTGTTAGCTTTGGGACTTGCAACTATGTGGAGTTAAGTAGAATGAAACGATAAGATAAAACTAAGTAATGATAGAGTATTAGGAATAGAATGAAAGAAAATATGCTAGTGTCAGTTTTTCCTGAGGCAAAGCTTTTGGCAAAAACTCAGCAGTATTTAAGGTCTTGAGCCCTGTGGAAGTCTGAAAAACACTCTGAAGGATGTGTATAGTTATATGACACTGTATAGTGAATTTGGCCCAGTGAATAGGAATATCCCTGCAACCAGAAAGAGAAGTTTGCAGTTTGTCAGGTGTTGGAAGTGGTTGGATGTGTCGATTTGCTGAGGAGGAGGATGGGCAGGTGTTGTGGTTTAACCCCAGCCGGCAACTAAGCACCATGCAGCCTCTCACTCACTCCCCCCACCCAGTGGGATGGGGGAGAGAATCGGAAAAAAAAAACCCTCGTGGGTTGAGATAAAGACAGTTTAATAGGACAGAAAGGAATGAAAAATAATGATAATGATAATAATAGAATGACAATAGTAATACTAAAAGAATTAGACTATACAAAACAAGTGATGTACAATGCAATTGCTCACCACTCACCAACCGATGCCCAGTTAGTTCCCAAACCAAGATCCGCCCCTCCCAGCCAGCTCCCCCAGTTTATATACTGGGCATGACGTCATATGGTATGGAATATCCCTTTGGCCAGTTTGGGTCAGCTGTCCTGGCGGTGTCCCCTCCCAACTTCTTGTGCCCCTCCAGCCTTCTTGCTGGCTGGGCATGAGAAGCTGAAAAATCCTTGACTTAGTATAAAGACTACTTAGCAGCAACTAAAAACATCAGTGTGTTATCAACATTATTTTCCTACTAAATCCAAAACACTGCACTATACCAGCTACTAGGAAGAAAATTAACTCTGTCCTAGCCAAAACCAGGACACCAGGGTAAATAAAACAAACAATGCAGAAGCAAAGACATGCGATCTAGTAGCTGGAGGGGTGAGAATCAGGTGCCGTGGGCAGAAATGAGAGTAAGATGCCATCTTGCCAGCCTGGTCTGGAGGAACAAGTGGCTGTCAAGGTGTCAGGCAACCCTAAATTCTTATCCTGTCCCCACTGCTGCCTCTCAGTGAGGTTTTGGCCCTTTTTTGTTTTACTTGGTTGTGGCTCAGTTTTCCAGAAGCACAGTGAGGACAGTGCTATTCCCATAAATCCCCCATTGGGCCTTTTTGAGGATTCATTCATGATGCATAGCTCTTTTCATTTACAGCTCTCAAAAGCACTTCACCAAAGAAAACAAATCTTATTTCTACATTTTGCACCAGGGAAAAACGAAGCACAGAAAGATATAGTGAATTGTCCAGCATCTGAGAGTTAATCAGTGGCACTCATAATATCAAAACCAGCTCTTACGACTTTCAGTCAGGGAACCACTCAGTCCCTTAGAGTTAATTAACTAAAGCTGTTTTGCTTTAATTGGTCAGATGCATATCACTGCAATGAGCGTGTAGAAAAACCTAAGGGAAAAGGATTTCTACAGCACTCTGCTCTATAAAATGCTGTGTATGTGCTAAATGGGATGTGATACTGCTTAGCTGCTAAAATGATGGGCACTTAATATATGTTAAGATACGTCAGTATGCCAGGACTGAGGCACACTGGCTGTGCCCAGCTTGAAGGAATCCTGCCTCACTAGTAAGAAATGTATGCATAAAAGACAAAAGTTTGCTGCATTCTCTGCTAAGAATTTTTCATGAACATTGTACTTATAGCGAAAGAGTGAAAGCAGAAGTTTTTCCCTCCCCATTGATATTAACAACTCTCCCGATGCTTACGCAGGACACCAGTCCCATTCCCACTTCCATCCCAGCTGTGGTCTTCCACTTGCAGGAGCTGCAGATGGTGCAAAGGGGACCATGATGGGGTGCAATGGCCCCATGAAAATTCAAAGGTGTGGGAGATAGTGGCAAGTGTTGTCTGTTGGGCCTCCTGATTTCACTGAGCTGAAAAGGTATCAGAATCTGAAGTCTGGCTCTGGATACACCGGTGCCATCATAATGAGGATTAGCAGCAGGAGCACTGTTTGCCTGCTTCCCCCATCTGACCTTCCGTTGTATTTGCTGTCTGAGGGCCACTGCTGAAGCTAGCAGCAGGTTTTTATCCTTTTCAGTGGACTCAGGATGCATGTTTCTGATACTGATCTAATGAGCACGGTCCTGGATCGGCACTCTGTTCCACATGGCTTCCCAGAGAGAGAAGGAGAAGCTGGAGGGAAGGGAGTGATAGCTTGTGCAAACGTCTCAAAGAGGCAGCCTGGTCAATGTCAACTTGCAAAGACCACTGCTCTTAACATTGGCACAAAATCAATAACCTGAGGCTGCTCAGAGGTGACATGCTATATTATCTTTTCCACATCATTGGCAAAAGGGAAAGTTCCCTCTTTAATGGAGCGTGCACTTAACCCTTAATGGTAACTCAGAGCTTCCTTTTTGTACCTTGACCTATGCTCATATTGAAAAAGATCCTACAACAGGGGCTTGTGCTGGAGTTTGGTGTCACACACAGGTGAACACCATTGCTTTACTGATCTATGTGTGCTCTCAATGAGCCCTTTCTGTCTTTCTGACTTGTCCTTGCACTGGTTTTAGTAGTCCTGCTGTCAAGATAATGATATTGTTTCACCTGGAACAGAACTAGGATTCCTCTCTTTCTAGGCAGAGTGAGAGGAAAGCTTGTTTTGCTTTTTGGTTTGTTTTTTTTTTTTAACTTGCTTTTCATGGGTTTTTTTCTTGTTTTGTATTTTTTCCCTTTTCTGATTTATGTTGCTTATTCATTCTAACTTTTATTTCCTCTTCACTCTCCTTAACTGTCCTGTTCATCTTTGTGCCGTTCAAACTCGTGCTGCCCTGGATGGAGAAAATAAAAATTGTTGGTAACGTTATGAAGCCACATCATGGCCAGCAGGTGCCCCAGAGAGAATATAATAGATTGCTATCTGTGTCTTCTGTTCATATACACAGGTTATGAGAGCAGGCCCTTTTAAAGTGGAAATTAAAATTTCTCTGAGAACTGCAAGTAATTTTTTTAAACTACTGTCACATAATAAGGTCCCTCGGCTGGCACATGTAGCCATGTCATGTAGCCATGAACATGCTGCTCTGATCCAGCAAACTGGATATACATGGGCACTGATGGGATGCACCCACAAGTTGCTGAGGGATCTGGTTTAATGTCAGTGCGAGGCCATTAAGTTTGAACAATCATGGCACTTGGGAAGGATACCTGAGGACTGGAGGAAAGCAAATATCACTCCTAACTTCAAAACAGGTGAAAAGGGGGACCAAGGGAACCACAGGCCAGTCAGCCTCACGTCAATCCCTGGGAAGGTGATGGAGCAACTAGTCCTGGGAACCATTTCCATGAACATGATGGACAAGAAGGTGATTGGGAGTCATCAGCATGGATTCACAAAGTCATGTTTGACAAACCTGATAACCTTTTACAATGAAATAACTAGGTTGGTAGACAAGGCGAGAGCAGTAGATGACTACCTGGACCTCACTAAGGCTTTTGACACTGTCTCATAAGATCCTTGTAGAGAAGCTGATGAAGTATGGGCTGGATGAGCAGTGAGGTGGACTTAAAACTAGCCAAATGGCTGAGCCAGGAGGGTTGTGATCATGAAGTGGCATGAAGTCTAGTTGGAGACCAGTAACTAGCAGTATACCCCGAGAGTCAATACTGGTCCACAACCTATTTAACATCCAATCCTATTTAATATCTTGACCTGTATGATGGTGCAGAGTGTACCCTCAGCAATTTTGCTGATGACACAAAACTGTGAGGAGTGGCTGATAGACCAGTGTCATGCTGTCATCCAGAGGGACCTCAACAGGCTGGACAAATGGGCTGAGAGGAACCCCATGATATTCAACAAAAGGAAATCCCAAGTCCTGCCCCTGAGGAGGAATAATCCCAAGCACCAGATATACTGGGGCCACCTGGCTAGAAAGCAGCTTTGCAGAAAAGGACCTTGGAATCCTGGTGGACACAAGATTGAACATGAGCCAGCAATGTGCCCTTGCTATAGAGAAGGCTAATGGTATCCTGGGCTGCATTAGGAGGAGTGTTGCCAGAAGGTCAGGGAAGGTGATCCTTCCCCTCTACTCAGCACTGGTGAGGCCACACCTGAAGTACTGTGTCCAGTTCTGGCTTCTCAGTACAAGAGAGACATGGGCATACTGGAGAGAGTCCAGCAAAGAGCCACTAAGATGATTAAGGAACTGGAGCACCTCACATATGAGGAAAGGCTAAGGCACCTGTAACTGTTCAGCCTGTGGAAGAGAAAGCTCAGGGCGGAACTCATCAATGCATACAAATATCTGAAGGGAGGGTGTAAGAAGATAGAGTCAAGCTTTTTTCAGTGGTGCCCAGTGCCAGGACAAGAGGCACCATCTGAAGGTGCACAGGAGGTTCCATCTGAACATCAGGAAATTCTTTTTTACTGTGATGGTGAGTGAGCACTGGCAGAGGTGGTCCAGACAGGTGGTGGAGTCTCCATTCTGGGAGATATTCAAAACCCATCTGGACATGGTCCTGGGCAACTGGGTCTAGGTGGCCCTTCTTTAGCAGGGAGATTAGAAAAGATGACCTCTGGAGGTTCCTTATAACCTCAGCCATTTTGTGGTTCTGTAATCCTGAGTGCCACAGTGTCACTTCCTTTGACACTGTGAGCTAACCACTGAAGAAAAGTTATTTGAAACTGTCCCTCTAGAAGAATACAATACAATTTACAAAGGCCAGAGCCAAGTGAATTTGGATATCCTTAGACAGTTATGTGGGTTTTAATGCAGCAGTTTTTCCATTCTTTCATCCTTTTCTGTAATATAAATCACCCTTAAACACACACCAATGATAGTAAATGTGTATTGTACCCATCACTTTTAGCCAAGACAAGAAGTTTGTTACAAAATGTACAACTGAAAATCACTTCTTATTTGAAGGAAAAACATGCAGGAATAATAACCAATGTCCAACAGAGAAAGGGATGGAAGAAGACCAGAGGTCTGCAAAGCAATGTCTGTCCTTAGACTCAGGGTGAAAGGAGCAAACACTAGGAGACCTGCTCTATCATAGAAATCCTACCTGCTCCTTTGGAACGTTAAGAGTACATTTTTCTCAGTCTAGACTCTCCTTTCAAAAGTGTTTTAGACATTTAAGAACATCAGACTTATGATCAGTGCAACTTAGGCACTGGCATACTTAATTCATTTTGAATAAGAGATTGAACTGAAATATTAAAATTTGGAAAATAGTATCTTTGGGCCTCAGTTTCCCATCTGTAACCCGAGGTGACAGCACTGCCTTGCCTTATAGGGGTAAACACATTAGAAAATTTTGTGGAACGAGGAGCCCGCATAAATGAATAGGGATACTGTTGCTTTGAAGTCATTGTGTGGTCTGCAGCAACAGGGATAGTCATGAATGATTAAGATGGAGCATTACATAACTGCAACACTTGAATTCAAGTAAGGCATCTGGGGACAGAGGTTGTGTCTTTTTTATGTGTAGAGCACCCTACAAGATGTGGGACCGAATCTCAGTTTTGGCCATCGGGCATTGGTGTAATATATAAATTCACCACTATTTCAAAAGATGAATAAATCTGCAAGTGTTTTGTAGAACTTCCCAGGTCATACTGAGCCTGCTGGCTGTGTTTTGAATTAAAGCAATGATGCAGCCACTTAAAAATGTGCATCTGAAGTGCAACACTGCCATTAGATTTATGAGAGATTTAGATCTGTTTTATTTTGTGGTATTTCATACTAAGAGTGATAAAAACAACTGTACAAATCAAGAATTACTGTAGCACTATTGTCTCCCTAGCTTATAAATTCAGCATTGGAAAAAAAAGTATTTTATATATTTCTGAAAGCTATTTTTTCCATATATATTTTATGTAGCAGGCAGTCTAAACATTAAAATATGAATAAATGGCTCCACATCTCCAGTCTATTTAAACAATGGTGCCGTGGATTTGATTACTTGAACAATATAATAATGATTTACATTTACACAGCTCCTTTTGCTGCAAGTGCTCTACAGACTGACTGAAGAGAGATCACTCCACCAACCACTGCCATCCTGTCACCTCTCAGTTAAATATTAGCTGCAGTTTGGCAGTCAGGTGATAGTGCAGCTCCATTTTATGAGCAAAAAATAACTTCAGCATTTGCACTTATGGATACTTCAACCTAGGTGGGAAGTAATTAACTGAGTTTGAATTTCCCACAGCATAGTGGGATAAATATACCCATGTACTCTTCTAGTCAATTGCATGTCAATAAGAAAATGTTTTATGACTAAGGTGCTGTAAACTTCAGAAGTATCTAAGTTGTGTAAGGATGTTCTCTCAAACCGCAGTGCCACACTGAACACCAGGTCATGCATCAGAGAGGATGCTGCTGTCTAGATAGCTAATGTTTCTTGCAATGAAAGCCTGTTGTGTGGAGGTCTACCAGCTAAAGACTGAAAACAGAGGAAGCCCTGCCCTGTTGCTGTTAGGGCAAATATTCTCAACAGCCTGATGCTGTAGTAAAGCGTGATTACATTATTTTCTCTCTGAGGAAAGTTAGAAATACATAGTTCTGGTAATTTTAGAAAAGGCAGAGGATTAATTTATTCTGAAAGGCCCGAACATGTATCCTTACTCGTGATTTGGACAGTGGGTTCATACAAATGAAGACTTGCAGGTAAATGCCTGCCACTCTTCTACCCCTTTTTCAGTTCCACCCGTCTCCAACCTCACTAGGCACTGATCTTCTTCCATGGCTCACAGCTGGCACAAAACCCCCTCCTCAGCCTCAACACGTGAGCTGAGCTATTCCAGTTGCATTGTATCCAGGATACAAAACTTGATTTGGTCAAAGCATTTAATATTTAAACACTGAATAAAACAACTATTGGGAGGAAGGACATCACATGAAGACATTAATCATCATGTATTAATCATTTGTATTTGACAGGTTGAGGCAGCAACTGTATAAAAATAAAAATGTGAAGTCACAGTCCCAAAGGGAAGCAAAATTTAGATAAGCAGAGCAGGGGAACGTTTGACATGGACATTTGGTACTTCAGGTCATTTGAGAGTGGTTTGCAGCAGTAGTGTGCATTGACTCCTAGAAGACCCTCAGCAAGTACAGGCTTGCTGAAAGGCATCAGACATAATGAAGAAGCTGCTTCACAGAAGCATGTATTCTGAGACTGTGGGGTTTTATTTGCAGCTGCTGAAAAAAATTTCATCTAGCATTTTCTTTTTATTTTGTCTCTCTTGCTGGGAGAAGTATAGGGACAAGGGGTTTTTTAGGGTTGTTTTTTGTTTGTTTGTTTGCTTGTGTTTGGTTTTCTCTTCTCCCCCCTTGCAATCTGAGAAATCTTTGAAGAATAAGAAAGAAAATGCGGTGAAAATGAGAAAAATTACATGTATTGCCAGATGATGAAATGGAAAATAGAAATATAAAATATGAAATAAATATAAATATTTATTATAATTATAAATATATATATTTATAAATAACAGAAATAAAAACATGAAAATAAGCAAGAATTAAAGAAAAGTAGATGGACATCTTAGTATTGTCACTAAAGTCATCCTAGATTGGTGTGACAAACTATCATCCACCTGATGCTTGTACAGAAACTGATGAGAAATCCATTGATCAGAGCCAGTCTGGTTCATGGTGAGCAGAGGCAGACCATGCAGATGCTACCCAGACCAATATTTTCTTGCTTGATAACCGCCACAGAAAGGCAAAATATTAAATGGCCACTTATCCCTACAGGAGATATGTCCCTTTATGCGAGAGTATGTGAGACGTATGTGAGGGCATGTGAGAGAGTGCTTGTGTTACTGCTGCCCACACTGCAGTGCCCCAGCAGAGCAGAGAAGGGCAAGCAGAGAAGAGCAGGACAGCACCTTTCACCGACTTGGAGGCATTCCCATTTCCTTCAGAGTTTAACAACTGTCAAATAACATTTAGTGAAGTACGTGGAGAGGTTGTATGCTACAGCTCTACCCCCAAGCTCAGCCTCAGGAGCTGAATACAAAGGCAAAGAGCCTGATTCTCATCTCAGCCCCTGTTGTGCTGCTGGGAAGTAACCCCACCACAGCCAGGGGTGTTGCACAGGATGGAAAGGAAATCAGAATTGGTTTTTGGCGTAAGACAGCAGTACTCACATTTTATCTCTGCTGCTGATTATTTATTTAGCTCATCGAAGGCTCAGTATTTTTACTTGAGGGGAATCTGGGATGAGCTAATGCTTGACCATAACATCTGCCACATCCCCTCTCTCAGCTGCTCCGAACCCAAATGCCAGGAGCTGTCCCCACCCGTCATTGCAATAACAAGCTACACATCTAATGCCAAAATGAACTATTGAAATAAGATTTTGATTAAGCTTCAGGTGAGTCAACAATTTGATCTCTAAATGAAAAGTTTTAGCATATTCAGACTCCTACCATTCCTGAATATTAAGAAGCCAGCACACAGCCGCACAGTTACCACTATCTTTCCTATTTCAGATCTAGGGCAGATTTATAGCAGTTCATGTGCTGCTCTGTGCTGAAAAACTGTTGCCACTTGCTGACTGCTTAACAGTGACAACCTCCCATGTCATTTGTAGTCATGTAAAGTAATAATAGTTAGCACTGATAGTTACAACAGTTAACTGATCAAATGCTTGATTGAAGGCTTGACTCGGGTGGACTTTGGTTCAGCCTGAAAATCTTGCATTTTAGGGATTACCATTATTTTCTGGAGAGGCAGATGGAGGAAGAAGGAGGTTAAATAGTTTGCTCAAGGTAATTCGGTAAGCCAGTGGAAGAAACAACATCCCTACAGAATCATAGCTGGGAGTAGTCCTGATTTAGTTTTCAATGTGTTCCTAATAAAGTTCTTCCTCACATTTCAAATCTGATAATTTCCCCTCATAATGTCACGATTTGGGGAGAAAATATAGCATTCTTAGTGTTGTTACTGTTGTTACATATAGGTTATAAATCTGTTTGACTTGGGAAAGGCATTTTCAATACTATCAAACTTGGATCAGGGCTTCACTGTAAGCATGTACCTATACAACAGAGGTGTGTCATCTCCTTAAAGGAATAGTGAAAACAATGAGGCTTGATTTCCTCCATAGTTTGTATATTTAATGCACATTTAAGCACTCAAGATGCTTCACTTGTCTGAGTTTTCACTACTTCAGGTAGTGCCTGCAGCAGGTTCCCAATACTCCTTGTCTCTCCAGTGCTGATCCATTGAGTTCCAGGTGGTGTCAGAGATCCACTCTAATCCCTTCCTCATTTTGGGTCACAACTACTGACATCTGGGTCCTTTTAAGAGACATGGAAAAAGTATCAGTGACCACAGAGCATGACAACTAGTCCTAGCCTTTCTAAATCTGTATCTGAGAACTTCCTCCCTCCCTTCACTTCACCCTTCATTTTAACTGGGACACCAGCAATCCAGGTAGTCTACAGACTACTAAGAAATCTTCTTCAAGAGTGATGACCCTGTAGTAGAAGTAGTGACTGAAAACTACCTGCTTGAAGGAGAGGGTGATTTATTTTTATCCACAGGTGTTTTGCAAGAGAGTTATAAATAAAAAAGAAAAGCTTAAAAGCATGTTGTATTCCTAAAACAGATTGAGCTCCTAAAATTTGCCTTGCCAGTTTGAGATCATTCTGCTTATCTTAGCTCCCACTTGCTCACATGCAGGCTCCAGGCTGTGGGTAGGTGAAACAGGGTGCCTTGACAGCTCCTGCCTCCCCAGCCATCTGACACCCTACCCTGTACAGCTCCCCTCGGAAGTCACAGGAAGCCTTTTTACCCATTTCAAAGCCATCTTTGTTTTAGATTTTTGGTAGGAGGGACTCTTCCTGCAGCAGGTTCCTGATACTCCTTGTCTCTGCAGCGCTGACCAGTTGAGTTCTGACTGTGGGCATTGTTTGGGGGTTCGTGCAAGAAATTATGTTTAATTTTTTACGTAGGACTATTTTATCTATCAAATACATGAGACAGGACAAGGAGGATGGCAGGGGGAGAATAACTCAGAGTTACAAACACAGCCAAAACCTAGTGCCTTATTTCACTGGTGTAGCTGTAGACTCCCCTATCTAGTTGCTTGTTCTGAATTTCCTATTATACCCTCTCTCTTTCATACCAGGCTTTCTGCTTGTATGCTCAGATTATTTTCAGAAAAACTGTACTTTTTTGTACAATGATTGCACTGGTTAACCCTAACATATGAGAGCAATGATACAGCTTGTTTCCTTAGAGAAATTACTTAAGACTTATCATTTGAAAAATATAGAACTGAAAAAGACACAGCACTGGAAAAATAAAAAAGAAGAATGCACTGGACTAAATAAATTATATTATAAAGTCTTCATTACCTTTAGCTCTCACAAGTCTGGTTATTTTTGGATTTGCCTGTAATAGGCAGATTTTCTAAGCAAAGTATGTGCACTCAGAGTGAGCAAAAATCATTCTTTTCAGGTGATCCAGTACCAGGTGAATGCAACATTTGTTTCTCATTTAAACCTATTTTGAGGCTTTAATTGAGATGTTGATGGTGAGTAGTCTTTGTGTTAATGCTCTGGTCAGGGAAGGATGAAAGAGGAGGATTTCAGACAAGCTGAAGAACTTAAAACTTGAGGCAGAAATCAGAGTCATTCTCCATGTAATTTTTTGAGTGTTGTACTTGTAAGTTTTCAATGAAGGCTTGTACTACAAGGAAGTCATTTATCCTTTCTTTGTTCGTAAAAGGGCACAGGAGAAATGTAGCTCGAATTTTCAATGGTAAGGAAAGAAAATGTGAGGTAATGGATGTCTTTGAAAACATGATATGGGTTATTTCATTGTCGTATTACCCTTTTCCCCCAAACGTGTCTTATTTTACAGTCTAATATGAGGGCAGTACAGACATGTACCCTGTAATCCATAATAATCTGTTATAGGGCCAAGCACAAAGGTAATCCAGTCCCAGCTGAGGATAATAGGCTAGTACTGCAATCTAATGAAACCTTGAAACTATAATGCCATTGAGAAATTTCTATGTTTAAAATGAAATATTCTGATTTTCATAGCACAGAAAAAGCAGCCCAGCTGGCATGCTGATCTGCCCTATTGCCACAGCCCTGCTGATGTCTCAGAGTCACAGCGTGATCATATTAGGTCCCAGAGCATTTGACAAGAATCCCACAAAGTGACGCTGCCCAGAAAGGAAATGGGAATTGGCTTCAGCCTTTGGCAGAGGGCACTGTAGAGTGGAAGTAAAATCACCTGTGTGCCACAGCAACAGAGAGGGATGCACTGGTGCTAGGCAAGAGAGAGGAGATACCTAGCCTGGCATCCTTGGATGGGAAAGAGCTCATCCACTGGAGGCTACAGCCGTGCTTTAGGGTGGCTAAGAAATCCCTGTAGACAGCAAGGTAAGGCTGTAATGTAACCCCCTTCTGTTCATCTGCTCCTGGTTTACAGATTAGTTTATTTGCAGAGAAGAACAGTTTGAGACAGCCAGCACTAGGTGTGAATTCGTGCTGAATTTGCCCATCTGTCCTCCTTCCCTTTCCTCTTGCATCACACTGAATTTGCCTAGGTTTAAATTTTGTAATATATTTATTACCTCATAATTTACTTCATTTTGACAAAAAAACAAATAAAAGAGCTGTTTGCTCAACCCAAAACTTTTTTTTTTTAATTATCTATTTGTTTATTTAATCAGCTTGGGTTGTGGAATTGGTTCTTATGTAGATATCCCAAACCGTGCTCTGAATTTTTCTCAGAGTGGGGATTGCACAGGCAGTAGCTGCCCGATAGACATATGGGCAGCTGACAGCATCAAGGCACCCCACCAGCAGCTCTGTCGTCTGGCAGATTGCCGCAGAGAGTCAGGCTTGATGAATCAGTCCTTCTGCCAGTGCTGGGAGGGTGGGGGACACCTGCGCCTCTTCTCCAGAAGGCTGCTGCAGAATGAGAAAGATACATGGCAGTGATTACTGAGCCTGCCTGCGTGTTGTGCTGCAGAGTTGGGATGGCAGCATCCAAGTGAACTTGAATCTTACTAATTTGGGTATGTAGAGGAAGACTTTCAGCTTGGTTACTCTGGGGCAAGGATACGTCACTAGCCTCATGCCTGCTCTTCTCTCTGCTGTGTGCAGAGATTCATGGCCTGGGAGTGCCATGGGGAGGAATTTGACAGCGCTGCCAAGGTTGGGCAATGGGAGAGGGGAGGAGAAATGAAGGTAATTGGCTTGAAACCGTCCTGTCTCTCTGTGCCTCTTCCCTTTCATCCCTAAAAGGGAGCCAGATGTTCACGTAAGCTGAGAAGGCAATAGAGCCAAGAGGACCCCTGCTTCTGTCCTCCACCCCTTGATCCTTGCAGCCTCCTCTGGTTGCCGTTTCAGTTGATGACGTGACAGTGCCTTGCTCTCTGAGCAGGCAGAAGGAGGAACAGCCACCATGGAAGAAGTCACCTTCAGAACCTGGCTCCTCCCGTCCAAGGCCTCGTAGCACCCAGGGTGGCTGCTGTCACAGGCTGCTGGCAGAGCAGAGGGCAGTGACAGCCCCATCTACTCTGGGTAGTGCCAAACAAACCTCCTGCACCCTCAGTGGTGCTAATGATGCTGCAATCTCTCTGCTAGAAAAATAGTGCAGAAGTATCTCTGATAGATGCTCGGCTCTTGCATGATTTGCTCAGGGAGATGAGCCACGTTGAGGACACAAGGCTGTATGTATGGCTAGTAGTTTAAATTCTATTTTCTTTCTCTGGGGACACTAACACCTTTTATGAGGTGAAGGACTATTTGCAAGGGGAAGGATGAAATAAACACTGGGAGCAGAACTCATGCCTGTGAAGAGTGTTAACAAAAGCCTGAGGGACTGCAACAGTCCAGTTTCAGGGCTCAGTACTTCACCCTTGTACAATACCAGGTTGGAGTGGGATGAAGAAGTGGTGAGACCTTGTGCTATACAAACTCTGCCTAACGGAAGCATACAAGGTTTTAGCTGTTTGGGTTTTTTTCCCCACTAAAACATAATGTTGTTTGTTTCACCTTTTCTCTTTGTTTTCCCCATCCAGGCTCTCTCATCGTAGATAATTATATTGGCTGTGGTTTAATTAGCTAATTATGCCAAGCTGGACTATTTTTCAGAGTAAATCTTTTTATTTAGTTGTTCTTAAGCAGCTTCCATTTGGGTTTTCTCCTAGAATTTTCTTTGTATTTCATTGTGTGGTAGCACAGGTGTTTATAACTGGTTTCATTGGGGTTTATGGATATGTTGGTTATCCAAGTGGAGTGAAAGGAATAGCACTTTGGAGGTCAGAAGTGGCATACTCCTGGGAGTAGCACACTGACATAAAACTTCCTGCAAAATTTAGTTGATATTTTGGTTTAGAGTAGAAAATAATAATAATGATACAGCTTTACTCCAGAAAAAGTGATTTTAACCTTCATATTAACACCTTTAAAGGACATATTTTATCTAGCAAGCATAAGGCTTTTCGAATTTGGCCCTTGCATCTCCAAAAAAAAAAAAAATTCCCTTTTCCTTAGCAGGCTTAGTTTGTCAGTATATAAATCTTGTTCCTGTTGCTAGATGTACTGTAGGCAAAGATTTAGGTGCTCACTGAGGTGCTGAACTAGAGGTTACAGGTGGATGGAATCAAAGCTGTCTGGTCTTTCTTCAAAAAACCCAAAGAAGACAAGGAGTATCACAGAGAAGCAGGCAAGGAGAGCTGCTCCTTGGCCTGATTAGCACACGTAGTGGTAAGGTTTATGTTGCTGCAACGTGGAGTTGTAACGTGTTTTTTCCAGTGGTGCCTAACTCTGGCAAAGTCCTACAACTTCCTGTCCAAATCCATATAACCATGTAGTGGTGATGGCTGATAACGCTTTTCCATTCCTTGCTATTTCGTAGCTCTCCATTTAGAGTCACTAGATGTTGTTCAACTATCGAAGGCAGTATTAAGCAAAGTCTTAGTAAGACTTTTTGCTGTCTCACTGCTTTCACTGTGTGTATGGGGGATTGTGCTGTAGACAATTTTCTTCTTTCTTCTTTCTTGGCACCCCTTGGATGTAGCTAGTCACAGTAACATGGCCAGGGCTTTGATGAAACATTTGGGAACCTGCATTTACTATGAACTTAGGCAGGATCATGCTCTAGCTCAAGGTAGCTAAGCTGTGACCTTACAGCTGCATGGTGCTGAGAAGTTTCCAGCTTTGCTAGTCATGGGGACCCACCTCCTGACAGTTTGCTGGTCCCCATACCTCCCCAGTTAAGACTGCATTAACATGCTTGCCGAGCTTCACATCCATCAGTTAGTGAAACTGTATATGTCTGCACTAGGTTAAAACCTGTTTTCTAACCTTCTTTACGTGATTTCAGTCCAGAAACTTGCCATGTTTTTAGGGTAGCAAAGGGAGTCCAGGAAAAGCCATAGAAGCAGAGTCCTTCTTCCTACTTAGAGAAAGTCCCTGAGGACATGATCTGCAAGTGTTTTCCTGGCTTCTGCCATTTTCCTCTCTTCTGCTTAACCCTGATTAAGCTTGTTGATGACAGGGAGGCCTATACACAAGAGCTTCAGGCTGCTTTTCAAATCAGGTCACATTTACTAGTTCCCAAACAAGAGATGTTATCTTGGGGAAATTTTGAAGCTAGTGCCTCAGTTTATCCAAAGCAAATCTTAATCTGCAGTATAATGGGACAGAACCACAAAGTAATTGATTGCTCCTTACATTGAACAAGGAGCAGATTTAAAAACTAATTAAAAAAAAAAAAGATCCACACTAGTTGATCTCACAGTCATTGCAGCAGCGTGCAACATCTGTCTAGCACACCCTCCAACCACCTGCCTCTGCAATGGCTATGAAGAAGCAAACCGTATATCAACCCAGTTTTATTTTCTAGCCCTGTTTAAAATTGAACAAACCCTGGAATATCTGTCCCATGGGAAATTCCAATATTGCAACATCTGTTTCTGTCAAGAATCAGGCTGAAAATTCTCCATAACAGTTGCTTTGTTTGCTTATGGAAAGAAAACTTTAAAAGCATTTCATTTGGAAATGTGGAAATGTTGCTATCAATCTCTTTGTGGATGTTACAGCTTTGGGAGTGACAGCCTCATCCTCACCATACATCATGCCCCTTGGGGACTTTTTCTCCTCCTGGAAGCAAAGCTCCCTAAATTAATCACATTCACTTTGCTCTCTCTCCCCTCACCACAGAGGTCTTCCTTCCCCACATATTGTCCCTGCTTTCAGCCCCTGCAGTGGTGAAGGGATGGTTGGGGTGTACAAGGAGAAGACGTGGCTGTCTGTGGGGGAGTGGGAAAGGAGCAGAGGATGTGGTGGAGGAGCAGAGCAAGGGCTGGAAGCAGAGCACCCCTCACAGGTGCCAGGGAGAAGAGCAGCATTGTGGCTCCCCACAGCTATAGCTTTCATTTTAATTTTCCTGACAAGAGACAAGAAAAAACTGGATCTAGCAGAAACCTCTATTTTTACACTAAAATTGTGTTTCATTTGAGGTATCCGACCAGCTTTGCCGTCAGAATACCAAGGTTTTTCTACATGCATCTAGTGTTAATGCCTGTAAGAGCTTTGAACACGTGGTCCGAGAGACATCCAACTAATGCAAAATACTTGTGCACTTTACACAAGCTCCCTCAGGGAGGGTATGATTTGATGTGAGTAATGAATCCCTCCGCCAGACAGAAACCAAACGGCTCTGCCTTACACAGCCGCAGCTGCAGGAGCCAAAAACCTCCGGCTGAAGTTCGTGTCCTGGGAGCCATCACATTTTTCAGTCTTTCTCTGACACTAGCAATAGATACCACGCTTGTCCCATCCCAGCTGCACCCTTGCCGCTAAGGTTTGCACTTAGGTGAAACAATAAGCCCCTCTTACATTTTCAGATGTTTTGCTCAATTTTGAGTGCGTGATGTTTTGTCTTTTTCCTTGCAATGACAGCACAACTTACCAGGTGACATGCATTGCTGTTTATCTGCAGTGCTGTCTCTTACATGTTGTTTTAATGACAGTTCAAAGAGGCAGAGAGCTGCACAACATTTAGCTAAAGGCAGAGGAATAAAGATGGAAGATACAATATGAAAAGAGTGACATATGTGAACACATAAAAAGGCACATGAAGGCAGAGGAATCAATTTGGGGGAAAAAAATTTTTATCTTTCCTCCCCCTTTCAATTCCCAAGTATGAATTACATGTAACTTTGCTTAATGCAATCCTTATTTCTTTTCATTTTGTTCCTCTATGGATTTTTCTACAAATCAAGAGATGAGCAGAGCAAAGTCACAACAGACCACTTGTCAGGACTGGATCCTCTTTTTCCACTTGTGATTTAATCCATGACCAGAATGAGATTTCTTCAGCTTTGTTTTCTATTCAGAATTATCAAGATGGAGGTTTTGTGAGACTTTTTGCTAACTAGTGTAATTATGAGACCTATGACTTTTGACTTTTCTGTGCAGAGTTTTTTTGTTTAAATGTTTCTGCTAGATAAATCATTTGGGACTGTGTTTTATGATTTGACTGGCTGTTTATCCTTATGCTCTCTCTTCTCACCCCACTATTTTGAGATACCTTTTATGCTAACCTTTATTTTACTGAGCACAAGTAGATGAATATATACTTAGGACACAGTTTCGTCAGTCAACATAGGATGTTCCTGATATATGTATCTATCATATACATAATAGCAACTACACTTGAGATAATCACAGGTGAAAGCAACCTGCCATGAGGACTCAGAGATAAGAAATGCAATATTGCTTCCAAGGATGGGTTAACACACACTGTTCTCTAAAAATTGAGTATTTTCTCTACTCCAGCACAGGGGTAACATGAGGTGCTTTCTTTTGCTGTAGAGCAGGCCAGGAATGGAAGCAGAACAGCCTTTTCTGTGGGTTCCAGTCCTATTTTGCATCCTCAGAAGCTATGGAAATTTCACTGCTGTTCAGTCAGATTTGGATAAGAACCAAAACTTTGCAGAGACTGACTATTCAAAGAAATATTCAAGCTTTTCTTAATTAGGCCATTGCTAATTCTAAATATCTATAGGTAGAACAACTCAGAAAATTGTAGATCTTTTTGCCCCAAAATTAAAACTGAAATTATACAACATGTAAGAAAAATATGTAGGAAATAATATTCTGTTCCATTAAAATTTTAAAGGTTTTCACTGAAAAACAAGCAGTAAAAAAGAGCTTCCTCAGTTCTGCTTTTGAAAATGGATAGCTGGAAAGGCTAAATTTTTTTTTCTTGAATCTGTCAACACTCAACACTCTTATTAAAAATAACAGATTCAAATAAAACTACTTCATTTTAACATTATTATTTTTTTTAATATAAACCACAGCTTCTGAGAACTATGGGAGACTTTTCTGTTATGAGCCCAGAAAAGCTCTGTTAAACTTCAAAGCAAAACTTTATGCTGTGTAGCTGAGAGTTCCTACAGTTCGCATTTTGTCAATATCTCACATGCCTTCTGTTTTGTTTATGAAAAAGTTGAGTGTAGTTGACAACCTACACAAACAGACTGCCTGGCTCCCCGGGAGAGGTTTCTGTACCACCTAGCTTCAGCATCTAGTTTAGACAGTGATTGCAGAGGCAGCTCAAGGAGGGTTGCCCTTCCTCCTCTTGCCAGCTCCAGCATGCAGTCAGAGTGGAATGACAGCCGCTCTCCCTTTCCCTGGGGCTCACGTCTCAGATGGACCCATGAGCTGGACTCACCACAACCCCAGGCAGCAGGACTGGCCCCCCCCGTGTTGCCAGGATGCAGGCAAGACTCTTGTCTCTCTCTAGTGGTAGATTTTGAGCTCTGGCCAGTCAAGAAGGTGAAGCTTTTAGTGGCTGAGCCATTTGTAGATGATGCACTAGACTAAACGTAGTCCAGCTCTCTCTGATAGATGAATTTGTTCTACAGACCTATCAGAAATAAAAACTTTTGGTGGCTAAAATCAGCAGATATATCTCCGAATGACGTGACTGACACACTACTCCCACAGGCAGTCCTTTTGAAGGCTGGTTCGTGATGTTATTATACAGCTGCCTTTAGGGTAAGTCATGTGCTTCAGAATGTGCTTCCCAGCACAACTGCAAATGAAATGACTGCCACAGATGCAGATACTGTGGACAATAAGTGGTGTCTGCCTGTCTGACATTTTCTTCCTGCAAAGTGAACAACAGTGAACAGAGTATAGAAAGTGACAATAACCAGCCTTAAATTACTTCTCTGATTTCTCATATCAGTGATCTGGTTTCCCCCCTCTTGTGTTATGTGCACATATTAATCTGAAAACTATAGCCTGACTTGTGAAGAAACTCCTAGAGAGCTGGCAATTTTTTGTTGGCTTGGAAGGATTTATGGATTTATCTGTTCCAGGAATGTTCCATCATTCTCAAATGCTGAAGCTTTGAGTGAGTTATGGCCCTGAGGAGAGTGAAATGCAACTATTAATCATTGGCAGCAATGGGATATCCTCCATGGGCATCATGTGCCATTGTCAGTAGATCACAGAACTGCTGTTGACCTTGAATGGAGAAAAGTAAAGGATAAAGGTCATCTTTATTTCATCTACACAACAAAAGTTTTGAAAATGGCTTGTCATGAAAGCATTAAAGATCTGCTGCACAAAACCCTTGGGCTGAATGATACTGGCTTCCCCCACAGACTTTCTGATGATCAAAGTAATACTAGAGGCACCTTAGAACTGAGTAGTACTGTAGAAACTGTAGCTAATGTGCTAGGCTGAAAAGACACTGGTTTTATGTTCTTCTGTGTTCATGTGGTCTTGTGACCTTCAGAAAAAGCTACTAAATGTTTGGAGTTTTTTTCTGTGTCTCTTTTAATAGTGATAATAACACACAGAAGTACCTCACAGTCACAGGCACGTTTCAAGTAGAAATGGCTGGATACAAAACAAATGACCTATCTCTGGACGCTCCAGAGCTGGCTTTAAATACCTGGGACTACCTTCTTTTTCCTTTTACACATGAAATGTCATAGTCTTCCTTTTTCCATGGTGTCTTTGCATCCCCTTCAATTTCAACCAGTTGTCCTAGGTCTTTTCCCGTAAATAAACTCTGGATACTTGTCTTCATGTTTACCATGGCCTTGGGCAGATTGCCTGTGGCTACCTGGGCCTTCTCAAGCCTATCCCTCAACCATTTGACGAGGAGCCTTTGACTATTTAGCCAGTCATCTTGGCCAATAACAAACCATCCATCACCCATGACATTATTCTTTATATTCCAAATCTCCACAACCCCTGCTCTCCTCCCCCAAGTATAGAAGCTCATACCATCCTCTGACTCTTCCAAAAGCAAAATTCACAACTTTAATAATTCACAACTTTAATAATTCACAACAGCTTTAAATAGGCTTTGTCTCCATCCTGCCTCAAAGTCTGTTGTTTGCTTATTGGTTTGTCTTTATATGCAGATGTATAAACCACTCTTTATATTTCTCAGGCTGAAGTGAAGACCTATACATTCAAATTGGAAATGAGCTGCAACATTTTAACTTTGTGGTATGAACCAGTAGGAGGAGGTGGAGTGGCCAACTCCTCATCCCCTGAGAAATCCTTAAGACTGTATGTCCAGTATACCACTGTGCTGGGGCTCACTGGAAGAATCCCTGGATAAACTCCTCAGCCTATACTGGACTATGCTGTCCAGAAGGTCAGACTAGATGATCATGACTACCCATACTGCTCTTAACATTTGGGAACCAGCCCTCTACAAAGGCAAGAATGTAAAAGCAGTCAAACTGTCAATCAAAGTCTTCTAGTAAAGTCAGCAGGTTCAATAAAACTGAACATCTCTGGGTACGCTAATGCTACAATTGTATGCATTAAGATTTCAATTGCCTTAACTTTTGTGAGTGTGAATACTCATTACTTTAACTGGCAGTCATGTCATAGCAGTCGTATGCTGAATGTATCTTCTTACGCTGTATCAAAAATAGGTATTACATGGCCTCATCTTCGTTGAGAACTAAGAAAAGCCTTTTTAACTGACATGGTAGAAGGCTGTCAAGCTTTCAGTCAGTGCTTGTCTCTAAGTACCAACCCTCCCCTTACAGTCCTGAAAGTAAGGCTGATGGAAACAACAGATACTGATTATTTCAGAGACTCCTGGTCTAGAACTCTGGTAGGAAAAGATCCTACCAAACCTTAAGCAAGGTCCGCAGGTGCAGAAAGCACATGGCAGGATCAAAGTCTCTCTCTATCATTGTTTATTCCCTGGGTAAGCTATTAAGCTATGATCCATTAAGTCTCTCCTATCCTGTTCCTCTGGAATCTTTTCAATGGATTTTATCTCAGCAAGATCCAGCTTGCAAGAAACATTTGCACTTGTGGGTAAACTGAGAAGAGGGTATTATGATACTTTGCACTGGGCTGCAACTGAGAGGGAAAAACATGAAAATGTATACTGCTTTCTTGCTTGACTGTAGGGATGCTCTTTGCTAGCCAGTCCCTTGGACAGTTGTGTCCAAGGATATTTTTAGCACTGCAGACACATATCTCTGCCTTTCAGCCTGCCTTCTGTGCTGTTAGTCATTGTGGAAGAGGTTTGGTCTAGATCTGTCTTTTTGGATGTATTGTTGTCTGGGATGGTTAGTGGTCACCAGAGTCATTCATCACTGTTTTCCTTTTTGCTGCTTCTACTGGTGTTATTCATATGCCTGTGTCAAGGTCTCGAGTACCACAATGCCAGCAGGGCTGCAGCTGAGAGATTGCAGTATCAGGTTTCTCTTAAGAAATAATCACAGACTCAGTGCAGTGGCGCAGGTTCGGCCAGGTTTAGTGAGCACAAACACAGCCTTAAAACACTTTTGCTGATACTCACTGAAGGAAGTGTTAAGGCATAGTGTGCTTGTGGCTGGGTGAATAGTCTCAGTATCAAAAGGCTCCCTAGGACCACTGTGCTCATCCCCGTGACTCTGCTCTGATTTAAAGCAAGATGAAACCAGCTGATGCATTTGCATTTTTGCTGTATCATTTTTTATGGCTGTACTGCCCCATATACTTCCAATTCACCTTTATCTGAGTCATTCTGCATCCATGATAAAATTTTCTTCCTCCCATCCTTAAAGGTGTGCACTCCTGACACCAGCCATCATCAAACTTGCAATTTCTGCTTAGGGAAGGGGTTTGTGTTTCAGTCAGGTTTCCTAGCTAGGTCCGCTTTTGTCATGCCTTACTAAACTTTTGTGTGGGCAACTGCAGTAGCCATTGCTCTACCAAACCTTAAATCTATTTTAGCCAATGCACAGAAACATTGGAGGAGCCAACTCCACCTGTATAGGATTGTCTTATAGCCAAGAATAGAGCCAGGTGTTCCTTCAACTCAGGGTAGCTGTCTCTTGAGTTTTATAAAGGATTTCCATTAGAGACTATTCTAGTTAGATACTTTTGGATATTGGTTAAAGCATTCTGATGTCCTCAAAGTATTTGCCTAAAACTGTAGTGAATTCCTGTGAAATAATGACCCTTTGCTTTCATCACATGGGTCTCTCTGAAGATATTTATAGGTTCTTGAGGCAGACAAACTTTGTAATCTGAGAAGATTGCTTTGGGATAAAATATTATGCTAACATCTTCTCTCTCAAACTGAGAGCAGCATAGAAATTTGTAACTTTGAAAATATGTCTTTTCACGTGATTACAGGTTGCTTTCTTCAGAGACAAAAAATTGTGGCATAATGTCACACAGAAATGATGAACACAGAAAGGAGGATAACTTTCATATGTTTGCTTTTGCATCTTATACAACTAGTCCCTGGCAGTAGAGTGAATCCAAGTTTGCTGAGCAATATGTAAAAGGCCAGTTGTAATGGGAGTGGGCTTTCCTCTCTCGAGGAATCATGAGCATGTTGGAAAGCAGTAGACAGAAAAATGCTGAACATGAGCAGTTTGAGAAAGAAAAAGTGATGCTATCTCCTAAATCCTCCTTTGGGGACTGTGTGATAAGTGATCCATACAGATACACTCCTACAAGATAACCCTTTTTTTAGTCCGTACCATATGTTCAGGAGCAGCAATCACATTTGTCTTCGTGCTGGAGGGAGGGTGAAATGATTCATTCCATAGCAAGGTAAAAAAAAAAAAAAAAATCCACATAGCAGTGGATTCAGAAATATGTCTATGAAAGTTCTGGGACACTTCAGAGAATAAATACTGCCAGTATCTGCAGACAAACCCAGAGTGCACATGAGAAAAAAAGACCTAGGTGAAACCTGTGGCAGGTCACCATGTATTTACACTATGGAGCGAGAAATTGCACTGGTGGTTACAAAAGCATTTCCATCCATTCACCTTTTCTGTGGCACTGCAAAAGGTTGCCAGCATGGTCATTAAAACCCAGCTAATTTTCTGAAACATAGTTATGAAGTTTAGTCATGACAGAATAAATTCTTTTCTGCTGCTGAGGTGTTAAAACCAATTAAGCATTCTTCAATATTTCATTGAAATTTAATCCCCATGAGTCAGATTTATACCTTCATTAGGTGCATAGCCACATGAATTTAGGACCAGACTCATCTTTGACTTGTGGCTTATAGTCAGGCTAATGTGGAAGAGAGAAACACATGCATTGTGGGGAATCATTTGGATCTGTCTGTAGTTTCTGTTGGCTGAGATAAATTAATTTTAATCTGCTTACAAGGCACATTAGATTGTAACTTATCTAAGTTATGTAAAAGGCAGCAGCTCGCAGAAGTTTTCTGCAGTGCCACAGCTATCTCCGCTTCATCCCCGAATGCAGCACCTTCCAACCACCAAATAATGATTTGTGGCACTGTCACAGTAGGGCCAATATTTCCCAAGTCAGGTCTAGGAAGAAGATTCGCACTGCACATGGGGGGATAGTACAAATACACACCTGCAAAGACGGTGTGCACATGGTCAGGAAAGGACTACACCCTAAATGTCTCTTCTGAAAGCAATCCTGAATCTTAAAGTGGATAAAAAGCCCTTGAGGTGCTTGGACACAGGATTTTTCTTACCTTTACGATCTGCTGGGAAAGGCATGAGGAACAAAACAGGGGTGTGTTCTGCTTGAGATGTCTCCAGGGACTGTGGAAACAAAGGCAGACTTTAAGGACGAAAGATGGCTTTTGTTAGACTGTTCCTATTTTGCTTCTTTTGCTACATCTTTTGGGGGAAATGTGGGGATTCCTTTTACAGACACCTGGATATAGGTCACATCCTCCCCTCTTGTTTAGTCAGACATACTGTTCAGCAGGTTTGCAGATTCGTTTCTTCTGTTGGTGACTGTCCCTCCTTCTGTCATTTTGGTGAGGCAGAGAAATAAGGAAGGAAATTAGACTTTAAAAAAAATATAGATCCCTTCTCTCCAAAGCTGACTGACTTCCCCAGCAAGAAAGTAGGAAAGGTCATCTCATCAGTCAAGATGCTCAAGCCTACCCCTCATTCTCTCCTCAAGCAAAAAGACACACTGTGCCTTGCTGAAGTCCTGCCAGACTGATGATAGTGCCTACCCAAATTCCACATGTCACATGGACAGCACTGTCTTGGCGTGACCTAGAAAGGGCACTCAATCATCATTTAGAGAAGGGAACTTGCAGCCCAGCAGCTGTGTATCAAGTGGCGCAGAGGCAAGTTTAGGACTCCTCCCAACCCAGCCCACTGCAGAGAAACCAAAATCAGCAGTTCTGCTAGTGGAGCACAGCTTTGCAGGGCTACATAAGGGAGTAAAATTCTTGTCTACTTTATTCCCTTGCTCATACACTCTGAGCTGCACTCCAGTGCTTCTGGGGTGATCATTTATTGAGAAAAGAAGGGAAAATGCTTTACTGAGGGCAACTGATTTTGTTCTTTCTTGACTGTAGATTTAAGGAACTCTCCCAGCCCATATAGTGGTTAAGAAGGGACATGCCTAAATTTTCTCTGAAGGATTACATTGGCTGTTAGAAATGTTGAGTCAAATGCCCTTATTGATAATACTCATGATAAATATATGTATGGGAAAACAGAGTCATAGAACTAACGTACCCTAGAATGCAGTGCTGGCTGTGCTCTCCAAGAAGCCTGGAATCTTATATGTCTATGTAATGATTGTTTTTAGCATATTTATTTTACCTTCCTTTCTAGGAATGATAGAGTCTGGCTTTTTACTCCTTAGTCTTTTTGGAGGGGTCACACTGAGGTTTTGATGCTGCTTGATGTTATGAATCAATGTTCAGCTCATCTTTTTTGCTCTTAAATATCAATGAACATTTGGCAAATTTCTACTACTGCTCATTTTGACAGGATGAGGACAGCATTCCCTTGTCTGGTAGTAGAGGTGACAAATGACTCTGTATTCTCCAAGCAGGCAAAAATTGTGGATTTAGTATCATTGTGTATTTGATTTGCATTTTATTCCATGCTCTCCTTTTTTAGCTCTCAGGGTCATTTTTGCATGTCCTACTTACTTATGCTATCTGGAGTTACGGCAGGAAAGCTCAGAGAAGATTTTTCAGAGTGAAGAAGAGAGAGTTCTGCAGGCTTTAAACTGGAAACTCTGCAGAGCAGAGCAATCTACCAGTCTCTTCCTTCATTACTCACTGCTTTGAAAGTTTTTCAAGCAAAGATAAAGAAAAATCCATTCTTTAATTTCTCTTTCAACAGTACAGGGTGCTCTTACACATGTGATTCCACAGTATTTATAGAATTTTTCAATGAAAGTGTTCACAAGCTCTTTTCCGTTATCTGTAATGACCTCATATGGATGCCTATAACATGCAGAAGCTTTTGTTCTACTGGTGGACAATGAAATATCCATGACTGCACAAACCTTCAGGTATGATGACTAATAATTAATCATGGTAAAAAAGTAATAAACCTAGCAGATCTAGATGGAGCGATATCAACAGACTGATGGGATACCTAGCATTTGTTGTAGTTGGTTTTCATGTGAAAGCTTATTAACTTGCTGATCAGCTGCTCATTGTCTGAGCCTATTTGATCCTGAAACCATATTCAGCAAAACTGTGTAACTTAAGCTGTAAGTGGGTAAATCTCAGGAGCCAGGTAAAACTTTAATCAATTGGAGAAGTTGAAACATGAGACAAAATTCTAGTCTCTTCTTAATGTTACACCATCAGACCTAAACAGATCAGTTGTGGTTCTCTGAAATAATAGAGAGACAGCAAATTTGAGCAGTCTTATATTTGTAAACTCATTTAATAGGTAACCTTGCTTAAAAGTAGGATTTAATTCCCTTTCAAGTCCTTCCAAAACTTCTGTGTACTTTCCATGGGTGAGAAGTAACATGAGGAGGGCCAAATACATCTTTGCAAAGTATATGGCTAGTACCTGGAAGAAGAAAATCCAATAAACCCTGCTCATGCTTTCCTCTTTGCAATGGGTTCACTATTGGGATGCACAGCCTGGGATTCTGGACTGCTTACATTCAGTTTTTGGGTCATGCCATTAGCCTATCAGATGACTCATGTCAGCTTCCTTCAGTTTTCTGGGTCTCATTTGTAACATGTAAGGAACTAGTAGACTACTTTTTAGTGCACTTCGTTCATGTACTAGAAATCTGTGGCACTTGCCTAAGATCCTTTATCAGAGAAACATATTTCTAGGCGATAACATCATGCTACTATTGGAATCTATCATTGACTACTTCTTTTCTTCCTCTTGCGGTCATTATAAATTAAAACTTGTTTTCTTACTGGATGGATTTTACTTTCCTTTTTAGTCGTGTATTTGTCAGTCTTCACACAGTATGGTTTCGGTCCAGGCTCAGCGTTGAAAGAAGCAGGATGTCTCTGGTTGCTGAGAAATGCTTTTATCTAATTTTGGTATCACAAACTGAAAGGATGCAACTGTGTTCTGGCGTTTTGTAGAGCATTCCAGAATTCAAAGTCTCCATGTCTTTCTAGCCTATCTAGTCCTTCTAGCCTTCCTTTTCCTTTGCTTTATATGCAATACACAGAAAGTGGCAAAATGTCAAACCTCTGCTTTAGGAAATGCCTTTATTACATATCCATGATGCTTTTTTTTTTCCTGCTTTTTTTTTTTCCCCCTAAGAGACAATGCTTTTGACCATTAGTGATTTTTGCACCCTATGTTCTCATTCTGCAACTGAAAAAAACATTTTTTCCCCCAATGTTATTGTAAAAGTCACCCTCAATCATCCTGGTTCTCTTTACCTTGTGCATTGTTGTGCATGTTTCACAGAGATTTTTGTTGCAAAAGATTTTCTCCCTCTTCTAACTCAGAAACTAAAAGCTTGATGGTTGATACTGAAAGTTTATTATTCAAACTTTCCTGTATTGTTTTTCAATAAGTTTTCTTAATTCACAAGAAGCAAGCAATCCTACTGTATGCATTTTAGATAGTAAAAGGTATTTCCAGTGTTTGCTGAGAGGCTAGAGGGTTGGGTCCTCAATCTTACAGTTTTCCTGCTTGCTTTTCAACCTGCCTGTGATGGTAAAAATCTCTCCAAATAAACACCTTTTCATGTTTCTAAATCGTGGCGATGTTCTTCTCTGAATATAGCTATAGTCTGGCTGTATCTTTGGTGAGTTCATATCTCTCTAGCTCATTTTTGGAGAATTGGCAAATGCAGTTCTCTCTTCCTCTCCACTGGGAATTAAACTCATTTTTTCAAGTTCATGATGAGAGAGATGCTTTAGATTCTGGCAGATAACCATTCCCAATCTCTTGAGACTATCCACAACAAGTTCAATCACTGAGGTGGGGGAATATTTACATGATATGTGATTAAACTTTTTAATAATGAGTAAATTGTGTCTTAAACTGATGTTGAAACACTTTTTTATACAGACTGATGTATCAGTGTATACAGTTTCTGTGGGCAGTGAGACCTCCGATTCACTCGATAAGACTCTTTCTTTTGGTTGGAATAGTTAGAAAAGTCCTGTCAGCTGGCACCACACTTCTCCCACCAGTGCACAAAGATTTTGTGACAGAAGAACCTGAAACAGCATGCTCGAGTTTGCTCTGATCAGTCAATTACAAAACAGAGGCGAACATAACTTCAAGCGGTGCCTGGAGTTTTTGTCATTCCAGTACAACCTTCCAGAGATAAAATTAGCCTGTGCGATAGGACACAGAGTTTCTGCAGGACATATGAGTTGCAACCTAGCATAAGTGCTCTGCGTAGTAAGCATGAACAAAATTGCTAGTAAGTCACTGAAGATCCTCCTCTTCACCTCAGCTCACACGAGCTCTTACAGAAAAAGGGGGTGGGCAGCTGTTAACCACTATAGGATCCCAGTCAGCTCTCTTTGATCCTATCATTATAATTTGCACAGATTTCACTGCCTGGAAATAAGTGGAAAGCCCCACTTGTAACTCTCAAGAAAGGACAGCATATAGCTGAATCTCACAGCTGTGTTCTGCCAGGAAAATAGCAGAATCCCTTTTGCAGATTAATTTCCTCTGAGCTTCTAAATGTGCTCATTACTTTTAATGTTGCTTCTCTTCTGGGAACCTCTGTTGGTATGGTAGGATGACCTTTGCTGGTGTAACTGTCCAACTCTGCATAAAAGAGTTCAGAATTACTTGAGTCAGAGAGAATAAGCATGACACTTCAGCCAAGTGCATGGGCCGTTTGTCTATAAAAACGTGGGAAAAGTGTCCCAGGTCCCACACTCTGCTTGATGACTTGAACACACCTTTCATGGATAACTTTTATCTCTTCCCATCTTTAGAAATGGGGTAGTTGTAACGTGTTTTTGTGACTATCAGTAGAATAACTTACTGACTTTAGATATTTTTTGATTAATCTCAAATTTACAGTCTGGTGTTTTGAAACGTTGTGAATTATGATAGCTTTCTAACTCTACATTAACATGATACAGAGTGAATTTATTAGTGTGGCTACGCATTGTTTCCATAAATACTTCAGCTTCACATTTACTAACAGAAATATTGTGTGGGCTTTCAATTACTCTGCTAATGAGCTTAAATGTGTTTTAGTTGGATTTGAATTAATGTGAGGATTTTTTTTCTGTGGCAGTTAGTATCTCAGATATATTGAGGTGAAAGGTGTTCTGTGTGTAGCTGAATAGCTTGGGTGTGACTGCATTTATCTTTTGTGCTGTCAAATGTTCCTAGGGTATGTCTGCATTCCCTTTAAAGATAAAATTTAATGATCAGGGCACTAAATTCCTGCTGCTGTCATATCCACGTGAAAGAAATGATAGCATGGATCAGGGAGCTTGATAGTCTAATTTTGTGTTGTCATACCAACATCAACCAAAATGAAGTTGTCCCAGTGCAGTAGCTTGCACCTGGACAGCTGAACTGAGCACCTTCATTGAGTCAGGGCATTACGGGATGGTTCTTGTGGTCTTCATTCATCCAGAAGTACCTCACCAGTTCTGCCTGCCTGCGGCTCCCTGTTGTTTGCAGGAATCTGGTTGGGAATAATAGAGAAAGGAGCGTTTCCTCTTAGAGCAATGGCTAATGGAGGGGAGCAGAATAACTTTTACCATGGTTCCCCTTTCTCAGCCTTGTGCAGTAATGTCCCCTAGAAGCCTACGCTTTGTTCTGTCACCTGCTGAATGACTTCAGTGCATCCCCAGGGGACACCATTCAGCAGCCTATCAGATATCACCAGAAATTTATATTCTCTGAGCTAGTAGTTTAATGTTTGGGTTTTTTTTTTTTAACTTTCCCCTGTAGCACAGGGGATATACTCATTATCAGTATCTCCCTGGCTCACCACCTTGTGACAGACATATCAATTGCTTCTGGCTCTGTCTTCTCTTCCCCACCTCCCACTCCACTTTTCCAAATGAGCAGAAAAGAGCATAAGCAAATTAGAAAATAATAATGAAATTATATGTACTATGTGTTTCATTTGACAAGACAGATTCTCTGAAGGGCAGCTGCATGCATGAGTGATGAGGAGACAAGATTCAGAAAAGCAGGAAGGGATTTGTGTTTAATAATAAATGTTCCATCTGAAGGCAAAATTATGATAGGATGTCATAAAACCCCCCAAAACTAATAAAATAAAAAATGCAGGAAATTATTCATGCTGGGTTGAGTTAGTGTTTACTGAACAAGTCTGGCTACCTCCTGGTATTATCTGACATTTCCTTATGTTGACATGACTGACAGAGGAATTACGCCCTGTTGCTAATACTAACAACTATCTTTTTTCCCAGGACACCAGAAATACAATTGTCATTTTTTCAAGATGTAGATCACAGTAGGTCTCTCTCTTTCTCAGATTCTTAGATTAAAAAAACTTGAATCAGGCGCCAAAAGACTGTGAGATCTCACACAGCAATATACTTGGTACTTTGTTTTTTGATTCCTGAGGCTTTAGGATGATCTGAAGATATATATTCAAGGGCTTTTTTTTTAAATTTGAAGGGTCAGAAATTAATCTCCATTGTTAGCTTACTTAATTTTTAATAATATTTTAGATTCTACTTTCATTCCATGACTGCAGAAACTGGGGCTTTTGGGGATAAAAACACAGCAAAAAATTACACCGGTATACACCACAAAACCTTCAAGGAAATTACAAAATTTGGCAGCAGAGAAGACTGCCAAGTGTGCAGTTCACCTTTGTCAATTACTTGCTCTTTCTCCCAGGCAATACATCACGTGTGACATTTTCACTTCAATTTAGATCCTTCTAGTCTTCCTCTGATCTTTTTTTGCTCTTTTCTCCAGCCTTCTTAATATCTGTCCACCATCTGAACTCTTTCCACTCCCTTGATTCACTTCACTATCTTTCTAATTGTCTTGGTTTTGCTGAAAGATCTTCACCTATGTTTGATTGTACTCAACCGTATACTGAGCTCTTTTTTGTGATCTTGGTCCCCGTTCAGTGGCCACCTGGACTTCTTCCATCATTTCAATGGTAGCCACATGCCTGATAGTGCCTTGCCGATGGCTGCTTTGAACCTGTTTGTCTTTCTGTCATTTTCTGCTGCTCTGACACTGCCAGAGCCACCAATGTTCATTATCCTCTTTTCTTCTTGCATTCTTTCTCACTTCAACCTTCTCTTCCTGCTTCTTTCCTTACCTGTCCTCAATGAAATAACACCTCGTCATTATTGTCTCTGTCTGATAAGAAGCAAGATCTGTGTGCCATTGAGCTACATTCACCAGGCTTTAAAGGATACTTTATGTGGTCCTTCTTCAGGCAATGAACTCCATCCTCTGATTACCCACTCTTTTTATGTGCTCTTTAGCCAGTCTTTCTCCAGTATGTCACCATTGATACTTTTCCTCTCCCCTTTGTCTACCATCCTACTTTAATCCCACTGGGACTGAAGGTGGACACTCCATCTCAAAAGTAGGACTCTATCAGACCCTTCTACAATACTTTAAAGGAAGATTAGCTGGAGTCATCTTTTTTTTCAGAATTACCTGTGAAACTGGAATGAAGGAAAAAAACCAAAGATTTTAAAATAGGGGACAAACTTATTGATTAAATAAATTAACATTTTTGGCTTGAGATTTTTACTGAAAAATGAAAATTTGTCAGATTCTAGTGTTAACCTTTTCTGGATCAATTTCTAGTTCTGAGAGCAATCAGGGTAATATTTTGCACTTATGTGATTTCAACTTTGTGTAAGAGGAAGTTTAAGAATAGGAATGTACAACGAGATTGGTATTTTCACACTAAGGCATTACTATACAGGAAAATTAGTGTGCTAACTAATTGGAATATGATTTTACAGAACACTAGCTATTTCACCCTGGCACCTCTCTTCCTCTTCCTTTTCCACTCTTCATTACAAACTATAGGGCATAGTGACAACGGTTAGCACTACTGTTTAGCAGTTGCTTCATAATTAGCGTATAGGCTACAGCTGCACTGGTAAACTAATGAGGGCCCCGAAACATTCCCATGACCCAGAATCCCATCATCTATACTGCTAATGTCTCGGTACAGTTCCTTGCATGCTTTTTCCAGCATGGTTCAGGAGTTAATATCCCAAAGCCTATTTTTGATATACAGCTTTCTGAAGTCACTCTGGAAGAAAAGAGAATTTACCAGCAGAGACATGGACCATTTCTTGTGAAGTGTGTGCCCTCGGACATGGCATGTAGACATAGAATCTTACAGGAAGAGTGTGGGTTGAGCAGCTTAGGCACAGAAAATTCACACCCAAGCAATTAGGCTTCCCCCCCCCCCCCCCCCGATACAAGCATTTAATAAATTAGCATGACTTTCCATTTAAAACTCCTAGCATTCACTTGAAAAGGAGAAATCATATTGCAATATAGATAGTGTGTAGCCCTGGTTAATACAAAAAAAGGACCATGAGAAAAGCAACATAGTCTAGCAGGTCAGTATAAAACTGAGTCTTGGGAGTTGCAAGTGCCTTCCCAAAGGAATTGCCTTTACAGCTCCCTGCAAGTTCTGTGATTAAAGCAGTTTCAGGCTAAAACTAGATAGTATCATACCTCTCTTGCAACGGAGAAAAGGAACAGAATTGCCTAGCCAATTAGCCTAATCTGTCTTCTCTCTAATTTGTCTGGTTTGCATAACCACAGTATTAACCAGCAGTTCACTCCTGCTAATCCCCAGTGCTACAAAGAAGAAAAGAACCCATTTGTATATTACAGTGTAATCATAATATCTACTAATTTCCTTCCATACACTACAGGCCTCTTTTGAAAGGAGATTGCTGGCATTATCCCCATTTTATAAATGAGAAGACTTACAGTACAGCAAAATGATTTCTCAGGAACTGAGAGTTACTGATAAAGTAGAGCCTGATATCAGTGTAACTGATAAAGTAGAGAATAAAACTCAGGTCTCCTAAATTCTCAGCACAGTTCACTCCCTGCAAGCTTCAGTGCTCACTTGCATCTGGGATTACGAGTGAAGTCTGCAGCAAACCTTTTTCTCCTGCATTTCTAAGTAATTTATTTTCTAATTTTCTTAATATCACCACACACTAGAGGGAGTAATTACAAAATTGCTTGCTTTCCGTATGTTGTGTCTACAAGGACATAACAAGGACTTTTTAGCAGTGGTGGTAGAAAATAAGGTTGACTTCAATGCAGAGTGCTAGCACTATCTGTCTTTTTTTTAAAAAGGGTCTTACGGTGTCATTTTGGTACTTTCACAAAATGAAACGTAAATCTCCATGGATTGAAGGGAATGTATTGTTTGCAAAAGCCCTGCAAACTTTCATCTCAGCTTCATAGCTCTTCATCACACATAAACTCTCATAGGAGCATCTGTCTACTGCTGTTCTATTTCAGATGCTTATGCCATGCCCCAATCCTGGCCATAGGTCTCCTCCTCTTCCAATAAGTGATACTATTGTGCCAAAGGGTGAGAGAAGAGAGCTTTTTTGTAAATTAAGAAGATAGGTTGTAAGATGCTTATGCTCGTTTCATTCTTAGAGGCAAGATTTTCAGAGAGGTCAGAACCATGTTCTTATATGAAGAGTTTTCCTTGGGGTATTTTGACCTTCAGATAGGATTCAGAAACTAGCTTAAGAATCAGGTAACAAAATCCTGACACCAGTGTGGAGGAGATTTGCCTACTCCTCCTACCCCAAGGAAAATAAACCAAGGGAGAAGGACAGAAATTACAGTTTCTTATGTGTCTGGACAGTGAAATTTCTGTAAGGAGATTTTCAAATTTCTTGTTGTCCTAGCTAGGACTACATTTATACTTACACTGTTAACATATTTGAGTATTCTTTTGCTTTCCCAGTCCTCAGTGTTCCCGGGCTCCTTAAACTGTACACATTAAAACCTATCATAACCTATCGTTAGTTTAAAAATAAGCAAGTGTTTTGCTAGTTGATCTCCTCTTGCAGTTAGTCAACTGTTACTCTTTTTTCCCCTAAAGAAAGGCCAGTATCAAATTTAGATCTCTATTCCTCTTCTGTGATAAGAAGCATCTCTGCAAGATCACACTGCCCTGAACAGCAGGTGGATGATACCAGGCTCCTTGCCTCAAGACATTGCTGTGATTAAGTACGTTTGCTATCTGAGGGCTAACAAGTGAGCACTAGGATCTTCTGAGTTTCAAAAGCTAACAACTTTCAAAAGCTGTTTTTGATCTCCAATGAACCAGGTTATAGATTCTTGCTACCTGAAACCAACTTTCTGTGTTTAGCTGATGAGTTGACTGAACAAAGCCTTACAGGATCTCTGCCTAGACACAGTTTTAATGACCCCTTTTAGTTTTGTGGCAGCTCCTAGCTATTGAGTCCCAATGGCAAGGCATGGTGGTCCGTGATTAATAGTGCGAGACGTACAGAGCAGCCACAAGGATACTCCCCCTGTTAAGCAGCAAAGCAAAGATTGAAGTGGCATCTTGCAGCTACCCGTGTTGGCGACAATCAAAGAGTCGTCAATATCCCAGAGTGAAAGTGTGTCTGCATTGATTTTAGGTGTGGAGAACGTTAAGAGATGTCATCCATCATAGCTGACTGGCAGTATGTTTGGGGAGAGTGGGCTAAAGCATGGAGGAATGCCAAAACACTGTTACAACTTGGCAACTTCATGCAAACAAGATCGTCTTCCCTGCAAGCTAGAGAACTGAGTCTGAGATAGTTACTTAACTCCTAGTACTCTTGAACTTGGTGCTTATTCCTATGCTCAGCTGTTCTTTAACAATAACATTAATTTGAATATTTTACAAGAATATTTGAAGTTTATTTATGGAAACATCCAAAATTCTTCATTTTAGATGTATATGGAGAGTTGATTGCTTTTTCCATAATTGGGATTGCAACTGTGATCTTTTATAAAGCTATTATTAGTCCCAATATTATCACAGCTGTAACTTCCAGGACTGATTGAGTTTAGAAATGACTCAGTGTCTTTTAAAGGCTAAGATGAGCTTTTATAGCAAGTTTCAATACAGTTAACCTGGCCAAGCTTTAGGACTGGTTATGGCCTCACAGCTGTACATTTAAAAATGGACTGGCTTTACATTTTGTGACACTACCACTACCTGCCGGTCCTTGAAATATTCCAGGCAGTAACATTTCCTTGGAAGCTTGTGTGTAATCATATTTGAAGAAAACAAGTTGTAAATGACTGAAGTTATCAGTGTTCACTCTATATAAATTAGCATAGTGTGTTAGGCTGAAAGACTGTATTTCTATATGTGTTAGATATGTGCAAAGCCATATACTATGTAAACCCAGTTGTTTGCTGTTCGCTTGGAGAGAATATAGAGGTCTCTGTGTTTCATCAGTGCAAAGCAAAAGAAACCACTCTAACAGATGGTGCTATAGCTCTGTTTTTCGAGAGTTATGACCCAAGTCCAAGACTCAGTTTATTGGGCCGACTGTTCTTTCTGCTAACAGTGCTACTTGTTTGTAATGAGGTTTCATAGTGAAATAATTTCTGAATGACTTATGCGCTGCAGAATTTTTTAAGCATGTGGCTGGGAATGACAGTGGAAAGTGGAGTATAGCACTAGGTGATACAGAAGGAGATATGAAGCAATTGGTGAAACTGTTCGAGAGTTTGAAGATCATACATTTGAAGATCAATAGTATTCTGTTATTCCATATATCATCCTTGGTGCGTGCATATGAAATTCCTTGAACAATTCAACAGAGTGCAGGCATTGCCCTAGCTGCTGTGGCCAGTGGTGTGTTGTTCTCAGAGCCACAGGGAGAGGAGAACAATTAGAAATAGCTTGAGACCAACTATTTTGACTATTAGAAATCATTTTAGCAACTGTATCTGGAGTCTTCCAGGAAGGCTGCTTTATGACCTCTCAGCTCATTCTGAATAGCTCATCTATGTCTGTGCAGAACATCTCCATTAGGATGATAAATGTGCCAAGAATCTCAAATATAACATTGAGTAAACCTGCCAGGTGATGTTTATATTCCAGGTGTCTCTCCCTGATATTTCTTTTCCTTACAGAATTTTTGTGTGTGTGTGTGTTTGCTTTTTAAAAAGGAGGCACATCCTCGCCTGTGACCAGACTGAAGGGTTGTGTAAGTGGCGTGAAGGCATAAATGCAAAGATGATCAGAAGCTCATCTTTGCAGTGCCTTGATGTTGCTGCTTCTCTGTGGAGGCCTGTTCCCTCCCACTGCACAGAAGGGCCTCTGCAGAGCTGCAATTTATGCTAGCTGTGATGACGATTTGAGGCTAAGAAAGCCTGGCACTCCCACAAGGAGTATGCCTTTTTCCTCTGGCCAGGCCTTACTGTTCCAATTACAGTCACACCAGGTTGCTGTGGGGTGTAAGTGCCTGTAGGGCTCCCTTGTTGCTGGGGTTAAAGATCTGCAGCTCTAAGTCAGAATGGGCTGTTTTTAATTTCAGCTTTTTTCTCTCACTCAGGTGTGTTATGTGGAAGTATAGAGAAACATGCATGGAGTATCTCTTTGGTTTTATTCTTGGCTACCCACTAGGCACCGAATCTGGGATTCTCCACTGTATTCCACTAATGCGCTGCAATTTTCACCACTTTGAAGTGGGGGTAGACCATGGTCATTCCTATCTGCTAATTTTGAATGCTAGTGATGCTCTAATATTGCATGAGTTCAAATGACTGCCTAAGTTGAGTGGCAGCAAAGAATAATATCCGTAAATGACTAAACTTGGAGCACAGCTTGGGCCTAACTATTTGGTTTTTGAAAATGGATTTGTATTTGAGTACAATTTTTTATTTTAAAGAAACCTTCTTGTTTCCATCCCTGTATCTTCCTACCTCTCCTCACACTTCCACAGCCCATACTGCCAATGCCAGTATTTCTTTTTCACTCACACAGAGGAAGGTGGTTGCAGGGAGAAATTTTTGGCAAAGAAGATGATAGCTGCATTTCTAGGAGATATTTTCCACAGTGAGGAGTAGGAGGATGGGGAAAGTAGGTGGGAGAGTGGGGAAAGAGAGAGAAGTGGTTGCCTGCCTTGCATTCTCAGAGAAAGAGAAAACTAAATGTAGCCCCTTGTCTTCACAAGGTAAGCAACCTGCTGATGTTAGACAGTAAATGTTCAGGCACCCATGAAGCGATGTGACAACTGCCAGGTTCAGACTCAGCAAGTGCAAGGGCCATTTGCACACTCAGAAAGAACTGCTCTTTGTAAGCACATATTTTTCTTCTGAGTTATTTGTTCAGGTTTGAATATATTTAAGATTAGGACAGATGCAAGTGAGGAGATAAAAACCCAGACTAGTTTGGTCTGCTTTTTCTTGTTCCCTTTATTGCACATTTGAGAGAAGGCCCTCAAAACTTGTACGTTACTGAATGCTGGGATGTTAGACCCAGAGGAGCTGGGAAGCTTGAATGCTTGTTTGAATTTTATGGCTCTGACTCCTCTCTGCCAGTACCCAGAACAGTAAACACCATACTGTTCTTATGTCTGTTCTCCTCTCTTTTCCCTTAGTGTCAAGAGTAACCAATTTTTTTCTCTTTTTTTTTCTTTTTTTAAAGGATGATTCCAGCTACAAACAAAGCCTTTGTTGTAAACAACCTTGTTTCTGGAACAGGCTATGACCTCTGTGTCCTGGCAATGTGGGATGACACGGCCACGACCCTTACTGCCACCAATATTGTGGGATGCGCCCAGTTCTTCACCAAAGAAGACTACCCTCAGTGCCAGTCGATGCACAGTCAGTTCCTGGGTGGGACCATGATTCTGATCATTGGAGGCATTATTGTGGCAACTCTGTTGGTATTCATTGTAATACTCATGGTCCGCTATAAGTTCTGCAACAATTCCCAGGGGAAGATGTCTAACGTCAGCAATGTCTACTCACAGACAAATGGAGCACAACCAGTTCAGAATGGAGTCTTGCCCCAAGTCAACCCCAAAGTGGTGGTGAGAAATGAACTCATGGAGTTTAACTGTCAGTCTGCGCGGAGCAGCATCTCCTCTTCCTCCAGCTCTGCAAATAGCCGTGACTGTGATGACTATAGCCTCCAAAGTGAACAGGGCACATTGTCCAGTAAGTGGAGGCCTCCTTCCAGGTCAAAACACAATATTGACCGGCTAATGGGAGCTTTTGCCTCCCTGGAACTGAAATGTCAGAAAAAGGAGGAGATGACAGACTCCAGAACTTCCACGGTGGCCCGCCACTCGGACAAAGAGCCACTGCTGGGCCAGCCGGAGTCCAAATTTCGCAGCCTCCTCATGTTGCCTCTGGAGGGCAAAACTAAACGCAGCCATTCTTTTGACATGGGGGACTTTGCCACATCTCAGTGTTGCACCTACCCAAAAAAGATAACAAACATTTGGACAAAGAGGAGCCTCTCTGTGAACGGCATGCTTTTGCAGTATGATGACAATGACCTAACAGGGGCAAAAGGGACTTTCGGGAGCTCAGAGTGGGTAATGGAAAGCACAGTGTAAATATCAGTGTCTCCCCCCTCCTCTTCTCCCCTCATGTGTTATAAAGTGTGGTTTGCTGCAGGGCCATGCATTTGGAAAGAGAGGGGAGGAAACGTTTTCAGTTGTACTGGCCAAAAAGATAAGTAAACAAATAAGTAACAGGGATACTAAAAGAGAAAGAAGGTCATGAAATGTGAACAGGCACGTATGGCACCATTCTTGTCTGGCCCCAACTAAACCACGCGTGAATGTTTCAAGGAATTTGCTAGTTGTATTTAGCATTGCTTTCCAGAAGTTGCTCAGACTCTTGGTGAACCATCACACAGGATTAAACAAGGAGGATGAAAAGGGGTTTAACAGTACAAATGTAATTTTACAGGGTTGGTTTTTTTTTTAAAGGACACCTCTTTCTTTACTTTTAACCATAGAAATACACTTCTGCGAATATAAGACTGGTGCTAGGATATATCTGGTTGTCTTTGCAAGTGACGTTCTCAAAAATGCAGGCAGGGCATCCACAGGACAGATCAGAGCAAATTGTTCAGCATAATCTCATGGTGTTAACTGTGACATCTGGGAAAACAATACTTTTTGTTGAGTTGGCTTTTGGTTGGGATTTAATGATTTCTGTTCTGTTTTGCCTTGTTACTGCTTTTGAGTTGTTTTTTCCCCACAGCAGAAAGTATGTTTCCATGCATTTTTTGGTTTTGTTTTCAGTCTCATCAAATCCCCCAGATAAAAAGGAGGATACGTACAAAGGTCAAATTTCTGATGTTGTATAGCCCACCTCCAATATCACCCCTTTATGTCCTAGGAAAAATTAAATATAGGGGCTAATAAATTAAAAAAAAATAATCCTCTTTCTTCCATCTTCTTCATAGTCTCTGCTTGTTAATGCTTAAGGCAGATTGCAGCAGCTATTGATATCTGTAGGGGTGTTGCTATCAAAGATGGGAAAAACAGTAATCAAGATTTCCTATTAAAGGGTAAAGAAAGGGAAAACAAAAGTAGCTCCCATGAACTCTCTGCATTATGAATACCAATGGCTTCTGGCAAAGGTCACACTGTCACTCTGTTCAACCGACAAAGAAAACACAGACTTTCACCCTATTGTGGCAAAAGCACTTTGTCTGTACAGTCACCACGACACGGCTTGACTGTATCAGTAGCATCACAGGAAATGTAAGTTTTTTGTGTATTTCAGGGGATTGGGTATGTTCTCCATTAGCCAAGGAAGCCGAGTTAAATTTGTGTCTCTCAGAGCAGGGGGTCTCCCATGAGTGCCCGGCATTACAGATAGCCCTTCCCCAGTCCCCAGTGTACTCCTGCCCCCCTGTCTCTCACCCTCACTAAGGTAGTTGCTAACTAAGAACAGGAGCTCTTTAGGGCTTGTAAACTGATTCTCAAATTCGTTTTTGGGGAGCATTGCTGTGGTTGTGGAAATGCACATGGCCCACTCAGCTGACTTCATTGTCCTTAACGACTTTACTGTGATTTCCAGCATTCTGGTGGCTACTGCAACAGTCCTTTCATTTGTTTATTTATTTGTTGGATCCCAAAGATCAGCTGCTGGGAACCATTCTGAAATTGCACATTGTTACTATGATTTTGTAAAAGACATGTGGAGAAAGGGTGCAAGGCACAGAGAAAATAACACATAAAAAAACTCTATGTATATTTTTTTTAAAGGTGCAGAGATATATTGTGACATGGCTGTGTACTTGATCTTGTATTTGTCACGTTTCCTACTTGGAGTTTTAGAAAATGACATCCCTGTGATCAGAATATTTTTTCCTTTATTTTCTTTTTTTTTTTGCTACAAAATGTACAGTAAAAAACATTCTTGGGGAAAAGAAAAATACCTGTTTTTCATTTATTTGCTGTTCTGTGGTCTGCTTTGAAACCTAAGTAAGGAGCAGTAATTATTTTTTAAATTACCTTGAAAATTTAGATGTTTGCCTTCTCTTTCCCTCAAATTATCTTTGACTTCAGGATTTTAGGTATAAAGTGGGAATCAAGAAATACATACCTTCTTGGAATGCATGAGAAAAGATCTTGTAAAAAGGCATTTCACCTCTTTTTCCGTGGTTGTATTTATACAGACCTATATCACTAATGTATTTTAAACCCTGATCCAAAATCTCCAGAAATAAGAGGAAGCCTTTTAGGCTTAGGACCTGACTTTGTAGGTTTTTGCTCAGATCATTGCTCATCGCCGACATTAATATATTTAGAAGAGATCCAGTCAAACTTTGTTTGTAGCATCTTTCAAAGTCTCTGGTTTTCTCGTGCTTTCCAAGAGGAATGACACCTCTACTGCCAGAATCTACATCATCCAACTGTCCAGATGGCACCTTCATATTAACCATTAATGACATTTACATTTATATTGTACTGAAGACTCTTAAAGACGTTCATGTAATTATTTTCTTTTCCTTGTTACACTGTGGTGCGGTTGGACTTTTTATTACATTGCTACTTTGCTTTGAACACGATATCTGGGTTGTTTTTAATTTAGCTGTTGAGTTCATCGTCAATATTAGTAGCATATGCAGCCCTGAATTTTCAAAAGCAATATCCTATACTATTTTCTTTATTAAAAAGGAAAACGTCCCTTTCACTTTCTCATACAAGATTAGAGGAAGTAAGCCAACAGATGCTGTTTTAAAATAATGGATAGTTGCCAAAGAACCCAGGTAATAAAGTCCACAATCTAACAGCTGCATTTATTACTGTTAATCATGATTTTAATTCATTTAGGTTTAATGAATGAGGCTCAATCCACATCAGCAAATTTGCAAATACTGAGCAAAATGAAACGAGTGCCCAGCAATTACCTTTGGTGCTCACAGCATTTGGGAGGAAGAGGACTCAGGGACTCATAAGTGAGGCAGAGCGCCCCACGGCAAGTCAGCAAGTGGCCGGCACTGAGAGGGATGGAGCCAGCCTGGCGTGGTGGTGCCAGTGCCTGGGCACCTGCTGGGTTGTGATCATCCTTCAGGTGCCACCAGCCACTGCCCTGCTTACACAGCTGGCCAAGCAGACTTCTGAAATTATCCTGTGGCTTCCCCTTTACCACTCTGAGAGCTGCTGAAGACAGCTCTGTGTTTTGGGTTACATCCTGAATCCATGCCCTAATTGCTAATGCACAAGTGTGACCCCAGGGTCCTCCACACACAATCTGACCAATCTCTACCTTGCCTTTGTTTTGACTCCATTTTCATGTGTGCACCTCACTCAGCATCTCTGGATTTGATTATTTTTCTGTAATGCTGCTGCGTGGTAGGGATACTTCCTTGCTCCACTTCTGAGTGCAACTGTATGTCAGTGGCTGGTGAAATGATATATAGATATCCACTTACCTGGGTGTAATAAATATTTTCACACATCATTGAGGAGCTGAGCTAGCTCCAATGGCCTAGTCCCCTGGTCTCACAACCCTACACTGAGATATTTATACAGGCCTCAAGTAACTGCGCTGTCTCACAAATTAACATGTGGGTAGTGCAACGTGCAGCTGCACCAACTGTGCTTCAGATGGAAGTGTCAGGTAGAGCAGACAGTAAGGAGGACAACAAAGATCAACAAGAGCCTTCTGAAAGAGAAGCTTGGGAAATTAAAGGTGCTACAGACTTGTGAAGGCTGTGGGAATAATTAGACAACTGCGTATGCGTATGTAACCCCTGTAAGTTAATTTTTTTGACATGTTTTATAATAGTGGAATAAGCTTTTTTTCTAAAAATATATGCTATTTACTTGAAAGAACAGGATATGATTCCACTGTGAAATTCTGCACACAGTTAGTCCTGCTAAAAACACCAACCCAAATCCCCAAAATATCATCGTGGAGACTATTAAACAAGATGACAAAATGGAAATTTCTGAAATTAGTGATGATGTGGATTTCATTTGATGTCTGCTAGGAACCAAATGGTTGTATGAAATGAAAATAAAAGTGTGTGTGCGAGTGTTTGTCTGTGTATGTATATATGTGTAGTAAAGCAAACCATACTATTTGCTTACAGTTTATATCATCCTTACAGATTTCATGAATTGGAAAATATTTCTGGTTTCAAATGTCTTTTCTGAGTTTGCCAGCTCTAGAGAACAGCAACCAATTTGCTTTCCCCTTATCCTTAGAGGAAGATAACCTTTTATTTGTCTCCAAACTACACCCAGTACTTGGTTACAATTTGGGTTAATTCATTTGTAAAGCAATGCATAACAACAAAGCAATGAAAGGTGCCTCTGCCCTGCATGATGCAAGACTGAAAAGGTGGTAGCTTTTCCTTTGCTGAACATGTTTATATCCCACACCATGGGACTGATCTGCTCTGGAAACAGAAGAAAATAATATTCCAAAAGACTGCTTGTTTCATTCCCACTCTTCACCCAGCAAAGGGTTGCAAAGACAGATGACCAAAAAGAGCCCTTGGAGGTCCCTGAGAGAGTGCAATAAATGCAGCAATTTAAACACTTTCTAACCTGGAGGCCAATGAATAATTCCACCTGATAACAAGAAAATATTTTAGTCTTTGAATAGCTTGAACGTCACAGCTGTTTGCAATGCTTTCTACCCATTAACCCGTGGGTAACCCACAGCACGCCATATGGTGCATGCAGCACCCCCTTCTACCCCTTGCAGCCTATTTGTCTGGAACCTTTTCTCAGTGACTCTCTCCCCTATGTGTTCAGTGTTTGTAATACAATACTTGGGCAATTCTGGATGTGTAATAATATTCTGGATGTGGAATTAACAAGTGATGTTACTAACGTCTTATATGTTTCACCTTTAAATTCCCCTAAACATGATGAGGGAATCCCTCCGAAAACATTAAATTAGGTTTGGTTTTAGGCTGTAGGCCAGATGAAAACTAGATCAAAGAGTACATTGAAACTCTTGCTTTCAATACAGGAATTTTATGTTCTGCAGTATGTTTTCCTTGTCCTACTTAATTACTGCTTAATCCCCAAAGGTACAACATTCCCTAGCATCAGCTGTCAAAAGGCCCTAGTATACGAAACAGTGCCAGATGCTTATTCCCGGTATTACACTCCCAACAGATGGCAAATGCCAGAGATATAAATATACATCCAGCTATAGATATATCAGCAAGTGTGTGCATTTGCATTCATGCATACATGTTCATGTGAACACATGCACACATGTACATGTTGTGCTCTTTAACTGGTTTGTGATGTATAGATTTCCTAGTTTGGTAATAAAGGAACATTTACATTTTTTATGAAATACTAATGGGAGAAATAGAGAACAGAAACGTTCTCTTTCTAGGAAGCAGATTGGTTGATAATCTGCATCTCATCGCAGCTGAGAAAGTTCAGTTCTTCAAATGAACTTAACTGGAGGTGAAAGGATTCATTTGTTTCATATGACAACAGCAAAGGATCAACTTCTATGTTAGGGCATTTATTCACCTGATTCTCCCATCACATTCTGCAGATAAGTCTCCTGTCAATGAGAAGTCATGTTTTGCAGGGAGGCAAGCAGCCGTAGGGAGCTACTGTTCTGCATTCACTGCCCCTGTTTGTGCTCTTAAATGTGCTGACAATGTTGTGCTTTAGTCTGTTAGTTGGTGTGTTTTTTGGGAGAGGGCGGCATCACATGTTATACTCAGTCACATGAGGAACCTGGACACAAGGCTAGAGAAACTAGTGGGAAACAGAAACATTGAAAATCAATGGCCTGTGCTAGGAGAAAGTAAATCCTGACTTTAAAATCCATAAATCTTAGTTCGGAAATAGGAGAGGAAAATGCTCCATTAGTTACCTGTACAGTTACACAGGTGGGCATCAACTTACGGTTAAAGTTGCTCAGCCATGTTTGCCCATAATATTTTTCATGCAGTGAGAAATCGAATGGATGTCTTTTGTGACACTTTTCAAGTTCCTTCTGTGGGACTAGTTTATTTTAAAAGTATTAATACTCCTATCCTCTTCCCTGCAATAAACAATGCAGGAATATTTTAATACTGAGCAGTTAATTACCACTTGTACCATTTATGAGCCAAATCACAAGATGGGTGTCTGCACAGGAAAAAAAGAGGCTGTTGTTTCAGGGAGTTGGTCCTCTTTGCCAATGTTATTGGTACACCAGTATGAAATGTAGGATCTGAGAAGGCATAGGCAGGGCTACATGCGGTGAAATGTCTACTTTTTACCTTGTGGTAGTGAGGCTTAAACAGAAATCCAGAGAGTGGATGTGTTAATCTTCCTTGCTTTGAACATGACTCAGAGATGTGAAACTTCAAATAATTAGGCTCATAAATCTGATGTACCATAGACAGAAAAATGGCACTCATTGGACTGATGTGATCCAAGTGTTCTTGCAGCAGAGTTGCGTGCTGGTCACCGGTGGAACTGGTGTCACGCACAAAGGCTGGGCCTGGTGAAGCGGGATCCCCAGGATGGGTTCGCTGCACAGGTCACAGCACGGACAGGAGGCATGGCGATGTAGGAACATGTTAGACCTGGCTAGTCCAATAAATTGTTCTTATCCTAGTATCCTGTGATAGTGTTCAACACTAGTTACTTCAGAGAAAGTACCTTCAGGAAAACTTCAGAAAGCTCTGTCCCAAAGCCTGGTGGGCTGGGAGTCCTTATCTTATTCTGCATAAGGAAGCAAAAAATTTCTTCCAAAATTCACAACCCGACAAAGCACAACTCAGAACTAAAACTGGGGAAAGAACGAGCTCTGAATGACTCCTCCTGTTTTGGAGTTTCTGCCTCTGAGACAGTCAAGCCTGACTTAAAAAAAAAGACAGTCCTTGTCATGTGAGACTGGGTTACCTGAGGAGCTTGGAAATGGACAGGTGAGCATTTACACAGATGATGAGAACATTCCTCATTTGCAAGAAGGCCAGAGTGCACCTCCTGTGTGTCTCATTGTCCCTAAACGCAGACCAAAGTGCACAGCAACAGCAACAACATTAAAACCAGTAGCAACTTCATCAAATATGAAACTCTGCCATATGCAAAAAAAAACCCACCATCACCTCAAAAAGTGCCTTTCGCACGTGGTTTTGAGAAACAAAAGACCAGATATTTTCTTTTCCATTCAAATACCCCTCTGGGTATGCATATAATACAAAATTTGTATAGAAAAAAGTTCCCATCTTCCAAGAGACCACTGCACCGTATCAGGTTGTGTAGTAATATTTGGAGATGAAACAGGAAACACTTGGTATAGCACCAATTTGATCCTATGAAACTAAATGTCTCTAGATTTAAGGTCAGTAGAAGATATTATCTTATCTGTCTTCCTGTTTAATACAAGCCATAAGATGATGGCTTTCTGTTGAAGAAACCCCAGCGGGATTGTGGACCTTTAAAGTCAGATTGTGAGGCCAGTGCAAAGCTCAGTAGGTGCATGAAAATGCAAACAGTCCTGGGGCCATGAGTACAAATAGTTTTAACAGCTGCCAGAGAGCCTCAGCTTGCTGTACGGTTGGGCTGCTACACAAACACATCCAAAACAGCTACACAGACTCAAATGATTGAACTGTAACTGTCGATAATATGCTGAGTGTTGGCTAATGGTTAGCATTGGTTAGAAGTCACGAATACAAATGAGAGCAACACAGCTTTGGCTGCAACTTCTGGGCTACAGTTATCTGTGTGCCACTGGGTGCCCAAATCACAGCGCTGCTGCTGGCCTTGGTCACGCAGAGTCTGAGGGTCAGAGCCACCTGGGTTGGACTTGTCCACAAAGACCACCAAGCATGACCTTGAATGAGGTTCAGGAACTTGTCCCACCTTGGGGAATGTAGGTTACAGATCCCTCCAGGACCTCAGTCCAGAAGGAGGCCCCCCACTTCTGCCATCTAGATCAGCCTGTGACAGCTTGAGTTTATTTGAGAGGAAAGGACCATACATCTCTAGCCTGGCCTTCCGGGACCCATCACCTTTCCCCCCCAAGTTTCATTCCTCCTCCGTTCCCTTTCTTCACTGATTTATCATTTGATTTCAGGCAAGAGGCTATTTTTTATCTACCATACACCTCAGCCCAGCTGGTGCTGTGAAGTAACTGCACACCACAGGAGAATGGGCAGGCTGAATATGGCTGATGTGCTTTCTGGCCATACTCCTTTCTCAGTTACCCTGCTGCAACTTTGCTGTTGACTACAGTGACTGATGATTACAATTACAGTTGTTTGAATTATTCAGTGTAACAAGACGATCAGATAAACTGAGCTCCTTCATCACTCACAAACTGAGGACCCGAATTTCCTGAAAGGTATCTGTCATCCTTCAGTGTTCTCCCAATAGGTGGCATGAACACAGTTCAATACTGGGGGACCTTGCTACCTTTTCACTCCTGATTAGTAGTTCGGGGATGGCCATTTCGGGATGATTTCTTCAGAACAACCACAAAACAAACAAATTAATTGACCATAAATACATTGACTAAACAGACCCATTGGTTTGTCACTGTTCCAGCAGGAGACAAAGTATAGCCCTTAGGAATATCAAACTGGTGACCCAGTTTTCAAACAGCTAAAAGGTATTACTATGTCAGGTATGTTAGATTTACTGTTAATGCCACTGTGTTTAAATTGTATCTGGCATTAATATGGATGACATCTGGTGAAGAGCTTCAGAATTAATCTCTAGGACAGGTGACCTGGATCTCATTTTAGTGAGGAGAGGATCTCATATCCTTCAGGTGCCTCATCCTCTCCTGGATATTTTTGAGAATCTGCTCTATCTGTTTAATGAGCTAATTACTGTTTATATTTATTGTATATATCTATATAACTTCATCCCTATAAATGTAAAAAGAGTGCAGCGTGGCATGTTCCCATTATCCGTACTACTTGTGGTGGGTGTAGATGGACCGTACTGCTGTTCAGAAAGAAATCCTGTACATTAGACCAAATATCCTCCAAAATCCACCAGGGTAAATCTCCAGTCTTTCAAGAATGGATTCATTTTGAGTTTATACCCCAAGCACAAACTGGAGTGGGACAATATTAGAGCTAAATATGAAATAACTCGATAGAAATATTCACATATGCTTTCTGCACAAAACTTCAACCCCAAATGTGCTGAACAGAGGTTGATCTGCACTCTTCTTGTCTTAACCTGCCTCATAACCCCCAGTATAATCCAGCCAGTGCTAGAGACCTGTAAAATTATAGCAGTTCTACAGGTCTAAATTTTTTTCTCCTTTTCTATCATCCTCAGCTCACCCAGTAGGATTTGTTTAGCAGCCCTTCCCAAAACAGCTGGGGGATAGTCTTTTCCTGCACTGGTAAGAGTCTCTCTTAGCTGTTTTGTTCCCTGTCATTTTTTACCTGGTACAAAGCAGCTGATGAGGGAATGAGGCTCTCTTTACCACCCCTGTTGGTGAAAATCCAGCCAGACTCAAAATGTGTTTGGGACCAGTGTGGTTTGTCTATCCCATGTTATCTTCAACTCATAAATATTTATGTCAGTTATTTTTCATTCATATGACTACATGGGGAATGGTCTTTCTACCACTGCCTGTATTAGCATACAGTACTCCCACATGAGTACAAGTATTCTTCATTCGTTATTTGCTGTTCATCATGTCTTCTTCATTACTTGGCCATAGCAAGGGACTAGAAGTAATAACATTTGATCTACCACAAATAGCTACATAGCTGAAATTAGCAATATAATCACAAATCCTAGAATAAAATGTCTTTCATCAAAATTATGTGCAAATGAGACTAAGATTTGCTAATATTAGGGTAGGTCAGAAGCAATTCATGAATGAAAACACAACAACAACAAAACAAATCAAATTCATTAGATGATTTATTTGGAAAATGTAAGTCTAAGAGCTTTAATGGTGAGTTAAAGTGGAAATGATGATGTTTCCTGAACTGCACAGCATCTACTCCATATACAGTCAGAGCAAAAAAGTCAGCTGTGAGGCTGACATAGAGTTATAGCATGCAGTTTGCAACCCAACACTGTATTATTTCTAAAAGGGTTGTGAAATTCCTGAAGGAGGAATGCAATTGCCAGAACAGGGATTAACTAATAATAATTAATCACATTTGAATCCTAATTGGAAAGGCATTTCCTTAATGTCCGTTATGGAAGGGAAAAGGAAGGTACTGTATTTAAAAGAGTTTTGAAACAAATAAATAAATAAAAAAAGCTGAGAGCGGATTTGCAATCCAGGCCTAATGCTCAGTTTGCTCCTAGTCTCCAGATTATAGGAGATTATCACGGATCAAACCCCTTTAACAGAAAAGAACCTTTTAAATCCGCCTCAGCATTGCCCTTATTAGGAACGAAGGAGAGAGGCTCCTTCCACTGGGAGGAAAGAAGCCCTTAATTCATGGCTTGTTAGAAGAAAGGCGCTTGCTTCAGCACCGAACCAGGTTAGTTATGGCCCTAATTTACCCAGCAGCATGTCGTCCTGGTGGAAAGGACGACACCTTTAAGTAATAATGAACAAGTGTGCGTCGACAGAATAATAATCATGGATTGAAAAGGTTACAGCAGAGAAGGTGGTAAAGCTAAGTGCCTGCTTTTATTCCACTGGGTGCCATAATATCAGGAGTCGGGAGCTGCACTTACAATATAAAATAACATTAGTGTGGTAATTAGGACTTAATGGTTTGTGGAGAGAACTCTGCAAGACTTTATAAAAACATCCAAATTAGTCGGTATTCAAGTTTTACTTCACTCTCTTTCTTTTCTGGCTGTATTGTCATCTCCCTCAGAGGCAGAGTTCTCTTAAAACATAGTGAAGAAATGCTAGAGGCATCAAGGCAACTTCTCAGTTTGTATATATGGGTACAATTTCAAGGACACTTCTGCCAATTTATCCCAACTGAAGAATCTGGCCTAGGGTGCCTAAGAATAAAATTGCTGACCTAGAAAAACTCATTGTCTCAAGTGAGCAGACAAAAACAAATCACTAGGTATATATTGACCTGGTCTCCTATTCACAACATTTTGACCTCTCTTAAGCTGCATGAGACATCTAGCCTCAGTGTTTAAAAATCACTACAGACAGCCTACAACACTTAGAAAAGCATGACTCAAATGGGAGGCTTTTGAGTGAATTCAAACCACACAAATTTTGTTAGGACCTTCCCTTGGCCCAAGAAGTAGGAGATCACCCAGATTTGTGGGAGATAATCTGCATTTTTTACAGTTCTCCTGGTTTCTTGGGGGTCCTTGCCACAATGATAGCAGGGTGCCAATGGCCTGGCAGTGCTAGGCTTGGCAGGAAAATGTGGAGTAAGAGCACATGGAAATTTCTCCATATGTGCGGGATAGGAGGCAGGCAAAAAGGGGGCTTGGTTTTTTGCAGTCAACTGCATGGCACAAGATTTTTACCTTCTGTGAAAATATGTTTCTTCAATAGTCTTCATGTATGGTATGCATTCAGCACATCAAACAAACAGTGCCCTACAGAGTGCTTAAATCTCAGGCACCAAAGCGAAAGTAAACCAGCACTGTCTCCATTCCTGCCTGACCATTGCACAGTTCTGATGCTGTCTGGAGACTGGATTTACACATAGTCCTCAGATCACCGGTAGCAACAGAAAGACTCCAGCTGATTTGCTTGGGCATTTCCTTAAACTTACAGTAAGAGCTGACAGAAATGAAGTATGGCATCGCCTCTTCATTGATCTCTCTTCCCTTTTCTTTCACACACATACAAAGTTTCTGTTTCAATTTATTATGCTTCTTACCTCTGGTAGATATATTTATAAGACTATATATTTTCTGTCTGAGACTGAAAGCTCAGAGACCAAACAGGTCTGTATCGATCCACGTACTGACAGTGCAACTGTTCTATTAGTTCCAAGGAAGATTTCAAACCACTCCTTTCCTTTTAGGATACCTTTTATGTAGGTTTAGTGCAAAACAAAAATCGATACATATGTGCAGGTTTTTGTTTGCTTTCTTGCACTATGCCTATGAAAATATACAGGTGATTTGGAAATGTCTGGAATAAAACCAACCTTGATAAATAAAACTATGCGTGCATTCATATGTACATATATACATACATACACACACACATATATAATAATTCTGTCAGTCTCCACTGCCAGTGTGTTGAAGTATTTCCATGGCATTTTCATTTTTCTGCACCAAAGAAAAGTAAAATGGTCAAGGTCACAGAAGGGGACAGTGTCAGATGTGAGAGACTGACTGCAGATGCACTGCACTAAAAGCTGTCTCTCTCCAGTGCTGATTGCGCTGATCCTTCCTTACTAAATATCAGGGACTGTATTCATCACTGCTTCTTTATTACCCATACACTTCATTCCCATTAGATGCATGCCTCTTTTTAAAAGAAACAAGAACTTCAGACACTACCCCTAACAACCCTTTAGGTATATTTTCCTTCTTCATTTCAGTGGTGACTGGGTACCTAAAAAGATTCAGGGATCAGGATCCTAGTTTTGCTGCAATACCAGCGTGAGTCAGGTCAGTATGAGACAGGAAAACGAGAATACAGCAAGATGGGGCAGGAGAAGCCAGCTTATCGACTCGTGGGTGCAGCAGTGGCACTTTGCATAGGTCTCCTCACCTTCACATCTCACACATCCCTGTTACCACATGTCATCACATATCTGCAGTTGGCAGTGCTTCTGGCAGGCTCCTCACTGCAGCTCCCTCCACTGCATATCCAAGATGCTGAAGGGAGGGAATGGGAAATTCTGCTATATTCAACTAAAATGGAGTGACTTGAGAATCAGGGGTGCCTTTTAGGACAGCTGCTCCCTAATAGCTCTCCTGCTATGCAGCCATGAAGAACCTACCCAGGTTACATTCTTTTCAGATTTAGAGAGTGTTTTACAGAGGTACAAGTAAGAGTTTGCTTGTGTGTTAGGCTTGGTTTACATGATTTTCCCATGACTTTCTTCCCTTCCACACTGTGGGGCAGAAGAGTGAAATTAAACTCAACAGCAATAAACGCATTGCATTAGTGTTGGATCTCTGAGTTCATCCCCACCTGGTGCATTAGAATTTGAATATTTAATTACTGAGTTTATCCTTTTCTCAGATACACCTTTTAACGTGGTATTCTGCTCTTCATTCTGTTTGCTGTGTGGGAAACGTAATCTCTTAAATTGATATATACTTACACATATATATGGCCAATATATGCTTTTGAGTGGATGCCTCTGAAGTGGGAGGGATTTATGTGTTAAATACCAAAGAATTGTGCTCCTGACTGATCTCTGAATCAAGGAAAACAAAGTAGGTTTGTCCAACACAATCACTTGCAAATTATCTCACAGGGGAGCGGTGGGGGTCGACTCCTAGAGCAGAGAAAGGTAGATTTGTTGAGTCTCCGGGAATTTGAATGTGTCTTCTTGTTAATACCTTAGGCACAAACTCCCTTTGTCATTGCTGGGATAGCAGTTGAACAGAGTGATATTTGGGTAACCCATAGGGAGGGGGACCTGGTAGAGGGGACAGAAGATGCACTTAGTTTCCCTCCTTCAGTCCATAACATTGTGAGAGCGGTTAGCTGAGGAAAGAGAACAAACACAGTCTGGTGGCCCATGCTCAGCACTGCAGCATGCTAGTGACAGAGGATATACATTTACAGCTTGTATTTAATGCAGCAATAGCCATTCATGCAGAAATATCAAGATTTCGTTGTCCAGTGTATCACAAAACACTGATTACCCAGAAAACTGTCTCCCATCCTTTGGGTTAATGACCATGTTATCATGTCATATTTGTGGTCCCATAGTACTGAATCCAGTATATTTAGACCTATTGGAAAAGCTGGACCTGGTGCATGAATCAAGAAGCCCACTGTCCTAACAGGAGGGACTCTCTAATCAAACCTTATTCATGTTTTTTCAATTTTGCATTATGATCACTTTCTTGTTAGGACAGAGAGGGCCTTTAAAAATGTATCTAGGCCACCTAATTGTGAAGATAAATAAAGAATAAGATTTACAAAAGCATCTAGATTATTGAGTCTGATTGCTTTTCAAATCTCTAAATCCAGGAGGTGATCCACAAAGTATTTAACACTTTAGACATCTCATTGTTCATCTATATCTGTCTCCTGGTCTCATTTTTCATGTCCTCAATGCTATAGGAATAGGAGACTTAAAAAAACTGTCTTGTCTCCCTAGTCTTTGGCCACTGTTAGCATTCCTGTTCTGTTGGAGCAAGGGATTTTTTTTTTCCCTCCAAGACAAAGATCATAAACACACTTAAATTTTGTGGAATAGCTGACCTTACTCTGAACAATTAATGACCAAAATCATAAAGTAGCCTGATTTCAGGTTCAAGTCTGATCTCTTTGAACACAATCATCCCATAAACTTCTAGCATTGACAGACCACATGCAAAAGCAAGTGTAGAGTCACATGTAAAAAAAAAAAAAGACCAATCAGTTCTTCATGGAGAAGAGAGACTACTTTATTTACTGCCAACAAGCAGTGACCTTGAAATTCTTAGTATATTTTAATTTTACAAGCTGTTCAGATACTGGATTGATGGAGACAGAATAAGTACCTGGGCTGAATCCACAAAATTATTAGGGCTGATTTCTAGCTGAAAATGTTTCCGTAAAAGGATTATACATTTCATTTAGGTAAATAATGACAGGATCTGCAGCTACTCTTGCTAGCATAAAAATTCTAAGGGCTGTCACTCTGCACGCTTCAGGGCAAAAAATGGATCCAGTGTCAGTGATTTTTATCATGACGCTGCTATATTTGGTGTCTTTCTAAAAGGTCCTATACTTACATTATTCTGACAGATTGTCAGCTTCCACTAAAAAAAAAGTTTTTACCTCTCCTGAGTGAGGCAAAAAACCTCTTAACTAAATTTGAAAATCAGAAGGTAATTCAAATGCCAAAGTTATCATTTTAGCACCGTAATGTCTTGTGATTGGGCTGGAGTGAGTCTTGCTCATGATTTTTGAAAACTTGAGGCCATCCATCCTGTGTACCAGACTGGGTCAGAAGGAAACTGCATGCTTTCTCCCTTCAGAATAAAGCCCAGTTCAGGTGCAGCTTCTTGACTTTGTCTTTTACAGCATCTGGCAGAGCTGACAGCCAGCTATAGGACACTGAAACTAAAGATTTCAAGAGACCTACTAGGCCAGTCAGTCCTCAGGGCCTGCTGGGGAAACCCATCACCAGGTACTTTCCAAGGGTGTGTTTGATCCAATTCTGAAAGAGGAAAACAGCAAGTTAACCCATCACTTCTCACTGTTGATTCGATGTCACCTCTCAGCTGAGTATGACATGTAGCACCTGCAGGTCCTTGCCTTGCTGAGGGCTCCAGCCTCCGTGCACCCTAAGCCACTAACCGGATAGCATCCCTCCTCCACGTCCTCCAGGTCACGGGATTTTAAGGGACGGAAGAAGGTTTAAGGTTGACTAACCTCTTCCAGAAGATTACAAATAATAAGATGAGGCAGGCATGTGAAAAGATGCTCTGGACTCCTGCAAGTGGGGGACAGAGCAGGGGAGCCTCCTGCCCCTCCGGCTGCATGGGTGCTGAGGACCGCCCTGCTGATGGTGAGCAGGTGCTAGCATGGGGAGGGATGGGCTTCTACTGCAGGTGCCCTCATGCACAGCTCTCAGAGCCATCTGCTCTGAATTAGACTGGATTAAAGACAGCATAGGCAAATCCCTTCTTGCTGTTTGTGTGACATAAGTTTATCCCATGTGAAATATGGCTTAGAGGAAAGGGCTGCCTTTCTCACATGCTAGGGAAAGGCAGTTAACAAGAACAGCTTCTAAAGCCAGGTAAAAGAAACACCCCCCCCAAACGAGAGATGATGCTTTGGGAGAGAGTCTTTGTTTTGATTGATAGCCCCAGCACAAAGAAAAAAAAATCAGAGCAGGCACCAAAAGCTCCATGCAGGATTCTCTGCAGGCAAGGAAAGACAGAGGCAGGCAAAGCAGTCAGTACAAATAGCCCTGGATTCATAATCGCTTTACAGAGAGGAAGGGTACATAAGGGGAACGCGCAAATCTGAGGCAATTTGTCCTTAAGCACCATTCCCATCACATCTCTAAAGACAACAAATATTTGTTTCCTTCTTGACTTTCCTGTGTGGTTGCCTTGGCATGGGAGCAACAAAGAACCAAAGCGGTAGAGCAAGCCTGTTGTTAAGAAGGTTTAAGGAGCCTGTACTTTTTGTCCAATTCATCACTATTTTGATTTATTTCTGCATACATACGGCTCTCTGAGAGGCTGTCCTGAACCCAGTTGTCATTACCCACCATGGCTGCCCAGCACTCAAGTTTGTGAGGCAGTAGGTATGCTTACTTATGCCTTCTACACCTATATGATGCCCCTTTGGTGGAGGCAATCTTTGCTTGTTTCTTTTCTAAATGGCTGCTGGCTCTGCCTTAAAGGTGCCCACTTTTCCTTGTGAATGAAGCACACTGGAAAACATACAGGAACAATCAAGCAATGCTTATCTAACAAATGTGTTGGTCCCCATGTTTAGTTTAGAGAAACTAACAAAATACAGTTCCAAGTGAAGTCAAGCCCTGTACCTTCCTCCTCAAATAATATACAGAGGAGAGTGCGCTTTTCCATGTTACTTGTACCCACAGTTCAATTCTTTTAAAATGAAAGCTCTCCTTGCCTTTCTAAAGTTTGGGAGCAAAGGAGGGGGAGCAGTGAACCCGGTGCCATGCAAGAGAATGGAGCAAGGTTGGAACAAACAAAAATAAAAAGGGAGAACAGAAACACTACAGACAAAGGCAGAGACTAAGCTTCAGAAAATGTCATAAAAAGAAGGAAAAATGCCTTTTCTTTCCAGATTCTCGGAAAAGATAGACCTTTATCAGAGAAGATACATCACTGTTATATCAGGAAGGTTAAATGATTTACACAGTTTCAAGGAAATTGAGAGACATGATACTGAGCTCTTTTACAATAGTGAAAATTACGAGCAATTAAAGGCAATGGAATTATCCCAGACATATATATATTATATTGACTGGAACAGAAAGGATTTTTTTGACATTTCTTGTCAGAAATTACTGATTAATAAAATAAAGAATACTGTATGTGAGTAGGGCATTCCTCCTGAGTTTTTTTACACAATTTTTTAGGAAAATATTGCAAAACTGTCAAAACAGAGCATTTCAGCTCCTTTTCAGAAATAAAAGGCATAGTTTTCCATTTAAAAAGGTTTTTTTCTGTTATGAAATAAAACAAAATACAATTCAACAATGAAAAATAAACTAAAGAATGATTTTTATTTGTATTCCAGTTGGAAAGGAATGGGGAGGGTTTTCAATATTAAATTTTCATAGAACAAGAAATCCACTTCCTATGAAGTATTAATAAAGACATCTATATGGTTAATCTATCATCTTATTTGTTTCAGTCCCATCATCTTTGACATAAAAAATGCCATACTTCCAAAAGCTCTAATTTTATATGTCCCTTAAGACTATATCAGCCACAGGACGGCTTTTGGCAGACAGTGTGCTGTGCTATGTGGTTTGTTTATGTTGCAAAGCTTAATAGAAGCTATATATTTAGCATATATTTTGGCTGGTCCACACATTGTTTGAACAGCTCTGTATATAATATAATTAAACTAGTAAAAAAGTTGTGCAGGCAAATCCTTTAAGTATGATATTCAGATTTTATGATCCTTGTGACAGGCATTGTCTTCTGTTTTACTTCTGTATGGGCTCTAGTAGTGGTACTGCGCAAGTTTTCCTGCACATTACTGCAATATAATTAACTGTATTACTTTTTACAAAATTTGGAGAAAATACTGTTGTCACATTCCAGCCAAATTCTTAGAATAATCCTGGAAATGATGATCAAAGTGTTCCTGGATTCTGTTCACACTTGGCATCTCTATTTATAAATCAAACAAAGTTTTTGAGAAAATTTCCCATATTTTATGGAAAGAAGTGAACAATTTGCCTGTTGTGATATTTTAATTGCCTACATGGCAGCAAGATCATATGTACGTGGCACAAGTAAGGTCAAATGACATTGCTGACAGAGTACAGCAGACATCAGACTGGATCAGAGCCATGTCAATCTAGCCTTGCTATATCATCTCTGACAATTTTAACAGCAGTTTCACAGTACCTCTGTCATTATAAGCTAAATATAGCCCCCTTCTTTGGTTTCACAATAAACTCTATCCAACAGGTCTTACAGGCCTGCCTGAAGTCACCATGTATTGGGTTTGTGTGGCAAGGTTTTGGTAGCAGGGAGCTACAGGGGTGGCTTCTGTGAGAAGCTGCTAGAAGCTTCGTCTGTGTCCAATAGAGCCAATGCCAGCCGCTCCAAGACGGACCCGCCGCTGGCCAAGGCCGAGCCCATCAGTGATGGAGGTAGTGCCTCTGGGATAACATATTTAAGAAGGGGAAAAAAGTCGCTGTGCAACAGCAATTGCAGCCGGAGAGAGGAGAGAGAATATGTGAGAGACAGCAGCAGGTCAGTGAAGAAGGAGGGGGAGGAGGTGCTCCAGGCACCAGAGCAGAGATTCCCCTGCAGCCCGTGGTGAAGACCATGGTGAGGCAGGCTGTCCCCCTGCAGCCCATGGAGGTCCATGGCAGAGCAGATATCCACCTGCAGCCCGTGGAGGACCCCATGCTAGAGCAGGTGGATGCCCGAAGGAGGCTGTGACCCCGTGGGAAGCCCGCACTGGAGCAGGCTCCTGGCAGGACCTGTGGCCCCATGGAGAGAGAGGAGCCCACGCTGAAGCAGGTTTGCTGGCAGGACTTGTGACCCTGCGGGGACCCATGCTGGAGCAGTCTGTTCCTGAAGGACTGCACCCCATGGAAGGGACCCACGATGGAGCAGTTCATGAAGAACTGCAGCCCATGGGAAGGACTCATGTTGGAGAAGTTCATGGAGGACTGTCTCCCATGGGAGGGACCCCACACTGGAGCAGGGGAAGAGTGTGAAGAGTCCTCGCCCTGAGGAGAAAGGAGCAGCAGGGACAAAGTGTGATGAACTGATTGCAACCCCATTCCCCGTCCTCCTGTGCCGCTGTTTTGGGGGAGGAGGTAGAGGACTCGGGAATAAAGTTAAGCCCAGGAAGAAGGGAGGGGTGGGGGGAAGGTGTTTTTAAGATTTGGTTTTATTTCTCATTACCCTTCTCTAATTTGACTGGTAATAAATTAAACTAATTTCCCCATGTAGAATCTGTTTTGCCCATGACGGTAACTGGTGAGTGATCTCTCCCTGTCCTTATTTCGACCCATGAGCCTTTCATTATATCTTCTCTACCCTTTCCAGTTGAGGAAGGGGAAGGATAGAGCAGCTTTGGTGGGCACCTGGCATCCAGCCAGGGTCAACCTACCACATACCAGTAAACAGCTCACTGAAATTTATTTACAGTGGAAAAAAAACACCACACATGCAAGTCTTTCTGGGCAATATATAGGAGGAAAATAAAGGGAAGATCAGTTTGTCTCTTCCATTGAGCTGTTTACGGCCAATATTGGAAGTTTCTGTGGTCTGCTGCTAATTCTGTTAACTGGCACTTCATAATTATATGCTCAGTCATCTGTTACTTAAGACAGATGATTGTCCTCAACAGCTCTTAATAAAATTAAGACACACCTTTCTGGAGGTCTTACTTAATTACTAATCTCATGACATCTCTGTAATCTTTTTGATTCACCTCCTCCTGTGTGTTTCTCTGATCTGGTTGTTCGTGCCAATGCTGACTGCTATGTGGCAAAGCAATACCATTGTCACTACCAATTACCCTGGCAGGGAGTTCAGCCGAAGGCTGTTGTGGACCTAATGAGGTGTACCCAATCAGGAGAAAAATGTGGCTCTACTTCCATCCCCTGGGTGGTAACTACTTTGTAAGAGTGATCAATTCTTGGTTAGGTTAAGAAGTGGAAATAAACAAACGTGCATAATTACCCTGTGTGATCTCCTGCACAGCCGGGGTGGGGAGGGAATTGGGCAGCCAAGAGAAGCACAGGGGGATCCAGGGTCTGAGTCCTTTAATGTGCTCTGCCGCTGGGATAGCAGCATCTGTCTTTGCTATTTAATACTTGCATCTGTACCAAACAAGAAGGGGCATTAGGCTTGATTCTGCAGTTATAAAAAGCAATCAAAAACTCCCACTGACTTCAGGGAGAGCAGAAGCAAGTTCTCTGCCAGGACATAGTGCTGCTACATGCTCTTTAGATGAGGCTAGAGCAGGAGCACTGTTAGGAAAAGCAGACGATAAAGTGGAGCAGAGCACTTAGGCTGCGATTCATCTTACCTACTTTTAGCCATCTAAAACTTAAGTGCCTAGCATATATTAGTAATTTAGGCTCCCTCTGCAGCCTTTGTGCAGGGAGAGGGATGCACTTCAAGAGGCTGATTAATCCTTTCCACTCCACCAGCAATATATAGGGGGTTCATTCACAGAATAAGGATGATGTAGTCTCCCATAAATAGGTCACATACATAAACTCTCTGGGTGGCCATCAGCAACAAAGTGAAATCCTTTTGGGCATGACCCAAAATCTGACTCTAGTCAATAACCACCATACTCTTTCCATTGCCTTTAACTGGTTACATATTAGTCCATATTAGCCAAGGAATATATTAACACTGTCAGAGGATCTGGACAGACTACTTTATGCAAAAGATGTTTAAACCTGAAGGTACTGTGGAAATGTATGGGGGCAAGCAAGCAATGATGAGAGGAGAGTAAGAAACAGCTTGCTTTTTTGGCTCTCCGTTTCAACTTTGATCTTTCCTGGCAATCTACCTATTGGCACTTGATGCCATGACTGTGCAGGTTTGCCCAATCCTCCTCTCAAGCTGAAATTCACTCTATGTAGGGAGAAAACAACAGGAATGCATGACACAATCCATATAAGGACACAGATAAATTCTTGGGAGCCTATTACATCCTGTGAGAAGAAAACTATTTTTTTGGTCAAGTCAGGAAGAGTTTGACAAAGATGTGTTTGTCTTAACGTAAGCGGGCCTTGCAATAAATCACATTTACCAATGGTCAGTCTTTACTGAATAGTACAGTTGTTCAAAAAAGTGTTGCATGAAGGATATTGAGAAAGGCTTAATGCACAAAGCTTTATTAGTGGGGTCTGGAGGTGAAGGCATATACACCAACTTCAAAGTTACCAAAAGTATTAAAAACAATGGGAAAAGAGAGAGAAAGAGGGAAAAAAAAAAAAGGGAAAGGAAAGGAAAGCATCTCCCTGTGAACAGCTGGGAGTCATTGCCAGATGAGCATCCCCCTCTGCGGTCTCTCCAGTGCAGCAGGTTACGATAGTGATGATGATAGCCATCACCATCCTTGTCCCCCAGCACTTTGTACCTTCCATTAGGAACTGCTCCAGATCCTGTGGGCTGTTCCCATCCATGACACTCTTCATACTGACTGTAGCACACTTGCTTGGACACAGGCATTGCACACGGATTGGCACTAAGCTTTTGTGCATGTGTTTCAGTGGATAATTGTGTCCAGGTATCTAGATGACCACTGTCTACTTTGCTATGCTCTAAGCTTTGTGTTTCTCTAATATAAACTAAAAACCATAAGATGAGCTGTAGGAAAGGGGCAGAAAGGGTGATTCTCCATGCCGATGGCAACTGCATCCCCTACGAACGATCTATACGATCCGTATGTGGGCTTGCAGGTACAAGGCCATGAGAGAAACCATGTGAGACTAACAGAATGAAACAACAAGGGAAAAAATACTGCCCTGGCAGCTCAGGAAAGCCCTGCCACAAAAGCCCAGGTGAACAGTTACAGTGAGCTTTGAGCAAAGGCAGGTTGCAGAGCAATAAATGGAAAGTGCTCAGCTTCACAGTGATTGCGGCACCTAAGGCACTGTGCAAGAACAGAATGTCTTTTGGCTGGAGATTTCTATATTCCAGAATTACTTTTCCTTCAAGTTGGAGCAAAAAAACCCCACTGTACCAAACACACTGCGTTCTACAATTCTGAAAAATGCTACAATCTGGCTTCCAAAGTTTCCAAACAACAAATGTTTGTATTTTCAATTAAATTAAATTGACAAAAGTGTCATATTTTCTTTCCCTCAAAATTAAATTTTAAGTGTATTTTTACAACACTTTCTATTTGTTTAAACTAAAATGAAACCTGGAAAAAATATTTGTCATTTTCATTTCTGCACTTAAAAATCAAATCATTGAGCTGAAATCATCTTTAATGAAACAAAATTTTCTGCAGAGAGGGTTGTTATAATGTGAAAATATCAAAACATCTCTTTGAAGCTTATTCTGCATAACCTTTTGTCTTTCCCACTTGCACATTTTTCACTTCATGCTTCCCTTTAACCACCTGCATTAGACCTTCAGATATGAACTTGCACCTTCACATAAACACATCCTGGTTTTTACTATGTTATTATTTTTCTTCTGATAAAGTCCTCTTTCCTTCATTCCCTACCTTCTTGTCAAGTTCCCTTCCCCTTCTTTGTTGCACTCTCACCCTCTTCTTCTCTTTTTCAACATGTCCAAGGCAAAACACTTGGAATACATAATTCAGAAAAGGCTATCTACATGTGTCATGAGATAGGGATCTATCAGGACTTTCTAATTTCCATGAGAAATCTGAGCAGATTGTCTACTCCCCTTGAGGAATATGCTGCTCAATGCGATCCTTTGGCTCACAGGAATAAAATTCTTCCTTCTCACCCAGTACAAAGCTAAGGTCACCATGCCTACTGTCTTCCTTCAGAAGCAAAGTGGCAAAGGTGTGTTATTCTTCCCCTAAACATTTCAGAGTTTTTCCCTAGAATATCCCTAGACAGAGGAGAGAGAGGTGGCCATTGGTGAGTAGGTCAGGAAATCACAACTAAGTCAAATTATTCTGACCTTGAATGAATAATTAAGTTCTTGGACACTTCACAGAATGAGAAATTCCACTTTGTCCAGTGAGGGAGCCCAAATTCAATGGCACAGGTAAATCCCCTGATGTTTGAGTGGATTGCATGACATGTACTCTTTGTCAGTTAAACCTTTTTCACAGACAGTTGAAAACCAACCCATGACTGAGACCCAAGATCACGCATTTCCAGAACAGCTTTTCTTCCATGTTACTTCACAACGTTCTGGCTCTTCAACCATGTTTTCCCAAATTCTTTTGCTGGGCTCTGAGTGTGAGGAGAAGACCTTAACTGTTTTTCTACTCCTGCAAAAAACACTCAGTCATTATCAGTCACAACTCAGCTTAAATGGCCATAATCCTTTGTGAAGACACAATGCAAATAAAACCTGCCTCTCAGTTTATACAAGAAAGAATGCTTCCTTTTTAGTAGTACATTTAAAAAAAAAAAAAGACCTGGAGATTTCCAGTTAACAGATGCTGTATCCCTCTGTGCTCAATGTTTAAAATAAGTTTGTTGGGATTATAAACTATGCATACAGTAATAACGTTGCTGATGCTGACCTTGCAAAGCACAGCTCTGGGCTTTATGAATCAGTCATCACTGCCTGGAGCAAGAGGGAAAACAAACCTGCAGAGAAACCACCAAAAGAGCAGGTGGATCAGAAGTGCCTGCAAGTATATGAGGACAGTGGTACCAAATTAAGCAGAATTTGTCTCTATACCTACAGTATGGTAACAGAGAAGCCTAATGCATCTGTAAGGTTACTGTCTCCTGCTGATAGTACATAAGTGTATGACATCCTAGAAAATGCAGTGCAAACTGGTGCCTCTTAGTGGATGCTTTGCATGTTGCAGGGTCAGGTACCACAATTTGGGTCATGCCTGCACTGAGGGCTCAGTATCAGTTTGTATGATGAGCCTCTGCCCCATGGTGCCGTCTTGCTCAGTCGTTCTCACTCACAGGTATACTAGATGAACAGATTCTTCACCCCAGGGATTATCACCAGATATGTTGGCTCACCCACTCCTGTAAGGCAAAACCATGAAGATCAGCAAAGGCCAGCCATAGAAATAATCACTTTGACTAGAAGAGGTTAGAAATTAGCACCCAGTAACTCATCAGACAGCTGCAAGAGTTGAAGGGGAGAAGGAAAGGTTTTAATGTGGACGAAGGATGTCTCCAGGTGATCTGGTCCAGCCAAAAGGGCAGCTGTGATCTTGCCCTCAATTTCACCTCTGAGCAGCAAGAGGATCCTGTGAGCCCTTTGCTCAGCCACTGTCACAGTGCTACATATGCTTGTAACCCTTCTGCTGGAGATGCCTACTTTATCATTCCAAACGGCTAGTGTAGGAAACGCTTCTGCATTTTTATGCTTGCAAATTTTCCTATTCTACTGAGTGTTCAGACAGGCTCACAAAAGCAGCCTTAAATGAATTAGCAGGCAAATTGCTCTCCACACTGGAATATCAGAAAGAAAATGCAAAAGAGAAAGATACACATTAATGCTGTGTTTGCCATAAACAAAGAATTGTCTTTTTCTTTTCATATCCTGAATGACTCTTATGGGTAAGGCAAAAAGAAAAAAAAAAAAAAAAAAGAGGAGACAAGAGAACAAATCTCTTATGAAAAGGCACAGCACATGCTTCTCCTCTGTAACATGCTACATCTAAAATGAACATTAAATGTCATCTCCTCCAATAGATAGCAAGCTCCTAGAAATGCAAAGGTGCAAAACACACCATAAGTGGTCACATATATGACATGACAATACCTGGGATTTATTTACATCATGACAGTTGAGGAACTACCGGTATTCATAAAACATGCACAGACCTGCCCCTTTATGTTCAGGAAGTTGAGAGACAACCAAAACTAGAAAAGACACATAGGAACAGGACATCTAAAATTGAAGAATTCTTTGACCATACATAATGATTATGATAATACAAAGTGTTGCAATTTGAAGTGTTCTAATTGAGAAATTTCAGAAAGCTTTTGAAAGATTAATAAATGCTTAATTTTCCCAATATACTGGTGAGATGATAGTTAAATACTGGTAAGCCTTATTTTTCAGGCAGAGGAAACAGATGTAATTGATTCACTGAGTACTGCTAAGAATGGAACCTTCTCAGTCCATAATTTATTTACAAGGTAGTCTTTTGGTTCTTTCCTTTTGTGAGCTTCCTGAACAGTCCATCTTTCTGATGAAGGGTTTAAACTATGAACATAAGACAATACTAGAAAACAGTAGAATACATGCTTACTCCTTCATTCTTTGGAGGAAAAAGAAAAACAGACAACAACATAAAGTCAATCAGATTTCATTAAAAAAATAAATTATTTTAATGATCTAGTGTTCATTTCTGCAGAAAAGTGATAGACAAAATATCCTTGGTATCTGCCCAAAGGGAATATTTAGATTATCTAAACTGTTACATTAGCAAGGGTTCTATAAGGCAGCCAAACAAGTGGTTTATATTCATTGTGCTTCACACATATTATCTTGCACAATGATGGTAAAGCTCTAAATTTTTATGTAGTCATTGTTTCACAGGCACAAATGTTACTGTACAGTCAGAACATTTGACAGCACTGCACTTTTCACCTGCATAGCATCAAACACCTCAGAAGCTGTGCAAGTATTACTTTCATTTCACAGATGGGAAAACAGAGCTCCCAGAGACACACAGCAACACAGACGAGAAGAGAACACAGCCCTGATGATAACTTCCCATAGTGACAGAAGCCTGGACTTGGGGGAGGAGAGGGGAGAGATGATACATCTGGAACACAACTGAGGCCAGCTCCTCTAAGATCAGATTTATCTCGCTCATGATATGCATAAAATGGGATGCTCCGAATACCAGCCAATTTCTTGCTTTTGACCACACTCTTGTCTAGACCACTGACTAATATTTTTAGCACATTGAGAACACATATGGTCACATCAGTGTATTTTAATATAGTCACACTGGATAGCTCTCTCCCAGATAGCTAAAATCTACCTCCTTAATTTTAACTAATCCTAGTCACAGACCCTGGGCTGAGGACTCAAGTAATCTTTCCCTTAGTAGTCCTCTTCAATGCACATCTTGATACCTCTTAAAACCAAGCCAGGGTTTGCTGTGGGCAATGCACCATTTCAAGTGCGTTGACATCACTTCTGTGAGGTTTGCAAGCCACGCAACACTTCAATTTGTTGCATTCAAATATTAATAGCTGGTTTATTTTAACATCCATTTACTGAGTTTTACATTCTAAGAAAGCATTGAAGTGTCACTCACAGGTCCCCACAAACTGTGGAGCAAAGATATGCAATGTCCAAGACATATCTGTAAATTGGAGTATCCAATCACATACTCTGTTACTGTGACAGGGATTCTTCTCATTGATTTGTTACTAATGAACATCATTAGGGTGCTGAAGGAGCTGGCAGTGCAAGGTCATTCTCTATCATCTTTGAAGAGTTGTGGTAGTTAAGGGAGGTGTCTAATTACTGGAAGAAAGGCAAGTATTAGAGATATCTTCAAAAAGACAGGAAGGAAGAAGTAGAGAGTTTTTAAGGACAAAAGGAAACAGAGTTTACTCTGGTCTGCTAAAAAAAAAAACCCACAACACCACAAAACAAAACAAAGCAAAAAAGAAACCCCAAAAGACATACAAATACATATACACAAACACTCAAACCTGTCATAGGTTTCAATTCAGTGGTTCCTACATCTAGCCTTGCTGTTAGAGAAACAAATCTGGTTAACCAGATGGAACCCCAGCCTCACCACCTGATTTAGCACACTGATGTTTTTGGACTAAGCTGATAGAAATGTTATAGTCTGTGCATTGAAAAGCCATGATAGAAATATTTCCTCCAAACAACAAGTTTGATAGAAGCTTTGTAGACTTCTTTGCACTTATCTTGGTCCATATTACAGGCCCCTTACTCACAACTAGAGGCTACTGTCCACAGGTATTTCCAAGAAATGGAACCAATGGTTGTCCTTGGTTGTATCACTGTAGACTTCAAGTGTGTTGATGCTCTCAGGGCTATTGGAAAATAAATATCTGAGGGACTGAAAATAAGAGGTCTTTATATGACCAACCGCTCTTAGTTTTTAAACATAGGACTATGTCTTTCAAAGTTATAAAAGCAAAAATTGGATTTTGCTAGAGACAGTAATAGCACTAGTAAATCATCATAGATTTTACTAACACAAATTCCCTATTGGACATTTGCATTGTTTGTTTTCCATTTATCGCTTTTAATTCAAGGATAATCCTACAGATTGGGCATTTCAATAAGATACTGACTAATACTTTACATGCAGGAATACAACATATCTTTTGAGTCCTGTGTGGGCCAGTATTGTTTGATTTACATAGTCAGTATCACATGTTTTCATTAAAATCAATAATGAAGTCATACTATGACAATTTATTGCCCTGGCCATTAGCTATTGGTGGCTCAAAACTCACATATTGCAGTGATAACTGCAATATAATTTCACACAGACCAAAATACATGAATTTCAGAAAACTATGTACCATTTGGGAAAGCACTCCAGCCACCTCAGAGAACCTAATGTGAAGCTCTGAGGTCAGATGAAGACCTTGAAGATCATCTAAGAAGAGCATGTCTTGTCAAAGTCTTTGAACTTTTGACATAGTTCCCATTCAGGACTGTCTAGAAATGGAAAGTAAAAAGAACAATTCTGAACATGTCAAAATGCTGAAGAAATAATGAGCTTGACGCTAAAATGAATTCCTTCTCTCAGGGATGGTACACTCTGCAGGATATAGAAATCTGGTCTAAGTTTTAGAGACAGATGCACTTAAGATGATGTTTTGACTCCTAAACCCTTGTTTTCTGACTTGTGAATGTTGTTTGTGGAGTCTAAGGAAATTAAAGTTGCTTTATCTCACATACTAAGAAAGGAATGTGTCAACAAATACAAATCAAAAAGTGGGCTGTAACACATTACACCATCATTAGTATATATGCAATCATTGCTATATAGCTCTTCCTCTTCTTCTCTTTATACACACAATATATAAGCACATTATTATAGCTACACACTGTATAAATAAAACCACAATATACACTCTAGGTACATACTGTATATGTATATTCACTATATAACTCAATAATATTTCAACAAACATGAAACTTGGAATCAAATAGTTAAAAAACTAGAAGTCAGATGTTGTAGAGCTAATGCTGAAGCAGATATCTGGCTTTCCCCCAAATATGGCAATGATGTTGTCTATGTGGTAGAGGGAGAGAATCAGGTGTCTCAGGGATTAAGAATCTCTCTGTAGCCAACAACTGAGAAGCTCTGAGAAAAGATTTACATTCCAGTCTTCTCCTGACCTTCAGCACCTGACACAAGGTTTTTGGAAAGTAACTCTCCACTTTTAGGCAATTAGTTATTCTGAAATGGCAAGTATCATGCACATCACCTCCCCTTCCCTGCTCTGCCCCCGTGGAAGATTTGACATTTATTCACTGTTCATGGGGCCAGAAAGAAAATGGGTAATTCAGGGAGCATTGTTAGAGTTGGTATCTTAGAAATGTTTTTTCTTTCCTTTCTTGTGCAGCAATAGTATTTCCCAAAGTTTGGGTTTCAGACAACAGAGATGTCTAACTCCATTTTGAATGCCCAGTTGCATATGAAGTATTTGTATGGGGCTGGCAGACAGGATGTGAGACCTATGGGATGCCATGCCTTTCTGGTTTGGCAACTGGAAGGCAAAGTAAGCCTATTTTGCCTCCCATGCCCTTCAGTTGTGCAGATGATTTGGATACACCTGGGTATCTAAAACAGTAATAGACATCCCTATTTAGGTAGCTAAATCCCACTCATGGTGATGGGGATTAGGTATTGGTCTTAAATGCCCATCTCAGCTGGCAGGGCATTGAATGGGCCCATTTGGCTTTGTAACAAGGCTTAGCATCCACAGATTTGACGGGTCAGTTTACTTGAACATTCTTAGCTTAAAAAATACCTTATTTTGCTGGATCATCAGTGCATTATTTGCACCAAACAAGGCTCATGTATTTACTAGCTTATGGCTCAGTACAAATGGGAGTGTAAAGGATAATTGCTGAGTAAGAGAGACTGGCTTAACATAAAACATCTCTGAATCTGGGATGGAGTTATGCTCAGAAACCTGCATATCCCTCATTTACCACAGGGTGGAAACAATCTCAGGAACTCGTCTCAATAACATAGCTGCAACAGTTCAAATGTAATAGTTAAATACCATATGCTGTACATATGAATGCAGATGCAGCTGGTAACTTGGAACAGCTCTGAACTGAGCACATGATATGGTTTTAAGTAGCTGCCTGAATGCCTCTTTACACCCAAGAGAACAGCATGGCTCCTCAGGTGCTGCTCCTATCTAGTATTTAAACAATATACTAGTTTTATAAAATTCCATGTAAAGCCTGTTTTTCTTAATAAACTAGATAACTATAAAGAGTCAGCATACTAATAAAAGGAAGAAGAGCTCAGATCCACAAATGTATTTAGGTACCTAATGCCTCTAGGCATTTGTATCCCATTAGATTTTGAATGGGTGAATTAGGACATAAACTGCACTTCTGAGTTCAGGCCAGGGTTTTCTCTCCTATGTCACTAATTTGGGAAGATTTTCCAATGATCAAAGACAGATGTATCTCTAAAGGCAGTCTTTTGATGATGGAGAGAGGAAACGGCATAACACACATCCTTTTTTTCCTCTACTGACTTGGATAACAGATTTGAAGGGATGCTCCAAATGCTCCTGTTCCTCCCAAATTAGGGACTAGGTAAACTCATTTAACTCAAGGCAGTGGTGTGTGTTGCAGTGCTGAAGTCTGCTGCTGGTGAGCCAAGCAAGCAATATCTACAGTCTCCTTTTTCCCACTTGCTGGAAAAATAGAAGATTTCTGTTCCCTAGAGATGCCAAACCAGCAATTTTACAATCTCTTAATATTCAGATTGGAATGAGAGAATGTTTAAGTTTTGACACAAATTGATCAAAAGCTACCAAATCTTGCCTGTTAAACCTGATGCACTCTTACCCCAACTCAGCCTTTTTATCCACAGCTGCCTGTGTGTACTTCCTTCTCTTCCTTTTACATGACAGAAGAGTAAAGGACTTTTAATCTGAGAATCATGTTCAGTTTGTATTTTAAAGCAGTTGACATTTCCAGTAGGACATCAGAGAGGGGCTTAGTATAGATGGGAACTTCCTCTGAGAGCAGCAGATTAGTAGCAAACGAGCTAATCTGGAGCCTTTAAAAGAAAATCTGTAGTTTCAGAAACCCTCGTTTTTAGGCCTTGTCTGCTTTGGGGACACCCTGAAGTATTCTCCCCCCAGCGCTAACACCACTCCAAGCCTTGCAGCATTTGCAGTACGGGGAGCCCTTCAAGCCACTGTGCTACCGCTGGCACTTTGAGGGCTGCACAGATGAGACTTGCTCTGAGCAGGGTTAGGCCGGGTAAATGATTGACAAGAGAGACATTTGTTGGCAAACTCTTTTCTGCCACTTTGCCTTTCCCCTCCAGATATGTCATATTTCTTACTCAGTGGATTTCCACATGCATCTGCAGCGTAAACGCACTCTGCACGGTTTCAATTTAAGGCACTGCGGTTAATCGATGTCATTTCGGCATCTGGAAGCCGTGGAAGGCTGTCGGGCCCTTCTGCGCAGACCCGAGTAGCTGTTTGCTTTCCCCTGTCCCATAAAGCAAGGGAGAAAAATGGTGACAAGTCATTAACGAGATCTTCTGTGTTTCGTTTTATGAGTGCCAGCTGTTCCCCAGCAATCACTCATATAAAAGCAGCGCTAAAACCTAACTGTTGTGGGATGTGAGTGAGGACCACGCAAGCAGTGAGTAGCTTTTCAATTATGGCCAGAGTGGACAGTGCCATGGTGCCATGCGGGCCAGCATCTCCCCAGGACCAGGGGTGCTGGGAGCTGCGGGAGATCCCCAGGCTGGCAGGGAGGGAGCAGGGCAGCCTGAGGGCCACTGGGGCAGCCCCAGCCCTGGACATCGGGCACCTCCCTGGGGATGGGGCAGGCTAAGGCCAGGCCGGGACATGGGCTTGTGGGTGGGCCTGGCTTGGGGTGGTCCATGTCCAGGCAGAGCAGGGCTGTGGGGAGCCCGGCCCCGTTGGGTGTCGCTGGGGCAGGGACTGACTGCCCTGGGGGGCTGACATGGGATCCTGGGCCATGGGCAGGGTGGGGGAAACCCCAGAGGACTGGGCAAGGGCAGGCAGGGCTGGCAGTGCTCCCAAGAGCCTGGCAGATAGAGGTGACTACTCTGGAGATTGTGGAGGACTTTTACAGTGAGGGAGGCCCTGACTTTAAAAACAAGTTTTCTAGCCACATCAGATAGATAGGTAAACATCTCATTGCTGCTGCAGAACTCTTGCAAGTCCATGACACCTGGTAGTGGCTAGGCCAAAGCCTGTGTTTCCTCAGTAATAAAAATTAATGAAACCATCCTGAGTTCAGCCAAGAGGGGCCAGTCGAATAACAGCTACAATGTTAATAATCATGGAGTCAAAGTTGCCTCCATTCATTTATCTGGGGACTCTCCCCTGAAATCCAGTGCTTAGAAGAATGTCTGACCTGGAAGACTGAGCATCAGAGAAACGACATTCAACATGTTGCTTGAAGAGTTGCCTAAAATAACCAGTAAGACATATCATGGGCAGGGAGGCAATTTAGATCATGATTTTCTGAGTCCACATCTCCAGATTGGGAAGGAGCTTTAGTGTTTGCTACTGATTGCTATGAATCTAGCTAGTTTCAAGCCAGAAACCCAGCTTGGGAGTCTCCATAGACATTCCTGTTACATGCACAAAGATCAGGTCATGCTTCATTCTGCCAGTAATTTAATTTAGATGAAGGGAAAGCCAAACAAAAAGGAAGAACAAAAGCCTCCATGGTGGAGAGCAGAGGATCTTCTGCAACATACGCTACCTGAAATGAACACAAAATGGCAGCAGCCTCCAGCAATCACTTGGAAGTTTAAACATGCAACACACAGAAAATGAAGCCATAATTGTTCCCAACAGTAGCAGCATAAGCCATAGCTAGTAATCACCTGAACCATCTGCTCCCCCAAGTAGCAGCTCTTCACACAGGCATGAGATTGAAAGATCCTCTCACTTCAGGCATATACTCAATTCACATTGGAAAATGGCAATAAAAATCAAGTGTTTTCCTCTGCACTTCAACATGCAGGAGACGCAACAGCAGGATTATCCACAGAAAATACAAAGATAGAAATTGTATCAGTCATGAAAGTCTCTGCAGCACAAGCTCAGTCCTGTTTCACACAAATGCTGACAAAACTGATAAGCACATTTTCTCCTTACAGTCAGAATTTATAACCTGAAGTGGCTGTTATAATGGAAAAGTAAATGATCCCCTAATACTCAAATCAGTCTTGTGAGAAATAACCTGAATAATGAGTTACAATTGCAAGAGATGAAATTAAGACAAGAACAGTTAAATAAGGATCTAAAGGAACAGATAACATTTAGTATGGTATTGGGAACCTAAATTAGACTTTAAAATGTATGCAGAGACAGAGGAAGAAAGGGACAAAATAAGGAACTGGAGCAGAGGCCTCAGATAAAGATGAGCCTTTTGATGAGAAATAGTCAGAAGCAATGTCAGATTGGCATTATTTGAGGAAAAATCCCCACTTCAAATAGAATTTTTGATGCAACTAGCTTTTAGAGTTTGGAACTATAGGAGGATTTCCATTTACAGTATAAAATACTCCAAAATGCTTACAGCTCAAATCAATTTGTTGCAGATGTCATTAGAAATTGTCTCTAAGAACATGCCAAAGTACAAGATGTGGAACTGAGCTAATAACATCTCTTTTGCCCTGAACTGTTTGGTGCCTCACACTGATGGATGGACTTCACGCTCATGACAGTACGAGAGGAAAGTATTATCCCCATTTTAAAGGAAGAGAATGGAATAGATGACTTTTCTAAAATCACCTAGAACACTAATGACTAGCTGAAAGCATTTATTGTGGAGGAGGGGGATATAGGATCCTGCAATAGGATCCTGAGTACAAAATCAGATTTGAAAAACAAATAATTCCAGCAATAAGACATCTTAGTCTTTACCATTATTGGGTTAGGTACCATGGTCCTTGTTTTCCATCCGGGTTTAGTAAAACTTTGAGTTTTCCTAGAAGTCCTACCAAAAGTTGGAGCATATGAAAATGGGATTTATCTCACCTGACTGCATATGCCTACAGTGTGATAATTTCACTGATTACCCTAGCTTTATATCCAATGGGGAAAAATAGGCACTTCTGGGGTGTGATTCAACTTGTGCTAAAGCAGATGTCTAACTCAGGTCAGAGGACTAATGTTATTGAAATTCCTATTTCTCTCATTGTCCACAAAAGGAACTTAGTGGGATTAGTTCAGATGATACCTCAGATATTTATGCTGCAGATGTCCATGAGCTGAGAGGAGTGCCTCAGGCACTGGACAGTGAAAATTAAACCGTAGGCAAGATGCTCTGGTCTGTATTTGGATTATGACACCATCACCCTACCCCCCTCCCAAGTTCTCCATCTGTCTGTTCAGGCCATTTTTAATTACATCCAATAATAATACAAATGAATCCAGTGCTGGGGAAATGCAAGAGGAAAGAAACCACGATCATTCAGACTTTGTCTAGAGGGTACGGAGGAAGTGACAGGGAGAAGTTTTGTAACTGCTGATGGTAACGCGTAGTGCTTGATGACAATCGTCATCCAAGTCGTCCTGCTTGACACTTTAATTTAAGAATGGCAGAAACATTAGCAAGAATCTTAAAAAAACCTGTTCTGTATTGGCAGGGAAATAAGGATGACATAATAGGTCTTTACTACTATATGCCTATTTACCTATTCATCCACTGTCTATCTACTTATTTATCTAGTTCTCTAATATTTGCCTATTTATATACTTCCCTGTGCAGAGGATTTTTAATGAATGTCTTAGGTTATCGGTCACCTTGGTGTCTGAGTACCTGTGCTAACTCCCATGATTCTGTCCTGCAGACCATATGATAGGTGAACCGTGAGGAGACAAGACCGTTACTGAGAGCTTAAACAGCGGGAATGAGCTAAGGGGAAGTTTCAACAGATTGTTTCTGTCATGAGGCCAGTTACACCTGCTTAAATTTTCCAAATAGTTCTTTGCAACCATAAAAGTTGAAGAAATTCTTCTTTACAATGTAATGGAAAACATCAAAGAAAAACTGTGAGAGGCCCACTACTGTCCAATTTGGGGCTGCACAGCTTCCCTTCAGGAAACACTGACTTAGAAGACCCATAATATTGCCTGCAGTATTTAGCGCTGGGTTTTGCTTTGACATCAGCTGGCATTAGATCAGGTCCTTCTAGCACAGCCTTGATTATCATGCAGAACCTGAAAGATGTTGGAATAATCAAGCTTTCATATAATCAAGGGCATATTTAAAGTATTAAATGTATACCTAGAGACACGATTGTGTAACAACTAACAGGCAGTTACAGATCATTGGCTTTGAAAAATCAGAGGGAAACAAATCTTTTATTTCATGTTATTATTGTTTCAGTGACATTCTGTAATCCAACCAAAGCCCTATTAAAAAATAATTGAAGAAGTTTTTATCTTTATTGTATTGTGTTCTTTAATTATTTTCATGGCATCTGGAGAGACTCTCCTAGCTGTGCATGATTATTAAAAATAAAAGACATTGTAAATAATAAAACAATCCTTAATAGCCATCTTTTCATAAACAGTGAATCTCTAAGTACACTTGGAGGAAAACCTGGTATGTTGCAAAAAGAAAACTGAAGCATGAGAAAATTTTATGACTTTTCCCCAACAAGTTAGTGGCAGCAGCATCACTATAACCTAGACCATCCACTTCACAGTCTTATTTTTTTCTGATTAGGATACAGTCCTGAAGTGATTCCTGAAGTGAGTCCATTCCCATTATCAATGACAGTGTTAATTCACTTAAGCCTCAAGACTTCAGACACTAATTAAATATAAAGAAGTAACCTAATATTTGCTTGCTTTTAAATCAGTAGCCAAGAGTCTGTAGCACTGGATGAAAAGACATGAGTCATTGGATAACAGTGAGGTTCAAACATGGCTTAGATTTCACATAAAAAATAAGGCTTGCTAGGTACCATATGCTCATAGCCAAAATCTTATTAAGGTTGGCTACCAATCAGCTAGGGCTCTCAGTATCCGATGACTGTGGTGCTTGAGTTATAAGTGCGCCAATAGATGAAAGTGCCTCTTTGGCGTGGAGGCAAAATAGCATTTCATGAGAGGTGAAAGGTTTTGGGAAGAAAAAAAGAAATCTCTGTAATGTAAATGATATTATATATATGGTTTGTGATCATGAAAGGGACAGAAATGTACCTGCTCTGCAAAATAAATGTTCTGCATTAGAAGAGAGAAGACTTCAATGCATATGAATCAAGGCCAATGTATATTGCTTGGGGATTATGGCATTAAGCTTCTGTATTTTTTCACAAATGTCTGGTTTTATTATGTTTTTTTCTTTTGGTACAATTTTTAGCACTGGGGGAGAATAACAGGAAATAGTATCATGCTTGCAGTACAGGATTGAGCTCTGTGGGCTCTGAGCCCTGTTCCTGATCCCACTAAATATTTTTTCTGTGACCTTGTGTACTTTTCTATCTCTTCGTTTCCTAAATTCCTAACTGGGTATCCTGGAGATAGGTAAGAAATACACATTGGTAAAACAGACAGTCCCTTCTCTGAAGAACTGATATCTCAGTAAAGCAGTATAGACAAAGGCAAAACAGGTGAAGGTGCCAGACCAAAGTCACCCAGGAGGTAGAAGGGGGGGATTTTGAATCACAAAGCAGAATTTTTTTTCAAAACATAACTGTCTTTAAGTGCAATGATAACTTGAATTCTTTTTTGTGTAAGCATTATGTTTACCATTGATTCTCTCTCTTTCTTTTACTCTCACTTTTTTTAACTTCTGATAATCCTTCCTCCAAACTTCAGTCCCAATGACAGTAATTCATAAAGCCATTTGGATTACATGGGCTGTGAAAGGTTTTAATCAAATGATGAATGCAATTTTCATTTCACTCCAGTCTCTTTTATTTCCTGCAAGAAAAGGTTAGGAGCAATTTTGCAGCACATTGCATCATAAATCCTAATTTGTGTATTTTATTTCTATTGCAAGGCTATGGAGTGTAGTGAACTTGACAGAATTCACTAGCCTCTCTCCAGAGAAAGTCATAAGACCAGAAATGGTGTAGGGTTCTACCAAGTCGCTACTTACACAATGTCCTAGTATCAAAATTAGTTTTGACAACAGCGGCTTCAACCTTTCCATCCCCTATTCAGGGTAACTAGGCTGAACAAGTGAAGAGGATGCATTTTTTATTCCTCAGCCATGCAATAAAAATCCTAGGACAAACTATTTTCAAAATAGTCTGGGGAAGGAGGTGGTAGAAATCACTTTACAAAAATTTACCATTCTCTTCTTTTGAAGAAACATTCAAAGGGATGAATCAACATCATACGATTTCTGTTAAACCTGAAACCCTGACATGATCCAGCCACATACCCACACTCCAACCCAAGCCTAACCTGGATACAAACAGCTCTTGTTCAGTGTACCCCTGATTAAAAGGATATGTAAAGCTTGAGACTGACTTCTTCAAGGGCTCTAGCGATTACAAGACAACCAGTTTAGATTGCTCAGAGCAAAGGACAACAGTAAGTGTGCCTGATGTTTTGAAAGAAACACCCTGAAATAATCTGAAAAGGACGAATAGTAGCATGAAAAACAGATTCAAGTTTGGGGGGGGGAAACCCAAAACAACCAAAAAAAAACCCTGTGGGATTTAAGAAGAGGAAAAAAAGCAATCCTAGACAGATCTTAGGTATTCCTGGACAGTACATGGCATTCCAGAGATTACTGAATTTGAGAATAGGTAAAATGATTCCTTGGGTTCTTGGGGTTTTTAGGATGAAAGATATAAGATATATCGGGGACTATACATCCATATATAACTAAGTACTAGCAAAAAAATCAAAATTCCTGTTGAAACAAAGAAAAGACAAAGAACAATAGAAATTTCTGAGAATTCACAGGGGAAAAAAACAAGTGACTTGAATGCGATAATTATAATTTGCTACTATTGCTGAAGGATGAACCAGAGGGAGAAAAAAGCACAGGAAAAGATCAATCGGAAGAAAAAAATGTGCCCTAAATATGGCCCCAATGAACAGTTGTGTCCCTGTACAGCAATTAGGGCAATGGTTTTCTATTCAGTTTATACACTTGGTCTTATGACTCAAGAAAAGGGAAATAAATCAGGCTGTTGCCTGACCTTTAAAAAACACTGGTTCCCAGTGAATCATCCTGCCACTGACATCATTTGATTGTCTCCTCAAGTCTCTCTCTACACATCCAGAAGCTGGCAATAACAGAGCTATGGGCCTTGCGTTTTCACGAAGCAGCCTTTTTCCCTTGCTTCTTAAGGTAAATAAAGTATAGCAATTGGAAACAACTGCAAGAGAAATTTATCATCATGTCCACTGTGCCTGTAGAGAGAAAATCAGTAACAAGAATTACATCTGCATGAACATCTATCTGAAAACTCAACATGGCATCAAAACATTACATTTTAAAGTATTGAAATCTTTTGTTTCTTTCTCTTCAGTTATTTTTAATGTGTTGTTCTGGCTTCCACAAAGATAAAGTGTCCAACCATCAGAAGAAAATCTCTATGTATTTATAGCTTGAGCTGACTCACAAAAGTCTGGAAATCTCAGAGAAAGACAATTTTAGGAATATTTCCAGAGAGATCCAAGAAATCAGTGGAAACACCCTGCTGCTGTGTGTTTGTTCAGTCTCAACATTGAACCCTCTGCTGGATTAGAATTGATATATGAAAAGGTTTTGCCATGCAAATATGACAACAATGTAAAAGAGACATCCATAGTTATTTGTGAACATTACAAGGTTCATAGTTAGACTGTGGATATTACGCTGGCATCAAAAAGTAAGAATCTGCTGATTTTGTTGCACCATTTTGTGTCATAAACCATTGGAAGAGCAGACAGTGGCAAAACATAAGCTGGATTCTGCACTATTGTGGTTTAACCCCAGCCAGCAACTCAGCACCACGAGCCGCTTCCCCCTCCCCCCTCCCAGTGGGATGGGGAGGAGGGGAAAAAAAAGGTAAAACTCGTGGGTTGAGATAAGAACAGTTTAATAACTAAACTAAAATAAAATATACTACTAGCTAAGAATAATAATAATATAATAACAATAATTGTAATGAAGAGGAATATAACAAAAAAAAAAGAGAAATAAAACCCAAGATAAGACAAGTGATGCACAATGCAATTGCTCACCACCCACTGACCGATGCCCAAGCAGCGATCTGCGCCTCCCAGCAACTCCACCCTGTTTATATATTGGGCATGACGTTCTATGGTATGGAATATTCCTTTGACTAGTTCGGGTCAGCTGTCCTAGCTGTGCTCCCTCCCAGCTTCTTGCACACCTGCTTGCTGGCAGAACATGGGAAACTGAAAAGTCCTTAACTTAGGATAAGCGCTACTTAGCAACAACTAAAACATCAGCGTGTTATCATCAACTTTGTTCTCACACTAAATCCAAAACACAGCACTGTACCAGCTACTAGGAAGAAAATTAACTCTATCCCAGCTGAAACCAGGACATGTACTTATCCTCCTTTCCACCTCTGCTCTAATCATTTTTTAGGCCAAAGTAGGTGATGCAGAGAAAGAAATAAAAGTGACCTAAAATTTATTGCCTTCTCTGGAGTCAGAAAAGTAAGGAAAAACCTTTGCTTTGGACCTTCAATGTAGTTTCTAGTAGATATGATGAGGTTATGCAGTTTGTGTAAGACCTACATACCTGACCTGTATGGAAAACCATTATCTGTCCTCCAGCTGAGTCTAGAGACTCTTCTGATTCTTTACTGACTAAATATGCAATAGAAATGAAAATAGGAACTTAGAGCAAGTGAAGATCAAGAAAATGCAAGGTATAGAAGAATGTCAAATTAATGCCTCTTTCTTCTCATTGACCTTTGTGGCTGAACTTATTGAAAATTGATCCAAGTTGTCCATTTAGGTCACCTAGGTCACCAACTCCATGCCATCAGAAGTAGTAACCTCTTATAACTAGCAAACAGCAGTAATTTTTGTGTCCCCCAATAGTTTCACTAAATTTCACTAAGAATTTCACTCATTGCTGTTCTTATCACTGCTACTTCAATCTTTAGGAACTCTTCTCTCATTTGTAGATTAAATTTATTCATAGACAGTTCATATCTATTTATTCTCATACCAATGTTTTCGTTTAGCTTAAAATGGCTCTTCTTCTTCCCTGATCTTTTTTCCCTTGGTATATTTATAGAGAATAGCAATATTCCCTCTCCGTCTTTATTTTGCTAGGCTGAGTAAGGCAAGTTTTCTTCTACTGTCTCTTGAGCAATAAATTCATCATTCCGCTATTCATCTAGTAGCTCCTTTTTGCACCTGTTTCAGGTTGATTTAATCTTTCTTGACTATGGCTTTCCAGACTTGTCAGTGTTGTAGAACATTATTACTGGCATAATTGGAAAGTTTCCCACATCCAGCATACATTTAATTGTGGGAAACGAATATCTATTTTATCCATTTGTCAACACTGTCCTGTAGTTTAAATAGCTCTCTTCCTTCACTCGTGTTTATCCTTCTGTTTTATTCCTAGGTAGCAATCATCTGACTCCTCAGCTTGTGTTTTGCTAGGCTGAACAGCCTACGCTCTTTTACTCTTGTTTCACAACTGGATATCCATTTTCTGAATCATTTTACCAGTCTTCCTTTTTCTTTGCTCTTGTCTGAATTCATCTTTCTTGCAGGCAGGGAGACTCACTCACAGTATTCCAAACAACACCTCCCCATGACTTTGCTATTAACACTCCCATATGTCTCCTGATATATCCAAAGAGAACATTTGACTTTTTAATGATGGCATCATACCAGTGGCTCTCAGTCATTTTGGGACTGACAGATCTATTCAGATAGTTTTCCTCCTCTTTCTGCTCTGACCAGTGAGATCCCAGGGCACTGTAGAAAATCTTGTCATTTGTCCCTGGGTGCATGACATTAAACTTAAACAGTAGCTCATTTTGCCCCTTTCCTATTACCCTGAATCTTCTGACCTCACTCTTCATGTGTAATATTCCAAAGCTGATTTCTGTAGCTGCTATCTCTTGTTTTTGTGTCATCAGTTCCTCTTTTTCGGTTCCAGGATCAGGATCAGTCACAAAAACAACATATCAGATTGCTCCTAAGACTAATTTTTGAGAAAATCTACCAGTGATTGTTTTACAGCCCAACAATTTTTGTTCTAACAGTACCCTTTTTTTTGGTCTGACTTTAGCCACCTTCTTAACGATTTCATGCTTTTTACTAATCTACATCTTCCTGCACAGAACTAGTAATTCCTCACACAGCTTCATAACTGAAATCACTTACGTACTTCTGGCTAGATAAGATCAGATGTGTTTCCTTTGTATAGGAAAAAAAGAAAACCACAGAAAGAAATCAGATTATCCTGGCATTATCTACATTTAATAAGCCCTTTTAATATTCTATCCCTCAGTCTCTTCAATGATTCTTTCTTTCTGAATTCTTAACATACTTTCAAGGTCTGACCCATGGATTTCTTGCCTCCCAGTGCACTTCTCTTTCTACATAAAGGCATTGCATTTTCTTCTTTCCAGCTTTGTGCCACTACCAATTTGAAGTGCAGATTTAAAATCTTTCCCTCCTGAATGAAGATTTCATTTGCCAGTTCCTTCAGGGTTCTGGGCTGGAGATGATCAACTCCCCTTCACTTGAGAGCATTCAACTCTTTGAGTTTAGTTTCCTCTCGAGTTCAGTTTCTAATTCCAAACTCTCATTCCCATTAACTATCTTCTCTTTGTCTTCATGCATATCATTGGCCATATTTAAAAATGTTTATCCAATGCCCTCTTCACTCTGGCATTTCTTATACAAATTGGGAGACTCCTGAGCTTTCAGCCATCCTTTTTTCCATTTGGCCAATTTTCTCCGTTTACACCCTGATGGCAATTTTTGAGAATGTGCTTTTCTTTTGAGTGCACAGACTACTGAACTCAACGATATTTTCAAACATGCATCAAATCCTACTTAAAGTATCTTGAGGGAAGGTTGCCTTTTGAAATGTTCCTCTCTGTCTGGATTTTCCTGGATTCTATCTTTACAAGGACAGAACATGTCTCTTGTCACTCAAGCTCAGTCCTGGGAGAGGTAACTCAAAAGGCTTATGCTCCAGCAAAAAATAATCCCAGGAAGTCAATGTTAATGGCAGTTTTCCCAGCTTCAGAAAAAGACTTCTTGTGATATGCAAATAATGGAAGTTTTGATTCACTGCCATGGCAAGAAAACAAATGAATAGAAGTAACTGGTTCTGGTTTATTAAAACATTTTATTGTTGTTGTTGTTCTCTTTTACTCCAGTAATACTTAAATGCCAGCTGAGCAGTGGGTCGTTTTGTGTTTCAGACTGTAAAGCATAAAATGAATGACAAAGTCTGTCCTCAAAAGGCTAATCCTGTGCCATGGTAAGGCACCTCCAGTGACTTCAGCAGGACTTGAAAATTCCTCCATGCCTTCTGGGGTCCAAATGACAAACATCGCCAAGGACCTGTGGGCTGGGCAAGTACTTTTCCATGCAGGGGCTTTCTGAAGAAGGAAGGCTGCAGAACAGAGGAAAGTCAGGTATATGCATGTGTGTGAGAGAAAAAGATAAACTTTCTGTAGCTTTAATGTAATAGTGAGTTTTGTTTCTCTACAGGTTTTTTAAAATCTCATTTTAGTTTCCTGTATCTGCTTATGGTAACCTGATCAAACCAGTGGGAGCTCTGCCGAGTTCTGAGCACCGCATGGGGCACAAAAGCCTCCAGTTTCATCAACACGTTCCTTTCCACTGACAGCACAGGAATGGTTTAGGAAATAGCTTTAGTTGTCAAGAATTAAAACCCTGTCTTATAAAACCCTTTATTTCCTTGAATCTCTGAGTAGACTGGACATTTAATTACAAAGAAGAAAATAATCACAACGACCTATCAGCCTTTGCAATTTCCTTATCTGTGTTGATGACTTCCAGGGGATGGAATAATTTATTAGGTTCTCCAGCGTTGGCAGCATAAGATTCCATTTTCATCAGTGTTGCATATATACAGATAGTTATTTGAGAATGATTGCTGGAGATGATAGGGATAAAAAAATTACTTGTGCAGTGGCCACTGAACACATGTAAATGAAACTAATTATAAAGTGTATTGCTCCTCATGGACCAAATAACATCCTGTGTGGCTCCACTGGCCCTCCATGCTCATTTGTTGAAAATCTATTAATGAGAGCATATTTTAATTTGTAAATCATTATCTCCACAGCTCATCTTGCACAGAAAGAAGGGAGGTAGCCAAACCAGCTCTATGTAATCCAAGACATTGTAATTCTGAGTAAATCTGCTTACTAGCTTTGGCCTTATTTTAGAAAAAGAAAATGTATCTGCAAGGCATTCAGACACTCCACTGTCCATTTCTCTTTTACTACAAATGGCAAGCAGAGGCTCCTATCATGTCACAGCACAATATCTAGATGTCAGTGTTTCACAAAGACTTCCCTACTCAAGCAATTCTTTACTGTTTTGTTCTCTTAGTCCTTCCAAAAACCTTAATTTACAGCTTATGAGGCAAGTTTACCTGCTTTATCACAGATGCATTTTCAGGGAGGGGGAAGAAGCCTTGTACAAGATAGCAGCTGAAGAGTTTGTCAGCTGGTGGATTTTGTAAACCATTGGCCCCTATTAGGTGGCACTACCACTTCTACCACTAACACAGTGAATCTGTCTAGCACATGAACCCATGCAACAAAAGACAGGTTGTGACTGGGCTTGCAAACATATTTAGGTAAGTCTAGCTGTGGCAGTCCCCAGTAGAGAGACTGTGATGTGGATCTCAGTGTCTACATCTGTGATATCTGTTATCAGCTTTCATTTTAATTTTGAGCCTGTGACTTGATCTACTGAGACAACTCATCATTTCTCTAATTACAGACGTGGGGTGCTCAGACTTTTTAATAATGTTTGAGGACTTGTGTTTGTTTTCTTTAGAAGAGCCAGGTGAGGCACTTTCAGAAGGTTGGTTTTCAAAAGGCAGGCTCAGAACCTTATAGAAAATAAGTTCCCTTTATTACTTTTCAAGCCAGGCATCCAAAACTTCAGGCATCCAAAACCTAATGTCCCTTTTAAAATATTCAGACATGTAGTTGATGATTATGTCAAATGAACATCCATCTTTCTTGCTTTTTAAAAGAGCATCTATGCTCAGCCATGGCAAGAAGTATGTGATAGAATTTTTCTTCTCATCAGTCACTGAATTGGGATTTGAGTTTGGATGATGGCCATGAAAGCAATTTGAATTAATATGGTCAGAACCGCAGGATAGTACAGTCAGTAATTTTTACGGTCCTCCCTAACTTCTTTAAGCATCTGGGCTCCCATTTAGCAGGGCAATTAAACAGCTTAAAATATGCATATGTGTGTTTTGCCATAGTTCAACAAAGGACCTCCCAGAAGCACCACCATAGGAGAAAAAACATTGGTAGACAGATACAGTCCCCACACCTTGTGGCTTCAGATATTTTATCAATTTCTTAGAAAGATGTATACATAGTCTATATATATATATTAGTGCGTGTTTGTCTATGTGAGTATACTTATCCCTGTCTAAAATTACTATAGAGCAAGCAGCACAAGAGCGGGTATCTGATGCTGTCCAAGTGAGAAGCAGCATATGTACCTACCACATGGCATAGGAAGTATTATCAGCCAAGATTTCCTTTGTTAGCTAGTGAATGGTACTGCAGCTCAGGAACCAAAATCTACTTTGGGGCCAGGGAAGAAATTAACTCAGCCTCCTCCAAACTACTTCTCTCTCTCTCCCTCTGTTCTTTCTCCTTGCCCACGTACAAGTTTCAATAATCATAACATTACTGGTGCTTTTTACCATTAACATGATCCTTTGTGCTTTCTTCTTTAATGACTACCTTGCCACACCTCCTTATTTTTCCAGGGTCTAAAGGAAAGATGTCATTCGGGCAAATCCACTGAACAGGCACCTGCATGAAACAGTGGTTTATAAGAATTAATTAAATGTTAGGATTAGTCTTACTGTCAGACGATGCCACTGCCTAATGATACACCCCTGACGTCGGTGACAAATGGTGAGTTGTCAGCAATAAAGCTGTTTGGAGTGGAGAATTTACATGTCAACCAGTTATGATCTTATTTGTCCACACTACTTCTTATCCCAAAGCACTGAAATTCATAAAAATACAGCTACCCACTGAGTTGCTGATACGATTCAAGCTGATGGAGACTGACACTATAAACTATTCAGCATAAGGGGAATGGAAGAATGTCTTCAAGGGTTTATCTTACTCTCACTATGTAGGGCTATACCATCCCCTACTCACTCCACTGGAGGAAGGATTGGCCCTACAGTAAGTACTCCAAAGTCACCTGGTAGTTTAGGATCAGCTCTCCTGTTCCTAGCTTGGCCTATGGAAGGTCTGATGTGATTCTCCTGAAGAATGACAATGTGTTAATGAAATTATTTATAGATCTCCCCCAGCTTTATCAAGAGGATACGTCTCAGTGCATGGGCTGTGATGAAGTGAACATCTTTTGTGAAGGATGACTGCAAAAAAAGGGAACAGGTAAAGTATTGGCAGATGAAGAGAGCCCGGTGGTACAATACTGAAAAGGGAAGTATTGAATGAAGTGTTCCTGCCACCCACATGTTAGCTGAGGAGAAGCACTACAAAAAGAAAACAAACAAAAAAAAAAGAAAATAAAAGTAAGTATGTGTAACAAATTGCTCTGACACCTTGGCTGAAAGCCAAGATAACTTATAGGCAATAAATCATATTTCCAAGGAACTGAATTTCTTGCACTTGTGCTAGCTATCATCATGGTAAAGCATGGGTTAAATCCAGAATTCAAAAATTTTAGTTTGTTTGCAGCTTCTGACCAATGATAAATGCTGCCTTTTAGCTCAGCTTCCTGGCATTTCCCTTTTGTGGTGACTGCTGCTTTGTTGCGTATCCAAGAAAGTGTTACCTGGGAAAACCTGGAGGCAACGGAAGGTGGAAGAGTGGTCCAAAGCCGTCAGAGGTCCACTGAGCACCGATATGTCGATGGATAGAAATTCACGCTTCTCATTCACAAAGCTACATTCTGTAGTGCTCACCTGGAGTGTGCATAGAACACTAAATTTGTGACAAATCAGAGAAATTATGGTGGTTGTTTTCACTCCTCTTGAAGCTCCATTTTATTTTATCTAACACATTGTTTCAGAGATGACTGTCATGTCCTTCACATAGTTGTTGCCTGCAGCCAGGACCATTTAGTTCTAACAAATATCCTATTTCATGCAAGAAACACCTAAAGCTTATTACCCATCGCTGGCTGTATAAAATTACAGGCTGTCAGTATGTGTTAGATGAATCCATCTGGAGAAGATAAAAGAACCACAAATGAAACTGGGTTTAACATTCCAGATAAACTGTCTTTTAAGGTTAAAAGAAAGAAAAAAAGACCAAAGATTAGTTGCTCTCTTTCTCTTCATGCAAACTAGGGAAGAGGGCAAAGAGCTATTAAATAATGCAGTCAGCTTCCTAGCTGTTTCAGAATTATATTTCTGAGAGGCTTTTTCATTTGAGGTAAGTCTTCCTTGCCCAAAGGGTGGTCGCTCTTCTATTATTTATTGCAGTATTCTGACCCTTGTCTTTTAGTAGGACAAAGATGCAGAGGAACTGAAAAATAACAACAAACTTGGTCTGGCTGGAAACAAAGAGTATTAATGCTCCTGGGGAGCAAATCTTTTTCACAAACTTTACAGAAAAGTAGGAAAAACACATTTCCTTGGAAAGGAACCTCAGACCTACTCTCATTCATGTCAGTAGGTCTGAATGTAATGATTAATTAATACTAATACCCCTTAATACCTCTTTGGGAGCATACATAGACAATAAAATTGTCTTAAATTATGTTTACGCCTGTTTCAAGAGCCTTTTACTGAGGAAAGAAATGTAAAGGTGCTGTACAGTGATTAACAGTCCAGCTCTGTATGAATTTTCCTATTTACTATGGGAAAGAAGAATAGGACACTTGGATTAGGACTTCTGAGAATTTGAGTTAAACCACCAAGTATATGATGTTCACTATGCAGTTCATCATAATCATAAGACTATCTAGGTGCTGATGCGTTAGCAAAGCATGCAGCTTTGTTTCACCTAAGTGTGAAACCATGCTGCTTGTTTTTCTATTTATTTCCTTCAAATGGAGATGGAAGAATCACTTTTTGACTCAGAGTCTTGGAGACGGAGCGACTCTAAGGTGTAAAAACGTAGCTCTAATTCTTGGAAGCAGAGGTCATTTTTCCATTCTGTAATCCTTTTATTCCCACCCACCCACTCACGCCTTGCCTGCCTCATCTCTTTTCTACACCATTACCTCCCTTTCTTATTGCACAGGTAAGGATACAAAGCCATATTAGGATCCTAGAAAATCCTATCCATAATATCTATGCAAAATATATAGATCACACTAAATAAAGATGGTTTTAAAAAAAAAAAAACAAACAATCCCAAACAAAAAAACCAGAAAACCCCATGAAAGACACATGATTCCTCCATACTGGATATGTGAAGCTGATATATGTGCAAGTCATGCCCAAGTCATTTTAAGACAAGAGCCTTGGGTCAGCTCTAATGTGGGTAACAAACAGCAGATTAAGCATGAGCCTAAGAGGAGAAAGGCATTTGCAGTCCCTCTGGCAGGAGAGTTTAATAATTACTAATGAGAAAGCTTTTTAAAAGTATGACCATTTTAACTCCACTGCATACGATAAAGGAGCTGTGGAGACCAGAGAAACCTTCCCTTCCAAACAAATGCTGTAGAAGGGGATTTTTACAATTAAGCAATACTGTCTCCAACGGAGAGATGATGCGGGGTGACAGGAAGGGGATTATCCGTTATCCAGGCAAATGTATGAAAACAGGAGGAGGAGGAAGAGTATGTGGGTGAGAGTGTGAGAGATATTGTGCACATAGGCTCTGAGAGACACCCCAGTGCAGTGATTATCACCTCGAAAAGAAGTAAAGGGGTTTGAAGTAAACCCCTGGCTCTGTCCCTGACCTCCAGTGTGCTCCAGGGTCCCACATAATGACAACCACTCTAGCCAGAGCAGTGTTGGCACTCATTGGGGGAAGCTGGTAAAACCTTCTTTGAAATTCAGCAAATGAGAACATATTCAAAATGCCCTTTTTTTGACCAGGTCTGCCCACAGGCAGTTAAAGGGCCAGAAAGGAAAAGAAAACTGCATTTGTTAAGTAACTACGGTTGCAGGGGCTTGTGTCACCTCCACTTGGATCACTAGATCCCCACTTACCGCACAACTGGAGAGGAGTGAACTACCCTCATGGGAAGCCATACAGCACTCCTTATTTCCTGGAGAAATGCCTTCAATTTCATGTTAGAATTTGTCATAATTCTGCAAAATTGGAGCCATAATACTTTGCCATAATACTTCATACTGCTAGAGCTGAACAAAAGGCACAGATGGCAGGCCTGACTCTGTATCTTATTGAACATCACAGTTAGCCCAGGATAACACACCTAAGTGCAAGCAACTTGCCCTCAAAAGCAGTCATATGTTAGAGTGGAGAAATACCTCTTGTGCATCTCTAATGAAGATATCGTGCCCAAACTGACAAGGTCGTGACAAAGCATAATTTCATTTTTGTCTCACCCTGTGCTTTAGGAATAAGCCCCTTTCAGCAACCTGAAACATGAACAAAATAGAATCTATTAATACCGTTTTGATTTATTTACAGGAGGAAACCTGGGATGGGAGCAGCCTGTGGGAAACACAATGCGGCAAAGAACAGAGCTGGCCAAGAGCAGTCTGTTGCCAGTAAGCAGTAGCACACAATGGGGCATGCCATATAAACTGTGTTCTGTGCACCATTTATTCACTAGATCTCCACATGTATTATTAACAATGCTCCCAGGAAGTCTCTCTCTTTTCCTCCCTCAGCTGAAGAGGCCTTGAGCTTTGTATTATAACCTGGGCAAGTGGGACTACATCAAGTGTCTGTAGTATGGCTCACTCCAAGAAATCTATTCTACCGAGTACAATAAAAATACTGTTTAACTAAAGTGCTAGGCATTTAACTGGCTGACTTTTATGCTCCCTTCTTGCTTTTAATAGCTAGCAAGGGCCCATAAACACTGGGGAAGGGGAACAGAATTGCAAACAAATTGAAATTCATAGTCACGTGGGTATAAATTACAAGAAGAGGTCAAAGTACAGCAGTCCTCCATTACAATCTACAGATACTGTTTATGCCTCATTAAAAGGACTATGTACAGCTTATAATGACAAGAGGGCCTAAAACAGAGCTATGCTTCTTCTTTTCATTTCAAGGCTCTGACCCTGGACTGTTCAAAAGCCACTGTCAAGGTAATAAGGAGGAAAAAAACCCAAGATGCACCAGCAGAGAACTAGAGATGGAGATTTCAAATGCAGCAGAGAATGGAAAGAACTTGTATGATTTCCTGCATAAACAATTTTCTTGATTCCTTTTTTCCCTTCATAAAAAAGACAAATTTCTGCCGCTAATCCAACACCAGCCCACGCAGTGGCTAAATTACACATAGGCTCTCCCTGTTACGCTGACTGACACAAGGATCTTTCACTGCTGGGTGCTGTGGGACAGCAGGTGAGACATTTCTAAAATTAACAGAGGTTCAGGTTCATTTCACACCACCGAAAAACTTCCATGACGTTACTAGTGTCATGCTACTCTAAACCTGACATAAAATATATCATAATCAAAGTCCTGTTCATTAACTCAGTGAAAATCTCTCTTCTGATTTATTTGGATTTTGTCTCAGGCAACAAGTTTATAATCCAGAAAACTCTTTGAAGAACCATGAATTCAATAGTGCCATAGACATAGAAAATAATAATTTACTACTATAGTAATCTGAAAAATTATGATCTCTGATATATTATTAGTAGCAGCTCCCTTGTGCTCCAGTCATTAAGAAACACATGTGTTGTGGTTTAACCCTAGCTGGAAACTAAGCACCACACAGCCGCTCACTCACTCCCCCCCGGTGGGATGGGGGAGAGAATCAGAAGAGTAAGTGAGAAAACTCGTGGGTTGAGATAAAGACAGTTTAATAGGTAAAGCAAAAGCCACGCACGCAAGCAAAGCAAAACAAGGAATTCATTCACTACTTCCCATCAGCAGGCAGGTGTTCAGCCATCTCCAGGAAAGCAGGGCTCCATCACGCGTAACGGTTACTTGGGAAGACAAATGCCATCACTCCGAATGTGCCCTCCTTCCTTCTTCTTCCCCCAGCTTTATATGCTGAGCTTGACATCATATGGTATGGAATACCCCTTTGGTCAGTTGGGGTCAGCTGTCCCAGCTGTGTCCCCTCCCAGCTTCTTGTGCACCCCCAGAATCCTCACTGGTGGGGTGGTGTGAGAAGCAGAAAAGGCCTTGACTCTGTGTAAGCACTGCTCAGCAGTAACAAAAACATCCCTATGTTATCAACACTGTTTCCAGCACAAATCCAAAACATAGCCTCATACCAGCTACTGTGAAGAAAATTAACTCTATCCCAGCCAAAACCAACACACACACACATTAATATCAATTTTAAAAGTTCATAAAAGAAGTTATTAAAACAAAAATGGATCACAGTTATAGGATACCCTTTAAGAGAGATGTAGCCATATTGGAGAGAGACAGAGAAAGCAATAGGAATTTTCAGATGTCTAGAAATAATAACCTATAAGGAGAGACTGAGAGGAAAGATAGTCTAGGTAAGGGAATAATGAGAGGAAATACGGAAACAACCTGCAAATATGCAAGAGGGTGCTCCAAAGACAAAGGGTATTATCTCTCTTCCTTGTCCACGAGATAAGACAAGAAGTAAAGGGGTTTAAAATACAATAAGGGAGATTCAGGTAAGACATTAAAAAAAACCTTCTAGTGGTAGAGCTCATGAATCACCAAAGTGGGTATGGAATCTCCATCACGAGACCTTTTTAAGAACAAGAAGGACAAACTTGCCTCAGATAATTACAGTTAATGTCACTGGAGCAAGAGCATGGGTGATATGTCCTCTCATGATTCCTTCTAACTCTTTCTACTGTGATTTGAAATTCAATCTTTTCTACTTTAACAGTAGGATTTTTTTCCTTTATTTATTTTGTTTGTCAAATAAGAAAATAAAAAGCTGTTTGCCTGTTGAATGATGGATTATTCGTACCATAATTAAGCTATAGCTCCTCTGGGTCAAATTTAGAAACAAATTGTTGGTTTGGAAAAATTACTGAGTACTATCTCAGTATTCCAACTCAGTTTTATTATGGGAATCAATCTTTTTAAAGATACTATTAAAAACAGCTGTATAGTGGACAGAGCAATAAGCTAGCATAATTGTTCAAATAAGATGCCATACCCAAAACACAATGCCATAAAGTTCTCAAAATAGGATTTACCATTCTGAAAGGATTTCTTTTCAAGTGAAGGCTTGCATCAATGTCTCTTTTTATAGATGAAATTCATACTTAAACTATAGGTACAGACTTTTCCATCACTTAAATCTCAGTTCATGAGAAACAGCTTTGGGCTTATCTTCTACGTAAAAGGGAGTTTCACCAGACGCATGTAGGCAAGAGGATCTTTACATATCTACTTCCCATACTCTATTTCTCCTATACTGTAAACAACCGTCTGCTCCATGGACAAAACTTGGGTGTGGGGAAGAGTTTTGAAAATATTCCCATAAACTGTTGCCTAAGGGTTTGTTGGGTTTTTGTTTTGTTTTGTTTTTCCCCTTATATCACATTTGCTTATACCGGTCATGACCATATGAAATAGCAGTATTCAGATCCCACATGCTCTTGATATTTTTGTCATGAATGCAAGACACAAGTTGTAAAAGACTTGAGTTAGTATTTCTTATTGAGAGACTAATCAGCTTTGAACTGGGAAGTTTCAATTTAAACCCAAAGGAACAGCCAATAATGGAGCACAAACAATACTACAACAATACACTATGTGGTCAATCATATAATAAGTGATTCAAAAAATGTTCATAACAAATGCACTGCAAACCACCTATGGGCTACAAATGGTTCATTCACATTAAATAATGAAAAGCTGCAAATTACAAACATGACAGAAAAAAATGTACATTAGTTCATGAATAAAGTATTAACCCAGACACTGGCAAAAATCATAAAACATAGTTGGGCGAGTACTATTCTTCATTTTCACAGATTGTATGGTGTCAAACAGATTGTGAACCTGGGTTGAAAATTCAGCTACAGAGCATTGCAGGGATCAAATGGCATTATTGTGTTTCCACAAATGGAGGAGAAAAGGGAGGGGAAGAAATGTGGGAAAACTCTTTAAAAAACCAACTGCAAATAACAGGATACCTTAACTGCAATTCAATAAAAGTAATTTTGCAGCTAAGACAAAGTAATGACCACATTTCTGAGATTTGTAATACATAGCAGGAGCTAGGCCCAAGGGCAGTGCATACTTATTACTGGCAGTGTGTATGCTCTTTCAATACACATAAAATATTATAAAACTTGATCTGACACAGTCAGCAGACAGTCTGCACACTATGTTATTACAACAAGTCTAATTTCAAGAACAACTCAGAGCCAGAAGTAAATAAATAAACTAAGGAAATAAATAAACTAAGGAACTAAGTAGAACAACTAACCTTTCATAGAAAAAAGAGGGGAAAATCCAATGTGGCTGTCAGCAAGACCAGCTGTATTTCTGCAATATCATCTTCATCTCTGAAGATCATCCCACCCGGCAGAACTCAAGGGTTGAAAAGTGTTGACAACAGGAAATAAGCGAGGGAGGGAGAAATTAAAATGTCTGTGACCATCAGCAGCTGTGGAAAAAAGAGTAACTGAAATGTGATGCTTCCCTGCAAAGGGCATCTGGGTATGGGTTAGCAACTCCTGATAATTTTGGAGGGTGGGCTCCTGAGCTTTTTACATGATAAGGGACAAGGTGCTGTTGAAAACACTGATAGTATGCAGAGCCTTCTGAAATGAGTTCCTATAGCCATCCCCAGTCACCCAGGATCTAAGAACAAGCCAGTTCTCATAAAGATTAACAGATACCTGCTCTGATCTGGATACTGTGCTTCTGTGAGATGGACTCAAAATGCACTTTGATTCTTTGTGAGCCTGCTTCCAGATGTGAGACAATGGCATGGGGTAGTGAACCTACTTTTCAAAGGGACTGAAAGCAGTTCATACTTCTATACATTGCTAATCTTCTGAGTGTCAGTGAGTGGGACAGTCAGCTGCCTCCTCACAGAAAAAGTTACCTTCTGAAGGCTTTCACACTGCACTCTTCTGGCCATTTTAAGCTGCATCTCAAATGTCCAAAACAAGAAAAAATAAACCCAAGTTTTTTCACGCCTCAAGTATGTGCCTTCAGTTTTGGAAAACATTTCTAAACTTAGGGCATCAGACAACCTGACTGAGTCAACTGCAATAGGTCATCCAAAAGGCATGAAGAAATATCCAGAGTCTCTTTTACTATCCAGACAAAATGTAGCCATCAAAGAAAATCCTGCTGTATTGTTGTCAGCTTTTCTGGAGGAACAGAAATATATAGACATGAAGTGACTTGGAAGTCTCTGAAGTTAAATTGCGCTTGTTAGGCATCCATAAGTACCTTCTCCAAAACTTAAGGCTGAATTGGCTTCCCCAGGACTAAACAGCCTGGTGAGTGTGTTGCACCTTTTGCCACGTTTCACGCATTTAGGTGTTCCACAGGAGCTGAGTGTATTTTTGTTGTTCCTGGGCAGGAAGAGAGTTTAAGTTTCTTATTTCAGTTGCTCACTGGAGAGATTGAAACCAAAATACAGAATTTACCAAAACTAAGCTTGTTTGGAATTACCATTTAATCATAAAGGACTGCAAGCAAAATTTAAATCAGAGACAAAATGTTGAGAAAAAACATATGAAAGAGATGAATGAAAAAAAGTCTTCCAAAACCACCTGGACTGGTACTAAGTGAAGCGACAGAAAGTGAATGACTGATCCAATGGAGAATTTGCTATTGACCTTAGTGACAACAAATCTTGACTTCCCTGCTGTTCAACTTAAACACTTTTTAGGGAAGTATTCTACTGGGAAAAAATATTCAGAGATTACAAAGAGACATTGATTTCTCTCAACTCATTCAGTCTGACTTGGGAAAGACAAATGGCAAAAGTGTTGAATGGACAAATGTAAAAGGAACACGTAGACTAATGCATAGAGCTACAATTGCTCCCCACACCAGGATACACTTTTCAGGTTTATTACTGGCCAAGATGAAGGATGTAAGTTGAAATTCAGAAATTACCCACCTATCAGTCATGCCGTTTTATGACTTGGAAAAGAAAGTCACAACAGGCAGAAGAAAATTTCCTTAGGCCTTTTCAAATACTAAGACAGTTTTAATGCAGGTTTCAAAGTGCTCTGAAAATCCCCCCTGACCCAGCAAACATGAATAGGTAGGATGTTTATAGACAGTGACTGCTGGCTGGGCATAAGACAAGCAATTGTTCCTCACCTTATATCTTGCCCTCCAAAACCTGTCGTCTCACAGTACTAGAAAGCTCTGAGCTCCATTATGCTTAAATTGCTCTATATTACTACATGCTGCTGCTGTTTGAGGTGGTTTGTTATAGTTACACTCCTGCCAGGCAGGTATAAGGAAATAAATGATACATTTTGATACAAGGCTATTTTGCTGAACTGGATGGATTAAAGAACTGGTAATAAATTTCTTTTTTCTCTTCTAGGCCACTGGTGCAAATCCAGTCCAGTTCAATAGTGACCAGAAGTTATTGCCACCTGACAACAGAACCAAATCCATGTGAAATTGATTGGCAGTTCTTAGCCCAGCTCCTAATGACTTGGTCATGAAATTACCACCACTTCTGACACAATTTGGCCCCAATGAAGCTATATTAGCACCAGTGCCCAAGGACAAGTGGGGTGGATTACTCCCTCTGCTTTATATGTGCCAGGGAGAGTCAGGTCACATTTTTCATTTAAAAAGCTTTCTTCATAAAAAAAAGTAGTTTTGTCAAGACTGAAACTTTTTTAAGGGAAATATAAAATGCAACACAAAAATTGATCTTTTTATGGGAAGTGTCAAGCTGAAATATTTTTCTTTTTATCTTAAAATGTTGTTCTGCTTTGGAATTTTAGTTTAAGGAAAAGAAATGACATGTTACAATGAGTGTTTAAGATGACAGCTAGGGTTGGATTCATTTTACCTAACTTTAGACATCCATAGTGTAGGCATCAACCTCAGAGCTAGTCACCTCAGGTTTCCTTTATAGTCAATGGAGAGAAATGGCTACATTTAAGGTGTGATTCATCTGACCTATTTTGAATACCTACTTTAAGATGACTAACAATCTTAAAATGACTGTCTCTCTCCACTGATGATGGTATGAGACTACAGAGACTATCTCAAATGGAGATCTGGCAGAGACACCTACTACTTGTCAGATGAGTCCTCTCCCAGTTGTCTAATTCTTTATTACATACTCTCGCTTTTCAGCTTTTTAACACTGAAAACCTTAACTAATAAGATATTTTCACTTGAAATAATAAAAGGAAAACTGTATGTTTTTTCAGAATTTTCACTTGAAGAATAAACTTCTTTTCCAAACCAATTCAAAATTTTAAGTGGAAAACCTTGGATGGAGAATTCAGCCATTTTGCTTTTCACTCAAAGCTGCCATGAAGGAAAGGGGAGGGAACAAGACAGCTACGATAGCAGAGGGGAGAGATGGGGACAGATGGGACTGGTCGTGGGAAACATGCAGTGGGTGGAGAGAGCATGAAGAAATAGATGTTGTAAAGTGTGGCTGAAAAGAAGAAGGGGTGTCGTGATTCAACCCCATCCAGCAATTAAGCACGATGCAGCCACTCACCCCTCCCCCCTCCCAGTGGGATAGGGAGGAGGACCGGGGAAAAAAAAGTAAAACTCATAGGTTGAGATAAGAACAGCTTAATAACTACGGTAAAATAAAATATAATACTAACTAATAGTAATAAAACCATAATAATAATAATAGTAATAAAAAGGAATGTAACAAAAAAAGAGAGAAATAAAACCCAAGAAAACACAATGGCCAGCTCCCCCCATTTATATAGCGAGCATGATGTTCTATGGTATGGAATATCCCTTTGGCTAGTTCAGGTCAGCTGTGCTATGCTCCCTCCCAGCTTCTTGAGCATCTCCTTGCTGGTGGAGCATGGGAAACTGAAAAGTCCTTGACTTAGGATAAGTGCTACTTAGCAACAACTAAAACATCAGCGTGTTATCAACATTATTCTCACACTAAATCCAAAACACACTGTACCAGCCACTAGGAAGAAAATTAACTCTATCCCAGCTGAAACCAGGACAAGGGGCATTTGTGATGGAGGGGAGAATGTCTGAAAGGAAGGCAGATGTAAGAAAGGGCATAGAATGGATAGCAAAAGAAAAGGAGCTGTAGAGACATTAATATTTTGCATAAAGTTAAAAAATCCAAAATGAGGATCAGTGTTTTCTCACAGTTCTGATCGTTTCCTACGTTGCCAGGCACACATCAGACAAAGTAAAGAAGCATTGTGGATCCTCCTCTTCCCTCTATATTTAGTGTATCCCCATTCAGCTCCAGAGCTGTTCACAGCCCTCCTTCCTCTCTCTCATCTTATACTTCCACAGATCCAAACCTTTTTGTTGCAGACCTTTGGTTGCATTGGACTTGGTCCAGGTTCAGCCACACAGCTGGGAATATAGCTCATTTCATTCAGCAGAGCCAAGTATATTGATAAAAACAAATTTACATTGATTGCCTCTGAGCCTAGCACACAGACTTTCTCCACCCCTCTGCCTAACAAAGCTGTGAAGGATATTTTTGACTTGCCAATAATCTCACAAACAAATTAGCTTGATTTTAACTCCATTACTCAGGCTAATCTCTCTTGGATTTCCTAGCATTTACACAGGAAATAGTTCATTCATTATAGATGGTGTGTACACTTAGCTTTTGTAATTCAAGGAATGTGTTAGGTGGTTTGTGGTGACATTTTTCTTAATAATGTGCGCAGCACTGGAGTGTCTTTCTCGAACTACGGTTCTCTTGGTGGATGCACATTATTTAGATTGAGAGCAAGAAACTCTCTCAGGTGGTTTGCAGGCACAAGAGAAAGTATCTGCTGGAAAGGTTAGGAATAAAATTGAGCTGTGCCTTTGCCTACAAAGGAATCCCAGACTGATAATGGGGTTTCATGCAATTACCTTTTAGCAATCTTCAGTTGCCTTCCTCCGCTCACCCCTTTTCTTTCATCTAGGAAGAAAAATGAAAATATAGGAAGCTGTGCAGTGGTTCGAAGTCAGACCAGGAACAGGCAGGAGTTTTAGGCATGTCTTTAATACTGATTCACTCTACAGCTTCACGCTAATGCATATCCTCTCTGCTTCAGTGGAACAGGTCTCCTAGGCGATGTCAAATTAACCACACTTCTGATCCTACACTCAAAACCAGATGCTGCTACCATCACATTATTACTATGCAAATCTACTCTAATAGGCCTCAGAGTCCTAACACCTCATTGCTTTAGAAATGGACTAAACTTCCCTTTCTTACACAGTCAAACAGTTCAATGACTGGCAAAACAAGTGGGCTCTAGACATCCCAGACAGCCTCCTACCTCCATGTTTTCCTCACTGAGCTCCAAAGAAACTACGTGGATATTTTGGTCATGAGCCATTGTGTCGTTTTGAGTTCTTTCACTCCTTCCGTTGTCCTGCAAATGCACTTGTCTCCCAAATCCACAGGAGAGTGATATAAATATTTAAGTACAACAGCCAGCATTTTTGATGTTGTAGCTTATATGACTTGGCAATGACTGTCTTTCCTGAAAGCAGAGGATACCAGCAAGATCCCTGGCACCGACTGCCTTTTTGTTCACTTCTGTCATTCCCACACCAGAGTTTTTCAGCTCTTCGCTGTCCATTCAGGAACTGATCTTCACACAGCACAGAAAGAATAATGGACATGTGAAAGTTCACCTGGGAAAGATGCATGCTTTAATCTAGCAATGAAATAAAAGCAGATCAGAGCCTCGAATTGAAAGTTCTGAAGGATAATGTGACAACAGGAAAGTCCTGGAACACGAATGACCTTTCCCATTAATATATAAACTATTTGTAAACTACAATTTGTTCTCTTTGGCTGGAGAAAAAGTTTAAAAAAATAGCTTGAGAAGAATGGTAGTAGCACAGAGGACTAAACAAAGATAGCATAATTATATGAGAAAGTTTTGCTAATCATTCCCTTGTGGTCTTAAGTGCCAAGAGACACTATTTTCCAGGTCTACATGTTTCCCCAAATAAGCCATTAATAATGTTTTATCATTCCAGTACAGAATCCTATAACTTACAAAACCACTTAGATGTCTATGCTGTGAAAGATGTCTCATACTTATGCGATTTGCCACATAGATCTGTTGAGCAGGAAAGAAATATATCGCAAAGGCTCTTTGTTCAATTTAAAAGCCAAGAGTAAAAGAACACAGGAGCAGCAAGAAGACAGTGACTGGGGTAGCTTACACACAAGCAATTTTATTCTCTTAGCAACTCAGAAGTTATGATGTTCTGTGCACCCAAATTCTCGTGCTACACCATCAGAACTGCATAGCTACTGGATTGTACCAGTACACACAGTGCTTAACCCAGCTACAGATAGTGTCCTACTACCACCATGAGGTCTTAATTTGTTCATTTCAGCAGCCCATCTAGAGCACTCTGCCCACCTTAGCCACTTTCATCTCTGTAGCAAGTTTATTCTCATGAAGAGCCTTGCAGAGTCAAGGCAGAGTTCCCCTGTCTCTGAAATCTGGGCTTTTCTTGTCTGACCTTTAATTGCAAGTGGCCGCGGGGAACCACAATAAGCACCAAGCACAGATCTGCAGTAATGAAATGTGTCTGGAGTAGTGTTCACAAGCATATGACCACCAGTAAAGATTTACAATTCAACATTCAGCACAGACACACCTAAATAAAATATTCTGTTCTAGGAACAATAGCTAACAGATTTTTGTGTGTTTTTGCAAAAGAAAAGGGGTAGAGGAGAAGGAAAAGCTTCTAGTTACTGCAAGAACAGATAAAAGGGAAATTCCTTTTCAAAAGTTCATGATATCCTTTTTTCAAAGCCTCAGTAGACAATATAGACATTCAACCTGGATTAGGTTTAACATTTAAGGGGGTGACAGCACTATTGTCTATTAATGCTACAGAAGATAAGTGCTGAGAGCACTGCTTCTGGCCAGAGTTTTCCCTGGTACCTTTGTCTTGATCTGCCACTGTTGACTCTGTTGAAAATTCAGATAAACTAAGAAATCAAGATAAAAAATTTAAAAAAAAAAAAAAAAAAAAAGGCCAGCAACAGATAGGAATCTGGTTTGAGCCAAAACCTGCTCAAATTCAGGTTAAGATTTGTTGAGGCCTTTACCCCAGCCTGATTCCCTTACCCTGAGTTTATTCATTGTTATACAAAGCAATCTCTTTAAAGAGACAGCTTAGTTGGGAATCATCTAAGAAAATGCAGATATTCCCACACAGACGTTTATGCATGAGGTAGCCAGGTATACTCTTCTTGCAAGAAGAAGCGTGGTACACTTGTCATGAATTCCCTCTTGAACTATTTGTCTAAATTAGGTCAGATTAACCACATACTCGGAGTAACTAGCTCACAAGTGGACATCAATCTTTCAGATGTCTAAATATAGAGAAATCCAGCACAGTGCATTTGCTTCAGAGTCCAGTGAGGGTAGATTTGCAATAGCTCATAATAACATACTTGTATAAAATTACTTTAGCTGTCCTCAGTAACAGCGGTCACAAATATAAGTCAGCACAAGTTATAACACAGACTTTAACCAGAAGCCCCCAAAGCGTTCGTATGCTGCCTGTTGACACACTGAAGCCCATATTGCTATATCTTTGCAGATATCATTACCTATATTTGCTAGACCACAACAACATAGATATGATAGCAAGTTTATACTAACATCTTTTTGCTGGTCGGATATATCTCCCATGTTGTTTGCAGAGAAAAACAAGTATCTTTTTCTTCACCAATTTCAGAGGGTATCTAGCACTCTGGTTTAGCTGGTATAGCTCGTAATGACTCATTTTGCATGAAAATACAGAAAGCAAGATAAACAGGAAATCTTGTGATTTCTGTCTCCACAATTAGGCTTTAAAAGCCATTAGAGTGATCTTATCTCTCTATTAGCCACCATGGATCCTGGCCACTTCCCAAAACGATGAGCATCACCCTCATCCCTGGGAAACTATCACAGTTCCGCCTGCAATCTCAGCTGGTGGGAGGGGGCGGGAACAACTAAACAAAACAAAAACATCCTACAGAATTTATTAGGAGTTTGGAACACAATTTGCAGCTGAGAATCAAATGAAGGATCTGCTCATGCATCATTGAGGAAAACCATTGATCACTGAACAGAAACAATTTCCCTCACCTGGAATCAGAACTGCCTAAATGTATGCCACATTGCCTGTAGTTAGTACCAATCACTTCTCCTCCAGCCGTGATGATAAAAGCCTGTGTGGGGGATACTAAATGGTCCTGGTGAGTTATGTGATGGGTCTAGAAATTGGAACAGGATCTTATGTATGTTGCTCTTTATACAGCTAAATGTGTTTCATTCCTATAAACTCTTCTTTTTTTCTCTCTTCTTTCACCCATTTTCTACACACCTTTTTTTTCTTGAAGACACACAGATTTGCTTGAACTCAATTGTTCTCTGCAAAACATTCTGTCATGAGAAATATTTTGAAACAAAAGAAAATGGAAATGTTCATTTTATGTGAATTGCAATTTTACTTCCAAAGGTCATTCATTCATTTACAAATCCATTCTAACTGTCCAGCTAATTTCACTTTCTTTCACACTCATACCAAATCAAACTATTATGCAGAGTTAAATAAAATTACTTCATTGTGATTTTCTTTTTTAATGAAAAAACCCCAATCCACTTCTTTCAGCTCCTATTATTTCTAGTGTCTTTCTCCTGCTCAGCCTCACCATAAACAGGAGCTGAGTGCCTTCTAAGCCAACACATGAGTTGTTACCTTTTCTTTGTGTGCATCACACCATGTCTTTGCACTGCCTTTCAGTACTTGCTACCACAAAGCGATCATATGCATTCATGAGAAATTATACCTCACATCAGCCAAGGTTCTGTAACAGGGAGACTGGTAATGTGCCAGCAAGAGAGGCAGCACACCTCAGTGGGGAGACAACTAGAATTTGGAAGCCCTGAGTTCTGCCACTAACTATGCAGTTTTAAGTACAGCATGTGCCAGTTTCCACATCAGTGAATTGGAAGGGCTGGTATTTTATTTCCTTCTTAAAATATTCTGTGATCTTACAATTCAAAGTGCTAAACATATAGCAAAAAAAGGTAATCCTACTAATAATGATAATATTTTTGCACTACCATGAGTTTTATTGTTGTGTTTTTTCTTTAACTGGTTAAAAACTACATATGGATAGAACTGGCTCAGGACATTTCTGACAATTAGGATGATCATCCATAAAAGAAATACTGGTATAGACTTAAAATAAAAATAATATCAATAGGCTAAGAAGGCTAGATAATGTTGGAAATTAGGCAGTATGGTAATTCTAAGAACCCATAAAATGAATGTTTCTGAGCTTGAAAGATGGTCAATACAGAAGTGTCCTAAAGGTCAATATCGGGACCAGTGTTTTTTAATGTGTTACTAAGCCAGCAAAAGAAGTAGACAGCAAGTTATTGAAAACTGATAGAAGGTTAAGTTATTTCAGCTAATAACAGCCTGCAGAGGATTGTGAAATTCCCCAGCTGTACTTAAAGTCATTGGAGATCTGGGCAGCATGATGGCAGATTAAATTCATCTTGGATAAACAGGAAATATTGTACTTTGACACAATACAAAAATCCAAGTCATTGACAGTCTCTAAGCCCAGCAGCTAGCCACTCTGGTGGAGAGAGAAATGGAGGAGCCAGTGCAAGCAGTTCAGAAGCTAGATGATGAGCACAGTTTAAATTACTGAGGTTAGACATAGCATGAGGCAGATCTCTTCTGTAAGCTTGAGTGCAGACAGGGTGCTTGGTATCTTAAACCAGGGAGAGAGAATAACCAAGAACATTTTATTTTATATGTTTTGTACAGTATAATACACAGCTTACTCAAGTGTTTCAACAAAACTGGTTGTTCACCTTTAAGAAAAGTAGAACAGGAATGATACTTAAAGTAAAGGAGGTGGATTAGGGGTCTGGCTGGATTCATAGGTAATGAAGATTATTTTTGCTGGAAAGGAGCTGCTTGAAATATTTGTAGGGAGACTTAAAGGGAATATTTAAAATTTTGGAGGATTGAAAGAAAAATACTTTCTTCTTAATATGAACAGTTGAGAGGCCAAAAGAAAGAAAAATGGAGAAAAATATGAACATAAGCAAGCACAGAGCTTGCAGTGCAGGGAAGAACTGTGGAAATGCTGCTGAAGTTAAGGCAATTAATGTGATTTGTTTAAATAAGGACCAGTCAAGTTGTTAATCAATAACTACCTTTGTAGTTAGGTAGTAAAGGCAATCAAATCCTACATTTCACAATGCCAGCTAAACCAACCAATTTACCATTCGATGAGCACCAGTATTCAGTGGGCAAAAAGCAATTGGGGTACTTTGTGTGCATTCTGATTTTATTCCCTCCCTCAAGCATTGTAAACTCTGCTCTCAAGAAGTTTGAGAGTTTGATTGGCTATAAAAAATCCTGGCAAAAGTCTTCCCTACTTGGCCTGTCTGTACATATGGAAGTCTGACAGGTCTTTCAGCTACGAATGGTCTCTGATATCCAGCTTACAAATGGTCTCTGATATCCAGCTTACATACTGCTTTCCACAGTAGCTGCCTGTCATCCTCCATTCAACTCTTTAGTTACCTCCTGCTAGAGGATTTGGTTCTCCTTCTTTGACTCAGTTGGAGTGTTACTTTATTCCACAGGTTGCTCACTGAAATGAATGGCACTGCTCGCAGAAAGTTATTCTTTAACATAAATAGGAGAGGCAAGAGTGAACGTGAAAAAAATTATCATGGCTTTTCGCTCTAAGAGGACCAAAAAATTGCCATGGTACAAAAATACACTAAAATCTGTCCTCATCAGAAATACATAAGAGAATTTGCCTCACTGTTCCTTTGTCCTTAGCATAACTATGGTTAAGTCATTCCTGTACTTGTGTAGGAGATCTGTAAAATAAAGTCAGTACTGGGCTCCAGGATTCCTGGTCAGGAGAGCATATACACCTAACAGAGAAACCAATAGCATAGCAGAGTTTAAGCTTCAGTATTTTTTCTGAATGGCGGTAGCCTGCTGAATCATAGCCTTATATTAAGCATTTAACCTATTGGCTGCCACTCTGTTATAAAACAAATGCAGATACATGCTGGTAGAACAAGCTCCTTGAATCATCTAAGGAAAAGCTGGAATGACATTCTCTATTATGCTTCACAATAAGAGTTTCTCTTGTCTCGTTTTGCTTTACTTAATTCCTCAAATCAGAAAGAGAAGGAAAAAGAAGATAAATCACTTTTTTTTCCTCAGGTTGACTGAGCTTCAGAGAATGTCAGGTCTGGCCTCTCTTGCTTTCTCTAGGATTGCCCAGATGCCTCCTTTGAAATGGATGTGTCTAATTTTAGAGCAAGAAAAGGGAAAAAACCCTAAAGAGTCTAAAGCAAGGTGACTTTTTCCTGCAGTCTTTGATGTGTTAAGATTCTATGGCAACATTTTTCTCTCTTTCCCTTTGCTTGACTCTCTCTCTCAGTCTCTCTTTTTTTTCCCCACACAGAGATGCACTTTTGTTAACTTAAAATTAATGAAGCACAGAGACGTATCTCATGAACGGAGGCTGCTCTGTGTTGCATTCAGCTGGAATGCTCTTAGCCTGTAAAGGACACATTTGCTTTATTGGTTTTCTGTGGCCAATCTGAGAAAAAGATACGTCAAAACCACTGTAATATCATATTAAACTGGAGTAATGGGGCAACATGGGGCATGAATTTCAGGTTACCAAGGGGGCTGCCCATGGAAGTGAAAGAGTGAAATACATGAGTTTTTTTCCTGTTATTAGAGCTGTGTGCATTTTGTTTGTTTTTTTAGATTAGTTGTGTTCTTGCTATATATATGTTAATTTATAAATACCGAAGCTTATGATGTATCCAAATGATCTGCCAATTCACTTTGACTTCAGTGAACCATGCAGACACAGATAACTTTCCCAAATTCTTACTTTGTAATTTTCCAAACAAATGGTATATTCCATTTTGGAATTAATTAAGAATTTTGTCCAAGCTGAAACTGAGATAGATGGACAAGCAGATACATTGACAGACAGGTAGATAACTAGAGCTTTACCAGTAGGATGAAAATTATTAATTTATTCTCATTGCATATGTAAGTATCTCAAGACTAAAACTAATCACTGTAGTTTTGCTGTGTAACTCAGCTTTCGTCTGTTTAATACAATACAAAGTGGTATATACAAAGAAAACAATGAAGTATTTTAAAAATAAAAAGCTGCACAATTAGAGCTAAAGAGCTGAAACTACTACAGACAAAGGATGCAGATTTCAAGTGAGCTTGAGATAAATCTTTAACATCTTTGACCTTCTTAGCTTACTGCAGAATAGCTGGCAATGGTGCTTTGCAATTGCATGCACAGTGCTTTAGATAATTTATTGTTCAGTTTGTACAGTCCTTTGTGATAAAAAATTCAGCCTTCAAAAGCAGGGTCTATTGTGTTGGATAGGTAAAAGCCTAAGAGAAAAATGGGAGATTACACATATGACAGGAAAGTAAACCAGTTTTGCATTTGTCTGTCATGTCTGTCATCCAAAGAATAAGATCTTCACAACAAAATCTTCTAAGGTTTTCTAAACTTCTACAGTGTGAAATACTTAGCAGAGTTTTTAAAACAATAAATAAAACAATGACTTTATCGTAAAAAATACTTAGATTGTGTCTGTTCCTACAAACCTGGCTCATTTCGGAGCTCGATGAAGTTCAACAGGCAAAGAAAGGAGCTCAGGCAGTGTCTCATATTACTGAGTTGAGTTTGTGCTATTAATTGAAATAAAACTTAGTACTATCTAAAGTTTCTCTGTTCTATCTTCAGTACTCTGGTAAATTAATTTTCTGCAGTCGTCTTCATTCAAACAAAGGTACGTTACAATAGATGATCGTTTTTCTCTATGTTACTTTGAAAGATAATGTACAAGAGGTCTGGTGGAGGATACTGCTGGAACTGATTAAGTCTTATTGGCTCTGGCCTTACCGATGTAAAGGGGCAGCTGAAGCCTGGGCTTAAGGCCAAATTGACCACCACTTTGTCATTGCCTTCAAGAACATCATTACCTTGCATTCCCACGTTCCTTCTTTCCTGGAGATGGAAACAAGGGTCCATGTTTTTCTTTAGGTACTGTAGCAAAGTTCAGTGTAGTGGGTCTTTGAAGCCCTGACAATGCATATTTTAAAAAGCTTTTGACAAAGGTGCACCTCAGCACCATTTATCTGCAGCATATTTTCCATATATCATGTTGAATGAATGATTCTTTTTCAAGTAAGAAGAGGGAGACAGCAATGTACATCTTGCTGTTAACAACCATGACATCGGACAGGTAGACCAAGTAAAGGTCCTGCTCCCAGGACTCTGATTTCAGTGGAAAAGACAAACCTTTTGCTTCTACTAGTTTCATTAGCAAATTCAGTAAATGCTGTCTTTGTCTGATTGTCTATATAAAAGACATACATCTTGGAATAAATATTTACAAAGAAATATCATTTAGTTATGCTTCTAGAGAGCAAGCTATTTTCAATAGACTGGAGCTGTGATGAGACTTGGGAGTATTAATATACATACTATTACAGTGAGGCCCACTTACAAGAATGACCTGAATTATGTATTTGTAATTGAATGTCCCAAGATTTTTAATGTACTCTTGAGGATAAATGCAGCTGCAGTACAACTGATGTTCAATACAGTGGTTTACCGTTTTTTGCCTGGTTTTCTCCATCAGTTTTTTTTATTTCAGATGCTAGCTATGACTGTCTCAGACCTCCCCAGTGTACACCTGTTGTAAACTGAATTTCCCCATCCCAGCTCTTACATTTAAAAGACACAGAAAATAACCTAAAGAAAGTTTCCTGTTGGGGAATGTGGTGGAAAAATGTCAACAGATAGTGATTGTCACAGCAGGAGATATTAAAGAACACAAAAGCTAGCACAAAAGAGCCCAGGAGCTGAGCTGAGATGCAACAGTGTTGTGAGAAACAGAGCCAGAGCCAGATCCATCACTTACACAGAGAAACCAAGGCTCTGGATTCAGCCAGCATCCTTGTAAGTACCAAAACAAGAGACAGATTCCCAAGGCTCTCGGAAGTCCTCAGTTTCTATTTTTATGTTGAGGCAGGATAGCATAGTTGGTATAGCCTTTGGCACCTGGACTGAAATGTAGCTGGGCAAATGGCTGCTCTCACGTCTGCTCTCTTCCACCTCCACAGCCTACAGCCCTGAGGTAGTTACTCCACCTGCGTATTCACCAGGGACATCTTGAAGCCTGCAGACCCAACAGGCCCTCAGAGCTTCTGACAATCCAGCTGCCAAAGACATCTGCAGAGCCCATTTAGAAAGTCTGGTCCTTCTGTTCTTACCAATATGCTACGACCGTGCTACAAGAAGGTATTCCTTTGTCAAAGTATTTTCTTCTTACACTAAATGCTATTCTTGCATTATTTTTCTAGTGATAATGTATGTGTTTGAACATGGGAGAGACTAATCAAGGAAACAGCTTTGGAAGAACAGATTTTATTGACATAGCTCAGACTTTGGACAGTACACATTATCTGATGGCAGCTCCTCATCTATTTGCCTTTCTATGAGAACAGATAGACTTGCATATCTCTTTCAATTCAGGACAGTGTTCTGTTCCCGTTTATGCCAGTAAAATCCTCCAAAACTCAGTGGAACAGCATGGGCCAAAGACCTTGGACTTAGGTGATTTACTTTTATGAAGAAGAACCTGGTGAAAGAGAGAATACAGAAAATACAGTCCACAGGGGTTAAGAATAACAACACTGCAGTGTTACACATCAGTGACTCTTGTCTTGTAGGTTATGGAGTGGTGGCAGTCTGTGAGACATGGACATTGGAAAGTGGTCCATGAGATGATCGCAGAGGAAAAATTAAAAAACAAAGGTGCTCTCGCCCACAGTCATGCAAGCGAGCAAACAAATAAAATGGGAGGAAGTAAAAGGAATAAAAGAACAAAGCTTAGCCTAGTTCGTATTTATTTGTAAATGAAAAACATTGTGGCTACACTACAAAAGATGGTGCACGGATCTTCCTCAGACAGGGTGAGTGCCCATGGAATTTTTTTTAAAGGCTAGATGGAATTTTGATTAAAGAAAGTGATAAATATTATTATGCAACACATTGAAAAGAATCAGCAGCACCTATGTTGTGATGAAATCCATGATTATTACAGTTCAGGACAAAGATGTATAGCAATGGCCGGCGCAGAAAAAGTGTAAAGAGACACGGAAGATAAGTTAACAGAGCCAGACTCCAACCTATTTGTGTCAGGAAATTCTGCTTTAGAAACCAGGGACAAAATTAGCTGCCAACATTATTCACACTGCTTCATTGAAAGACATGGAATTACACTGATTTACCTGTAGAGGTCTTGCCTCTTACTGTGGACTTGACTACTGTGCTTTGGTTTGCAAGAATATGAAATACTTCCATTCAAAAAATGCAGTTTTAGCCTCTCCTCCATTGTAGCATATCAGTCAGACAGTTTTCAATGAAACGTTTTTCATAGGAAAATTCTAATTCTTGTTTGCCAGAAAAGGTCTGTTCTGAAGAATTTAAAATTTTAAAACAGGTAGTGAAAACAAACTTGTCAAATTATGTGAGATTTTGTGAATTACATAACTGGATATTCCTTTTTGTTTTAACATCTAAATGAATTCATTGTGAGGAGGAGGGAAAAAACCCAAAGAGTTTGTCCTGATTTTTATTTCACAGACACATGTATTTATCATAATTCAGGACAGCAAAAAATGTAAAACATCTTGAAAATTGCCTTGGAACAGAGAAAATAGCCATAACCAGATGCCTCTGAGCTCAAAATTTATCCACTGTCTCCCACATCACAAGCACACTATCTCTCACTCTTACATTGCCGCACGAGATTATTAACCATAGGGGAAATCATTGTATCAGACCTTTCATTTTCTATCACTCTATTAACTGCTCCAAGTCAGCAGCTTAAAGGTTAAGAAAGAAACTTTGTCAGGGACTTTGTCGAAGGAGTTTTCTGAGAACTGCTAATTTGCAACATGCTATTTAAAGAAAACGTCTGCTCATCAGAGGATAATCTCAGAAATCTGTGGGTTTGCAAAGTGGCAGGTACCCAGCTCTCCCTTGGCTGAAAACAGCAGAGAATTACTTTCATATCTACCTCCCACGTACAGGAGCTTTTGCCTGGGTTTTTCTGCTCAGTTCCTCATGACAAGGCATCTCAGGCCATGCATTTGAACTTTGTTGGAAGTTTCTTTATACATTTAAAATGAGGGATGCTGAGCCAAGCACTAAGGCTTTCAGTAGAACTGAGACATGGGTACGTCTTGCCAAATATGATGAGGGGTTGTTCTGGAGGCTTGTGCTCCCTGTTTCCAGACTCAAATGTTAGAGTTTTCCGTGAGTGCAGCCATGCCATCCCTTCAGTCATTCCTGTTGTACTTCTTTGAACATTTCCTGGTTTTGCTAAATACCATTTCCAGCCGAGAGGACCAGAAATGAGCAGTTTTTCAAGATATGGGAATACAAGGGATTTAAGCTTCTAAGTTATTTTATAATCCAATAAATAAATAGGAAGGTAGATTAATGGTGATGTGTGGATCAGCATGGCTGTGATCACCGATCTGTGGCTGACACGTCAAAACTTACTAATGTCCTCAAATGGATGTCTTTGTCTGGTTCAGGCGGCTCTTGGCAAGCCAAAAAACTGCAGACTAATTATGTCCATTACTTGCTCTCTCAGGCCTGCAGGTTACCCCTGATTAATTTTACCTTTGATATTTAGTCCAAATCTCTGTTCTTGGCAAGTACCTGGAAAGGGCATAGTGTTTACTACACAAACATTTAACTAGGCATTTTTTAGGCATTCAAAAGCATAAAACTTGTGTTTGCATTTCATTAACCTAATCATCTTTTCTAGTGACATGAGTATACTTTTACTCATCTACCTATCTCCTCTGTTTTTACCCAGATGTAAACTGAGGGTACGATTCTGCTGCTGTTAATGCCAGATCTCTGCGCTTCTGGATCATGACACATACAGATAGAGGCCGTTCAAGCAGGGGCACATTTCCACACTTTGCATGGGCACTGCCAGATCAGCCAGACTATACAAGAGGACCTTATCTCTGCATGTGTCACCTGCAGCTGGCTCCTATTTCAGATTGCCATCCAATTTTCCAGCTGGCTGCCTTGGAAGACACGCTGTTTCACGTGGGGTGTTTTAAACAGCTCCCCAGGAAGGAGAGACAAAGGGGAGCAGAGATGACCCTGTTCCCAAGGCCAGGCAGAACCCCAGGAAACTTCCTCCTAAAAGCAGTCACACTTCTGTCACCATTTGCACCTCAGCCTTGTTCTTTTTATTTCCACAAAGGGCAATCCTTGTAGCAGAAGCAGCAGATGCAGGACCTAGGCTTGTTCAAGCCCTACAAAGCTGTACAGAGATTACCTGCATGAGGAATGAGCTTTCTTATTCACTGTGAACTACACTCGGCTGGAAGCAGTACATATGAAGATACAAGACTGACCCATGTCTGTCTCTCTTTTTCTGCTTTCTCAGTGTAACCAGCAGTAGCTAGTTTTTCCATGCCAGGAAGCAGTGGTTGCTGGGACTGTTCCACTTGGCCTTGCTGAGAGCTTAATATTCCTGTTTGCACCTTCTTAGCTGCTTGCACTGTGAGAGGAAAAATTATGAAGGATGTTAGTGGGAATTCTGATGAGGTGGGACTTTGCAGTCACCCGTATCTTTGAGAAGTGTTCAGGATCAGCTCAGCTGACGATGAGGACAGCGTGACTTTGTGTTCTGTCTGTCTCAGACTTCATCTGCAATGGCCCTGTCTTTGTTGATTGAAAATTATTCCTGATCTGCATGATGTCAGGGTCAGTTTGGCAGCCCACAGGAAGAGCACTTCACACAATGCTTATGTTTGCCTTCTTTGTATTTTTCCCTCAGTAAGCTTGGCTAGAATCTCTGCCTCCTAAAGCAGCAACAGACAGATCCGATCACTGAATTGAGGACAGATGAATAATAACTAATAATAAGCTCTGCAACACAGCAAGGGTCCTGAAAGTGGAAACCTCTACATCAGTGGAGCTGGAATGGAAATTTTCATTAATGAAAAATTGGTTCAGAATTTACGCTTGTCTGTGCAAGCAGCTGGGCTTGCTGGAAGCACAGGGGATGCAGCTACTTTATTAGTTAGACCTTTTCCTCTCCCCCCTTGTTTAATTAAATGAAGATATTTGATACAGAAACCTTTTAACATCTCTCCCAATCACCCGTAGTTAGGGGCAGGAAGCTCATCCTGCGCTTAGTCTTGCTGGCAGTCACTCAAGGGCTGGTTTTTGCTGCAGTCAGCAGCAACGTGTGTCATGAATTCAGGCAGACTTTTGTTCTGATGACTGTATTCACAGGCACAAGAAACTGCACAGAAATCAGAGGACATCATTGTAATAAATTTGCTTCTTCCTGCCCCGATTCTGCTCTCAGAGCTTGTGACTTCACTGGAGTAAGTCAGCAAGGTATAAAATGCTCGAAGACAAAGAACTCAAAATACACACCTGCATAAACACTTGCGTATATGTTGTGGTGGGTTGACCCTGGCTGGATGCCAGGTGCCCACCAAAGCCGCTCTATCATTCCCCTTCCTCAGCTGGACAAGGGAGAGAAAATAAAACAAAAGGCTCATGGGTCGAGATAAGGACAGGGAGATCACTCACCAATTACCATCACAGGCAAAACAGACTCCACGTGGGGGAAAAAATTAATTTGATTTATTACCAGTCAAATCAGAGTAGGATAAAGAGAAATAAAACCAAATCTTAAAAACTCCTTCCCCCCACCCCTCCCTTCTTCTTGGGCTTATCTTTACTCCCAAGTTCTCTACCTCCTCCCCACCAGTGGCACAGGGGGATGGGACATGGGGGTTGCAATCAGTTCATCACACGCTGTTTCTGCCACTCCTTCCTCCTCAGGGGGAGGACTCCTCATACTCTTCCCCTGCTCCAGCGTGGGGTCCCTCCCACAGGATACAGTCCTCCACGAACTTCTCCAACATGAGTCCTTCCCACGGGCTACAGTTCTTCATGAACTGCTCCAGCATGGGTCCCTTCCATGGTGTGCAGTCCTTCAGGAACAGACTGCTCCAGCATGGGTCCCTTCCATGGGGTCACAAGTCCTGCCAGCAAACCTGCTCCAGCATGGGCTCCTCTCTCTCCACAGGGCCACAGGTCCTGCCAGGAGCCTGCTCCAGCATGGGCTTCGCACAGGGTCACAGTGTCCTTCGGGCACCCACCTGCTCCGGCGTGGGGTCCTCCACGGGCTGCAGGTGGATATCTGCTCCACCATTAACCTCCATGAGCTGCAGGGGGACAGCCTGCCTCACCATGGTCTTCACCATGGGCTGCAGGGGAATCTCTGCTCCAGTGCCTGGAGCACTTTCTCCCCCTCCTTCTTCACTGACCTTGGTGTCTGCAGAGTTGTTTCTCTCACATATTCTCACTCCTCTCTCTGGCTGCAATTGCTGCTGTGCAGTAACTTTTTCCCTTTCTTAAATATGTTATCCCAGAGGCGCTACCACTGTCGCTGATGGGCTCGGCCTTGGCCAGCGGCGGATCCATCTTGGAGCCGGCTGGCATTGGCTCTGTCGAACATAGGGGAAGCTTCTAGCAGCTTCTCACAGAAGCCACCCTTGTAGCCCCCCGCTACCAAAACCTTGCCATGCAAACCCAATACATATGTATATAGCTACATGTATATATATGCATTACAAACAAACAAACACATGCATAAGATACAAAAAATATGTGTACAGAGAGGATTTCTGCTGGAATCTACCCTCAAATACCTGTTCAACACACATGCCCTCTGCAAGTCTTTGCAGTATCAACCCAACAGAGTTCTTGGACTTTCAGTTCATTCCGGTACAGTACGTGTCATTTTTGTTTGGTAGTAAATTTGAGGAAGACTTGTGAGCTTGGCTGCTTTTTACTTCTACATAGTAAATTAACTGCTAGGTCTTCAATGTAGTTCTTTTGCTTTTACTGTGCTTAGTTACAGACTCGAATCAGAGCGATTGGCCCAATTGTCTCTAGAACACAGAACTGGCATGTAGTAATTGTGTTCTTTTCATTTTTTACGTGTTTGTATGACATTCAAGCTCTGCCAGAAAATCTAATAGGAAATAATAGGCCCAACTGAGATCTGTGTAGCTCCACTGAATTTAAATTGAGCTACCTCAAGGAAAAATTAGGTCTTTAATTATGATTATTACTCTGTCTTATTATTTTCTCTTCATAATATCATGGTGATTTTAAAACATAATCAATAGACACTTGTTTGGAATCCTACCAAGTACAACACAAGCAGAAGAGGGATAGGAACTCCATTTGTACAGCAAATGTACATCGCAGCAGAACACATAAATCCACACAAAACTCAAGGCATACATTTATATTCTGTTGCCTTCTTTGGGACTTAATGGGTATGTCTGGGTACTTTGCCTCCTCAAGTCCTGATAGACTAAGTCAGCACTGTCCGTATGGTCAGTGAGAATGAGGTATGGAAATGTCCCATTCCCCCACCACACCTGTGAGAGCTTCTGGTTTCTACTGTAACCCAGAAGAAGCACAACTGCTATAAGAAGGATTTTACCATTATATTTTGTTCACTCAGAAACTGCGCAGAAAAAATCTGGTCATTTTGAAAATTTAGTTCATTTTTTTAAAATGTGACATTTTCAGGCAAGTGTTATGTATCTGGTACTCATCCAACGTACAGCAAAGCACCTTAAGAAGAGGAAAGTGAAACAATAACATGACAATCATATTCTAGGCAAGTAATTGGGAACTCCACATAAAAATTTCAGTCAGCATTATTTTATGCTAGGTTTATGAAAGTGTGGAGTCAGACCTCACAAATGTGGGATGTGGTAATTCTATTCTGATCCGTGTGCCTATTCATATGATACTGGCATTGAACTATACTAAGTTACAAAGCACCATCCATTCACGTTCTGAATTTGTCCAGCCCCATCTGTGTCACTGGCATGATTCGTTACTTCCTCTGGACCAGAGCTTGGCAGAGGGATGTACCTGTTTTTTCATACAACAAATTCCATTTTCAAGCCATGGAGAACACTTTTGTAACAGCTGGGAGTATTCTTCTGTTATCACAATTTTATATAGGTAATGAAACAGTTGAGGAAATAGGCCATAGAAAGTCAGGTGACTGTCTAACTATCACAGTTTGTAGGCAGTCTAAGAGAACTGTAGGCAAGGGTTGTTTTGTAAAAGTACTTCCTCAGTCATGTTCCACAGGCCAGTGGTTGCATGTGAGCTAACCCTTAGTGAATTTAATTGCTTGGATGCCTGGCATATTAAGAAAAAACCTTCTTCTTCACTCTGGATACATATACTGGTAGTGGAGTTACCCGCAGTGAAAAGATCCAGAAGTTTAAGAGCTTCTAGCACAACTTTAATACTGTGGTTTTAGGTTATCTGTGAATAATGTGAAATCTGACACTGTTTTGCCACTGATTCACAAATTAAAAATGGGAATGTGGGCTAAATGCATCAGATGAAGTATTCGTAATGCATAATTCAAGTATTGGAAAGGCAATATTCCCACCAGTTTTGAAAGATTGGTCGTATGCAGTTCGGTTTGCCTTCATCTCTTTTTTTTTCTCTTTGCCTTTTCTTTTTACATAACCCTGCTGTCATCACTACATATATAACAGCTTTCAGCTCTGAATAAATAACAGTCACCCCCACCCTACATAACAACCACCTTTGGTCAACAGATTGATTTAATATTTCATGGTATCCATACTCTTAATTTATGATTGCGAGGAAACTGATACAGAATCCCTTTAAAATCCTCTGATGCAGTTTCTATATAAAGAGTCTTTTTTTTTTACTAGCTCTTCTCTTCTTCAGTGTGAAAATAATCATCGTAGTTTATGGGCACTAATACATACAATCCCCATATTCTCAGTGGGGCATTTCATATTCTTTCTCACAGTGTTAAGAGAAATGACTGCAAAAACCCAGTTGACAGCTCCATTATGTTTAGATCACTATGAACCAGAGTCTTCCAGTTTTCATGCATGCCAGAAACAAACATGAATATCGTGTTATTACTATGCATGGGGAAAGCACTGAAAAAATTGAGATCTGGGTCAGTAAGGCTTGTGCACGTGGAAAAACACTCCTTTGTGCTTCAAAAGTAAGCATGCAAATCACTCCTAATTTCTTATTTAAAGTTATTTTTCCAATCATTGCCATAATTAAGAAGACAAGAAGAACTAAATCAGACCCAAATCTTCCGCCTAACAGAGGAGTCTGTGGAAGCTATAGAAGCAGCTCACTGCAAGCAGATTTGGGAGCCGTCTTCTGCAATGTTTCAGCTTGCTCTCTAATGGTTACAAATAGGCTTCAAGTTTAATGTCCTTTTCAAAATATGTTAGCGTTCACTGTTACAGCTGTGGCTGCGGTTCAAGGTATTATTTGCAAACTTGTATTGTAATCATGCTTCACCATATCCTGATACAATATGAAATTTATCTGGGAAATATTTCCAAGGTAACAAGGTCATTTGCCTAAAATCAACCACTTTCAAGACTGCCTTTTAGTTTTCAAGGACTTCCCACAATTAAATAGACATTTTTCAATGCATCATTTCCCTTGCCCTTCTCCCCACTTTCTGTCCTCCCTCAGCACTCAAAAGAAAAAGCAAAAAATAAATGTTTGATTTTAAAATGTCCATCTGCAGCCAACAGAATGAAAACTACTTTGATTTTTGTGAGAACTTATGACTCATGGTCCTGGTGTGCTCAGCTGGAGGGATGGGGAGAAAGGAAAACATTGTTCACTGCCTCTCCCTGCTTTTTCAACCAAACACTCTTTATGGATTTGGGAGGTTCCCCCCAGGCAGCAAACCTCCAGAAATGTCCACCTCCTGTCCATGTATTTGTCAGGTGGGGGTGGTTCCCCAAACAGCTAAAAATTTCTTGCTTGCACTTTTACTTTTCTAGTAAATATTCTTTCAGATTTTCTATATTACTGTATTTTAGTGCCTTGTACAAATAGGAAGAGAAAGTGAATTTTGGTCAGACATACAGAGGTTACAGCAGTGACTGTAACTGCTCTTTATCATCGCCATGTTTCTACCACTGACATAGGAAGTGTGGTGAGGATAATCATCACGTACAAGCTGGGGCTCAGACCACTGGTGTTTGGGGCCCATTAGAGCACCAATCTGCAAGATCCCAGAGTTAGGAGCAGAGACTGAAGATCCAAGGGCCCAGCAATGCCCAGGATTTTGGTAGAGCCCCAATTAGCAGCGTTCACATGCACATCTCTTGACACATAACAAGGCTGATCCACACAGCCCAGTGAAAGACAACCTGACCTTGCCACATCTGGATCTGTGGCTCACTCACACGGGCTGCTGGTGTGGAGTGACCAAGCATAAGCCTCAGCAGCCAGAAATTACCATGAAAGCAGAACAGCCAGTGCTCTGAGCTACCCAAATCCACATCTCAGGAACTGCCAGGAGCCCTCATCTGAAACACGGACGCTCATTACAGCAGAACCCTGCCACATGTGTCCCTGGCTGGGCTCCTTAGCAGCTCTGCAATGACAGCAGACAGCTGGGCTGTATAATTGGCCCCAGGAGAAGGTTAATCCTCTCTGTTCAAACAGCTGGATGTGCAGTACCGATGTCGTACTCAGAACAAAGAGGAAAAAGAGCAAAGGGTTTAATCTGCTCTGACACAGCAGCATCCTTTTATGTTCAGAAGGCAACTTGTTGATGAAGAGAGGTACTGCAGAGTGACAACTTCTCACTCCCTTAATTTTACCTATAATTTATGAATAATGTGTGATTTCAAGACATTAAAGAACAGTACTGCTATTCCAAGGAAGGCACATTTTTTTCCACCGAGTGCTGTCTGACCTCTTGTGCTAAATATTAGTTACGGAACACATATCCAATACACCAGACAGGATTTTAGAAGTTTAATACTTCTACCACAAGTAATACATATCAAATAACGCCTGCATATACTAAGGTAACCCAAATTCTTCCTCCAGGGTAAACTCTGTTCACTAAAGAAGACCACTTTTATCTCCTTTCCTTCAGTATACAGGATTGCAAATCTGTATCAGTTCGTTACAGATAAAAGAGTCACTTTCTTCTGAAGCATCACAGATGTGCAACAGAGAGAAAGTACTGATCATGATAGACCGTTGGTGCCTAAGAGGGAATGAAACAAAAGTTGGGCTTAATTGTAAAAGCTTGGGAGCCAACAGATTTGGCATTTCTGCTGAGCTGTATCAATTCTCACTCAACCTTTCATTTTCTGTGACTGTAAAAGGGATTTTTGCTATCGAATTCCATGGCAACAGGAACAGGCTGCTGATGTCTTTTGACTCAGTTTCCCAGTCAATAAAATGGAAAGGCCTGTACCTCTTTCATGGGTGTATAAACACACTAATGCTGGCCCTGCACACTGAGATCTGTGTATTCGATTCCAGAGTGTTATTGAAACTGATTGATGCAGCTCATTACTGGGCTGTAGGCCAGACCAGCTTTTAAGTCCTTTCCATGGCAGCAGATTTTGGCTGTATAATGAACACAGCCATGCTTATAAGCAGATCTGTCATAAATACAACACATCTGTGATCACAAAAACATAAGTTTATAGAGCAAAGCAGAAGGAGCGGTGAGGTGGAGGGAGTGGGCCCTTGGTGGTGGTGGTAAGCCCTGGTCAGTAGGGCACACGTCCTTGTCCCATGTGAGGGCAGACCTCTGCGTTTCTTTCCTTGGTATCAGACTGCTGCTGTGTCTATCCCTGAAATATCTAAGCAGAAACATGTCTGCATGACTGTGCATGAAGGCGCACACTTACCCATGGGTGGATTGCAAAGGGGCTTGAGGGGAGCGCAAGCACTCAGATCACATTGTAATACGAATTCTCTGTATCTGTTTTAGCTAATTATAATTTCTTCTTTGTTGGGGTTATTTACATATTCCACTCAGCTAAAAGAAGAAAAAGAAACCACAAATCCTTTCAAAATTGAAATAAGCTTGAAATAAATAGGGCCAAGATAAAACTCATATTCAAAGATATTGGCAGGAGATTTATGTGGGGTAAAAGACTGTGTTGGTTCACCCTGTCTCACTTCCCAGAACATTTTATTACTGCATTACTTTTCCCATTTTCTATATCTTCAACTCTTGCATAACGTAGTTTAAAGAGTGGAATCTAGTTTATTTCAGCCCTAGGGCCCCACCCTGTCATGTTTCATTACGTCAGGTTTTATAATCATCACATATATTTTTCACCCTAGTCTTACACAAACTGTTCTCTCTTGCTATTTACATTTTAATATACACTTCAGCTTCTGCAAGTTTCTTTCAACTTTCTGTTGCCTGTGTTTATGTAGGGCCTCCAAATATTGCTGCTGTGCCATGGAAAATTCAGTGGCAAAGGTATGTAATTATGATAACTATGACCTTGTCCCAGAGCTGACACAATACAGAAATCTGACCTTCACGTAAGCTGCCACTGAGGGGCTCCCTGATGATGGAGCTTTAGCAGTTCTCAGCACAAGGAATAGCTGAGTTTTTCTACTCCTATGTGACCCAGAGCTCAGCTATAAAAAATGTGGCATCTGCCGAAAGGTTGTGCTCTGATTTAACGTCCCTAAGGACTACTTTTTCCATTCAAGCTATGCCGCTATATCCCTATATCGCCAAAGGCATCAGGGAGCTATCCTGAGCAGCCAGGCATAGTACCATAGTGGCTAATATCCAGATTGCACAGCACTGCCAGCTTCTGGAGAAACTTAAACTTATTTTTACCACCTACTACGAGCCCCATGTATTCATGGGTCCTCTGTAGGCACCCTTGGGATAATTACTATTTGCGTGTGTGATTTATCAAGCCAAAGTGCCTGAAAAATCATGGCACACCAACTGTGGTTTTTTATACCATGATGTCAAACATGTGTGACATGGGACATGGCATAAGAGGGAGCGTGGGAAACGGGAGGTACAAGGACTCCTGAGGTAATGCTGAAAGACTGTGTGCAGTCAAGAGAGTCAAGTCTAGTGTGGAGGGGTCCAAACTGCTGTCCAGTGAAGGGCCACAAAGATGATTAATGGACTGGAACATCTCTCCTATGAGGAGAGGTTGAGACAGTTGAGACTGCTCAGCCTGGAGAAGAGAAGGCTCAGGGGGGATCTTATCAATGTATATAAATACCTGAAGGGAGGGTGCAAAGTCTCGGTGGTGCCAAGGCAATGGGCACAAATTGAAACTCAGGAGGTTCCCTCTGAACATCAGGAAGCACTTTCACTGTGAGGGTGATCAAGCACTGGCATAGATTGCCCAGGGAGGTGGTGAAGTCTCCATCCTTGGAGACATTTAAAAGCATCTGGACATGGTCCTGGGCAACCTGCTCTATGTGGCCCTGCTTGAGCAGGGGGGTTGGACAAGATGACCTCCAGAGGTCCTTTCCAACCTCAACTGTTCTGTGGTTCTGTGAAACCTTTACCAGGATTGAATTACCTGAAAACACTAAAAGTTACCTTTTTACGTTCAAAAGAAATTAGGTTTCTAGACATATGTCCTGGTTTCGGCTGGGACAGAGTTAGTTTTCTTCTTAGTAGCTGGTACAGTGCTGTGTTTTGGATTTAGTGTGAGAGCAATGTTGATGATAACATGCTGATGTGTTAGTTGTTGCTAAGTAGCGCTTATCTTAAGTTAAGGACTTTTCAGTTTCCCACGCTCTGCCAGCAAGCAGGTGTACAAGAAGCTGGGGGGGAGCATAGCCAGGACAGCTGACTGAAACTACCCAAAGGAATATTCCATACCATAGAACATCATGCTCAGTATATAAACTGGGGGGAGTTGGTCAGGAGGAGTGGATTGCTGCTTGGGCATCAGTCAGCGGGTGGCGAGCAATTACATTGTGAATCACTTGCAGCTTAGCTGCTGGCTGGGGTTAAACCATGACAACAAGTAGTAGAAATAATGATGTTTATTAAAGATGAACCAATTTAAATGTTTTTAAGTACATAACTGTGCTGGTTTTGGCTAGGATGGAGTTAATTTTCTTCATAGCAGCTAGTATGGGGCTGTGTTTTGGATTTGTGCTGGAAACAGTGTTGATAACACAGGGATGTTTTAGTTGTTGCTGAGCAGTGCTTACACAGAGTCAAGGCCTGTTCTGCTTCTCACACCACCCCCACCAGTGAGGATGCTGGGAGTGCACAAGAAGTTGGGAGGGGACACAGCTGGGACAGCTGACCCCAACTGACCAAAGGGGTATTCCATACCATATGATGTCATGCTCAGCACATAAATCTGGGGAAGAAGAAGGAAGGAGGGGACGTTTGGAGTGACGGTGTTTGTCTTCCCAAGTAACCGTTACATGTGATGGAGCCCTGCTTTCCAGGAGATGGCTGAACACCTGCCGACCGATGGGAGTAGTGAATGAATTCCTTGTTTTGCTTTGCTTGTGTGCGCAGCTTTTGCTTTACCTATTAAACTGTCTTTATCTCAACCCACGAGTTTTCTCACTTTTACTCTTCCAATTCTCTCCCCCATCCCACCAGGGGGGAGTGATTGAGGGACTGTGTGGTGCTTAGTTGCCGGCTGGGGTTAAACCATGACAATAACTCAGTGCAGAAGGCTGAAATTTTACTCTAAAATTTGAATGTGACAGAGAATATAAAAGTTAGCAAGTTTTCAGGGGAACTCACAAGTCTGGCCAAAGCTCATATTTTTCATCTGTGGGCCCAGCATGCGTGGCTAAAATTAGGATGGATTTTTCTTCACCTCTGAAATAACAAGACATATGTCATTAAAGTAAAAATTGAAAAACTTACCAAAGAAGAGTGATGATTCCACACTTGCAGCAAAAATTTATTTTAAAATCATAGCATGAAGTACTATCTTGATTTTGTAGGGAAAGATGGAACTCATCAAAACAAAGTTGGTAATCAATTTAGGTTTTTGCAAGGAAAAGAAAGAACAGAATGAAGGAAATGTAAATAAAAAGCACAACCACTTAGCACCGATTGTGCTGGTAAGACTTTTCTCTGTGATGCTCCATACCTGTCAGCACCCTCGTTAAGCATAAAACATAGGAAGAGTAATGTATTTTTTAAATGCTTAAACTACATTTTATTTTATCTTTCTGTGGAGGTGCAAAGTTTGCTGGCAATTACTCTCTACCCACAGCTTGCAGGATTCATGCCAAAACCCTCCTCCACATGGGGAGGTATTTCAGCTGCTTTTACTCAAATCAGCACATTTCCTTTAAAGCTGCTGTGGCCTTTAATTGAGATATCTCCTTTTTGTATTTTGTTTTTGTTAAGCTGACACAAAGAGCTGAACTTCAGATCACTGTATGAGAAACTTCCCATTTTTCCTGAGGTAGTTTTGTAGTCATCACTTTTTCTCAGTACGTGCAGCATTATACATGCATCTATCTAGTCATCCATCTATTTGTATCATTCTTTTAGCTAGCTATCCATCCATCCATACCATACACATCTACTATCTATGTTCACCCATTTATTCATGCAAAGAGGCATTCATCATAAGAAATCAAAGTGTCTTCCAATGCTAAAAGTTTTGACAGTATTTCCTCTCTTATGTTCACTACCACAGAAAGCTGTGAGTATTGGGGCACTTTGACTGAGGTCTATGGGCTAAGATTTCATGAGTTAAGTAATACAAACCCTGATACTGCACAGCGTGAGAATCAGTTTCAGGCTGATTCACCCATTGGACAGCCTCAGTGATGTTAAAAGCTTTCCTAATATTAGTTGTCTAAGTGAGGTGCCACAGGGCTAGCAGAGAGTTGTTGATGGGAAAAAAGATGGAAACTAAAACATAGGACACACAGCTAAGCAGTGTACAAATTTCTGCTTAAAGACAGCTAGCTAGGATTCAAGGGCAATCACTGTTGCAAAGAAAAGTACTGGTGATGGGCAGCTGGCTAACATCAAACACAGAAATGTTGTGGAAAAGAAGCCTCTTTTAGTGAAGCACTCTTTTAGAGCACGCGGATCACCAGACCAGTATCCTGTAACAAATCCTGACAAAGGACCTAAAAGGAAAACAGTGCAGTGAGCACTCACAGATGCAGTATCTAGACCTAAAAGCAACTAAAATCTTGATGCTGCTCCAGAAACACACTTGTGTGAACATAATGAAGAATCATTTCTCTTAAATTGAATCAATCTGTTCTTAGATCAAAATTAAACAATATAATTCCCAGAACTACTCTTTATCAATCTCTGTTGTACTGTCCATTGTCTACCAAGCAGGTTCTCCAGCCCTCTACTGTCAATTTCCTTCAGCACATTTGAAGAAATTATATACATATATACATAAAACCAAGTTTTCAATCAAATGCATGTGGTGAGAGGGAAGATATATAAAATGCAAAATCAGAAGTGGTTCATATTTTCTGCAGAAGTAATATGAGATCCAAATTTAAATCTAGCTTTCAGTCATAAGTCATGCCTGTGATACATCGGTGATGTGGTGGTCCATACCGCTGGAAAGAACTTGAAATACAAACCCGGATCTGAAATCCATATCTAGATACAAGCGTATAGCTTGCACCTCTCTTGTCTTCTTACTGGCCAAGAAGCAAGAACGAGTAAACTGATAAGGATAAAAGGATAAACAAGAATTGTGGTCCAACACAGAAATTGTTCTTTCCTCTTTTTGTACCTTCATGTCTTTAGTATGTCTATCATTATCTCCTACTGCACTTTTCATAGTTAGTCGTACCTATTGCTTCTCAGGGGCATCCATCCAGGATTTCCTCCTGAGTTCTCTTCTTTACAACTGATGTCTCTCCCTCAGACCCATACCCTTACAGCATGGATATCCTTCACATCAGCATGATTGCTGGGGTGAAGCACATTTCCTCTGACTTTGCTGTTCAAGAATGAAGGACCACCAAAATGTTCGGTTAATTATTTTGTATTTCTGGAAACAGCAGGAATGCCTGGGAATGAAGGTAATTATGGGAGATTAATTGTCCAAAAGGGGAAAATGCATTTGCTGAACAGCAATGTTGACAGTGATAAGAATGTACAAGGGAAGAAATCAACATGCAGTAAAAACTGATGTTTGAGCGTGCAATTGAATACAGGGGCAAAGGTGTTTACTCCATTGCCTGAGATTGTTATTCAAATGACATCATCTCTACTTCTGTCCAAGTTTATGTGTATCAAGAGGAGGAGCAGTATGCCATGTTGACATCTACTGAGGCAATCTCAAAAAATGTGTGCTGTGAGAATAGTCATACTTTCCTCCAAGGAAGGATTTTGTTGTAGTGGTTCCAATATTTCTCATTTCTCAGATGGGACAAATTTTTCAATAGCATAGGCTCTGGAAGATTAGGGCCCATTTCCTTCTGTTTATAAATTTGTGTGCTCTGTAGTCAGAAAGGACCACTATGATAATCTAGTTTGAAAATTTCCGCACAGAGGCCATAGCATTTTTTTCCTAGAGACTAGACTAAAAGGTGTCCAAAACTAAAGTTTTGCTTGAAAGACCCTAGGCAATGGCAAATCTATTGCCTCCTTCATGGAAATTCTTCCAATGTTTAATTAACCTTAGTGTTCAAAAATGTGTTTTATTTCAAGCTTGAATTTGTCTGACTTCCAGCAAATTGGATTTCATTATATCTCTGTCTGTAAGACTGCAAATCTTCTCATTATCATAGCTTTCCATGTCCAAGGACCTCAACAAAATAATCGGGTAATCCTTCAATCTTTTCTTTGATAAACTGAATAGATTAAACTTCTTGAAGTTCACATGGGAAGAGTTTTTCCAGTCCTTTTTTTTTTTTTTTTTTGGCTCTTTTTAAGTGTAATGGTTGTGTAGCTAAAAGTGATTTCAAAGAGGCTGGCAAACACTGAGTATTCTCCTCCTAGCAAGTAGTAAACTTAATGCAGGGTGCACTGAAAATTTCAAGAGTCCAGCTCGGGCATCCCTAGGTGCTAGTGACCTCCTCCTGTTAGATTGCAAGTGTTGTATCAGAAGCTGTCAGTAGGAGCCGTGGTTGTGGGGAGAAACCTCCAGCTGACAGACATTAGTTGTGGTAGGGTTTGCTTGCCTAAACATGGGTGTGTAGTCCTGTTCAGACTGCTAGGAGACATCCCACATGGCCCCAGCTGCTCTTCTAAAAGGTTTGAGTTTCTCACATATACTGTGTCATATCTACCAGTCCCAGGCAGCTGAATCCGGTTCCTTAGCATACTTAAAATGGCATTTGATTTTTAAATTTTTTTTAAAAATGAATCTAATCTCACCTTCTGTGTCATATCAGAGTAATTCAGAGAAGTTATGAAATTTAAGAGCATCCTCAGAATTTTGTCATTCTGAAGGCTCTATACCGCTGGTGAATTTTACCAGGAAGATATACCAAAACAACCAACCCAAAAGAGTAGAGTTGCACCTATAAATTATCTTACTAGTAAAGATTTTGTTTGCTGATAATCTTTTAGCTATTGCATTTTCAGCTCTGCTAGCGAGAGAGTTTTAATACACTTAAAGTGTGCCCTGTTCATTCCATATATATCTTTTTTTCTCTCAAGATGCTATGCGGTACTAAATCAAATTCCCTGGAGAAATCCAGCAAATCCATTGTGTTAACAAAGTTGTTTTCGTTAACCTGACTTGTAATCTTGCCAAAAAACATGAAAGGTTTTTTTGACAGGGCCTACTTTCCACAAAACTAAGTTGCCTGATATTATTTATATTTTTACTTTCTAATGCTTCATTAATAAAGTCCCAAATTAATTGTTCCATTAACTTATCTATCACTGAATCAGCCTAAGTGGTCTACTGTTCACTGGGTTATCTCCTTTTTCTCTTTTAACATATATAAATTATATAAATGGCAGCCCTCCAGCAATTTAGATTTTTTTCTTTTTCAAGAGATATTAGATATTAACATAAGCTGTTTACTACTCTTGCAGAAATTATCTTAACCTGTTGATTTTAAAACGTTTATTTTCAACACATGCTGTTTAATACTGGCCTTTCTTGTGGAGGATGAGCCTTATTGTCTATCATCTCCATTGTTGCATGAGCCAGGTAAATCTTCCTGCTTCAATCTAGACCTTCCTAGGCAAGAACAGAAATCAGCACTAAGAAAAACAGTTTCTGCATGTACATGATGGATGTAATTCTGAAGCTTCTCAGGGGCAGCCAGGGAGCTGTCTTGGGGTTTTCTCTGTTGTCTTTCAAGTCATCACTGCTTCTGAAAACACTTTCACAAGAGTAACAGTATCATGAGCAAGCACTGTGCACCAACATGTGTTGTGTTCTCTTATACCTAAGGCATGGGACTATGAATTTAAAATTCTGGAGTTCCATTCATATCTCTCTGACTAGCATGGAAAATATCATTGCCTCAGCTCATTTTAACTCCTTGTGCTCCTTTTGTCTCTCATCTTTTTTCTGACTGTGACTGTGCATTCAAACAGTGAACTCTTTGGGACAAGAGTTGTCTTGTGTAATCAATAATACCTACTGAGCTCCTGTTAAAATTAGGGCCTTAATGTGGTACCTCCACACAAATAATTGATAATACCAATGACTGACTGATAGAACAGGCTAGTGGTGGTATAACTCAGATGAACTCCCTCAGATCCTTACAGCTTTCATCTCATCAGAGAGCACGCAAAACACCACAGCCAGTTGGTTACAGAAAACATGCATCTCAGCTGCTTGTTTGAAATTTTAATTAGAATGCAAAACAGATGTGATCCTTGCTACCTGCTATTTATTGGTTCTGGACAATGACTTCGGCCTTCCAACAGCAATCTAAATACAAAGTGTTTTCCAAAGCCCAACCACATCTGTAATTTATTATTTTATTTTTTTTCTCCCCCTCTTTCTTGCGGCATTTCATGTATAGCTTTTTTTCCTTTCCTTTTTTTCTGTGTAAGTGGAAAACTGAATACATTACTTTATGTATAAATTATATATGTAAGAAATAAAAATTATGTATACACATTCGTAGTTAACAACTCAAGCTACCACAAATCCTTCTTCCCCAACATCCCAGCTGCACTCTTCCTTTTTTCCTGTACTGCCCCTAAGTGCTGGAACATTCACTTCACCCAGGATATTTTTAAGGAGCCTCTGCACCAAAACACATGGACCAGCAACAAGCCTTTATAAATAAAGGACTGTGTAGGCAGCAAAACTGTTGCGCACATGTGAAAATCAAAGACAGCCGATATGAATATGCGTATAAGGTGCGTGTGAAGGCCCAATCTGGAGATGACAGGAGAGGCACTGTACAGCCACAGACTGATTTCTCAGAACATGCACAACATGCTAGTTAGTGTGCTGCAAAGGGAACTTTAGACCTTGAACCCTTTAAAAGAAGTGAGACTCATAAAGTTAGCATGAACTCTTCAGGAGGTAGAACTAACCTCCTCCCATGTCTTCAAATGCTTTTCTTCTCCATCTTCTCTCTTCTAGCCCTTTGGCTTCAGCTGTATTTGCTTCAACTCACTACTTTGATGGACCCAGCAGGCCACATGCAAAGGTGATGTTATAAGTACAGAGGATGTGAGCGGCACACTGGGAGGCTGTTATGAGTCTAAGAACTGATCTGTACAACCTTATTCATTTTGGAGAGCTACTGACATCAATGTGATTACTTGCACGGTCCAAATATTCACCAAGGTTATGGCTGCACATTCCAGGCCAGGACAGGGACATCATTCTGCCCTTTTACCCATGCTGAGAATTACTTTGATATAAAATAGTCACATTCAGTAAAAATGTTTGTCCTGATAAATAAAACTGTCAGACTCTATATCCCTATAGCATCAAGCCAGCCCAGTCACTTCTGTGGGTTGACCCAGTACCTGATTCTTAAGACCATTGATTATACCAACCTTAAGCTTCTTGTAACTTGCTGGTGTGCCTCAATCTTAACATGTAACGTATGTAATCCTACACTTGTGTACAAAGTCTATCTAGAATATTAATTTCTAGCTATTGCAGCTCTAGCAGTGTGTTTGCAATGTGAATGAAGATCAGTGATTTACAAGTGTCAAAGCTGATCAAATGTATTTTGATGACAGAATAATTTACTATAAGTATTTTTTTTCTCAAAAGCATTTAAAAAATGCATGAGTTATCAACAGATTCAAGACAAAATTCAGAAGTCATAACTATGGGGAAAATAATGGTGTTCGGTGTTCAATTTGTGAAGTAGCAACAGCAAATTCTTAGAGAATTCCCAAAACAAAGGGCAAAAAAAATGGCTGAAGACAAGACACTACATGGATAGATAAAGCCCATGTTGATAAGAATGGTTGAAACAAGAGCAGAAAGGAAAAGAAAGGTCCCTCTGCTAAACAAAGTGTGATATAATATTGATATGGAGTGTGCTGATGGACATTCAAGGCACTCCTTGTATGGTGCTTGGAACAGCTGGAATTTAACATTACCAGAAAAGCCAAATACAGTGGCTGGCTTAGGAAATTCCTATGCTGAAAAAGTTGCAGAACCCTAAAACATAGGCAGGATGGAGCAAGAGTAGAGTATTGAGCAGGACAGAGCATGGTGGGAGCTAGAAGGAACATAAGGAACATCCTGGCTTCAGAGCACATTTAGCCCAGTCTTCTGTCTTCAACAGTGGTCACTAGTGGAAACACAGGAAAAGTGAGACCAGGACAAGCAAGTATGATACTTTAATATTTGTCCATGGACTTCTTGTGGTTTATTTATTTAGCAACCACCAATGAATATCTCCACCAAGTTGCTCTCCCATCTTCCATTGAGCCCCTGTAAATTCCTTGCACCTGCAACATCCTTTGGCAAGGTGTCCCGCAGGTCTGTTGCATGGAGAAGCTCTGATCACGGAGAAGAACTTACTCTTGGCATTGCATCCGCAGTATCCCCTGGCACATGTCTTCAGAGCACCATTTATCAAGGAAGAGGTGGTTTAATCTTCCACAGTTATGCAGAAATTCCTAAGAGTGGAATGCTGTAAGAGATGCAGATTAATTGTGATGAGACTACGTGGCATAAGTCACAAATGTGCGTCTGTATCTACCTCACTAACAGCACACAGCAGTAGCAATGCTAACAACCCCAATAACTTCATGCTTTTGGAGACTAACACAGCTTTATTCTTCACTTTTCTTTGACATTTGAAAAACTCAGCAAGCTATAAGGCCTGAAGCAAATTACCTTGCAATTGGACTGGGTCATCTCCTTCTGGTCTGTGGTTACCAAAACCAAAAATGGCTGTCAGCAAACTCTTTTTTCCCCTGCTTAGTGAATTGCACTGCTCCATTTCTAAGGTCAGTGATCTCAGCCAGGGGAAGGCTAATTGCTAGTAGCTACCACCTGAGATAAGACACATACCCCAACAAGGAACCCAGTATGTATCAAATGGGCAAAGAAAGAGAGAGAACCCAGTTAGCACCAAAACATCAAATCCTATGAATCCTCTATATCTACAAAATTCCCAGTTGATTCACTTTCAGTGCCATGCCTTAGACAATAGAGTCTTAGACAAGTCAAATATTGTGCAGCCATAACACAGCAAAAATAACTGCATGTCTTTTTACCTGAACTTGATAAATTCAGTTAGATGCTGGGCAAATGCAAACAGTTCTGGCAATACCAGCACAGTCTGAAGGCAGAACAAGAAATTTTCAGTTAGCTCCTTATAAATGGTCTCAGTGGGCATCGTGACCATATGAAGATGCCAATTTATTCCAGCTATAACAATATTGCCCTAAAGCAATGTTGTTCTGCAGCAGTTAGTTCGACTTCCACTTAACCTCTTCCTAATACCAGTGGTTTGGCACCATTTAGTGAAAACAAAATCACATATAACAATTGTATTTCTTCCATCAAGAAATTCAAATATGTTTTCACATTTGATATTAACCAATAATAACAGAAGATGAAGACCATTTATGGATGAGGCAAAGGAGCAAATAAATAAAAAAAGTAAAAAAAGAGAAAGAAACCGCAGCCAAACCCCGGAAGTCCAGACTGATATGAAACCTCATCTATACAGTGACTCGAGCACATATACTCAGACTCTACAACTTAGCAGGATCTGTGGGTATCAGAGCACATGATATCCATGGGCACAATGAGATCCGAACATCAGAAAAGCATGAGCTGCAGATGGTAATTTCTCTTTGACTCCTTAAACAAAGTGTAATTCTTATCTTAGTCTGTTCAAATTAGTTCTGCAATGAGAACATGTCATTGAATAAAACAGACCAAGAACTGTATCAGGGTGGTTTTTTTTTTTAAAAAAAACTGGTATGGTGACCAGGATTGTAAAATGACGATTACAGTGCCCAAAAGTGATGCATCAATAAAACCCACCAGAATATTAGGATCTTCCAGTACATGGAGGGTAGAGGATAATGTTAACTACCCATAAAACAGATTCAAAACTCAGTCATAGAGGTATGAAAATGAAATTATGTCACTAAAATAAATTGCTGTTCACAAGAGTAGCTGGCCAGTAAGTAATTTTTCAGGCAGGGCTAGGAACGAGGAGCCAGGGCAGAGCCCAAGTAGACTGGAGGAATGAACAGCTCTGCTGAACCAAGCACAGATGTTGCAGCAGCCCTGAAAACATTTTCCTTTTAACAGGACAGTGTAGTGACCCACACCAAACCACCCCCAGCAGGCCCCGTGCCTTGGGTTTGAGATCAGCTTCTGTCTCACTGTCGGTTTTCCAGCAGTTCGATTAGAACAAAACTTGCAGGGATCTGTATTACTTCATGTGTTACCAGTACTCAGGGTGAAACTATGTGTTTCCAGCTTGTTCTGTTGACTCAATAAGCTCTCAACCTTTCCCTTCAAGAAATCTCAACCACAAAAGCAAGAGCGAGGAACTCCAGGGTACCACCTTGAAGTGGCTACAAACAACTTGTTCATCTGTTTGTATAGCAGCCTGAGAGCTCTTGAATCCCATTGAGACGATTAAGGACTCAGCACCTCAGAACAACGAGCTTGTGTGCATCACAGGCTGGGCACAGAAGGACTGCAGTAGGCATGTGCTGACGTCTCCCGGTGATCCTGCAGCAGGGAAGAGTAACCAAGCCTCAGCTCTGTCTATTTGGTATACAAAAAAAAAAAAAAAGGTAATCAAGAACAGTAGATACCTCTGAGTATATTGGCTTACATTTTTTTCCTCCCAGCTTTCTCAGGCATTAAGAAGGGTAATATTTAAAGTTGTGAATCTTCTAAGCTTTGCAGAGCTCTTTGAGAACCTCAAACAAGAAGTACTACACTAGCAAAGAGGACAATTTATGCTTGTTGCCTGTACTGCTGGAGCAAGCTTGAGTAAGGCTGCTTACAAGCATGAGGCTGTTCAGAAGTTAGTATCGGAGGAATATTCCAAAAACATTGCTCATAGACTCTGAATCCTGTCCCCCTTACATCACTGCCAGTGCAGAATATCTCAGATGACCTGACAGGAATGGAAGTGTAAGTCGAGAATAATTTTCTCCCTGAACAAGCCAAAATACCAGCTCTGTCTTCAAACATCCATAGCCCTGATGACTTTACTGACTATAACTGGATGAAGAGAGAGCAATATTGTCATGTGATAATACAATCCTCTTCCCAGGGTGCCCTGCTGCTCCCGGCAAGCTGTGGCTCTGCCAGGAGCTGTGCAGGAGACATCCCCTGCAGCAGCTTGGGCTTTGGTGGCTTGCTTTTCTTGTCTTTATTAACACAGTGCCACTCATTAAACCTAAGATGCAAACAAATAGATTATTCTTATTACATCAATTATACACTCCCTAATGAAGCCAGAGAGAGTGCAGCTGCCAGAAAACCCTTTCTTTGCAAAGACCATGCAACAGCTTTGTTTCAGAGTTTCTTTCTCTCTTAGATATTATTTCTTTATGAGAGCTCTCCGTTCTGTGTAAGTAGTGATACCTGGCTAGCTGATTGCTAGGGCAGAATTTATTTTAATTCATATTACTCCAGAGTTTCTGGTCCCTTCCAGTTGAGAATATCTATGTCTATCCATATTTTTGCTTTCTGGAGTTAGTCTTGCAAAACAGATGCATCTCAATAAAACTGTGTTTTCTGTGATAGCCTCACTGACTTCAGTATCATTACATGAGGAATGTAATCTTATTCATGTGCTCAAGTGCTATAAAAAGAATTACCTGAGTTACTGGTGCTACAGTGTGCTTTACTCTTACATTGTTGCTCAGGCAATAAGAAGGGATGAGGAGGACATCCAGACATCATATTGTACACTTTGCTGCTTTTTTTGCCTTTAGCACACTACAGCTACATAAAGGTGATCTGAATTGCTGTCTAGTATTTGGGAAAGTTGTGGGATGGTGCAGCAAGCACATCATCTTGGCAGCCAGGTAGGTGGTGGAGGGGTGGGGGTGATAAGCAGGTAGAAGGAGAGTTTGGTTTACTCCACACGTAGGGCACCTGCCTATATGGAGGGAGAGAAGAAAATATTCTGCAGCCTCCAAATGATGCTAAACATTGCCTGTTTCGCCCTCAGTGCAACCAGGAACCCCAATAAGAACAATTTGTTGTACAAGACATAACCACATCTCTAAGACACAATGCCTCCCAGCATCCCTATGGGAAGTGGTTCTGTGTACAACCCCTTACCATGAGGGACAGAAGACATGCAAAGAGCACCTCATAGCCCATAGCTACTAAAGACACCTGATGTGTGCCTCCTTCAAAATGCCATTCTCCTATGAAAAGCAGTGAGAACTGAAGGCTTAGTTAAGCTTGAGGTCCTTTGAAAATCTAATTTTCAACTACAAACATTTCAAATCATTCAGTTTTCACAGCTCCAACTGACTTTTCATAATACAGTTATTCTTCTTACTTGTTGGCCTCTAAATTAGTTAGAGGAGTGTTTGGCGCTCTCAGCATTTGGAACCCAATTTCTCTTTTTCAGAAAAGTAAAGGTGTTTTACTTTAGTAAGAGATGCTTTGTAATTTTTCATTATCTAACTATTAGACAGTGACTCTAATTTTCTCCATATTTTCTGTCTCTTTTGATTAATCCTGACATCTCCATTAAATTTTATGGAATCATTCACTTAATGACATATTGCTTCCATTTCATCTTTCCTCTGTCTACATCTGCCTCTCAGTCTAGGACAAACTCTTCTGTCACAACAGGATAAAAGACCTGCAGCTAACAACAACAACAACAAAAAGTTTGAATCTCAGTGACCCAATAAGCTTTGCAAGGCTCAAGAAAAAGGATGTATGAATTTAAATCTCTGTTTTCAAGTAAAGCATTCAATCACTTTGTTCCCTTGCTTTGCTACTGATCCTAAATAACACTAAATCCTCCCAGTTACAATTTTCCAAGAAACAAAGTGGGTTTTTTTATTATTTTCTCCAGTATCGATGTGACTTTGCAAGATTGCGGAAAGACTGCTGGTCTGCCCTAAGCAGAGCATAACTTAGGCAAAAAAATCTGGGATGATTACTCAGGATCCTTATCATTTTGGTTGTTTTCCTCAAGATCATATAGTTTGGCAAATGAGCTGGAAGGACTGACGTGGCACTGCTTATTTCTGAAATATTTCAGTTTGGTCTAAACCTGAAACACTACACTCAGCTAAAATGTGCCATTTTCGTATTCTCCAGCCTACTTGAAAATTCATTTATTTGTTTGTTTTTAAAAGAAAATTAACTGTTGAAATGCATAATCTTATAAAGCTATTATATACAAGTATATTATTATAAATATTCATTAACCAATAATATTTTAATGATCCTACTTTTAATATAGGTGTTACACATTTGTTGGAGATCCTCAGCATTCATGTACTTTTTCCACTGTAATGTCATATGCCACCAGGACCTGTGGTCAATGCTAAGCATTAGGGAAGAGTGTCCTTTATGCAGAAACCCTATCTTACCAAATCCTGAGTTATCTTGCAGAGCTTGTAGGGGGATAGCATGTTATTTATGAATTACCACACCCAAAGGGGAAGACACCTTGCTCTTCATAAGCCACCTTGAAGATACCCTTAATACAAGTCACATTTAGGCAAAAAGAAAAAAAAATACAGATGAAATTAATAGATGCATGCTTCATTTTATATCCCAAATCCACTGTGGGCTTCCACTCATATGAAACTCCTTCCTTTGTCCCTGAATGTCTTTGATGTAAAACTTAATCGGGAAGTATTTTATACGATGATTATACCAACCCTTTAGACCACCACTGGTCCAGACTTTTGCTGAAAAGGAGGACGTGACTGCTGCCCACCTGATCCAACCGCCTCCCTTCATCCAGCCAGATGGAAAACCACACCAAGTAATGGATTCAGGTGAAAGCCAAACCTGTAAATGAAGCACAGAGGTCAATGGGGCTGTTCCCTGCTCTGATCACCGTGGGGCTGCACAACGCTGACTGAGGCACAAGAGAAAAGGTGACAATGACATGCAGCACTGGCGACGGAGATGAGGCTGAGCCTGCTGCTTTTGGAACTGCGGAAGATTAACGTTGTCCTGTAACCACTGCCTTAGCTTCCTTCCAACTGCTGACTATCTTGGGTTCATCTAGGGTTCTAACAAATGGTTAGCCCCCTGTGAGGTTATTTTTATTTCCACCTGCTGGAAAGGATGTATAAATCTTATGGTGAAGCGTCTCTTATGCTCTGAATTCACAAAGGTATGACATTCATTTACAGTCCATACAGACATATAACTGATAGTTTTGACCCATGTTCATGGTATGCAATGATAAAGTTAACATGAAAAATGTTGTTTCAAACTGAAAAGTCAAAGCATGCTTTTTAAATTGTTGAAATAAAACAGGTTGGCATTTACAAGGGAAAATAGTTCAATTGTGAAAAGGACTAAGGGAAATGTTCTTGCCATTTTTTGAATGGACTCTTTAATTTTTTTTTAATGATGCTTGAATCTTCCAGCTAGAGCCAAATGCATGCATAGTTTCAACCTCTCCAAATGAATTTTCCCAAGTTCCTATTTATCAAAAAAAAAAAATCCGAAAATGCATCTAGTTTTACTAGCTACCTCTTAATCTACCAAGCTAATATCTCATCCCTTTTTCTGACACAGCAGCAGGTAAGAAGTGGGATATGAAATACCCCATGCTGCTCGACACTGTTCAGTCCCAGAAAATTGCTGTTACCTCGACAGCAGCTTTTGTCCAACCCTCTCCAAGCTGTTCAGGGGATGCTTAATTAAGGTTCACAGTAACTCTGTAAGGTAAGTAAATACTACTGTCATTTTGAAAAGAAGTAAGCCAAGCCAAAAAAAAGAAGTAAAAGCACTGCCTAAAGTTAAAAAAAGCCACAACACACATATGAGAGCCAGAAGCAGAATTGCAAGAATCAGACTCATGATCTTCAAGTACTAACACCAGAAGAAGCTGACAGTCTATATGAAAATCCTCATGCTCATTAGGTTAATCACCTCTAGAAATCCTTTTCTAGCAGCCTCTTTCTCTGATCATTCCAGTTTTCTCTTTGCCTGGTACATTGTGTAAGAGGCCTCTAGGCACAATTAGCAGTCTGGCCTGCCACTAGAAAATTGTGGAAAATATTTTTTTATTAATTGCAACTGTTACCAACTTCACATGCACATTCAGGTGATAAAAGCAACACACTTTATTTCTGTTTACCAGGAAGCTGATAAGCAGACATTGAAATGATGCTATTTACATAAAGCAGGTTCGGTTCTCTCTGCATCGCTCTAATGCAGCACTCGAGGCATTCTGCCTCTCAAAGACTTAGGGCTATTGGCAGCCACCAAGCTCTACTTAGAGACAATTTCATCCTTTATACTGGATGTTCTTTGGGGGAACAGGTTTCATATTTGAAAAATGTCTAACAGATAGTGGTGCCTACAGACAAATACATAAGAAATATTCCTCTAAAAAAGTAAGATTAATATATGAATAGTGTTTAGTGGGATGTGGGTTGAAACCAACAGTTGAGCTGGTAAGAGTTGTCTGCTTGGCTATCTGGAATTTCGTGTTCTCAAGCCAGTATGTTTCTGCTCTCTATAAGTATATACAGAATACTTCTACAAAATATATATATATACACAAAAGCATTGTCTAAGGGTTCATTACTATTTTGTTTCACTAACTTTCCTCAGCCACCAAAGTTTCTAGTGACTGTGGGTTCACAGGAGAAACAAGGCCCATGCGTAGTAAATTATATTTCCATGGTATTCTCTTGATGAGAAAGACAAGCCTGAATCAATGCCTGGCCATGAACACCCTGAACTTTATTGAAGCAAGCTGGGCTCAGAATCCAGATCCCAATCATGTTGCTAGGGCACAAAATGTTTTATATCTGTCTTCAGATATCATATCTGTCATTCACTGCACAGAATTCTTGAAGTGCTTTATTGACATTAATAAACAAAACCTACACAATCTTTAAGTGTAGTGTCATTACTGGCATTTGAAGGGAGCTGTGGGAAAACAATGCTGGGCTTTGGCTGGCTGTGAATATCATTAATTGCTTCTTTAGTTGTTTTATTCTCTTTGCAAGAGACAAAAGTGGGAAGTTCGGGGAACTGAAAAGTAACAGTGATGGATCTAAGAGCCAATAGAAGAATTCATTTGATATGAATGCATATAAAATGAAAGCAAGCTGTGAAACCATCTTTTTGAGACAAGAATAGAACAATGTGTTTCTCTTACATTTTGGCAGATCATTAACAATAAGAAAAAGTAAGCTTACGACGAATCTCAAGGAAGCCTCTAGTCCAATCTCTTGTTATGATGCAGGACCAAGAGTTCATAACACCAAGTAAGAGCTGAAAGTGAGTATCCACTTACAGAGGTTCATCTGGGTTGCCCACCACTCTTACAGGTGTATTCTACTCAATCACATCGTTCAGATGCCACTCGTGTGCTACCCATATGTTTATATTTTCATTCCTTTCATGAAGGTCTCCTGTAATTACTCGAGAACAAACTAAATCCACACAGCTGAGGAACTACACTTGGGAGACCAACTGTGATATAAAAACACATGAAGAATAAACTACCTCAGTAAAAATGAATGTTGAATACCTAAAAAATAGTTATTGCGAAAGTAATTAGGTGAAACAAACAAGGCTCAAAAGAAAACAGACCTAAATGAGCTGTAGCTGGAATTGCTGAAATGTGCCAAGACTTGTGTGAATAAAGATAGCAATAAGAGGACAAAACCTTTGTGCTTTGTTAATAAATCAAAGGGAAACACAATTCCCAGACACATGCATAAACCACTGTATCTGTGGAGGAAATAATGCCATATAAGAAATGTGCCGCTGAATATATTAAAGCAGGGGAGAGACCATTCTGCAGACAAACAAATGGCAAATATCCAGTCGTCTCCCGATTAGAGATATTGACTTTGGCCAAGTATACATCACAAAATGGAAAGGAGTAAAAACAGCACAGCTTTTGGACACAAAAACAATTGCATTATCACCCAGAGATTATCAGAAAATAGGTGATGGTGAGAGATTGCGCTGGTTTGGGATGTCAGTATTAGATCTATGACCATAGACCCAGCTGCCTAACGATAAGGTCTCACATAAAGCAGGCACATCATTCCTGGATTGTTATAAGGGCTGAAAGGGGAAATTTAGGCACTGGGAAGATTTCCATGATCTACAGACAAATACCACACATCTGAACACGTTGTTTGTTCAGACAAACTGGAGCAAATGCTCAGGCTTTCGCAGATTAACTTACAGACTGATAGTTTCGGACCGTTTGAAGCAGGGAGAGAGGGAGCATCTGGGGAACAGCAATGGACAAGGGAATGGGATGGCAGCTGAAGACTGAAATGTGGCATTTCTTTGTATCCAGGTGAATAGTACCCAGCCTGAAACCAAATTTCTTCCTTATTGTCATCTTTGTGAAAGGTTCAGTGCTGCCAAGTTCTATCTGGTGCACAGGGGTCTCTATAGGCATTAGCATCCCTGGCTAAGACTGCAGTTATACGCCATAAAACCAGTAATTCATCCTGTGTAGCGGCCCATTGAAGTAACAGTATGTCAGTGTTTTTCCTGGGTCCCCAATAAGGACAATTTAGATAATTCCACTACTGAACACTATCTCTTCTTCTGGGCCCAAGATCTCCTACAATTTTTCAAGGAGGAATAAAACCCCATGACAGAAGACTTTTTATAAACATGTCCAAATTTTATTTATCATGCTAAATATGCTACTTTAAAAAAAAAGGGGGGGAGCAGAACAACAATGTAACAAAAACTGTATTAGCAGAAGTGCCTCAAATACATATATTTTTAATGTCTCTAGAATTACTGGCTCTGCTTTTTTCAAAGCTTTCCCTTCATAATGAGTATTTATCTCTCTCTGTTTTCTTTCTTTCTGTCCTCATTTCTGACATATTTCTTCTCTTCAGAATCTACAGCATCAGAATCAGAAATTTAATTATCACTTCAGCAATCTAAAAGGAAAAAAAAGTAAAGTAACTGCAGCATTTCTAGCAAAAAAATAGCCCATTGATTGTATATTCTAATTAGTTTATTTAGTTATCTTTGGCCACCTGAATACACAGGTTTCATGGTATTTCCGTTCTCTTTCTTGCCTGGCTTCATCCTGTCTCTACTTCTCTTTGTTTGAACTTTCTTACCTTTTCTCACTTACGTTGCAGCCTGACTTTTTGTTTGACTTCTGCAGGAAATTCCGTATCAGGCATAATCTCTCTGCAAAGAACAAGTGATAGTGGGAAAGAAAGCAGCCATAGCATGATAATAATTTTTTTTAATCCAAAACCCCACTGAACTTGTTCCCCATGCTTCCAAGTTCAGCAAGGCAATTGACTCAGGTGTTTGTTAAAGAATCCTCCAATCTGACAGTTGCATTGGACTTCCATTCTCTGAAGCCAAAGGCAGATATTTATGTGAAGAAAAAGATGTAGCTAACAGATCCAGGCAATAAAATTTAACTGAAATATTTTATAAGTTGAAAAGAGCTTCTAGATAAACAGAAATATTTCTGAATCCATATTTGATGGAAAACTACTGCTTTTTTTCACCTAAACCATATAATCTAACACCTGCAATTTTAACCTGCCAAACTTACCTTTATAATTATAATGATACACAAAACCAAAATATTTCCCCAATATAATGAAAAATCAAGATTTTTAAAATAGGGAAATATATTTTCTAATCAACTATAAAAAATGAATTCCATACAAGATTCTGCAAGTAAAAATAATGTTAATAGCAAAAATCCAACTATATGCTAGTTCTCCTCAGAAATGCAGACTTTGGCCTATGGTCCTGCTTGGAGGAATACCATGGGTAACTGTCCTGGAGAGAAGAGAGATCCAGGAGAGCTGGTTGATCTTCAAGGATCAGCTCCTCCGAGCTCAAGAGTGGTCTGTCCTGATGAGCAGGAAATGAAGCAAAGGTGGTGGGAGGCCTGCATGGATGAGCAAGCAGTTCCTTTCTAAACTGAAACATAAAAGGAAAAGGTACAAGAGGTGGAAGCAGAGTCAGATGCCCTGACAGGAATATAGAGACTCTCTCTGAGCATGCAGGGATGGATGAGATCAAGAAAGCCAAAACCCACCCAGAATTTAATCTGAGGAGGGACATGAAGGGCAACAATAAGGGACACCAACTACTGCTGTGAGCATAAAGCTAACATATCTTCCCTTTGGGGAGATGGATTAGTGTCAAAGGACACAGAAACACACAAAAGTCTCAATGATAAAGTGAAAAAGAACAACTTGAATGTTATCGAAATGAAGCCTTCAATACAGTCATCTGAAGATTTCTGAAACAAGATATTTTAGAATTTGCTTTTAATCTGAACTTTAGAGTGGAAGCACTTAATTGCAGTGGGAGAGAAGACAGAATGTCAAAATTTAATAATTTCCCAAGAAAGAAATTTCCAGGTTTTGGACACTAATTTTTTGCTTTGACTGTGGTCTGAACTTTTCTATGTTGAGCACAGTTTACAGGTTAATTATTTCAGCCAAGACTGATTCCAAAACACAGGTTAAAATATGTTGCTAGTTTCTCATGAGCTTTCAAATGAGTACCGTTCCTACCCCTTGATTTGGAATAATACTTCAAATTTGCAGATTTGAAGTACTGCAGAATGGGCTTTTTGTCACCCCCAAGAAAACCCATCTGGTACTGGATAAGTTATACACCTTTGGAAATCCTAGTGTGAGATAGGTCAACAGAGATTCACTAGAGCATGGCAACAAAAGACCATGAAGTGACGGTGAGCTGGACTTTCCCCATGTGCAGCTCTGCTCTCAGGGGCACCTGCAAGCTTTGCTGTGTTGCAGAGGGCAGAACTGCCTGGCAAAAAAGAAGAGGAAGAGACCTGGGTACCGCGAGAAGGGGGCAGGACATGGTGCTGGGAACGGAGAGTTCAGCAGAGAGCTGTAGCTCACGTTCATGTGATGAAAAAGTCTGGGAAAAGAAGCCAGAAGAGTTTCAGCCTGGAAGCTTGAGGTAGAAGATGTATAGTATCAGAGCTGCAGCAGCCTGAAGTCCATTGGACTCAGATAGTTCAAGGGATAGCTATTAAGATTATAGAGGAAACTTAAATTTTATCAGTTCCTAGTCATTGAAGAGACTGATTTAGCAGCCTGTCTTTTTGGAAAATTTTTGTCTTTTTTTCCTGCAATGTAGACATTGTGAACACTATGTAAATGCGACCAGAAACAACCACATTTTAGAAAAATGTTCTAAATTACTTTAAAATTAAGGCCTCAGTACTCATGCTAGCTCAAATGGATCATCATAGCATAAATTAAGGTTCAGGTGTTGAAAGAGTAATAAAGATTTCTCTCTTCCTGAGTGCAATGTAAGCACAGCTTGTACAGTTAATAAAGTTGGCTTCTGAGCAGTTTCATGTGCAGATGTATTTACAGGTGCACACATGCAGAATGTTAAGCTTTGTCATCTTAAAATAAGATATCTCTTTCTCCTTTCTCTCTTCCTGGAAGTTGATTTAGTTCATGGAACAGGTTTAAAGCTTGCTGCTTCAGATCTGCTGGTGCAGTAAGGATTCACAGCTTTTTTCAGACGCATGCACACCCAAACATGTACTCACAGTCTCAGGTGCAGTGACATCCTCATTCATTCCCATTTCTTAAAGGGTGGGAAATGATTTATTAAAGTAAGAAAGACAGCTCCTCTGCAGTAAAAAGGAAGATATAAAGATAAAATCGAAATCATATTCTTCTGCTAGAGACCAAAATATGAAACAAAAAGCAACCAATTGCAAAATAACTACTTAGATCACAACAAGACATTTTTCATCTGTAGCATTCAATGTGTTTTACAAAGACAGCCAGTATCTTTATGCCCATTTAAAAGCAGCTAAACAGAAGGGCATATGGAGGTGAAATGGAGAAGGCCACAGCAGGCATGAGAAACTGGGCAGAGAACTCAGGGTGCAATCACTGGGTAATGCTGTCTTTTTAAAGCAGGGATTTAGAGGTGTCAGCTGAGCATCCCTACCATCAATAGCAGAACAGCTCCTGGATGCCATGTGAGGTACGGGATGTGCCTTGGAAAAAGCAACTTCTCATCTGGAATTAGACAGGGATTAGAAAGTGCAGCCCACATAACTCATAATAATCTCCAGGAGCACCTTTTTGTATTTTTAAAAAACTCAGCAACAGCCGTCAGTTTGACAGCACTTTGGGGATCTGATGGAGCAGGTCAGGCTGCTGTCTACTGAGAATCCAACCAACCTGTGGAATTTCAGCATAGAAACAGTGATGCTGATTGAGTAAAGAGCTTCTCCCAATCAAGGATGAGACGAGAAGAACTTTCTCAGTGAAGAGAGTTTAGTACATGTAAATAATACTTGTGTGTTAGCTTTTCCATGTAATAAACACTGCAAATCAGCCCAAGAATGATAACAATATTTATATGTACACATATACAGAGTAGCCTCAGCATGCAATAATTTTTATATGTGAGACTGAGAAAGATTTGTCACTCTAACATGTTTCTTAATGGATCTTTATAGCGTTAATCATAAAAATAGTAGCGTTTGATTTGTACTGACAATGTGCTTATTACAGTGTAAGAAAGCATCCCTGTCTTAAAGAAGACAGAAAAACAAGACATATTAGAAGTTACATACTGAAAGGGTTTATTTTCCCTTTTTCCCCTCATCTTGCTCCACTATTTTAGATGCTTTTGCCCTGGGCCCCATCAAAAGAACAGGACAGAAGAACAGTTTTCATAGGCAAAAACTGAAGTTCCAGCTTCTAACCAGAGCTAGATTTATTTCACTAAAAATTGCACTGGCTTTATTCATCCAGGGCTTGCTTTCTCACTCAGCATTTGGACAAGCATCTCACACATTCTTCTCACTTCAAAAATCCCCAACGCTGCAGCTTGGCAGCCTGATAAGCCCCCAATCTATTCCTGCAGGCAGCTATCTCTGAGAGCCATCTTGCTGTTAACGATTACCTCATCTTCCACTGAAAAAAAATAAAAAACTCTCCATAATTTGTTCCTTGCTCCCTAAGACTGTGGTTTTCTTTCATTAGCGTTTCTGTGTCCCACCTGCAATTAAATCATCTTGGCTTCCAAAACCACATACTAGGGGTGAAATTTCTAACAATGCAGCAGCCTTTATAAACTGAAAACAGTCAGCGATTAGCATATCTTTATCCAAACCAGCCATCATATGTGTCAATTTTTCTTTTAAATCAAGCAGCAATGAGGAGGATGACTCTCAGAAATGAGCAGGATAAAAAAGCACAGACTCTCCGTGGCTCACTGTGGGACTTCAATCTTTTTTTATGAGCTACGGTAGGTTACAGGCAATGAGATTGCTTCAAGTGTCAGTATACCATTGCAAATTATTATTAACTCCATCTATCTGCCTAATTAGATAGTCCCTCCTCACAGAAACATCTCAAAGACTCATTTTCAGCGGTGCGTTTTATTTACAATGTCCTGGGAAGGTAGGAAGCTTTGGCAATAAAACTGCCTCTTGCAGAGGGGTAGAAGTTGACAGAGTAAAGGGAGTCACCCGAGGCCACAAAAGGAAATCTGTTGCCAAGCCAAAAGTTGAACCCCGGTCACTTGGATATTAGTAGGGTATTTTGCAGATTGATCAAGTAATTGATATTTTCCAATTAAATCTGGTATACCTACATAACTGGAATTCCACGGTGGACTAAGTACATGAGTTTTCAGTGGAAGAACATGTTTTCTATGTATGTGAATTAGGTGAGATTTAAAACTAGATGCCAGCTTGAAGATGGTGACTCAAAAAAAAAAAAGTAATAAATATATTCCATATTTTCATTTTGCAGGCTTAAAAGCAGGTTTGAGTAGTTCTGACGATGAACACGTAGGGGACAGATTGGATTGTCAAATGAATTTGACAGAGATGCTTTTGTGAGGCAGACAGCAGAGAGGAGCCAGAATCTGATTTCATTTCCATGTCAATAAACACCTAGTGACCAGAGGCAGGAAAAGAGAAATAGAAAAAAAGGTGTATTAAAATATAATGTATTGCAGTAAGCCATGGCCCTCCCAAAGCCTTCAAAATCAGGAGTCCAGGAGAAGTTCCTTTCTGGGCAGCAGCTGGTGATCTGACAGAACACCAATGCCCAGCTGTAATAGATTTAATTTACAGTGAATGAGTCAACAACCAGATCTGGCCTCATGAAGAAGGAAGGGCCAGAAAGACTAATAACATATTTTATGAAAGAAAATTTCTGTGCATGGCTGTAAAGGATCAGGGACTGAGGCACGACGAGATCAGAATAATCCCAAACAGAGGAGCTGACAAGCAGAGGGAGAAAAAAGTATTTAGCTGGACTGTGAAAGAATGGAAGAAGATAACTGAGGGCAAATTCAGTAGATGTGAGTGGAGATTAAGAAGGATGAACTGAGACTGATACAGCCTGATGCGTTACTATGAAACACCCAGGCTTCACAGTAAAAAGCACATCATATGAATATAGCCAGATTTTCAAATAAGCAACAAATTGTGGGAACAGAGGTGGAATAAAGCTACTAGACCTGTAAGTCAGGTCCCATTCTGAATCAGTAACTTTGTTAAGAAAGATTTATGGCTTGACTTTTGTCCCAAACTGGATATGCAACCAAGTATTTACTTGTCATGTGGATAACTGTGTGCTGACATCCTTGCCATCTTAAATAATCTGTAGTTCCCTAACCATATGTATGTGAAAATTTTTCATATGCAAACTAGACTGAACCATCAAACCCCTAAGGCTTAGACAACTGTGACTTGTCATTTCTCCGTACATGTTAGAGTTCCTTTTTTTTCCTTTCTGAAGTACTGTAGAAAATCATTTTGTGATTTCTATTTCACAGTTCACCTTGTTAAAAGTCTGCATTGATCCCCCCAGAGAGAGAAAGAGCACAAGAGAACAAGCGTACACAGAAGAGAGAAAATTCAATAAAAATCAGTCCTTAACACCCCTTGGAGACATGCAAACTCTTTCTGACATACTTGTGAGGACATTTAACTTTTTCTTCTTTCAGAAGTTGTCATGACAGCAAAATACTTTTGGCTTTTATAAAACTCCCAGGGTCTCATTCTCTCACTCAGGTCAGCAAAAGGTAGCCACATCCTGCAGAAAGAACAGTACCATTCCTCCCCTATGGCTCTAGAGCCATGGACACAGGACCATTAACCACCACCACTTACTTGTTTCTTCCAGAGCTGACGAATGCACAGGTGGAGACCCACACTGCTGCAGTTCTGAAAGGCTCTGTCTCTTCTGGGATGTGACAGGAGGATGGAGAAGGAAACGCCATTAAGTGCTCCTGCCTAAGAATTTCTGTTTGCCTGAAAGCTCTTGAATCCCCACTAAATGAAACTTCTGCATGGAGTTTCAAAGATTGGGAAGAAAAAATAATAATCAAACACACACAAAAAAAGAGCCTTAATGGCTAGCTTTGCAAAATGATAGAGGTCTTTAATTTTAATTGATTTGCATAACTTAGGTTTAATTTTATATTTCAAAATGCTTCCCAGAATTATACGTTATATATTTAAGTAGGAATTGTGAGGAGGGCTAAGAATGAGAGAGGTTTAAAGCTGTTAAGCTGGTGAGGGAGAAGTCTTTGACTATTGTGCAGACACTGGCCAGTAGCATGTGTTAATGTCGAAACTGATCCTGATAACACTGCAATATTCATATCAAGATGTAATTTGGTATTTCATCTTCTACTGAAGGGAGTTTGTTCTACTTAAACATCAAGAGGTCAGTGTTGAGGTAAAATGATCCACAGTGATTTGAATTGGTAGCTCTCTCCCTGTGGCAAACAACAGTCAGTTTGGTTTTTGGCTTGCATTAGCTGGACTTTCCCCATCTTTTTTCCAGCTTTGACATTTTGCTATGAAGTGCCACCTTCCCTTCCTGGACACTTGCTTTTAATAAGAAGCGGGATGTTTGTGTGCTTCTTTGAACAAGATCCCAGTGCTCAGAGGACTGGGCTACTGCAGAAACCAACCTTATCTCAGCTCCCCACTAGTCACCACACAGTTCAGCTGGGAGATACACAGAGCTTTTCCAATCATTGTCACAGACTTGCACTTCACAGAAGCTCTTTTTATTGCCTTTTTTTTTTTTTTTTTTTTACTGTCTTCTCCCAGAAGTAAAGTGTACTTCTGGCAAATATGGATTACTAAACCTCCGATCTATGTTTTTTTATCAGGTGGCTGCAGCATGAACTAGAGAAGCTATTGTGTGTTGACCTCAGTCAAGTGACAGCAGTTTTTATTAACCTTTGTCACATTGACTATGTTAGGAGATCAGGAAGAGGAAATTCAGCTCATTCTCACCCTGATCTTGTGTGTCACACCTTTATGACAGTGGTAAACAGGGTTTGCGGTGAAGAGCAAGTCCTCTGCCAAGCAGATAAATTCTCTGCCCAAGACTTAGAGTGAACTGGATCTCTTTGTAGAAGTATCTCTCACTATCAGTGGATGTAATTGTGGAGATACATCTTCATTTTATTTCCTAGAGTTTGAGATGTCTGGGATTAAAAAAGCAAGTGGAGCTCTGCCCCGTCATTCACTTGTTTAAATTGGCAATGAATGTTGTTCTATGCAGCTTTATGGCTGCTAAACAGGACTCTGCCTCTTAATCCATTCACTAAGGAACGGCTGTTTACAGGGAAGCAGGATAGTCTGGGATGTGGATGCTGGATTTAACTGTTCGCTCTATCACAAATTTCCTTGTGTATCACTGATCAAATCACTTAGACTTTGTGTGTCTTAGATCAGTAAGACAAGGACAAATAAGAGTTCCTTATTTCTGGGAGGGCTGGTGGAGACAAAAAATCTGAAGTTTCATGAGGTGCACAGGAATAGCTAGGGTGTATTTCTCTCAAAGAAGCTAAACCAGGTAAAAGCAGTTTTTTAAAAAAAATCATTTATGAGCAGTTCCAGCTCTTCCTCTTCTGCTGGCAGAAATAGCAAAGAGACAAGTGACTAAATGCACTAACATCTCCCCTTCATCCTTCGGGCTGTTCCCTTCAGTTCATGACTGACACGTGTATGAAGATCCAGAGCTTTTAAAAGCATGGCAGGAGGAAGAGCCATTTCTGCTGCTTGTGCACTGGTTTAAGAGAAAATATTGGACTTCGGGGTTATCAGTCCTGCATCCTCAAGCCTGTTCCCTCCTTCATTTCATCTCCTCTCAGATTTTCCTTCAAGGCACTGAGTTTCGTGTCCACCTCAGCCTAGCACATCATATTTTAGTCTGGGATTTCCCAGACCCAAAAACTTCCATGGAAAGAACATAAATTGAGCTGTCTTCTCAACTTCTCACTAGAGCTACTGTATACACACAGTCTTTCTCTGTAAGAGCAGCAGTGTCTGTAAGACCACAAAATTAAAGGATATCTAACAGCCACCTATGCAGCCTTTCACCATTGCAGAAGTCCACCTTTCTGTCAGAGCTGTTATGCCTGTTGAGCATCAAGCTTCCAGAAATCCCATATAGTCAAAATCCTCACATTTTGTCCAAAGCAAAGAAAGAGGATTTGGCTGGGAGCATTCAGTTACACAGCTGTCATATAGCAGGCACATTTGGCTCTATCATTCCTCTTATTTAGTTAATCTTTTTATTTCCTGGGTTGAGGACCAATAATGTCTGGATGGAAAAAGACGACTACTTCTTGAGTCCTTTCCATCTCCAGAGGTCAAAAACTGTCTACTAACTTTAGCTTCATTGACTTTCTTGATTTAGTTTCAGGAAAGAGAGTATTGTGTGAAATTCTCTGATCAGCTACCCTCATCCCCAGGAAGGTTTAATGCTATGTCATACCTCATATCTATACTTTTCTTTTGCTTTTGGAAATCAGTTAATCTTGCTTTCTCTAGGTCCTTCCCAAATACAAAAGTTTGACTGATAAGCCATAAATGTAATGATATGTAGTTAACATTCCTTTTCCTAGACAAACAAAACAAAGCAAAACAGAACAGAACAAAACAAAACACCTTTCCCTTGGTGGTCAGATAATGAGTTAAAGTTTTTATTTCTCAATAGATGTTCCTCAAACTGTTTGAAACTTCAGTTCAGGTGGGAGAATCTGGGCTTGAAACATTTCCCAAAGTAAACCTCATTTCATTTTCACTGCCACCTGCTATTTCCCCATGGTGCACAAACAGTTACGCATTAAAAATTCTGGCTGTGTCTAGAGAAGATAAAATGTCATCAGACTATAAGGCTGAGGGCCTGATTTGATAATGAGCTTTCCCTGTTCCACAACAAAATACTAAATAAGTAAAAATATTTTTGCAATTATTTCTAATATCAAAAAACCCCAAATCACTACTTTTCTCTGTGCTAGATTAATTTTCAAAACTAAAGCAAAAAGTACGCTTTTCAGTGGGCTGTAAGAAGAAGTTATGAACAACCAAAGAGTTTGAAGATGGTTAGCCTCCTTTCTTTGACTAGTGGAAGCCTGCAACTATTGTCAAATCAGTAAAATTCCAGCAGGTCGACACAGTTCTATGTGTCTACAGTAATTTTAAGTATTTCTGGGACACTGGAATTCCCGAAGTTTTCATAACTGAAACAGCAGCTTAAAACTTTGTGGCAGACTATACACCTGATCTAGCAATATATTTAATCCTATTTATATCTTTTAGGCATATGAATAATCCAGATGAATCAGTGAGATTGTGACTATCGTTAATGTTCAATGTGTATTTAACCAAATCAGTTAACTACTCACCAAATCAGGACCTATGTGAAAATGGACCGGGACTGTTGAGGTTTTCTTGGTTTAAAAAAAGGGAGAAATCAGCAGGGAAAGGCTGGCTCAGCTCTTGCAGCCTCCAGGTAGAACTCACTCTGGAATACAACAGAGCTCAGGCACTAACCTTCTGGGAAAGATAAGGAACAAAAATCCTAGAAGAAAAAAAAATTCTCCAAATGTATTTCTGAAACACTACATTTTGTTTTCATTACCCTTGTTTTTCAGTATTTATAAAATTCATGTAATTAATTAAGGTCAGAAAAAAAATTTCTTTATCTATGGTTTTATCTTCATAAAAAAGGGATTTCTGAAGCTGGATTGCTGCTGCTATTTAATATCTCAAGGCACAGTGTAAGTCCACTTATGACACATTTGTTGATTACCTCATCAAAAAGGAACTAAAAATAAAAGCAATAAACAGTGGTCTGTGAACACTGAGAACACAAGAAATGTAAAAAAACCCCATAGGAATATCATATATTTGAAGAATAAAATCAACATATATTCTTCTAACTCTTTTTCATACTAATAACCAAGTGATTCTTCTAATAAAACGAAGCCCTTATTTGTCTTTAAATTACAGTATTTCTCTGCCATGGTAGACAAGAAGCAAAGGACAGATGTTAGTAACCACTTCTGAGAAAGACAGTATGTCACATTTATTTGATACTTTCACGTGCATTTCATGCACATTTCCTGTGCATTTCTAAATTGTATCCCATCACCTGCCTTGTAGTCCACCCCCTAGTCAATATCTCTTCAATTTGGCTAGCAGGATGCTCTGGAATAGTGTGTAGAAAGCTGTGCTAAATGACATGTGCTTGCAAACAACATAAATTTCTCTCCCTTCATCCACAACATCAGTCATTCCATCATAGAAGACACAATTTGCTCCTGGTAAATCCATGCTGGCTTCTTCAAATCACCTTCCAGTACTTTGTGTGCCTGGAAACAGTTTCCATCAGGACACGGTCTCCAACCTTTTGGAGGCTGAATGGAGGCTGACTAGCCCATAGCCCAGACTGTCCTTGTTACCTTTTTTAAAAGATGGACAGGATCTCAGCTACACAGTTCACAAGATTTCCAAACTCACACACTGGTGCACTACAAAGTTACCTCTTTCTTTTTTTCTCGCTAAAACAAAACACTTGATGTCCTTATGTTGAAGATAGCCATTACAATACTTATTTCCTCATATTGTTACCCTTATAGAAACAAACAAAAATAGCTAGCTCTCTCAAAAAAGAGGAGTGGTTTCTGGTTACATGCTTGTTATTGCTGAGAGCTAAGTAGAAATAAGACGCAGTTGAATACGGGTCAGTACTGTGCAGAAAGCCCGATACTTCTCTGAAACACGGGACTTTTAAAGTGTGCTTTGAGCAACAGCACAGCTCACACACTTTATGGTCGGGACATTCTGTAGGCATGACATTCATTAGCATGTGCCAGACAGTTCACACACATTGCATATATGAAATTCCAGAAGGGATCATGATAGGGAAATGTTACTTGGATGTCAGTGGTACTTTAAAGTATTGTTGTCCAGAACGGTGGAACCTCCATCCCCTGAGGGATTTTAATAGATGACAGTTAGTCAAATGCCTCTCAGGGATGGTGGGTACATTCAGGTTAGGTACAGTAGACCCTGAATTAAGGTTCAGAATTAGAAGACCTATTGAGTTCCCCTCCAGTGAAATCTTGCTTAATCATCAGGACTCAGCCATGAGATTCAGCAGAAAAGGAAATGAAATGAAAGTCATGACATCGGATTTCCAAGAAATTACCCACTTCCATTTCAGTTAGCGAAACAATCCCCTAACTTAGTATTGATAAATGATGTGTTTCAGGTAAGATGTAAAACCTAGATCCTAAATTCATAAAGCTAGCAATTTCCTCAGAGAAGTGTTTTTATTTTCCAAAAGATTGAATCAACTCCTTCCCCTACTGAGTCCCACTTTGTGTCACTCACAGTTTATTTGTCATATGCAGCTACAGTTGGACACTCTGTTCTTTCTCCTTTTCAGTCATAAACTGTTGGGCCTCTTAAACAGCTCCTGCCTTTCAGAGAGTCACAAAGTAATTGCTCAATTGACTTCATTTTAGAGGGGATGAAGTGATTCTTGTATACTGCTGGCAGAGCTCTTCAGGTTGAAAGGAGCTTTGAGAAGACAAGGTGACGTTATTCTACAAGCCAAGGAGACAAAGGACAACAGTGTTAGCAGGCAAAGGCATAAGTGGCTCCAAAATCTGATATACTTTATGCCATCATGCACTGAGATATGCACTAAAGGTACAAATCGAGGCATATCAGCACTACAGCAAAAGGTGTTAACTTACAGTTTTCTGGATGTTACAAAACTTCAATTAGTTCTGAGAACAAGATGTTTTATTTATATACTGAACTTCACCATGAACCAGTCAATGTGCATCAGTGGTATCAGGGGTGAGGTTTTGTAACAGTGAAATGTACTTCTGAATCTCTTTGGGTTTTAATGCTCATTGACTTGGACAGGTAATCAATTGCTGCATCTCCAAAGGCGCATAGATATTGACTTTGGTCTCCAAAAGACTTTATAAAGAGTCATTTGGGGGATACTTTCACTTCAAATTGAATTGTGGACCATTAAATCTCTTTAGTAAAATACTGGAATGAACACTAGATGTCAATGCTCCTTCTGCATTTTTAAATAGAACACAAATGCTCCTGGCTGAAGATGAGGTTCCTAGAAGGATCCCAGCTTGTTCTTTTTCTCTGGCAGATTCTTTAAATCATTATAGATTTTATTTCCCCTGCAGACAAAATGCGTTACTTTTACAATACTCACTCTGCTTCTCCCACAAGACTATAACACAGGTACCTCCTTAGCATTAGGCATGGATCAGCTGTGCAAATTCTGGAGAGAAGGGAGGAGGAGAAAGGATATAGCAATCAATTAGTTTGATACTTATCTCTTGGTTTCTTGCCTACACAGATGATAAAGGACATGGGGATGAAAGGAGATGGGAAAATCTTATTTTAAACAGTGGCTTTTTGTTACATGTTACCTACTATGCATCTGTACAGAAGATTAGCTTTTTTTCCACCTTGCTGAAAAATGAATGATACTAATGGAATCTACAGGATTAATAAATGTGGATGACTCAGCTTGCTTGGCAGTAGCCAATACATTGGAATTCCTGCCCTTTTGCCAGATCACTTCTATGAACTGTCAGTTTGAGACGAACTAGCAAACTAGTAGCAAACATACTAAGTAGCAAGCACAAACAAAAGACACTTTTTCAAAAAGGAAGTAGTGTTTACAAAGAAGAATGTAGTAATGCAGCAGTGGAGGCTGTAGTGACCTTTCTATGACTCATTAATAGTTCTTAGGATGTTCTGTATGAACAAGTTTAGGCCTTATAACATATAAAACATGAGTGTTATGTAAATATTTTAGCTAAGTATACTAGCTATATTTTTCTTGTATGCAATGTATTTACTGTGACATATTTATCATGTCCAAGATCATACACCCTACTAGATATTTTTTCTTCAGTAAAAAACCAATGTGCCTCGAAATCCTCTGTAGCTCCAGTTTATGCCTGCGAGTCAGTATCTTCCACGTGTCCTTAGCCCTCCCACCACCTGACACTGGCCTTCAGCTTCCACACTGAGCCAGTCCTGCAGCAAGCCAGTATTTCTGAGATTCAGGACAGAAGCCTCTGCACTGTGAGCCAGGCAGGGATGAGGAAGCCAGGTGTGTGTCAATGTCACAGTGTCAGGCAACCGAGAGCGTAGCTCTGGTTTACCAGCCAGTTCTTGATTCTCCCCTAGCCCTCCTGGCTTCTTTGAGCCCAATACCAGGTATACATATCCTGCGCTACATTTGCCCACCCTATCCTTTCCAGGCACAAGACCCAGGAGCTCCCTCTGCCCCATGAAAGGCTAAAAGTTGGCCTCAGAATATGCAGAGGTACTCCCTGCTCCAAAATTAGCAAGGTGGTACTAGTGCCAAAGGTAGGTGCTAATTCAGTGGAAGGGTCAGGGGAAGGTGTGTTGGAGGTAACGGGTTTCACAAAGGGCACTGAGACCTTCATGCATTGTAAAGTACAAAAATGCTATTTTATTATCAGGAAAAAAACTCCTTTGTCATTCTGAAGTTATATTGTCTTCAAACAAACAGGCTGTTAAGAAGGGGAGTCCCCGTTTAGCAGAAGAGACAGGCTGTCTGTACCCCTGGGAGACTAAAAAATGTAGATAGATCAAAAGGCAGATAGACAGATAGGCAGGCGGGCAGACAAATAGAAAAACAGTCTGGCCTGCCTGCCTGCCTGTCAGTCCAAGTACTTAGAGCCCACATTAGAATATATTTCCACAGAAGTTAATCCAAAAATATTTCCAAAGAAATTAATAAACAAAGAATACTCTTACTTCATCAGTATGCATCCCTAGAAGTACAGGATAAGCAGCTATCTCTGCCTGCAATCCCCATCTGAGACTGGACTTCAGTCTCTGGATCCCTTCATCACCAGTAAGGTCCATTGCTGCAGACTGTGAAGGTTGGTCACAACACTTCCTACTACACATCTGAGAAAAACGAAAACCAAACTTCCCAAAACAGAGCCTCTGACCCTTGGTTCTCTGTGAAGAAAAGCTTTGTGTTCTCACCCGCATCTCCTCTCCTCCGCTGAACCTCTCCTCCCAGACTGCTCTCACTGCCTTGGCCTTGGGAAGTAACATGGTTTCTACAGGGGTTTGGAGATATACCATACTCCAGACCTGTGATCTTCATCAGCTGCATAAACTCCAGGAGAGAAAAGGCCTTTTTTTGGGAATACTGCAGAGCCTAGAGCTCCTTTTAATCCATAAATAAGATTTGTAATGCTGCACTGAGGACAGACAATGAAAATGCCCTGATTTTAGATATTAAACTACCCCCCAAAAATATATCCAAGGGGGTTTATATGCACTGAATAATAAAGCTATTCCTCTCAACAAGCAGCATAGCAAGTGGTTAAACTTATCATCACTCTTATTACATGTTATTTGTCTCTCTGGTGTTTTTATCTGATAGTATTTGGTTTTCTTTTATTCATGCCTCCCTAACCCTACTTCACAGGTATTTTTAGTCTTGGTGTTTATGCTGTTTTTGATTAGCCTTTCTGCACACTAATTTATGTGTATGGTCAAAGGTGATTTGTGATCTCTGTGCCCGAAATAATTGCTTGTTTTTCCTGTCTCTGCATCTTGTTTTGTGCCCCTCTCATCTCTGCTTGTACTCTTTACCTGTTCCTTCCAAGTCCAGAGCACCTTCTATTTTCTCCAGCTATCCCCTTAATTTTCTCCATAATTCTGAGACCTAAGATTTGCCAAAAATTTTGCCACATGCATCTCTGCCACTTCAGGTTTGCAAACTCTTCCCTGGAGTTGCAGAACTGAAGCAATTCAAAGCATGGCTGAGGGAAGGAGAGCATGCGGTTCAGTTCCCCTCACTGTATTGGCAAGAAACAGAATGATTTGCTGCCACACAGTGATGGGAAAATCCAGGCTGGATACAAGAAACAGCAGCAGACAGAGAAATGTTTAAACGTACCTTTACCCAGGTGACATCAAAGCCTTTTTACTGCCTCATCTTTCTGCTTCCTTCCACACCCTCAGAGCTGCTCACTTATATGCGCCTGTCTATTCATTAACAACTAATTAAGGCGTACATCTGCTGCAGCTTTAGATCAGCATTGCATTCCCCCACATTAAAACTGCCTGGAGCCTTCTATGTTTTCTTCATATTTGTTTCCGGTGCACTAAGAGCAAAAAAAGCTTTTTTTTTATGCTGATTGACAAACAGAGGGAAAACAAACTCTGGGTTTTGAAGAAGATGAAAGAGCAGAATATGCTTCTCATCCGAAAACAATCTCTCCTCAGGGATGTGCCCCAGAGAGGCGTGAGGGTTTCTTTTAATTAAAAGAGCAATGAAGAGAAAAGAGTATCACAGCTGTAGATGCGACAGTCAGGACAGAAACTGACTGTAAAAGCAGAGGTTTGGTCTTTTTTTGCCATGGGAAGCTGTTGCACTCTATCACTTTACCTCACTTACTTAGCTGCTTGCTTCCAGCCCATTTCTACATACCCAAAAGGTAAGCCAATGCCACAGATTAATGGCCAAACATGAGATGATTTCCTAACTAGATTTCATACCATCCCTCAAGGTGCATTACTTACAGAGATCATCAGTGACATGCAAAATGATGTTCCAGAAAGCCCTGTTAACGGGTAACACCTCCCCTCTTTTTTTTCTTCTTAAAAAGCATAGTCACAGCTGGTTCTGACAGGTCCAAGAAATGGAGATGAAGCAAGCAGTCCCACTGTCTGCTGGCACAGCTAGTCTTGCCCATTCTCTTTCTGAACATGGACAGATTTCTCCTCCAAGTTACTAAATAGAGATCTAGAGGAATGATCCTGTGTATTTTCCAGTCATCCCTAAGTACACCATTGCTTGGCCACTGGACTTCTTGCTTTCTACCAACCTTTCCAACAAATGCAACGTGCAATTTCAGAAGGATGCTAAAATGCTAAACTCCAGACCAGGAGCAAAATGTATAAACCAAAGGGCTTTATGATAAAACAGCATGCAGTGTTGAGCCATTACTTTTATCAGAAGTGACTGTAGTTTCTTCTCGATACAAAGAATACCCCGCTGTGGCATTTCAGCACAGAAATATCCACCATAAAGACAGACTCATGTAGCAAGACAACGCTGCCTGCCTCACTGCCAACAAGAAAAGACTTCCATATGGTCCACAGCTCTCAGACAATATTGCATATATGGATAAAATTATTTAGATTGTGGCTGTCATCACTCAGGTTCTTTGACTTGTTGATGCTCCAGAAAGACCTGTGGTTTAATTGCTTAATGTGGAGCTTTGGTGGTAAAGCACTTAGAGACATGACCACGGCTATCATTTTCTGAGAAAACCTTCCATATATTTCATCTGGATCTGCTTGAAACAGAAATATAGTTTTTGTCCCAGCTGTGAGAAACAGAATTGGCATACCTAGAAGTCAATAGCTTTGTTTTGCTTTTATTTGTCAATTTGATTATACTTATATTTATTTTGAAAGACTTAAATATTGATAGCATGTGTAAACTGCAAAGGAAAGTTTCATGGATAGATTTTAAGAGTGGAGATCTTTTTTCCTCTCCTCCTTTACACAGTAGGCCAAAAATCTCACATAAAACTCTCAAGAAGAAATCACTTATCTTATTTTGAGCATTAAGATATCTTTTATAAAGATATTGAGACTTGATTTAATAGCTGCCAGTGACGGAGAATCCATCATAACTGGAGGAAAGTTGTTCCACTGATTAATTACTCTCTTTGAATTTACCTTAGTCTAGCTTCCAGCTCCTGAATCTCATGGATTCATCTTCCTGACAGAAATACCACCTACAATAAGCCATCTCTTCCCACTATCACCTCTTAATTTTCTCTTTGATGTACTAAATAGATTAAATTTTCTTGGTTTCTCCCTAGAAAAAAAATATTTTCTTATTATTCTTTTCTGAATCCTTTTCAATCCTTCATCAGTTTTTTGGAAAGATGACTATTAGAACTCAAAACAAAAGTGTATCATTAGTGCCAGAGGTTCATGACTCATAACAACAGTTATAATTCTCACTTAAGCAATTCAAATAGCTAGAAAGAAACATACAAGTCCCTCTTCATGCCATGACAACTGCAAAGATAGTACTCCCTTGTTCATATATGATATTTCCTGACTAATTCTTCAGAAGTTGTACTGAACCTTAGCTACATCAGATTGTCTACTCATTTTCAGTTGTTTCGCTGCTCTGGTGCTCTTCAGTTACTGATTTCAAGGATGAAGTCCCAGTTTTCTAAGACTGACACATTTTCTGCATGCCTGGAAATACAATCTTGTAAGGTGACCACACAAAAACGTTTGTGTTGAAGTACATGCTTGTTTACTTCTGTAAGTGATCCAGAGCAGCCTCTATACCCCATATACAATCTATCATTATTATTCATTCACTAATTCTGTGTCATCAGAAATTTTACGAATGTGGTATTTACAGGTGTAGTCCTCCTGCATTAGCCTGGGTCAAGAATAAACAGTGGCAGCATCTGCCCAGAAACCAATCCATGGGGCTGTGACTTGAACTTTTACAGTTACTCTCACTCAGTCACTACCCTGCTTTTGTGGGCTCTCTTGATTTTGTTTAGTGGTAATTTTCTCATCAGAACATTGTGCCAGTGTATCATCTGTCTCAAAAATGCCTTGGATATATTATATCACAGAGATACCTTCACTGAACACATCTGAGATCTCAAAAATGACACTGTTTGTTTGACAGGATCTATCTTCTATAAAAGCATGCTGATGGCATTAATTATACTGCCATTTCTTTCTGCTTTCCCATTTGTATCCCATCACTGCCTTTCGATGATTTTGCCATGAGCAGTCGCTTTATGGTTTCCCAGGCAAATTTGCTGAACTCTAATTAAAATTATAATGCATATGATTATATACTGGAACATTCCCATTTTTTCCAAGATTTGTTTTTAAAAAAATAAATAATCCATGTCTAAGGGAGTTCTTTACCCATTCTTTTCCTTTCTTTAAGAAAGTACTCAACTGCTGTTTTTCAACACCCCTTATGATTAACATTAGAATAGGAAGGATTTCATTATTACTCTAATATACGACTACAGCATTCTGCTTCTTTTGGGGTACTACATATTTATGAGTATATATGGAACACTAGCTTTTTGTGCATCCTAAGATGATGTTTTGCAGACTGGATCTGTACAGAGGTATAATATCTATTTTAGCAGAAATAAATAAGGTGATTATACTCCAAAGTTTACTAGAAGTTTAGACCAAGAGAGCAGAACCCCATACAGAGCAGAAAGAACGAGTTTACGATCATGCTTGTGAATTCTGAAACCTTATTCTACTCTTTCTTGTGCACATATTTCCAGTTTTCCTGATGGTATCATTTTCTTTCCTCAGACAAATGGACATAGTGGAAGAACATTTGAGTTTCATCAGAATTTTACTTAATACTGGCAAAATATTGTTTTTATTCATGAATCATAATTCATGGGAAAGCAGAAACTGTTTATAGAATGTATAACTTGGACTGGTCAAAAATATTTTTATTTCAAAGAGCGTGTTTTGATGAAAAACTGTCCCCAACTGAAAAAAATGCTTTATTATTGGATAAAATAAAATTCCAATTTATTTTACTCCATCTCCTTGAACAGGGAGTACCAAAAAGAGACTTTTTAAAATCCCTTTTTTCTCATGTTTTTGCAGTTTTGAAACTGAGAAAAAGGAAGAGCACAATACAAAAATGAAAATGTAGATAAATTTTTCAGGGAAAAAAATAATTGTGGAAAATATTAAGAGAATAGAACTAAACTTTTCTTTGAAAACTTTCCATGAACCGTATTTCTCTTTTTGATTGACTCTAGTTGTGTCATCCAGAGCAGGAACAGAAACAATCACCATGTGATACAATAGGACACAGTTTGAATGGTAAATCACTGGGATGAAACACTCAAATTAATATTAGCTACGTGAGTGAAATGGGTTGGAACAAACTATTCATCAAACAATTTTAAATAATAAACTAATTAATGCGAATTGTGATGTGTTCATGGAGAAATAACAAATGCAAAAAGGGCAAATTTCACTGTCGAATTGTTCTCAGAGAATAATTCATCTAGCTGCAGAAGACAGAGAAAAGAGTTGAATGCTAATGGGTAGGAATAAGGAGAACATAGCATAGAAAAAGAGCTAATTCATAGATAGCAGTAAGTCTACTGACTGCTTGGGAAAAAAGGAACTAGATACTGCTGACTCTCTTGAAAAGTTGGATGTACCTTAGCTTTAAGCCCATGCATTAGATTTTGCAACATTAATATTTCAGACTGTAGGCTCTCCAATAAAGTATCTTAAAATGAATGTGCAGCATGTAATAGAAAGAAGCTCTGCTCTCAGCCAGGTTAACTAACCTTAAAGGAAATTATAACAGTTAGTAATAATACGTGGTTATAGAACTATTTGTTTCATTCTGCTAAATTTTATAGAACCTCAATAAGATAAAACATTGTATTAGAATAATCATATAAAACAAATCCTGCAGAGTCATGATACACTCATTTTAAACACAATCTGTGATCTTCAGTTTTATTTATTTGTCTGTTTGACAGTACTCTCACACTTGCTCGCTGGACACTGCAGCCCCATAGAACCAGCTCCTGTTTCAGTAACGCGGAGCTGTCAGGAGGGTTCCAAGTCATTTGTGCATTAAGCATCTCCTCAGCATTTGCTGTTTCATTATGGTAGAGCAGTAATACATGCACATATGTATACACACAAAGACCTGAATGCACAGCTCATTTCTTTCTGGATTATATTGCTTAGTTTTGGAGAGGGGTTAGAGAAAGGGAACTGGGATGTCAGTTGTCATTGATTTCCAAGATAAATGAGGAATTGAACAGCAAAATCCTGCCCAGCCAAAAGATAACAACACTTAAATACAGTCCAAGCAGTAAGCAAAGGATTAGCTTTGCTGAAGTATCAGAACTGCTTTTAGATAATATTAATTTCAAGTAGATGAATGTAGATACATTTCTGTTTCAAGGCGAGGAACACTGATTTTTTCTCTTTTTCAGTTTCAACTCGTTACTAGTTATATCCCCAATGGACATTATAGGATACCCCACTGTTTACTACAAGCTTAAGTTTCTGTACTAAAAATATCTGATTTTGTTCTGCATTCTTCATCAAACCTATTTTAACAAGGTAATAATTATATGCACGCTCTTCAGCTGTCAAATATATGTTAAATGGGGAAACATTTATTAAATGTGAGCACTAATGCCAAGAGAACCAGTTACCACGACATTTCTTAAAAAAGAACAGAAGAAGCTGTTCAACACCTGCATAGTCTGTTTTGTACCAAACTGCTCTAATTAGCACATTTTGAGATATGATTAGAGCACTAGAGGAAGCTTTCCAAATGCCATTAATTATGGATGTGATCTTAAATTATTCACTTTGAATATTTTTTCTTACTATGCCCCTTTTATCTTCCACTAACTTTTTGTTGCATCCTAGAACATATCCAATTAAACCTCAATGGAAGTTTGTTATGCTAAAGAAAAGGTAAACTGGAAATTAATCACCTTTTTTTTTCTGCGGTGCTTGTCCTAAAAAGGGAGAATGTGGGTTAGAGTAAATTTTTTTCCTCTTAAATGTTCATCATTCTCTACCTCTACCAGTACTGGAAGAGCAATACTCATGCAATCATTAAGCATGAAAGTTTCCATCTCTCACTAAAGCAATATTATGGAATGCAACAAAATATTTACATAACCATTAATTCTTATTCCTTTTAAAGATTACTATATCAGACCAGCTATCCAAGCCTCTGGTATATCACTGGTAGAGTCATATGTGGAGTCTAATAGCTTGTGACCAACTGAAGAACCTTTTCCAGGCTCACATGTAACCAGACCTGTCAGAAATAAGTCCGTGCAAAGACAGGAGGATGGCACTAGGAAGGAGGGAGACAGAGAGAGAGAAGGGTGGAGTCATAATGGAAGAAAAAGGAAAGATATGTGGTGAGCAAAGCTGAACACAGTCCAAGGTGAGAAGCAGACTGAGAAGGAATGATTGACAGAGGAAGGCAGTGAGGGGACCTTTTCCTTAAAGTAGCACAGGTGCCTGCTTTCAGGTTGCGGATGGTGCAGGGCGCCGTGACGTCCAGGGCTGTGATCCAACACGGTACTGAGGCTGCTGCTCCCTGCACCAATATCGGTCTCAGAAAGATCATCTGGGCACCAGCTTTTTGCAGCTTTACAGAGATACTGGCTGGAACCTTGGGTACCTGGCCCAGGTATCATACTAACTCACATGCTCATATCCACATGTCCTAAATACCTCTGCAGTGACAAATGTGGATGGCACCAGTGAGTAAACTGCTCTTGCTCCCTCTTCTCTCTTATTTTTTCCCTTCCACACATTAATCTGACTTGCTGGTGCCCTTAGCAGGACACAACATTTTTGCAGAGATAAAGAAAGAGAATTCATATACATCTGTTTAAAAAAAAAGCTCACGTCTACACATAATACACAGAGACATAGTAAAAGGCTCCCCTGTATGTCCTCCAGACTAAGCAGAATAGTCAAACAACCCTAGTACATCCAACAACTGAACATTGCCCTGGATTTTATCTTTTTTTCTAGGTTTAAGTTCCTTCTTTAAAGCTTCCTCTGGGACCTGTTAGAAGCTACTAGCACATACTTGTTTTGTTAAAGACTGCTGATAAAATCCAGTGAAAAGGAATGACAATTCTCTTAAGGTGTTTAAAACATGTGGCTGTAGAAAACAGACAGAAGATGAGCTGTACTCCAAACTGGAGTGCTATCACTTCACACAATAGCCACATCCTTCTTAAATGTAAACAGAGCTGAAGTTGGTCTCCGGATAGGAAATCTCCAAGGAAAACACATCTAGGAGCAATCATTCAGAAATCTGTTCTCTCACCAATTCAGTGATGTTTGGTTGGTGTCATGTGCAAGCTGTCATCTTACTTATAAGATAAGGGGGAATTTCTCTTGCATTTGGCATCATTAAAGCTCTTCAGAGAGACTATTTCTGACATCCTGAATGAATACCTTATGTGGCTATCACCTACAGTCTACTAAAGTACTTCTGATGTTTAATGTTTTACCTTGTCTTATTCATTAACTTCCTCTTGTCTTGAAAATAACTCCTGTGATCTTGGCATGAGGTGCTGTATCCCTAGACATTACCAAGAATTCACTCACATGCTTGAGTGGGCTAGAGATCAGGCTCAAACCAGGTAGATATCCCATTCCTTATCCTCACTAAATCAATGGAGGTTGCATCATCTCTTACAGCTGCATCGCATTATCAGGTCAATCAGAAACCCTATAGAACTAAGTGAAAATGTAAAAGGTACTCTGCCATTCATGAGGATGGGGGAGAGAGAGACTGTTATTAGGTGAATAAAATAGATTTAAAGGGTTTTTACTGTCCTTTGCAGCCTTGTAACCTTACCCATTTCATTTCTCCATGTTCATACCTTATCCTCCATGATCACTTGAGACTCTAAGATACCATAACAAGGAGAGTAGGATTCCCTTGAGGTAGTCATTCTTTGCCCTCAAGGTCTTGGCATTGTACAGCGATGGCTCTGTGCAGTGAGCAAGAAGCTCTCTGCCACCTGGAACCAGCTCAAAGTCACCATCAAGTTGGCAAAGATCTATGAAAAAGATAACATTTCTAATCAGTCTATCAGCAAAAGGAAAATCTCATGGAAAAAGCAGGTGCTTATAGAATGGAATCCTATCTTTAGTGCTATGTACACACTGTTTGGCTTATACCTTGAAGTTTTGAAAGAAAGAAGTTATTGATTTTGTAAGTTCATATTGCCTTTGCAATATTGCCAGTTGCCTGCAAAAGCGTACTGGGAAAAAGAAAAAATGAACAAAAGGCAGGAAAAAGAGGAAAAGCTGAACAAAAGGCAGGGAACTATAACGGAACCCAAATCTTCTGTGCTAACTTCTCTGCCTACAGTTACAGATGTGTAAGTACATAACTCTAGAGTATATAACTCCAAAGAAATAACACTAATATAACTCAGAGTCACTTCATTGACTTTCTCAGTAAAATTGAGATCAACAGAAGAATCAAAATCACTGCAAGAAATATCTCACATATGAGCTGTGACTCTTTGGTATCTTAACATTGCTTACCATCATTAATATTGTCACAAAACATTGCCCTGAGCGTGACAGAGACATCCCAGCAGAGGACTATTTCAAATGCTCTCAAACATCACCATATACTGTATTTCACACACAAAAAATTAACATGTGTCATTTATATTCTTTATATTGGATATTCAATGCATATCTTCCTGGCAACTTGTTAGGACTGACATCAGGGGAGGTGGAAGAGAATTTCAGACACCCTGCACATGACACTCCTAACACATTGAAAAATTAATGAAAATTACTTCTATTTAAAGTGAGTTTTGCCAAAATTTATTTTACCTTATTTTTGCTGAAAACCTTGGATTTCTTGTTCCTACAGCCTACTATAGGTATGGCACCAGATAATACTAGTGGCTTCAAATCTAGTGCTAACCAAGGTGCACCCTATGTGAAATGAGCCATAACAGGTCCTAAATGGAAGCTGTCTGTATCACATAAATGTTATTCTCTAGTTGCCTCAGTATGAAACATAAGCAGATGGGCTAAGGTACCAATAGATGAGAGAGACTGAATAACACTCTCATATTTGACAGCTACTCCTGAAGGTCTGGAGTGGGGCATCTTAGAAAGTAATCATTCATGCCCACTCAATTTTACATGGATGGAGGATTTTTTTCTTTTTCCACTTTTAGGTGTTGAACAAACATCTTCTTCCAGAATTAAATATATTGGAGAAATTATCAAAAAACATTTGCTCTGCCTTCACCCATTTTCAGCTGTATTGGTGGGTGTTCCGCACACTTTTATTTGCATTAGGAGAGAAAGTGAGCAGGAAGGAAATGAAGATGAATACCAGTCAGTGTTGTGAAAACTGATCTACTGATGCAAAAATGATGTATCTGGCAAATCTTCCGTTAATCAGCAAGAAGACTTGCTGTAACCATAGATCCTCCATGGTACACGTGTGTTTATAGTCATATAAGAGTTTCCTGAGTAGCTTGGGACACAGCTTATCTGTCCCATCTCCCTCTCACTCTTCTCCCCTCTGAACTTCTAGGAGAATTCAGTGTGTCCAAAATGAGAAAGATAAATAATGAAAGAAGAGGGCGAAAAGAGAGCGGGGAAGAGAAAATACAATACAATGCAATACAATAAAATACCTATCCTTGCATTACCAGCCAGAGAAATCCTACCAATCCATCACACTGGAATAAACTCCCAAGAAAGTAACGGTGCATGGTTTAGGAAACTCCAGACAGGGTCTCTCTCACATTCAGGCCAGACTGGTAGTGATCAAAGGCAATAGCATTTTCAATTGGTCTAGAAAACAGATTTAAAAAGCCTGGTGTGGCTTCACACTGTGTTCCCAGCAGAATGTTTCCTGGTCACCTCTCTAAGTATGTCTCTTTGGGCCACCAGCAGAGAGGCTACGGGAATATCCTTTGCCTCATCGGTGCAAGGTCAACAATCCAAATAACGAACATGCTACAAGCAACACTATCGTTTCCCTCCCCATTGCTTCGTTTTCATCTTTTAATGCCCTGTACATGTTCCCAGGATACCCTCGGAGTGGCATGTAAAACTCCCAGTTCATTGTCAGACTGTTGCTAATTACCAATACCTAAAGGGAATCACACATAACAGATGTAGGCACTCATAACCAGCCTTCTGCTGAAGAGCTAAACTGGCAAGCCCTAGGTTGAGGAACGAAAGGCTCGTGGGGACAGTCATTTGTTGCTTTCACAGTCTTTCCCCATCCAGCCAGGCTTGTAGTTATCACCTGCACTACATCAAAGTTGCTGTTGCAGATCTAGGAAAGGGCACAAATTACGTTTTATCCTAATTGGACTTATTGTGTCCCACTGGAATTTACTTTCTACAAGTCATTTAAGGCAGGAGATGATAGCTCTTGAGGGGAGTATCATCATCATCTTTGTTTCACAACTGTTTTTCTAATTATATTCTAATTATATAATAGGTGACATTCTCTTCTCCCCCCTCCCCGTGTGGAAGCAGTTCTCAGGCATGGCAGACAGGAGTGCTGTTTTACTAGAAACATTTTTTGCAGATGCTTACTTTTATCTCAGTTAAAAATTACCCTTCATATCTTCTGTAAACATTAAAGATCACCTGGTGAGTTTTGTGTCTGGTCAGATTCATTCTTGTCTGTGTACTCCAGAACATGTTACAGTCATCATTGCTACTACTTGCAATTACAGGAGAGAAAAAGTGTGTACCTGATTGATATGGAATAAAGCTAAAGCAGATATAGACTCCAGCAGCTATAAAACACATTAGCTTTTCTGCCCCTTACTATAGGGACAAGTGAGTTTTCAACCTCTTATAAGAATGCTTTGGCAGTCACACTAATTGCCAGCAAATAAATTGATTCATATCTCGTCAATTATAAATGTAGTGATTATCTCTATACATGCTACTATCACCTTCCACACTGTACATACTGTACTGAAGAATTTCTTCCCGCCCAGCAGTGAAAGTCATCCCAAACAGTCATTTTCGGGCTCAGGAAGTGACAAAGGCTGTCAGACACACACACAGGGAAGATTTTTGGTAGACCAAATGTAGTGGTCTGTGTTTGAACTGGACTAAGATGGCCAGGTTACTACATCTACTCTTGCAATAAAAATGCAGTTGTGATTTTCTAATGATCAGAATTGTGAGGTTTGGGTTTATATTTCATCTTTGACTGTGACTCAACTTCCAAAGTGTCCCCTTGTCCCAGTTTGCGTAACAGAATTGGTGTTGGGTGCCAGGAGTAGGAAGTTAAGAAAAAAGCTAAGACACTCTGATGACATGAAAAATGGTGAAATTTTTTAAAGTCACAAAACTCAACCTTTACTCAAAAGGAAGCCAGGCCTTAGTTCAAAGCATCTAAACACCATATATTTTAAAAAACTAAAAACACTTACTTGTTTCCCCTTCTACTCTCTCAGTGGATGCATAGGTGCTGATACAGGTGTTGCTGAAGATGATGAGACTCTGCCTGTTGATTCCATGGGCATCAGTTGGATTTCCCATGCAGATAAAGGTAAAAAAAAACTGTGTCTCATTTATCCTAGGACTCATTCTGTCCTGAACACATAAAGGGATCTTAAAAGGCACAATTGCAACTTGTACTTAATTTTAGCTCCCTCCACACCAACTAGAATGGTGAAAAACGATTTATATAAAGGCATGAATCAAGTCTAACATCTTCAGAGATTAGCAATTCATTTAATGGTTGACCAGGACTATAAAAGCCTATATATTTTATGAAAAAATATCTGTGTCCCATGTGGTTCTGATGGCAGCAGTAAGTCTGCAGCTTTAATGAGAGGTGACAATAACCATCAGTTTAATTTCAGTATTGACTGAGACATGGATTCCTGCCAGTATTCCCAGAGGATTCTGAAGGACAAGGAGGTGTGCAATTAAAGCTATCTACATCATGAAGTGCAGAGAGTGAAAAAGCAGAACCCTGACTTAAAGTACAACTCCTGTCCAGTTTTTCCGACTGTAAATTTATTTTTCTTGGCAACATATTTTACACTATCTGATAGACGCCATGCTTCTTTAATTCAGTGACAATGCCAATTACACCTCTTCATCTGAATGTAAAATATGAGGCATATTATGAAAACTCAGATAACATCACTGTCCATATTAACAGAGCTGCTGAATTTGTCATTTAACAGAACCTCTGAACTATGCTTCATTTGTTTTGTATTTAATATTCTCTCCATTTCACTGATGGGAAACAAGCAAAGATCATTAAATGTATGGCTTGAGAAAAATTCTAGCACATTTTCTTGGTCATGTCAGGGTCCTATGACAAAAAGTTAAGAGTGGTGAAATGACTTTTACAAGATGATACAACATATCAGTGGCAGAGTTAAAAGCCAGAGCTCCATGTTCTGACTGCCTTTCCTCTAACCACCTGTAGATCTTGCTGTTCAGAAGACAAGACTTGTGCAGTCTATACACTTTGGCTCTTTTGCTCAACTTGTGAGTAAAGCATATGCCCCTGGGTGTATGTGATAACAACTCCATTTTCATCTCCCATGCTAATTAATGCAAAACATGCCAGAGTTACTTAAATACACAAGTTATAATTGGTAATGGGGAGGTAGGGACAACCTTATCTTTTTTTCTCCCTGGCTTAAGACAATTCACAGCTATCGCATTATACTGCATGTTGTATTTATTAACCCAGCAGGCATCGTCAAATGCTCATCAAGCATTTGTATGTAATCTTCAGTAGAAAAATTGCTTTTGATAGTAAGTTTATAGTGTCCAGCAGTGATAGCCAATTTGTTGCATTGCAAAGCACCCCGAGTGACAGGATTCCACAAGAGCCTCCCAAGAACCAAGGGATGTCGGGGTTAAGTGTGTCATTCAAGGAAATCTATGTCATCAGTGAGAGTGCCACGAACATCCTTGCTGTCATTCGCTATCAGTTCCACTGCAGTTTCTTCATGACATCAGTTGAAGAAACTTTAGGAAGAGTTTATTTCTGACCCAACCAGACTCAGGGAAGTACCTATACTCTGGTGACAGCCTTTCTCCTGTGAAACTTCATATCTACATTGTCTATATTTCTTTAAAAATAGTAAACTGTCTCCTTACATGACCTGTTCATTTATTTGCTCATATATTCAAAGGTGAGCTATACTAAACTAACATGTATGTCTTAAGATCTTCACACCCTTGAAAATACATCTGTTAATATAAAGTCTCCAAAAATTGCAGATATCAGAAGAGGTGTATAGCCCCAGCCTAGTATAAATAAGAATAAATACATTGATTTCAAGAAGTTATGTTCATACATACCTGCCAAGGTTCTAAGTTATAGAAAGTATTATCTGTGGTGCACACAGATCAATGCTTCATTAACAAAATTAGACTTACTGCAAAAGTTTGCATTCTTCAGTTGATTTTTTTTCCTGGTAAGAACATTTTTATATCACGCCATACCCTGGATCAAGCACCACGCTTGTATAAATGCGTACACTAAAATCATATGTCCATTTGGTTCAACAATGTATTTAAGTTAAGAAAACGGTTCTTGTCCATGAAGGTAGCATTTACGTCTAAAGACATCAGTACTTCACTATACCTCAAAGGTGTTTGCATATGCATGCAAGTCCATGACACAGACTCTGATGTCCTCTCACCACAAACTTTTCTAGCCCTATTCCAGAGCAGTTCAGCATTGTTGATGACAATGATAAGAGTATGACCTACAAGGAATATTTAAAAAAAATGTAGAGCATGGAATGTTCTTGCAAGGCACACTCAGCAAAAATGTCAGAATGAAGAATGACCCAAATGCCAACAAAGCCAATGAATTTAGAGCAAATCTCTTGGAATAATCTTCCAAGAAGAAAAATATAAGCACCATTTACATTTTATTACGGCTTTGTGAGAGGTAGGAAATTTCCATGTCGGTAAATTATAGGCCTGAAAGAAAAAGGATAAAACTACTTGTTTCTGTATGAGACAAAGCCCTCAAATGCCACTAGTACATTTAGGAATGTGTGTATCTTGTATAGGAACAGGCACACTGTGGTTCTCAGCCACTTTGCATTATGCCAGTAGCACGGTGTTGAGCTTCACAGACTACCTTTCCTGCATTTGCCTGGAAATATTTTATTTCCAGGTAGTCTGTGATGTATTATACAGCAAGACAGGACTGATCATATAACAATGGCATGTTTTCTGTTAAAAAGGACTTACTCTAGGTTAAGAGAAATGTTGTCTCTCCACTAGTGCCTGATGACAGCTGGAAGGTCTTAGAAGACCTTTCACAGTAAGATAGCCTGGAAATATTGCCCAGAAGTTAGTGTCTGACTGCCCTACCTGCCTTCAAGGGGTTGCTCCAAGGAAAGAACACTATTCCCCCTTTGGTGTTTTTTTTTTTTGTTTACTTTTATTGTTCAATTTCCACAAGGGATTATTTCTAATCTTAATTCTCCTTCTGTATTCAGCCCTCATCAGAATACGGCTCTTGTTGTAGACAAGTGGATTGTCATGTAATGCTAAAGGAAAGCATTGCAACATCTGTGTAGATAATCCAAAACTTGGTATAGGCTCCTCTCTAACCTTCTCTAGTTACCGTAGATGCCCTAGTGGCTGCATTCTACAAACAGGGCAAAAAAAATGACATGAAAATAAGACATTAAAAAGGTTTAATTCTGAGTTTTGTATTAGCCAAGGGTGGTTTTAGCTAGTTGTCGTGGTTTAACCCCAGCCAGCAGCTAAGCACCACACAGCCAGCCCCACTCCCCATCCCACTCCCAGTGGGATGGGGAGGAGAATCAGGAAAGAAAGTAAAACTCATGGGTTGAGATAAGAACAGTTTAATAACTAAAGTAAAATCTAATACTAACAATAACAGTAATGAAATATAATAATAATTATTATAATTGTAATTAAAAGGAATATAACAAAAAAAGAAGAGGGAAAAAAAGGGGAAAAAAAACCCAGTGATGCACAATGCCCGAGCAGCGATCCGCCCCTCCCAGCCAGCTCCCCCGTTTATTTACTGGGCATGACATCCTATGGTATGGAATATCCCTTTGGCTAGTTTGGGTCAGCTGTCCTGGCTATGCTCCCTCCCAGCTTCTTGTCCACCTGCTTGCTGGCAGAGCATGGGAAACTGAAAAAAATCATTAACTTAAGATAAGCGCTACTTAGCAACAACTAAAACATCAGTGTGTTATCAACATTGTTTTCACACTAAATCCAAAACACAGCACTGTACCAGCTACTAAGAAGAAAATTAACTCTATCCCAGCCGAAACCAGGACACTAGTTTTTATACCAGTGCTAAGCTGAAATTTCCCATCTGAAAGGAAGTGTCCAGCCTCATTCCTAGGCAGGGACCTGTCTTCATTTCAGGCAAGTAGTGTTTCTAATCATTGCTTCCTAATGAGCATATTAACCCGCATTTCTGTTTGCATTGTGATTTCTTTCAGCATTTCAGCCTAGTCAGCTACTGTATTACTAAGGCGGATCATTACTGATGCAATAATATTTATGAATTCAGCCTCATTGCACAGATACAGGAAAAAGGCATCTGTTTAATTACTTTCTAATCAGATAAAGGAATGAAAGTGTGATGGATCAAAGGAAAAGCTATCACAAAAATTATTCAGTAAATTGTCTATAACAATAGGCAATGACAATAAATACATTACTTTTTCAAACAGTATGAGCATTAACCAGTTAATCAGCCAATACTAGCAACATGAAAAATATGAACCAGAAGAAGACCATGTGACCTGCTGAACAGCTCCCAGAAAATCCAGAGCTACAATGGGAACACGGATATTTCTAGTGCCCTACCCAGCACCCTGTACTGTACTCCCCACCTGAACAGCCAGCCCTGCACTTTTAGCCACTGACATCAGTGACAGTCGTATTTCAGGAGGTTCATCTGTAGTGAGGCTAGTTCAGCTATCTAGGGTTTTTTTTTTCCCCCCCTTTTCAGCACTATGAAGGGTGTGTTTTTCAAAACTAACTCCAAGACAAGAGACTAACAGAAACAGGTGGCTTCGCTTCTAGGACCAAAAAGAGCTTTTTTCACTGCAACTGACCTCAATGCTGAAGATGCACAATTTTAGCATACAATCTGACCTAAAAGCCGGAGGTTGACCATGACGGCACAGAGACCAATGAACATTTTCTAAATTTGCCACTGTGTCCGCTTTGTACTAAATGCTAGGATAAAACGTTTTGTCATCCTCCCCATGTCTTTTGCCCTTACGATCCTCTCCTTAGTCTTCATTTCAATCTGTATTTTTTTTAACCTGCTTTACAGGCCGCTGAGCTTTCTCTTCTACAAAGGCATAGCAAGATAAAAAAAAACAAAACAACTTATCCCCTGGCACCAAATAGGCCACTCAGAAAATTAGTTAGCATGAATGGAGAATGTATCTACTGTTAAGATGTGTCATAGCCCTGAGCACATCCTCCCTCCCCATCCTGGGGGTTTGTCTGCCTGGGCTTGGGGCCAACGCTGAGCTAATGTTCCTGGTGGCCTTGGGGAGAGCTCCTACAGACAGCACCGCTGGTGAGGCTCAGTGGGGGCTGTCCCTTCCTCTGGGACAGGGCTGTCCTTGCCCTGCCCAGCCATGGCCCCATTGATCCAGAGCCTGACCCCCCACCCATGGGCCGATGTCCCAGCCCGGCCTCAGCCTGGTCCCAGGGAGGTGCTTGATGTCCAGGGCTGGGGCTGCCCCTGAGCTGTCCTGCTCCCCGGCTGAGGTGGTGGGACAGCCCTGGCTCCTAGCCACAGGAAGCTGTTTGCTCACTGGGTTCTCCTCTGTAACAGCATGATTCAAACTGGACTTCTTCGAGCAAATCCAAGCTTTTCCACCTCCTCATGAGCATATGCTATGCACACATGTGTTCCTATGCAATGCTATGTTGTTATTTTTTTAATCTCTTCTGAATAATGCACTGAATAATAAACTTTGGAAGGTGCTAAGAAGAGCTTTTCTTCGCCTAATTATTCAGCTATTTTTCCCCACTACATTTTTAGCATATGTGCTGTTTTCTTCCTCCAAGCTAAAAGAGAAACAGTTTTAAAGTATGTGTTTGATCTAAAAGGATGTGGTTGGGAAGAAGAGAAGGAAGTTTATTACAAAGACGTTTGTGTTCAGATAGCTTAACAGGAACTCCATATATCACTATTGATTTTCAAGTGGTATAAACATGGTCTGCCCTCAGACTGTGCATCTCAAGGAATAATTGTTTACCAGTTGCCCACAATGTAAAAACAGATTAAATATTCACATTTTGGTGACAGCTATAAGATTACAGTTAACTTCTCTTTCAGTCTTTTTTTCAATCCCTCTTTCAAAGTACACCACTAGAAATCTACCCTTATAAACATTCATTGAAAAGGAATATCGGGCTTGTTGCCTAAATTCACTGCATCCCAAGCCAAAAGTTGTTCACAATTGTATTTGCCTTGAGCAGAACATTGAGTAGTTTATTTCAGCTAGTAACACTACCAAAAAAGGAGAGAAAAAAGGTTATTTCCCTGATTTCCTCACAGCAAAAATATTAACAGATGTCACTGAAGTAGAGAGAGATTTTTTTTTTAGTTCTTTCACACAAATACCTGTTTCTGAGGTCCAATAATTAATCAATTATTGCAAAAGCTTATAGTGCAAGTCCAGTGACACAGTGAGCTTGGACTTGATCCAAAGCCCTTTAAAACAATGGAATTTTTTCTTTTGATATAACTGTGTTTTGTGTCCAGCCCTACTATGCATCATTCCTGACACTCTTACTCTCAACGACTAAATAACGGTTCTTTATACAAGCCCAGCATCCTAGATGATGGGGAAAATAAGTGGTTGCCTTCAGCACTTACAAATCCCTGTGCTTCCAAGTACTATTGATCAGTGCTAAAGCTTTCTCCTCTGCTTTAACACCCGTTCCCACAGGTCCAGACCCTTTTTCAGAATAACTCTGCAACCCCAGATATATGTATGAATTAATAAAGTTTTCCACATCTTCAGTCAGGAGACAACTCCATCCTGCTTGTTTACCAGAAGAAAGTGGTGCAGAAGATGCTGAACCTACCTTGTGTATTTCTGAAAGACTTCATTTTATGCTTTCAGTCAAGAATATTTGAGTACTGTCCTGGTTAGCAAATATAAGCAGGTATTTCTGAGCCAGCATTAAAGTTAATGGCACCTATCCTCCCTCTTCCTACTGTCTTAATTTATACACTACTCATCATTACTACCTCTTTTTGAATTATCTACTCAGGTCCTCTTCCCATAAACCTTGTGTATAGGTTGGGAATGGATGAGTTTGAAAAGGTATCAATATAGGAAGGCATATGTTTAACATTTTCATTCAAAATTCCAGTAGGGAGCTTCAGAGCACGATCAAGGCACAAGAGCTAGGTATGTATGTACCTGTAGGGAAGGAGTCTTTATTTCTGTCCTTCTTTCCTTATCTATAATAAAATCATATTCTACTAGAAACAGGGTTGACTTTCCAAGTCAGGCTCTTGTCAGACTCAAGGGAAGCAATTAGATGTAAAGCAGGCCACCTGGTATGACAGTAATTAGACTCTAGATCTGTTGTTATCAGGACCCAAAGCTGCACTGTGAAATTAGCTCAGAACTTTAATTAAACCTGTAGTAACAACTTACTTTTATTTCTTAATTATTATTTTATTGGGAATGCAGCTGAACAGAGGGCTGAATGGCTCACTGAACTAGTAAAAACTAATATAGCTATTTCCCTCCATATTATCAGTAGAGATCAGAACCACCTTAGCTGTTACGAACAGTTATTATCACAAGTATCCCTCTGGCTCTTTGGCATCTACAGAGAATTAATTAAAAGGCTCAAACTGGTATGCAGTTAGCATTTTCTACTGTCAGTTTAGATTCCATGTAGGCAAGCAAAGCAATCATATGCTGTACCTACATTAATATTAGCATTACGGTTCAGGGCATTTTGGTGACTCTTCTCAGTGTACCCATTCACCATGCACAGATCGCATTTACAGAGCTTATGTGGTGCAAAAAAACTAGATTCTTTCAGAAGAAACTGAACTAGAAGGTCTGTTCCAGACCTATACCAGATGCACTCCAAATCTGATAGGGACACAGACAGTGAATCCAAACAGCTCCAAACCCATGACATAGTGAGAATGTTTGGTCCAGGGTACCAGACTAATTTTAGTCTGACCTGCACCCCCTAAACTTCACATTATGTAAATGCAAGGTCTTCAGCACCAGCCTTTTCAATCCACTGAACCAGTCCTGTTGCACCAAATTTCTCATCAATGTATACACAGTCATGAGTGGCAATGGGTCACGGGGATTTTACAGCACATTAAATACAGGGAGAAAATGTTAACAAAACCAAGAAAGCTGTCTTCATTTTCATCTATCTGTGCATGGCACTTTGAAGACAAACATATAAACAACTATCTAAACAAGGCCGCCGTACACATACTCTTTTGCCATGCAAAGTTAGAACCAACACATAATATAAAGTCAGGGGACACGAGCGATATTACTATTATGATAGTATTTGTTGTGCATGGGTACTTCATTCACAGCCCTGAGCTTGGATACTGCCTATCATCAGTCTCTTCTATAACGTCTAAAATCTCTGTACACAGTTGCAAGCACTACTAGTATTAAGTATTAATGCCCAGGCTTGTATCCCACAATATCAAAATAAGAAAGCAGAAACAGGATTCATTGATCCCTACTGACAGATGAATGCTACGGAAGCCAAAAGTAGCTCTGCCAGTGAATTCAATGGGACATTTCACTTGTAGTACCCAACAGCATCTGGCGTAACATCCCAAGAAAGGCAGATATTCCTGGAGAATACACTGCCAGCATATTAATCTACACAGCTGTATGAGAAATCAAAAGGGAATGGACACTTGTGAAGGCAGAATTTTTGTTCTTAGTTTGCAGCCGACCTTAGCTGTAACACATCATAATTCCAGATTTTCTATATATTAAATTAAAACTACTATCTACCACTGTTAACCGGTGCTTTACATCAAAGGTTATCATTTACTAGTTATGAGCTTGGAACTAGAAGATAAATAAATAATAGAAAACTTCTGGGGTGGGCAAGGGGATTCTTTTTCTGGAATTGTGCCTTCATACAGGAGGGATTAATTGGGATGCTCTGTATTTAAATCATTACTGTATGAAACCTATTAATAAAGCTCATCTGGTCCATTCCTGTTGCCAAAGCACAATTGTTTCCTGAAGTACATAACCACATGCTGTATTTCAGTATGATACGATTTTATCCCCATAATACTTCTATTTAAAATAGCAATAACATCCTTAGCTCAGGTTTTAAAACAGGTAGAGTGTTCATTAATCTAATTTTTACTTTTCATCATTTATGTTCTGAATTACTCCTAATTTAGCTCCCTTAGGATAAGAAAAGTTGTATGATCTGATTCTCACCAAATACAGTGACAATGCTGGTGCGTGCCTTTTTTATCTTTAGACTTGAAATCTACACAGTACTATTACAATAATGTCTAATAAACTTTTTTTTTTGCATTTCAAACACCACAAAGAAATTTTAATCAGCACATGCAATCCCTCTATTGAAAGGAAAAGATTATATATGCTGATGTCAATAGTAGATTCTGTAAAACCTAAACCAAAACAAAATTCTAATTGTATTTAATTGGCAACCAAAGAGCAACTAACAATATTCTTTAAGATTTTGGAGAGAGAAATCAGGAAAAGCTGTGTTTACCAGACCAATAATCACAGCCTAAAAGTTCCTTTTAACCCCATAGATAAAGGTCTTCATTATATCTTTTAATGACTACCTCTATCATATTAAATTCATATATTTAAGAGAAGTTACTAAAAAAAAAAAATTGGTGACTTCCATAAACATTGAATGCACTCAAGTTTCACTGATAAATTTGTTCGTACATACCTTTTACCCAGTTATATCTTCATTTGCCTACTTGGTCATATATTTTGATGCATTCTTCCAGACAACTAGAAGCTGCCTTTTATGTATATACTTCAAAAAACAAAAGTACCATTTTCTGACCTTGTCATCAGTCTCACAAAAACTCTTGCAGAGTTTTGCAATATGCCTGGACAGCCAAACACCCCCATCTCCAAGAGACCAGTCCTGGAGGCAAGAGACAAGATTCTTCTCGAACGGAAACCCAAAATAACATGGTGTATTGACAGAAAAAAGCTGTTCTTCCAAGGTACTTCAAATTTCAGCTCCTGTACAAGCCAAAAAAACCCATCCTGCACGACTATACTGATTGAGATGGGGATAAAAAGAGTCACTTCCAAGGCAGCCAGGTCTCAGCTTCTCACAGATACTAGTCAGGTCCCAGAAGCACATTCAAAAACTGGTTGGAAGGTAATGCAGTATATGGACTTGACTTATAGTATGTATCCCATGGGACATGAAACTGAGCAGAAAGTTACAGCTGGTCCCTGCACTAGCTGATATTTTTGCATGGTAGCTTTGTGAGCATCCTGCAGCACAAGTGTTACTAAAGAAGAGTATATTATTAAAGCAAGAATCCCTAACTGAAGAAGTAAAGCACCTCACACAGCTTGCCAAAATGTCCATTATCAGAGACCACCTACACTGTGCTGTATCCCCTACAGAACAGCTCGCATCTCTAAAAGTACAAGGCCTGTGAAACAGTGGCTTCTAGCTAGCTTCTTTCTGTGGAAGAAATGCTATGAGCAACACAGTTCTCCACGATAGAAATATATCACTTTAAGAGTTTGAGTCATCTCTGGAGTACATTTAACGAAAGCAATGAAGAGGTGAAAAAAAATCGACGTTCACGGCAAAAGGTTTTATATATATGTATATGCATAGGCTTTTTCTTTCCCCAGCATCAGATGCCAGCTTAGCGTGAGGAAGAGACGAGACACTGAGGAACTGGCATCATTCAATTAGAGCTCTGTTCCTGGGCTGCCTACCCAAGTAGAAATTAGAGCAGCTGAGGTTATAAAATTCCTAAAGTAGATCTGAGCTAATTGGTTTTTAGCCAAAAGCTCGGGGGGAGGGTTCCTAAATAGAGTATTTTTCAACAACAAACTGTTTCATAAACTCATGCTATTTTACCCGATGCTTCAACTCAGAGTAGCTAGAACAAAAATTGTAAAAAAATTGTTTCATCTTTATCTTTTATTTTTTATTTTCTACTGCATTTTTAAATTCAGAGTAATATTGCATCTACAATTTTTAACTGTATTTTAGAATTATAAAAAATTTAAAAGCAGTAAAAGTGAAATTACTTTTTTTTAACTCAGTCCCAAACAACTGCATATCTTCAAGTTGTCAGCTAAACTTAAAATACCTAAAGTAGAACTTAAGCCTTTTTTTTTTTTTTTTACTTTGATGGGAACTACATGCAAATTTTGAAATTATAGTGTCATGACTACAGGGACAGAGGAATTTTGAGGCTGCTGGACAATGGCAGAGAGTAGCTCTTTCCTGGTAACTGCAAACTCAGTCATCTGGTACAGTGTCTGGATATCATGAATTTTCGCGTCCCTGCCATTCTCCCTGTCATGACAGGACAGTTCCTCACTAGCCGTGAACCTGGACACTTAAATTATTATCTAATCTCTGCAAAGTTTATTTAAGAATCTGGGTCATATCTCAGTCGCACTGATGCAAAGCAGATTATCTTTCTTCATTTTCATAACGCTACTATAGATTTAAACAGATGTAAGAAAAAGCTGAATTAGGCCCACCATTTCCTGAAGAGAATTACCGTTCAGGGTCTCAGTACTACTGTTACTGTGCATAACAACTGTACTCAGCATTGATACAGCAGTGAGGCTGATTTCTCTCAGTTCTTCACCAGTACATTCCAGCTGGAAGTCCAGACTGATGAATGATGTATTTGGACACATAAAATGGATCTCCACTTTTCAGTGCATTACAAAAAGAAGAGTGGCTTTTGAAGCTATTTTTAGTAAATTCTATTATTCAGATTTTTTATATGGGGTTGCTTGCTCAATGGCTTAATACAGCTGCATTACTACTGTCTGAAAATATGTCAAGCTGTCAGGAAGGCAGCTTCCTAATAGCCCTTAGAGCATCAATTTCAGAGCACATTACAACCACTACTGATCCCCTCAAAATCCCTCTAAGGTACACAAGTCAATATTATTATTATTATTACCTTCTTTTTTACAGTTGTTGAAATTACAATAGAGAAATACGATCAGCCTTCATCAGCATTACAATGTGGAGGGTAGGTCCTCATGTGGCGTAAAACTTGTTAATGCCATTGAAATCAAAACAGGAATGAAAGTATTATATTATGTGAGAGTCTGCACTGACAAAATGAGAGTTCCTTAATTGTTATTGTGGGTAATTTTATTAGGAGATGGGGAGCTTACAGAGAGCAAATGAATTGCAAAGACTAAGATATTTCCTATCTAACAGCTACTAAATTACATTTCAAAATAAATAGTATTTAAATACTTTTCAGCAGAAGAAATTGCTGTGATTGCCTCAGAGATGTTACACAGAACCGGCTGCAGCTGTGACACACTGGGGGCCTATGCTGTGCTGTATACTCTTCCTTACAATGCAAAGTTGCATGAATGAAGTTCTAAATGCACCGAAGAGTTTCAGGTAAGCAGTCTAATGACTGTGAGTATAAAAGGAAATTCATCATTAAGGACAGTGAATGGAAATCACCTATTGGGTCCTGTTTTCTGGTCATTGACAAGCTACATGTAAATCTTGTTTATCTTTCCCCTATAGATGTTTGTGCCCATCTAGTTGACTCAGGTGGGTACTAGTCTTCTCCTTGCAGTGAGAAGCAGCAGTGCAAGGGCCAGGGCAGCACCAAGTCTGCCAGGTTTGAATTTTCTTTCCCTTGCTACAAGGCACAATGTGGGTAAAGTAGAAGTAAACTGAGTGGGAATCAGTGGGCATGGAGCTGGATGGAGGCAGGAAAGCAGTGATGGCCAGGGTGGGTTGTCTGCTCCGTATATCTAAGCTTCTGCAATGGAATACAGGGGCAGCGAACTGGCGCAACAGCAGCTTGAATTGGGAGCCACTCCAGTCTCTAAGAGTATTTGAACAAGGGAACTTCTCTTCTCTTCCTCCTCTATATCTGCATCCTAATGAACTCAGCTTTTCCCCAAAATGTAAGTCATGCTTTGGGAGCTTCACTTAATTTCAGGCAGATGTCCAGCCATTGTGAATGCTCACAATAATCCTGCTTTAATATGTAGTAATATTTTCATATATTAACATCTGTAAATAACAAGAGGCACAAAAAGGACCCAATGTAAATAAATGTCCAGGCCTGTCACTGTATACAGTGACTCAGCTGATTTACCTTATGCAACACTAAGTGGCAGAATTTTAAAACTATCAGAGTTAGTTAGTGATGATGACAAAAGGATGTATAAGGAGAAAATTACTCCCTGCTCTTTGCTGGCCTGCTGGACTAGCTGGCCACTTTGGGATAAGAAGGGAGATCTGCACCTGAAAAATCTTCTAGTCCTTGCAAGTTTGCTAAGACAGCCCACGGATCCCGAGTGTGGTGATGTCCCAGGACTGAGGCAAAGCCAGTGCACTCCTTTTTGCGTAAGTCACTGGCCAGTCTTTCCACAACAATTTTTTGACTGCTACTCTCCAAGGCAAGGTTTAAAATCTAGAGGCAAAAATCTTCCTAACCACTGACTCTTTGTTCTGCCCAGTGCCTGGGCTCAGAATTTTACAAAAAATAGGAAAGCTTTATTGACTGAAAGTATTGCTTTCAAAACAAGAATAAGCTCAAATGTCTTGGATCAGACTTCATTTGTGAACTGGCAGAGGCAGCACAACCTTAGGAATAAATTCATAGGTAGGATGAAGTTGCCTCTTTGAATCATAAATTGACTGCAACCAGAAAATCACAGTTCTCACACACTACAGTGTCCAATGATGCTCTAAAGACCACCCATCCCCAAACACAGCCTGCCAAGTGTCAAATATGTCATTGTGGTGGGTTGACCCTGGCTGGATGCCAGGTGCCCACCAAAGCTTCTCTATTACTCGTCTCCTCAACTGGACAAGAAAGAGAAAATAGAACGAAAGGCTCATGGGTCGAGATAAGGACAGTTTAATAAAGCAAAAGCAAAGGTCGCATGTGAGAGCAAAGGAAAACAATAGATTTTACTCTCTACTTCCCATCAGCAGGTGATGTCCAGCCACTTCCTGGGAAGTAGGGCTTCAATACACGTAGCGGTTGCTCTGGAAGACAAACATCACAATAATGAATGCCCCCTCTCCTTCTCCTTTCTCTTAGCTTTTATTGCTGAGCAGACGTCACATGGTATGGAATATCCCTTTGGTCAGTTTGGGTCAGCTGTCCTGGCTATGTTCCCTCCCAAGATCTTACCCGCCCCCAGCCTACTGCTGAAGGGGGGGAATGTTGGAGAGACAGTCTTGATGCTGTGCGAGCACTGCTCAGCAGTTCCCAAAACACTGGTGTGTTGTCAACACCTTTCTAGCTACCAATACGGAGCACAGCACTATAAGGGCTGCTATGGGGAAAATTAACTCCCTCTCAGCCAGACCCAATACAGTTATTAACTGGAAGTAAAAGCTAAAATAGTTCCTCCCTAAATTCTCCTTGGGGAAGTGAAGCTTTATACTGTCCTTAATACAAGCAAGTGCTTTAGAGGCATAGTTCAATCCTGTACCAAAGCACTACCTATCAGAATTGACATTTAAACACCTTTCCTGCTGTAGGATTTTGGAGCAATAACAACGCTTTCAACTTCTATGGCAACTTTATCCAAGGATCTCGGAGTGATTTAAAAGCAATCATTATTTTAAGCTTCATGAGGTAGAGATAGTGACAGAACTTTCCACACAAGGTGAATTAGACATAGACTCCCAGAGGTGTCACACAGGGTTGTGCACAAGGCAGCGGAGCTGGAGACTGGATCCCTGGGGCATCCTGTATCAGTGCTCTGCATCAAGCATCAGATACCACCCTCTCCCACCCTACATGTGCTCTTCTGAACGCTCAGTAAATTCTCATTATAACGAAGACAACACTGTGAAGTCATTTTAGTACTTATTTACAGTAAATGCACATTATTATCTCTAGGTGGTTTTGTTTTGTTTTAGTATGTTGGAGGTTTTCTTTTTTTTCTTTTTGTGTTTTTTTTCCACCCTCTGAGCGAGCTGCTCTTCCTTATTACTAAACAGCCAGCAAAGAAGTAGAGAGTTACCAAGGGCTGACTATATTAGTCTCAAATGTCTTTTCAGTGTATTAAAGTGTTTTCAATTACCTCCTAATACACCTCCAGGGAGCCTAGGAGAACGGAAGGATTAGTAGAATAATGAGTTTAAATTATTTAAGGGTTTGGGTTTTTTTCCCTCTTATTATGTGACTTTGTTGGATTTAATCCTAGACCAGAGATTTTTGACAGTACAAGCCAGGTTGTATCTAACGAGTAATCTTGATCTCAAATCAAAGAGTTGCAAGAAAAAGATATAAAATGCAAATTTCCCCTCCTTCTCCAAGAAGATACAGTAAAAAGGGTAGGGAGGTCTGTTTTATTCTGCACTGATTGAAACAAGGTGAGTATTTTAGCAGTTGTTGAAACTGATTGGTAAGACAGTCATGAATGGTAGGTGAATTTATCAGGCAGGAACATCCATGAGGGAAAAAAGTGCAAGTGATCCACTCTTACCTTATTTCATCATGATGTAATAAAACTCCAAAATTCAGCCAGCTGAATTAAATTTCAGGAGGGGTAAACTGAGGTAGCTGAGATTTGTCTAGTTCTCTCTGATAGCCACTGACATGGCTGTCACCACCCAAAAACCTGAGCATCTCAAAGCTATTAGATGTATTTTAGCCTCACAACATCCTGATGAGGTAGAGAAATTTCATTTTGATTGCATTCAGGAACTGGAGAGACGAAATCACATGCTAAAGGTCACACTGAAAGCTCAGAGAAAGCCAGGAATGCAACCAATATCTCCTGAGCCCTACCACATCCCTGATGCGCCAACAGTCTACACAAAGCAATAATGCAAAAATAAACAAAAAAGAAAACACCACCAAAATGAAAACCGGACCATGGTTCTACAGGGAAAAAAACACATGCTCTACAGGACGGAAGATGTTTATCATGGCGCAGTCTTTCCATTTCCAGTCTTAACCATTTCTAGTCTGGTATGTTAAATCAGTGGTGGGCTTATGCTGTAGGCTGCTTTTCAAGCCTGTCCTTCTTCCTGCAGTTTTCTGCTCTACCTGGTTATCGTTTAAGGCAAATCTAATTCAGCTGCTAAGTTAATTTTTCTGAACCAGAAAAATTAGGCTACATGACACTTTTGTCACGGTGGCTGTCTATATCCTCACTGTAATTAATACAATTTCCTTCACACTGAAGCTGGAACTTGGCTTCTGTCCTATATGGTCCTGTGGATTAAACATGGATTTGTTGATGATGGGTCCTAATACCAGAACTTTAGTGACCAATTTAAAATGAGGATCTAGATATTTTGCTTAGCGCCTACTTTCTTTGAACAGATACCTAATACGGATTATGAAGTGCAGCATATTCTCAGCAATAGAAAATATGACCATATGTTACTGTTCCTAGACACTATGTGTTGTCAGCATCACAGCTGTATCAGCATTTACAAATGTCCTGAATTTTAATGTGTCACCTATGGAAAATACTGGGGATCATGAGAAATCAGTCAAACAAAAATGCATGTGAAAGATACTTCAAATAAAAATCCCAGTCGGTTTATATTGTGGAAGAATATCAACCACGTACTGGAGTTTGAGAGAAGAGCTGAGAAGAGCTGTTGGAACTACAGTAGGTTTGAATATTTTTTCCCCAACATCCTTCCCCTCCCCAAAAATAGTTAGTCAAAATGTAAACTTGAGGAAAAAACTTTTTGGTTTTGTTTTTTCCTCCCTATACCTCCAGATCCAATACTGAACTTCCTGAAAAATAGACTCATGCCAGCTTATTGAAGAGATCCAAGGACTAACATCAAGCAGAGCAAGAATCGTGAGTCTGGAATTCCTTATGCTCAGGCAAAACTTTAATAGCAAATGAGTGGCTCTGGTTGGTGTTGACTGTGTACAGGTGTCTGTATATATACACACACACATATATGTATGTTTGTTTCCATGGTCCTTTTCCTGCTTCTCTTTTTTTTTTTTTTTTATTTTGTTTCCATTTCTCTTCTCCCTCCTCCAAAAAACCCTGCTGGAGGAATCTTGGTTTATCTCTACCAGAAGAGGGGAAAATTTCTGTGGGCAGGCAGACACATTTTTTTGTCTCTGCTCTTGTCGTGAACACCTGACTTATTTTAGTCATCTTAATCCATAACTATTATAAGGGATTCTCTATTCTTGTTAACAGATATAATGACTATTGTTAATCTAAAGAGAGCATTTTTCTCACTCATGCTTTCATAAGACTGAGTAATCATAAATGAGTAAGTATGTGTAGAGATTCAATTTGAAATTAAAATCTAAAATATTTGTCAGATACATGAGATGTTTAGAACAGTATAAACAAAATTATCACAGAAATTGAGAAATTAGCAAAAATGCACCCAAGCCACAGCTTTCATAAAACTGATCCAAACACTGGATAATCTTAAGATGGAGATTTTACCCAGTATTTCACCACCGGAACCAGTCCAGAAATCAGAGCTGGGCAAAAGATATTAGTCTCACACTGTACCCAGAAAATATATCTTCCATTGCTTTCACTGTGACTGTGATCTCTCTTGACAGTCTCAGTCTTCAGAAGGTATCAATACCTTATGATGAATGCTGTGAAAAGTGACCAGTGCATTTTCAAGGAGCCTTCATTCATATTCATCTTCATCCTCCTCTAGGGTACCACTAGCTAGCACACTTAAGGGAGTCTCTATGTTTTGCTCAGCCTGGGGTCAGCCAGCAGATGTTAAATCTGAGAGCTCTGACACCTTGTCTTCATCCTAGGAAGAGTGAAATATGAATTCACTCTTCAATATGGGACACGAAGATAGCTCTATCCACAATCAAGCAGCTGAACTTGCAATACTAGTAGCAGCCTTTTCACGGTGAGATGAACAAGACCCAGCCACCAGACAAAATGAACCCAAACCGTCTTAAAAACCAGTAGAAGCTACAGGCATTACTGCCTTTCAAGCATTACATTGGTAGTAGCTTTAAGTGGAGTCGCTAATAATTTTGGAAGTAGCTTACATACACGAGAGCTACAAAGCAGGACTCTAGATGGAGACACCCAGCTCTGCTAATTCTCTTGCTAAAATCCTGTCTGCATTCACACACAACCCAGAATTTAAAAGATTGCATGCTGTAGCAAAATTCTACCTGGGAACCCCAAAGCAGCAGCAGATGCTTTGGGTGTATGTTAAATACTTCCCCACATCCCCAGGACACTCTGCCAGCTCCAGGTTGCTACCCAGCAGCACAGGAACACAGAGCCGTGGAAGGGATGTGCATGTCATCCGAGTGCCCTTTTCCTGTTCTTTGTAAAATGTGTTAATGTGAATAGATTGAAAGTTTTAGCCTGAAGTAAATTAACTACATTATGCATAATGACAAATTATGCAGATTTATACCAGATAATCAGTCAGTGTGCTTGCCATTGGAGACAGCTGATGTCCAAACAGAATAGTCTGAACTTGAACAAATAAGTTCAGATTGTTCCCATTGGGCACATCACTGCAGTCTCCTAGCACACTACCTTGTGATTGTCTCTAAAACTACGGTTTCTTATTATGTTCATATTTCTGCTTGTTCTTTTTGAACTTTGATGGATCCATCCACCTCCACCCTTCTTCAACCCCTTTACTTTGGACAGAAATACTAAAAAGGGTGCTAAACTGTGCTGTAGCAAGCAAAATACAGTGCAGAGAGAGCTTGGAACCTATTTCTGAGGGCTTGGGAGCAATTCCCTGGGCATTACCACTTCAGCAGACTATGGTGTTAATGACAGGGGTTTTGGCAAGGAGGGAGAAAGTAGATGGATCATGATACTATGCTTGATGAGAGAAAAAAAAAAAGAAGAGAAAGACAACCATGGGCCCAGACAATGGCTTCACCAAAGAGCAATTGGGATTTGAGCTCAGGCTGCTCTTGGAAAACTTTCTTTTCCTTCCAACACACTAAGGGGAGCAGTGGCTCCCTACAGAAAGATGCACAAACAAATTCAGTGGGAACTATTGTAGTCTTGAAACTAAGCACTGGACTCTGACTTTTAAAATTTATGCTGCCACAGAGAGATACCTTCTGTGTGAAGTCAAGTCATTTTTAGTACCTGCGTCCCTCCTCCCCCATCATTTGTTCTCTTGCTATGCAGGCTGTAACCACCACAGGGGTAAGGTGTTTCTTATCATGTTTACACTATACATAGTACTGTGGAGACTTTGTTTTGGTTGGTGCTTGGTGTTAGTGTAATCCTGTTTCTAGATATACACACGTGAACGCTCACCTCGTTCCCCAGGAAGACCAGAGCCAAATGGCAGGCATTAAACAGAACTGACTCCTCCAGGAGCCTGCACAATGCAGATCCTTCCTGACAATAAGGTACAGAGAACAGTTAAGCCCTTTGCAACACTTTAACAGGGAGTCAAACTTGCAGACTTGTCAGAAATGTGCGCTTGACCTGGATGATCCAGGCCTCAGGTCAGGTACTCAGCTTAGAGAGAAACCCATAATCTGAAGAGCTCACAGGGAAATGACATGGAGCCCCAGCTCATTCCCTGAGAAGAGGAAATTTAAACCCCTTCATAGCCGCAAGCACTTGACACTCTGGTCCCTAAACCCAGAAAAGGCAGCCCAGCAGAACTATCCAAGCTGGGCCCCCAGGGGCAGTCCCATCATCTGAGCTCAGAGGAGGAATGATTGTGGACACAGCAGCTAAACTAAGATCCAGAGAGATCTGCCAACTTTATTGCCCTAAACTATCAGGCACAGCTGAGCAGCAAACAGCACAGACCGAAATGACACTGTGCAGCCTTTCTGCTTGCAGAGACACCTCCCTGATGAAGTATCAGAGTAATTGCAAAATAGAAGAAATCCAGGATTCTTTTTCCTCCTTCATTTAATAGTACTATTAAGCTTGTGCTTCTGTTTGAATGGGCATATTGATTTGTTTCATGCAGGGATACTGCAGCTTGTTAGGAATAGTGTAGTGGAAGAGTACTTTCTTTTTTTTTTTAGTCATTTAATCTTCATGGGGTTTTTTTTGTTTGGGTTTTTTTTTTTTTTTTTTAAATCCATCCTAGCACTGCAGGTGCTGAGACCAGTGCATTAACTGCTCTTTACTTGACTTTAATGCTTACACAGGGAGCCCATAGGATTTCTGGCACATAGAAAACACACTAAACATGTAGTGGTCTGTCAGTTTTGCCCTGTTACCTCAGAAAGAGTTTCTAGATTGTTCTGGAAGCAGATGCATAGTCTGACCATATTTATCTGCAGTAAAATAAAGTAAATAAACATTACATCAGCCTGATAACTCTTGTCAAACCTTCTTTCACACAGACCCAAATTGCTTGCCTGTCCCTCCATGGGGGGAGACGCACTTTTGCCTGATCTTGCAATTTACAATAGAGAGCTACTGTACTTATGAACAACCAACCAACTATTGTATTGGTCGATAATTTGCTGTCCTAGGGTTCATGTTTGAAGCTCAGTTATCACAGATAAACTCTAGTACTAACAACGCTAATGCCCTCTACTGTGTATAGTTAACACTACAGAGCAACTACAGCAGGGTTCACCATGTCAGCTGCCAAACAGCTGCATTTTGACCCAGCTTCTCAGTAAGCCACCCTTCTTGCCCTGCCTCAATCCCACCACAGCTGGGAGATCAGGGAAGGATGAAAGGTCCCCAGGCACTCCGATAGGCAGCTGCTTCTCCAGATGGATCTTTTGGGTCTGATGAATATGCAGTATGGGTGAGGCAGGATCATTGCAAAGCCAAGTATGGCTACGCAGATAGCAGTTATAGGGGCTGTTATTTCACTTTCTGAAGATTTGGGAACAAGTTAATAGTTTCCAGTGTGATGCCAAGGGGCAGACTGGCCTTCCAGATAAGACAGGACTGGAGACAGGTATTTGCTTCTCAGCTTTTCCATAAGGTTGTTTTATGATCATAGGCAATTCATGTAAGCTCTCCAGACTGCTATTTCCTTATCAGTAACAGAGGTAGCGATATCCATCTCTCATGGCTGCCACGAAGTCAGATTCATTACTATGTGTTCAAGGTACTTGGCAGTCACTAGTGCTCATCCTAAGCACACCAAAGGCGACAGAAATATCCCCACTGAGTTCAGTGGGATTTGGGGGTGAGACTTATAGAGGAGCAACTCCCTGTTACAGTATGGCATAGCATGAATCTTACTAAGAACCTGAATACCTTTGAATGAAAAAGGTTACAGGAGAAATCTCCTCCTTTATTCACAGCACATTAAGTTGAAGTACCTAAAGCAAAGCAAGCCATGGAAAAATCTCAGCAGAAAGGGAGATTGCATGAGTGAGTTTGGCTGTAGCAGCCCTTCAGAGCCAGAGAAGACTGCAAAACTCAAGATCAGAAAAGTTTGCTTAAAGCAGATGCTTGTGATGATGGGGAAAGTAGACTCTGTTGGCTACCTGCCTAACATGCTTAAGTTTAAAGTAAACGGAGGACTGCATTACCTTACTGAGTGAGCCTGCTCTTAGCAATATGTTCTCTCGCATTTTGTATTAATTTAAACCTCTTCTCACTGTTACAACTGTGTGAAATTTTTTTGCCTTAAAACAAATTTTAGAACCATCAAATTCAACAGTTCCAAAATGTCTTTGCTATATCAAACACCAGTACTAAAGAGGCCTGAATACCACCCTTAGTCTCCATTGCTTTGATAATACCAGTAAATAAAAGAGGCTGGGGATCACTATCTAGATGTAAGGTTTACTGGAGCACCACTGCTTGCATCATACAGCTAAACTCTTACCACAAGCTAAACAGGACAGACGAGAATCCTGTATTTGGACAAATACCATATTTCTGTTTAGTTTACTATTTTCTGCCCCCCAGTTTATATATGATATAGGTAACAATTGATTACATTTCCTTTTTACCAAAACATTTTTAATATTTAAAATGGCTTTTCAATTCCATTGGATTTTTTGACTGAAAAAATTAAAACAAAAAAGTTTGATCAAAATACAGAACAAACTGAAATCTTCCGAGGAAGAAAACAAGATTTTTTTTCTCTACAGCTTCCTGGGTTTGTTTCTGAAATTAAATATTGTAATAATACTGGGGCCATTTGAAGAATAAAATTCTTGTAAAACTTCAAATGAAAAGTGGGCATTTTTGACCTATTCTGTTAGTGTTATTTTCCTACATTGTCCATTGTGTGTTCTAGTGTTCTCAATGCAGATAGAAAGCACCATATGAGAAGTAAATGACATTACTTATGGGTTTTCCACATGGTCCTTCATTCCCAAGAGATTTACTTTGCCATCTCATCTCACTTTTACATGTTCAATACCTGTATCAGGCATATACATTACCAATTATAGGAAAATTAGATCCTGACACAAGGCACTGGTTTCTCACAAAGGTGTTGCCCATGTCTATATGTTCCATCCCATATAATTAATAATTGCGGGTTCCTGTCAGATCCTAACACAGTTTTGGCCTGAGCTTTTCCCCAGTGTATTTAATACCACAAGGATGCTCTATGAGCTACGTTATTTCACATGATTCAAATGTGAAGAGCTGTTCCATAGTGGCCTTTCTTTGCCTGAATAATGATGGCAGTACTGATTACCCTTAATAACGTTATTATGCTGTGTGCACAAATCAAGCACGAAGAGCAATCAGGTGGAGAATTAGATTGTTTTAAAAAACCTGATCTTTATTCTTGCTACATGCCTGCTGGACCTTGAAAACAGTAATAGGATGGCCTTCAAATTCCTTCTGCTTTGATAAGAGATGAGAGGTGAAGCCAAATACATTTCTTCCAGTTTGGTAGCTGTAGCTTGCAGGCACTGCTCAGTGCCTAGAGGTTACTTAAAGTGGAAGTTATGAAAGAAAGCCTTGAACTGCATATGTAGTTGGTACAGATATATAAATATTTTAATACAATAATGACACATTTTATGCAGATGTAGCTGTACACAGAAATATGAAGAGACTAAACCTCAACAATCAGTCCAAAAAACTCTCAAAGGAAATGAAAAGCAAAAAAAGCAAAGGAAATCCCAACCCATCAGTGGCTGAACAGGTTCTGGATGAATCAAGATCAGTCTCATACTAGCTCAAAAAAAACCCTTCAAAAAAATCAGTGGGTTTGATTTCATTTGTCTGCAGCCCCCTCCTGATATAATCAGTTGCTCACAAAGTGATTTTTCATGTAGCCGTGCAGAATTGCTGCTGAGGCTGTTCTGGTACATCTTACACCCCAAAGTGTCTGGATAATGCCACCTAAACTCAAAATGTGGCCCATGAGCAGATTCTCCCCTTTTCAAGGGACCAAGACCTTCTTAGAAGATACCTCACACACACTCATACACAAACAGACACCTCTCAAAAACCTGAAGCCTTGAACACATATGGTTTATCAGCCACATTGGTTTCTTCTGTCCTATATTGCCAAAGGGCTGGACATGGATTGAAAGCAAATTTAAAGACTCAGGGCAAGGAGGGCTTTTCTTTGGGAGGACTCTAAATGGCTCCTTCAGTTTTTCAAGGAAGGTTCAAAAGTCCTGGCAATTTGAAGCACTTAATCCATTTTCAATCAGCAAACCATTTGGCAGCTCCCTGCAAACAACTCATCCTTCTGAACAGATCCTTGTTGGACTGAACATGGACAGTATTATCTTCTGGTCCTTTCCTTGTTTGGTGTTGTTTGTGAAGTACCTGGATAATGGACACACTGCCAAATATAAGCAAACAGTTTCTTGAGCGCCCTTTCATTTTACTCTCCCTGCCTCATTCAGCTATTCAAGTGGTTTTTGCATTTTTTTCTTCCTTATTTCTCATCTCTTAAAAATCCCTTCCAGGCAAGGTAACTTAGCCTTAGGCAACACACTTGTGCAAATGACACAAAGAACATAGGTATTTGGTCTAGAAAGCTAAGTAAAGAAAACTTTTGATGACTGCTGTTGGATGCAAAAAAGCATAATTTAGTACAAATCACAAAAAACCTGTTTATTCTAATGAAGAGAAATTGGAAGAAAAATAAACTAGAATTTTCCAGGCATACTCCGTAACTCACAGCGATGTCTTCAGATTATTTCACTTTCTAATCATGCCTGGAAACTATAAGTCCACCATCATCAGCACACTGTGCATGGCTTTCTGAGTGATGGAGTTTCTCTGCTATGTGCAGAGAATCCATGTGTCCAAGGATTTACTAGCTCAGTTGCTGCAACAGGGCATGTAGCTGCCACATTTTTGTATGCACAGGGTAACCCACCTGACTACACAATCACAGAGACTGGGTGCACAGGTATAGATGGGAAGCATACCCAAATCTTACTGGTTTCAAACTTTGCCTCCAATCTTCTGGCAAAATCCCCAACTGGCATAACTCAAAGTAGCACCGTTAAGTAGGACCTACTTATTAAAATGGTCTAAATCCTTGACAACACACTGGGGATTCATCCAGCGCTGTGAATTACACAGACTAGGTGGTTTTACATCATTGTTTTCTCAGATCTTTGCAGTCTTAGGCTGACAACAGACTTGTTCAGTGATGGCATTAACATTTAACAGTGGACCCACAGACAGGCAGTAACACCTAACCCTCCCTCTGACAGCTCCATGCCTTCCACAACAAGGGTCTGGGTTTGCTGTTGCCACAAGACAATAAAGATGACGAAGATTTTGCTGCTGTCCTGTGGGACTCAACATCTGCCCAGCCATTTGAACACACAGAGAAGAAAATACGCCAAGTAACACCACTACTTCCAAGAAAGATGGAAAAAGTTAAACTTTTCACTGACTGACTTTCACACAAGACATTGAGTCACTTCTCTGGGCGTAAACACACCAGGACTCCTCCTCAGCCTGTCCAGTTCAGCAGATGATCCCAGACTGGCCTTGTGGCTGCAGTAACACACAAAACCAGAGACACCAGGTGCTAGGTACGGGAGAGCCGAGGAGATGAGTCAGAAGAAACTTCACTAATTGCATAAGTCTGCTCCTGGGTCTGCTGCCAGTTGGCAGAGAGTGTAGCAGCCTCATTAAGTTTCACTCGCTGTGCTGCTCACTTCTAGGTTGGGAAGGGGGGACTGGGGGCAGCTTCTTCCTCCACTCAACTTGAATTTTAAAAAAAAGTCATAAAGAGGTGTTTCCACCCACCTCGTTGATGATGCCTGGCAAGAAGCAGAGAAGCCTCTCCAAGTCTAACGCTATTCAAAGAGTTTTTCAGTTCTTCAATTTACATCTAAGGGTCTGTGGAGGAAATCACCTTTTCTGGCTAGAACAGCACCAGATTGCAGCATAGGAGGTCCTCTTGAGTGGCTGAGAGCCAAATAACATAAGGTGAAGCATTATTATGAATTCAAACAGTAGTGCCAGAGCTTCTTTCTTCAGCAAGCACAGATTTACCATTTTGTAGTTAAATTAAAAGGCTGATTATTTTGCCTCAACTCTTTAAATAAAGATGGAAAGCTAAGCAGCACCTGATCTTTCTCCTGGGATAAACTGCAGAGAATTAAAAACTTTTTTTTTTTAACCAGGTCATCCCCCCCTAATAACAACAAAGCCAAGATATTTCTGGGTAGGACGTATTTAGGCTGGTGGGATACAGATCCCCTGAAGACCCTCTCCTTCACTGTGAGGGAGGACAGGGGTGGGACATGCTGAAGACTGCATCCCACATTCTGGGCATTTTCCTCTCCCTTGTTAAAGCCTGAATCCTGACTACTTTCCAAACCTCCAGTTTGCCAAAGCATCGCTGTAGTAGTTTTATTCAGAAAGTCACCCTTCGAAAAGTCAATTCAAAATAGGTTGCAGATGTTTTACATGAGGAGATTGATTCCTGTAACTCATTTCTTGCTTTGATTAAACATAGTTCTGATGGATCTCACTTCTGTTTCCTTCTCCTATTTTTTCTCATAGAGATAAATTCACAAACTATCAGGATGCAAACTGTGCTGAGTTGAACCATCCTTGTCCCTCTGCTTCTGGGCCTAGCCCATGAAGTCCTGATGTCTGAAGAGGGAATAATAACCAGTAATTTTTGTTTCTTTGCAATAGACAGAAGCTTTTCTAGTCTCCGCCATTATCTGTTCTTTCTTTCCATTTAAGACAAAGAAAACCTATATAACACCCATGAAATATCAAGGATAGGACACTGCACATATAGGTGCTCTACGCCTAACAAATCTATTTTCTCATTTTGCTTAGCAATCTGGCACCTCTGGTTTTCTGCTTGCTCATCACTAAACTCATTTAAAAGCTCTGAATAATATTTATAAATATGCATCAACTAGACACAGAAAAAGGTACAGAGAGAACAAAAGTGATCTGTCCCAAGTTACTCAAGGTAATGGCAAAAGTCACAGAAGGAATGAGGAATCTCGACTCCCGTTCCCCTGCTTTTCTTCATCATTCAAAAGAAAAGCTGTTCCTGTCTGCAAAACTCCTGCGAAAGAGATGACTGCACCCAGGCCATTTCATACGGAAGTAGGCAGGGGCCTTGACTGCCTCCAGTGCCCCCAAACCTTTTGCATTCTTCTCATTGCTTTCCCTGGTGCCAAGCCACAGAAACCTGCTTGTGACTGAAAGCACGGGAATCTCGGTGTCAGCTCACTTCTGCTTAGCTTAGCAGTCACATCGGGATCTGAATGTGCTGCCTTCCAAACCACTGCCTGTATCTATTTGATTATGGAAATGAATGCAGAGGTCCTGTTAGGAAAAAGTCCTAGCCTGTCTGGCATATTAATGGAATAACCCATCTACCCTGGGAGGAAAGCATTCAGTAAAGACTGCTTAGTAGATATTCAATAGTTTTAACCCTCAGTGGTGATGCAAAAGTCAAGACTTCATATTTGATGCATGTGCTTCAAACCGTCTCACCTAGTCTCACACGATGCAGTTGCAGAGGCGCAGATGAGCACAGACGGGACGCAGCAAAGAAAGAGAAAGAGTGCATGAGACAAAGACAGAGAAATCAAACACGATCTGAGATCTGCTTAAAGCCATCAAAACTTCTCCCTAAGGACTGTCAGTCTGGAAGAAAAGATAGTCTGGAAGGGATATAATACATAAATCAGGAGTGATACGAAGAAGGTGGATTAAGAATGAGTGCTCCTTGTCTCTTCCACCACAAGAACTAACAGGCATCAAACAAGGATCCTAGGAGCTACATTCAAAACAAAGAAAGACGTGCCTCACTACAGCTAGCAGATCTGTGGAATTCCTGGACAAAGGAAGCTAAAACAGATGCTAGGCTTTTGTGTGTGCCAAATGGAGGGGAACTGTTCAAAAAAGAAATCATTAGGGATCAGGAAATGCACAGAAAAATGGAAGCCATGTTCTAGAAGTAATCAGAGGTTTGGAAAGTAACAGGGATAAGAGGTGTTAAATATGTTCACACTGTTCTTGCTCATTCATAACCACCTTGTACAGCTACAACCAGCTAAAGCTGCTTAGCTACACCTAGAAACAGAGTACTGAGTAGATGAAGCTTTTGTTTGACCAGTATGGCCATTCTGTTTCATTCTGATCACAACCAAAGTTCTCCTACCCAAGCCTGTCACAAACTGTTCACAAATAGTTAGTTTTGCTGTAATAGGATGAACCCTGCTGGTCTGGTCTGAAATCAGAGTAATTGGGAGAGCATTGCTTTCATGAGTCGCAGGGCAGAACACCGAGAACCCACACTCTGTTAACCTGAATATTTGTCTGTGTGGTCTCCTCACCCGTACTGATTGCAGGACTCCAGGGCCCACGCCACTGCTCTGTCATATGGACAGACACACGCTATTGATGTTTGATCCTCATGCACCACCATTCAATTATTCCCATTAACTAGTTCTCTTCCGTAGAAAAAGAAATATATTTATATTTATTTAACATAGTACTCCTATAGGCAAACTATTCTGACAAATCAAGAGACCAGTACTGGCTGTTGATGTAAAGGCAGCGATGGTGTAGGCTTTTGCTTTCCTACATACACTTAGTTTCTAGCTAACGTGCTTCAATGGGATTGTTACTAGCAAGGGAGAGTAATTCATTTTTCATAGTCTCTCTCACCTCTCAGCCTCTCTACTGAGTTTGACAACCAAGGGAGACAATTAGCAGCTATGGTGAGGTGGATGCATATTTTATGGGTTAGCTGGCAGAGCGGACGCACTCCATTTTCTTTAATGTGTTTAGACAATGAGCTGGGGTGGACTTGAACTGCTGATCCTGTGCAATAAACCACCATGGTATTACCACCCTCTTGAGCCAGCTACTGCCTCAGGAGATTATTTTTTCAAATGTGACTAATAGCAGTTCTTTAAGGGAGAAAATACCTAATGATCACAACACTCACAGAGAGAAACCACACATCCAAAGGCTTTTTTTTTTTCCTTAAACATAGCTGCTACTGTATCATTAAACTATCAAGAGTGAATCTGAATAACAAGGCAAGTTGCACAGTATTAAAAACACATTAACATCAGTAGGTGGAGTTCAAATGTCATGAGCTGCATTTTAGTCCTATGATGTACAGATACATAAAATATCTACACATTAGTAGCAGCGTGATGGATGTTCTCCTTACAGAGCTGTAATGGTGACACCAACAATTGACAAGATAGTTGCATGTCTAGTTGTACCTGGACGAAGGAATGCAAAATGCAGCTGAAAGAGCTACAAAACCATGCTCTCATACACTGAGGTGATAGAGTATGAAACCTTGAAGCAATAGGCTATTTTCTTTCACTAATAGGACTGCATGTTATGCTGCCAATTTCATCTTTCATCCTAAAGAAATCATTTTATCTGACCAGACCAAGAGTACATGCTGTAGTCCTCAATCTAAGTTCAAGTGCATGTGAATGAGATTAACAGTATTTAAGAAGTAACTTTTATTGATGCATTAGAATAGAATATTTTCTAATTATACAATTCAAGTCACTGTTGAAATTTTGAAAACTGCTGTCCCCGGAATAGCTCAAGTGAGGAAGTCTGGATCCTTGGTCCAGTCTGATGCATGTGTGTTTGGCTGTGTCTACAAATACCTGTTTGGTAAACTCTAGGAGGTAAAATTAGAAGCATTGTGTCTTTATTTTGAGGTTATTTCAAGTAACTAGGACCTTCAGATTTCTTTGAAAACAGCTTCAAAATTAATTTTAAATATGGGGCTGAATCAAACCAACACGCACAAATAGGTCTAATCTTTGAGAAAGTACAAAATTTGAAACAAGCTCTACACACAGCTGTGCTGTTTCTTCTTTTCCTTCCCCTACTCCCCCATCCCCACTTCCCTTTGATGTTTCATCTTTCATGTCTCCCTAGTGACAGTTCCAGTAAAGCATTCATTTGTTCAGGAAACTTCACTGAAATGAATCCACTAACATCATGACAGTTACAAACTTTCTGTACAACAGACGACAAACTAACTTTCTGTAGAAAACTGCTGAATTGGTCATCAGCTGACTCATGCATTCCCACTCAGCAGGGAAGCTGCTGATTAAACAAGTCCTTGATCATTCATATCACAGACAGGACAGCTTTGTTTGTTTGGTTTTTTTACCATCATGGCAGGCTCCCCATCCAAAGGCACCAGCAGTCTAAGTAGATAAACATGTGAATGAAACTTTATGCATAGCAATTCCTACAATTATTATTGAAATATATGGTTATGCTTCAGCTCTCTGTGGGAGCCTGAATCTCTCCAAACAAGAGTGGACAGGATTTAAGAATATTACAGGGAATAATCTTAATCTGGCCTCTAGGGATAGCCTGGGTGACTTAAAGTAATTTCCATCTCCAAATATCTGCAAAAACAGAAGAGTTCAGCAGAACAATGTGCAAAATGTGCCTGGGCATCAGAATAATTGACCTAACAACATGCATCTTTAATGTTGTTTTATTTACAGCAGTTACTGTTTTCCCCTTCATATAGCAACATCTGATTAGTGTTGCATCCTTGCAATGGCAGCAGCTATTCCTGGCCTGTGAGCCTCTTCCAAGTGGGCATGAAAGAGCTCTGGATGGCAGGTAAAGTACTTGCTGACATGTTTCTAATTAGTCTTGGCAGCCTGTTCCAAAGCTTAAACACTGAACAAGTTGAAAGGAAAAGTAGAGGAGTAAGGAAGGGTGAGAGAAGAGGTGACATTAATGACAAATAACCTGTTCTGAAAGCGATTCAAAGTGGCCAAAATCCTGAGAACAACTGTGCCAAGAGGTCCTGCTTCAATCATTTCCATTGTGATGTGCATATGCTATAGAGAGTGCATGGGAAACTGAAAAGCCGTAACTTAAGATAAGCGTTACTTAACAACTAAAACATCAGCATGTTATCAACATCATTCTCACACTAAATCCAAAACACAGCACTGTACCAGCTACTAACAAGAGTTAACTCTGTCCCAGCCGAAACCAGGACAGTGATGTGCATGTGCTATAGAGAGAATCCTTACTAAATCAACTTTGTATTACAGTCATGGAATTATTAATAACTGAGTCTCAAAGTCCATGGCTTTAGTGGGAGTTTAGCACGTGAACATGGGTAAACATTTGTTTAAATGCCATGCTAAATAGAAATTGTTCCCTGAAAGATAGCCTCAGAGTTTATAACACATAAGGGTGCATCTATAGCAAGAAACTCCACAATCTGGCTGACCTTTCCCGGCAGAATACACTTATCATTCATTAAGAATCTGTGGGAACAGTTCCTGACACGCTGCTGGCCCATGCCAACTAGCTCTTTCACATACGGAGCCCAAGTTTTGCTCAGCCCGTACAGCATCTGAGGGATCACTCCCTCAGTCTCTGCGCGCTGCCTGTGCGGGGGTGTAAAAGCACATGTTAGCATGGCTGAAATTCATTCCCTGCCAGCTGAACTCAGTGCCTACAAACTTTCCCAAGCACATTGAATTTATTACTGTGCACACAGCTAGACAGTCCTGTTGAATTCACACGGGTTTGCTCCTGAGGCAAATGAGGAGTAACTTAATCTGCCTGACCTCGCATGGGAGAAGTTGAGGAGAGCTCCCATTAGCTGAGCTCCCATTAGCTGAATTGGGGAAGCAGTAACAGAAAACCTGGGACATCCAGGAAGGGATGGCTTCCTAAATTGATATGTCTGTTGAAATTGCTTGCCTGCTTAAAATCAGATGGGTCAGCACGCTGAAGCTGACTGTACACTACACATCTGCTCCTCCGACATCAGAAATCCAACTCATGCCAAAAGAGCACCACCATCCCTACCCAGCACTCTGCTTAGGTTCCCACAGGGTACTTGCATATCAGCTTTTTTGCTATAAAATAGAATATGTTAGCAAAAATCCAGGGCAATTCTTCTGATGTCAAAGGACCTCTGTTTCCTTCCCATTGGTGTGATTCCCCAAAGTAATGACCTCTGGCCCTGCTTTTGTCTAATCAAATCTATGCAAACTACTTTTTATTTCACTTCTAACTGCAGAACACTTTTTAGGAACAGAAATACGCTCACTCATACTGACCTATAAAGTCAGAGACCTCCGATTTCAACCTCCTCAGTATGGGGATACTTGACTACCCGTTCAGAGCCAGGCCCACTGTCAAAACTTAAATGATAATCACATTGTTAAAACAGATACATTATACTGTGATTACACACAAATATTCAGTGGATTCATAGCTCACAGTGGTATTAAGTAGATTTGACTGATTTTAGGGCTTTTGCCTCTCTCTACTTGAATTATCACTGAAGGACTAAAGATATTAGATACAATTCCCTTAAGTACTTCAGAAATACTATGAACCAAACAGATCAATCTATCAGTGCTTTAGTCAAGTCTGACTGTCATCCAGCCAACTTTCTCCAAGAAAACTACCAGCCACTGCTGGGACCTTTAACAGAACATCACACTACTCAGTCTGTATTTCCTTCTCTGATTTAAAACTGCCTTTCTGATCTACCCTTGAGATCTCTGCTTTATTTCTTCTCTTTTAAAAATCTTCAGAATAAAAGTAAAGGCAACCCTAGAGGCTTCAAGTGGTTTTATTTTCATTCACTCCTCATCTTTGTTTTCTTGACACAGCTGACAGCAAATTTGGGCTAACGGTTATACACTCCTAGATTATTCTCAGATGCACAAAGAAAGAAGAACACCCAGAAAAGCAAGGAGGTGAAAATGCCAATCTATACAGCCACAATGCAACTGAGGCTTCAGAACTGAACACTTCTATATTCTCTTCTAAATTTAGTAAAAAGGTGGAGACTGGAAAGAAATAAAGACCAAAGGCAACCATAAAGTGATATAAGAACCAGAGCATAAGCCACACAAGGAGCAAGTCAAAGAGTTAAAAATAAGCCAACAGGGAATAAGACTAGAGTCTAATACCTTAAAAAAATATGTAATAGATTAAGGAACAAAATTAATTCATGGCCTTGGACAGAAAGAAGTAGCCAGAAATGAAGAAAGGTAGAGATCTTTCCAGGCATCAGGTAAAGGCTCTTAACAGAATTAAGACAGCAGCTGGTTATATTCTCCAGGTAAATGACCAAAAGATCCTCATTACAGACATTCAAGAGGTTAAATACGTCATCAATAAGAACATGTCAAAGACAAAAAGCTCTGTGACATGCAGAGGGCTGACCACAGGTGACCCATAAAGGCTGCTTTTGTTTATTGCACCAACTTCAGCTTTTCTTTGGAATTGATGTGTCCAGAGTAAGAGTATCTGGCATGCAATAAGCCACAGCATGGGTGACACTGAACTGATAGAAAGCAAACCAGCAACACTGCAACAAAAAAATCTTCCCAGACATCCATTTTATAATAAAGTTTCATGCACAGCCATTCATTCTAGGTGAAAGGCAATAAAAGATAAACTTCCAACTTTATTCCACCTCCTTTCCTGAAATGTTCTACCAGCTGCCAAAAGTACAGGCAGGACAGATTGCCATTACAGCCAGTAGCTCTACAGACTAGTGGCATTTGAAGCAAGGTGAGCTTTTTTCTTTTTTTTTTCCCCCTGGTTTGCCAGGTGGGACAAAATGTGTTTGCTTTGGCAAAAATAGGTTAGCCATTGGGTCTTGTATTTACACAGATAATTCCCCTCTGCCTCCCAAAACACTACATGGCTTGTTTATCTGGTTAACATAATGATGCCAGCTTAGAAGATGGTTACTGAGCCCTGCAGTCAGAACCCAGCAGTAAGGATTAACTGAAAAGTGAAATGAGAGGGGAGAGAAAAATAGCATAATCCAAATTCTATCAAGAAGTAAAACTTAATTCTTTTTCAACTTTCAGTTTGCTTATTTAACTTAGGGGGTCAAACTGGATTTCCTTTTGTTATTATAATCAGTCACCCAGACCCTAAGACTCATGACTGCTCTTTACCTTCTTTGAAATCATAACACTAACTTAAAGACTGGGATATCTTAAAAATAAATCAAAATGGATTTGCTTTTGACTTCTGCTTTCTGCTCCTTGAGCCAACACACAAGCCCTGACTTCAAATTTTTCTCTCCTATAGCTGTGGGCAGCAACTGCATTTCATTTGTTTTTGTAAGGTAGGAAATCACATTTAATCACATGCCTCCACATGTCAGATCTTTAAGAAATAGAGGAAACAATGTGAGACATGAAAACATGGTCTCCTTCTGGTGTCCAGCCTTTGCTGTTGTTTTTCCCCTGGTTTGCAGCTTAAAGAATAATAACTAACTACAACTATTGTTAGCTTGGTGACTCTCTGCAGCAAAGACATACACCCTTAATTTCACCCACACACCCTATAAGTTCAGAGCAGAGAGACACAGAAAAGAAGTTCTGTTATCCTCATTTTACAACTGGGAAACAGAGGGAAGCATCAAAACTAACTCCCACATTCAGAAAACTGCTTTACTAAACTGGATGAGAATTCTTCATGATTAAACGCTTTGATGACTGGTGCCATAAGTGATATGCCGTGGAAAGGAGAAAGAAAAAAAAAAAAAAGAAAAACTGTGGCTTTTCAGGAACCTGGTTTTCTACATGTCTGGCCAAAGTCTTCACCTGCTGACTAGGCACCCTCTTAGGAACTATATTTGACATAATTAAAAACTCCAAACATTTTATGAGATCCCTTACAAGAATAAAGAAGCTCATTATAGTGTTCTGGTGAAATATCTATTTAGATAATCAAAATTACTGTCCCAGCAACATGTATGTCAAGGGAGGTGTCCTGGTTTTGGCTGGGACAGAGTTAACTCTCTTTTTGGTAGCTGGTACAGTGCTGTGTTTTGGATTTAGTGTGAGAATGATGTTGATAACACTCTGATGTTGATAACACTCTGATGTTTTAGTTGTTGCTAAGTAGCGCTTATCTTAAGCCAAGGACTTTTCGGTCTCCCATGCTCTGCCAGCAAGCAGGTGTGCAAGGAGCTGGGAGGGAGCATAGCCAGGGCAGCTGACCCGAACTAGCCAAAGGGGTATTCCATACCATGGAACACCATGCCCAGTATATAAACAGGGGGGAGTTGGCCGGGAGGCGCGGATCGCGGCTCGGGAACTAACTGGGCATCAGTCAGCGGGTGGTGAGCAACTGCATTGTGCATCACTGGTTTTTTTTCTTTTTTCCTCCCCTTCCTTTGTTTTTGTTATATTCCTTTTCATTACTATTATTATTATATTTCATTATTACTATTGTTAGTATTATATTTTACTTTAGTTATTAAACTGTTCTTATCTCAACCCACAAGTTTTACTTTTTTTTCCTTTCCTCCTCCTCACCCCACTGGGAGGGGGAGGGGGAAGCGGCTGCGTGGTGCTGAGTTGCTGACTGGGGTTAAACCACGACAGGAGGACATGGCATCTGGAATTACAGACTGTTCTCAAGAGAAGGCCACTTCCATTGGGAAATAAGAATTAATGCTCTTAGCTTATTTTGTATCCCATTTCAGCAAACACACAGCTTATGTCTGGTAATTACTTCCAAACATAAGTTCCATGTTGAGTATCAACACTTAAGCCTCTCATGATGGTCTCAGGTATATTGCACAGTTAGATTACTTTAATGGAAGCTAAAAGGACTTTTTGTGGCTCAGACACATTGCTCAGTTGGGTCATTCTGGAAGTGTAAAGCATTGCCGCAGGCTGTTGTCCTTGATGTTTCCTTCCTGCCCGTCAAAGAAACAACATCTCTTTCACTTGTGAAACTTATAAATTGAGAGGTCCGGCACTGTCCTGAGGTTGGGGACCTGGATTCCTTGAGAAGTTCACCAGCACCACACATCCATGGCCTGCCATCACACCTGGACACACAACAGACTTTTGCTGTCTTTCACAGCAACCTGCTACTGATGTACCACAGGGGCAGAATGAAATGCAACAAATGAGTACACTAGTCACACCCAGTTTAAATCAGCCTGTGCATTCTTCTTCCTCCAAGTCTTACCCATCAGGGTGAAGCTACAGCACAAAATCAGAATTGCTAAGTTCCTCATACATCTCCCAGGCTTCAAATCCCTGCTACCATCACTGATGCTCCCTGCCTGTCCCACCAGGCTGCCTGCTCACCAACCTCTAGTATCCACTCACCCACAGGATTAGGTCCTGCTGTCTGTAGCCTCCAGTCTCCTCGAGGAAATGCAAGGAGGTGACAGATAGACTTTTCACTTAAGGAAAGGCATTAGTACAACTTTTGTAACTTTATCTTCAGAAATTGATACATGTTACTCTAACATCTTTAATGTATATAATTTTAACAGGCAAGTGGACTGATTTTGGCTGCCTAGATGTTGAATACTTTAAATATTGACTTGCAGAGGTATTCAGTGTAAACTGATTGCAGATCAAGAAGGGAAGTAAAAAGAGAAATGGACAGCAAAACACAGATTGCTTTGAAGTGAGGCTGAAAGCTGCAAGCCTCAAGTCTCCAAAGGCAGCTTTAGGAAGCTCTTATGTCCAGTGGTTCCTCAGGGCACATCTGAGCAGCCAAGATCTTGCGGCTCAAGGGTCCAGTCTGCCTCACCTCCTAGTCTCTTTGCACAGTAGGAAACAAGTTGTGCAGGTGAAAAGGACACCAGCCAAACAAAAGCAAAGGCAAGAGCAGAGTCTTTAGAATATTCCCCATCACTACATTTGTCACTTTTCTCAGGTATAAACCAAAAATAAAGACTTTTCCTGATCTCTTACATTTAGCTCAAAAAGAATAAAAATATACCAAAACATGACAGCTGTACGTCTGGCTGAAGTACATATTACCACATTTCATCTCATACTTGGAAAGTTTTGCCTCTCCCTAATTCTGTATGGGATATTTTATTTTCTTTGCTCTAGGATTATTACAGTGTTTCCAGCACTGATTAACTGCCCATGAACTGCGTACCTGCAAGGTCATGGCCCACGAATTAAGATGCACTTCTCCCCTCAGAAACAGTGAAAGGCTCTGTTTCCCTTCCTTAATCAGTTAAGTGTAGGCTGTACAGAATCCTTAAAGGTGAGAAAAGCAATGCCAACTAGGAGGATGGGACAAGATGATTTAATGGGTCTTCACCATCTTTGTTTCTGACAGCTGACCCAGCAGATGAAATTTGTGAAACTGCATATATACCTTGGTGGTTGGATGCTAATGCTTCATGGCAGACACTGTCTCCATATAATTAGAATACAGGCTTATGTGAGCTAGAAAACAGCCAGTAGACTAATTAATTGTGGCAGGAAGCACATGCTTCTCCATTTCCTGGTAATTAACTGGCAGTGAATCAAAATTTTTTTTAACAACCCACTTTAATTTAAAAAAAAAAGTTTGTAGAAATTCCACAATCAATACCAACTAAGAGAGAAGAAAACCTCCAGAAGTAGAAGTGCTGTCAAGCACTCCTGTAAGTTCACTTATGTTACATTGAGACTCAGGCAAACAACTGCTGGTTCCCTTACAGATATAACAAAGAATCTACATTTTGTGGATCCCAGGCCAAAAGGTAAATGGCCAGAAAGTTTGGATATGAAAAAGTTCGTGACTTAAAGGGATTTTAGATTGTTCAGAAACAGGGTTTACTTTGATAAGAACAGTTACCAACTACTTATCATACTGGAGATTTCCCATATATGGATAATAGATACACTGTGATCTACATAAAAAACAGGCTGTCAACTCAAAACTTTTGGTATGAAAAAATTCCTTTATTACAAATATTTATTTGCAAAACACAACCACTTGATGAATGACTGGAAACCGTTAGGGCTGGCCAATAGGAAATTACCTTCTATACCACTTTGATTTTCAATTATTATCTCTCTCACAGGAAAGCCTCTACAGGTAGGAGGAAATAGGACATTCACTGATAACAATAAGGCTATTCCTGTATGAGTAAAGGTGAGATTTTTGCCCACTGTTGGAATTCATCCCTGTTCACCAGCTGCCTTTTTAAAAATCATAAGTCATACTCCTGCTTGCCAAGATCTGACATAACCAGACAGCTTCCTGGTTTCTATAGCTACCTGGACCCTGGAAAGGATGAGGAGAAGAAAGGAAAGGTAACTTAAAGCTACTTTTCTCCCTTTCTACAGCTCTCCAGTGCACACACCCCAGAGGGACACTCCGATCAGACTGAGAGGTTTGCATGTTCACATATTGCAACTGTTGAGAAAGAAGTCCCACAGGGCTTAACTCAAGGCTTTGAAAGCTTTGCATTTGCTTTAAAATGTATTAACAAAAGGCCACAGCCGAAATCGAAGTGGGTCCTTTTGTGTGTTTGTTGTGCATGTTAACCAAACCTCCCAGAGGAAGGCTGGCTGCTGACCTCAGCTGCAAGGTGCACCCACAAAGACATGTTCAAGCCACAGACAGAACGAATACCTACAGGTATTGCTGTAAAATCCTTGAGCAGCAGGGATTACCTACATTTTGGGAGACCAAGGCTGACATTGTATTTTGCTTATTACTGTCTAGGTTAGTTTGAGCACTGACTTCAGAGTCACAGTAAAGAGAGTATCCTTCCTTGTGTCTTCCTTAACTCTAAAGTTGACAACAGGTAAGAGGTTTCCCCACATATGCAAAGCTTCTTGAAACACACAAATAAAAAGTCCCTCTGAGAGCATTAAGAACTGGCTGCTTTAGGTCTTGCATTGCAGCACTGGACAGAGGACAGTCCCCAGAAGCTCCTTTTTACATTTCCCCTATTCCTGCCCATTCCTGAGCAGTTCATCCTTGGGGGGGGATACGATGGACACAGGCCTGCTCCAGCCCTGCTCATCACTGACACAGAAGTGTTGAGTACACACCCTTCCCACTGACTTGGCTCAAGCCATCTCAGACCTAGAAACACTTCCATGCTAGCAGGCAGGAGTATCTAGCTTGGGTGACGCATACATGCTGCCAGTATGCTTCCAGAGTTGAGCAAGACTTGGTACTGTGTTAAGTTTTCACTCCATCATGAAAAATTATCATTTCATCTCAACTTGCCTGAGGGTGTCAAACTGAGTGGTATAAAATAGGTCCTTTAGTTTCCTAACTTATATTTGCAAGCCCATTAGAGAGCAGCATTATTTTCAGGAAAGGATCCAAACATTTTGCTATCGTAGTCTGTTTGTGTAGAACATTTTAGTACATTCATCTATTTCTATTTACGTATGAGTGGGGAAAAGGGTTGCATTTAGTTTGTAAAGAACACATCTCAAAGTAAAGCATTCAGTTCTGAAGCCTACGTGCCTTCTTAAACCGTATCTCCCTACGGCCAGAGACACAAGGAAGCCACATAGATAAATGCATGTCCCTGCCCTCCATTTCTTTTTGCTCCAGAGACATCACAAAGTGAGAGGGTTAAAGGCATTTCTCAGGCCATGGAAGAAACACCCTCAGCTCTGCCAGACGGTTTGACATAATATGGTCAGATGGAGCTGAGCAGGTGAGCATCTCGGTGATTTTGCTATGAAGGAAGATTTGAGAAAGATAAGAAGCATCAAGAAGATGAGGAAGACAAGTCCTGTGGTTTTGAGACTTGAATGGCCTTTGATTAGGCTTCCTTTCCTGAATTTGAGGAGCAGAGTGGTTTTGGAACAATGTAACTGTCAGCATTACAGTGGTTTCCCTTGCAGCCCTCAGAGGTTTGCTATTGTGGAAATAAGTTGACACATTTGCATGTGAAAGCTCCCTATTATCATCTCTGGGCTCAGGATAGATTTAGAACTAGCAGGTCTGGAAGGAGAAAAAGAATAGATTGCCCTTCAATAACAAAAAAAACCAATTCCACCCCTCACTTGTCCTCTTTCCCCACCCTCAAAAGAAAAAGGAAAAACTCACCACCTCCTTCCCAGGTGTCAAGGGCCATAGGGGAAAGCTTTTCCTTTACCAGCCTTCTTAACACTCACTCTCAGGGGTTTTTAGTTTGTGTAAGCCTCGAGAAGAAAAGTGTAAAGTAACAAAGTTCCCATTCTGCAAATAGACCTGGCTTTGTATTTTGCCCACCAGTCAGGCTGGGCTGAGCAAAATACTGTTTCTTCAGTCTTCTGCTGTTTCTTCATCACACACACTCACTTGGTGTTTCAACTTGCAAGGATCTCTGTGTAGGAGATATTAAGCTCATATGCCATCTTTAACTACTCACCTTGCCTCCAAGTATGAGTTTAAAGCAAGCAGCACTTTCCTTTTCCTTACACTCCATGCAGGACAGCTCAGCCTGATGTCAAAGACAACTTGCACAAAGACAACAGGAAAAATGAGGCCCTTATTGAGCAAAGATGTTATTCTCTCTTTTGAAAGGGATCAGGACCCGTTCTAAGCCTAGACAACAGATTATGTCCATCTCTTCTCTTACCCCTCCCCACACTGGTGATCTTACAGGAAAAGCAGACCTGTATACTAAGGAGAAGGAAACTATCAACAACAGTGAATTCCTGCATTTTAAACCTTCTCCTTCCTGAGTCAACAACAAAAGTTTCTGGCCAAAGCCAGGAAAAGACAGCATACGCCCACTTTACAGCATGTTGTGAAGCTTAGTAGCTGCAAAGAACTGGGACACCCTCTCAAGAAGGCAATCAGACTTTCTGTACTAACTGGACAAAACAGTAAACCTTTTAGTAACAAGCATCGATCCCAAATCAGATCCCACCAAGATAACCTTGAATAAAAATGTTAAAAATCTCTAAATTGGCGCAAATAAAAGGCAACAACTACTCACTGTATTGCAATAAGCTTCCACTGAACTTTCTGAATTTCTCAGTTGAGTAGGAGTTTCAGACTATTGATAAAGTAACAGATCACAGGGGGCCCCTGAAGAACCCTCAAGTCCACTCTGTTGACACTAATGTATCTCTCAATCACCCACAGAGGGCTAAGAGAAATGAAACCTAACTCTCCCCTCCCATATATTGACTTCCTGATTACTCCTTTTTCACCTTTCAGGTGCAAAGGTGCTAACAAACATCCACTTTCCAGGTGCGTCGGAATCACAAGCCATAGCAACCCCTCTAAAAGCTCATAGCATAAAGATAATGTAAACAAATCCAGGCTGAGGTTACTGTCAGAAACACAACAGATTGCTGATGGAAACAGATAACCCTTATAATGACTCTGTGTTCTGTTATTTCAAATAATTATTCATTAAAATATGGTGTTTATTGCTCCAGATCCTGTACCATTATCCTTTATTATCTAAGTCAAGCTGTGTACCCTTAGCTAAAAGCACTGTCTTCCACATGTTTTGTTCCTCCTGGTAGCCAGCCGTGGTGAACTATATATGCAAACAATATTTACTGGGGACTAAGGGGATTTATTTTGCTTTTGCCAGAAGTGCTGTGCTTTGCGCTGCATGATTCTGCCTCGAGTACTCAGCTCCTGCTCAGTTGCAGCCACAGAGCAGTTCAGGCTAGCTATTCTAATGGCTTGTGACTAATGCTGCTCATCTGGGGCACTTGAACCAACTGCTGGAAAGATACCATGCTATTTCTTCTTCTTATCGAGAAGATCTTTTTCTATCTTGGTAGAGCATACTTGGAAGATTCAGGTGAAAAATGTCAAAACAAAGTAAGTAAAGAAATAGGAAGGGGTTTGTTTTTTTTTTAATGAGAAGTCATTTTAAGTCTTTTTTGAAATAGCTTTTCTTTCTCCCTATCATCAATAGTACACAAGCCTTTGCTAATGCTTTATAATAAATAAGACTGGCCCAAATTATCAAGTTTTGCCTTTTGTGCAGGCAAAGCTCTCAAGAAAGACATGGGCTGTGCTTTTTCTGTCAAATTATTAAGGCTAACAGTCTGAGAACCAGGTTTAGCCATTTATACAGCACCAATTTTTCAAATTATTCAAGCACCAGAAACACTATTCACCCTATCCAACTTTAGATGACTAAACAAAGCACATTCAGTTTGGAGCCTGTTTCCAGATGGAGAGAAAGAGCCATCTCCAGAAGAAAACCCACTCCACCCTAAGTCCAACTTTTGAAGACATCCATCATTACACTATAAAACAGGGCAACTTCATCTCCACTGACCACAGTGACCATATTTGCTTTCATTCCCCAGATAAATAGTACTGATATAAAGCAAGATTTGTAGCCTGACCAGGAAAGCGGTGTCTTTCAAAACACATCAATCAGCATTCTATCAAAAGCTGAACAGGCTGTCTGAGGTTTCTTTACAACACAAAGCTAAATTTTCAATACTTTTGAGGCTCACTTCTTGTACCAAAAGGAGGAAATATCCAGCCACCTTGCAGAGGGACTTAACTTCAGGCTACTTTTCAGGTGCCTGAAGACACTGGCCATCTAGCAGAGTACCAAATTTTTCTTCATTGAGACAGGGACCTTCAGTGTGCCAAAGCTGAAGTACTTAAGTTAAATGGACACTCTCTGGTGATCTTAACACATATTAGTCCCATTGCCCAAATCCCTATATATCTGCAGCACTTGTCTCACCATTACTTCACTAGCTAGCTAAGATGTAGACAGATTTGTGTTAAGCATACTAGAGCCCATCTGAAGTTATCTAAATGAAATATTTGGAACTGACCAAAGATTTTCAGATCCAACCTTAAGCTGAACCTTCATACTACCCCGAACCCAAGCCTTTTAGAAAAGCTTGAAATAAACATCCTTCCATTCTAAAACTTCAGGCTTTCATGTTCCTTCTTCTTTCAATTAATCTGGAATCAGTCTTTCAGATGCAATCGGTGCTTTTCATACAAGGAATGGTGTAATCTTGTGCAAAGGGTACTTTAAAAATCTTGTGGTATATACTTTTCTTGTTAAGCCAACACCTCTAGTGAAGGTGGACTGCACTGGAGACAGCACTGAAGGTTTAGGTTCATCTTCTAATAAGTACAAGTCAAAGTAAAAATTAAAAAACAAAAACAAAACAAAAAAGCAAAGCAAAACAAATACCCCTCAACTGAATCTAGCCCACATAGACGGGAAATAATGATGGATGGTATTGATTCTAGACTAGGTCAACTGCAAGTTGTTAAATGTCGAATATCTGTAGGGTTAGACCTACCAAGAGGTTGAAATGGTGCGTCAAGATTTTTGCCATCTTTATTTCTTCAGTAGTAAGTATCTGTCCCCAGACACATACGACAGCTAAAAACTGGCACTAAATGAATTATCAGCTGATGGATATGTCTACCCTTATTCAGATAGGCAAGGAAAGGTCAAAGTACAGCATATGCTGTTACGTGCAGCAAAGATACTGCTATGGATTAGCACTCCTGTCTGCAGATGAAGGTGGAGTAGAGCCCCACAGATTCAGTTCACTGAGAAGAGCAAGGCTGCACGGAGCTGTACAGTTCAGCTGCTCCCCCCGCTCCCTCTCTGCAGCACGGCAGTTTAACCAAGCAACTGAGCTGGAGCGAGACTCCAGAATTACATACAGAGTAAATGTGTGTGTAATCGAATTGTCAAAACAGAAGGAAGCTTATTTCCACAGCTACATAATACAGAAAACACGTTTGATGCGATGGCACTTGCGCGGAACAGGAAAGAAGGCAAGAGGTGTGTATGCTTTGGGGAATGAGTTTATAGTCTTAATGGCTCTGCAGGACATTGCTGTGTTGTTATTATTATTAACTGTCAGTCGCATCTCTATTTTTAGATTGTCAGTTTGATATACCAACAAACCAAATGAAGTACAAACTTTTCCCACAGAGCCTTGAATCAGCATGTCCAATTCCTCCTCTTGGAAAGAGCACTCTCAGGGTTAAGAGGTTACTTCAGTCTACATATATATTCAATCATTTGCTTCTCTGATGAAATTGTTGGTGGCAAATCAGAGTAAATGGCAACATGATGTCCTCCTTTAGTCACTGTGTCACTAGAAACTAACACTCCACAGCTGGCAAAAAGAAAGCATATTGTGCTAAAATGATGTTTGGTAGCAGCGACTCACAGTGCAGGTCTCAGGCTCAAATCCTGCCATATATTAGGTTTGTTACAGATTATACCTTCTAGACACTGGAAAATGTAGTTTCAATTCACTCCACCGAAAAGCCCTCAGATGGTGATGATGACGTTTTTTGCAAACATTGTCTAGATCTGAAACACTGCTCCAGAGAAACACTCAGCACTGTATGCTGAGTTCTTTTTTGCCTCTTGCTTATGCATTTGCTCAATGTTAATTTTTAGGAGTCAGCAGTCATCAGAGACTGGGAACCTAAACAGAACCGGTTTCAAGGCAGATCAGACATACTACATTTACCTTGCTCCCACATGTCCAATTCTATAGGGAAGATTGAGAACGAAAGTTACTGATCCTCCCAGAAAGCTAGAAAAAGCTTCACTAACACATGCAATACTCAATATATCAAATATTATGAGTGGATGAGGATTAACACAGCCAGGAGAAGGACCCAAGGAAGGTGGTGGACCCCAAAGGACCATAAGAAGCAAAGGGAGAAGTGGGGATGGAGCCTAAGAAGGCTCCTAAGAACCTAGGGAGGTTTTACCATCTGAATATAAAATGACAGATTGACTGGGCAGATTGAGAAATATTTTTCCTTTATAGCAAGTGGCATGTGGAATAGCACACTGGGAGAACAGAAGGCCCTCATTCCTCTCTAACCTTGAACATGGTGTCGTTTGCACCTTGGTCACATAGGCAGACAGCTTGAACCTCAGCATGTGCCTGAACAGTAGAGTAGGAAGAAAAGAGGGACAGTGGGAGGTGAAAGGACTTTCTCCAGGGTGCACGACCCATCAGTAGCACAGAAAGTATCCAGGCTTCCTGATGTTTTCACCACTAAGTCTGCCATCTGATTTGGGATCATCTTTAATTTAATGATGAGATGTTCGAAATGCCTCAAAATGTCTTAATGTTTGAAGTCATCTTGAGATAGTCAGATCACTGGAACAATTCTGAGCATATTCTTATTTCCTCCCTATGAGCTCTCTTATTGTTGTGCTCCACAGTCGTCCTTTAAGGAGCCTCCAGAGCCACATGGTTAGGGATGGGGCAGGACAGGGGTAATCCTTTATTCTCAGCAAGCATTTAGTCTAGTAATGGAAAATGTAAAGATAAAAGCAGCGGCCATCAGCACATTCTCTTCCATATCAGCACAGTGATGCTGAATTCACTGTGGTTCAGTGAGAGCTGAGCCTGGGTTGCTTTTCAAGGATGCAATGAGCAGTGTCTAATATGCCCATTATGGTAACTGTTATCAGACATATTTCTGCATCTGAGCATATCATGGCACTACAGCCAGCTTTATGTCTGTGTGCACGTGAGGCAGGCAGTTGCCAAGCAAACATCCTTAATGTGCGTGCATCTTCCTTTGGGTAAAACAGATCCACACTGATCCCCTCTCCGCTCCAACAGCTTCAGCAGTCTCAGAAGTCTTTTGCTCAGTGCGCCTCTCTCCTCACAAGACCCTCATTAAGGTTTACACCTGCAGTGGCTTCAGGCCAGCCTTCTGCTCTGCAGTCATTAGCTCATTCCAGTGCACTGTGATTGCACAGGTACACAGCAGATGCCATTATCGGAGCTGGCATTTACCAGCAATTAAAACACAATAGCTGTAGAGCTTATCAAGGCATTTTCTTTTTGGAGGATTGCTTGGTTTATTTCCATATTCATAAGCGGAAATAGCTGCAATCTCTGTTGACAAACATTGACATCTCACCTCATGCATCGGTTACTTTGCATCTTGGGGGTTTTTGAGCTTCCCAAACTGTCTTTGCATTTGCATTATCAAATTATCTGTTTCATGATATTTAAGAAATGTTTCCTCTTGTCAGAAATTAGCCATATGCCACTTATTTGCCCCGCACTGGTCCTATCTAATACAAGTACAGAGTGGCTAAATAATGCTATTGTAAACCCAGCCTTCTAGGGTTTACTTTGTTGGTGGTGAAGGGTATGTGTCTGGGTTTGGCTTGTCTTTTTGACATCCCATCAAGACATGTTGTGTAACATCACATGTATCTTCCTCCTCCTCCTCAAGAATCAGCACAGCTGAGAGAGGTTTATTTTATTCTTAATCACAGCATATTTTGAGGCAGATATTTTTCTATTCCATAGTCTTATGGACACAGTAATTTCCCACTGCCTCAGTCCTCAGTAAGAAATTGTGTCTTTGGGGGAAGTCAGACCTCTTGTACGGCCACATACAAAAATAACACTTATTGCTCCTCCAGGAAAGGTTTAGCAACCGAAACCCACCACTAGGATTCAGCCTGCACTTTCTGGCAGAAAGCTAACTCTCATTACACATGGACAAGACTTACGCAATATATCCCATGTTTTCCTTTATCTGCTGTAGGCCATTAAGACTGCTGGATGTGAATTGGTTTCATTGCTGCACTTGTTACGAAGTGCATCTAAGAAAGAATGAATGACAATCAAGCTGGACTTTCAGAGCAGAGAATCCCATTCAGCAATTCTGAGCTAACTGGAAATGAAAGCAGAAATCTCCCTCAGATCCATTGGACTCTGTGGGTGGGCCAGGAATGGAGACAGGGCTAAGAATAATGTAAAAAAAAAAGACTCCTCACTGCTTTTAATTAAAGCCTTAAAGACTCCCCTAGGTCCAGCTGGCTCCACTGAATTGTCATCTTCAGTTTCTCAGCATAGCATCAGTGCTGCATCATTTATGGAGGTGTATTTGCTTAAGAGTCGTCCTCGTTAAAATTCAATTATACTGAAACCATATAATCCCTCATTGTAATAACCTGATAAAAAGCCCTTAACTGCCACACCACGTGCCCATTTAGCAAGGAAATTAGCTCAGCAAAGAACATAGTCCTAATTTAGCAATTAGGGTGCAGTTTGTATCAGGCTATTTCAATAAGATTGGAAGGCAATTTACAAGGTAGTTTTACTCATTGCAAACTATTAAAGGCATGTCAATAGTGAACAGAATTCCCAGTGCATGTATGGGTAAAGAATGTTGTCTTTGTGCATTTCCAAAAGTAAAAAAGCTATCATGAACAGGATCTTCTATTTGTAGTCGTATTTGCTAAACCAATATATTATATTTTCTTTCTGTGTTAAAGGGTGAAGAAGATATAAGTTACAAGAATGTATTACAAGATGAACCATATTCCTATGGTCCAAGGGAATTCTCCTTGATTTTTAACTTCTTGATTTTTGATGTGAATTTTAGGGTCAAATTCTCCTGATAGTATCTTGGAAACATCCAGTGGGATACAAGCTTTCTTGACTGTTCCCTGAAGAAAGAGCTGTGGATTAGAATGTGGTTGTGTTAGGATCTGCTTGTTGCTCTGGGTGACTTTCCCAGCTTTATTAATCATGAGAAGATCACACCCTGTAGAGCTTTCCACACTTTGACTCAATGATGAAACTAAGTTTTGGCTGTGCAACAAGAATATTTGTTGAGGCGTGATACTGACGCTATGAACTACATTCATATAAGCTCCTGGAGAGTCAACATGATATTCTCCACCTTCTCTCTGGAACTTTTATGGTCGGATCAGGTGATAAAAAAGCACATCTATGCAGCTTGCTCTCAGTACCCATTACTATCAGCAGTAGTAGCTTTTAATTACTGTCATACATTGGAAGCAGTGGGCCATTGCAAATCAAAGCTAAAAGGTCCCCCAGAAACAAAGTTAGTGATGTGCTCCCAAAGTTTTCAGCACGTGGAGGGCTACTAGTGCCCTTTGCCAGTGTAGTGCCATAATAGGTTTCAAATACCATCGTTCCAGATAGCTCCAGGACTCCAGCTGTAAATTGGGGAACTTTCAAATCAAGATTGGTGGGGAAAAGTCCAATGGAAAGCAATGTTGTCCTGACATTTAGGCTCTAGCCCCCAGTACAGCCACCATTTGTTTGGACCAGGATCTGATGTGATCAACATAAGCTGGTTTTACAGTGTCTTTTCACTTTGTCCATTACTAGGCTGTGCAGAAGCTGGAGTCTTCCCTTCATTTTTTTTGTTTGTTTGGTTTGTTTTTTTTTTAAATAATGCTTCATGACAATTTTCAAAAGCCCTTTCACAGCAGCCAGTCAACAGCTCATTCTCACTGGAGCTCTTTCTAACCCCACAACATTGCAGGGAAGGTGCCATGAGAGTGCTTCAGGAATGAGGATAAAACTCTGAGGTCATTCAGAGAGCTTTTTCTTCATATTCCTTCTAGCTATCTTTCAGTCTATATTTAAACCTTCATTTTGGTCCCTTGCTGTTTATTTTGTTATTAAGTGTTAATGGTTTCTCTAGAAGTACATGTCTTTTATTTGTATGAGTGATTTTCATCTCTAAGTCTCTTTGCCATGCTAATGAAGTGAATTATTAGCTTTAATTAATGGAATTAATAGCTTAATTTTCTTCATATTTTTTAATAACAGAATTTAAATTCTGTTCATTATTTATAAGTGTTTGTGTAGAAACACAGGTAGACTGATAGTTGTGCTGTCCTCATGTGTAATATCAGAATAACGTAAAGGGTTACCAGTAGTAAACTGATACTGAAACTACCCTAACTAAATAGCTAATTAAATTAAACCTTTGTGCACATTTAGCTACACATACATTTTTATGTGCAAAAGTATTATTACATCCATAAGTACCCTTTTTGCATAAACAAGATTTTACGTGCAAAATTATCATGCATGTAGTTTCTGTTGGGAGGCAATTCTTACATTTTTCCCTTAGAAAAGGTGAGTTGCTTGGCAAACATGAAGTTGATTTAGCAGAAAGTCAGTGGTAGACCACACAGCAGTTGACTTTGGGGGTCCTGTATTATTTACAGAATTGAAGCTTTGATTTAAAAACAACTAACAAAACAAAACAAAATCTTCCCTTAGCCCTTATAATGCAAAAATGTTCTTGCCAGACTCTCGCTGTGGTTTTGCTCATTTTCCCATCTGAAACAGTCACAAATAGGAAAATGTAAGACACATCTGCATGATTACCCAAGTTTTGCCAGTTTTGAGTAAGGTCATTGTGGTTAGAAAGTGCACCACTCAAAGTACAGAAAATCAGGGGTCTTCAGGTGGACAGTCTTGCTTTGACACAGAAGAAATCATTTATCAATGGCTCAGTGAATTCCTGTAGCCACAGCTTTAGGGATCCCAGCTCCCTAGGATCTCTGCTGAGTTCCTGTGATAATGATGTGTGACTGTGCCTTTTGAGTCTTTGTTCATGATCTTGCAAGGTTTAAGTGATATTCTTTGAAGTTTGCAAGTGAAGACTAGAAAGATATAAAACAATCTGAAAATAGCTTATCAGAAGCCATATAACCCATGACTTGTCTCCACTCCATGGGCTTTTTCTGTATTAGAAATTCTTTATTACTTTGTCTCCAGTGATCTAAGGGAGGTTGCTCCTATTGCATCCATTCAATGACTGGTTGGAACTGATTGATAACATGATCTGCCAAAGAGCAGCAAGAGCGGGCTTCTCAGTGAGGATGACAGTAAAGCTGGCAAGGCAGTGCCCTCACTGGCCAGGACACAGTCCCATGGTACCTTGAAGGAGAAGAGCAGAGCAGGTCTGGTCATGATGGCCTCGAACTTAGGCAACCAGGCCACTAGGAAAGTAGGAGAAGAGGTTGCAATGTCTGTGGGTACACTCGGTCTCTGCTCCCAGCCTGTATAAAGAGCCCAGGAAGAACACCTCAGAGGAGGCTCTCAAACTGCATCAAGTGTATTATGTTTGCCTTTGTGTGCGGCTGTGAAATCTCACCTATGAAATAGCTTTTCCTCTCCAGCCTGTGGGCGCTACATAAACAAATACAATGAGTAGGCAAATAACTACAGGGTGACCTATAAAGAACTGCAAGGTTTATTCTGCTACAGACCTGTGATAATCAGCATCCGAAGCAGCTGTACAGTAGTCCAGTCTGTACAAGTTACTAGCACATCACTGACTGTGGTGTAAAATACTGCCAGAGTCCTGAGTTTGGGCAAATTTTTTCCTTAGCCATGTATATCCTAGCTTCTCCACCAAAATGAGGCAGGTAGAAAGGTTTAGAGCCTGAACTCGTGTATATTTGTAAATGGCTTTGAAGACCATGGGTGAAAGACGCAACTGAAGGGCTCACTTATTGGAAGCTAGCACTTGATGAGAAGATATGAAGTGGAAATAGCTGGGAGCTGGGCAAGAGACAAGGAGATGCATAGGCTGGAGCAGGGAATGAGAGAAGACATGCAACTGTGGTTGTTCCCTTTGGTGAGATTCATTAAAAAAAGAAAAAAAAGGAAAAGAAAGGAAGTGGGAGGCTGCCAAAATGGGCAGGCCTAACTGATTACATCAAACAAATGACCTCCCCACAGTGATTTATGGGCTAATCTCTCACTAAGGGTGCAATTTATCAGTGAGTAGCCAGTACAATTAGTGCTGCTCCATGAATCACTCGCAGTGCTGGCTCCTCTGCAGGACTTTCACACACAGTTTGTTATTACAACAAATGAAAGGTTTGCCTGGCCCTCCTTTCACCCAGCCCAGGAATTGCTGCTGAGGGCTTAAGATCACATTAGCAGGTTTCTGCAGCCTAAGCAGAGATCTGCTTAATTGCCAGATCTGAGCCAAAGGGGCTGTACAGAGGGGCATGAGCTGAGAATAGGGCTTAAAACTCCGTGAGCAGGACAAGTGATGTACCCAGAAATGGAAAACTAGGTTTGGCTAAGGAACAGTACTAAGAAGGGACATGCGATCTACTGAAAACTTATCCAAGCTCACTTTCTGTGTTGTCCCACCTTAATAAAATGGGGTCTGAAAAACGGACAGTTTAATGTTTTTGAACCGGAAGAAGTGGGTATATATATTTACTGTTCACCAAATTAATGAAGAATTAATCGTCTATGACACATAAATAGTGAGTCTTAAATTGCTTGAGGTGCCTTAAAAACAGTAGCACAGGTAGCTGGGGATCTATATAGAATTCAGTCTAATGTTTTAATGCATAAGGGAATCACTGCAACAGCAGTGAAACAGTTCGCTCTCCTCCATTCTTGCTATTATATATGCTCACAGAATTGACTGTAATTTAAAAGACCATAATGCGTGGTTTACATTCCCTGAGTCAGAGAGAAGAGCTCCTTTCACAGCTTACAGGCTGGTGGTTACAAACTTTACTATCCGTTATGGTTCCTGAAGAGACATTTTCAACCACATCCCTTTCACGGAAGAGGTTTTTTCTCTTTCTAGGATGCTCTGAGCCCATAATAATGCCATTAGCAAATAAAGACCTAAGTCTGTATATAGGGAGTGTTTGGATGATGATAGTTCTATGTTACAGAGATAAACACCAGCCTTAACAAACAGCAGAGCTCCTTCTTTTCACTTTCTTTCTGCTTCCATTAGTGTCTAAATCCACCAGTCTGGAACAGGTTCCTTTGTCAAAGAAATATAGCTGAAGAGTATGATTCGACTTTGTGCTGCATGTGAAGTAGCTCAGAGCAGCAGGTCTGATGAAGGAATCAATACAAGGGCATCGATAACAGGATGAGTGGGAAGTCTTTCACACTTTGCAGGTTTCCCCTGGGAAATGTGCTGCTGCTACTGTGGAAATGATTGTTCATACAATGGTATTTGCTGCAAGCATGCGAAGCTGTACAGAATTTATCCTGCTTATTCTTACATTTGCTTATAGCTTCATGGCTCCATATGGTCTGTAGAGAAGATATGGCCTCCAAGCACATAATGGACTGTCAGCAAAAACAGGGGCTTGAGCCCAGTTCTCATTGCACATGAGTGGAAGGAGCAATTCAGAAGTCAGCAGGATAAGGGTTTCGTCTTCCATAGGAACTAGCAGGTAACACAGACAGTATCTAGAAATAAGAACACTGGCAGGACACACAGAGAGTGCTTATTGGAAAGCTTGTCCTACAGGGCTTGTTGAGGGTATCTTTTCTGCTAAGGAGGAGGAGGAGGAAAAAATATCCATTTTTGTTGTAAGTTCCTTGCAGTCACTGACTTTTTGCCTGGATCGCAGGAGTGATCCTCCTTTGGATGTATGGCAGTAACATTTTTTCCTACTAATTTTTGTGAAGCAGAAACAGGCTGTATCTACACTCTATGGCTGAAAGTGTGCAGGGGACAGGGATCCAGCACCCTGTTTGCAATTAGCCAGGAAACTGGATTTACAACATTGTATTGGCAAGGTTTTGGTAGCGGGAGGGCTACAGGGGTGGCTTCTGTGAGAAGCTGCTAGAAGCTTCCCCTATGTCCGATAGAGCCAATGCCAGCTGGCTCCAAGATGGACCTGCCGCTGGCCAAGGACAAGCCCATCAGCAACGGTGGTAGCGCCTCTGGGATAACATATTTAAGAAAGGGAAAAAGTTACTGCACAGCAGCAACTGCAGCTGGAGAGAGGAGTGAGAATATGTGAGAGAAACAACTCTGCAGACACCAAGGTCAGTGAAGAAGGAGGGGGAGGAGGTGCTCCAGGCACTGGAGCAGAGATTCCCCTGCAGCCATGGTGAAGACCATGGTGAGGCAGGCTGTCCCCCTGCAGCTCATGGAGGTGAACAGTGGAGCAGATATCCACCTGCAGCCTGTGGAGGACCCCACACCAGAGCAGGTGGATGCCCGAAGGAGGCTGTGACCCCGTGGGAAGCCCATGCTGGAGCAGGCTCCTGGCAGGACCTGTGGCCCTGTAGAGAGAGAGGAGCCCATGCTGGAGCAGGTTTGCTGGCAGGACTTGTGACCCCGTGGAAGGGACCCGCGCTGGAGCAGTCTGTTCCTGAAGGACTGCACCCCAGGGAAGGGACCCACGCTGGAGCAGTTCATGAAGAGAGGTAGCCCGTGAGAAGGACTCACGCTGGAGAAGTTCATGGAGGACTGTTTCCCATGGGAGGGACCCCATGCTGGAGCAGGGGAAGAGTGTGAGGAGTCCTCCGCCTGAGGAGGAAGGAGCGGCAGACAAAGTGATGAACTGACTGCAACCCCCATTCCCCATCTCCCTGTGCCACTAGTGGGGAGGAGGTAGAGAACTTGGGAGTAAAGTTGAGCCCAGGAAGAAGGAAGGTGTGGGGGGAAGGTGTTTTTAAGATTTGGTTTTATTTCTCATTATCCTACTCTGATTTGATTGGTAATAAATTAAAATATTTTCTCCAAGTGGAGTCTGGTTTCCCCATGACGGTAATTGGTGAGTGATCTCTCCCTGTCCTTATCTCGACCCACAAGCCTTTCATTATATTTTCTTTCCCCTGTCTGGTTGAGGAGGCGGGTTATAGAGCGGCTTTGGTGGGCACCTGGTGTCCAGCCAGGGTCAACCCACCACAAACATCCTGAAGTGGCACGGCATCCATTGATATCAGGGCAGGGCTCTACATTTCTATCATCTGCACATTTCTTGCTATTAAGTGGGAGAAGCTTCCTGAGATGAGTGTGGTATTTCAAACAGCTCTGATTCCCAGGCACACTGTCCAAAGGTCTCAAAGCCTAATCTGAAGCGGTGATGTGCACTCTTTGACCCCAGTCGCATCCCATAATGCAACAATTCCTAATTTATTTCAACATGATTGCAAGGAACACTGAGTGAAGTCTGGCTTTGAGTTCACATGGCAAATGATGACAGAAATGTCAGCACTGAAATCACTGACCCAAAGTAAAAGAGTGCCCTTGTAAAAGTCTCAAGATTGAATTAATCCATCATACCCTCTCGTAGCTTCCACTACTGAGTGGGATCTGTTCAGCTCTGACTGCATTTGGCATCTGGATCCACAAAATGGAGAACTCCAGCCTCCTTTTTGAGCCTGTAAATTTCCAGATTTGAAAAGTTTTTGAGGAGTATCTTGTGACTTTAAACCAGGCATCAAGGCAAATGGCAGCAAATCTGTTCTGAGGCTGTAACGGTAGGAGGGAGGGGAATATAGATGTGGTAACTGCTTGTAGCTTGTACGTGTAAAACCATTGTTTGTATGTGATTTCTATTGTCATTTGACATCTGTGTCCCAGTTCTAATTCTGCCCTTGAGATGATGGGGCATCACCAGCTTTTCAACACTTTTGTAAGGTGATTTTCAATGACTGCCTCAGCAACTCCCCCCTCCAGCTCAGAACAACTTTAGGGAAGCAGAAAGAGTTGGCATTCAAAGTAAAGCTATGCTGTTTGTTCCTGAGGATATGAGTCACGCTAATCTTCTCTGAATGCCTAATGTGAGGTGCTTCCAAGCCTAATTCCACTCTCTGTGTGCTTGTGTAATGCATACATCCACTGCCGTCCAGTGAGATGCACAGGAGCCTTTTAGAGCAGAATTTGGCCCTGTCATCTTTAAGACCTATAAATGCAGATATCTGCAAATGTCTTCACTAGTAAGTCCATAACAATAAAGAAAGTGATGAATTAAGGAATAACTCAATAATTCATGTAGGAAAAGAAATAGGTCCACCCAATAAAATGCCCAATACAAACAAAAGAAGGAACTTTCCACATACATCAAAATAAACCAGCAGAACATCATGCTGCAAGACGTTGTAGGGGACAAAGAAAGGTTCAAAAAGCAATGAGACACATTTATTAAACTAGGTCATTTGGGGTCTATTAACCATCACGGTCTAGATACAACCTTCAACTCAGTAAATCTTTAAGTTAAAGTTTGTTGGTACTCAGGTGGGTGTATTCCAGGAAGAAGTGAGCCATACTGACACTCTTCTGACATATATCAGCTGCTGGAGATGGGATAGGGACTTAAAAAAGACGTAGGTCTGACCCAGTATAGTTGCACTTGTGCACTGTAGTTCCTAGATTCAGTACTAAACATCCTTGCCCTCGCCAACTTCGAAAATGCCAGATGAAATATTCTTGTTTTCTCTTTCTGCTGCTAGACAGCTGCTGCATTCTTTCTACGGAAAGAATTTTAGTGTGGTTTGATGCCATATTTTGGGCTGCTGTAAGGGCTTCTAGCCCTAAGAGTAACAGGAGTTATTCAGTGTGTGCTCCAAAGCCCAGCATTTGCAAGCTGTGTTCTGTTGTTTTTCCTCCACTGCATTAGGAAAAGATATCTTTTGGACGCTGGCATTTCAAATGCAAATCACTGAAAAGAATCCATGTCCTCAAGGAAAAAAAAACAATTAAACATGTGGTCCTATAATCTTCAGTATCCCTAGTCAGCCCACTAAAGAGCAAAGGAAAAGCCATAATTTGTGCTGAAAACTGTGGAATTAGTATGGTGGACAACACAAGACCAAAATTAAATGAATTCTCTCTTATTATTTAGATAAAACCGATTTGTAGATTACAGACCGATTTTGTAGGCACAGCGCGTATGCACTGCCTTAAGCTCGTATCATCACACTATTGGTCTCTGGACTTATTCCTTTATTGCCTCAGAAGATCACAGTGTGGGGAGGTGACAAACAGGCCCATCTCAGGGGGAGTTAAAAAGTGCCTTTTTCTTATTTGATTACTTCTTCCTTGCACAGAGAGACACTATAGAACAGAACTAAGTGAGCATTAAAGTGTGAAATTAATTTCTGATTGTCAAATAAAGAGGAAGACGGGACTGTATAAGAACAAAGTATATTCACAGTGAAGAAGGCACTTCAGAATATCTCATGTTGTTCTCTTCTGTCAGTGCCATTACACCTACAGGACCACCAGCTTCTCCCATAAAGCAGTAGTTCTTCCAGGCATCAGCTCAGACTACATGACCTGACTGTGGTCACAATCAGCCCTCACTCTGGCTTCAACTTCAAAACCCTTATCTGGAGACAAGAGTCTTTTACCACTGACTATAACAACTATGAAATATAGATGTGGCAGATGGTCTGGATCAAACCATCCTCAGACATGTGTAGCGTGAATGATCTCAGCAGTGCTGCACATCCGATTTTGAAAAGGAAGAAGGGTTGGAGCGTTTGCGGCAGGGGAGAGGATAGTCCACAATCATGATTTTGGCAATTTCCACAACACTTCCCACCCTGTTTCTGTGCCAAAGAGGTTCAGCACTCTTTACTCCAGGCAATAAACCCATCTTTGCTTATAACTAAGAATTTCAGTATATTGGAAATCTTTTGTGTGACTCGGGCTGTGAGGCATGCTTCTAGCACTGTCCTAATCTGTGTTCAGTTTGTCTTACCCAGTGTTTTTATCTAAGAGTAAAGAAAGAGTCAGTCAGGGACCTGTACTGAGCATCCTTGGATTTTTTTAGTTTCTCTGTGAAATGCTGTCTGTGAGGTTGACCTTCCAAAGCAGCGATACTTTCAAAACACAAGAATCGTAGCCCTTTTCTATCTGGATCCAAATGAAGAGGATAGGGTGACAGAAAATAAGCCCACTGCAGCTGTGTTGAAACAAATTGCTTGGCCTCCAGGAAATTAACCATGCTGTTTTTTAGAAAATGTTTTTTGACAGCTTCCCTGATCACCCCCATCCACTGAGGAATTATGCACCAGAGCAGTCATCCCCACATTTTACTGGCAAGGTGACAGATGCAGCTACTGCTGCTGATTTGATATTGTCCAGATATTGTCCAGATTGTACTTTTCCTTTCCTTGTGGAGCTCCTGCATCTGTGCACAGACATTGGGATCCTGTAAGGCTAGGGAACCTTTACTTCCATAGGCCATTGCCACATTGCCTGCAATGTCTGTATTGGAAATATCAATAGTGTCCTACACTGGTCCCACTGAAGAGTATCAGTAGGTCTGCCCAGTGTCTGTGCACACACTGTGCCGTTCCCTCTGAAATTCCTGAAATTCTGGGCTCAGAGCTGCCTGCACAGCTGCCTGGTGACTACTTAGCAGCAACTGAGAATTCAAGCTGCCTTCTCAATAGCATAATCTGACCCTTAGAAAAACAATGAATGGAACCCCACAGTGCACCTTCTCTATGAGACAGTATTATTGATCCTGGTTTTAGATATGGAAACTAAAAAATTAAGTCATTCATGCTTATTTACCACAGGTAATGGAAGACTTAAGCAGAGAAGCCTGACTTTCTAATTCTGCCTTTTGCATCTGCCATCCCTTCCCTCCCTTTCCTATTCCGGTGGGAACTTTCCTTCCCTAGTGCCTGTGACAGCTCCCAAAGAAAGTCTGGATGCTGAGGGGTGAAGCTGCCGATTCACAGTGGGCACAGGGCCCTGCCAAGCACTTTGCTAGAAGCCAGTGTTAAGTGACAGCCTATACAGAGGACTCTGTTTTATACAAGAAACCCAAGGAAAGCCATGCTATCAGAACACCAGCTCCTTCTTCCATGGCATGGCAAACACTCTTCCCATGAGGACAATCTCACACTGATTTTAAATCCAGCCAGAAACCACTCCTATGAGTGATCAGAGACAGGTGGACATCATATACGCAGAGTGCGCAATGAGCAAACTATTTAGTCTCTTCTTTTTGGAGCAGGTAGAAAAGCAATTAACAAATGCAGCAGGAGTTTCATTCTGAAAAGCCATTTCTTGCAGACATAAAGCAGATGAACTCCATCTCCCTTTAGGGTTTTACTGGAAAAGGGCCAGTGATTTCTCATAATTAAATACAATTGCCTCAGTTGTATGGACATTATCAATAAAGAGCCATGTTCCTCCTGCAAAACTCATTGATGTCAGCGAACACACTGTGTTTTAAAAAATATGTGATATTATTAACATCGTTATTATTTTGGGAGCTTCCTTCTTTGATTTTGAGCTTAATCAGAAATTAATTTTAGCAGGTTGCTTCTGAGATCTCCTTCTTATAAAATGTGTTTTTACACATGAAAAGTAGCTACAATGGTAAACGTCTCCTTTGAAAATATTATTGTCAAGGTTTTTAAAGCTGTGTGATTTGCTGTTATTCCTTCAGCTTCAGCACTGAACCAGTGCCTCTCACCATTCATGCTGCACTGATGCAGTGCTCCACACAGAGCTGGCTTCGTTTTAATGCCATGTAATGCAAATTTTCGCTGAAGCAATTTCATTGTGAAAGTTAGCATCTCATATAAATACAACATTAACTATCCATATACATTTCTAGTATCAATAGTATCTTTTAGCTTGACAGCTGATCAGACTTACTCTTCTACAGTTAAATTTATTCACGGCTCTACATCATTCCTATCCCTACCTCTGAAGAATTTCCTCATTTCACTCCATTTTATTTTTATCCTGGCCTTTGCTATTTCTATCAATCCCAATAGCCAGATGACTTAAGCTTTAGCTATACCACATAGGTGAATAGGTGTGTTTCCAACACTGTAGAGGTTTCCATACTCTCTAAAGCTCCTTTTTTGCTTGTAGAAAGAACAAGACTGCATAGTTAGAGGCTCTTGCTCAGGAAGAAAGTTATAATTGGGATTTGTCATGTTGATGGGGAGAAGTCTATAAAGAATATGTCAGGAATATTCAGTGATTCTCTGGCTTCTGAAAAGCATCCTTTCAAATTCTCTTTTTTGTTTGTGTTACTTGTTTTACCCTTGTACTTAACAGTAAATTTCAGTCTTACATTTTGCAGTTTGTAAACAGAATTATACAGCACTGAATTGAACCCCAAGCAATTTCAGGTTAACGTAACTACCAAACTGTATAACCTAAATGACCATTGTACTTAGCAAAAGGGTGTATTTTCATAAGAACAAGCAAGCCCTTCTGCGGGAATTCATTATATTTTAAAACCAACCTTCCCCTCATGTTTTATCATCAGCTGCTTACAATATGAAGAAAAGCAGATGTCTTGCTACCAAGAAAACATTTCCTTCTCAAATCTAGTGGTTAAATATTTAGAGTGCACTTCAAAAGACATGAGGTAAAGCTTTAAAAGAGCTGTGTGTGGAAAGAAAAAAATATTATGTGAACTTTTGAAATGTGGAAAGAAGTAAAATAATTGTTCCAAAGCCCAAAACACTGCTTTACAAAACATTTTTTGTAAGATTATGAGGTTTGTTTTGCCACATATTCCATTTTCAAAATGCATCATCAAATCAAGCAGCTGAAATTGTTTTAGAACAGAGAATCCTTTCTAGCCCCACCACCTCATCGTCTTCTCCCCCTTCCAAAATAGACACAGAACAAAACAACCTGGAAAGTCAGTTTGTTGATGATACTGACTGTATTTTAGAACAGCTGATAGAAAGTCCATAATCTTTTCAGGGTTTTATGGCTTTTCTTTTTTTCTTCTGGCTCTTCATCACTTTCCAGACTGAGAGGAACATTACTATGAGCGGAGTTAGGTGCAAGGTTTTTCCAAAACTAGCTGAATCTAGATAGAAATTACTTCTGGGGTCTATTTAGTCAGTCTGTTTGCCTGGCTGTCACTGCCAAGAAATTTAATAAAGCTCTGCACTTAAAGAGAGTGAAGAAGCAAAAGTGAATACACCTCAGCAAAGACCTGAAGCTAAATATGGAACAGAAGCAGGTCTCCTTTCTGTTCATTAAAAAGCTTATCTTTAATCAGTCTCAGTCCATGGCCCTCTTATGCCTCTCTAAATGTCCCCTACTTACTACTATGATGTGCTTTATTTTGTGCTTTGTTATTTTGAGATTCCGTACACCAGATCTTTGCCACGACACCATGCATCTAAGTTTTACAAAGAGAGACTTAAATTACAGCAGTATTCAACTCATGTAATGTTCAACATCTGCAATACAGATGGCTGCACTGCAGATGGTCACCCTACAGTCTCCTAACAGGCATTGGACACAAGTGACAGTGGAGATTAACTACAACATCCAGCTCAGCTATAGATGTCTACATTGCAAACAACATTTGTCCAGATTAATCCTATCCCCAGGGTCTGACTGAAAAATCCTTCTTTGATTCTGTTCTTGTTCCACTTCATTTCCAACTCTATTTCATTCCCCCTAGTTGTCGACGGAGGCTATCTTCTCCAGCTATCTGCCCTCTACTCCCATACCTTGTGTGGACACATACAGCCATTATATTCTGTAGGGCCTGGGCACCTGCTGGAACAGAGGTCAATGATACATTTTCATGAGCAGCCTTTTCACAGACAAAAAGACTCCACATCTTCCTGACAGGATACTGAAGTACAAAATGACTGAAGGGTTTGCCACTTACACCCATGAGCTCAGTCCTGAGCTGAAGTTAAAACCAATCGACTATTCCTTTTCCCTCATTGCAGGCATCATATTCAGGAGCTGAGATGCAAAAATCCAGATAAAACATTTCACTGCAATTTGGCACAATATTTTACCTTCTTAAATGTCACTGTTTTGCAAAATGGCTAATGTGATATCAAAATAACACAATTTAATTCTCACCTGGTACAAGCCTCCTACTGTCCCAGGAAAGTGTGTGCTACAAGGACTGTTGTCTGCCCAGCACTGGAGACGTTAGGATGGAGATTTTCAAAGCTATCTACAGGACACTTATACTTTCAAAAATTCCATTAAAAATTCTTTCTGTAGGGCATTTGGCGTACTGCAGGATTAATTCTTTTGAATAATAAGTCCCCTCTAAGGCCTACACTGAGCTTCTTCAGGACAGGTGGAATATTAAAATTATAGGACCATCCTATATAATTATTGCTCCAGGGGTAAATAGGCAAAGCTTGGGTCTGCATAGGAATAAAAGTATTAACAATGCAAAACACTGCCTAGGAGTAAAAAAATTAATCTTAGTTTCCAAGATCATACACCACCTGTTTGAATTCCCCTGCTGGGAAGAGAAGATTCCCAAAGTCTGCTGCTGCTTCTGCCCTTTCTGATCTGCTTTGTTATATGTAAACAAGGCTTCCTCCCACGCGGGAAGGAGATTTTTCCTCCTTTCTCTTTCTTTCCTTCTTTTTTTGAAGTCACAGTTACAGATCAAAGCTTATTCTCTTGCTCTTGGAAAAAATAAAAACCTCTCTCCCCCCCTCTCTCTGTTTCTCCATATATGCATATATATGTATGTGTATATACATAAATGCATAAAAATATTATTTAATTTATCTGCGAATTACTTTTACAGTAGTACTGAAAGACAAAAATTTTTTCCATTAAGAGGAAAATATAAAATTGTTATTCTCTCTGTATAAAATTGTTACATATTGTTATTCTCCAAGACTGCAATTCACTTTTGTGCAGTAGGACCCAGTACCTGCTGTGCATACCTTCATTCCTAAAGGTCAACCTGAATGTCTCTACCATGATGCCTAATTTTTAGTCTTCTCCTGAAGGTCATTTCTGTAGCCCTGAATTCTCTGTTATGTGTGACAACTAGGTGATCAACAGGTACATATTCTGAAGTAAGAACTGCCTCTGATTCTCCAGCTTCTCTCTCACACGCTACAAATCTTCCAGAGGACAGCAGGTTTTGGTAATAAGTGATCTGAGACTTCAACCACTGAGCTGAAGTGTAAGGATGTGGTAGATGCTTCTGAGAAATCCAAACAATCTGCTACCCTTGGAAGTGAAAAAGTTTTCTAATCCAAGGGCATCATTTAGATTCTTTATGCATTAATAGTGGTGCATAAAAAAACATGAAAGAAAAATCACTTGGATGAGGAATGAGAAATGCCCAGCTGAGTTCAGGCACATTGCATATGGATTAATAATTTGGATGCCCTTCAGAAAGTTCCTTTCAGCCTAGGCTGAAAGTTCTCAGGCTCATCTGAAAACTTCACAAACCTCTTGGTTAAAGACATTCTCCAACACTCTTCATAAAAAATGCTTTTTATAAACCGCAGGAATTTTGGTACCTTGCAGGCTTGGCCAGGGAACCCAAATTACACACTCAGAGGAAGGGGCACCCTGTTCAGACCCTTGTCAGGGCAGCCCCAGGAGATGCTCAGCCTTGTGGTCCAGGGGTGACACCCATCAAGATAAGTTGATGGGTGCTCTCCCATCTCTCTAGAGCACCTTTCAGACTGAGAGGGCCACTGCTCAGGGGTATGGGACACTTTGTGGGATGCAGGGGAAGAGCATTTCAGGATTGCACAAGACTCATTATGGGATGCTTAGGTGAAGAACCAAAGGTGGGGAAAGGGATGGATCTAGGTGATTTGGGAACAAGTATGGGAAAACAGAGGGAAAAGGGGATAAAAGGGACTGGTTGCTGTACACAGCTTGCTGCTCAGTGCACTTTTATGACTATGCATGGTATCTGATCAGCGCAGTCTGCCGTATCTTATTAAATTCTCTTTCTAACTATTTTTCTATTCTGTGTGCATGTGTGTGCAAGGATCTAAGTGCCAACAACTGGAGTGGGATCAAGGGTCAGAGGCCCATGTGTCTGTCGTGCCAGCAACTGGAGGGAGTGCAGGTGTGTGAGTGAGTGTGTGAGCGCTAGCAAATATCAAGCCAGGCTTGCCAGTGAAGTAGCCTGAGAGTCAGGTGTGATTGCGTCTCTGAGGGTGAGACCACGGGAGGAGCTGGCTACCAGAAGGACCAAGGGGAGTCCCGGCCAGCTGCCAGTGACCTCTGTGTGTGTGCATGTGTGTGCATGTGCATGTGTGTTTCTGTGAGCTGTTGCTTTGTCTTTAAAGCCATGGTTTTATCAGCAGCTGGAGTGGGGCTGTGGACCTCCAGGGTTTGTATGTCCAGGTGCCAGGAACTGGGGAGGCTGAGATCCAGGGGACAGGTACTGCCTAAGGCCAGCTGCTGGAGGGATACACATTGTACATATATTCAGATGTATACATATATATTTCCCACTCATGGACCTTCCTCCTGATCAGCCAGACAGGGGAAAAGGATGAAGCTGCTGAGGTTGTTTATGTTTGTGTCAGTGCTGAGTTTGTCTGTCTGTGCTGATCTGTGTGTCCAGTTGTCTATATATGTGTTCTATATGTGTAGTTTTGTGTGTGTGTGCCTACTGAGAATCCACATGCAGCCGTTGGGTACAGAGCTATGAAAGCCTCACCTCTGTCAGGCCACTGGATTTCACACACACACACAGAGCTAACAATTTGCATTTGTTTTTCTTTAGAAATGGGACGTGAAGTAAGAAACTTTATTTTCACTCTGGGTTCCTCTTGGACCATTACCGCTCCTGCTGAAGGTTTTGCCAGCTGAGCTTCTGGAGTGAAGCGTCTGCAACATTCACTAATAATGATAACATCAACACAGTGCTTACATTGCAATCTGTGTCTTAAAAGCTCTTTGAAAATATCTGCTAATTAACTCAATTAATTAAAACAATTAGTCTGTAAAAACACTACACACTCCTAAAGTCATCCACTTGTAAAGCATTTCCCTTCTAACTTTTAAGAACTAAAAATATAAGTGCATTGAATTCCCTTAATACCTGTCATTCTTACTCTGTGCCAATTAAGAGCTCACATATTCCTACCTAACAACTAGAAATAAAGAGAGACACAGTGTGAGAGAGAAGGGAAGATTGTTTTAAGGTATTAAAGGGAATTTAATTAAATATTTGTTCAGGAGTAATTGTGCATAAATTGCATGATAATTAAGTTTTATATCATTAGTACATCTTAATTAGTGTCTTTCATGATCAATGTTTAATTTACTCACAATTGTTTTGCTTTATTTTAAATTAAGTACTTCTTTGTAAGCCCTTTACTTAAATCCATTACCCATGACTTTTTCACTTGGTACTAGAACTGATATTTTTGATGTTATTAAATGTCTGCAGGTGCCCACTATGATCCCACAGAGTCATAACATCTCAACTTATTCCTCATATTATTGAAATTCATTTTAGTATTTCTTGGCTTAGCTCATAGTATATTTTTATATATCTATATTAAAAAATACATGGGCAAAGTAGGCTTATGCACTTAGCTGGAAGCAGCAGCCTTCGCCTTAATTTTTGGAGATGAAAAGTTAATTACGTCATGGTGCTAAAGGGAAGACAGTATTAAATAATGGAACAGGAAGATGTGAGTTAAATCAGAGGATCTTTTGATTCGTATGATGGAGCACTGTTATAACAGTTGCATCAGGGCTACCTTGGCTGCTGTAGGTCATCCGGTCAAATATTGCTGAATTATGCAGGAACAGGCAATTTTATGGATAATAAAAACACTGATAGAGTTTTGCATAAGCATATTGCTTCCAAGGAGGATGACTGACTCACTGTCTTCAGAAACATCAAGTTTTTGGCAGCTCCTAAAAGCAGATTTCCAATCTGTAACTAAAGTTGCAGTTCAAGATAGAAAAGTCTATGTCTTGGTCACAGAGATGGTGATGAATTGCCATTATAAAATCTGTAGGAGGAGAAGTAATTAAAAAAACCAAACCCAAAAGCCCAAAAAACCACCCAGGTCAGTGTTCTCAACATAAGATTTGGAGGATGCTTCTCTTTCCACATGTAACTTTCCATATGTTAACCGTACATATCCATGTCCCCACAGACAATACATCACATCTCCATTTCTATTTTTTGTCCTTTTAATATGGAAAATATGTGTAATCTTGGTTCTTTACTGAAAAATGGGCATGACAGACAAGTGTTAACAATGATTTAGGAATAACTGTATTGACAGCTCTTATTAACGTGTAGTTTTGCAAGTCAATCTGAGAAAATAAGAACAGGTCTACTGGATCAGACCACTGGTGCATCTAGCCAAATACTCTCTCTGATAGTTCATATAGAGGACAACATCTAAGAGGGCAAAGGAGCCTGGGCTTTTCCTTTGATCCATTCTCTTTGTATTTCTCAGTATCCATGCTTGTTGTATTAAGGATAATAGAGGATATAAGCCTGTCAATCCCCCTTTTTTATGGATCTGGGGTCCATCAATTTGTCTAGTTCCTTATTGAGCATCTTGATACTATCTGCCTCTACAGCCTCCTGTGACAAAACTGTTCCAGTAATTTCAGTTACTATTATACCTAGTTGAATCTCTTCCTTCAAGAAGGAAGAAATTAACACCTCCATGATCTTAGTTGATATCTCTTCAATAACACTTTATATTTAAGAGGTTCATGCCAAATTGTCAGAACACTTTAGAAAGAGCAGCAAATGAACACGATTTACAGTAGGCCAGCATCCTTTTTGCCTGAAGACGTCCAATGAAGTAATAGTAAAGCTGAGCAGAGATCTTGGAAGTCTTTGTCCCTAGCCACTAGGTCTAGCCACTCTTACTGGGTTGTATTTGAAAGGCACTGTCATCACAGAGGAGGTGTGAAACAGGAGGAGTTAGATTAACTGGCATTTTCAGGTAGAAGATGAAATGGCACTCACTGCATGCCATGCCCTCAGAGTAAGGGTTTCTGCTGTAAACAAGGTGTCAGTGTGCAAAAAGGAGAAAGATCAAGAAGTGGATGCGTTGTTAGTCAGTTATAATGGGACTACAAGACATCATTACAGTGTGGACATGGGAGACAGATATGCAGTCTTTGAAACATATTCGAGGAAGCTGAAATCAAAGACAAGTCTGAAAAGAGCTACTAGGACAACTTGAGAATGTCAAGATGAGCTTAGCTCCTTTAGCCTCACTAAGTAGGATGGTGAATTGAATGACTTGCCATGGCATCTTCTAGCCCTTTGTTTCCTCTGTTTGAGAGTCTGAGAAAAGCTATAAATACATGAAGTAAATATTCATGAAGGAGAGAAGCTGTTTCTGTTAAAACAAGATGATAACTTTTTAAATTAAAGAACAAAAAATGGATGTAAATTGGCTAAGCCAAAGATTAGAAGTTTTCCAATGATATTCTAAACCAGCCTTTCCATAGGAATAATAGGGACAGAAATAACAATTTCAAGAAACAACTCAATCATGTTATGACTAGGGTAGATAATGAAGTTACCATTAATAATTGGAGGCCAGATTTGGTGATCCAGGAATTTCTATATTCCGAGGACTTTCTGCTAGTTAGTCTACCAGGCTTGCCTTCAGGGGATTCAGGGGATAACACCCAAGGTTATTCACACGTGGAATGGAAACCAAAATTGTTTAGTAAGACAGCATGAGCCTGCTATGCAATTCTGATTGAGAAGATGATGTGGAGGCAAGAGCAGTGATAATCTCCCCCCATTCTCGCTGTGAGTTCATTGCCCCGTTGCACTCTGCTATGATTGCTTCAGTACTAAATCTGATACCTGTGGACATTCATTCTAAAAGTATCCTGACAGGCACCTGCTTCTGTACAGACCTCTATGAGAAACAGTCTAGTGGCTAGCAGAAACTTGTTCCTTTAAGAACATTAAGGACTTTAAAAGCTGCTCATTTGATAAGAGGTGTTATTTTAATGATAACTAAAGAGACATGTTGAACGTGAAAAAGACAGGTCTTCTTTGAAGGCCACTTTCTTTTGATTTACTTTGGACTTGAAAACACAGAGACATGGCAGAGCAAGAAAAGTCAAGTAAGGAAGATATTCAGAAATTAAGACCTAGATCTTAACTGAGCTATCGAAGAATAAAGTTCTGGTAATTTTCAACATCATATATTATATGTTGTTAACGCTGTAAATATGTGTGTCTCTTCACACTCTGACAATATCCTCATGCTGACATGTTAACATTTTAATGGCTAAGTTTCCTGAAAAATTTTCTCTCAGCCACATTTTCAGTTCACCAAGAACACAAAGCCAAGTTTACGTATCTATATGGTCAGCAGCCAGACTTTCCTATAAAACACTTGCAGATATTCTTTTAGAATAAATCAGATGCCATTCATGTGGTTCAGGTATGACCATATCTTACAAAATGCACAGGATCCAGTCATTTGTAATGTAACACTTCATATTAAGATCTCAGAAAAGTACAGCATTGTGTTTTTCATGAGAATATGGTTCAGCTAGGGACCCTAGACTGCTGAAAACTGGTTTTTAAATCAATCTGATTATAACTCATTTAGAAGGCTCAGTTCCACTTTCAGAGTCAGCTGGAACCTTAACACTGACTTCAATGGGACCACTATCTATCATCAAGTCAATATTCAAAAGCAAGTAGGCAAAGCAGCATTTTTAACAGGTAATACTTGATTTAAATAAAGGAGAACAGGGTGCGCGTGAGAAAGTGTAAGAGAGACAGAGATATAATTGCCAATAGGAAAAAAGAAATAGGTTTCTGAAGGTGATATTAATGAGAGAAATGAGAGGAGAATTTCCATATTTTGCCAGTGGAAAAATACAGTGATTTGCTAATGGTGGATGTTGAAAACCTATCATCACCAAGTGGAGTTAAGATAAAACACCTCCACACAGAGGATAATCTCACAGTCATGTCAGGATGGAGGGTGGGATAGATAATCTATTCAATACTTTAGCTCCTGCGTTCTACCATTCTGTCTATCAACCGTGTTCACTTCACTCTTTTATGAGGTATATAATAATTTCATTGTACCATGCACTGTTAATCTCTTGCTGCAATTTCTGAAATCTGTGAAATCACTTTTTATGCAGTTTATATTTCAGATCTCTTCAGGGTAGATTTGTGGCTCTGTATAATTCTTTTTTCCCTGTATGAAGTGTTTCAAAAAACAAGATGCAGTCACAAAATGTTCCTTTTACTAGATGACTGTACATGTTCATTTGGTTTTTATCTTTCTGAAGACAAACGTATCATCACATTCTCCCAGGAACTTGCAGTGAAATACTTGAAATACTTCTATGCATTTCATGAAAGTTATGGTAACATTCATATGGCTGAAACACGGCTATGTCTTAACAACCAAATGAAATACAACGTTCCTCATGCTCAGCAAGATTTATTAGTAGGGCATGAATAAATAATCTCAACAACCTGAGCTAAAGGATTCATGCAGCAGCTTGTCCCATTGATGTGTCCGTACCCTAAGATACAGTCTACCTAATGAAAGATTTAATATAAGCATATTACTACTGAAGTTTGTTGATTTTACACAAAAGCCCTGCCCCTCCGCCCCAAAAACCCCACTGTTTTCACTTCCTCTTAGACACATACCCAAAGCAAAACAGACAAAACACCTTCTGAACATGAATTGTTAACTTTTGTGAAGATGCCCATGGGTGATGGCATTAACGCAGTCACGAACTTCTTTTGCGGTAGCATCGGCACAGTTCTCAAACACTTTAGACTCTTCCCCACAATGCCTTGAAGAAAAGCCAATGCTACTGAGGAAGAGAGAGGCTAACACCCATTGCATCTTGGTCTCACTGATTTTACTGAGAAGCAATTGAGTTTTGAGTGTTTGGGCTTGCACAAATTTCCTAAAAGGACACTTATTAGACATATGAAGTAGACCCCAGGCAGCCTAACTACAACCCTGTTTGGGCCAAAACCTCCTCCTCCTCAGGCTCCACAAAGCTTTTAAGTTGAGTGTAGCTGTGTCATAGATACCATTGTAGAGATGGACAGAAAGAAGATTTATCCCCACTTATGATTTCTGTAGACTGAAAGAAATGGATGCTGAAGAGAAGACAAAAGTAGACATTCAACAGATTTGTCTTTCCAACAGTATGCTTATCATATATTACATGATGTGGTATTTTAGGTTTTTTATATTATATATCAGTTTCCAAATGTCTCATTCTAGGTTGTTCTTTCTTTTATGACTTCTGTATGCTAGTCTTCTAGCCTTCTTTGGGATTCAGACACTACCAACATTAACAATTATTTAATGTAATATTTAAGTCTGTCTTTGATGCTTAGGCTACAGCATAAAAAGAATAAATAATCAGTAAAACAAAAGCAATCACTGTTTTATCCTTTCTATTTCTGGACCTCGACTGATTAAAAAGCCTAATGCATTATGTCTACATAGTGGTCCCTACTAAGTGGGTATAGGATGCACAACCTCGGAGCTGAGCTGGTATTTTGAATTGTCTGCAGTGTTCTGCTTTTAAATTTAATCAGTCCTGACTATTTGCTCCAAGTGGAAAATGCACTTACTTAACCCACCCACTACGAAGGAAATTCTGAGCCTTTTATCCGTTTCACTCAGCAGGTTAAGCTAACTGGCGTGACATAGCAGTGACGGTCATTGTGAATGTTTTATCTCTACCAGTTCTTCTTTGACAGAGAAGCCAAAACTATTTTTTTTCCTTAAATATACTTGATACTGGACTATATCCTCTTAAGAGTCTTTGTTAATGGGGGAAGAGACAGGGTTATATGTACAAAGCTTTGTTAGTGGGGTCAGTAGCTGATGTTGTACGTTACTATCAAAATTACTTTAGGGATAAACAAAGTGGAGGGAGAGAGAGAAGCAAAAAACTCCTCCACAGCTAAGACCAACAAATGACCTCTCTTTATGGCCAGCTGGGAAAAGCAGTGACAGGGCCACAGGTGAGTGAGTGTCCACCTCTGGGCAGTCTCTCCACCACTAGCAGGTTAATACTTTGACAAGCCATGACCATCTTTGTCCCCCAGCACTTTGTACTTTCCACCAGGACCTGCTCCAGATCCTATGGGCTGTTCCCATTGATAACGCTCTCTGTGCTGCCTGGAGCACACTTAGTTGGGCGCAGGCATTGCACACGGATTGGCTGCTAAGCTTTTGTGCATGTGTTTCCCCAGATAATCCTGACCAGGTATCTAGATGACCACTGTCTACTTTGCTATGCTCTGAGTTTTGGGTTTCCTTAACACACACTAAAAGCCATAAGACAAGGTTTAGGAAAGGGGTAGGAGGGGTGATTCACTGTGCTGGTGGCAGTCCCATAAGAACATGTCAAAAGATCAGTATCTGGGCTTCTGGGTGCAAGACCATGAGGAAAACCATGTAGGAACAACAACATAAAACAATAAGGGAAAATATTGCCCTGGTATCTCTGGAAAACCCTACCACAAGAGTCCAGATGAACAGGTACAGTCAGCTGACACTGTGCAACATGCTCCTGAGCAATGTCTGGCTCCACAGGCTGGGATTCATGAGTGGAGGCCATGATGTTGAGATATCTTCCTTTGTACTGCATTCATGGCCTGAGTCCTGACAGCTCTATGTATGTAATACCAGTCTCAGATCAACAGTTTCTTCCTAATAGATTCTTTTACACCTCACTGCAAACTAAACGGCAATTTCCTACAGCAACCCAGTTTACTCATTACCTATTGATACTCTGTCTCAAGGTCTGCGCTTCTGCGCAGAAGACGCTGATAATCAGTTGCATGTCTTCTTGGTTTTTGCTCAGATAACAAAAAAGTAAAAAGATGTGCATTACACCTTTCTCCGGTGGAATTTGCTCTTGACTTTCATTTTCAGCTTCCTTTTATCCAAAGGAGGCAGGAAATACAAAGTGAAATTATCCCTTGGGGAGGAGGTCAACGTATTTAATTTGCTTTTTAAGTAACAGAATATTAATCGTCCATGGAACCTGTGTTATTCAGGTAGGTAGTTTTTGCCCTTATAAGTTCTTCTTTTAAAAAACCTAACAAAAGCAACCTACAAAAGTTTCAAAATGGTCATTTCAACACAAAGCTTCTATAATATGAGAAATTGCAGAAAATTATAGCAATATTTTAAGGCCCTCAACAATTTTTCATAGGAAACCTAGAAGATCAGCTTTAATTTAACTGACATATTTGGTATCCTAGCAGTGAATTCTTGCAAAAGGTAGTAATTGATTTATGGTTTTAATCTATATACAACAAGCGCTTTATGGAAATAGTAAAAGTTGTTGGCTACTCCTAAACACATCTCTAGCAATGGTAAACTTAAAAAAATCATACGCATAACCCCCCCCGCTTCATCTTTTCATATGAAAACTAGCATAAGAATGAAAACATTGAATGCTGGTGATATGATGATAAGCAATCTTAAATCATCTAAAATTGCAGCAGCAGACAGAAGTTATTTGCTCTTTTTTTTTTTGCTTTCTTAGTATTCTCTTTCTCAAAAAGTTTAAGATGTCCAGTCAGAGTGAAAAACAATATCATGCAAAACAGATGACTAATCCAGAACTATCTTAATGAACCAAAATGAAAGGGTTGAATTTTCTATCAGAAAAAAAACCTGTGTTTCCTGTTGTGAAGAAGTTCAAGTTTTGCTAAAAGGAACGTTCTGGAGAGACACAAATATCCATGTACATCATTCACCACCAGAAAGCAAATGTTTGGTAATAGAGGGAATGTTTGGTAAACAGAGGGAATTTTCTCAGCAGGAGTTAGTGGTTGTTCCAGTATTTTGTCAGTGGTTACTCTGTAGGTATCAATATTGCTGTGCTATTTTTCAGTGCATTTCGGGATTATCAGGAATCAAAGATAACAATCATGCACTGAAGTTTCCAGAGCAGGTAGCTGCTACCAAGACCAGCAAGTAAAAAATCACCAAAATACGTCCTAAATCCACAAATATAGAAAGTTTTGTCACATGACAGCTACAGTTGCTTTAAATGCAGGCAAGAAACTGGTGTGTCCCTCTTCCCACCTCTCTTTCAGGTCTATGCACTCTACCATCCCACCACCATCAGCATTTCCAGATAGCACTCCCTGACTTTCCTCTTAACTCATTAGCACCGTGGAAAACTTGAAGACTACAACTCTTTCTTGAAACAGCAAAAACCCCAGACACAAACAAAACCAAAAGGGCAGGCCCCCATTCAATCCCAACACACATGAAGAGGAGCATAATACACCTGTGTAGCCACACTAACATTAAATTAAGGTAAAACTAGATTTAAATAATCCTGATGGTGCTTCTATATAGTGGAAAGGTTTTTCCTGAATCTGCATTCATCAGCATGTCTAAATGAGGCACAAGAAAGAGCGAGCTTTTGTAGGGTATAACTGCTGGAAGATAAAAGAAGAGTAGCTTATACCAGGTTCCGTGATCAGTAATGTGGACTTCTCTTGCATTTGTTTATGATACACATGATCAATCATTTCTTTGATGTCTGCAGATGGGTACTGTAGCTGATCTCAGAGTACATCATCCTTTGATGGCTCCTGTCATTGGAGTACAATGTGCTTCCTACTATCTACAACAAGGGTCTGAGACCAAGGAGTCCAGAAATCAGATTTAGCTCACTGTGACCCTAAGCAAGACTGTTGACTGTATGATGCCTCATTTCCTCCTCACCCCTGTATGGAAAAGAATTAAAGGGGATTCAGAGGCAGAAAACAGTTAAAGTAAAAAGCCTGACTGCTTTGTCCTACACCACAAAATTTGTTTCTCATCTTTCCTTGCAAAGCCTGCTGCAGGCAATGCAGCACAGGTTGGTTTTAATTGTTCCTGCTGTCTGCCATAAAACACATGATGCCATTTTTCCAGCTGAATAATGGAAGCAGAAGCATGATTGATAAAGAGATAAGCCAGGTTAATTGGCTTTATTTCAACAAACATCAATTAATTAAATTAAACACCAGAGGGAGGGCATCTGCTCACTGTAGTTCAGCCTGGAGTTCCTCCTTTCCTCTCTCTGCTGATCATGAAAAGCTACAGGGCTCCCTGGAATATCTCCAGCAGGGGCAACCTAATAACAGAACTATTTCAGAGTTGTCACATGGTCTGTATTCTTAACCTTTTTGCAACTCAGTCAGCTAAAAGAGGCATTCAACATAGCTAGTTCTTCATGATTCCTCAGCTCTCTCAGCAGGAATCGAAAAATTAAAATCTCCTGGAAAGGAAACTGTGAGCAATCTGACTCCTGCAGTTCGGCTTGCAGGGTTTTTGTTAATTTTCTTTTTAATTATGGTCTACAGTCATGGAAGACATTTATTGTTAAGGTTCTTTCCATTCTCTACCTGCCAATGCAAAACAAGGTTGGTAATTTTTGATGAAACATTATTTTTCATCACAACATGTCAGTCAAAACTGAAACTTTCCTCTTCTTTTTTTTGCATAAACTTACTGATGAAAAGCTTTCTCAGAACAAAGAGGAAGAGATACCCTTTTTTCTCCTTTTTTTTTTATTATTATTTGTTCCTAAAGCTGTTGGTTTTGCCCTGATACATGTAAGATAGACAAGTGAGATAGCAAAATGGATAGAATTGTCATTGCTAAATTTGTTGTAGTACTATGAAGACTCTCCCGGGTGACAAAAGACACACACACACGTATGGATGTATCCAACTCTGTAAATCTTACATACAATTCAATCTGTCACAAATTTAAAATCATAGAAAATGCAGAAGACAATCAAGAAGTCAGCTACTTGAAATCACTCCCCAAATTTGGATCAAAATACAACTGCCATCCCAGACAGACACAGACCTACTCTGTTCCTAATCTAATGTTTACAGCTTTTCCTCCAAGATCATGACTCTTAGATCACTCCTACTCCCTTCTAGTTCTTCTCCAGACAGTCCACATCTCTCCTAAAGCATTATGGACAAAAGTGAACACAATGTAGTCCAGCCTAGAACTGAGCACATTGGTAGGATTACTTTGAATATTTTGTATGTGACATTCATGATTATACAACCTTATATTGAATTTGCTATTTTCACCTCATTAAGCTGTGTTGGATTACTTTCAGTTTGCCATTCCGCTTGCCCCAGTCCAGTGCCAGTTATTCCCTAGTTCACCTTTGTGTAGCTGGGAATTCTTACTGAAGCACATTACTTCATTCTTGCCCTTATTAAGTTGTACCCTGTTTATTTCAACTCATTAATCCAAATGATCAACAATTTTTTTAATTCTAAATCTATCTTTCAGTGTGCTTCCACCATGTCCCTTCTCTAGAGTGGAATTAAATACAAGTGAAGTAATGGTATTGTCTTTTCCATTGTCCAATTAGTTCATGAAAATGCTGTGTGATACCAGACTTAAGAAAATCACAGGGGATCCCGCCTGATAGTATCTTTTCAGTTTACTTGTGACCCACTAATTATTACTCCCACTTGTGCAGCTATTTTCTCTAGCCAAGATCTTTGGCTGGTTAAGTGAATGTTGTTGAAGACAGTGTCAATAACCTGAAGATATACAGTATCTACTTCTTCTCTATCTAAAAGGCCTGTTATCTGTCACAGGATGTAGTTCTATATGACTTGTTCATGACAAAGACTTGTTGGTTATTTGTCAGCCCTTAAAGGTTTGCCAATAGATTGATGTTCCAGTATTTCTCCAGGCATTAAAACTTAAACATCCCAGTAGTTTTGCAGGTCTCTCTTTCCTACCCTTTTTAAGGAAGGCTCTATCTTTGCCCATTTTCAATCTTCTGGAACTTCGATCACTCTCCACAGAATTTCAAAACCATTTGCTTGGAGACTGCTGTATGTACACTGCCCTTGCTCTCCAAAACTTCTTCCAGTACTAAGGTGTCCTGAGAAGTGGAGTTCTCTACATGGAAAGTGGCCTCATGCAATAGAATTTGATCCACAGCTCTGTGGAAATCATTAAGGTCTTTCCATCAGCTCCTATGAGTTCTGCTCAGGTCCTATATGTGTCTTAATTCCTTACATCATATACTATAGAGAATTTGAAAATTATAGTAATTATAGCAGTGAATCTGAACACTTTAACACACAAATGCAGAGAAATTTACAATCTATGATCTCTACTGCAGTGTTAACGCAGAAGAATTACAAATATACCTCCTCTAGGTACAAATTATTAGTTTAAATATTCCATCAAAATCTTGTTAACTGTTCTTTGGCCAGCTGTGATGTAATGTTTGCCATTATGTGTACAAAATAATATTTCCAGTCATTTAACTTCAAACACTGCTCACAGCAATACGAGATCTATGACACACCCCTGTGTAGTCCTGATTCCACACTCAAAAATACACATATTGAACATGCACCCACATATCAGCATGGTCTTTTTATGTTGCCTAGCTCTAATTTTACTGTGCTTTTAAAGTGCTTGCACTGTAGAGAGGAGACCTGTGTCTGTATGTGAAATACTGGCTCATGTATAGGCTAGAGCCTGCCATTCTCTCTGTGTCCATGTTGTTGATCTCATGAGTTTTGTGTTTCACTATGGTTTGTCTGCAGAATTCTCAAAACACCTCCAGCCCAGGTATAGGGGTTACACATGGCATCTCTCCTTTCTTGAAAGGAGACTGGGACTGGTTTGTGTTTTCCAGCACTGATCCCACGACATTGTTTGAAGGCCTTAGGAGTGAGATGGTGATGAACAAGGTTTTTATGTTTAGCCAGCTGTGACCTAGCTGCATTACTAGTAGGAATACTTGAGTCTGTGCTAATGAGTAACACAAATACAGTCTTCAATCTAGACCTCAGCTTCGCCTACGAGTGGGTTAGCAGCCAATCGAGTGGGTTTGGTCTAAGGCAAGCTTTGGTCCAGGCATCACCAGGCGTGGAGTGCAGTCTGCAACCAGCGAAAACAGAAAGAAGAGGGGATTTACTTGTGGCATTGTTACATGGTGTCGGTTCAGCAACAGTTAATCTTGTCAAAGGAGGAAAAATACAGCAGCCCCTTGGTTTACCATTAATTCAATAAGTTTTCATAAGTTTAAAGTGTTTTGAAATTCTGGCTGAAATTCACTCTATAGTTGATGTAGTTGGGGAAAAATATAGGAAAGGAACTTTCCCAGTCCCTAAGCTAGGCTGCCACTACACCTAAGCAATATTTTTGACCCATGAATATATCACAGGTTTTTCATAATGGCCTTGTGTCTTCGGAGCTTCACCTCTAGCCAGACCCAGCATGAAAGAAGCAGAAAGCAGATGAGCATGCAAAATGAAAAGGAGAACAAAACCATTGTGGATTTAATATCTGTCTCTCTATCTCTCTCTCTCATTGTTGTAAGCAGTTGCTGGCCTCACAGAGTGAAAAATAAATATGGTTGCACATATATTATTAAATGTAATTGTATTGTTACTTATCAGTTTAATTAAATACCTAGGAAAAAATTGTAACAATTCAAGGCACGGTATGAGCATCAGTGACATTAACCTTTAATAATCATCTTTTCCCTTCGCACTGTGGTAATGGCCATATTAATTAGTAATGAAATGATTAAATATGAAGAGCGTGAACAATGCCACGAATTGCCACACATGGGCACCTTTCAAGGACTAGCTGGCATCACGTCAGGCACACCTTGAAAGACACATTCAGTGAGTTTTATTACTGCTGGCTGCAGCCTCTGGGCACTACAGGAATTCTGCAGCCAGGAGGGCTAAACTAGTGGACTGCTGTTTTGGTAAATTGAATGATCTAAAACAAACATAGCCAGATTGTGTTGCCATCCTGGAAAATGCTATGACCTCGACAGCCCTGCTCCCAGCTAAACTGTGTTCCTCTGCTCTGTAGAGATCAAAATTTCTCCTACTCCTGAAAATCACACATCTCAAATAACAGCTGATCCTCTTGGCAGTCTCTTTAAAGGTGCAAGCACGAGTGCCGCTTTCGCTGTTGTGAGGGGTACCTCAGACTTAGGACATGCCAGGTGGATGCTCTTCGTATATACCAGAGTGTACATTATGCTGTACTGGACAGGTAAGAAAGAGTGTAAGCTGCAGTATGCTTTTCTCACTCCTCCCACCCAAACATATAGAGTCTTTCTCATCTCTCCCTTTCCAAAGGCTACGACTCAAGATCCTCTTCACCACAATAGTTCTTTTCTGAAGGATTGCAGTTACTTTGCATGCCTTAATTATTCCCAAGGCTATAAACACTGTCCTCTAACAGAGGTTGTTCTCAGAGGTTTGGTGCCAAAATAAACCAATATTGATGTGATAACTCTGTGTGTGTGTGCGTGTGCTAGCACAAGGCTGTTGTCTGATTTCCTGACACTTAGGAGGTCTTACAGTCCCATTTTAGACCATTAGAGTACTCATGTGTTGGCACAAGAGACAAGGGTTTGACACAGGATCAAGGGAAAAACTGCCCCTTTCTAGAAATGGGCAGCTGGAACCCAGGCTGGTTACCACATACGGTTTGAAATGTCACTAAAGGCCTGCTGCAAGGGACATGAATTGTTCCAGACAACTCTGACATGTTTCACAGAAGGGTTGAGGTTGGAAGGGACCTCTGGAAGTCATCTTGTCTGTCCCCCTGCTCAAGCAACGTCACCTACAGCAGGCTGCCCAGCACCATGTGCAGGTGACCAGTTACCCCTGGGTGATCCGTAGTCACTCCCCTGTCATCAGTAGGATGATGCCAGATTTACTCTAACGTGACTGGAAACAAGCTTTGCCATTAGGAAGAGGTTATGTAAAATCCTCCCCATTCTGAGATGTGTTTTCCCCCTCCTAGGAATCCCAGGCTATTCAGTGTCACCCAGTGGAGCAGAAATGCTTACACAGAACGCAGAGACTTTAGAGATCCTAGTAGTGCTTCTGTGTATTGTACTCTCCCATAGGACTGAAACAAATCCCACTGCCTAATGCCCACTGAAAATCAACAGTAAAAACTCTTTCCTCTCATTACAGACACAAATGACAGGCTTTCAGAATGATTAGCTGGAAATTGCCTTTTCCATCAGATACAAGCCCAGAGGAAGGAGGGTGCCAGAGAAAGAAGATGCTGATACGGGCTTCTTTGTAATGCAAATGTAGGAACATGCTTTTTATCTTCAGACAAGTGCAAGTGCTTCACAAAGATTTTATTTAAGGCCTGTGTTCTCATGCATTACAAAAGTGAAGCAAAGAGACATGCCAGCATTAATGAACTTCTAGGGGCTGTATTATTAGTTCGGGGGGGGGGGGGGGGGGGGGGAGGCGGGGCGGGGTGAGAGAGGGAGAGAGAGCACAATTTAATGTCAGGCTTCTTAACAAAGAGACAAATGTTATTCTGCAAGGAAGACGGTGGAATTGAGTCACATCTCTATTTACTCTGGGGACCTCATATAAACACAAAAACAGTTCTATCTCTATCAACATCTAAATCACTCCACTGCATCCTTAAAGATCCTTTTTTTGCTGTTTTTCTCACATTTCCGTATCACAAAGCTCTGATAGTTGTGGTGACAGGAAGATGCAGTTCAAGGGAACGCATCTGCTTACAAGGCACTCACTCTCTTGTGTGCTTGCCTGGCATTTAACAGTAATGTTGTAAATGCATAATGTCATGGCTTCCTTTCATTCACTTTGAATTCTGCTCAGAAACATGTGCAGACTGGGCTCTGCAGAATGGGCAGAGCTTCACAGGCAAGTCAGGAGAGATGAAAATAAGCAAAAAACAAAACAGAGACACCCGCACAAAACCAAAACCAAACCCAGAACAATAGATAATTCCATTCATATCAACTTTATTCCCTCACACTATCAGCTAGGTCTCCAGGAAAACAACAACAAATGCCACATCCCAATATGTTTTTTTTCTGCACTTCTCCACCTCTGCTGTCACAGGTACCCTATTTCCGCCTAGGCAGTAGTCTCCAACTAGGTGAGAAAGAGGAGTGCTGACACACATCTAAGGGTATCCAGAAGAGGAGGTGGAGTAATACCATTCCCCAGTTGCTCTGTGAAGCCCAAGTTAGCTAAGTAACTGACACAGATTGCCTCGGCAGATACAGAGTCTCCAGCTGTATAGCTGGTCCAACATTGGACTCAGAGGGAGGATCAATTGACTTTACAAGGTTGTTTTCTGTCTTATTTTCCACAAATCAGAGGTTGCATGAAATTCAAGCTGGAATTGACTGACTACTGACAGAGGGAGTAGGAAAGCTTAAGATCTCATATCAAGGTATTTTGAGGATCATGTAGTCCACAGCACCTTGGTAAGTAGCTGGTCCATGTATTATTCCAGGTCTCACTTTCCAAAAGCACCCAGCAAGGTAGAACATCTCCCCCTCAATGCCCAACATCACAGGCTGCTGCATAGCAGACAGTGCACTTGCCCTCACAGCTATTTGGCCATCCTTGGGAAGAAAAGGATAGGCATAGCTCATTTAAGATGTTGGCATGGAACTTGCACTATAGTATATAAAACTGATTTTCAAAAAACGCTGCATTTTGAGAAGTCCTATTGAGGGAACAACTTTAGCTTAAGTTAAGGCACCTCTCTGAAAAACTGTGATTTATACATACTGCTATTAAGTCTTTTTGAGAAAAGCAGGGAAGGAAGGAGAGAGAAAGGCCACTTTATTGTAGAAAGAACTGTTGAAAAGATTTCTGCAGCCTGAGAACATACTGATTAGAGGTTTTCAAGGGTACTCATAATGCTGCTTACCTGTTAGGCAAAAAAAATCTCATTTTACTAAAGACGGGGATGAACTCCTAGAGGCTAATAATTCAAGAGCTTTCTTGAGCAAGCTGTTTCTTAACAGAGCTTCTATTCCCATTTAGACCCACCTACCCCTCCCAAACATACACACATTGAGAAATGGTTTCCAATTCAGCTGAGCAATACATATAGCCATCTTCAACATGTCCCCTCATATGCTCAAAAGCAGAATATCGTTCTGGTTATTACACTGTATCTGGTCATAACACTAGATATTCCACTCAGACGAGAAGAAAAAGGCAATGTTGTTTCCCTTCCACCATGGAAACACAGGAATGCATTATACATTAAACTCTACTTCTCTCTGAAAGCATGTGACTTATGGAGCTCTTATGCAATTCCCAAAAGATGGAGCACCCACACAGCCCTGCTCTAGGTCTTCAGCAGCTGATAAACCTCACAAAGAGATGAGATTTGCAGTGCTTATGCCCCTTACTCCTTTGACACTAAGTCTGCTCATCCTCCAAACTCGACACTTCCCCTCATCCCCTGACCCAGCTTTCAGCAGTGATGGGACTGAGAACCTTTCTGACTGTGCCAGCACATTTCACAGCTTGTTAATGGTGGGACTTCATCTTGCCTTCTGAACTTGCTGACTGCTGGCTGTGCTAAGTGAAGCAACTTTTCCCTTGGCAGCCTACTCTAAGTAGTATGCTTTTGCTGTTTTCTTCAACCTATCGTCCTGCCGTGAAAGCTGACTGTGTTGCAGAAGCAAGGGTAGGCATATTGCACCTATTGAATGGCTGAGAAATGGCATATAAGAGGTTGAAATAAAAAGAAGCAGAGATTGCACAGTAAAGAAGAAAACAGTTTCTTAAAAGGCTGAGCAATGCAAAGGAATCATTCCTCACCTTCCCACCTTTAAAAGGCACTAACTACCAATGAAAAAATTGGGATTTAGAACTCTTGCTGAACTTATCTGCTGAATAATTCATGAAAGCCAATGCTGGGTCTGCTTGAACATCTCCACTAATCACCAAGGTTTATTTGGTTATTGCCCGGTGGAACACAAGTTAAAAAAAAAAACAAACAAAAAAACCCCAAACCTTAAAAATGTAAAGATCTTCAGAAGAAATAAAATATCTGCAGGCAACACATGGCTTCCAAGTAATTGGAGTGACCTTTGCCTTCCCTCAAACTCCATCCTATGGTCAGAAAAATCCCACCTGTATTGCCGAGAACAAGGGTATTAACTATCCAGGCTCATTGCTATTCACTGAGACTCACTCCCCACAGCAGGAAATTCCCTGCAGGGAAGTAGAATTAAAAAGTCTTGGGTAGGTGCCAAGCAACAGAGTGAACAGACAGTAAAGGACTTACTGGGACATCTGACTGGAAATGGAGCCTGTTCTATCCCATTCGTTCACTAATTTGGCCGATTCATCCTATCCATTCACCAATTCCTGCCCATCTCTTTCAAGATTGCCTTCTAACGCTTCGACAACACAAGACAAAAGATTTTTGCACAAATAGAGGTCTCCTTATTTCCTTCTTTGCTTAGTCCAATATTTATGAATATGTATTTTCAACTTGCCTAACACCCATTGCTGTTCCCTGGCTTCCTTAAAGCCCATGCCTGTGGCACATCAGGACATCAGTACATCCAGACTTTGAGAAAGTGCAGCAGCTTCTTCTACCAAGCCTGCCTGGCAAAGTGCCAAGGTATCAGAAATTACCTCTTGATATGAGAGTACCAGCAACTCTTTTATGGCATGAATGAGATGTAAAAGCATGGTGATCACGTCCAAGCAATTGCTGTTCCCAGCTCCCCATCATGGGAGATGTTGGCATCACTGTTGCCAACAGAAGACTGTTCTTTTGAGCCTTGCCTTCCTTGTCTCTTCTCCTCCTGTTCCTCATTCTGACTTCCATATATTATGTGTGGGGAGTCAGTATATAAAAGTGGAGAGGCTTCACAGTGAATTCTGCAGTCACGTTTTCTCAGGTGATTGAACACCTGGTGACATAGTGAAGCTAGAAGTGCTCAAACGGCTGCACTGGGGATTTGGGAAGAGATACTATATTTCATGCCTCGATCTCAAACAATCATCAACTATGACAATGCACTGGAATATGAAGACAATCACCAAAAATCTTAATCTGGCAAATCTTTTGCATCCAAGACAGCTTGGAGAAAGTTTATAGAAACAGAGAAAATATGTTGAGAAACAACTACATAGAAGTGGATGTCAGGTTTAAGGCAAGAACAGGTATTAGTTGATGACATTCTGGCCAAGTGCTCAGAGCAGGATTTCAGAACAACCCAGCAATCTGCAGGACCTCTTCCAGTTGTGTGCTTTCTAAGACAATAGACTTTGAGAATAGCTCCTCAGTGCAGTGCCTACCTTCTGCCTAACAGATGCAAAGGACTATCTGTAAAGCTTTAATGTCACGTTTGATTTCACTTAGGCATCAGAGTATCCTTAAAAATCTGTAACCTAAATCAGGGGCCTAAATGCCATTTTTAAATCCCACTTCTGAGATTGTCATTTTGTTACCATGGAAGAGAACACTGTTAATGCTGCAAACTAAAACTCTTGGGAAAAAAATGCAAATTATATGTATGTATTTATTGTCTAAATCAAGTCCCTGCTCAGGATGGGGTGGGAGGAAGGAAGAGATAGGTGGAAAAGAAATTTGTGAGTGATACTCCCTTGTTTTCTTCATTTGCTCAGGGGCCAGTACATTTCTCTCTTTAACCATACACTTTTACATGTCTTAAAGCCTCCCTAAAGAGGTTCAGATTTTCTTGTCTATGAAGATTAAATATACAGTTAAGCAAGAGGTGAGATTTTTTATTTTATTCCAGTATTTCTCTTTACATTCACTGAAACTGTGAACCGTAATTAAATCAGTTAAGTTGAGAGGCAAATAGCAAGATTCTGCAATCTATGGAATTGAATCCCTATCTTGGGTATTTGTTCACAGAAGTGGGAATTGCTTTATTGTCTGTGTCAAGAACACATCCTCAACTACGTAACTTTCTAAAAGGCTTACAACTGAGAATCAGATATATTCTCCAAGGAACACTTTCTTTTATGGTACTCTTCCCTCCTCTGTTTTTGTACAAACTCAACACTAATAACTTGGATTTCACAGCTAAAAGCCATTGGAATGTTGTCATGCCCAAGAAGCATCTCCTGAAGATTACAGTACACTATTTACTGTGCTTTGACTGAACAGAGTAGTGAAAACAGCTGGATCAGCAGCATGCAAGACTGAAGCTTATTGTTGCATTGGGGTATTTTTAGGAATGTGGCAAGCTGATACCGTCTAACCACCTGGAAAGTGAGCACACTCAAATAGCTATATCTGCCTTTCCTAGAGCTGAAAATCAATAGCTTCACCCCATAAAAAGCACAGTCACTTTACATTCCTGTCTCAGTTGCTACACCTTACCTCCACAAGGGAGAAAGAATGCCACAACACAATTTATGTGCAGATCTATAGGTGCAGAGACAGTAGTACTGCTCCTGTCCTCTGCCTTCAGTGTGCTTCATTTCAGATGATGAAAGGACAATCTCTTGGGGAATATGGGAATAATGAGGAAGACCTTCACGGTTCAGTAAGTTTTTGGCCATTCCTCTCAGCCAGGACTGTCCATTAAAGTGCTGCAAAGGCACCAATGGAGCACATGCACACAACAGGGCCAACTGTATCATCAGCTAAGAGAATTTCAATCCTTTTTGACCTAGAATGGGTTTAAAACTGGACCTGGAGGCAAGAATCACTCAAGATGCTCAGTTCTGAAGAGCTACAGTGTTTTTGAAAGCCCCCAGCTACAAAACTCTGATCACCTATTTTATCAGCTTCTCTGTGTATCACTGTAACAATACAGGCATAATCACACATGTAGGAACATAAAAACTTCCAGTCCAGAACCAAATACTGGTCCCTCCCACCTGACCTCCTCTTCTGGCAGATGCTTCAGAACAATGGCAGAGGCTCCACAATGCATCTATAGTAGAACCAATGTTGACTGGTCAAGGAGAATTAATATCTTCACTCCTTCTATTGCATTCAGAAGTAGTCAAACTCATTTCATTGACAAAATGGCTAGCAGAAGAAAAGGAGATCTCTAGTGCTACCAATGCCAAGGTTACAATGCTACTAAGTAATAAGCTGAGCCTTATTACTTCAAGCTTCAGACCCCATAAAACTGCAGAAAGCTGTATTGTTCAAAGGGAGCAAGGCGGGCCCTTGAGGGCTGCTTTATTAAGGCAGCAAATTGGTCTTTAAGATAGGTATTATATCATCAGTGACGATGACGGGCAAGATCCCATCAGCTGATTGCAGTTTTTCTAGCCCGTTATTTATTTACACAGATAATTAATTCCTCTGAAGTGCAAACATTTATCAACAATTCCATTACCTAACTCTTCCTTCTTAGTTCTTTGTAGGACTAGGCACACTGACAGCTTCAGTAACCACCATCTAATTAAAGTAATTGTTGGACTGCATTTCTTATTCTGTTTCACGTATAATTATACTCCATGGGAAATCTTGTGGGATTTGAAACAGACTTTTAATCTATTCCACATGAATCAAAAACAACTCCCAAGAAACTGGTTTAATAGTCATGTTTAACAGTGTGCCACTTCATTTGCACCAGAGATTTCACAGTTTCAGTGCTACTCACAGACCTTTTCAGTCACACAGGGACAACAAAAGGCTCTTTCAAAAGGGAAACGCTTTCTAAAATTTTTGTACATTAATTAAGTTGGTTTTAAAGGGAAATCTTTGCTGAATTGTTTGGACAAACTCTCCTAGAGAGACTGACAGCTGCTCATCCAGAAGTTTTATGGATAGTTGCACTTTTTTGACTTTGTTCCTTAGATTTACCATGATCCATTCACACTCTCATGAATTCTCCTTCCTTATTACCTGGCATGAGAGTACTACCAATTTTGGTTCAGTAATAGCATGTACTTTCACTACTACTTTGTTTATAGCATCAGGTAGTGTCAAGATGTCTTATTCTGACACCGAGATCATCGCAGTTCTTCACTGTAAGTGATTCTACTAAAGAGGATACAGAAAAAAAAAGGAACTTTCCTGGGGCTGTCGCTTCTGTGGTACTTTCATGCTCAGAGTGATGGAACTTGGGTCCAGATGGAACAGGTGCATTGGAAAAGGACATTTCTGAGATTACCTGTGGCTACATTTAAATTCAGCTGCTGGTGTGCACCATATCAGGACACCAGTGCATCAGTCAATGATCTAATTGAGCACAACACTGTTCCCTTAAAACCCATCACCAATTTTCTTTTTGTGGAAACCAACACACGGAAGCAGATGATGAGACCTCGGTCTCAGTTGAATATGGAGCCAGGTGTTACCAGGACCAACACCTTATTGACCTGTGTCCTGTGTCCCTTACTTTAAAGATGTCAGGCAGAGAGGATACAACTTCTTATTAATCTTTGTAAACCTTCAAATCTTCTCTTGCCATTTGAACTGAAAAATTGCTCAAATTGTCGGGTTCCTAACTCCAGGGCATTTCAAGAAAAATCTCCAAATATGTTTTTCTTAGGGTAGTTTTCAAAATTGTACATGAATTGATTATGGACGTCCAGATTTGCCTTATAGAGACAAACAAGGTGAGGCTGTCTAATCCTACAGATGTGTCATATACAATACACAACCACTTCAGACTAGGAAGCATTTCGGGATCTTTGTTTTGCCTCCCAAGGGACAGAAACAGTGCCTATAGTTATGCTTCTGAATAACAAACCCTGCCATTCAGATTGAAACGCTGTAGTTTGATTACTTGCAGATTTTCATATTGGTTAAAATTGCCAGATAAGTGGATCTAGAATGTTCTCCTTTCATGCTTATCACACTATCTTTCTGTGATTACAGTATATTAAATCAGGAGTGGTCATTAGAAACAGAGCTTGCCAAGCTATTTATCAGGTTAATTAACTCAACATTTTCCTGCTGCCTTATTGATTTGGCAGCCTGAAGCCGCTGGACAAACAATTTTATGGACATGTTTATTACAGTTTTAGGGGATTATATGGGTATTGAACTTTACTATCGTGTCAGCTAGTCAGTACTTATATAAACGGCAATTACCTTATGCAGGTAGATCTCAACTGGCACACAAGCTTCATATTGACTCATTACATGAGGAGGAATTTCATCCACTAAAAACAGCAGTTTGTCAGATATTAGCTGATAGGGCTTGCAGTTGGTCAAGATACCACGCTATTTCTTTTCTCCGACTGGACAGCCCAAGAAGGATCATGTAACATGGAGATAGATCTGCGACACTGCAGTCAGAGCACACAGTAGACAGATTCATCCTACAGACCTGGGATTACTCTTTGGCATTATCTACCGCCTCATCAGAAGAAGCATCTAGCCAATATGCAAAACTAGATGCTGTAACATAGGTTGAATACAAGTTTTGTGAATATAACCTTATGTACCTACTGTAAGGCCCTCCGTGATCACTTTGTGAAGCTTTTCTAACATCTTGCAACTAAAGTGACACTCACTTTTGCAAAACTATTGGAAAAAAAAAAAAACCAAACACCTTTTATCAGCATGATTACAGTACCTTGACAAAGAACGAAATGTATTTTTCACTGATATTCATATATTGCAAACAAAAATTTGCAGAATATTCCCCTGTATCTTTGTAAGCAAATAACACACAGTCCAACTGGTAAGCTAATGAATTGTCTGTGAATGAGTTTTTATTCTAATTGACCACTTCTTACAGTTAGTATCACTTGTTAAAAGGTTGGACATTTTGAAAGCAAGAAAATTAATATTATACAGGGAACAAAACATATTTCAAAATGATAGCAAGACAAAGGCACTATTTTATGAATTTCTTGAGAGGGTCAGACACACAAAAACCTTTCAAAAACATTCTGTTTTGGAAACACCCTGTTCATAGAGCAGTACATTTCTATGGGGTTTTCTGACCTTTCATCATTATTTTTTTTCTGTCACCATACAGCATAACTTTGCTTTAGGTGGATAAAAGGGCATCATCTGAGCCTGAGGCATCCCGGGGCTGTGGGAGCTGCAGAGGATCCCCAGGCCAGCAGCGGGGCAGCCAGGGGGCACCCACAGGGGCAGCCCCAGCCGCAGGCATAGGGCAGCCCCAGGGGCCAGGCGATTTGATCCCATTCACTTCTAGCAGAAATGATAGCTCTGCTAGAAGTGAATGGACTTTTTTCAGTTTTCTGTTACAGACCTGAGTATTTGCCAATGCTCACAGCTTGGTGTCATCGGCAAACTTGCTGAGGGATTGAGTGCACCCTCAGCAAGTTTGCCAATGACACCAAGCTGTGTAGTGCGGTCGACATGCTGGAGGGAAGGGATGCCATCCAGAGGGACTTTGACAGGCTTGAAAGGTGGGCCTGTGCGAACCTCTTGAAGTTCAACAAGGCCAAGTGCAAGGTCCTGCACATGGGTCGGGGCAATCCCAAACACAAATACAGGCTGGGCAGAGAATGGATTGAGAGCAGCCCTGAGGAGAAGGACTTGTGGGTGTTGGTTGACAAGAAGCTCAACATGACCCGGCAATGTGCGCTCGCAGCCCAGAAAGCCAACCATATCCTGGGCTGCATCAAAAGAAGCATGACCAGCAGGTTGAGGGAGGTGATTCTCCCCCTCTACTCTGCTCTCATGAGACCCCACCTGGAGTCCTCTGTTCAGCTCTGGGGCCCCCAACATAAGAAGGACATGGACCTGTTGGAGCAAGTCCAGAGGAGGGCCACAAAGATGATCAGAGGGCTGGAGTACCTCTCCTATGAAGACAGGCTGAGAGAGTTGGGGTTGTTCAGCCTGGAGAAGAGAAGGCTCCGGGGAGACCTTGTAGCAGCCTTCCAGTACCTAAAGGGGGCCTACAAGAAAGCTAGAGAGGGACTTTTTACAAGGGCATATAGTGATAGGACAAGGGGTAATGGTTTTAAGCTGAAAGAGGGTAGATTTAGATTAGATATAAGGAAGAAATTTTTTTGGATGTCCCATCCCTGGAAGTGTTCAAAGCCAGGTTGGATGGGACTTTGAGCAATCTGGTCTAGTGGAAGGTGGCCCTGCCCATGGCAGGGGGCTTGGAACTAGATGATCTTTAAGGTCCCTTCCAACCCAAACCATTCTATGATGCTATGATTTGATCTGTCTTTTGTGAACAAAACCCATTCTGTACACGCTATGCAGCCTCATCTGCAACTCAGATTAGCTATGCAGTATTTCCATACTAGGTCTCACCTCAACCTACTCTTCAGCATGTTGTAACATCATACCACACCCCTCAATATATCTCCCATTAACGGAGATGATTTATATATCAGTCACACCCAAGTTTTCAATCCTCTGTTTAAATATTTATTTGAGTAGCATGATTTTTGAAAATGCTGAACACCTACCGTTTTCTCTTGGTTTCTCTGAGCATACCTCGCTGTCCAGCTCAACACCTTACAAGGTGTGATAGCTAAATATGGCATTAAAATTGACTACACTTAGTAATCTACTAAGTACTATTACACACCAACTTGTGAAGAACTTCAGCGGGCTCTGCAGACACTTACTCCTCAGAGCATGAATATAACTCTGTCAACATGGGCAAAATCAGAAGTGGGTGATCAAACACACCCCACAGTCTGTATTCTCCTAGCTTGGCTATACATCTGCAATGAATCACTGCATCCAAAATGGGCTGGTTTCACTGCATACTTGCAGATTAACAGATCATGCAGTGAATCCAATGCATTTAAATGTGTCAGACACATTGTATGTGATGCAGAGCTGTTTTCTGTGACCATTTGCCTATGATTGCTGGTGATCCTCCAGGCCCTGCTGCCTGGCATCAAAAGTGACAAGATGATAGATTACTGGTAGTCAATCTAAAAGATTACATGAACAACTCAAATTTCATGAATTCTTGAGAAAACAACTTAGAACTTACATTTACGTAACATTTTTTTTTCTTTTTACAATTCCAAAGCATCCCAAAAGCATCAAATCAGAAACCATGTTCTATGTTACTGAAAGCAATAATTTTTTTACATTAATAATAGAATCTTTTAAAACACTGTAAATCAGGAACCCAAATATAATCTGACAAGTTGAAAATTCAGGGGAAAATTGAGAAGACAGAACACAGTGGTGGTGAATTCTGTCTAATTTATATGGAAAAAATGTCGATAGGGAATATAACTATAGAAAATTATTACAACTAAAGGTTATGGAAGAAAATCCCCACTACATTTTAAGTACTAGGAATGGGCTGCATTGTCTTTTAAATCATATAAAAAACCCACCACAACTAAAGCTTTAGTGTCTATCCCCTTCCATCCCTATGGAGTCTGCCCTCATAACTGACTCTGAAGGAAGAGCACTGCTTCTTTCATTGGCAAGCATTGACAAATCTGACCACAGAAAATAAATAAATAAAGCTTTCCTCTCATATTCAGATTTCTTTCAATCAACACACTTGAAACACAGCAAACCTTTCTTGTGTCTTTCTGCAAATTTTCAAACACTTGTCATTCCTACCTGACCTCCTGTCATCACTTGCAGAAATTGTGTGTGAATCCCACCATTTCAGTATTTCTCACACTAACAATAGAAATAGGTAAAGACAAGAGATTCCCTTAAATAATTATTTGATTGTCTGGGCAATGGCACATTTCATCCACCTATAAACTGATACAATCAAAATGGGTGTTAGGTGGAATTGTACTGGCAACATCTTTAACACTTGTTAACATTGTCCAATAGAGAAGATGGAGTCAAGCTGAGAGTCTTCATTGTTACTCATTAATGTTCTTTATTTCATCCATTATTTCTTTCATTTTTCCCAGCTAGTGAGGAAGAAGGAGGGAAAATACCAAAGAGTTATTGCTTTTTGAGGATATATTAGTGTGTTGGATTGCTTGTTAGATCAAACATGATACCTCCTAAAGCACCCTAATGATATTCAAGGAATGTGAATATGTAATTACTGAGGCATAGGGTGGTCAAGCACTGAGGCTCCAGATACAGCAAGGGAAAAGTCCTGATCCTCACTGCAGTGCTCTGGGATATGATCCTGAGAATTCACATTTGTCATTCCTACCTAAAATTAGAGACTTTAACTGCCACTGGGATGGGATTTTCAGGCTGTTCCTCAATCAATATACACAAAAAATAGCATGAAGATGGGGTCAAACATGATCCCATCTGTATCGTCTTATCAGTAGTTTCCATTTAAATGGAACAAACCATGATTTTTGTGGATAAAGATAATTGAGGCCTTTCACTAGAACAGGTGATTTACCAAAGAACTGAAAAATCAACACAAAGCAATGGGAACTAGCCCCTCACATGCTGAAATTTCAATCACACCTTTTAGAAAAGAATAAAGATGGTTCTGTTGTTTTAGTGAAAGACTGACAGAGACACTTGCACTTCTTTTGCAGTATACATTTTTCAGAATAAATTAAGAGATTTATATGGCTAAAGTACTGGACTGACATATCCTGTAGCTTTACCATCACTTTGATTCTTGAGGGATTTATCTCTTGGATTTCACAACCACCAAATGAATTACTATCTAATTAGGGATCTCTGTGGGAAATAAAAAATAAAATAAAAAAATAAAAATAAAAAAAAAATCAAAAAAACCCAAAAAAAAAACAACACAAAAACCACAGAAAAACCTGCCCTAAGCTGGGACAGATCTTTTGCCAAAGATTTTCACTAACATCTTTCAGTGAAATGTTTTGTACTTCATTTATAGAACTGCTGTACTTGAGTGCAGGGATAGAAGGGGTATTTTACATGTAACAATATTGGTGCTACTTCCTACTAGCTGAATTCTAGGAGGAAAAAGGCACTGGGAAAGATGGGGAAGTGTAAATGGTATGCATGCTTCTCAACTTCCATGTCATGCTCCAAAGATATAATTTTTTATAATTACAAATAATTCCAAAATATTTTCCATGACCACTCATCCATTTTACTTGTAGCTATAGCCTCCATCCAAGGTAAATTTAGGTAGACAATATTGAAGATACATGTGTTTCAGGGAAGACAGTGAAAGCAGTGATAAAAACAGAAGTGTTTAAATAATTTTGCAAAGATCCGGATCTTGTCAGACTTTTGTTTTGGTTCTAATTTATATGTTAGGTTGGTTGCCCATGGTCAGGCTGGTTTTGGATTCATCTCCTTTAATTCCTGTGTCTGAATGTTGGGCATCTAAGCCTGCAGATCACCCTAAAATACTTACAGTTGATGAAGAGAAATGTCCAACACCAAAAGAGAAGCCATCATCATATGCCAAGCAACTTAGGGAGACTAGTTCAGGTTTGGATGTTCAAAATTAGGTGAGATACATACTACCCAGTATGCCTAAATAGTGATAATATCAGTATAAGAATATTCATAATAATGCAAAGTACCAAGCTGCAAAGCGAATTCAGGGTCATCTCTCATTGCTGAAGCCAATAGGATTCTTTACACTGATTATAAAAACAGCTAAATCAAGACTATTTCCTCCATTGTAGGCAAGTTAGTGCTAATTTAAGCACTTAAATATAATGACTATGACAGGATATAATGAATATTATATTATTATACGTGATTAATTTTGAACAAATAGACTACTGAAATAGCAGGCTTTCGTTAGAGGGAATTTGATCTTGTCTCCTTTCAGTCATCACCTGTGGCAAAAGAAGACATGTTGCTCCGCAAACACTTTCTGCTTAAAAAGAAATTCAAGAAAGTTCCTACATCTCCTTCACGCTTGACTCCCTACATACTCCTTCACTTAATATATACCTTTATCTTAAATTGCCAGAAAAGGCAAGGTTCATACGGCCAGACAACGGAAGACCAATATGAGGCCAAATTAGAATCAATAAATAAACATGAAAGAACAAACAACAGGTGTTCACAGACTTGTGGTGGAGGTGGTGGCTGATCTGTCCTTCTTGTACTGCACAATCAGAACATTTGTTCTCTCCAAAAAGCTCCTCTCCTTTCCAGTGCTTGATTTCTTGGTTGCTCATCACACTTTTAGAGTTGTTACAGATGTTAACATTAACCTTAGATCCTCTTCTACAGATCAGAAGGGTAATATATATTTGTAGACCATAGTAACAGTCATGAGTCCTTTACCATAAAGAGGATCACTTAAAGTATTTTTCTTCATAGAAAAGACCAGTAGAAGATCTTAAAGGCCAGGAAAATGCTCTTCTGTTGAAAAAGACGTGGACATTTAGTGCATCAGATGTGTGAAGAGTGTTATTTACCAAAATTGCAGTCAAATGTTATATTAAAAATTGAAATGGTGTGATACTCTTTTGCTGGGGGCAAATTCTAGTCCTTAGGGATGATTATATTACATTGCAGAAAACTAGTGTCAAATGACAAAAAGAAGCTGAAAAGTATGGGATTTCTACAAGGGTCTTTAGAGCTAACCCTGTTGAACACCCCTCTGGCAATAAGCGGGTCGAAGACAGAGAAGAAAAATATCTGAGTGGATGAAAATTGTTTTTAGAATAGCATTTTACCTTGCTAAAAAGGCTTATTTCCTTCACCAACATCAAAGAACAGTTTAACTTAACAAAACTTTACCTCTATTAAAATAAATGTCAAGTTCCCCAGTGAAAAACTGGACTATAGAGAGCATGCATATGAAACAACACATGAGTTGACTTGTTGACCTTCTATCCTCCTGGTAGTCAGAAATCCTATCTGATAGCTCTCCTGATAAAAGCACAGTAGAGTGTGGTGGGCTGACCCTGCCCAGATGCCAGGTCTCCACCAAAGCCACTCTATCATTCCCCTCTGCAGCTGGACAAGGGAGAGAAAATATAACGAAAGGTTTGTGGGTCGAGATAAGGACAGGGAGAGATCACTCACCAATTACCATCACAGGCAAAACAGACTCCACGTGGGGAAAAAAAATTAATTTATTACCAGTCAAATCAGAGTAGGATAATGAGAAATAAAACTAAATCTCAAAAACACCTTCCCCCCACACCTTCCTTCTTCTCGGGCTCAACTTTACTCCTGAGTTCTCTACCTCCTCCCCACCAGCGGCACAGGGGGATGGGGAATGGGGTTGCGGTCAGTTCATCACGTGTTATTTCTGCCGCTCCTTCCTCCTCAGGGGGAGGAGGACTCACACTCTTCCCCTGCTCCAGCATGGGGTCCCTCCCATGGGAAACAGTCCTCCATGAACTTCTCCAACGTGAGTCCTTCTCACGGGCTACCTCTCTTCATGAACTGCTCCAGCGTGGGTCCCTTCCCTGGGGTGCAGTCCTTCAGGAACAGACTGCTCCAGCGTGGGTCCCCTGTGGGGTCACAAGTCCTGCCAGCAAACCTGTTCCAGCATGGGCTCCTCTCTCCACAGGGCCACAGGTCCTGCCAGGAGCCTGCTCCAGCACGGGCTTCCCACGGGGTCACAGCCTCCTTCGGGCATCCACCTGCTCCGGCATGGGGTCCTCCACGGGCTGCAGGTGGATATCTGCTCCACCATGGAACTCCATGGGCTGCAGGGGGACAGCCTGCCTCACCATGGTCTTCACCACAGGCTGCAGGGGAATCTCTGCTCCAGTGCCTGGAGCACTTTCTCCCCCTCGTCCTTCACTGACCTTGGTGTCTGCAGAGTTGTTTCTCTCACATATTCTCACTCCTCTCTCTGGCTGCAATTTGTTGTGCAGTTTTTTTCCCCTTCTTAAATACGTTATCCCAGAGGCGTTACCACCGTTGCTGATTGACTTGGCCTTGGCCAGCGGCAGGTCCATCTTGGAGCCAGCTGGCATTGGCTCTATCGGACATAGGGGAAGCTTCTAGCAGCTTCTCACAGAAACCACCCCTGTAGCCGCCCCCCCCCCCCCCCCCCCCCCAGGACCTTGCCATGCAAACCTAGTACATAGAGGAAGGGGTGATCTATGCCACATGCCTGGAAATTGATATGACACAAGGTCATAAGGTCTGTGGCATCAGATGACTCTCACTGAGGCAGGAATTATGTCAGAATCTTCATCAGAGACTATTGCAGAAAGCCACAAAAGGGAAAAGATGCCCAAAAGGCTGCTGAAGCAATAGTGAGGCAAGGGAAAACTGGATCCTAAAAAATGCGGTTGTTTTTCTCCTCCTTCTGGACTGATAAAAACAATTTATTTGTGATGCATTCACCTCCATAAGGAACAAGTTAATCACTCTCAACTTTCACAACTCCTAGGTTGCCAAGCCCATGAAGTAATTTAAATAAATTTACTTGATGTAGATATAGAACTGTACCTACAGATGCATATATAGACTACACAGAATTTTAAGGGACTTTTAGTCTGAGTAATAAGTGAAAAAAAAAAATCTAAAACAGGAAAAAAAAGCAAGAGTAAAGTCCCTAAGAGGCTCCATATCACAAAGGGGCAGGGGGACAGAAAAAGAAAGAAAGAAAAAAAAAAGATAAACATTACAGTTTCACAGATGTAGGCATCACAAGTTCATGAACATATCATTCTGTGCTCCTTTTCTGATTTGGCAATATAGTCAAGTAACTTTAATGCAATGATGCCAAGTTCCTAAAAGCTGAAATTACAACATATAACATCAATGGAAATGCTACCGTGAAATGTGTTGCAAAATCTCTGTGGAAGCCATTTACTTTTTAAAGAGCAACATTCTTCTTCCCTGGAAAATAACTTTACTGCATTTGGAGAATTTATAACAACCAGGAAAGAAAACCTACTATAAACAAAACTGAAAGTAATCTGTTTCATTGTTCATACTAAATGGAATAAAAAAATAAATAAATAACCCTACCCTCCCTCAATCAGGCTTTCTAACATTATTCCAGTATTAATCCAGCATACTGTTCATTGTACAGGCAAGATCACGTTTAAAATTTATGTTGGATGACTACCTTGATGAAGGATTTTTAATCCACTTTTACATGGTAAGGCTAACTCATAACTTGGCCAAAAAGTTTAGAAATTATTACTACTTAGATTCCTAAACTTTACTCATATAGATGTGATATAATCAGAAGCACATCTATTACTGCTGGTTCTAGGATTACACAATACCTCACTGTAATCTATGAGAGAGTAATTCACAAGCCCTTGGAGTGTGACAACAGGACATGTACAAGACCTAGACGTTATAGGGGCAGGAGAATAACTAGTGCTAAAACATGCAGATATACTGCCCATGAGGCTACCAAAGGCCCAGGGGAGCTTCTCAATCATGCACCACCATCCTCTTCACAGCAGAAATACCAGAGGTGTTCATCTTAGAAAAGCGTACATTTCTTTCATGAGAGAAACAAGACTGCTGCTTTTGAGAGGCAAACAACCAAACAGCAATTTCATGAGAATCTTCCTGCAATCAAGCCAGAGGGAATAAAGGATGTTTCTGCCAAGATAAACCAAAAGAACTGGTGTTTGTGACCAGTAAATAAAAATCCAATAAATGTAATAAGTCCTGCAAAATCAGGAAGCCTGAATGCCCCTTAACCATGCTGCTTACAAGCTTTATATTGTATAGTAAATCTACTCAATTTTCATGCTCAGGTACTGGTGTTGGGATGTCTTTCTTTGCTTTGAAATGCTCTTAGCTATTGCACCTATAATCTGCCTTTCCAACACCAGCATATTTTTTTCTGTGGAATGGGTAAACTGATTCTCAAAGAGCTGCTGGCCATTTACATGCTCGCTCTGTTATTCACATCTTCACTCTTTCAATGTGCAACTTTATTGCCTCAGACATGACAGAGACCTACAATTATTCCCAGGGAACAATGAAGACCCTGTCCCATGCTTTGTTAAGGTCCATATAGACACTTCAGGAAAAAGAGCTATGTGGTTCATCTGTCTCCCCATCCTGGGAAGACTCTTATGCCTTTGCTTGGCAAAAGCGTACATCCCTGTTAATCATGTTTCCTGCACTGTTCCCTAACCCCTAGACTCAGACTCTTCTTCTTAGGCTAGACAGCCTGTGAAGGACTACCTGACATTGCTTTCAACAGCAGTTTCACCTGCAGCTGTGATTCTGCATGAGAACTGAGAACTATCAAGGAAGAACGCATTTCTAAAGAAGTCTGTATATTTCACACTGTGAAGGTAGGAGACGGTATTGAGGTGCTTTGACCTTAGGACTGCAGAATTCAAGATTTTGGTCAGTCTCCCTGTTGAGGGGGACAAAAGCAATGATTATATAGTGCCAACTCAAGTACTGTGTTAGTGGAAGGTGCTGATATAATACAGCTTCCGTCAAGAATATATTTGAAGTTGTCTAGAAGAAATTCAGGGTATTATTGTTAGGATTTAAAACAGAGTGTGCCGTACATGAGGCAGTGCCAACAAAGTAAGTTTTAGCTGTCAAACTCTGTGGAGTGAACCTTTGATTATGTTCCCCAAGCTCTTCCCTTTAATTTTCCTTTTGTCTCTAAATTCTGTGGCTTTAGCTGTAAAACTGCTACAAAGAAAGCTGGTCTTAAAGCATTTCCAGCTGAGCTAACACCTGGAGAAAGAAGATATCTCAGGAGATACCCGCAGTTGAATATCCACATCAAAGGAATTAGAGAAACTTCTGAAATTTGGTTGCTTATTCACATCATATCCTTGGTCTTCCCAAGATATAACTGAGGAATTGAAAGAAGACCGAAAGAAATTATTTTTCTATTATTTTGGCAGTGTCTTTAAACAGGGAGAAAAACCTACTTCTTCATTGGGTGGGAGCTGCTACTTTGTGTGTCAGATGAGACAGTCTTTCAAAGTTAGTCACTGTACTCATACTGTCACTCAAAAAGCCTTTAGTGCTTTTTTCCTTCTCATGGAATAAAAGTTACTCAGAACAAGATACATAACACAATAAACTGCCTTGCCACGGAGACAATTAGACAACGGGCTTTTAATTACCATCTTTGTTCTTGAGGCTTTATAAGCTTGACCTCTAGACTGCAAAATCTTTGGAACTGGACTCTCCTAGTTTCTCCGTTTTCCACAGCATTGAGCACTCCACCAAAACCAATCTATGTAACATTTAGCAATCCCCATTGAAATAGCGGTTGTGAGAATGGCTTACAAGTAAGTTGGTTTGTTTCTGGGTTCTAATCCTTCCTGACACTCTTGGGATATCTTCAATTTCCATGACAGCTCCTCCAGCCTCCATTTCAACAGAAATTTTCCTCTAATCATCTGTGTCTGTAGCTTTAAGGTAAACTTCAAATATCAGAACCACCATCATAAAATTTCAGGAATTGGAAGTACTGTGGTGTTGAACAGATAATAAACAATTATACTGCAAATGACTCCATCACAGAGCTACAATCTGCAGTCTCCGATGGAGCATTAGTTTATTGTGGTCACAAACTCTATATCTGAGCATATCTTTTACTCAGAAACCAAGGCAATGCTTTTGGAACGGTGATGGATGCCTTAGCTATGCCTCTGCCAGGGTTTCTTTTTGTGAGTCAGAAGGGATGGTTGGAGAAGGCATCACTCACGCTGTCAGCAGGCACCAGGGTCTCTGGAAGGAAGGTTGCTCTTCTCCCCTGCCATTACACACTGGCTCCGTTACACAGAAGTGGTCCCTGAGGGTGAATCACCTGGTCTCCCACTCAAGCTGTTTGTAACTCAGATGTCATTTGCTGCAATGTACACACAGCATGTCAATGGCAGCAAAACACCGAAAGCTTCCCAGGTACAAATATTTACTCACTGTGGGAAAGGTTTCCTGGATGGATATCAAGAACTTGCCAATTTGCATTAAGTATGTGGTACATGATAGTTTTTTCACCATCACTCTGGAGCCCCACTCCCAGCAATGATCTCTTCAGATCTCTTTTTGAAGGGTTGCAAGACCACTGAAAGAATAGAAGCTGCTGTAAGAAATGGGGAGGAGTAATCTGAATTAGCAGTCTGCCATGGTAACTGATACCAAACTAAAACTGCAGCATAAGAACACAGAGCTGTTTGCGTGACATTTTGGAGTGAGACTTACAATTAAGTAAGTGCTGTTGCAGAATTTCAATCCAGTCTTGTCTCATTAAAAAGGACCCTGAGCTGATTTTTACAGGAAGCTGAAGGTTAAGTTCTTTACCTTGGTGAATTGTTGTACATTACAACATACAGATCCAGGTGGAAGAGCTGGTGTTTCTTGATCAATCCTATGTCATTTGCTCCTGATAATCCTGTTCAGCCCCATCCCACTGTGAATAAACTATACATACCCCAAAGAAGCAGAGATGATGTTTGCTAACCACTCTCAAAACTTAGTATATGGAAGAGTGGACTAAGACAACAAGGCTTCTCAACAGAAGCAAATACTTTCTTAGTGGATGAGTGCAGATCAGGTCTTAAGAGTCAAATTCTTTGGACAAGGCAGTATATTTTCATTGGCAACCACAGAGCCATATACTGTAATTCTGTCTAAAACCAGTGCAAGCAAACAAACAAACAAACGAAGTCAAACAATTCCAGGAATCTGCTCAGCTTTCTGGTAGAAAGTTGTCCCAGTTCCTCCTGTGTCTGAGCTCCCCCACCTGTGACCACATAATGGTCTGACACAACTTCGACTTCCTCTGAGTTAGCGTTAGTTAGCTCAAAGGTTTCCAGAAAGATTACCTTCTGATTGCAGACACTAACACTTTCATAGATAACTTTGATTTGTTTTTACTTTTCAAGATGGATCTGCTGCCAAGTCAAAGTCCTTTCACTGCACAGCTCAAAGACTGTTATACTACAAAAATGAAAAAAAAAAGTGGCACAGGACATAGAACTACTCATTTAGGAGTGGGTTATAAAAAACAGGCTGTAAGAGAAGTCAGTATTCTGATGAAGAATATGGCAACATTAAAATGAATAGAAACAGGCAAAATTGCTAATTTAGCACTTTTAATTTTCAAAAGAAGATTTTGACATACTGAGAAAAACATTTAATAAAAGCCACTGATGTCTCTCTCTCTCCTTAAAAAAGAACATGTCTGTATGCTTAATGCCAGCTATAACTGAATGTGATTAATTTAATCTTTTTATGTTAGCAAGAGAAGGGCAAGAGATAATTAGTTTACCATCCTCCGATACTCTGAATGACTCCAGCTTGTGACAAAATGTCAGAATTCATCAGAAGCATAATTTTTAGAGAAGTATATTTCAAAATCTTCAGACCCACTACAGGTTATTAAAATGGCTATTTTCTGAGGAAAAAGAGGGTAAGAATGAATTTCAGCATAAAGCTGAATTTTGTTAACACAGAAATGAGTTTAGGAGAGAGGTGAAAATAAACATACATAACATAGTGAGTAGGAGACAGAGATGCAATATGCATTCAGTCAATTTACAGTGTATTGTAAACATGTTATGAACATGAAGATAGATAAATAACAAGCACAAGAGAGAGTCCCCTGGGCCTACAGTCTCCCCTGTGAGAAGTCTTGGAATTGAAAAAATGTTAATGTAGCGTGATCATGCCTTGCATTCAGAGAAAGAAATTGGAAGTGTACAAGGATAAGCAGCAAGATCACAGCTGGCTTAGAAATAAAAAGCATGGTGTGTAACATTCATTTTAAAAATATGCTTTGCCTTTTTACTCCTGATTATTTTAAGTACACATATACATATATCCAGAAAAATTATTCATGTCCACTGTATAGGCATATAGGGAAGAAATTAACGATTTTCACCATTTAAAATAGATGATGTGTGAAATTGGTCCATGAAGATTTCCAGTGCTAGCCATCTATCTTAAACTAATGGCAAAGAAGATCTAATAGATAAAAAACGGAGAAAGAGTGAGTCTGAAAGTAATGGAGTGTCCTTTATCACTTTGATTCTTCTAAGCTTAACAAAGCAGAGGATCACACCAATGGGCCTATTTCACAAGTTAGTTCTGAAATACAAGAATGAGATTTCTTGAAGTGACTAATTTTTATATTATAGACCTCTCTGTCATTTATGTAAAGCAACACCACATACACGGGGGCTGTCATGGAAGACCTGCTCCGCAGCATATAACACCACACATTTTTGCCCATGAATCTAGCTGGAAAATGTGCCAGGTCAGGGAGTATCAAGTGCAGGAGGAGTGTGAGCATCCCATACTTATCAGTAATCATCCAGGTTTGACATCAGAGCCATTTAAACTAATCACCTCCGCTTTCTTCATGAACAGTGATAAGACCACATTGACACTGAGGAGACGACCAGTCGGACTCCTGTTCTGGTGAGAAGGGTGATAAAATGGGGCCCACTCGACCTTGGACTCAGATAATCACAGATAAGCAAATTCATTTCCCTATTAATGCAGATCAAGTCATATAATCTATCTGTAGTTCTGTGACTGGAAAAGAATAATAATAATGAATCATATCACATATGTGTTGCAAAAGTTTAATCCAGTAATATTGCCATGTACCTGTCTTGACGCTGTCCTGCCTTTAGGTCAGAACAAGACCAGGGTACACACCTGCCATAACAAAAATACAGATGTTCAAGCTGGAAAAACATTGTATCATGCTCCAGCCAGTCTCTCAATAGAGAGATCTGGGAGAACTGAAAAATACTGGGGCAAACATCTGTCCCACAGCTCAGGCTCAGATTCATTTCCCAGGCACAAACTAACATGAATGAAATAGAGATGTCTGGAAGAACATGGCCGTGGGATGCACCAGGAAATGAACCAAATGCACAAGTCAAGGCACCTGTTCTCTGGTGCAGGCTGGGTTTCCCAGGTACGTACGTCATTCCTGATGCTCCTTTCTGGAGATCAGTTATTGTGTGCTTGTAGTTCTTCTTTGCCTGGCAACCAGACACAGAGGCCAGAGATCAAGAGCTTAGTACATTCCGCAATCTAAGTAGATAAGCCATACAACGGGTAGAAGAAAGGAAATATTTTCAGTCAGCTCTGGCTAATGATAGATGATGAAAGCACCATTTTCAAAAGCTGGGAAAATTAGAGCTGAAAATGGAGAAAAGTCTTATTTTTTTCTCTTCAGGCTCAATACTCTTTTATATGTCAGACTCCCCACCCATGCAACACTTCTAAGGAATTCTACATCCAAAGATCTCTGTCTTATTAAGAAAGAAGATTGCGGCACCATGACATATGCACTTCAAACACTAGATTACCTCCAAAAATAATTGAAAATGTACAGAGCTTGATAAATATTATGGATATAAACAGTCTTTCAATTTTAACCCCAAAGTTTATAATTAAAAATTGCAGGGTTTAGCCAAATTCCTTTGGGTTTTTCCTGAAATTGATATTTCTGATTATGTACCGAAGGGTCAAGATTTTCAACAGAAACATATTTGATGAAACTTTTCTTCCTCCCACTCTTACTGTCCTTTTTCCCCCTAAGGAAAAAGTAAAAAACCAGACACACAAGAAAACATTTGCGCAGCTTCATTCTCAGACAAGAAATTAAAGCCAAGAGATGTTACAAAACTTGCCTAACACACCTCTAGAAGCTTAGATTAAATCACAAGCCTAAATTCAAAAGGTGGAAAACACAGAATAAAAGACATCATTTTAACTAGTGACTGCCAATCTGAGGTAAGGTACAATAAGCAGAACAGCACTCAGAGAATGCATTGTCTGTTAGGCTTAAAAGACATTTGGGATTTTAGACATACAAATCTTAGTTGTATGATATGTTTGAAATTCAGGGGACATCATAAACTACTACTGGGTTCCAGCAATAGTGCCTACAAGATTAATTACCCTTCTCAGCTACTAGAAAGAGCAAAGGCCCAGGAGAGGAAATGTTTAATTAGGAAGGATAATCTATCTGGGAAGAAATCTGCATGATTGTTTGTCTTCTGCATTAGAAACAGGGACAATGCTGACTTACTCATTGCTTCATTGCTATGACTTCATTGCACTGAGAGGTATTTAGGAGATCTCTTGGGTCAGCAGAAACCCTAAGGCCCTTTATAAGAGATAAGAAGCATGGGAACCTTGGACTAGTTGACCTGTTGCCAATAAAATAATAAATAATCATATGCTAAGGCCTTCAATTCCTTCTCACCAATTGTTACTCTCAATACTGGAATTTGGGGAGAATTCAGAAGAATTAGTGTGACTAATGCTCAGCACTTCTTTTTCTTAATGCTTAATATTGTTTCTATCTGTACAATGGCTAAATCTGATTATCAGTGCAAAAAAAATTTACTGTTCTAGGTCTCTATTTTAATTCCAGTTATCACATCTTTATATCATAAAGTGAGACTCCCATTCATGGCACTGATATTCTTTATAAAAAGCGATTTCTTAAGACTCTCAGCAACTCTGTAAAGTCTTATTCTTGACGTTAGTACTGGGAGAAATTATTTGCCTATATTTAAATTGCACATTTGCTGCCAGCCTGTAAAAAGAACCCAAACCTCCTGAATACTAATCCTGTGATATAATCACAGGTTATACCTTTTACTTTATTTTCCTTCTCACTCCTTCCACACTTTTTCTTTTTTTTCCTTTCTCTTTAACATCTGGACTCCACCACCAGTGCAAATTTTGAACTTGCTTTGGAGCACTCACAGAGACCAAAGACATCAAGGCTGGACTAAAATGTCCTCTTACCTGTTTAACTTCACAACTATTCCCCTTTTCTCCTGGCCAGTTATGTTTTGCATCTGTATCATTGGTATTTATAATTACTTTACATAAAGTCAATACAATATCTTTAAAAGAATTTTCCCTATGGAGAAAATTCACCATTTAGAAGGCATTACAATTTATACAGAATTATTATCAATCCTAAACTGAATATACAACCAAGGCTCTGACCTTGCTGGTTTGCCAATATCAGTGTTTGAGAACTATTAGACATAAGAGTCACAGTTATTATTATAACAACAAAAGCCATGTATCCCTTAGAGGATCACAGCATTTTAAAGGCTGTTCCCCTTGGATCATCACAAACTTCAGCTCTCTTAAACATAAGAACTATTTATCCTCAGAAAATTTGACAAGAAGGGAAAATACACTCACATTTCTAATCAGCTTAGCCTATAGCATGCTGGCATATTGCAAACTGCCAGCTGAATGAATCCTGAGGATGACTGAGATGAATAACACGTCCACAGGACTTTAAATAGTTACTGCTATATGATATCCGAGGAACAAGAATTCAAGTTTTGCACATCGTCTTGGAGCTCCCAGCTTCCACTCTCACTTTCATCTCTCTTCTGGTTAATGGAGTGGAAAATGGGTCTACATTTTCCCCAGGTTTTAAAACTTCCTTGATAAAATCAAATTAAATAACTTTTATTTAGGCTGCCCTATCAATTATGATTTCTAGTGTTCTTATTTCTGCTTTCTCAGACTCCAGTCTGATACAAAATGGATACAAAAAGAGCACCTACAGAAAGCTTTGAACACTGCTGGTACTTATTTATACACTTAATGGCATCAGAATTCTTAAACATAAGCCATCTGAAGCAACACCGTTCACCTCTCACATCCCGTCATTATCAATCATTTGACCAAGGTAATCTATAATTAAAGCTGAATAGATTCAGAGAATGCCTTTGGGAGAGTGGGAAGCCTCAGGAATTAGAATGGAAAGCAAAAAAACCACCAAGTACACATTTTTCACAGGTTGGGATTTTACAAAATAAGACAGAGAAAATGGATTTTTTTTCTTCCTTGCACAGAGAGTAAAAGTAGAATGAATTTTTCAGGCTTCCCTTCTGGTGCCTTAATTCTCCTTTTCTTCCACTGTCCAGTTCTTTGTCTGTCTCTGTACCTTCCCTTGTGACCCACTTGTAGGAAAAGCAGATTGACCCACCCCAGGCGCAAAGAATGAACGCAAACCAAGAAACTCCACACCTTGCAGGCAAGCAGGCAGGGAGCTGTTTCACTGCTTTCCCTATCAAGAAAGAAGAGTCTTGTGACCAAACTGAAGTTCTCATGAGAAATTTTGAACCACCTTGTGAAGAATTGTCATTCAACATTTGTGTCAGCAAATTGGGAAGATTCCCAGTTGTCGTGGTTTAACCCCAGCCAGCAACTAAGCACCATGCAGCAGCTTGCTCACTCCTCCCCGCTCCCAGTGGGATGGGGAGGAGAATCTGGAAAAAAAAGTAAAACTCATGGGTTGAGAAAAGAATGGTTTAATAACTAAAATAAAATATATTAATAACAACAACAATAATAAAATATAATAATAATGATGAAAAGGAACATAACAAAAAGAGATAAATTAGACCCAAAAAAAGACAAGTGATGCACAATGCAATTGCTCACCACTCGCTGACCGATGCCCGAGCAGCGATCCGCCCTTCCCAGCCAACTCCCCCCGTTTATATACTGCGCATGATGTTCTATGGTATGGAATATCCCTTTGGCTAGTTCAGGTCAGCTGCCCCGGCTATGCTCCCTTCCAGCTGCTTGTCCACCTGCTTGCTGGCAGAGCATGGGAAACTGAAAAATCCTCTAACTTAGGATAAGCGCTACTTAGCAACAACTAAAACATCAACGTGTTATCAACATCATTCTCACACTAAATCCAAAGCACAGCACTGTACCAGCTACTAGGAAGAAAATTAACTCTATTCCAGCTGAAACCAGGACACCAGTTAATTCTAGTTAAAACTCTTGCTTTATTGCCCTATGTTCAACAGTTCTTATCTTCATAAGAAAATGAGCATCACAGACTACTTGAAAACTATGTTATTTTTTACCTTTCATAAAAAAGGACCCACAGGACACTTACAGGAAATAATAAGGCAGAATTAAATTCAAAGTACTCTGCTAATCTCAGTTGCTGGTAATTTTGATCAATTTCAATTCAGTTTATTCTTTATTTTTTAAAAAAACAGATTACGACACTTAACACACACCACATTACCATAGCTGGTAAATGTGAGGAGGGCTGCAAAGTTGAATAGCAATGGACTTTTATGTGGATACTGTGTAGTCTGTTACAAAAGATGCCTCAAGAATTTTATCTAAATCCTGCAGAGAACTTTACCCAAACCTCAAGTAAAAAGGAAAGAAGAAAAAAAAGTTATATATGCACACACACACAAAACAGTCTGTCAGTCTGCCTCTGAGTAAAACTTGTGCATTACTAAATCTCTCCAAAAAATCTGTCACATTTTTGTAAAAATCAGTATTTTTAAATTTTTGTCCAGCTTCTTAGCCCTATATCTTCTTCCAACCCCTTTATCACTAGTTGAAGGGAGAATACAATCAGAGACTTTTCCCAGCTACTGATTTGCAGTAAATGCAGTCCTTTGCAACACAATTCAGATGTTCACTTGTTACAATTATGCCTCTACTACTTCTTTATCTGCGGTCAGTGCCGAATCCTGAATGATCTGCTACCAGAGGAAAAAAGAAAGAGTAGAGGTACCTTTATGTCTTGTTTCTTTCAAACTCTTGCAAACCTTGGGCAGTCAGAAATTCACCTAGGAATAATACTTGCTTGGATCAGCCAACATGTAATCCCAGTATAATTTTAAAAAACCCAGTCAAGTAGCGAGACTAAGATGTAACTCTCCACTGCCTAAAAGACAGGACTAACACTCTGTGCCAAATGTCTTTCTAGCACTAGTTCTTTAGGTTTTTCAGGGCTGCTGCAGACACATAAGCACAATGCAGGATCAGCCAACACAGATAATCACTGGGAACAAGCTTGTGTACAGTAATGCAATAGTCCTATCGCTCATTTTAGTGACAAAGCAAGCTCCAGGATCTCTCCATCTCCCGGTGGGTTCTTCCTGGCCTCATCAAAAAGGTTTTGGAAGCCTGGCTCTCCAGGACAGCAATTCTTCACTATGTGTCCATCACAGTAATTTTTCTGATCTTCTGTGCTTTAGAGTTGCTCCTCAACCTAAACATTTCTCCCTGAAGCTCTGAGGGCTGTAGGACTACTACTCTGTTTTCCTCCACACTGTTTTCCTTCAGCTGTTCAAAGACCATCTTCCTGTCCTTCAGCTCTTATCTGTTTTGGGTATCTATTCAATATATCTGGATGTCTATTCAATATCCAACCAACACCTTTGTCTTCTTTCACACTAAGTTTTTCCAGATCAAAAAATTTTACTGTAATTTCTTTTGAAAATCAGCATTTTCCTTAAAACACTAATAATTCACACTTTGCCCCATGGACCAGCATCAGGAATTTTCTGATGATTAGAACATTTAAGCATGTGAAAAATAGTAGACATTTAGTCCTCATTGTTAACCAACACTGTCGTGTACCCTCTCCCCCAAATCTTGAAAACATGAACTGTAAGATTAAAAATATAGACAAGAAATAAAACTAAACAAATTGCTCTACTAAAATAAAATGCTGTTGTTTCGAAACTAACCCCACAATTTCTGATGCCCGAAGAGTCAATTTTTAAGAACACTCAGGGCAAGACCCACATTTTCCATTCCCTGGAGATACTCTGTCACTTCTACTTCTCTTTCAGGTTAGAAGGGCCCCTGTTCAGTGCTTCAGCTGTGTCTGGTAGCAGCACTGGAATAGACTCACATGTGGCACCTCTGCTTTATTGTTTATATGATCCCACAGTGATCCCATGGCAGCAGAGCACCCTAGAGCCCAGCTGAACATCTGCAAGTGTGTGCCTTCCCTTAAGGGAGGCTGAACCTTTTCCCAGCCACTAGCTCCAGCCCAGCTGGAGAGAGAGAGAGATTGGCTGACAGCTCTTCTTGCTGCCAGTGCTGGCTGTACCTGCCTCAACAAATCCCAGTGCTACAGAAGGCACAGTCATGACATGCTTCGATACCAGTAGCGGTGCTGTCATGACTCCTCCCAAGCCCACACCACTGTAAGGCACAAGCATCTGCTGCAGTTTTCTAGCTTTTCTCTGCTTTTTGATGCCACAAGTGTTTGTCTTGTACATGGCAGATTGCAATTTATCATTAGCAGCTGTAGGCTTCTAAGTCTGAAGTTTCTGCTACTTCAATCTGCAACCCCAGGCTGACTTGCTGACAAGAAGTAATGAAGGACCGTGTGAGTTCTTGTCCGTTTTAGCTACAATAAATCCTCAGCAATTCTGATTTCTAGGCACTGATACAGCACCATGACAACCTCTCTTGACAAAGGCATGTCTTCTTGGGCTGGAAGCTCTGTCCTTAATAAGACATGTTAAGGTGGATGTCATTTTTGTTAAAAGGGGAAAAGATTCTTTGTCCAGATAAAGACAACTACATCATCTTTGAGGAAGGCTGTGTCTGGGAAGCAGAGTCAAACTGAACTCTAGTGCTCTTAATGACATCTGGGAGTTCCTGTTTTCAGCACCAATGTGGCTGCCATCATTATCTTTGGCTTTTTAAGTCCTTGGGTCCTCGTGCTAAGCTGCTTCTCCTGTGGCCAGGGCTGGAAGGCAATTAAACCAGCAGTCAGCGGGGAACGAAGCCCAAAGCTCTCTACTGAAAGGTTCAGTCGTTTGACATCCTTGACACAAAGTGGCAGTGGAGAAATTAACAAGCAGAAAAGCAGAGCTGGCTGATGCTTTTTCCCCATACTACTAATAAGTAGCAAATAACAGTAGAGATATCTTTTTTTTTTTTTTTTTTTTGCCAGCTCCACAAATTTTTGCAGGCTTGAACAGATTTACAAAGCAGGGGTTAGATTCTAACCCAGCAGGGAAGCACCTGGCTCCAGGTGTGATGTGAGAAAGCCAGCAAGGTGCTTCTCACACATCTCTGTTGAGACTGACCAGCAGCCCAAACTCTCATCTCTCCTCACCCACGTAACTGCTACACAAAAGATGAAGGATGAGTTGAGGCAGTTTATTTTGCTCACAGGGGTCCCTTGCCTTCCCTCACATACACACACTTTACACCAACCCCTGAAAGTGCTCAAGTGCTGAAAAAGGAAAGCGTAGCAACAGCTCTGATTTCATTAGAGGAGTAATACCAGTTTCTTTGTGGAAGAAGTGCATCTAAGGTACCCAAGCCAGAACCTAGCTGTGTGTGAAACCACATGGATTTCACCACAAAAATGCAGTAAGCTCTGGGATGGTACAAAGCAACACTGCATGTCCATTTAGGGTAAATAAATACAAACACGGACTTCACAACTGAAACTGCTGGAAAAAATTATGTGGGTACAATGGATATTCTGTGCCAAATCCGTGATTTTGCCAGGACACCAGTATTTACTCCTCAGTCATGTGTCTTTTTACATCCATAATAGTAAGGAATTAAGACCAATGCACCTTTTCTGAAAGATGGCACTCTCATTTTCTGTTCATCATTCTGTAATGCCATATTTTAGCCCTGGTAAGATATAAACTGAGAATATCTCCTTTTTAGTCCTCTATCAAGACAATTAAACAGCTGAGAGTAAGAACAAAAGCTTGCTGCATTTGCCCCTTCTGATGCATTTGTTTTATAAGCTTATCATGATGTTGTTCTTAGTATGGAAAAATCTCTGTAGGATTTACCAGGGATGAAGCCATCAAAGCTTTATAGAAATTAAAACCAGTTCTGTATTTTTATGGAATCAACAGAGAACTGCATATTTCCTGCCACAGAATTACATAGCATCGAGGTGTTGATGATATTTCTGTCAGGTTGTTAAGAGGAATATCAACAAGTTCTTATTCCCCACTACTCTCTGTAGGTACTGCTCTGGGCAGAAACAGGATAAGACAGATGGCAAAGAAAAAGAGATCTGAACACAGGGACATGGTTGTTTGGGATAACACACTGAATAAACATATGGGTAAAGGTATATCCTATAGGGTCTCTATGCAGGCTTCCCCCTGAAGCTTTTTATTGTCCCCAGTGAACATCTCCTTACAGATGATCTTATGATCCTGGTCTCTCAGTGAAGTGAAAAAGTCTGTTTCACAGGTTCCTTTGATTTTGCAGAACCCTTGGTAAGAGTATTGTGCAGGTTAACTCTCACCTGAGGCGGCCTGCAGTTATCTTTCAAAATCTTTGAAAAGCAAAGCCATTTTTTACCTAAAGAATCCAAAGCCACAGGCAAAAATTATTAAACAAACATCAGCACATAACTTTTCATATGCAGACTAGGGTTGTCTACATAATAAATAGCCTCCTAAAATCCAGTGTGGACTAATTTTGTTATAAGCATGATTTCTTTGGTCTTTGGTTTGTACTAACTGTGTCTAGGTTCCTGCAAAGAAGAGGTGTCTCCCTTCTCTCCCACTCTTCTTGCTGATTACAGAAGGTTATTAGGCCGTGTTTAGGAAGAACAGCTAACTCCTAAGCACTTTCCAACTTCATCGTTGAGGCAAGCCTTGTCTACTGGAAAAAAAATCCCTACAGCCACATCCATTTCAATCCACCAGACAGGCACTTGGAGCTCGTGTCACAAGGAGGAAGGATTAGGGATGTTACTAGTCAGCATGGTATTATGTGACTTCTGGAGTCCCGTCTCAAGCAAAATTCCTAAACTCTGACTCTGCTTTACACAAAGAGGAAGAACTGTGAGGAAGCACCAGGACCCGGAATACCCCACACAACAGGCTTCTGCAACCCCTCTGGAGGGCTCTGCATTAAAATCCATATCGTAAAATATATTGAAGAGGTATATGAACCCTTATCTCACAAACTGCAGGTAAGTGCTCCAACAGCTGGGCTTTTGTGTAAGAGACAGAAAGGCATTTCTTCCTGCTGATTGCTCCTTCAGCATGCTCAAAGCACATCCACAAGGTCAGTCCCAGAAGCTAAGGTAGGCAAGTGGATACCCAAGCACTTATTGAAATCATAAATGTAAGTGTAAAGGTATGAATAGCTGCATGCATAGTTGAAATGACAGAAATGTAGGCATTCAGAGACTTCAGGGTTAGGTTGCAAGTAACTGCCAGAAATGGTTACATTTTAGCAGATGGGTTCAATTAGGAACATAACTTCCCCCACCCTCTTTCTTCTTCTTCTGTGAGGAAGGGTTTTTAATACTTTGCCAGTTGCAGAGGGTTTAGAATAATACTATAATAAGAACGTCTACTGCTGTGGTGATCATTATAAAATTATGATACATAGCTAGTAAAACTGCTAGCTGTGAGCTATGCATAGGTGAACTACTGCTCTTTTATTTCTCAGTTCTGCATAACATGGGGCTTTTTTGGTTTTTCACACTCAAGAAGAAATATAATAATACAGTAGAATCAGAGATCCATCATAAGAATTTACCTGCAGGCTTATGAGGTGGCTACAACATGAGGACAAATAAAATGCCACCAATAGGAAGATAAGTTAATATGCCAACTAAACTATTGCCTACAACAATAGATATCATTCTGCTTTGTTAAGAATTCTCTCATTTCACTTTCCCTGCTTTTTCTTTTCTTTCTCCCAGTACAACATAAAAACATTTCAGAACATGAAATATAAACAGTTGGTGTTTGGGGTTTTTTTTTTTCTTCTTTCTCACTTTCAAAAAGCATGGCAGTCAGTTTTCAGCTTACATAAGCCAGAACTGGATGATCTCCTTTGATCTCCTTCAGAGATCAATGGCCTTACTACAGATGGCCAGATAAGAACAGTAAATGTGCCTGAAAACTTCAATATAAGGCCAGATTCTAGCTAACCACCATTCACCTGAATGCTGTTTGGTCACCAGTTCCTGGGTCATTTTAACCTTTGCCACTTTCAAAGTATTTTTTTTTTTTTTAATAGCTACCCAGCTCAGCTCATTCCGTTCTAATTCCATTTCAGATTCTACTCAAAATCAGCCCATAAGACTTTCACAAATACTCAGAGCTGTGGTCCAAAATTCACACCAACCTGTTGTTTGTACATCAGTCCATTTCTCCCCTACTTCTTTAATTTCTGGTCTGTAATCTCATAGTTGACAGATTCCCATTGCTTAACGAGCACCGCTTCTATTATTATATTTGTGAGTTTTATTGAGCTATCACTTAAGTTAAAATTTCCACTTCAGAGCAAGCAGTTAAATTAAACCCTAGCATAATTCTCAGCAAGTTTGGAAAAGCAGAACACATGGTCTAAATACATAGGCTCCAAGGTCCTCATGGGCTAGCTCCACATTACCAGATAGTCACTTGGTCATGCTGCACTGAGATAAAGTGATGTTCATGAAAAAAGGAAGGTTTATTTGTAGAATAATTTCTTAAAAATAGTAACCTTTATCCCCTCATTATTTTCTTAATAATGAATACATGCAACATGAAAAGAAAGCAAAATAAAGACATGGAGAAAAGTGTCCCATGATTTTCCTGATTTGAATGCATGACATTCACTGACCCTACTGTGCAAACTGATGACAAAAAATCCCTTAGTACTAGTCTATGTTCCTTTCAAAGCACCCGTCTGGTACTCGTATAGCAAAGAACACGAATCACTTTTCTGCTTTGGTTCCCTCTTGTCCTCCCTATAGATATTTGAGGGGATGACATTCACAGCATCATTTCCTTATACATGATATAAATAATTGTATACTTCCTTTATTACTCAAACCTAAAGAAAAGAAAAGAAAACAAACAAACAAAAAAATACAGGAAAACCTGACTCTTATTTCTTATACCAGAGTTAATCAGGATTTGCTCTTCTGAGGATAGGAAGGTTGCAACAGTATAAATCAATGAAATAAGTACTGACATCTTTCAGGGCATCTGAGAGAGAATAACTTTAAAGCTGTGCATATATTTTGAGACAAGAAATCGTTCTCTTACAACAAGAATTTGCTGAGAGTATTTTCACCTTGGCATGACTTTCCTCCACCACATCTTCTGTATTTCCCTTTATACAAAGATTGATATTAGATCAGTGGATTCAGAGGATGAGCATGATATACTCAAGAACTCAGTAGGTGTTTTCCTCTGCAGTTGCTGTGTTATATAAAACAGCTCGGCAATGCTGTTTACAAGATCTCTGTACACAGTCACTAGTAGATGCAATCTATGTGTATAACCTGTAAGTATTCAGCAGTGTATTTAAGGCTTTTGCATTTAGATAGACCATGTTCATATCAGTGTTGTTCCATAATATTCAGAATTATGCAGACATAAATCCTCACATGGTAGAAATCAGATTAGTTTTGACAGGTTACACCAGACAAGGACCGAGGCCAAAATGTATTATATCCTATCTGCAGCAAACCTCCAAAGCTCTGTAAGAGTCATTACAATTTCAATCCCTTACTCTCTAAAAAAAGGTATTGTTTTTCCAGGAACTCAGTGTTAGCCAGTAGAACTTACCCAGCACAGTAGGAAATACCCAAGCTGCAACAAGTTTTAAAACTTGGTAAAGCAGACATGCTTCACCCACACTTGTCTGGTACTTAATCTACATAATATGTGTGTTCTCCCAACACAGCTGTCTGGATGCATCCACACTACAGCTGTATTCTGTCTGGATGGAGCTGCTTCACACCCTCGTAAAACAGGTGTCTCATGAGTAGCTGTACCTGGTCCATCTGGCAGTAATTTAGCAATTATGCTTTTATTATTAGCACTCTATAATCAGCTTATTGTGTGATTGCCAGTCTGTCATCCCTGCCATTTTCTTGTGTGTGTGTTTGCATGTTTTCATATTTTCAATATGAAACCAGTCTTTTGTGCCGTATGACTAGCATGCACAACTGAGACTTAGAGAATGGAGGCATACACAATGGGCCAAACAGCTGGCTTTGTGTTGCCTTAGTAGAAAATGTCTAATTACAGCAGAGTACACACGCCACCATTGATGGCAACACATTTGTATTAAAATGCCTTTGTTCTGGGTAGAGTCCTATCATTTATCTAAATGACTATTATTTTCCCTTTCTCCTCGGAGCTTTTATTAAATCTCTGAGCAATTTCAAGCCATTAGCTTACAGATACAGGCTTTATTCAACAGGAACACATTACTAGGAGAATGGCTGTCTGCCTAGCTGTGTCTGGCACTAGCTAGTCATGCCAGGAGTCCCAGATCCAAGGGGCATGGCTCATCTCGTTTTGATTGACGCTCCACTCCCCTAGTGTTGCTGCCAAGCAAGGTTGTAATTCATGCCCGGATGATTCTGCTGTCACTTATTTCTGCATACGGCATCTGTCTTTTTCTGGGTGCATTTTAATTTCTGGGGTTTATTTCCATTACTGCTAAAATCTATCTGATGCTGGAGAGACTGCTTCCCAATACAAACTAATTGGGAGAAATGTCTAGGCAGAGAAGGATCAGTGTGAGGAAGAAACTGGTGCAACTGGCCCTTGAACATGCCTCTGCTCTTCATCCTGTGATCGGTGGTAAACAGGGCACATCTGCAGTCATTTCTTCTCCAGGCGGTGCTCTTGTCAACCTGCCTTGACAGATAAGATCGACCACATCATCCGTGTTCTTCTTGTCTATTTAAATTAAGCTATTTGGGCTAGGGACTGCTTTTACCTGCCTGTATGTACTGTACCAGATGTAATAGGGCAAGCATAATGACACTGCAAAAAGGCAAATATTCACTAACATTTTATCTCATTAAAGATCTCCTAGAATGTTTTGAAAAACTGCTACAGCTGGGTTGAATTTCTACCTTGCAAGGTCAAATATCACTGCCTCCAAGAGAGGTTAGAATTAGAGTTCTGAGAAAGCCAGGAAAACTTTCACATTGGGGACAAAAGCTCCTCTATAATAAACTGAAGAATGCAGCTAGAATTCCTCTTCCAGCAATGCAGAGTATGGATACACAGGCAGGACGCTGCCAGAACCTAGGATTAGGGTTTGTTTCAGAGGAAGGGGTTAGGTGAAGGGAAGACAAGACTGAGAGCAAAAGAGGGTTCAAAAGGGTTTGCAGAAGTAAATGAGGACACATCAGTAGAATTATTCTGCTAGCTATAATCTGGGAATGCACACAACCTCAGTGGCAGCTGGGAATTGTGTCTCCAACAAGGGTTAGGGTTTGGAGAATGAGAAAGCCAGGACAGATGATAGCAACAGGGTTTGAATAGCCAGGAAGGGTAAGATTTAAGCAAGGACCCTTTGAAGGCTCTAGACTATTTTTTTGTGCCCTAGGTAGGAAACCTAGCAGTAGCCTCTAGCCTACTGTGGCAGATTGCACTCTCAGCATAGCTACAGGCTTTTTCCTTGTCAGAATGTCCACTGTTATTGTAACCCTTCCTATGAACTGAGACATAGCCCAGGACTCCTGCTAAACACCTGTACTATTTAATGTTTGGAGGGGAAATATCATGGTTTCCTAGGTGTAGGGTTAGGTTCAGACTAGGGTCAGCATTCAGCGGAAGTGAAAGCTGGGAGAGACAACCCCGTCTGCTTCGCAGCTTAGTGGAGGCCTGATACCACAATTCTCTGCTGTACAGTACTTCGAAGGATTTAGGGGAGACTGCCCTCTCTTACATATCAGTTTAGCTTAGAATTATGCTTCTGAGAGACAGGCAGGACCTGTGGTAAAAGGAAGCTATGACTGTTTTTTCAGTTCTTCTCCAAGCATCATTCTCTCCAGGGCTTTTAAGATCTGTACACGTCACTCTCAGACAAGGGATCAGGGTGCTGAGAAACACCTAAACAAGTGACAGAGTAAAAGTAGAGTTCAAAAGGGCCCATCAAGGTGATATTTGGGTCTTGGACTCAGACACCTCTCCCAACTGTACATTGTCCAGGCACTTGAAGACAGTCGGGCCTGAATCCCTGATTCTTTTCCAGTTTCAGGTAACAGTGAGGGTTCTAAAAAAGGGAAATCCCTGGGTAACACTAGGAACGCAGTTGGTTGAAAAGGGGCTGGCAAAGTGAAGGGCTGCAGTGGGAATTCACCTCCCAGCAGTATCTGCTCTCAGGACCTAGAGGAATTCCCAGCCCTGTTTCAGGTGAGGGCTAAGGTTCACATTAGGATCAGTTCTCTGTAGGAGAGACAGCAAGAGCAACATTCAAAAAGTGCCTGCTAACTAAACCAAGAGCTTGTTAATGTCTCTTCCAGCCAGAATACTCAGGTATTGCATCAGGGAGTAGTCTGCCATGTCCCAGTCCGTCCACTGGGGATTTTTTGTCTGCACACTGATACCTGAGCTATTGCTGTCTAACCCTTCGAGCCCCAGACTACGTCTTTCCTTAGCTCCATCTTCCTACAATGCGGTTACCAAAATTACATTTCCTTTTAACCACTGCAACTGGCAAGCCACTCTGCTCTTCAAGGGCTCTCACATCTTTCCTCCAGTTTATTTACTTACCCTGCTTACCCTCAGGCTTTGCAGAGCTCTCTCACACCTCTGCTACTTCTCTTATGCACCCAAATCCTCTGCCCTTTCCTCAGCTTATTTTCCTAGTCTACAGATATTCTCATCATCCTATCTCTGCTCCCTTTCATTCACAACTTTGTACTACAGAAGACAGATCTCCTGTCTAAAGAAACTGCTGGCAACATTTTTCTGGTCCTGAAAGAATGTGAGATTTTATGGTGTGTCAGAGCTCTGATTCAAAGCACCATGCTTGTTCACCATTGCTACTCAGAACAACGTGCACCAGAAGAGAATTTACTACCGATATATTCCACTAATTGTCATTAGTCATACATCCATCTCTGCAAATGCAATGGATTACTTAATTAGCTATGTTATATTTACTTCCCTGTCCCCAAAAATGATAATTTAAAAAACGCATGCACTGAAACACATTGAAAAATGTTTGTACTTAATTTTCTGCAAGAGACTTGGATTTATAAACAAAGCCAGTTTCCTTTCTCTGTCCTGCACTTGTCTGCTGTTCTTCCTGGACCTGCAAATAATGGGATGAGCAAGCGGACAAAGAGATAGGCTGGAGCTCAGAAGTCCAAGGCTGAGATTTGTGCAGTGTCACAGATGTCCTTTGTGACCTTTCATCCTCACAGATGAAATGGAGAAAGCAAGAACGTACTTCTCTCACAGAGATGGTGTGGGACACTCAAGTACAAGTGCAATAGGGGCCACAAAAGCACCTATCAGAATGGTAAATTAAAGAAAAACATACTGACTCATCCTTTCCTTTGAGCTATTTTACAAGACTAAAGCAGATAGCTTTCATAAATCTAAAGGGAAGATAAGACACCCATAGGAATAAGTTTTGCATCTGTAGTGATACTAGTTAGAATGAGATTATAATGGCTGTAAATCATAGATACTTCAAAATTAGAGATACAAAAGACTATTTTATAGGTTATCCAGTCCATCCAATGGCAGGATTTTCCACGGAAACTATTCTCCAATATCTTTATCCAGCCAACTTCTAGAGTCTTTGTGGCTTGAGGCAGAAGGTGATCTCCAGATGAGGTCATAAATAATTTTTTCCCTGTGGCACAATACAATTTCCTGAGCATGTCTGAATTAATTTATTAATTTCCATCAAGAGACTCTGCCATTTTTTTCCCACCAATTTGAAGCAGATGGCCTCATCTGAAAGCTAGTGACCTGAAGACACGCATTTTTTTCCACTCACAGGTCAACCACTCATCAGTGACCTTGAAGAGAAAAAAATCCAAATGCTGAAAGAGTTTGCTTTGCTAAAGGAAAAACGAAAACATTTCAAGTGACTGGCTCAAACTATCACTCTAAAATTACCCTGTGAACGAATTAAGCACTTAACAATGAAACAATACTTCTTGTTATCATTCGTTACAAGGGATTTCAGCCCACAAGCCATCTGTAGCCTTATGTGACAGTTAACTCAGGCTGTAGCCTGCTTCTGGATTCCCTTTCAGAGGTCTCAGTCTGAGCCAACAGGAGTTTGCAAAGGAGGATGGATTTTTCTGAAGGCAAGAGGCTACCTTCCCCCAAGCATCTTTTTCTACAACACAATAAGTGTCTGTGTGATCATACAATGCAAGAAGGACTGAGGGGACTAAGAGGTAAAAGAGCTCTGAGGCACAGACTGTTCTTGCATTTCACTGTCTACTCCCTGCCCTAGTCCCAAGAGCAATCAAGAAAAGTTGCAGCTGTGAGTGGGCTGTATGAATTACTTTACTCATGGCATCCTACACATGGAAACCATCTTTCCAGGTCACTTCTCAAGCCCTGCTAGCTGTAGACAGGCCTAAATACAGTAGTTGATCTGCACATGAGCAGTACAACTGGCACTTCTCTCAATTTACTTTCTCCAAAATGCAAGGCAAGTATTATAAAAAATCAGGTGCAGTTTTCCTCGTTCTGTTCATGAGGACAATATTTTTTCCTTGAAATCCCTGCCTGAAACTCATTTGTGTTGTTTTACCATCTAGTGCTGAATCCCTCTGCAGCACTGATGGACTTCACTTTCATATCTCTATTTTCCATTTGCCGTGCGTGGTGTCATGGCTGAAAAGCTGGGGGGGTTTTGCTTCTGATTTATTCTAGGCTACTGGTGAAGATTCTCAGCTTCCTGAAAAACCCAAGAGCACATGACAGTCTCTCACTGCACTATTTAGTTCTAGCTGGTCTGATTTCCAGAGCAGTTTATCCAACTGTTTGTTGGAAGATACATTACCACAGGGCATAAGAAAAGACCTTCTCATGAGAACACATAAAAGATGGGAAAGAAGAAGTAGCTATAAATGGTTAATTTTCACAATGGAAAGATATCGAAAGTGGTCCTAATGTTTTTCAAGGTATTCATATATGATGTGGCACAAAGTTATTCAGAGCAGTGAAAACTAGAATTGACAGCTAAGAGTTGCAGAGGGCTCTTAATGCTAAGTAACTGAGCCATAAAGCATCAGATGAAAATCAGTGTCAATAAATGCAAACTGAGGCACATGGAGAACAACTTTAATTAGACAAGTAAAATGTCAGCCTGTAAGTTAACTCTTACTTCTCAGAAAATGATCCTGGAATTCAATGAAAGCATCAGCTCAGTGCTCAGCATCAGCCAAAGAGGGAAACAGATTATTAGAAAGAGGTGAGAGAGAAATACTGTGAAAAAGAAAAGAGAAAGTGCATTACGCCGTGCTATAATGCCTTGGAGCATTTAAATGAGGCCGATGAAAAATAAGGAGCAGATTTCAAATGAGGAAAAACTAGGAGATAAGGGATCTTAATACTGGAGATGAGACAGAAGAAAGGGATATTACAGGCAACAACAAAATCATTACTGACATGGAGAAGGTGAACAGGGAACAATTTTTTGCCATTTCACATAACACAAGAGCTAGAGGGAGCCCAATACAAAGACTGAGCAAGAGTCTTAAACTGAAGTCAGTATTCTCTTTGCATGCCATTGCCTCGGGACAGTACAGAGGTCAAAAGTCTAAATGGTTAAAAAAGTAACTAGATTTATTCATGCAAGAAAATACTTCAAGGGCTCTTAAACACAAAAATGAGGTTATAGTACCTGTCTCAGGAAATCCTTACACCACAGATTTCCAGAATCGGGGAATAAGAATGGGACAAAATATAATTTTGTACTGTTTTGTTCATATACTTTTTCCTATTCAATGTCTACTGGACACCATGAAGAACAGTATACTGAGCTAAACAGACTGTTAAATGACTTGATACGGTTCATTTACTAGTATAGCTATTCTTAGGTCTGAACACCTTAAATCTCATCCACCCCATTATGGTTTCATGCTTAGCAGAGGAGATTTATCAGTCAAGGGCTCTCATGGTAAGGCAGAATGCCTTTTTGTAATCCATCATGCAGTGTGGGCCAGGAGTTCAGCCTACATAAACCCATGAGTGTGAAGTTATACACTATGTTCTTGAATTAAGGTTTGGTACAGATTAAGTGGCATCTCCCCATGGAAAACAAATTGTTTTGGGATAGATCTTTGACCAGCTCTGATATTTTGGTCTTTATCATTCAATCAACCTTTTTTGTTTAGCAGTTTCATAAAGTAATTTAAGTTCTTGGTTTCCATGGTAACATGTGATGCTCCTCTGAAATCAGTTATATGCTCTTGAAAGAACATTGTCTTCTCCCAGTTTTCTGAACAGCAATGTTATATGCAACTTCACATAACACTGTTTAAAAATGTAAAATATACCTTATAGGGTTTTGTAAAATGGCAAGTATTCTTCATAGTCTATCCATATATCTCACTCACTAAATAACACTCTCCATGTGAGAATTCCTATTGTCTGTTCAAGTAAGGAAGTGCTATTCCGCACCATCAAAAGCAGTAAAATCTGACCCAGAGCAAATATTAATGGCACTTTACAAAATAATAGAAAGTAAGGATATAGATCACTAAGTACTTCACTAAGTACAAATCTAGAGCAGTATTTCAATCTAGAGAAGAAATACAAACTGTTCTGCAAACAGACCTGTTTCAACTGTTTTTGTATTTAGTTTGTCATCTCTGTTGATTTCAGTATATGAGTTTGCTGGATTAAAGACAAGCTTTAGGTAACTGTTGCAGAATGTTTTCAGAGAGTTGACTTTAATTTCAGTAAGAGCTAAAGCCCAAGAGTTGTTGGTCCATAGTGCTTCATGGAAAGTTATATCATTACATATTCTTCTAAGGAGTAGAAAAAAAATATATACGTGTCAAGTTACTCTAGATGTTATTTATTAAATTCTAAGATATATATAAATAATATGTAACTGAAGGGGAATGTCACTCTGAAATAAAGAACTAATTCTAGACACTATCCTCAAAAGGTGTAAATCCATACTGGAATCAGTACCACAAATCAGTACTCCAACGTAAGTCACATTTCCATTGACATCAATAGGCCAAATTAGCAGCCGACGTAACATGAAGTAGCTCCATAAGAAAGAACATACTTGTAAGGCTTTTCTCCAGCTATGGGTCTGCACAAGGGGAAACATGAAAAAAGACAAAAAAAAAGGAAAAAAAAAGAGATGCAAAAAGAAATTTTTCACATTTCATTTCATACCAGCCAGAAAACTTCACAGTACCACTTCCTCCATCTGCTATTATCAAACACTGGGGAGAGAAACACATTGTGTTGCTGACCTTAGAGGCTGCAATTTACCCACTCACTTTTCTTGCAGCATTCCCCATTACAGGTGGGTCACAGATTTACTAAAGCAGTGGTAACTCTCCCACTAGCAGGCACAGTCTTCAAACAAGCTGATTATTCATAAGTGCAATATGCCCCTCAGTGCTAGTACTTGACCTCTTATTTGTTCTTTTCCTCCTGTATGTGGACCAATTTATGCTCATAAAATTACCTTGGGCCTTTTCTATCCTCCAGGCTTGTACATTTCCATCGCATGATTGCTTCCTTAAAGAATGGGATAGTAATCAGTAATTGATAACTTAATATTTCCCTTTTCTAGCTAATTAGCTTCCTGATCACAGTGCTGCCATCAGGAATGTTGAGGTGCCATAGATTATGATAGCAATCAGTGCTCTGAGCCAGGAAATATCCAATGCTTTTAGTGCTGGTAGGTGTCGTATTTGCTGGAGGTGTTCTTTTCCAGATGTGATAGGAAGCCAAGGTTTGTGCTACACTGAGTTGCTAGAAGATGATGGTGTCTCCATATATGTTATCATCTTCTAACTCTGATTTACTTGCAAAATTTCATTTGCAGGTTTGGGTAAATAGACCTGACATTTGAAGCTAATATACATTATATTCTTCCTTATCTACGCTAGTATGAATTGCTAATTAGTATGTGGTACAAACTTATATTCTGTGCTACAGAAGGGATTCAATAGAGGCTAAAGTGATTTTTGTTCAGGGAGTTTGCAATCTATGTCAAATGTTCTGTGATCTTCAGCTGACAGGTACTTAATTTTAGGCACTGTAATATATTACAAAATTTAGACAATGAATATGTGTGAAACAAGAAGGAATCTAGAAAAAGTCCTTGTTAGTGACCCTCATAGAAGCTGTGGCAGAGAGGAGACCCGTGTTAATGTTACTGGTACAAACTTTGTAACTTCATCTACCAACTCCAAACTCTGTGTTCCTGAACATGCCCACCCTTCATACCTATTTATGTCCATATATGTACATCTAGATTAAGTTAAAGAAAGAAAAAGACAAGAAGTGGTATATTCTGGAAGTGGATTGCTCAACCTGGATTTTCCTAAGCAGAGAACAAGTTTCTATGATTAATATTTATGTGCAGGTCTTACGTATCACAAACTTATGTTCTAGTGCAGCCAGATGAAAGATTTTGTCAGGAGCATCACTGAAGACAAAAGTAAGAACTTTGTTGACTACTAATGTATTGCTATAGGACTGGCATCCACCATATTTTCCAAGTTATTAGATTGATCTATTTATTTCCAAGAATTTCCCATTTACCCAGTCTGACTATGTTACTCATTCCCTTTGATGAATCACTGACAGTAGAAGAGATGTCTTCAAAATTCAGGATTGAAACTGATGCTTGTAAAACTGTCCCTGTTGGTAAAGGGATTGTGTCAGACTTGGCATTAATACTGGGCAAAATTCATTTCCTTGGGTATTGCTGCATCAATTTTTGTGTGTGTTGGCTTTCATTTACAAAGGGAACCTGTCATTAATAAAATGTCTACAATCAAAACTGATATAATTATTCTATTTTTGATCAATGGTAATTTTATTTTCCCTAAATATAAAGATGCTACTTCTAAAACCCTTAATAACACTAATGTTGATGGATTATCTTGAAAATCATGGTCTTTTATCTCCAAAAGACACCCTAATACAAATGATTATGGCATTAGAAAGTAGCTTTTTTCCCATGAGAGCTGATCAATATCCTTGATAACGTTCTTCGTAAATTTTTGTTCAGAAAACTTTAAGCACAATAGCTTGGAAAAGTAGAAGACTGCACAAAGGAGGCTGTGCTCTATCTTCTACTTGGAGGAATAAAATAGACAAGGTAAGCAGCAACTTATATTTTAGAGGTAGCATTTCTTATAAGAACTGGTGGATTATTTCATTCACCATTAAGCATTTTATTACGCACTCAGGAAAAAGAAACTGAAAAAATCAGCAAAAAGTCAGTCTTGCCCTGGCAAACACAGTGCATCTATACTTCCAAACACAATGTGTTTGAAATTCCCGATTGCATATATTTTCTCTCTCTCTCTCTCTTTCATTCCTAAACAATCTACAAGATATCAAAGGAGGTGAAGATAATGGCAACAAAAGGTGCCTCTGTTTAGGGAGAGGTTGCATTTTATTCATTACTTGTACAGGGAATTAGATACCAGCCAGGAATGTATTGACTTTTTGAAGGTTCAGTTTCATACAGTGAAAACCTGTAACTCACAAAGCTAAATCTGATGAAAGAAAGAATTTAAATGGAGAATGACAAATGGGAACTGTTTCAAATCCTGGAAGATCCTGAAGGCACAATCAGGCAAGACAGATAAAAATCAGTAAAAAGAAAAAGGAAAAAAAAAAAAAAGCTGCTGGTGATAAACAGTCACAAATAAATATATTTATGTTTTTGCAAATTAATGTATGAGTGTGTGTAATAACAGAAGAAAAATGGTAACTAGACAGTTAAAAGTATGTATTTGAAGCTATAATTTGTATAATTAAGCATATATTAAAGTCTCTGAATTGTATAAAATATCCAAAATTTGATTACAAGGTGACCTTAATAATGAGCAGAGTTTGAAGTGCTTCTTGCCGAATGGCAGAAGTTTCTTCTGAAAACAGAGTTTCAAAATTTCAGAAACTCAAAATCCAGTTTTCTCAACAGGCAAGAGATGACAGAAGAGAGAAACCTCACTTTCACTTAACAAGTGCTAAGTGCTCTTTTTTATTTATCCTTCTATTCAATTTTAGTTGTAGTTATATGTGATCACTCAATCCAAGGTGATTCTCTGAAACAAGCTCATCTATAATGTCTTCATTGCTTTCTAATGTAAATCTACAATCTATATTACCTGTCATCTGGGAAAAATTGGATCCTAATTTTATTAATAGCATTTGCTTTCCACTCTGTACATAAGAACTTGAAATCTCTCACAATGTCACTACTCCTGTTAGTATGTATTCCTCTCACAACATTAGAGAAGCCTCTATGCAAATCCAACCCTTAGTATCTGTAGCAGCTACCAGAATGAGTGATGACAGTAGCTGTCCTCCAGCTTTAACAACTCTGTGAAATGAAACAAGGAGGGAGTCCAAGACAATCCCATCTAGATTCAAACACTGTCTACCAGCCTTGTGATTATAGGGTCTCAGTTCACACTTTACATTTTTGCAGCTTAAAGCTGTGATCTCTTTCTTTTATACGATTTGGGATTGCACACAATAAGGTTTTAAGGTATAGGCTGAGGGGATCTGTGTTCCTCTCTCCTCAGGGCCGCATAGCCAGGGCACAGATTGCAATGTGATCAGGCTATGAGCATGGATTTTGTGTGCAGGACCTCATGATTCTTCAGGAGATGCATGAACCCAAATGTGAAAAATTCAGCTCTTAGACCAACTATCCATTGCCCAGCTACATGTGACACATGGGATGCTGGAGGAGAAGAGCAGGTATAAAATCTGTAAAATTGCACTGCAGTTGAGATTGTATTACTCCTCTTCCTTGGGGACAGTCTTTCACTCACAGGAGCACCAGTATAAGGCCTCTAAAACAGAGATGACATACAGCTAGTCTATCACAGGAGGCAGTTGCAAGTAGAGCTCACACCCCTGCATCCTAAAAGTGCACATTTTTGCAGAATATTTTTTACACATTTTAGCATATTAGCTCAATGCATAAACTTCATACTGCCTTTTTCTGACATGTGAATTTCACATGTCTGTCTATCTTACTTAGGTGAGGTGTTCAGAGCATCATCGTTTGCTGCTGTAAGTACATTTTATCAATAGAAAATAATGGGAAGGAGTATTGGTAGAAATAATATTCCAGTCAGTGAATATAACTTGCTCTAATAGGGAATGAATTTACTTACTTAATAAGACTCTTTCCATCTGTAACTACTGATCTGAATCTGGCTTCAATTAATTACCTCCCAGTATTCTTGTTTCTTTTGTCCTGCTGGCAAATCCTCAGTCATAGCAAAGTTAATTTGGGAGCTCCAAAGCAGCTCAGTCAAGGGAGAGGACCTGCCACAGCAAATACTCAACACACAGGTAGAGGACTGGAGTGTTTCTAGCTGAAACTGATAGTGACGACCAATAGTGCCTTTTCACCTCCACTCTGCAGTAGATCAAACAACATGGAAAGAGGATATCAGTAGATTTTGTGAATGGAATAATACTTTTCCCACTTTGGAGCTTTATTTAAAGTTATCCAAAAGAGGTTAGAGGCAGAAAACTGCATTCTGAACACGAGGCCGTTCTGAGCTCAGAGCATAGATGCAACTGCCACAAAACTATTCCTGAGAAATATATTATGCAAATAAAATAAAACAAGCTCACCTGCCCATAATCCTGGGCAGAGACCATCAGTATAATCTCTTCCATTTTAAGTCCATTCATCTATGAAAATAACAGGTGCTATAGCTTCTGATCATGTTTTGCACCATTGTCAACAGAGTTTCCTATGTTGTCCATCTCTTCAGGTTTGGAGGACAGAAAGAGGTTGGAACAACCAGATACCAGAACATTCTCTCATCATGGGAAGGAGTGAACAGTTCCAGCCTTCTGTGATCATGAAACTATGGTCTTGCGCCCCAAATCCAGTTTTACGGACTCAGTTGTCTTTTCATAGTAAAACTCAGAGCTCCTTAGTGACATCAGCTCCTCACCTCTGCTTTGGATAGTCCCCTTGAGAAGCTTGATGGCAGGTGTAACACAATCCCTGCTGCTCATCCCATCACCCCCTTTAAACATATGAAGATGGGAGAACCCAGACAAAAGGAAAACACGAATAACATGAAACTATGTATATTAGATTACAAGAACATTTTAAATTGCATTAATCTCTGAAAGCAGATTTCTATAGAAAGCAAGGAGCTACAACAGCAGCCAGCAAAACTAAGTTTGAGATGAATGGTGTGTACTCTGTGCCTCACAGCACAGCAGCTGGAGGTACCCAGGGCGGGGAGCAGCTCAGGACCTGATTAATCCACAACCTGAATGAAAAATGACAGAATCATGGTTAGCAACCTGCAAGCCATGGTGCAGGATACAAGATACATAAGAAGAGGAACCAGCAGACATGCCACTGATGTGAACGCATTCTAGCTTCAAGTCCTGACTCAAAGAAAAGGAAAAAAAAATTGTTAATACCTTATTGCAAAACTGCCTCTACCAAAAATATATATACTTTGAGCTCAGTCTGTTTTGTGACTGAAGCTGACTGGAAGCAGCAGAGGTTCCTCAGAATTGTTTATTCTTGGGGAAGGAGCGAAAAGCCCACCATAAAAATTTCTACCCCACTTTCATCCTATCTGTGAAGAACAAGGGATAGACCCCTTTCTCACTTCCTACTGCAAACCCAAGACAGCAGAAGCAGCCTCTTTCAGGTGGCTAAGCCTTGTCATGCCATCATGTCTCTTTGTATGCCTCTGAGTTTCCTTTTGTGTATATGTATGAACAAAATCTTACTCATGCAAACATTTATGGAAAAGAAGATAGAGAAAACATTTGTCCTTAGCCGACTCAAAGTTGTTTTATTCTTGAATGGACTACTTATGGAATATTTTCCCGCTTTGCTCTGAGCTCCAACTTTTAGGCAAAGCAGTGTGCCAAGCACTTCAAATTATATCTATCCATCTGAACGTTTCTAGCAGTATAAGCACTGAATGCCTCCTATGACAGTCAGGATGGACAAGATGAATGAATTCATCACATCTCCATCATTAATTTCAGTGATTTCAATGCAGTCAGTCAGCTATTTGCTGGTGGTGGCAGCGTCTCTGTGATGTGTTACTGTCTCTGATTTAATATTTTTCTTAACAGAAACATTAGAGGGAACTGAGCAGAGATGTGGAGCTGTTAAAGAAGAATGAAATTATGTCTGGGAAAAAGTTTAATCAAAACCCCCTCAGTCTGCCCATTAAGAGCTCATAGAAATCTTGTCAAATTCAATCAAAAGTAAAAATAAATAAATAAATAAATAAATAAAAGCAAAAACAAAGAGAGAGACACACAGTTCTAGTTCTCTACTTCTCTACTTCCTACAGAGTTTAATTGTTACACTACTGTCATTCAGACAAGTCACAGGAGACTGAAACTAGAGATTTTGTCTGAGACATACCTGTGGATAAATTTAGGTAATGTGGTTACTGGCTTTCTAATCAATCCTTTGAGATTCCCATGGATTCCTACCCACTGGTGACTGGGAGGAAGGAAATTTAACCAGGAAATTTGTCATCTGCAGAAGTGTTTCAGTATAACCAACTAAAAATGTTACAGAGCCAATTTCTACTCTCACTCCAGGTCCACAGACTGAGACTCCAGTGATACCAATATAGATACTACTGATTTACACTTGTAGAAGCCATAAGGCAGATACCAGTATGTTTACATATTTCTCTCTGGAGTTTTAGTATCCTCTTTTTAATTTTATTTTTAGTGTCAGCACTATTGTTTGGGGTTTTTCCCCCATGTTTGTTTTTATTGAATTATAGTATAATTTATTCTTGGGAAAGCAACATCATCATTTGTAAGCTGCCTCCAGACTTCATTTACATTTTTATTCCTTTGCTTCTGAATACAAACATTATTCTTTAAGGCTAGCTGGCAAGATGGTGACTACTTTTCCCATAGTCACTGCAGTCATGAGACTACAGTGAAGCGTTACAGCAGTTCAGCCAGAGAAAACACACTTCCTCACAGGATCTGGAGCCTTGCCAGTGGAGAATAGCAGTATGAGATATCAATGTGGGGCATTTTAGTGGTTCAGGGAGATGTGGAACAATCATGAATGTACCCAGAAAATAAACATTTCCTTATTTTATGTGACAAAAAGGAACATTTTGATTCCCATCAGTCCAATGAAAAATTCTAAATGTAGTTATTAGCCTGCTAGTACACGAGAGGAAGTTTATCACGTAGAAAAGGATATCACAGCATAGCAGTATTTGAATATCATTTAATGGAAACTGTAAAGGGTTTTTAACTCAGGGGAAAATAAACTACATTGTTCCACAAGTGGGAGAACTAAGGAGATACCAACTCTCATATTCTGGTTCTCTCTGTCAGCAATTACCCCAGCACCTTCCTTTACCCCTATGACCTTGAAAATCTTACCTTTCTCTGAAATACCTCCATGTTCCTTGTTTCCTTCATCCCAATACAAAGATGAACAGCCTCTCCACACTCAGTCTAATCCCTGTACTAGCTGCCCTCTAATAGACTGAGGACATGTGCTCAAGCAGCTTCCAAGCTTTATGTGCAATATTTTGCCAGAAGCAAGACAAGCAGAACAGTTAACCATTGAGTTTACACTGCAGCTTTTCCCTCTGTGGGAGCTCTAATTTGGGTCTCACTCCTCTCCTCACCCACCGCTTTTCACAAAGCATATATGAATGCAATATCCTTTGATGCCTCTGCTTCCTTGAGAAATGTAGTTGAAACTGGCCAACAGATTTGACAGTTACTTAGGTAAGGATTAGGAGACAAACAGATGAACAAACAGATGGAGAGCCAACATGATCACATAATCTTTGCTTCCAGCCAAAAAAAATAATTTTGGAAAAATTGCATTTGCTGCTACAGAAAGAGTTTTGTGAGAACTCTTCCACGGGAATGTAATCAGTTCCTCTACCAGCACTGGGTACCATCTTAAACTCTTGCAAAACAGCTTTACTGAGCCCACACCATGCAGGTAGAATCAAAGAACCTGATACTGCAGTCATGTTCTTGCTGTTGAAGCACAGTGCATTAGTGAAAGAACGGCCTAACAACATGGACCTAATAGAACTGCTCCCTTCCCAAGATCAAACTAAGGCCCACTGTGGTGGATAAATGGATGCAATCCTGGATGTACTATAAATCACTCAAAGCTGTTGCTCTTCCAAACTACAAGTCCAACACTCATCCACACTATATTCATTTTCAAGATGGAAAATTTGAAGGATTTCCTTTCAATTTTAACTTTTAAACATTCCACTGTAAGCAAAATAAAGTGGTAAATGCAGAAGAAAACCAATTAGACAAATATTATCGTGAATTGAAAACTCTGTGGATCAAATTTTCATGATCATTATTCCTTGACCTGGCACGGACATGCACAGATTTTAAACAATTGCATTGGATTTTTACTCTGCACCTTTCATTAGTGCTTATGGAAGGCTGATGAAGTGCTCCCTTGAGATTCAGAAAGAATTCAGCATGTTATTTTGCTTTGGCACCAAGATCTTTCATAAGTGTTGGGGTTTTAATTGTTTTCTCATGCAAAAATTTATCTGCTTTCTTTGACTTTCACTGAAGTTGTCATCAACTCGCAACATTGTCATCCCTTTAGAGAAATCCTATCACTTCTGAAAAGTGAAGAGTATTAAACTGCCTCTCCCCCAAGGTAAAATGAGATTCTTGACTTTGTCTTTTGCATTTTCATTAATGTGCTCTGTAGCTCTAAGCAGGAGTGGTTTTTCAGTTCTGAATGCTGACATGGAGAACTGAAATAATGGTCATTATTATAGTCATCAGTCACTTTATTCTGAGCTATGCCTTGAGGATGCTTCATACAGTATATGCCACTGTTCCTTGCAGGACATTTGAGTTTCTGCTGAATTCTAATCAGGGTTTCTAATGCCTTTTTTTTTTTTTTTCTTTTTAATTGCTGCAGATTCATTTCTCCTCGCCTCTCCATCTTTATACATACCTGTTCTCCTCATTCACTCTTTCAACTTATTACAAATCTTTATAAAGCACCTTCACTATTTCTTAGAAGGCTTTCACATTTGCACATTTCTCTTTTATATGGACTGTCCTCTGTTTCCTGCGTGGGTCTCTTCTCTTCTGTGTAATCACAGAAACAAGAAGGGGAGCAGACCGACCGAATTGCTCTGTTGCCCTAGGTCAAGGGTGGGACTGAGCTTTGTGATACACTTTCAAGATTTGTTTCTGGAGGCAAACAGCAGGTAAATGTTATGCAAGGTAAGTGTTGCATCTGACATGCTAGGAGTTGTACACAGAGCAGGCCAGGCTTCAGTGCATGCAGACTGCTCTGTCTCCGTTAGGTCCAGTGGGAACTTGCTCATTTACACAAACTGAGAGTTTGGTCCACTTTGGTCCACTGTCCTCCCTCCTCATCCCGCCTGCTTGCATACTTCAACCACACCTTAGATACTGTCTTCTCAAGCGTACATTCACTAGGTTGTGGATAAGTATATGCTTATACATCTCATACTGGCAAAAAGGCCTCAAATAATTTGATATTTTCTTCAAAATCCCCGTCTCCCAGAATCAGGGGAATATATCACCCTTGTACTTTGATAATGTAAGGTTTGGTTTTTTTGATGGGAGAATAACGTTGGACTCTCATCCACTCTAATCTCAAGTAATGGAGGTAAAATAATAAAGCCCTAAGGCATGTTATTATTATGGGTTTTAAATTCATTATTTTTAACACTATCTCATGATTTTCAAGGGCGTGACTCATCATTCTAGAATGCCTGGAATTAACAATACCGAGTGACAGTAAAAACAAGGCTCCATCATAGCATAAGCCCTTAGGCAATACTGTAGCAATAAAACAAACACTATCTTATAGCTAGGAAGCTATTTCTAGGTCCCTCTGGGTGTCAGCAGGACTTAAGCAGAGCATAAAAAGAAGTGAATTTCACAATGCATCTAAGCCTTTGTGATAAAACAGCACAGTTTCTGTGGAATTAATTCTGCTCACAAGAAGTTTCCACCTCCACAGTACAGCAGAATTATCTAATGAACAGTTTTATTATGAAGCCACTATCAGATGAGTTTCTATGCAATGTTTACACTTTTCCTGTCACTATTGTGGTTATAGGCATCCCCTCCACAAAGAATACATTAGTGTTTTGTGTATCATTATGAATGGTGAATTGTAATAGAAAGCAGTTTTGCTGCTTGATAAACTAAGCATCATTTGAAGTTCTTACAGTTTTACTTAAAAACTCATAAACGTGTTTGTTTTGCTAGGACAATGAAATGCCATTTAGCTACTGAAATCCCAATTAACTAAAATTCTGTGCTAGTGCTACTGATGTAAATCAGGTTATTAGACAGTCAGTGCAAACGAAGATGCAGCATTGGTTCCAACCATTTAGCTGCTGCTAATTGAGATGAAACGGAAGGCAACACATTGAATTTAACATTGTCTGTATAGACAGTTTAGTCGTCTTTTTTCATTGCAAGAATTTATGGACTGTGCAATGATAGCACCAGTGAAAACATGACAATGTAATAGCACGACGCATTGTAATGCTTTATCCTTTATTGTAAAACAATTGGGAAATATGGAGGTGATGGAACATTACCTCCCACATTTTCCAATGAACCTTTCCATACTACTGTATCTCATGGGACTGCTGAAGCTAAAAACAATGGAAGGCTTACCAGGGGAATCTGGTCACAGGGCAGGGGTCATATTATACTCACTAATAAAAGCACCTCAAGAGTCCAGATTTCCACAGGGGAATCTCCATGAAGCAATATTTACCCCTCCAGCAGTAGTTTGTAGATGGTTTGCCATTCAGGTGCAGATCAGAGCAAAAAGGCCTAAATAACACACAAGGAAAGAAAGATAGCTAAAATTTAATTCAAGGAAGTTGATAGCTCAGCTGAGGAAAGGCAGAACTCAGCTGAGGAAAACAATTAGGGAAGAAGTTATTTAGACTCTGCGTCTCAAAGAGATTTTAACTTCTGGGCTGAAAGGCAGTACTTCCCCTGACTTGTGTTTGAGAGCTGTAAACTCTCTTACAGAGTCCATGGCCTAAACCCAGTCAGTCTTTAATTTTAAATAAGAAATCCACAACATCCACCATACAGGACAGTGCCCTATATGCCACCATGTGCAGTTGGAAATACAGCTTTCTCCTTCCCTCCCACTGAAGCCTTCCCATTTTGTATCAATAATATAAAAAGTGTTGTGTTAATGGCAGCATACAAATGACTGAACAGACCAGCAGTTACAATCACAGGTAGTTCAGGTCCTGTTTCAGGGAATAGTTAGGTATTTCCAGTAGAAGAGTTTTAACAGGAGAAGTTCAGAGCTTTTGGAATCAGTGTCTAATAACCCATCACACTGGAGCACTTTAGGGTTAAGACACTTCTCAGAACGGTAGCAGTCCTTCCTTCAAATCAGGATGAGGAAATTGTTGAACCAAACCAACTACATAGTCAGTGTAAACAGCTGGTCACAAGGACCTACGCTGATCACACAGACAGATTATTATTTTTCTTTTGTTTTACTATTTTCACCTAGAAACTAAATTATGTTAAGAAAAACTGTTCTCCTAGGATTCTTTGAAAGGTCAAAAAAGTAGATCTCAACAAATACCTGGGGGTAAGATTAAATTTTAGGCTAGGCAACTTGGTTGCCATTTTAGGTGTCCCTGGATGCCTAAACTTAGCTGTTCCCTGGCTGAGGTTTATGAAGTTAGGTCCTTCCACAGCTCAGGAAGTGCCCTACTACTAGACCATGCATTCTTTTTTGAAGTTGGGTAAGGGGTCTGAGGACAGGAAAAGGAGCCAAGAGAAGGCATGACCTCTCAATATCTCTAGCTGAAGCTATACCATTCTGCATAAAACAGTTGGGTCAGACAAAGATGGAATAACTTATAAATCTTAGGAGATTAGTCAGAGACTGAAGATAAGAAAAAGAAACCTAAATCTATTATCCATTCCAATAAAGAAAGCCTTTTGTCAGAGAATTATTCTGGCAAAAGCTGAGGTGCTTAAAGATTTTAGGTTGTAACTGAGAAGGTCTTTGGAGAATCATAATTTTCAGTATGTAGTGCCTGTATGTTCATATCAATGCACTTGTCTTCTGTGATCATTTCCCATAAGCATGTCTATGATTGAGTTTCTCTGAAATGAATATTCATGCAAAATATATGTATTAGCCTGCATATCTGAATGCTTGTGCAAAAAAAAATTAAAATGTACTTTCTGCAAGCATTTACATCTGAGATGAATTACAGTCAGCCAATCATAAAGTGAAAGCCCTATAGCATGACTCATATGATCAGACACATGAAAGCGACATGGTTGCTTCTGAATTGCAAGCTGGCCTAAGTCAAATGGTTGAACTGCAGAAAAACATGGGACATTCAAGAACGTTCTCAAATGAACACCATCTTTAATGTATTTGTATTCATTTCTTATACATTACGATGCACATTCTTTCAACAAGAATTTTTAAAGAGTGAAATTATCCTTGTGACAAAATGAATTGGGCCTTGCCAGGAGCCTGGCCCCGCCTACAGTTACGTGTTCCTCCTGGGCAGAAGTACCAGAAATGAAAATGCTACAGGGCTCATACAAGAGGGTAATGAGACTGTTGGCTGAAACATATGTTTTATGAAAAGGGATGCTTTCTTCTCTGTTAGGTGTGTTGCCATGAAGAGTTGAAAGCAGGAGCCTGGAGGTTTACAGAATATCTGTAGTTTAAGAATAAAGACTTAGGATAATGGATGCCCGAGTCTGAAGAAAGTAGCGCTCAGAAAACTGAGGAGCATGCCATTGCACCTTTTGGAGATGTCTGTTTTTTTCTTCTGGTCTCAAGATTGGAGCTTGAGGTAGAAGAAGTAAACAAACTTCCATATAACCTTTCCCATACTTTACTGTTAAATATGAGGTGTTCAGCATCAGGAACTGGAATCCAGGATAATTATAAAAAAGGTTTAAAAATCATGAAGTTTGTTTATATTTTAAATACATCAGCTCATACTCTGAGTCTGAGCCTTTACAAGCAAGTCTTCAGCTTTTCTAAACTAGAAAACTACTCTACACCAGAGTCTCAAGGGAGACATTGGTTTGTCAGTTATTTGCTTATATTACATGTTTCCAGGAGCAGGCAGGAGCCTTAAGAAGAAAAGCTAAATGTCAGTGACTCAATAGCTGGTAGTATGTTGGTCACATAAAATAGGAATAGGGACAGGAGAAAAAAGGAAACAGGCTTACAGTAAAACCTTGTAGTAAGGAAGATTGAAAGACCCCTAAAGTGTAAAAATGGACTATGAGCACCACTGAAACTTGATGATAAAGGAGACTTTAATACCAAGTAACCAAAGACCAACCCTTTGCCATAAAGAAAGTGTGGCTAGAGGGGACACAGATATCACCCATAGCTGTGCTTGAATTTTGTTAGCCTCTCTATTTACCTTTGCAAATAAGAATGTCTGGTCTGTGTGGCCAATAGCTTCCATGTACCAAACTGTCCTACCAGCAGGAGAGGTGGCAGCTCTGGAAGAAAATGGTGATGCAAAGCAGAAAAAGCTGACACAGGGGTATCTGGGCACCAGAACAATTACTGTGATTTCTGTTAATGTAGTTTCTAGATACTTGAAACAAGATTTGGTAAACATGCATGTCTTTATATTTTGGGTAGGGTGCAATTGGTGTACCTGGGTAGAGCATACAAACAGGCAGTAATGCGCTTGTAGCTCAATTCTATTGACATCAAACTTTGAATACCCCATTGACTGCAGTGGCATTTGAACTTGGTCCTCTGAAGGTTACTGATCTTCTCCTGTACCTTGTATTGAACTACATGGCACACTGCTGAGTGACCCTTCAGAGAAACAATAGCAGGACCTCAGGAGGAGATTATATTTGTTCTTAAAAAGCTTGTAGGTTACTTTTGAAGTAAGGAAGAAGGAAGAAGAAAGCTTTAGTGACTCAAAGACCTGTGCATCGAAAGAACTTGAGAAGAAAATATGGCAGACCGTTTCTGAAACTGTCTTACAGAAAAGCTCTTTGAAAAGTCAAATATTTCTTTGTACCTCAACTTCTTTTGTCTTTAATGAAGAGGGTACATATGCTGAAAGCACAGGGCTAAGCTGTAAGATCCCAAAAGAACAATACCAGAGAATCTGAATGTATTTGAAGCTTTCCTTAAAAGGTGACCTGCAATATGAGATAGCATATCAATGATCCAACAGTGAAAACTGTTTTTCTAATTTTCTCCTTCTTGTCTTTTGAATGATGTCCCTGATGCCCCAAATCAGTTACTGTTGCCTTTACAGGAAAATTCAGGTTTATGTATGGCAGGAGTTCTATATGGGCCTGGATTTTATAAGACATGAATACTCTAAATTTTTAACATATGTTACTTTTGTGAGCTGAAGGTGCTCAGAATATTGACAGACAGAAACTGATAGAAGGACAAAATGGGCTATGGACACTTTTGAACTTCATTACCTGCAGACCTTGCAGAGTCTAGAACAATGAGATAAGAGAATTGTGGTCATCTTTGTTTCAAAAATAGCGGAGTCTGCTGGTAGAAATTAACTTTGTTTTGTAGGTTCTTATCAAGCAGATGATCCAGAAAAGATGATGAACCAGTTGCAAACATATCCTTGCTTTGTTCTGCTCAGCACTTTCTTTTACCCACCTCTCTATCCTTCTGCACTCAAAACCAGTGCCAGTCATAACAGCAAGCTAGGGAAAGGAAGAGGAAGGAGGGCAAGACAAAGCCTGTACCCATTTTTGCCAATCATGTGTGGTCTTTTAAAGCAAGGACTCAAGCAGTGACAGAAACGGTGAATAGGAACTGGATTGACTCAATCCTACATAATGAAAAAAAAGCAAAAAATTACTAAGAAACAAAATTAAGTAGAGGGGACGTGGACAGATACATTGAAAAACTACGTAAAAGCAAAGGACACTTAAAGAAGATGATGTTAAAAAGGAAGAAAAGAAGAGGCAGACTGTTTTAAAATGGATAGGTATGTATAACAAAACCTCATTAAGATTTTACAGACCTTCAGGAGACAGCCCTGTTCTTGAACTGTGAAGTTCACCACTTTTGCAATCTGCAGGAGCAGCTATCCTGTCCAAGTATGTTTGATATAGTATTGGCCATGAGGATAAGACCCCTTGCATTTGTAAGTATTTAAAAAACGTTCATTAACTGTCACACAACACTAGTGATCTCAGCAAAGCAGCTGGAGGTAGAGGTAAAAATATATCAAAGGAGTCCACTCAAAATACAGACCATTGCAATACCCACTAAAAACTGGTGTTATCTTATACGTAGCAAACAGCAATGTGATTTTAATAGATTTGGAAATGAATAAGGTTAGTGTGTGAGCTTGGGACTCCTTAAGATGATGATTTTCTATGTTACTGAGGATAGAGAAGCTTAAGAAGATATCTTCTTAAGAATTGCAGTTCGTGTTTATTCAATGCTTAAGTTGAAAACATACCAGGTAAAAAATTTCCTGGACAAAAATAAATTATTAGTTTCAAATGCAAAAAACAAAATAAAGGTGAGACATTTTAACATTCAAGAACATCCAATATTTTAACTTAAAAATTCACCAAGTCAGATAGTCTTCACCTGTTTGTGGTATGCTTCCCCTTCCCTCTCCACAGTTGGATGCTTAAGTACTGCTATGCTTAAAGTATCTAAAACAGGATGCCTTGGGATCCCAGGTTTAATCTTTCTAAAGTGAAAAGTTTTGTGGTGTTTTCAGAAGCTTTTCCAAGCCTGTATGCAGGCTTTGGAAGAAAACTTTGGAAACAAAGAATTTATTTTCAGTTACTCTAGTTCTTGCCTACTGGAGAAGTCATTTTCTTAACACAATAGAGTTTCCATTTTAGGGAAGTTCCTTACCTTTTATTTCCCCAAGGTTGCATGACCAAGAGCTATCATGCTAATAGATGTGGTTCATTGTGAGCACGTAGAGATGTCATTGGGTTCACTTGGCTACAGAGGAGCTTCCTGGAGCTGAGGCTAAGATGTTGTAAGGAGTTATTTTGGATCCATTCTTTACTTTGGGTCAAATATTTCAAGTTTTTTTTTTCATTTTTCCTCACAGTATATTTCTGGAGATGCAAATCAGTTAAAAGAAAGAAGTCAATGCACTGAATATTAACACACATCGTTTTAATGGTATTATCTTAGGCTATATTTATTTGGAAGGTTGATTCATTACTAGTTGAAATGTTAATATAGAAATATTAAGCAAGAGGCTTCAAGGGTGATAGTATCATTTCTGATTAATAAAAGTGCTACTAATGTGCCTTAATTCAGTACAATATGTGGTTCCTATAGCTCGAAGGTCTGACTCTTCTAAGCAATTTATTGCCAGTAAGGTCCAAGGCAGTGCCCGTTATAAATTTAATTCATTAAAATGCTACACTTAATGAGAAAAAGGTTATTCTACAGAATTCAGACAGGGTGCACATATTAGCTTTATCAACTGATAGACCCTTTCTAATCTTGCAACAACTTTTTAACATGAAATTCTCTGCAATACATTCCTCCTCACTGTAGTTTCAATCATCAAATGAAAAAGCAGAGGCAAACTAGCAGTAAATCACAAACACAAACGTGAGTCTCCTTCTTCTGCTAGAGGGCCTCTAGAAGGCCTTCTTGAAAGTAGTAATATGTGTGGTTGGGCAGGAGGAGGAAGTGTTACTGTCCTCCCATTGTTTATTTGATCATCTAGATGATGAGATATTTATGCATATATTTTTCAGTGGAAAAATTATTAATAGTGTTATAGAGTATAAAATAATATTATAGAGCATAAAAGAGTATGTAAAATTGAAAGCCAAGAACTACGGAACTGTATATTCAGGCCAGACAGGACTAACGTGATTATTCATCTAATTCTCTGCATAATATACGTCATAGAATTTGACCCAGCAATTCCTGGATCAAAATCACAAGTTTTTCTTCAGTTCTGTGGGGCCAACTGAGACCTCTTCTGAATCATAGTCACTCCGTGTCATGTGGTAGCTCACTCACCCTGCATCAGCAGATAGTGAAAGAAAGACTAAAGGATCTCAGCCCACTCCCTTTCTCTTCCTCCCAGTATGTCAACAACTGCCACAATTTTCCTTTTGTTTTTGAAAAGCTTATTTTCAAATAAGACTAATTAGACCAAATGAAAAATAAATCTGGCCCATTTACCAGAGAAGAAACTGAGGCTCAGAGAAATGAAGCAAACTGTGCTACAAAGGGAATCTCTAACAGAGACAGGATTTGCAGGAGAGAAGAGCATTAAGGGAAAATACAGGGCTATTTAACATTTGCCAGCCTGATTACAGGTTTGATACTGTTCTGAATGCTTGACATGTAGGAGAAGCCTGGTCCTCCAGTCCCTGACACCACCACAGTTCTAGTAGGATGTTGCCAATAAGAGTTTTCTTATTCCCAAATGAGTTAGTCTTCTATGTAGTTTAATTATCATGCCATGACGAGGATCAGCATCTTGAGATTAATTTATGTGTGAAGCCAGTGATGTGATGCATGAAGTACTCAGCAAATATACTTCTACCCAGTGATATAGCTCCAGGAGAGGTCTAGTCTGTTCTGGACCAGTTGGAGTTTTATGATTTGTGTATGCTTTCCAATACAGAATGAGTTAATTGGATCAGTAAAATGGCCAGAGAGTGAGGTACAGGGTCCCTTTCCCAATCACAGATGGAAAAACGCCTTTCTGGCATCAGAATACATTTGTGTATCAAGAGTCAAAGGAGTCCAGAAATGCTCTCAGGCTATGAACCAATTTGACTTTTGGGAGCAGAGATTGTCAATGCATGCAAATGTGACAACACCACCAAAACACTGCCTGCCTTCCTGTCTCTGGCATCTCTTTGGATGGATTTAGGCTTAGCCAGTTGCTTCACAGCCACTTGCTGATATTAGCCAGACAGTGAGACAACTGGATAACAGAGAGCTGGGCTCTGCCATAATCGATATTCACACAGACAGCCAACAGACCCAGGCAGTCAGATCTTGAACTGGGCAGCAGAAATATGTCTCTAGTTCCTCAAACTTGCTGGATTCTGACCACAATCACATAAGACCTAGATTGTTATTCAAATGGCTTCCTTATAGTATCACTGCATGTGCTTTTTGAAGGAGACGAGGAGAAACTGAAATCCATATGTAGGTAGGTAAATGTACAAGTTTATGCAATTTGTAAACATATGGCATCTGCTGATCTTCATGCACAGCTCAGTCCTGGCACCCATGAGACTAGCTCTGAGGCCATAGGAAACCCAACAGCAGTAGAAGATAGACAAAGTAATGCTCTACCCTGTCTCCCTGCCCACTTGATTGCAAAATTAGAGGTTAGCCTTCTATTTCCCTCATGCTATCAACCATACCTTACTCAATGTCACTCTCTTTGCGGCCTTTCAATACTTAAAGGGGGCTTATAAGAAAGATGGGGACAGACTCTTTCGTAGGGCCTGTTGCGATAGGACAAGGGGTAATGGTTTTAAACTAAAAGAGGTTAGATTCAGACTAGAGATAAGGAAGAAATTTTTTATGATGAAGGTGGTGAAACACTGGAACAGGTTGCCCAGAGAGGTGGTAGATGCCCCATCCCTGAAAACATTCAAGGTCAGGCTGGATGGGGCTCTGCGCAACCTGATCTAGTTGAAGATGTCCCTGCTCATTGCAGGGGGTTGGACTAGATGACCTTTAAAGGTCCCTTCCAACCCAAACTATTCTATGATTCTATTTCTCAGATGTCTTTATATCAGGTCTGAGCAGAGCATGGGAAGTAGACGAACTTTAACATAATTGCATTTACATGAGATATTGATTCAATTCGTGATGCATTGCACATTGGAAAACAGCTTCCTGACACTCCTACAGAGCAAACAGTCATATTTCAAAAATATATTTTGGTGTCCACAATTGCAATATTTGCACCCCCGTGCATCACTTCTAGTTCCAGTGGAAAATAAAGATCTATTTCTGAAAATCTTACTGGTACCTAAGTACCTTGAGAAACCTAGCTTTTCTGGGGCAACAAACATTATCCCTGTTTCCTCCACTACACAATTAGCAACCTGCAATGCCAGTAGTTGACAAGGAACACAATCTCTGAAACAGATGGTCTGCTTATTGTGTTTTTGCTTTCCTCCTAGTCAGGCTAATTTGGGCCAGCTGTCTTTTTAAGAGATCTTTTGAGAGATGCCTGCTTTCATGTTCAAGCTCCAAGAGTTTTCTAAGAAAGTGAAAAGGCTGGGATAGAGTGTGAGTCAGGTTTCCTCTTGGGTACAAGTAGAAACTGGTAAAACTGTTGCTTTTAGTTGGTCTATAGCCCGGTCATATTGAGTGTGGAGAGAACAACCTCCTGACTCATCATCTCACTTGATTTTAGGTTCCCCTATCCCTCTTTTTTCCCCTCTCACCTTTTTAGCAACCATTGTACAGGTTGTGCATATTATACTGAAGTACCTAAGAAGAGTAAATCAACCTCGCCACTTGATATGTTGAACAATTCAATAATGTGAAAGAAAATGATTGACCGTAGGGTTGTGACGGGGGACAACTGTGGGCAGGGAGAGACTTGAGAAAAGAGAATAAGTTTTAAAATAATGTTTAAATTCCTATGTTTTCTATAGCACTAGGACAGGGCTAAGAGGAGGGCTAAAATTCCTTGATGTTCCCTCAGTCGTGTGCTCTTTCCTGTGGCCACATCCCTTTGCTTCCTCAAAGTCCTCCAAAGATAATGTACTCCCATGTGGTGGAGAACTGGGTTGCAGCTAACCATTTTTGTGGGTATAAATTCATAAATGAGGAACAGCAAGACAGGTGGTGATAGAGCATGTATACAAGAGAGGATGTTTATGCAGGCAGTTTGCTCAGATTACTTAACCTTGTAAGGCAGAATTCAGATAGAAAAAAGGTGGTAGGTAAGAGAAAATGTGTCCGTGTATTAGAGCATTCTCTCAAATCAAACTGAGAACTGCAATAAATAAAAAACAAACTTTCCAAAGACCTTCATCAGACACTAAGCAGCATTTTTTAAATGATTGATAAACAATTATAAAGCTGCTGTCACACCTCTAGCATCATAATTCAAGTTTTGTACCTAGAGTAATGTCTAAATCACTGGTTGGTGTCAGGAAAAATAAGTAAGTCTCAATTCTCATATGGCGCTGAGTTTTCCTTCTTTGTTTCATTTCTACCCAGGGTATTTTCCCTCAGCTGTTTGAATACTGGCTAACAAGTCAAGCAAGTTTCTCACCTACAAGCTAGAAAGAAATGGCTGGAAACCTCTGGGCATGTTCTCTGGATGGGCTACTTAATTGTTGTTCACAGGTGCCAAATACCCTAGGGAAACCCTTACCACTGAAGAGGATTTAGAACCAGACTCCTGATGAAAATATTGACAGCTTCTTCCAGAGCAGCATGCAAAGAAACATGACATTTTGGGACTAATATTTATTGCTCAACAGCAGCTGGCAAATTGCTCTCATCTGATTTGGCTGGCTGCTTCGCCTTGGAAATCAATAGCAGATTGGACATATTTCACTCCATCTATTAGGTGCAATAAAAAAAATATATATAACCATCATTAAAGTCAGAGATTGCATAAAAACCTCATTTGAATGTGGGTGGTATTCTATAGCCAAGTTACAGCCCAAACACTACATGTCTGTAATGCATGTCTAGCTGCTACAATAGGTGATGAAGTATATTCAGTCATCCAGCTGTGCAGCTGCTGCTGTAATTCTGTAATTGAGGAGTTAATTGTATTAGTTTGTTAACATGTTGTCAGATTACACATCATAGCACAGCTACCACACACAGGCATCAGGGGGCAGCACCAATGAAAAGACCACACCAAGAACATGCCATGACTGAGCTGTCACAGGTACCAGGGAAATGCATTATGGAAAAGAAGAGATGGGATCCTAATTCTCTTTAAACAAATTTACCCAGAGATCAGAAAAGCTAGTATTTGAATCTAGTAAAATAGAGAGGGTTTGAGGCTGAGCAATGAGAGTTCTTTCTAGTTCAAAAAAATATCCGGTAGAGCTGTTTCATAGAAAAGTTGTGATCTAATCAACAGCCCTAGAGTCTAGCTTCCCAAAGTTCAGAAGACCACTCTTTTGATGGTGGCATTATCATGGAGTTTCTGCATACATACTACTCCAGAATATGGTGAATGGAAAAGAGGAGGTTTCACAACCAACTTCTGCTCAAATAGCCAAAGAAATTTTTCCTTCCACTCAGATGGGAGAAAAGTGTAGGGGAAAAGAAATTTATCCAAAGCAGGTGTATCTGACACCTTCATGAAGTTAAATCCCTGTGATCTCCTAGTCTAAGCAGGAGGCTGTGAGGCAGGACTGAAGTTCTCCTCAATCTTCAGCTACTTTGCTATTTGATTGATTCCTAGATACTTTGTGCCAAAATAGACAGGATTTAAGATTTGTGTTCACCCTTAATGCCACAATTATCTTGGACGTTAATTAGAGGGGGAGGGCTACTTCTGATTTATCTTGATCTTAATTCACTCACTGTGAATTCAATGAGATTAAAGCCAGCTTTAATACCAGTCCTTCGTTTGTTTATAGAACAATTTTCCTGCAGAAACATCAAACTTACAAAGGTCTGAGACTTAGATAACAGTAACTCATCCCAGTTATTAGGGACCTCAGACCCATTTATTTCAGGGAGCTTTGAGAAGCAGTTCCTCAGATCTTAGCAGAGTGAAAATGGTGAATGGCTACTGTGGCGACCAAGGATTATGTTGGACGGCAAGAAAACAAGCTGGCATACTGACAACTGTGAGCTAACTCAATACGCAAACTGCACTCTTCTGGTGCAAAGATTTGATCACTTGGAATAGCCTTGTCTTGAGTTCTGTTTGCATTTCAATATAAAGTAGATGCAGACTGAGTGTTTTTCAGTGAGTTTGTACAATAGGTCGTTTGTCTGTTTCCTTCCTCTTGGAGCCTCATATTTTTTCAATGATAAATGTATTAAATCTTTCCTGAAATGAGAAGAGATATGGAAATGGGGAATGGATCAAAGGCTTGAATGAAAGAGACTGTCATTTTTTTTTCACATTCAATTGCCATAAAGATATACTGGATGTTAGGTTGCCAATTTTATTTATGTTCTGACCTGCTATTAAAATATATATGATTAAAACCTGCATTGGGTAAAATAATATGTGGGTGTGCCTTTACCATAAACTCAGTAAGTTCAACTAACCAAACAAAAATGGCTACATAAGCCATATACTGCAATGGAGAAGTCACCATAGTTCATGGAAGTCTCCTATGCCGTCAACTGTCCATTCTGGTCTCTCCCAGTCTAGATTCAAATCAATGAAAAAGTAGCTTTGAAGGAACCTTTATCCCTTCACATGTTTCGGTCAGTCCTGGAGTTATAATACTGACTCTTAACTCTGTTGTTGGAGCTCATTGACTGCACTCCTTCAGCTGACGTATGAGGCAACCTCCTAGACACTGAATCTGCTTTATTTAGGCACTTATCTAATATTTTTACCTGTACATCTACATTCTCCACAGTGCTGCATTTTAGAGCTCTCTTCTGAGTCTGAGCACAATTTCAGAGCACAGCTTGTGAGCTTGAGCAGAGCCTTTGTGCACTTTGTGCATATTTTGGTAAACACAATTAGAACGGATTTTCAAAATTAGTTTGAAATTATTTATTTTCAGCATAAGAAACCTTAAAATGTCCCTGTGGGATGTTTTATTGGCTGAAAAGAGACAGTTACAAACAATAACTGGAATCTAAATTGGAAAACACGCAGGCTTGCAAATACTTCCTATTTTTTAAGTGGAAGGAAAGGGAAAACATCTGGAAAGGTTGAAACTGATGAGAGAGGATGTCATCAAACTCAGTGAAGATTCTCTAAATATCTTTTTACTGCTTGTGTGTCTCTAAAGGATGTTGAATGGTATTGCAAGTGTCTGTCTTTTCTATCAGATAGTCAAATAACTTATTCAGAGGTGAGATGAATCCAAAGTAGGCTGTCTTCAAAAAGTGTTGATTGTCATTATGCTGCTTTGCATTTCAAAAAAAAAAAAAAAGGAAAAAGGGCAGGGAAGGGGTAGAGAACAGGGAAGAGGAACAGGAAGCAGAAGGGGACTTCACAGAGCAACTCATCACCTTCCAAAAGACCCAGTCACAGACAGGTTCTGAAACTCTGGCATGAGCTGTATTCATTTGCAGTTCTTGTTACTGAAGCTTGGCTGTGGATCCGAGAAACTGTTGGGTTTGCTCTGAAAGTTGTAAAGTCCTCTTCACTAGCCCAACTCATCAAATTCTACTAACAAAATTTTACCTGTGTTCTGGACTAGTAATAGGGGAAGGCTTGACTCCAGCTCCTAAGCCTCTGGAAAACTTTTGGGTTTGCTCTAATGTTAATCTTCTTTCTTACTGCAATTGTGGCAGTAAATCAAGTACCCCAGGCAGAAATCAGCAGTACACTCAACAACAGGTGTTAGTCACAGCTCTAAAAAGATTGTGGCTTATTACTGAGATGATTCACAACAGCATATTCACACTTAGCTTGTAAGCATTTTGAGATGTACACCATCTGTTCCTGCATGCCTTGTCCACACTTGAGAAATTACTGTTATAATAATAGTTTTAACAATAATAGATGATTAAAGCTAGACCTTTCAACAGTGTCAGTCAAAACAATAAAGCCCCAAAGAAAAAGCAGCTTTCAGTCCTCTTCATGCCTCAAAGATTTTGGGTTGCTGCTCACAGTGGTTCTCACAATAATAATCCTACCTGTCACCATATTTGTTCCACTAGTTTTAGATCTCTGACAAGTGGTCTTATCTTAGACAGAAGTCTAAGATGTTTTAAAAATTCAGCCAGGCAAGTAGACTTATTTTCATTTTCCAAGCCCCTTTGTCTCTTTCAAAATTCCAGATCATGAGGCTTTAGAGCTGCAAAGAAATTGCAGGTTTCAGTGGGGCATGGGGAAAGTACCGTACTATCCACCAGAGTCCAGTTTCATTAAGTCTTACAACATCATGCAAGGGTCACCATTTGTTGTTATGTGGGTCTTCTAGAAACACTTCTCTCCCCCAACAGATCTTGACAGTTTTAGAATTAAAATTTTAATTGGACTGACATTTCCCAGGCAACTGTACTTTGGCAGGCCTTGAGTGCAAACAAAAAAACCCAAACACACAAACAGACAAAAAAAGAAATTTGCATTTAGATGGTGAAATTATTTTTTCTTTTTTTTGTTTTGTTTTGAAAAGAGTAACAAGCAGTAAACCATGATAACTTCCAATTTTTGAGATAACACCTGCTTGGAATTATGCCAGCCCTGATCAAATTAGGGGTCTGCTTCTTATTTAAATACATTCTCCCATCCCAGGCACAATATGTTCCTTTTTTCAATTGTATTCTTTGCCTGTAGCGTGTGGCAATAGAAACAAAATCAAATCAGTTCACTTTGTGCCAAATCCAAAGAATAAATTGCTTTCAGTAATACACCCACACTTCCACACTTCAAAAAAAGTAAATTGTTGGCCCCATGACTTTTAAAGCTCTAGAACATTTTCTTTTGTTCATTAAGAAGCAGTCAGCCCTATGAAGGTACTCAAAATGTATTGTCAAAGAAAAAACACACTTAGTTGGTAAATGATGCAGCTGGAAGTGAAATGATTAAATAGACTGATGGTTAAGTAAGTGCTTCAAAGCTGGCTGTCCCAGGAGGTATGGCTTTTGTACAGATTTTGAGAGTCAGGGTAGAATGGACTGAAAACTCTTACCCACTCTGTAATCACACCTTCACTTGCAGTATAGACATAAACTGAGTTTCATATCCATACCTGACAAGATTCTTGGGGTCAACAATAGAAAAGAGCTGATAAAGATTCCCCATATTGGCAAATTCTGGTAGAGAACATGAGTGATGGTCTGAGCTGGGGCAGTTAGCAAAATTGGGAAGGGGTCAGAAAAGCAAATTCTGTGATATTCCACCCACAGGCTACTCTAGCTGATCCCTAAACCAGAAATTAGTTTCCTCGAATGGCGATTTCCCTTCCTTGACTAGCTCAATAGGGGAAATGTAAAATGTAACAGAACTACCGCAACCTCCCTTCACCCAATTGTGCCAAAGAGTAAGTCAGGGTCAGCCTAGCTCAGGCTGTGTTCAGACTGAGTATGGTAATTTTCAGCAATCAGTATGTGGGGCACTGATACTTAGATAAAAGGGAGCAAAGTGCCAAAGGACAGTCTCTGGGTAAGTAAGTCCCAGACCACAGTCAATAGAGGCTGCATCTGAAACAAGAGTTTTCTGTTTCGCTGCGTGCTTCTGCACAAGCTTCAGTCCTGTGATGTGCTCTGCCTTTTCCAAACAGCAGTTCAGAAGGTAAAGAATTATTACAGTAGATGGCTAAAAAGTATTGTAATATTTTTTACTGTACTAAAAGGAGAAGAGATGAAAAATGTTCATAGCACAAAGATAATTCTTTATAGCAACTACTTAATCCTGCAGTTTATTTCAATTTCCGCCACTTACTTATCTTAAAACCAAACCCTGCATTTTCTCTGAAAATTGTATTCTTGGCATTGCTTATTTTCTTTCCACTCTGCTCTAACCTCAGCTCTAACTTTGACTCAGGTCAAATATAATACTTAGTGCTTAGAAAGTGATTTCTGTTTGATGGCTCAATTTGCTTTGCAAACATTAACAAACTCAGTCCATGCTGTTTTGTTTTGGTTTTTTTTTTAAAAGGGTAGAATATATATTGTGCTATACAGGAACAAAACTGAGCTAAATCACCCTTCATGCTGTTCTTGTAACTGAAGTGAAACTGCATACCAGTGCTAATCAGAAATAGTTCAATCGTATTTCAGTGGTAAATGCTGTCTTGTCTGTTCTAGAAAGTTTTGATTTTGATTTAATTCTTTCTATAGAAAGAATCTGGAAGTGATTTGATGTCAAAATGTGGCATTTCATTTTGATTTTCTCATTTGGTTCTCTTCTGACTTTTTTTTTTCCTGGACAAAAGCGGATATGTTTAAAGTAGATGTTACCTCAGAAATATAAATTATTAAGATTTAGTAGTTAAACAACTGGCTTTAATACAGATCTTTTGACATTTCAAAATTAATTTGTTTTGGATTTTTTTCTAAATTTTATCACTTCAAAATTAATAATTTATGTAAATCAGGGAAACATCATTGCAGAATTGGAATTTCCTTTGAAATACAAATTCTATTTTTGTGAAGACCATGTGCTCATTTAATTTTAGGAGAGTCTTGTAGTCAAGTCCAATAACAAGCTTGTATGTGCTTTGCCTATCGTGATTCTAAACACATTGTTTACAGTCATGCACACACTGTCCCCATTCCAGACAGAGTCTCTCCTCTTACAGTCTGAATAGCCTTTATGACATCCCCAACACAAAAGGAATAGAGACAGGACAGGAAGAGGTTGAAGACAAAATAGAAAGTGTACAATTTTTATCTTCCAAGTTAATGAAACAACTGACTTGTTTTCTACACACCAAGTAAGGATTTCCCAATGGTATGTACTGGATGATATGTGATCCTACATGGAGAACCACTACAGAACATAATGCACATGCAAGTATCATGTTTCTATAGGCATACACTAAAAATCTGTAAGCTGCTATCAAGAAAAAGTTTCTTTCTATATATTTTTAAGACTTTCAGTAGAGTTGCTTCCAAAACATGGATATAAATTTCTAATAATATTAATTCTATTTACCAAATATTTGTACAATTGTTACCTGACAGTGTTTGGTTTTATAGAGATTTGTCAAGCGCACATGATTTTAATAAAGTTAAAGTATATGCAATGAACCAAGTTAGTACAGGTCTAACCGTAGTTTACAGGTGCTAAAAAAACATTGAAATGGGGTCCCATTTAGAAAAAGTGTTCAGTCTCCACTACTCTTCCTACCTTAAGTGGGAGTTATGTTGTGCCATTCTCTTAAAATTCCTACAAAACTGAAATCTTGAGTACCGTGCCAAAGACTGTGTCAAAATAAGAGTTATTAAAAAGGAGTGGAGATCAATTTCATATTGGAATATAATGGGTTGGTTGGTACAAAAAGAACATAGCACATTTGCTCATTCAAAAATCAGTAAATGAACACCAGGGCACACTGACTTAAAAAAGAAATGGCTTGAGAATGCGACTAGTAAATACGGAAATAAACAGGGTTGTCAGCCACTTGAGACATTTCTGGAAGCAAGTGGGTCAGACAGCACCAAAACATATGGGATCAGTCTTAAGCATGAGGTATTTATAATCAAGTAAGAGATGAGCTTCACAGTACCTCCCATGTTCACCGGGCATCACAGTGTGACTGGAATTGACACACTGATTCTTAACAGTTGGATAATACAGAGTGCATCAAAATACAGCAGGTACAGATATGTGTGGGGAGACCGAATGCAAACATAAATGGTAAGATTTTTTTGCAAAGTGCTGAATACTCACAGATGTCCTGAGAGTCAATGATGTTGAAAAACTTGGATCAGATAATGAAGGCACCTGGCTTTACAGGTAGAGGAGTGGATGCCAGTTCTCTAAAAATTTCTCTGATACTTCTGCTGACGTATTTGGAATAGAAAAAATACACAGGGGGTGCTCCCTTGCAGATACCTAAAAAGATTTGCACATGAGAGTATGTCAGAGATTTTCTGCCCAAGTCCACTTTTTCTACAGTCATACTTCCCATGGTTTATTTTATTTTACATCAACAGCTTTAAAATCAGAATAGGCTTTTCTCATTTAAATTCTTATCCAGTGTGGAATTATTGCAAAGCTCATTTTTAAAGGTCATGGTTTATCAGATTAGCATCATGTGGACACAGTCAGACTTGACGTATCCATAGAGGAAGCATCACGCAGGAAAGGTGAAGGTTTCCTTTTTGATCCTGACCTTGACATGTCATATTAATCCCAGCTAGAGACCAACTAATGCTCAGGTAGGGAGCAGCGGAAGCCATGAAAGTGGCTTGACAGAACCTATGGCTCGATACAAGACTCATTTTAGTGCTGAAACACTGTTTTTCCTAAAGAAAGCAAAACCTAAAAAAGAAAAGTGAGGAGGCATGGGAGGAGAATAAACAATGTTTACTTGCAGCTAGAAGACCACAAACAGGGGATTTGTATTCAGGCACTAAAAAGGAACAGAAGAAATTCTAAAGAATAAATAAGAAAACACACATAACTATTTCCTTTTTGTGTTGTCCTGTGACACAGCAATAGGCATATCCACTGAATTCATCACCCTACAGGATGATTGGTAGCTTGTATGCCAATTTGGAATTTGAGAGCTTATACTGTCAGTACAAATCCCTGTGCAAATGGTCAATGCTGCTCATAATGCCCTTTAATATCTGCCAGTTTTTTTTCAGATGTGGGGGTAGTGATATGAATATCTGAGGGTCTCTTTTGGGTGCCCTCACTTTGAGAGCAATAAAGCATGGAACGATAGCACACATTACCCGCAGGTATGCCCGAGGTCTTTGCAAGCAGATCACCAGCAAAGACTGGAAGGAACGGTGCTTCCCTTTTCAGTACATACTATTGATGGAGATAAACTTCCAGTTTGTTTTTGTCTCTGGAGCTCTTCCGTACTCCCAAAACACTGTTCCTTGGCCTGTCAACACTGTTAGTAATGTTCCCATATAATTAACAGAGGAAGATTACCTAAAGATGAAAAATAGCATTCCCATTCAAGATAATTTTTTAAGACTTTGCTTCTTTCTCTATGGGATCTTAGTATTGGCTTTCTCAGAGGCAATCTTCATCTGAAGCATAGTATGAATGCTTTGAGAGATATCCAGATAATTTCAGCCTCCAAGAGAAAAATTCCTTGATACCAACACAGTGTGAATAAAAATTCTGGGGAAGAGGGGGAGCCCCATTAGAAGAGTTTGATTTTAATAAGAGGATGATGAAGTTAATTAAAGCTCAGTGCCCGTGAGCAAAGAGAAGAAGAGAGCACTTTGGGGTTTTTTCTTTTGCTTTGCTCCAGCTGTTCCTATCTCCAAGCCAAATACATAAGCCAAAGTGATATGAACTGGCAGCTTGTTATAGCAAGGGGATCATCTGTTAAATGGTTAGGTTGGTTTTGTTTTGCTGTAAGAAGATGGGGAGTATAGTTTCAAAGTTTTCAGCAGGAATTTAGCCAAGCAGTTCTCATTGCTTCTTTAGCCTCTCTTTTCATTTTCCTGCCCATAAATTATACAATGAAATCCCTCTCCCTCAGAGCACCTCTCATGTCTGGAGTTAGTCATCAGTTTCTCCTTTGCCTGTACCAACTTTAGCCTTTCTAAGCGTTTTGTGAGTCTGTGCTTTCATTAATAAGGTGATTATGCATTAAAAAAAACCTGTTTGTGTCCTAGAAAACAGGCATTTGTGCATGCAAATTAGCTAATAATTGGCCAGGCCCTTAAAGATGCTAAAATCCAAAATTCAATGGGAACATAATAAATCTTTTGGTATTTCACCTATTATTAATACTTTCTAGGCCATCCCCTTTCCAAAGATTCAGACCAGGAACCTCAAGGCACAGGGTTTAACTCTTGTCTAAAGCGTAGACTGGCCAGACTACTGAATTTGCACTTAGGCCCAAACTCTCCCAGGCATCCTTAGTGACTGTTGGTTCTCAAACTTGGCTTGTTTCTGAAATAAGTCTTTTGGAGAACTAGCTCACACTAGGTCTCATTCCCGTGGATAGTGAGAACACAACACATGTGACTCTCTCTAACCACCAGGTCAGGTAGCCATATACTGTCCCTTTAACTAAATCATACCACAAACAGGCAGGCATTGCGTGGAAGTTTCAAATTACTCTGTATTTAAGATCTGGTTCTCCAAAGTGTTGAGTATTTCTTGAAAAAGGCTGAATGTGCTGAGACTTACTTAAGAGAAAGAGAATCGGTGTATTTACTCTCATCCTGCATGCACTTGGGCCCATAAAATGATTTGATGCTAAAAGAAATTCCTGGCATCAGTGGATATGCTGCTGTTTCACTTCAAAATATATAAGGTAAATCAAGTCTATGGTCTGTCCTGCTGTCTCTTCTCTCTTAATGAATATTTCTCTCTGTCTATGCTTTGTTTGACCAAGACAGTTCCATCATAAGTTGGAATTCACAGTCAGCACCTAACTTTCCCATGTTTGCTTTTCCTGCTGATTCACTTCATTCTCACACACTCAAATCTGAGGAGTTTCAAGTGGTAAGACACTAACCTATAGCCTCCAACAACTGCTGGGAGAAATACTTCCACTGGGCTGTACCTTCAAATATAAACCATTCAACCAGCAGCTGTACAACAAACAAATTAATTTGTTTACAGTGGCAACATGTCAGGATCTTTAAGGATTGCACAGTGAGGCACCTAATTCAGTCTTGACTAGGAGTATTTCCCAAGTTAATAACAGGAAAGAGGAGAATCAAGAATTCCACTAAATTCTCTTCCTGGCAGTCCTCAGCTCCAATAGAAGTTAACAAAGTGGAGAATAAATCTCAGACTAAGAAGCTGGTTGGAGGAATCTAGAGGGATAAGATGATTCCAAAAGGATGGCAACCGAGAAAGGCAACTTCTTGTACACCCAGCTGTAAACAACCTAGCTAGCAGACTAGTTTGCAGTATGATGCAGAAAATCAAGCAGTTTCTCAATGCCTCTAAATATCAGAGTTGCTAGCATTTGAAAGCAATTAATGGTGATATTGTGCAGGAAACTAGGAGATACCTTTAACCCCCATAAACTGCACTGGTATCCATTAGGTTTCTGGAAGAGGAATGACTAGTCAGCATGGGTGAAATGGCTAAAAGACAGCCTGTGCACTAAGTTCTCAAAACATTTTGAGCTCTAAAGAAAGTCACTGAAAGCAGAAAAAGTACTTTGCAGTGCTGAAATTACAAAAAAACCCTAACAACAAACTGTGCAGTATCCCAAGAGTGCTTAAACAAAAAGTTGTGACAAAGTCAAAGTGCTGGAAGACAAGGGTATAAATAAGGAAGGCAGTGTTCTTTCCACACGATCTTCACTCTGAGATTTTAGATAAACCTCCTAGTTACCCTGTGTTTTTGTTTCCACTTCTGTAAGAGATAGAGAGATCAACGAGACATGGATTCTGGAAGACTTCATCTCTGAGAGTTAATGAATAGAGTCTGAATAATAAGACAGAATATCAGCAAAATTGCAATATCTCACTAAAAGCAGACTCAACTTTCAGCCAAGCCTCCACTTCACCTCACAAACTGAAAATAAGAGTCATTTTCATGATACAGCAAAAGACTGATCAAGGAGATCAGGACAGAAAGTCAGATGAGAGTATAAATAACTGGATTATAAATAAGTGGATTGGTTTGTCTCATTTTTCTGTCACAATTATTAATGATTCCTTAATCCTAACATTATGACAATGGAGAGAATGTCACTCCATATCAATCTAATGTGCTATATAGCTAATAATACTATTTAAGAACTGGTAATCCAAAAGCAGGGAGGCAACACCTGGTGGCATAGCTTGCCATTCTGTGTTACTTATTCTTATTTTCACAGCTGTATTAGAGAAATTGCAAGCCTCCTTTTCCTCACATCCCCAGACCAGGATAGTTTTCTGTCATAGTTCCAAATGTGTAGGGCTGCAAGACCAAATGGGGCTGCAATCCCACAACTGACACTCATTTTTTGCAAGGTTGCCCTTGACCTATAATGCATAAGGTATATTCAGTTTACTTGAAGGAAGGGAATACAGTGTTATTGCTATAGAGGACTGTATTTACAAACTTTTAGCCATGGACCCTCCAAACAGCTGTCTGTTTCTATACAGACTACAAAATCTCAAAAAAATCTGTCAGAATACAGGTTATCAACTTGTTGGTTACCAAGAAAACAAAGCAAGATCAACATTGCAATTAACAAGTTATATTTGTACAGGTTATCAGTATTCCGAGCACAGCAAATGAGGAAGCAGGTACAGCTCTACTTGTTCCATGGATTTCTTCCCTACATGCAGCTGAAGCAGCTAATGACAGTCACTGCAGACTGATGGCATCACCATCATTTTTGAAAGTGTTCAAGTAAACAGTACTCAAAGGCAATAAAAGAGGCAAATAGTCTGTGTGATGAGGGAGCAGTGCTATCAACCTGAAAGCATTCAAGTTCCAGAGATGAAGTGCTATACATTGAGTGGTTAAAACACTGACCAAGGAAACAGAGTAGGGCACAAGGACCCAGAGCCGATTATAAGGATTCAGAGTAGGGTATTTGCTTGTTCTGTGACCTTGTACTTCCCACGCTTTACTCGTCATCATCTCTTTTGGGATAAGCATTGTCTTTCACTATCTGTTCATATCAGAGAGCACCAAGCACAATGGCATTCCTCTTTCACATGTGGCCTCTTAACACCAATACAAGGAGTAAGAAGCTTCAAGTCTTCTTGTAGGTCCTGCATCCAAATCAGAAGTATATCAGCAAAAGTTATAAGAAAAGCCAGCCCTGACACTGCTCACAATGTATGTTTCCTGGAGAAAGAAAGATGTCACTTGAGTATCTTTCATCAATGCCAAATTCCCTTGCACTAAATTCATAACTTAAAACGTATTGTTTCAAGACAGTGTGAGTAAAGAGATGGAGACTTTAGATATAAATGGAAGCCTAGTAATTATTTTTCTCCTCAGAAAATGTAATAATCATCTCTTTCAAAGATAAAGTGAAATGACTGACCATCCATTGAGAGCAGTGTAATTGATCCATGTAATGAAAGATGTAGTGGGGGGAAGACTTCAACAGTGATGAAAGAAGGAAGAGTCTAAGCAGCAAACATGAAACCAGCAGAAGAAACACAAGGTCAGAACATTATGCAGATTACTCTGATGAGGCTTGTAACTCAACCCATAAATTTAAAACATGGTGTGCACCAATTATTTCAATTTTATACTGCTTTTAAAATGAAATAGCTAAGAACTGATAAAGGTGTAAACTCCATCCACTGCTGGTCGCTGAAGCATTTAATCAATGTTTTACTAACATTCCCACCCCTACTTAAACTCAGTTTGACTTTTCACAGTAAAATCAATGGAACACTTCTAACCTCTAATATTGACTCTCTTCCTGGAGTGAAATAATTGGAGATAAAATTATGGTTGGGATTTCACTTTTCAAATTATGGTTTCTCCTTTAAGGACTAGGAGGTTTTAAGTTTGTACTAGTGGCCAAAGACAAGGGCAGGACAAAACCACGTAACAGAATACTTTATCTGGAACCTGGGCTGTCTCTGAGTGTTGTCCCATAATCTTGACTTATAACAATATTATAAAATCCGTCAAAATCTTTGGAGTTCAGTTAGACTCACCTCTGTCTTGCCATATGTGAAGAGCCTTTCTGGTTAATACTGTCCAATGGAAGACAGATATTCCTTCTCCTCACTTCTCTGCACTAAAAGGGGAATGTTGTTCTGGTTTTTTTTTTAATACTTTGACTAGATGTTTTGGAGCTTTGTACAAGTGATCCCAAACCCCAGAGATAAAAAACTCCAGAGCCAGCGATGTGGAATGCACTGATTCAAGGCAATTTGCTTTCAAATAGTTATTAACTCTGGACAAATGCAAATAACGGGAATTGAAAGCTCTTTTTCATCTTCCCACCTCCCTTTCTCTCAGGGTATTGACTGGCTGCATCACTGTCCAGGTACCATCTCTGGTACTTGACTAAACTATTACCAAATCTTTTAATCCTTTGGATGTTTAAGCTCCTTCCCAAAGTCATTACAACATGCAAATCCCAGACTGGTTTTCCTTTTACACTACAATCTGCATTTCAGATCAAACTGTCAGCTGATCTCATGAGTTAATAAAAGGGTATGAAATGAATAGATTATTTTCATTTATTATGAATTCTTGATTGAGACCTGTCTGACTGAATTTGAGGTGACTGAAAACTGCTACCACTTTGAAAACCACCACGCTGTTTGCCATGTGAAGGCAAAGCCTACAAGATCCTTCAAGGCAAAGTTTATAATGTCGGGCTGATTACATTTCATCAAAACATCCTTCATCCAGGATGTCCTCTGACCACGCAGACTGGGACACTTGCAGGAGTATCCTCGCTGTCTTCCTGCCCACACAAAGTATTTTTTTTCCCCAAAGAAAGGTGTAAAGACAGAGGCCCTGAACCTAGGAGCTGGGAAGTATTCCTGCGTCCCACAGTTTAGATGTAAGCTGTCTAAGCCAGTTTGATATGTAATAGCAAGCCCAGAGTGAGTCACTGGCTAGTTTTGAAACAAAACTCTGACCAAGATTATATGGTTCAGAATAAGAAATAAAGGTCAGTGTTACTCCTGTTCATCACATTTACATTAGAGTGTATATGATACCTACACAGGGACACTGAGGTCATCAATGAGATTCAAATTCTAGCATGAAAGGCATAAATCCTTACCGCTTGACCTGAAGAAGCAACTCTATTGGATGCACTAATAACAGGCTTTTATAATTCACTAGGCCAGTCTTTGGAAGCAAACAAAATCACATGCACTGAATCAGAGAAACAAACAAGCAAGCTCTGCTGAGGCATTCACACTAGGCTCTGCAGACTCACAGGTCTTGCTCTGAAGATTCAGATTTAATGCAGAAATAACCATGCCCACTCTAAGGGACAGAACTTGGATCTTCATGGTTCCTTCAACGTTTAGGTCCTTTAGGAAATACTTGTTCTCCCTGGTCAGACAAGCACCCCACAGGAACTGTACATTCTGCCTTTCACAAGGTGGAATATATGAGGTTTTCAGAATCTACATGAAGAACAGCAGTAGGTGCTCTGCTCTTACAGCATCCCTCAGCACTGTTCTCATCCCAGGACTAAATCTGTTCTTAATTAGAGGTCACTTTTTGGCAGAAGTAATGGATTGTGCCCACTGAACCCCTTTGCCAGAATGCAGAGTTCCTGTGCAACATGTGGAGCCCATTTGCAGCAATGCTGATGCAGCCATGATAAATAGGTAATTCTTGATCAACACAGATGGGCCTCTGAAGATTTCTCTCCACAAAACTTCAGTGTTGGCCACTCTATCAATTAACCAGAAAGAGTTAACATAGTCTCCTTTCTGAAGAAGTGAGAGAATGCAAAACAGCTATTACCTTCTTTCTCAAGATGCACATCTGCTCAACTCAATGTTCTTGGAAGAACATGCTTTAATCTCTTGGTGGGTCTTACGACCTTATTACAGACTGAGCTATAACACCCTGGGCTATAAATTCTATGTCCTCCACTGGCAGAAACCACTGCTTCAGCAATCAAACCCTTGTTTTTATTCCCATTGCACATATTTTGTGTCTGTGAAGTGAACACAATGTAGAGATCAGACACTAATCCTGCAAGTTAAGAGACTTGAATTCCATTCTCCACTCTGCCACAAGTTTACCTTATGCAAGTTATGCTTGTTCCTTAGCCACTCTCGTCACTACTCCCATAAAAGTCAGCTTCGGTATCACAAAGCTGACAGCAAGCCTGCCCAGCACTCTAAACCCACACAGACAGACTGTGAATAACTGGAAAAATGACACTTTGAGTTCATTAAACATTGGTCAGAGCTGTTTAGCTCCCACCTTCTATATCTATGACCAAGGACAGATTTAAACTGACATAAACAGTTCTTCTGTTTTCTAGTATCATTTAACTTATGACACGTTAACATGTGCTTTACATGCGTGGCCCTACCTTAGCATGAATAAATCCATCAGCTTGATGACACAGGGAAGGGGAAGATGTCCACATGCAACCCGCTGCTTGCTCTTTAACAGTCACACATACCTGATATTTTAGGAACTCAACTGATTTCACATCCTTATTCTGGAAAAGATCTGTCTGTGTTTATTTATCACTACCATAAGTAATGTGTTGCTTTTCATTCCAGATCCTATTTATACAAGCATGAAAAACAGAGACACACATAAAGAAAGATTAGAAGTTCACATTTTTAAGTTATCTGAAGGTCTTATTACAACTGACAACTAAGAGCTGACACTCCATGTATCACGTTCTGTCAGGTTTTATTTTGTGTGTGCGCGTGTGTGTGTATGGGAGTGTGACTTCTCCTTTCTGGGCTTCTTTAATGTTAATTTTAAAAAGAGACTTGTATGCTGGAACAAACTTGAGAGGCAAGAACATGAACACAAACAGACAGTGTCCTTATAAACAATAAAGGCAACACCAGCAGGCACCATCCGCTGTAATTATCTTGACATGGTGCTGTGTGTCTGTCTCCCAGGGCTACTTAACATGACCTTTTTAATCACAGTGCCAAAGGCTTTCTCTTGCACTTCCCTGCTCCACTAGTACGATGCCATTCTGCCTCTACCCCACCCCACATTGCGTAACGTGGCTATTTCAGAACAGACTGGTCACAGACCACAGGAGACAACAGAAGATTATTTGGCACATCATTAGACAGAGACAGCACAGAACAATCTTCATTATTTCCTGCGAAGATCCCCACCCAAAGGCCTCAGAGTGCTTCACAAATACTCATTAATTAAACGTCAGAGGAGCCTCTAATAATAAAGGGATTATTTTGTACAGGTCCACAGAGCTGCCGGTATAATTCCTCTCCCAACGGGAGGCTACGCTTCACCTGGAAGGTGGAGTTCCCACTGGCAGGGTGGGAGCTGTGAGAGCAGGGGACAAGCTCAGCATTGCCTCCTCTGGCAAGTGGACTCCCTTTCTAAGGAGTGTGAATGACTTACAATCTTACAGCTTCCAGAGCAAAGTCCCGGTGGCCAAGGGCTTACACACGCCATTAATGGTAAAACAGCCAGCAAACAATGAAGAAATTACTGTTTAAGAATACCCTTACTGCCGAGAGTGATACAGCCTCCTAGCAATGACCCTCTTTTTTGTGTCTTGTTAGACACTTAACGTCAGGCTGCCTGTATATCTGTGGATAGGAAGATTTAACTAAAGCATAGATTTAAGAGTGAATAAAGCAGAAGAGGACTGACAGACTTGAAGTGATTAAATGTCTCCGCTTATTATTTCTTATTCTTTTTCCAGTCTGCTGATCTTTTTCTCATATTCCCAGGTTTAGAATTGAAAACAGGGTGGGACTTAACTGTTTCACTAGTGCTGTACAGCAAACAGCAGGCAAGGATTGATCTGCAAATTCAGCTTACCCTTTCCTTCTCCCTTTTCCTCCAAACACATTGATTCTTAATGCCGTTGTATTTCATTACAAAGTAATTTAATTTGTTTTCTGTGGCCACCTCTAGGATTCTTTCAGCCTTGCTTCTTTTTCACTTATCTGTCTTCACCTGAATAGCATGGATTTGAAACATTATTCTCCAGATAATTTAGTTTGTATGCTATTTTCTGCTCATGTATTTAACCTTTTATTATATCTGAGCCCTGACTGGCATTTATAATATTTTCAATACATTTTCATATGTTAATTAAGATGTGAGGGATTTCTTTTCACTTTTCTAGGCAGCACAGAAGTGGCCCTGGAATTAGATATGATGAATGGCACACAAGAGTATGACCTCAGGAAGCTAAAGATGCCAATAACAAAGATCCTGTTTTCAGATAATACTCCTTCTACATCTGTAAATATCTGCATCTTCTTTCATATTTCCAAAGAGCTACGTCCACTATGCAAAGGACACTGTGATACTTTAAAAGTGCTTAGGTTCATTCATGTCAGCATTCTTTACAAAGTGTTTAAAATCTTTTCATCCTCCTCACAGCTTTCCTGAACTCTGGCCCAAGGTACCTGGAAAAGATCACTTTTTTGGATCCTGACTCCCAGAGACTATTTAAAGGCATGGCAATTGCCTTACAATCCATCTGATAGACTTACTCATCCATCGTGCTATGGGAAGCAAGAAAAGTGCCTGAAGTCCTGCCAGAGGACCTAATAACTCTAACTCTGGCTCTCATGATGTTAGAGTGGAACTAGCAACGTCCAGAGTAAGGTATGCAAGTAACCTGTATGCAGGGGGTATAGTCAATTTAGCAGCTACTTGCTGAATATGGAGTTTAGGTGTAAAGGAAGCATAAACGACTACCATATATAAACATCTTCAAACTAAAATACAAAGCTAGCTTTTCAACATGGGTTTTCCCTGTTATCTAAAAAAAAAAAAAAAGAAAAACAAATTACAAAAAAAGAACAATGCAAAAGAGATTTGCAAAATAAAATCTACTCTTGACCAGAAAGAAAGTGATAAAAATATCTTTATGTGTACTTTTCAGGACTGCAAAAGGTAATTGAAAATCAAATTAATAGAACTTTCTAATAACTCAAAGACTGAAGTAGATGAGTGATTTCAGTAATGTATTTTCAACTCTTTTTTCCTCATTCTCTGTTTGTGCATTATCCTTGAGGAAATCACTATTTTCTTGAGCATGTTGTTCATTTAAAATTACTGCTCCATTATAGTCCTTGCATGTATCCCATATTATGTTTTTGTTCCTGCATTGGATGAATACCAGTCTTGGAATCATATTATTTTCTCTCCCCAAAAAGTTCATTAATGTTTATTTAATTAATAGGGTCTTCAGAAATATTCCTTCTTTAGTTTTTTAAGCTACCTATTTTTTAAGAGGAAAGCAAATCCAAATGGACTATCTGATCAAATTCACTTAAATTATTAATTTATTTTCCTGGAATTCACATTTTTTCAAGCTTTCCAAAAATATTTTATTGCACTAAAAGGAGTAAGCAGTGCATTTTTTAATGTTTCACAGGCAAAACATTGGTATCAAATGATTTCATTGAAATTGGTGTTATTCAGTGATATTGAATGTTTGTTAGTCTAGAATACAGTGTATAGTGTAGTGCACCCTATACTTGAAGATGGTTTCAAGTGATACCTATACAATTTTGTGAAGATCCCTGAAATCATCTCATGTAGGTTACAAAAGCAGTCAAGGTGAACTATTGTTTCCTTATCTGCTATCTTTAATCCAGGAACAGAAATGCGATTGTAACGGAGTGGCTTATTTCTTTCAGTTCAATCCTTTTAGCATCTTCCTTGCTAACTATGTCTTGCTATTTCATCATGGTCAGTGGTATTTTTTCACTGTGTAAAGCTGGTCTGAGTGGTACTTTACATCAAGTGGCATCTCTATGCTGCGATAGAGCTGTGGCTGAGAATTCTCATTTGTGAAAATCTTTCAGATTTCTGAGTGTGTCCTTGTTCATACCTGAAATGAAATCTTTCATAAGTCATTGGTTGTTGTTTGTTTGCTTTTTAAAAACAGGGAAGTTGTATCAAAGTTTCTAGTTCTAATTAGAAAGCTTCAGGTCTGATTCGAGAAGGGTTGTCAAAATGTCCAGAGATGGATCACCTAATAGCTAACACGCCCTGCTGAGGATGTGAGATCAATTCCAGACCTTCTTCTTCCTGAATCAAAGCAGCATTAAATCTAGTTAACATTTGAAACTGGGTTCCTTGTATCTCATACATATTTTTAACTGCCAGATGCAGAGCAGGCAATTCAGTTTTTAATAAGAATAATTTTACTGAAGTTTATTCAGGTAAAAGCAAAATACGAGACCAACCAGACACTGCACTCAAGCAGAGCATCTAGGAACTATGGTATTGCACGGCTTCCGTTCCCTGAGTAAAGAAAGATATATGGCATCTTCTACAAGATGCTGGAGAAGTCACACATTTGGGAGCTCTGTAAAACACAGCCAAAATCTACTTGTCATTTTCAGAGTGATAGATCTGGATCAGACAGGATGAGAATTCACTGTTTTCAGAGGTCTTGTGTGAAGATCTGAGCATCTCTCTTTTCCTTGCTCGCTCCCTTTTTGTCTCCTAAAAAAGGGCAAAAAATCTTTGATGTTTGGCTTCAAAATGGAAATGAAACTTCAGAAATAGCTAAGAAAGGGAAGAGAACTTAGACTGTAGGTCACTCTATGGATCTTCTTTTAGCGAAAAAAAACCCAGAAAGCTCAAAAAGGAACATGTTTACCCTTTTGGCACTAGTGTGATGTGTGTTTTGGGGCTAGTAAAGAACACTGTCTTCTTCCAGAGATCAGTTTTGAGTCCTGGCATAAATCATCCAATTTACCTCAGGTTGAGTTAATGATTGGGGTTTTTTTTTGTCTAAGTGAACAGCAACATGAATGTGTCGATCTTCATTTGGAAAGCAAAATTCCACTTTCTCCCTGATTGCTTTAATACTTCTCCCTCTGCTGGCCCTCGCTCAGCTTTCAGCAGTATCTTCTCTTTTTATCCTGTGTGCACCAGCCATTGGAAGAGCTGCTCTCTATCTGGGGAGAACTGTTAAAAGCATGAACTTCTTTGCACAGCTGTGTGGTCAGAGCTGCAAGATGGTTCATAAATCTCCAAAGCAGACACACGCAGGCTATTGCTTTAGTACAAAGTCCTGTAAAAAATAGCGTGTGGCAGAACAGCCACAGGGAGGCACAAATAGTACCCAGAGGATCTGCAGCGTAACAAGTTTAAGTAAAAAAGGTCATGCCGATTCAAGCAAGGTGCGTAAACCTCTCTTACAAAGTAACAAGCTGGGCTTTTGAGTCTCCTGGTGTTTCATGATGATTTGACTGGTAATGGTCAGAAATGTTTCAAAAAAATCAACTTCTGTCAGAAAAATGCCAGTCTATTGAAAGTGAAATGTTTTGCAGAAATGTGCCAATTTTAACAAGTCTGCTTACAAAACTCACCAGTTCTCTGCCTCTTCTCTTCTTAACTCATCCACCCAGCTTCTCAGATGCTCTGTGAAGGACTGCCACACAGCTCAGATCCCCAGGGCTTTTAAACTTCCGGGATATCTGCCTCTCAGAATTGCTGCCCACCTTTTATGCTCAGGAAACTTGTTTTCGTCAGCAGTGAGAAGAATTTATTGGACAGGGTTTCCAGTCTTGCTACCACAGTGTTCACAGCCCAAGTCTGGGATGGGCTCCTGGTCACCCTGCAAGCCACCATCCAGAACGAAGTGCGAGGAACCCAGTGTTTCCATTGCTCAGCGTGGCTACTGGCCTAGGGCTAGTCACCTCACATGGTCCTGCCATGTGACCGCTGCAGCTTGGGGAGCCAATTAGCCAGAAAGTACAGTAGTCATCTGTCCCTGTAACTTTATGTTGGAGCACTATGAATTTGGACAGAAATAGCCCCACTTTCAGTCAGTAGGTTTCAAGAATTCAGAGAAGCAGATTTTATTTTAGGAATATCAATTTGGAACATTTCTGAAAAAATACTTTGGAATTTGATTTTAGCAAACATCTTTAAATTTCGGTCTCTCTTTCTGAAGATGAAAAGGTTTCAGATAATGTAAAATTTATGAAGAATGAGAATGTATTTGTCTGACCTACTATAGTCTTTTCTAAAGGGATAGCTCAATAGGTTGTAGAAATAATGAGTTACTTTACTGTTTTATTGCTACCTCCCAGCCCACTGCCAGTTGCTAAGGGAATGAAAACTCATATCAGCCTTAAAGAGAATGAATGAATGCAAATAAATACTCCTACTACAAACAGAAGACCTGGATCTTTTCCCCTTACATCAGTGAGACTGTCCTAGGCCAGTCCTCAGCCACTGACCACACAAAATGAAGGTGTGACTTGCATCCATTCCCAGGGAAATACAGTGGTGGTAACAGACAGGAATTTCAAGAAGGGAAAAGTGGTCACTTTTACTCATGAAAGCTACTCTCCACTTTGTATTGGGTCTGGCTGAGATGGAGGTAATTTTCCCCATAGCAGCCCTCATAGTGCTGTGCTCCGTATTGGTAGCTAGAAAGGTGTTGATAACACACCAGTGTTTTGGCTACTGCTGAGCAGTGCTCACACAGCATCAAGGCTGTCTCTCCAACATTCCCCCCCTTCAGCAGTAGGCTGGGGGCGGGTAAGGTCTTGGGAGGGGACATAGCCAGGACAGCTGACCCAAACTGACCAAAGGGATATTCCATACCATATAACATCTGCTCAGCCATAAAAGCTAGGAGAAGGAGGAAGAAGGGGGGGCTTTCATTATTCACATTTGTCTTCCGGAGCAACCACTATGCGTATTGAAGCCCTCCTTCTCGGGAAGTGGCCGGGTGTCACCTGCTGATAGGAAGTAGAGAATATAATCTTTTATTTTCCTTTGCTCTCACGTGCGACCTTTGCTTTTGCTTTATTAAACTGTCCTTATCTCGACCCATGAGCCTTTCATTCTATTTTCTCTCCCCTGTCCAGCTGAGGAAGGGGAGCGATAGAGCAGCTTTAGTGGGCACCTGGCATCCAGCCAGGGTCAACCCACCACAGTCCTTTTTGGCTCCCAACAGGGGGCTCGATTCCACCCCTCGTTGCTGTGAATCACATATTTAAGAATTATCATTAAAATCCACATTCATCACACAATCTTCACAATCTTCACAAACGTCACTCACATCAACAAAAAAGAATTTCCCACACCAAAATCAAAATAATGTCATCACAATACCAAATGAAAGTGGACAATTTACAGACAATCCACCCCTCATCCCTTCACCACAATTATGATAACCTGAATTCCCCACAATCATTCTGCTCTCTAACATTGTTCAGTCCATATTTTGCCCATTATCTCTCCCAATTACTAACCTTATCTCGAATTCCTCATGTCAGGCACCAAAAAGAACCGTGGTGGGTTGACCTTGGCTGAATGCCAGGTGCCCACCAAAGCCGCTCTATCACTCCCTCTCCTAAACTGGACAAGGGAGAGAAAATATAATGAAAGGCTTGTGGGTCGAGATAAGGACAGGGAGAGATCACTCACCAATTACCATCATGGGCAAAACAGACGCCACATGGGGAAATTAGTTTAATTTATTACCAATCAAATCAGAGTAGGGTAATGAGAAATAAAACTAAATCTCAAAAACACCTTCCCCCCACCCCTCCCTTCTTCTTGGGCTTAACTTTACTCCCGAGTTCTCTACCTCCTCCCCACCAGCGGCACAGGGGGATGGGGAATAGGGGTTGTGGTCAGTTCGTCACACACTGTTTCTGCTGCTCCTTCCTCCTCAGGGGGATGACTCTTCACACTCTTCCCCTGCTCCAGCATGGGGTCCCTCCCATGGGAAACAGTCCTCCATGAACTTCTCCAGCGTGAGTCCTTCTCACGGGCTACCTCTCTTCATGAACTGCTCCAGCGTGGGTCCCTTCCACGGGGTGCAGTCCTTCAGGAACAGACTGCTCCAGTGTGGGTCCCTTCCATGGGGTCACAAGTCCTGCCAGCAAACCTGCTCCAGCATGGGCTCCTCTCTCTCTACAGGGCCACAGGTCCTGCCAGGAGCCTGCTCTAGCACGGGCTTCCCACAGGGTCACAGCCTCCTTCAGGCATCCACCTGCTCTGGCATGGGGTCCTTCACGGGCTGCAGGTGGACATCTGCTCCACTGTTCACCTCCATGGGCTGCAGGGGGACAGCCTGCCTCACCATGGTCTTCACCACAGGCTGCAGGGGAATCTCTGCTCTGGTGCCTGGAGCACCTCCTCCCCCTCCTTCTTCACTGACCTTGGTGTCTGCAGAGTTGTTTCTCTCACATATTCTCTCTCCTCTCTCCGGCTGCAGTTTGTTGCGCAGGTTTTTTCCCCTTCTTAAATACGTTATCCCAGAGGCGCTACCACTGTCACTGATGGGCTCGGCCTTGGCCAGCGGCGGGTTCATCTTGGAGCCAGCTGGCATTGGCTCTATCGGACATAAGGGAAGCTTCTAGCAGCTTCTCACAGAAGCCACCCCTGTAGCCCTCCCGCTACCAAAACCTTGCCACACAAACCCAATACAACTTGAACAAGCCTCGTGCAGTAAAAGTTGAAAGTGGACAGGAAACACGATCTTCAACTCTGCCACAGATCACTCATCCTTCTTAAAACTGCATGCATGCCTCACAGTAGCCCCTGCATCATACATATTGCAAAGTTTGTGCTTCCAATGGCAAAGCAAGACAAAGAGCAGTCAAGTGTTCACAGGAAGTCACTTAGAACGATTTGGAAAGTGTCTGGACTAAACCAAACACCTGGAGAGTTTCTGGTTTCATTTCTGACTACATTGCATTATTTTACTTTACTTTTATAAATGCTAACCCTTGAGGAAAAGGCATACTGATTCTACAACCATGCATATATATCACCACTGAATCCCCTTTCTTCCCCCACCAATAATCACTCCCCAAAGTCTCTGAATCATTCACTATGTCTGAATTTCAGATTTAGGTTTCAGGACATGGAATAGAGTGTGAGCCATTTATAAGTACTGAGGGAACACAGTGCAGATATTGATTATCTATTATGGTTCTGCAACATTCTGCTGGATTCAAATCAAGGACACAGAAATGGGTTTGGCTGAAATAAGATTTCTTGCTTTTCCCTTTTATCTTTTTCCTAGCTAGCAAAGCTCTGCTCCCCAAATTACTTTGCATTAGCTGCTTCCCTCACAGTCTTTCATTGTGCTCAACTTCAGCACAGTCTTGGTATTTTCAGGTTTAATTTGCAAAAATACAGAGGGAAGCTCTGTCAGGAAGAACCGCATTAGGCTAAAGATGAGTAGAAAACCCAGATGAAAAGAATCTGTCAAAAAATGCTTAAAATGTCAATGACATTTTTGTCAACATTGTGAATTGTTGTCTCCAGAAAAGGATTTTTTCTTTCCAGAGATAGATTTTTTTTGACCAGATAAAATTCTGACATTTGGAGTAGCTATATTTAAGTAAGTACACTGTCCACACGGTATTTGAATAGAGGTTCTTTCTATCCCTGGAACCTCTTCAGACCTAGAGCATGGCTCTGAATGCCACAGCTTGAACCTCTCTCCGCATACCTGAAAAACTGACGTCATTCTCACCATCATTATACATGATTTTGTAACTGACAGGCAACAGCTCTGTTTTATTTCAAAGCACATTATTATTACTTGAAACTTGGAGCCTTCACAGTTTTGTCACTTGTGAGAGATGCCAAAGGATATTACAACAGTTATGCATTGATAACTATCATTCAAATGTTCGGCAACAACCAAGCCCATTATGGCAATGTGTGGGAACACAGTCTCTGCCTAAGTGTACAGTCCATATAAGAAAGACAAACTGAACCAGAAACTTCAGTTGTGAATTCCCTACATAAAAACGTCTATGAAATAAAGCAAGCAGCTCCTTCCCACAAACAGAATACAAGTATTTCACCAGCGGTTTTGAGGGATTTTTAAGTAAAGTTTGTATTGCCACAGAGCAGTAAACATGACGATGGTGACATATGTATTATACATATGGTCTTAATGCTAGCAGTTTCATTATTTATTAATTTCTCATATGGTCATACAGCAGAACGCCATATCATTTCTTCTTCTACCTTGCCACTAAAGGTGAAGGTGCCCTAATGGAATTGACTTGTTCAGTCAGGTGGCAAAATGTTAATTAGTTTTCAGAAAAGATTAATCCATTGAATTCTAAGTGAGCGAATTTATTCCAGGGTACCGAAAAAACTGACCGTGATATGCTTTGAATTAGCAAGCCATGTTTTTGGAAAACTCCACAAAGTAATATTATGATTTCCTGGGCATATTGTTCCACATGTCTCCCAATAGTTAAAAGGTTAGAACACATGGAAGTATCACAGGGAGAAAAGGATCAGATGCTACTGTTTTGGTGCAATTTGAGTAGAATCCACATTTGTACAGCTAATTATCATCAAAATCTAATCAAACAGTTTTCCTGAACTCCTAGTCTCTGTCATGGTGGTGTTTCTGCTGACCACAGCTTAAAAGAAATTAAAAACAATTATCTGCCTTAGAGAATGGAGCTACAAAGATGAAATGAATACAGAAAAAAGAAAAGTTGATAGCAATTAATAAAACTCAGATATTAGCAATTACAGAAAATTGATAGGGGGAGGAGAAGCATATCAAGGGAATAATCTGTAGCCTGAGAAATTTAGCAGATAAGAAAGAGCTTTTAGCAACAAAAAGAACATGAAGGTGGTCCTGGCTTATTCATGCACAAAAAAAATCTATTGATAAAAAGGTGCAAGGAACATAAGCATTCAGTAAATATTTCTGTTCTCTGCTTGGAAAAAAACAGGTAATGTGTTCTCAGCACCTGATGGTCTTTCAATACCTTCCTTTCTGCCAGCAATGCAAGAGGATGTAAAGAAAGACAGCTACTACTACTAAATATATTTAAATCAGCAGACCTATATAGTTAGTATGCACAGATTTTGAAAACTAAGAAGTTCTCTCTGACATAAATGTTGATTTTCAATGAATCTTGGAAAATCAGCAGATTTCCAGAGGATACTTAAACAAAGTGACCTGTGTCATTGTCGGTCTGACACTGATCACAAACACAGCCTGACAGAAGACTGATACAGGTCTAGATTAAAACAGAATTAGAGGGAAATATAATTAACTCCAAGCAATGTGGGCTTATAAAAAGCAGAACCTGTCAAGATAACATCAGAACTTACTTTGAAAAAATTAAAAACACATAAATAGTGTAGACAAGATGTATTTCAATTTGATTTCAAAAGGTATGGTATGACATGGAAGTTTTAAAATCAAATTACTGCTATATAAAATCAAGAAGGTATATATTATAGGAATTAAGAATTGGCTAATTGGCAAGCTCCAAAAGGTACTTGTGAATTACATTTCTGTAAAAGACCAGCAATCGGTGCCATCCAGTCAGGACTCATTCTTTTTCCTAAGTTAGCTGGCTGATGTAGTTGCAGACTCTGAAAGTTTTATGACTATGGAGATGGCAGTAAACTGAGGGAAGAACCATTTTATACGTACCCTATTCCTTATAAGTTTTCCTTAAGCATTTTTTGCCGGCCACTGTTGGAGATGAGGCATGCACTAATATAGTAATTTTTTTTTTTCAACTGGTGGCTCAGAAGTAAACATAAAATTATTAATCTTCAGGTTTTCAGACAACACAAATGTCAGGGAAGTGAAATAAAAGTGAATAAAATGGCTAATTAGACCATTGTACATATAAACAGGTCAAGTAGCAGTAGAGCAGTTGCATTGCCTCTATCTACACTAAGCAGCCTTATAGCACTGCCTGCAAGACCATGTTCAGGGTCTGACAATGGTTACAGAAATGAAAACATACCCTTCTAAAAGAGATGCCAAGAGCTCATCAAAAAGAAGGTTTACTGCATAGCAGTCTGTAAGTATCTCCTTACATCAGAAAAAGGGACTACAGGGCAAGAGGGACTATGTAACTCTAAAGTGTATTTTAGACAGTAAGTTATCTAAATACAGGTTAAATTTTATTGGGGCTGTTGTAGAGTCCCCACCTCTGGCATTTTTTTAATTAATATCATACAAATTATGCTTGTTTTCTTAAACTTTGTGTCATGATTCCCCAAGACATTATAGAAAACTGAGAGACGTTTAAGAAAGAAATGTTAGAAAAGGCTTATGAAGTATTTAAGCTTAAGAAATTCTACCTATTTCCATAGGGGGTTGCATGAAGACTGATGATCAAAAAGGGAGTTAAACTTTCAAAACATTCGGGAAATAAACAATTAACTCCAGAAATCCTCAAGGCCTATTACAGGCAAAAGATCAGGTGAGATAATCATAATGTCCTTTCAGTTCTTGTAATTTATTTATCAATTAATTAGACCTATGTAAGTGGGGATTTGATTGCTCCAAAGCACCAAGCTGGAAGCTTAATTTAACTGGTCTGCATGGACTTATTGTACCAGACGTACACGAAATTGAACTTAGAGATTTAAATATATGTTAGTGACCCAGCAGTCAGGTCAACAAAAGGGCAGGGAAGTAATAAGACAGCTATGATATAGACATTTTTGCAGGTATGAGTCAGGATTTATGCCAACTGAGGATCTGCCACTCAGTTTCAAGCCTGCTGCTGTCATAAATATGGTAGAGGTTGTAACATAATTAAGAATGTCTTCTGCAAGTTTAAAGTGCTCTCTAATGTTTATCTAAGTCTTTTGGACTGCATTCTAGCCCCTGTGTGGCTGCAGAAAGTAGCAATGTTCTTTGAAATGGTTCATTATAACATCATCAGTTTAGCAGCAATGGCTCAAATATGTATGGTGGCACTGGGAATACATATTTAGTCTAATCATTCAGTAAGAAGGAAAGAGACAATGGATAGTTTTTTTTTCTGGAGGATGAAGAACACAGAGAGCAAGTATTAATTTTAATAATTCAACATTTGTTTTACTATTTCTTAAATAACTAGTTAGTATTTATATTACTATGTATTACCATCTAATCTGCAAGGGCTACTCAGTCCTCTGTTCTTCATGCCATAGCAAGCAATGGCTCCCACTGCTCCTTTAAACTAAGTTTATTTTAGTAAAACAAGCATGGGAGAGAAAATGCTCAGTCTCCCATTATCTTGGCCATCTGTGTGTTTTCCTCATGGCATCTCTCCAAATGCTTTAAAAAAATGCCAGGTAAAGCATTAATGGCTAATGAAAACACAAAATAGACCCTGCTCCCCTATGCTTTATCTTCTCCTTGACCTTCTCTTTTTCTCTTTCTCCAAAAAATGAAGTACAGAATAATTTACCTGATTAAATGCCATGTGACCATCCACACTGCTAAATCTGCTCAAGACTGAAAGCAACCAGAAATAAAATCCTAATGTCTGTTTTTCCTACCAAAAAACATGTTTGTCTTGCTTCCAGATGGACACAAATCTACAGGTAATCCCTCCTGTTCCATGGTGGTGAGGTTAGCAAGGATGACCAGGCGGAGAGTGCCTGGAGGACAGCAGCCTGGCTGGGCTTGTAAGGATTCTTGCATTGGAGCAGGAATCCAATCTACAAGGAAGATGGCTTTCAATATTCCCATTTCTGGAAAAAGGGGGGTAAAGGAGACTTTAGACTTGCCCCTCTTCAGCTTTTCCCATTAGGCCTCACCTCCGCCCTGGGTTCTTTACACAACCTGGAAGAATAGGATGAGCCCTCACTCCTCTCCAGCAGATCCCTACAGACTTCAATTTGTCCTTAGGGTGCAGAGGCAAGCTGCAAGCCACTTCCTTTTCCTCTGGAAACAGGGCAAATGTTTGTATCATTCCTGGCTCACATCCATCTGTTTAATAGTCAAGTAAGGCAGTATCTCCTCCAGGTGCAGTGCCTCATACTGAACACAGACCTAATATCCAACGTTTGCATGTACATACTGCTGCTGTAAAGGCACATGGTACTTCACAGGTGGAAAAAAGCCCCCTGAAAGGATCTGGCCAGATGCAAGACAAACTGCAATGCAAGACAAACTGCAGTGCAAGTCACTTCCTCTACTAGAGGGGCTTTTAACACTCACTAGCCATCAGTATCTGGACTAATAAAATTAAAAGAAAGGAATACTGGTGCAGAGTGATCCACCCTGGATGTGAACAGACCTGGCTATGCCTGCTGGAGATGTGTGCTAAACCTCCGGCTAGCATGCTACACACTTCCAAAGAGATGGTTTCAAATGACACTTTTTCCCTCCTTATCTTCCTCAGTATGTTTATTCACCTCCTTTTGAAGTCTATGGAGAGTTTTGCCCTCAGCTGATGGAGGTCAGGTTAAGGGCTTTGCCTGGATGATCCTTGGGAGCAAGAACCTCATCTTCCTGTCTGCCTATAAAAGATCACGCACATGGGGTTGCCCACAGAAGTGCTAGATCAGAGTTCAGTTGAACTGGTTTTCACTAGTATCATAGGCTCTGATGTTTTCCAAATGTAAGGATTTGCACTTGTAGGCTTATTTTTAGAAACAAAGAACAGTAAACAGTATGTTTTTAGTATGGGTGTCCTTTTATAAATACTTGATGATCGCAAGCTTCTCACGGAGCTGTTACTTCTTCTTTACCTCATTTTATCTGAGTGGGGCTTCCCTCCACCACTGCCCCTGTGGTGACAAAAATGAATTTGCCATTGCACTTGAGTAAAATCATGGTTAGTTTTGCTGTGGTCATTCTGCAATGATTTATCATTCTGTAGACAACCCTTGTCCTGCAACTATCATAAAATCAGATGAAAATTAAAAAAAGGAAATATTCCAATCATATAGGACAGATCAAGAAGGATTTAACCACATCTGAAGCAACCAGTTTGTTGAAGGCAAACAGCATGTTGGAATGTGTAGAATTTAGCACATTTCTCATTTTTACTCTAATTTTTTATGTTTTGAAATCACTGACATACCTTAATTTGATATTAAAAATCTATTTGGAGAATAGGAACACAAAATTTTGTTTTGAGGTTAACATTACTCTATTAAAAAAAAAAAGAGAAAAAAAATTATAAAATGTTTCCTGACCAGATTTAAATTTTTCAAGCTTCCCAAATTGAAATAGAGAAGCACACAGTCCAGATTCTCCTCGGATAATCCTATGACTCTTCTTCCCTCTTGCATGTGGATTTATTATCATGTGGCATTGACTTTTATGGGATGGTAATGTTATTGCTTTGATTTAGATTCTTTCCAAATACCATAGTCTATTAAAAGCATCAGTTCATCAAAGTCCACAGTATTAATTTACCAGGAATATCCCCACAGGATTTTTAAAAATAATTTTATATTATGAAATCATGCTTCAAACTGAACTAACAGAAATCTAATTATAAATGGGAGCACAGTGCTAATTAAACCACCCACTCCAGTATTAAGGCCCACTTGGGGGTATTCACATTGGTAAATTGCCAATTTAAGCTAAATTGCAGGATATAATATCCAAGTATTGGCTAGCCCTACACTTCTGCTCCTCTCTCCCCTTTGGCCTGCTCCATAATAATAACGTGTAGAAGGCAAGAAATCCAATGATTTTTCAACTCTTGAAATATTTTTCTGTGAATAACAACAGCTATTGTAGTAGCAAGGGTAAATCTAAAACATGAGAGTTCCCAAGCCTGACTCTTCACATGGTTAAAAGTAACCTGACATGCTCTCTAACATGCCTGGCCTGTCCCAGATGCTGTCCCAGATCATCTTCTTTGTCCAAGCCATGCTGAAGGACTGAGGAAGGCAGCTGTGTGCTAATCCATGCTCAGAGCTTTGCCATTTCCCAGCAGAGAGTCTCATTTCAGGAGGAAGGGGCCATCAATGCACAGTGGCCCCAGCCACAGCACTGATATGGCCCACGTAGCTTCTCTGCCTTGAGTCTTCATGATAGAGTGTAGGTTCTCCAGTAGAACAGCCGTAACAAACCTCCGGTCAGTCCTGTCTGATCTACAGGCTCTGAGAGTACAAAAGCCAAGTGCCATTTGAGCCAGGTAGCCTTGATCTTGTTTTCTGTCATTTAGACTGAAGGTCACCTACATGACAAGCAGCCTGTGTATGATAAAATCACTTGCTCTGCTCTGATACTTTGTTCAGAGGGAGAGAGAGATACGTTAAAATGAATACTCAGAGCATTCATTTTAATGAGAAGGGAGATGATTCAATTCCCAGTAAGCCATTACTCTGCTGAGAGATACCAAAAAAGTGACACGACTTACTCAAGGATTTGATTTCAGAGTAAGGATAGTGGCACGTTTCTTTTGCTCTGAGAGAAAGGTAACTAGGCCATAGATGCCTTACCACTCTGATTAGACAGAGAGAAGGATGGATGGAGAAGCGTCATGGCAATCAGCCTTTACTAAGTAGTGATAACTTGGGGTCTAGGACAAAATAAGGATAGAAGGCGAAATCTATGCATGACCTCTGTTATCTTTCCAAGAAAACTTGTTTTCTATTTATTACACTGAAGTGATTGGCCTCTTAGATACCACCTGGGTGTTACCGTCAAACACTAACGGGAATTTCACCACTTTAGTGGACAGATCCATAGTCAAGCTGGGACCTTTCTGACCCACTAGCAATGTCTCCTTCCAATCATGTACGTCTGGAGAGATCCCATGGGGAACTTTGAAAGGTTTGTGTGATGTATCAGTAGAAAGACACACAGGACTATGATTTCATATAATAACTTACCAACTAAATGGTGTCAAGCTTGTTCACAATTTGGCTGACAAATCTCTGAAGATAGCCTAGGGAAGGAAGTAGCACTAGCACTTTGCAGATAGAAAGTCCAATACACAGAGAGTAGTGAAGCATTGCTTAGTGCACCGGGGCTCTAACCCAGCAAGAGGAAGGCTGTGTGACTGATTACTTGTGGTCATTAAAACACGAAAGTGTTGACCAGAGCAAACATATTTCCCCAACAGGAAAAAGAACCCTGTATGGGAAAAGAAAATTTCTTCTATATATAATACTATTTTTGTTTTTTCTGTTAGATGTGGTAGTCATCACTTTTTCCTATGTATTTGTGTACCCTTTTTATCTCCTATGCCGTTCTATGTATTAATTGCCATAATTTTTACCAGGTTTTTGTCTTGCATGGAAAAAATTCCATTTCTTCTTCGTGAAGCTCTATTGTTTTGAAAGATGCTGTGTTCTCACATGCCTGCAATGGAATTCCTAGGTGACATGAAGCACAAATAGGCATGTCTGGCCATACCTTATAGAATTAGATTTGCTTGATGCTAAGAGCTGGTTCTCAGTTTCTTACAGTTTTTCTGAACTTTGACAGTCCAGGCTGAGATTTGTTAGCCTGAACATTTGTCCTAAGCTTTATCAGTGACCTAGAGGACATGGGGAGCACACCATCGTGAAGTTTGCAGGTGACACCAAGTTGGTGGGAACAGTCAATATGCATGAGGGCAGAACTGCCATTCAAAGGGACCTAGACAGTCTGGAGGAATGGCCAGACAGGAAATTCCACAAGGACAAATGCGAAGTCTTGCAATGGGGAAGGAAAAGCCTCTGTAGTGGTACAGGCTGGGACTGATGGGCTGGGGAGCAGCTCTGCAGAAAAGGATCTGGGTATCCAGGCAGAGAGTAAGCTGGGTTTGAAGCAGCAGTGTGCCTTGGCAGCAAAGACGACGAACAGTATCCTGGGCTGTATTAACAGAAGGTTAATAGTTAATAAGAAGTTAACCTCCAGACAGGAGGCTGGAGGAAGTGATTTTTCCGCCTTACTTGTCAATCATTAGATTGTATCTAGACTACTGCATCCAGTTTTGGGCCCCCAGTACAGGACAGATATCAACAAACTGAAGCAAGTTCACTGGGGTCACCAAGATGTTCAGGAGCAGGAGCACTCGTCCTGTGAGGAGAGACTGAGGAAAGGGGGCTTGTTCAGCCTGGAGAAGACATGACTTTGTGGGCAGGTAACAGCAGCCTCCTAGTACCTATGAGGAGGTTATCAAGAAGAGAGCCAACCTTTTCACAGTGGTGCATGGTGAGAGGATGAGAGACAATAGGTACAGATTGAAACAAGAGAGATCCAGACTGGATATAAGGAAAAGCTTTGCACCATGAGGGCAGCCAACCAGAGAAGAGGTTATGTAGTCTCTGTCCTTGGAGATGTTCAAGACCACATTGAATAAAACCCTGAGAAAACCAGCCTGATCTAATGGCTGACTCTCATTTGAGCAGGAGGTCGGACTAGAGATCTCCTGAAGTCCCTTCTAACCTGAATTCCATGATTATAAGATCATTATTTAAAGTTTCAATCAGGAGAGTTCAACCATTTCTAAGAAGGCATTTTTAGACACATTAGGATACTTCTTGTAGAATATTGTTTTAGAAACTCTAGTTCCCCAGGGTCTAGAAAGGAGACTTCTTTCACATTTTCATTTGAAGTTACCTCTGTGTTGGGAATGTTACTTTTGCTGTTCCATTAAAACCCATTCAAGCCAGAAAACTTTGTAAACCTCTTCTCAGCAACAAAGCAGTGGGAACAGGTTAGAAGCTGCCAAGAAAGCTACCTGAAAATGTCCTTCTCTCTTTGCACTGATTGCATAGGAAGACTAGCATTGAGATTCACTTCGTCTACCTTTAGAAGTCTCCAGTGTAGGTGTTCACTTCTGAGCTAGTCAGCCCATGCTCCTTTTATAGCACAGTGTAGGAGTTAACAGCTGGTTAGCTGAGTCCTGCCCTGGATGACTAGCCTAGACACAGAACTTTTAGAAGATTTAAATTAAATGAGATGAATCTCATGACTAACAAGCAGCTATCTAGTCTGTATTTGCTTTTTTCCTCATTTCCCCCCTCCCCATTATGTGACCAGAAAGCAGTATTATATTACTTCATCAGGTGGTTTTCTGTAGTTTAATCTTGGTTTGAGTCTATTATTATTCCTACTTCATAGGTGGGGGACTGCACCACCTGCAATAACAGATACCCACAGACATATTTGTCTAAAGACACTCCATCTCCAAATCCCTGTCCTTAGTCTTGTTGGTTTGAATTGGTTTGATGTAACCTTACAGGAGACCTTCATTGTCTATGGTCATGAAATATGGTTTCCGCAAATTTTCACTAAAGCAGTGCTTGACATATAATGCATTGCACTTCTCTCTTTAACTTTATTTACCCACTAATCACAAAATGTTCCACAAATGATGGTCAGCAGGTTTATCCCCATTTATCAACAGATAAACTGAGACACTAAGAGTTTAGTGTGTGGCTTGTAGAAGGGTTCAAATTGTCATGATCATGCTCTTATGTGAATTGACTTCAGAATTTTTTCTCAGCTGAGAAAGAAATTGCACTTGGAATACTGGAGAGTGATCCTGGAGGCTAATTCATTTTGTAATGAAAAGGTAGAAATAAAATGTAGGAGGAGAACTGAATAATAATTAAGTATCTTTTTCTTCCAGAAAAAGAATGAATCTTCAGAAAGTTGCAGGGAGGATCCAATGGGAAGTGAATGGCATGACTGATCCTACAACGCATGCAGTGTTAGTGAAATAGTCACAACCCACTGCATATGCCTTTTTCTCTCAGTCCTCTGAGCTGGTTTCTTCTCTGTCACACATCTGCGTGAAAACCATAAGTCAGATCCTTGCTCTGATGCTTTTAGAACAGATATGTCTCTGACCACATTGCTGCAAAAAGATGAATCTTACAAATAGGTAAAAACACAGATATGGCTCCTTAAATTACAGCTTGCTGAAGTCTTCTACTGAAGCTTACTGAGTTTGTCCAAAGCAATCTTACACTTGCTTCCTACCGTGTTGCGGTTAATTTTCCTGTGAGCCTAAAGGCAAAGACAGAGGAAAAGGTAACTTAAATGCAGGTGCTCAATACTGAATGCTTTGTCAATGTTACTGGGAGATCCTGGAACCATGTCAGTTCTGCGGGGCAGAATATGCAGCAGCTGTTTACAGTATGTTTTGTTGTTGTCCATTTTTATCAGTTAGTTCCTGGAAACTGAGACAATGCAGCAAGTAACCCTGCTACTTATTTCATGCTGAAAGGAGTTGTCTGTTTCACTGCTCTGGATGTCTGATGGAGATTTCAAGTGAGTGTAAGTGCAATTTAAACCTCTCTAGAACATAAGGATTGCCAAGTGCACCTCAAGTCCACTGTCCTGTCACCAAGAGTGGCAAGCCACACGTGCAAAAGCAGAGCATGCATATGGTAATCATTCCCTTGTTACATCTTTCCATCACAGCATCACAGTCTAAAGACTTCCTGAGCCAGAGGTTGTAACCCAACCTTTGTGTTGAATAGCTACCAAAAGACTTTGAGGGCTCTCTGCAGTTTCCGGGCAGCATAAAAAGAAAAAAGCCTGAGTAAGAATCATGTCAGCCATTTTTCAAGCAATATGGTATGTCCAGAAAGCTGTAAGATGATGGTGAAGGATGCCTCGAGCAGTTCTTGTTCATTCCTACTTGTAATCTGCAGTGGAGACACAGCATAATTCTAAAGGCAGCTGCTGCTATTTGCCAGGCTCTGGCAGGAGATGGTCTCACTTTTGGTTCATCGTAGGCTGAAGGTGTGTCACAGACTCCCCCACACAAATTCAAAACTCATTCCCTGAGGAATTCCAGCAATTCAAAAAGGGGTGGGTGGGTATATGTAGGGGTATCTTTCTTCCCTGAGTAACATGTATAATCTTTTTATTCAGAATTAATTGTATTAACGCTGGAGGGGGACATTTTTTCAAGCTGCTGTAAATATCCAACATTTACCAGTTGCCAGTCAGAAACATATGTTGTTTAGAGATAAAAGATGTGAAGGTTCATAGGAATGAGCCCAATTTATAGATAGTGAACAGAGGCACATAGAAAGGAAAAGCAGTCTCAAAGGATGTTTTGTGCCCTTTGGAAAACCCTCAGCCCTAAGCGCTGTATTTTCCTAATAAAGTGTACAAGGAAAATCACTAGATCCAGGACCTGAACCTCTGTACCCTCATAAATCACTCAGATAATGGTCTGTAGAATTAGGTGTTGTTATTTTCAGGCCCAGTGAATATTTAATGATTTATGCAAAGTGCAGCCTCTCCATACATGTAGAGACATACAGACATGTTCATATGTCTAAATGGACATATAGAGAGAGGAGCACATAGTAATAGTCAGTAACCCATTACTAATGGCCAGGATATGAGTTCAAGATCCTGCTTTTAATCAAGCTGTTCTGTAATTTAAACACTTCGTAGGTGGATACAAGAGTTCAGCAGAACAGCAGTTAGGGATGTCTCACCTGATCCAGCTGAAGATTAGAAAGCCCCTTGGAACTGCGACTCCTTTTACTATCTGGATAGGAACTGACTGTCCTGTCCAAGAGCTCTGATCCATCATGTGAACATTACATCCAAAGAACCCAACAGATTCCGGTTTGTTTTGCTTTGTTTTTTAAATAAGCACTCTGTTCACAAGTGTCTGTGCAACACTTACATATGTCTAGCTTATCTAAAAAGCTCCTAAATAGATCATCCTCTGCCATGGGTAGTATATCCCACCAAACACTGCTATTATGTAGTATTACCATTTATGAACACTGGTTTTCTAAACTGAGTTGGAGCTTTGAGTTTGACTTGCTTTGGTTGAGGGGAGGGGAGTGGAAGGTGGTGAATAAGTGACTGAACAAGAAGAATGTAGAAGTTGTTAAAAAATTTTGTTCTGTTCTTGCAGATATGTTTCTTCATCTACCCATTACTCTTTGCATATGCATGTGTGTGTGTAATGTAGATTTCATTGCTTATGTAAGTTTCTGGTTAATATACTTTAAAAGCTTCATGAAGAACATCATCATTTGAATTATTTATCATTACAGACGCTTTTAAGGCACTTATCACCATGATATCTGGATGCACTTTTTATAGTTTGTATTAGGTCATTAACAGCTAAAAAGAGAGAGAAAAAATCCACCATCCTGCTCTGCGGTACCCTATAGCTGAAAGGCAAAGGAGATGTTTTTGGCCAGTCAGCTAAAAATAGCAGAAGCTTGTTGCTTCAGATCAGCCCACACATAGAGGTACAATTGCAGTCCTTGAGCACACCCAGATATGCTCCAAAGTATTTCCGATAGAAGCTATTTGCAGAGACAGGTCTCTTTTCCAGAATGCCCTCCCTCCAGATCCCAGAACCCTCATCCTGGTCCAACAGATCTTAGCGTTTTATATGAGTAGAGACCACATAATCAGGATAACTGAATCCCATTCCTTGGCCATCAAATTGACAGGAATGGTAGAGCTCCCAATAGCTGTGTCTCTGTTCGTGTGAGACCTATTGCCCAGCTCCAGGCTGTGAGTAGAACGTGTGGGTGTTACGGGTGGAATATGGAACAGGCTTTCTGCACGATGTTATCTTCTGGTGTTGGATCGAGAGTTATTTTAGCTATATTTCACTGAGACCTCGGCTAAGTTGAATTATTTTGCATCTTCTTCAGGCTAAGAAGATGCATAGAGACAATTACTGCAGACTAGTTGATGCACAACAACCTGTTAGCTATGTTACTTTGTTCATACATCTAAACCATTAGACAACTTTAACAGGAAGCAAAATAATCTGAGGTAATTCTCAACTGCCATCGGCTAAAAATAGAAACACAAGTGTCTTCCACAGCTTGACTGCCGTGCTCTTGCATGTTACCCTAGAACAACATGCCCACGTGTCTGAACCATAAGCAAGATTTTCTTAACCATTAGAGAAATCAGTCTTTTAAGGGCAAGCAGAGCAGGGTTCAAATCCCACATTTCTTGTGCAAAATGCATGTGTTCCTTTGTCCTACCTGATTCTGAATTTTGGCAACAGACCTTCAAAGCCACTGCTGAGCAGACTCTATGTTTTTCAGAACATCAGGAGTCAGACTGTTCAATACAGCACTTTCCCTGTATCTCTCTCATCTTATATACTGTATTTATTATTCACATCATGAAGCTTCCCCTGCAACATGCTGGACTTGCTGCTGTTTCTGGTGCTGTATTCCACTCATGTTTTTCTTTTTTTTTTAACTTATTTTTTTAAAAAAAGCTTTCACTAGTTTTATCTTGTAGACAACCTTGTCAATCCTGCTCATTATTCAGGAAAGAATACAGTATTTCCCATTATTAAACCACAGCAGACCATTACCCCAGCTAGACTGAATGAGCCTGTAAAAAATCACACTTCTTGTATTGTTTCAGAAAGTAAAAATACCAGAATAGCCATACTGAACCAGAACCTATCACTGGCCAACAGTACAAACTTGTGGAAAAAGATAAGATTAGGGTAAGTCTACAGTGACGCTTCCTCATTATAACATCCAAGATTTTAGCAATCACTAGTTTAGAGATGTCCTGAGCCAGAGATTGTACCTGCATCTTCACACTTCATAGCCCTCAATGGACTTGTCTTCTATGAATATGTCTATTTTTTTCTGAACCCACTTATACTTCGGGGCCCTGCAACAATCTGAAGTAGCAAATTTTTCAGTTTCATTGTATGAAAAATACTCTCCTTTTCGTTTCTTAATTTAAAAACATCCACCTGATTCTTTCACTTGTACACTACTTCCTCTACAGTATTTGAGAATGTATAGAGCTCTGTCGGATTACTCTTTGACCATCTCTTCTGCAAACTGAAAAACCTACTGTGTTTAACCTTTCTTCACACAGAAGCCTCTATTCCAGCTTCTTTTTTACTACAGCTCAGCTCACTTTTCCTTAGACTACACCCGGACTTGATACAGCATCTTTACGTCAAGGTTGGAGGCCAAATTTAGTTCTCCCAGCGGTCAAGAAACTTGACATGTGGATGTAAGACAAATGTCTTAGACCTCATAATTTGCTGAGAAATCCTCAAAGAAAAACACAAATACGTTTATAACATCCTGGCTAAGTGTGCCATGTTCTACTGCAGCAGTTGGTTTGCATGAAAAAGAAGGAAACTTCTGCCAGCGGTTCCAGATTTTATTCCTTGAAATAAAGTAGTGAAGTCCTGTTTTTAATGTAGAAATCCCTTGTTCAAAGGCATGCTTAAAATTAGCATGGAATTCTTTCTCAAAATTGCAGATAGAGATTCCATGACAGCATAAACTAAAGGGACTAAAAGAAAAAACTCCCTTGCAATCAGTGCTCTTCTAAAATGTTGTAGAGCCACAGCTGAAGCACCTGTGATGTAAATAAACTTCAGTTACTTGGAAGATAATAATTACAATGAGGTAAGGCATTGGCATACCTCTCCAGCTCTGGGCCGGAGGAGGAAGAGCTGCAATACACATTCTTGTGCAAGGATATCTGATGAAGAAGCAGAAATACTGAATTCTCTGATTTATCAATATCTTTGTTCACCTGCAGACATCAAATCAGGACACGACATTCCAGGAGTGACTCAACTCTGGACAAATGCAGATGGAAAGTACTTATCTAGTTAGCCCCTCCTGATACCTCTATTAGGTAATTTAAGGAATTAATATCCTTATGTGTTAGTACTGATGAAGAAACTACTTCAGGAGCATTCTATATGATTACATCATGTAATCCTTGTAAATGGATATTCTCTCCAAACACCAAACAGAAATATTTCAAAACATTTGTGTTTTTCTGTATTACTGGAAATTGTTTCCATCTATTGAAATCTATCACTTTTCTCTATTCAGCTGTAGTAAATTGATAAGGTAAGCCAAAGTGTATAAAGTACCATACTTGGTCAGCAGAGTTAAATTAAGTATTTTAGGAAAAAAATAAATTCTAACAATGCATCAACCCATGATGAAATTGTCAATAGTAATATAAAAAAGGTTAGTGTGCAATTAACACTATATTCTGTTTGGGAAAACAGAATATGGATTTATGTCATATGAGGCCTTGACATGAGGGCTGAAGATGTATTTTTTCCCAGATTCAAACTGTGCAAAATTAACAGATTGAAGACAGTATATGAGTACTTCAAAACTTGGAAACTTAGCATAATGCAGCAATCCAACAGAGAAAAGGCAAACTTTAGGCTCAAGAGCATTGCCAGATAAAGCTCTATCAGGTAGGAAGAGAAGGAGGAAAACTGACACCAACCAAAGTGTGATTTCTTTCTTTTTAATTTAAAAGTAGTTACAGAATATCTCTCTATTCTAGGCAGCTTGGGCATTTATCCTGCTGCCTATCAAATCATGTAAAATCTTTTGCAATTGGCATCCAATGCGCTAAACCTTGGTGCTGAGTCTTCAGACAAAATTAAAAGCCAGGGAAATGTCATTCCATCAGAGATTCTTAAAATCTAAAAAATTGCATTTCCTTACTGAAAATAATGTTTCAGTAGAACCAGAGAAGTTGTTGAAGGGTGGTACCTTTAACACCTATGATGCCTGTTTGGAGAGTATCCAGGTGCAGCACCAACACTGGAGGAAACTCAGAAGTAAATTTTTAAGTGTGCACTAAGAGGAAAAAACAGATGTAACTGCTCACCAAATAAAAGGTAACTATTTCTGAAGAAGCCTCACTGTGAGGTCACGGAGACAGTCCAAGACTGAAAAGTTTATATCCATAAAAGCCAAATCAGACAAAGTAAGTGATATGCATTTCCTGCTTCTAGTTATAAGCTATCAGCTCTCACATTGCAGAAAACAACAAACTATTGTATAGATATGCAACTGGCAGGTTTTATGCTGGGTTTTTGCTAAAGTTCAACCCATAGAGGAGTTAATAGTCCGATCCATTTTGTAATAAAGCCTAGTTAGTAATTTGTGAGTCACTACCAAATTATTCAAACACAAAAAAATACGAAGCTTGTGGAGACTGGAAACAAGAGAAACAGTCAGAAAAGAAGCTAGAGAAGTCCTTCCTTACCATCAGCACTTCAAAAACATCATCTTTGTCATAAGACTTCAAGCAACAGAGTTATCCCAAACCACAGAGAATGTAGCCCGTGGAGGAGTAGTGTAAATAGAGAAAACAAAACAGAGCACATTCGTGCATCAGTTATAAGCAGGAAAACGACTGCAAAAAAGGAGAAACTATGAGTAAGGAGAAAAGTTGTAAGAACTGAGAGGTGGGACAGGCCTGACAACGATGCTGCACGTCATTGCTTTAGCGGGAAATCCGTCTGTCCCTTTCTGACGACAGCCCCGACTTCTGAGTCATGGATGAATCCTGCCCCACCCTCAATGATATTTCTAAAATTATCTTGCACCATTGAAATATTTTATATCTCAAGCAGGAGTTACAGAATTGATACAGAATTTAACTAGTGAACCACATGGCTTGTGCTGTGCAAAAAGTCAGGTCAGATGGACCTACCAATAATCCCTTCCAGCTTTAATATCCTCAAGTCTGTACAGATCAGCTTCTCCAACAGCCTTATCTTAAAATAGGAAAGTGAAGTTGATTTTATGTTAGATGATGGCTGAGATCCAGGCCCAGTCTCCTGACATACCGATTCCACAGGACTCCAAGTTATGCAGTCTCACTCCAGTTATGCAGGATTGGGGAAAACTATCAGTTTGTTGTATGGACCACTGAATCTTAAAAGAACTTAGATGCAGTGCACCTGAAGGTTCAGATTTTACACTTGACACACTGAGTGCTTAGTTTTCTCATCTTAAATTGTCTTTACACTTCATTGGGAGTGGGGAGGAGGGGTTGGAGGGTTTTCACCTGCTAAAGCCTGTAGGTGTCAGGGCTATCCATTCTATCAACTCCCTTCTCTTGATGCTATTAACAGCTTAAAAATGGCACTTTGATCTGTTTAGGTAACGCGGAGAGCAGTGACGAGTGGCGTTCCTCAGGGGTCGGTATTACCAGTGCTGTTTAACATCTTTGTCGGCGACATGGACAGTGGGATTGAGTGCACCCTCAGAAAGTTTGCCAATGACACCAAGCTGCGCGGTGCGGTTGACACGCTGGAGGGAAGGGATGCCATCCAGAGGGACTTTGACAGGCTTGAGAGGTGGGCCTGTGCGAACCTCATGAAGTTCAACAAGGCCAAGTCCAAGGTCCTGCACATGGGTCGGGGCAATCCCAAACACAAATACAGGCTGGGCAGAGAATGGATTGAGAGCAGCCCTGAGGAGAAGGACTTGCAGGTGTTGGTTGACAAGAAGCTCAACATGACCCGGCAATGTGCGCTCGCAGCCCAGAAAGCCAACCATATCCTGGGCTGCATCAAAAGAAGCGTGACCGGCAGGTCAAGGGAGGTGATTCTCCCCCTCTACTCTGCTCTCATGAGACCCCACCTGGAGTCCTCTGTTCAGCTCTGGGGCCCCCAACATAAGAAGGACATGGACCTGTTGAAGCAAGTCCAGAGGAGAGCCACAAAGATGATCAGAGGGCTGGAGTACCTCTCCTATGAAGACAGGCTGAGAGAGTTGGGGTTGTTCAGCCTGGAGAAGAGAAGGCTCCGGGGAGACCTTACAGCAGCCTTCCAGTACCTAAAGGGGGCCTACAAGAAAGCTAGAGAGGGACTTTTTACAAGGGCATGTAGCGATAAGACAAGGGGTAATGGCTTTAAACTGAAAGAGGGTAGATTTAGATTAGATATAAGGAAGAAATTTTTTACAATGACAGTGGTGAGGCACTGGAACAGGTTGCCCAGAGAGGTTGTGGAAGCCCCCTTCCTGGAAGTGTTCAAGGCCAGGTTGGATGGGGCTTTGAGCAACCTGGTCTAGTGGAAGGTGTCCCAGCCCATGGCAGGGGGGTTGGAACTAGATGATCTTTAAGGTCCCTTCCAACCCAAACCATTCTGTGATTCTGTGATTCTATGAATTCATAAACACAGGGAAGTTCAAATGACACACATCTCTAATGGTAAATACAAATTGCCAGAGGGAAAAAGATAACTTCAAACTTCGTTTACATGGGGCAAATGATTCTGCAATACATTCCTGGTCTGAAGGGAAAGCAGCAGGAAAGGGTTTTGAAGGACAAAATTGCCTCTCCTGTTATGATCTGTTTGCATTTGACCTAGACAATATAGACCAGGCTTGTGTATTTAAAGCAAGCCAGGTTGCTCAAAAGAGGACAAGAGCATTATGAAGTGGTTGTATCAGCATCTCACATTTTCACTGAATTATAGGAAAGAAAAAAAAACAAAACAAAACACAAATAAAGACATCTGAGGTTATTAGATATTGTACTTTCCATGATCAAGCTTATATGACCACTCCTCTGTAGTATTTTCCAGTAGCCGACATGCTTTCCATTAACCTCTCCTTAATGATTTGATAGTGCAAATATACATGGTTCTGACGAAGGCATATATAGACTGGTGACTCTTTAGCTGTACTATTTCTTTTCTAGACTATATAAATTTAGCTCCTTGTGTCTCATCCTTCAATCCTTGAATCATTTTTGTGCTTTTCTTTGTATTTTTTCTATCTTACTAGTAGTTCACTTATTACCACAGCAATCTTTTGCTTCTTTCTGCGCTTCTTTCTTCCTGACAAGCCACCTAAATCTCTGGGTCTCATTATGTTATTCAGTTTGACCACTCAGACATAACTTTGTCTTTTGCTGCCCTACCAACATCCTGAGCCTAGACCCACTGCGATCATCGCAAAGGCTGAGAGTTAGTCATTCATGACCACTTAATCATCAGCTTCACTGCTGAAGCTGATGACAGGGGTGACAATTAGTGTGAATTACAGTGGACACTTGCTTGGGGAAAAAAAAAAAAGTATCCAGAAGATCTGAGAAGACATTTTCAATATCAACATGATTTGGGGACAAAAAAAGCAGCATCTGAAAAACTGCGATGTGTCTAGCCAATGAGGACAAATAGATGTGCAAGACATACATTCTCTTCCCACTCTAGAAAATATCTTCATCACTACAGCACCCAAAGGAAATACAATTTAATGAAGGACACATTTGAGTCATTGCAACAAAGTGTTCGGATTTAGAAACATTGAAGTATCATCTTGTTCCTAGAGTGAACTGAAAATTAAACACTACACTGCATCTGAATTAAAAATGCAATGAAGTTTTGGTCATGAGGAAAAAGTTCAGTATTTCACCTTTTTATAAATCCAGGAACACAAGAAGTACCAGAATTTAGTACAGGACTGAAGCCCTGATTTTTGCTCAGAGCTCTCCTGCCTTGACTAAAAGCCTCCCAGGAACTCATTTCACAGAATAACTGCACAGGCATTAGATCAGCATGCCAGCGCTCCACTGGCCTGAACTGACAATCTATGATGGAGAAGGATTCTGCGAATTTGCTCTCGTATCGGTAGTTCCTGGAAGATGCTCTGGACTTTTGATTAATACAGGGAAACATTCTTATCAAAAAATAACACACGATGCAGTAAAGGCAACAACTTCTTGTAGACAAAGGTTTTAAAACAAACTACAGTTAATCTGTGAAACCTGCTACGTCATGAAAACCCATGAAACCGAAGATTTTATCAGCACTGAAGAAAGAACTGGATATTTACATAGATAATGAGAACATCCATATGCTGATTTGATAGCCTAGACATAGAAACCTTTATGGCTTTATTACTGGTTCTGAATATGGGATAATGCTGTCCTGAAAGACAAGTTGTTTACAACTGTCCACCATCCGGACACTTACACTACTCTCTGCAGAATCCTGTTTCACAAATAACAGTGTGTATTGGTTTCAGCTGGGATAGAGTTAATTTTCTTCCTAGTAGCTGGTATAGTGCTGTGTTTTGGATTTAGTGTGAGAACAATGTTGATAACACACTGATGTTTTAGTTGTTGCTAAGTAGCGCTTATCCTAAGTTAAGGACTTTTCAGTTTCCCATGCTCTGCCAGCAAGCAGGCGGACAAGAAGCTGGGAGGGAGCATAGCCAGGACAGCTGACCCAAACTACCCAAAGGGATATTCCATACCATAGAACGTCATGCTCAATATATAAACTGGGGGGAGTTGGTCAGGAAGGGCGGATTGCTGCTCGGGCATCAGTCAGCGGGTGGTGAGCAATTACATTGTGCATCACTTTTCTTTCTTGGGTTTTATTTTTCTCTTTTTTTTGGTTATATTCCTTTTCATTACTATTATTATTATATTTTTATTATTATTAGTTAGTATTATATTTTATTTTACTTTAGTTATTAAACTGCCCTTGTCTTAACCCACGAGTTTTACTTTTTTTTTCCCAATCCTCCTCCCTATCCCACTGGGAGGGGGGAGGGGGGAGCAGCTCCGTGGTGCTTAGTTGCTGGATGGAGTTAAACCACGGTACAGTGTTAAATGGACTGCCAAAATGATCAGGCAATGGTCTTCCTCCATTCAGAGAGATCATCTGGCTGGCACGCCTCTGGATGGGTATGTGAGGACTTTCTTAACAGGCAGCTTTAGTCCCCCTGTAGATTACCTAACAGATGACTGTTAATGAAGACTGTACATCTGTACAGTTATGTAGCACAGAGTGGCTATAAAAATTGCTATGCTTTCCTGGCAATTCCTTATATCCACAGCTGCACTCTTCCTTTTCTAGTACTGACTGGGACATTAAAGAGAAGACCTTTAGAAACCATATATGAGGAAGCCAGAGAAATGGCTTCAAAGCAGGCACGCTGACTCCTGCTATGCCTTGCTGCAGTGCAGCATGGATCCACCCTGCTGCAGAGCAGTAGACTCGCAAGCTTTCTCCTGGCTGACACCTCTGGTTAATGCAGAAGTCTACTCATGTCTACTCAACAAGTGATTTAAAGCCTCCTGGAGGATCAGTGTAATTAACCCACTGGAAGCTGCTCCCTAGAACTTTACCCTACAGAGTCCTACATCTCTCTGACAGTGACTCTCTGGAAGGATTCCTGCAGCTGTGAAATACAGATACTTAATTATCACTGTCAGGAAAACTGTTGTGAGTACAGTCCTGTAAACACTACAGTGAAGTTCCCTTGTATTCGTCACTTGGGCACAGAACTCACTTTGTGAAGTTCTCAAAAAGGCAAAAAGAAAAGGAGTAGCCAATGTTTCTGCTCTTCCATTGGGGCTGATCTTGTGAGGGCTACACAGAGTTAAGACATTGAGTAGTCTGCAGTTTTAGGCCCCAAGATGTGCCAAGAGACTCTGCTGAATCCACAGTTCACCAGACAGAAGATATTTCTGGTGCTCAAACTAAATTTTCCTTATCTAGATGTTTCCTAGGTACCACCCAAACTGTGCCTTTCTCTCTTGCCTACCACATACTGCAGCCTGCAGATCTGCTTTACAGGATTATCTCAGGGAAGGTAGAGAAAGCAAGAAAGGAAAGATATAGTAAAATTAATTTAGTTTCAGGCAGGAGCAGCACATACTGCATATTGTATAGCATGCTCATTCCTCCACAGAACTGCTCGGATACCATTGTGAAGGACTAGCATAAGAAGCCAGATCATGCACATTAGGATATGTAGACAGAGAGATGAGAACATCCATTTACACCAGTTCAGACAGTTCCTTAATTCACAGTGACTGAATTCAAAAGCCCTGTATCACCTACTGACATTTTTTTTTTTAAACTAAGAACCATTGTCCTTACCAGAAGTTCTTATTAAATCCATTTAGTAAACACGCTGTACCATTTTCAGTGCCCTGTGTTGCAACAGGAACTAGGCTGTAGCAGGAGCTGCCAAGATAGATTTAGGCTGTAACAAAATGAAATTGACTGGTTTTCATGATATTTAGAGTGCATAGCAAATCATCATAAATCCTGCTCTCTGTGTATATATATTGCCAAACAGGGCACCAGCAGCCCATATTTTCAATAGCTCAGAAATTGACCTATTTGTAATGTTTTAAATTTATTGGCTGTATTGCAGATGTATTTATTTTTTGTTACCATGCAGGTGGGAAGTAATATTGCTTAGTCCACAAGGAGCCTGAGACCATATATGCTAAGAGGAGTTGTGTAGCAGAGCGGGTATATCTGAGTGGTGAGGGTCCTTAAAGCTGTAGGGTCTGGTGCAGAGGACTTATGTAAAACCAAGCCTACCTTCCACAGAGAAGCAAAAAGTGTTTAGTCAGGTGCTTTTTACCTCCAGCTCTCCTTTTGCTCTGTCACTGCAGCAAATTAAAAGGGAATTAAAAATGGCGATTCAAGAGGGACGATGGTTAAGGGATGAGAAAAGGGTAGGAAAAAATCTGACAAATTAAAAATTAATCTGCATGCTGGAAAATAGTTTTCCCTATAAAACATAATTGCAGCTTCCCCTGTTGCTCTAGTAAATGAAAATTAAATATTTAACCGGAGTACTGGCATCACAATGCCTGCAGCATGTGCCATCCCCTGCCCAGGAGAGGCAGAGCAAATCTTGCAGAACTAAAGTAGCCCTGCTACTCTCCGCTCCATGGAGCTGCTTGGCTCTGCAACCCGCCCACCTCTTCTGCTCATGGCAGCTCTACTAGCCCCAGGCAGCTGCAGATGGTGGTTCAAATGCCATATGGAAGAAGCAGGTGGTACCAGGTGCTTCTGCTGGTGCACTTTATTTTACCTCAGATATAAGCAAAAGCCAGTGGGACACCAGCCCTTCAAAGAGACTGCCATGGTCTACTACAGCCAGGGAAAGTCATGAATCTCCTGCATGTTGCATGACTAAAAAATCCAACACAACTTTCATGGCTACAAAAATGGGAATGAGGTCATTGATGATCAATAATCTGTTATTTTCTTGAAGAATTCGACACCCAGAAGTCTTGCTAAAGTCAGTGTTAGAAATAGCCACATGATACATTTAGAAAATCAGGCCATTAACCAGGTAACAGTCAGGCTCCCTGCAGAGACAGGATGGTTCCTTGGAGTATACTCAATAGCATTCTGTCTAGTCTGCTTTTTCAAATGGCCTATGTAACAGAGCCTCCATCACATCCCTTGGTAACTATCCCATAACCTAACAGCTCTCATTTCTTGCTGTTCTGCTAAAGTGTTCCCTCTTAATGTACTTATCCTCATCCTACCCTCTTGCACTCACTTTAAAATCACTTCTTTGTGAGACTATATGGGACCCCCACTTCCAGATACTCCAAGATTGCTTTTCCTACACTTGTTTAAAGATTAATTGCTTCCCTTTTGGAGTGACCAGAAAGAGAGGCAGCATTGTTCTCTCCTCTGTGCTTTTGCCATCCAGAAGGGATCAGGGCTGTGCTATGCTTGGCTAAGGAACAGGCATGAACAAGATGCTTTATGCAGCATATGTTACTGTGGACATTACAACTGCATCAGAATAGTGCCTACTCCAGGCTTTTTCCAGGTAAGGGGTCCTACTCTCTGATTCCCAACTAACATTAAAGTTTGGACTTTGTCCTCTTATTTATTGACAGTGGACTTACCAATGCATCCTAAAGGAAGCATAGATACATGTAAAAAATGCAGCTATTTGTAGCTGAGAAACACTTCTGCCTGAGCAGACCCCAATCAGGGAACACAAAATAGCACACTCTAGGATGAGTTAAATGCCAAAGGAAAAAGGCTTTTTCTGAAGCCTGAGCAAGGCCTTCGAGAAGAAAATCAGATCACAGAATGACACAGTTTACTCTGATTCTGGCATTGCCTCACATTGGAGCAGAAGCCCAAACACTCTGGGACACAAAAAAACACACAGAGTAACTATTATGGTCCATTCTGGTATTAAAACCTATGGGAATCTAAAGTTCCATCTCCTTCTCTGAAAGTAAAAATCTATAAACATTGACCACTCATTTCACAAAGAAAGAGCTATAGTAAAAAACAACCCTTTCCTTCCTAGTGGTAAAGGGTATCAAGCAAAATTTGCCTTACTTTTGCTTCTAGTATCTCCATCCTGTTGATACAGAAAGCACCCTCTAACTCTGAAAAAGCCCTCTCTTTGCTTTTGCTCTTATAAAATCAGGTGTCCATAGTCAAATGAAATCCCAAAGAGGGAACACCTGAGTTAACAGGGTCTCTGCTCATCAGAGCCATTAAATACTCTATGTGGTCCTCTACAAGCAGCAACAGATTTTACAAAGTGGTTTACATAAGGATGGTAACATGATATTCTACAGTGCCACTTAGGTGAGGGGGTCTGGAAAAAGGTGAGTCTTTATTTGCTTTTCTTAGTCAGAACTGCTGTGACTTTACTGTGGCTGTTATGAACAGAGGTAATCCTTTAGCTAAAAGGTAGCAGGTATTTGGGGCTTAAGACCCTATCTGTGGTTCTTGCTGATAGTTCCACTTACAGAGCAGTGTCTTCTGTATGGTGCTGCTATTTGAGCACAAAGTTGCCCTGCCTTATAGCTCCCTTAAGCTTCTATGGGAGGTGAGTAATTTAGGAAGAAAAAAAAAAGGGACTACACTAGTAAAGCTGGAGGAAAATGTTGTGGGGAGGAGGGGGAGGGTTGCAAACAGTTTGGTCTAAATCCCTGAGTGAGTATGAGGAAATTGGTCTGTCCAAAGAAGAGCAATGAAGCTAGGGTCTAGAGCACAAGTCTTATGAGGAGCGGCTGAGGGAACTAGGGTTGTTTAGTCTGGAGAAAAGTAGGCTCAGGGGAGACCTTATGGCTCTCTACAGCTATCTGAAAGTAGGTTGTAGAGAGGTGGGTGTTGGTCTCTTTTTCCAACTAACAAGTGATAGGACAAGAGGAAACGGCCTCAAGTGGTGCCAGGGGAGGTTTAGTTTGGATATTAGGAATAACCCCTTTGTAGAAAGGGTTACTAAGCATTGGAACAGGCTGCCCAGGGAAGTGGTTGAGTCACTGTCCTGGAGGTATTTAAAAGATGTGTAGATGTGGTTCTTGAGGACACGGTTTCATGGTGGTCTTGGCAGTGTTAGGTTTACAGTTGGACTCTATGATCTTAAGGGTCTTTTCCAACCTAAATGAGTCTATGATTCTATGAAATAGAGTTTATCCAGTCTCTGTGCGTGATAAGTATAAGGCCTCAACTTAGTAAGCTTTTCAGTGCATTCATATTCAGAACTGAAGAACTCTTTAGGAAATACACAACATCTATGCATCCAAAGCAACTTCTAAATTAGCTAATCATTCTCCGTGAAGTCCAATTTCAATATAACACTTCTCAAAGGGATAGAACATTCTGAGTCATGCTGAAAAAAAATACAGTCTTCAGGTCACTAAGCTGCTTTCACCCCTCACACTCAGAAAGGTCAGACTTCGAGAAGAATCCAGGTGGGTGGATGCATAATGTATAAACTCACAAGTGTAAGCCTGATTACAGTGATTATACAACAACATTGTGCCTGGCTGAGTTTTGTCTCTGTGTTCGCTAATTCTGAGAACCACTTGCCTAGTGATTTATTGTTGGAGTTCCCTAGAAAAGTGAGGTCTTACAAGCCCCTGAAGCTGCAGCCTAGAGCAAATGCTTTCTAATATCAGAAAAAACAAAGAGGAGTGGTGGTGCCTTAAAGCCCAGCACAGGTAAGCCTGTCTCAACATCCTTTTTTGCAATAGGAGACAAAGCTGCTTCCTATAATATGATGATTGCTTTTGTAGAAATGAGGAACAACTGTTCAGCTTTACCATTTTATCAGAAGAGTTTTCTTCTGTAGTGGGGATCCCCCAAGCTGTTTCACAGAGCTCTTCAGAGAACCCAGAGAATAAAGCGAGGTGATCTTTTGCAGGTATACTAATGTAGCAGGGTCATGTAGCACTCAAAGCAAAAAGGTAGGAGTCCAGATAGCTTTGCTATTTTTCCACCTCTAGTACTAATTTGCTGGGTAACTTTGACCAGCAGAATTGATTGCTGCAAGCCTCACTTTTTTAAAAACAGGCCTCCCAATATTTTCTTACTATGTGAAAACTGCTGAAATGCTTGGGTAGAAGCACCTATATTATGAAAGATGAATGCTCCCTCATTAAACAGTGCCCAGATCATGAGAAAGCCAAGGGAAGTCAAGGAAGTTCTGTCAGCTTACACTAGTTAGACAGAATCCTCTAACCTGAGATGAAGGTGCATATAACAAATATTTATCTACAATCTTTAAATGTCTTGAGAAATAGCTGATGTCTGATCTTTACCTCACTAAAATCTACCCCTAGGTGCCCATTGAGTAGATTGAGGATGAATTCATGCTTAAAAAAAGCAGATATATAACTCAGTTATGTCTCAGCTGCAGGACAAGCAAGCTCTATGGTAGCTACTGATCATCTAGATTTGGCAGTTTGGCAAGGCAGGGCCTGCTCGCTGAATCACAGCCCTTTCACAGTCTGTGCTGCTGTGTGCTGAAGGGCTTGGTCATGCCGGAGCAAAGCTCATGCATGCTGAAGTAGAAGGGTACTCCTGCCATAGTCAGCAAGGGCCTCCCTGCAAGGAATTAAAGGCTAGCATGTACTTAAAAGCTTTGCTGCATTGGGTAAAGGTGCACCATGCCTTCAGGGCTTGAGCTCTGATTCAGCACAAGTCTAGTACTCGAGGAGTCATATTTTGCTTTCATTTAACACTGATGTAAACTAGAATAACTCTACTGAGATTAGTGGCATTACTTTAGCTTATACCACTGTGCAATAATACTGGAATTTGACTGTATTAACTGTTTCTTATTGTGCTCTGCACTTCTGAGGATACCTTTGCCAGAAATGCTAAATTTCTGCAGAACTGTCTATTATTTGGGGCAATTGAGAGATTTCCATCTCTGTAATATTAATTTCTTGGCTTCTATCAGCATGGCCCTGAGGAACCATCCTTCAACCTCTTTCAACAGAGATATTGATAAATTCCCTAATATGTATACCGCTTTCCTTTTCAGTGCTTGAATTGAATACATTTATAAAGCAGATATTACTTTAATCTGGAAAATACTCCCCACCAGCGAACACGCTATTGTTCTCATGATTTAGCTGGGATGCTGTTCCTTTCTTCTCCCTAGTAACAGTTTTGATTGTTGAAAGAAATGTTGGACCAAAGGGATCTCAGGGCATCTAGTGGTTCACAGGGAAAACTGCATCTTCATGCCAGCAGTTTGGGGATGAAGTGACAGCATTAACAAGCGAGGAGGTGATAAGGAGTGCTAGAGGGGAGGAGTGTCACCTATTCCAACCCCAGTCAGCAACAAGCCTTTGGCCTCAGTCACAAAAGTTCAGTCTCTTAAGAGCTCTGCATATGTTGCTGCCCAACTTTCATCATCACCATCAAATGACAGTGACAGGTACCAGGCAGGTTGGAGGAATGCAGGAATGTGATCATTGCCTTCTGCATATGTTCACAGACTGCAATAGAATAGACCCATCGGGGTCTATTTTATGGGGCTGTAAAAATGGAGGACTAGACTTGTGATTAATGGGATACAAAACCAAATGTGGATTTCTGCCTCAGTTTTCCTTGCATGATTAATGGCACTTATTAAAAATTGAGTATTTACAATGTGGAAATGCTGCTTACTCCCACAAGAACTGTGTCTCTGAGTACAGAAGCACAGGAGATGGAGTGTAGCTGCCATAGTCACATACTTATCATTCAAATCCTTATTCTTGTCAACGTAAGTGCAAATAGCCTGGCTAACAGTCATCATTTTGCAGACTACTAAGCGCTTTTCTAAGGGTATTGTTTGTATGGCCTAAAGCTAGACTACAAGGGGCTTCTTTCCAAACTCTGCATCTTGTAGGCAACAGTTAAAATTTAAGTTTTGAGAGGGCCCAGCTGAGATGAGAGCTTTGCTGTGCCAAGCATTGAGTAAATATATAAAAGAGCCCCAGGTCCAAATTAAAATTCTAAAAGAAACTGAGGTAAAAGGAAAGGCAATTCATGTGTAGAAACAGACATTTTACTACAAGGAAATAACACAAGACAGAGATGAGCAGGGAGGACAAATAAATAAATGGAAACCAATTGTCACTTCTATGTCCATTACCTCCCCCAAAGGCCTCTCCAGAGCTCCCCATGCTTGAACTGTTGCCCTGTGTTTTTTGTAGTACAAGATAAAGCACAGGCTCTCTGATTTAAATACCATAGCTGGGAAAGCAACAAGCACACTTCTCTCTCGATTGTAAATTAGATCTACACACTATAAGAAGTGAAAAGCATTTTATTAACATTGTAACTTTGCAGTGCAAAGTTAGAAAATGGCAGAATGATGGCAGTACACAGAATTTTGGTTCAGTCCTCTTGTGTCTCTGTTATGGAACACTTCAGTTCCTTGATTGCATGCTGTTTTTCTCAGCAGCCCCCTGACATATATTGCAGACCTGGGCTGAACTGATCAGCAAAATTATGCATGGCAACTAGCAGGGAAGCTGTCAGCTACTGGAGAGTCCTACAATGAATTCAGTAACACCAGCAAAAATGAGATGCCTGTAGTTCACCTGACCAAGGTTAGAGTTATGATCAGTGTACATGCACAATTTTCCAAAACTGCATTTGTGTGTCAGAAGTCCTCTAAAGCTAACAGGGAAGATCTATGCCAAGTACGTGATCAATGTGCTTATCAGATGGTGGATAGTCTAATATGTAAACATGTTCAGAGCCACTCAGCAAATGCGTCATGCAGTGATGGAATATATGTTGCCATGTAAAGGAAGTCATGGCTAGTGTACATTGGATTCTAGCTACCGGATGAAATGGTGCTGGTCATTGTTTGCCCAGGAACATACAAATGCTGTGCTGCTTGGTGTTTGCCATTGCCAAAGTAAAAATATCTAAATGGTGGTTCTGGTACTAAGTCAAGTCTGTGGCAAGGAAGATCAAAGATGCATAGGCTGAAAAAGACAGGCAGAGTAAAGGTGAGTAGTGATGGCTAATTCTGCCAGACCCGCGTTATTACCAGCAATTAGTACAACTTCTCTTAAGGGCTATCTGTTCTTGGAGCAGATAGGTCAAAGATGTGTTTATTCTCTGGCATAATACACAACAAGAAGGCATTCTTGAATTCCCAAGTGATCGTAGATTTGCATTTCCAGCAAGTAATTTAACAAATGTTACTCCATTTAAATGTCACTATCATAGATTGATCTTCACCATGTTAAAAAACAGCATGAGATGTGAGAGATGGAACATATCTATCTTATTCAGACTACAGAGTCCAGGTTGATGGCAAATGATGGTACTGTTGATGGCAAATACCTCAGAGAGACAGCAGTGCTGTGCAAACCAGGGTGCTTGACTTAATTTCAAAGTGAAAGTATTCTGGGTGGTAGGAATGTTTAAAAGGACTGAGAAAGACACATGACATAGACCTAAAAGAAAAAAAATTATTGTAGCTATGCAGTGTTTAGTGATTCAATCACAGGAAAGCTACTTGAGGAAGATAAAGACATTTAAGATAATGTTAGATATAATAAAGGATAAGGTTATTCAGAATTATTACAAAGAATAACATTATCCCAAACCATTCTATGATTATCAAGAGGTGTGTTTTAATGCTGAATGTCCCTGCTAGGATGAAAACTGAGAAGAGGGTTTGTGTCCCTGCTCCAGGATACTTAGCAAAAAAAAAAAAACAAACCCAAAAAAACCAGGGCCCTGGTAAGATCACTGGACAGGAATACTCTCCTCACGTGGGTAGGAGTACTCCTACCCATCCTACCCATAACTATCCATGACTATTTGGAGGTTATCTGAGGAAGACTTGTGCATATCCATATTATTGATACGTTGCCCTCTCCTTGTAACTCCAACTTGAGTACTCTGCTAATCAGTTTCCAACTATTTCAAACAAGAAGCAGTGTCTTTTTATCCATCACACAGAGCTGAGTGAGGAGTTCAGGGAAAAAGTGTCTACGAATGTTCAAATAGGTGCTCTGCAGGGCAACGTCTTACTCCTTGGGGGAGGAGAGAAGGTTGGTTGTATACATGTGAGCGTCTACTCTTCCATAAGATTATGAAAACAAATATCAGAGAAAAGGAACCCTACAATGACTCTATTAGAAGAGGATAACCAAGACCCATTTATTCATCAAAACTGTTTTGTCTTCTTTCCTGTAAAAGCATAAACAGCATTATGTGTCACCTTCTGATACTTTTTGCCTCCTCTGGAATATATGAAACTCCTGATAATACAATGGAGCGAGTGGGATTGTAAGAGTGAGATCCTAATGTTGTTCTACAACTGCATGAAAAAATTGCTTAAGAAGGTCCCCACAGCAGAACCTAGAGAGATGCCAGTGTTTCTTGATGGCAAGCTTGATGGTGAGGCAGGCCAGGTGAATGGACTGGCTCCAAACATATGTGCTACTTGCTTCAGGTGAAGAACTGAGGCCTACTCCTACATTATCCTTTAGGGAAATCAGGTAGATACTGCTTTTTATTTTTATTTTTTCTTCTTTTTTTTTTCCACAGGCTTAACAACATTCAGGGCAGCAGTCTGACTATTGATCCATGTGGCAAAGTTTCTGTCCAGTTCTTCTATGGTGTAACCTCATGCCAAAATCTAACTAGTTCATCCTCTTAGTAAAACTCCCCTCCTTGCCCTCTTCTTTTTTTTAAGACAAAAACTATTGAAAGCACTGAAAGGGAGAGAGCTTTGCAGCAGACCTGAATGTCAAAACTCTTTGGCGCTCTCCCTGATTGTGCTCTGATCTGCTGTGTAACCTTACCAATAAGGTGGTTAGATCTCTTTGTGCCTTGCTTGCTTCTGCTCTGTAAAATGGAGGTAATTAAAAATCACCTGCCTCATGAGAATGCCTTACACTGATAGTTTTAATGGATTAACATTTGTAAAGCTCTTTGAAAGCCTTAGATGTGGGTCTGTATAGAAATTCAAAGCATTGTTATCTTGCAGGATAAACAGGCATTTCTCAAGGCTGATCCTGCTTTATTCACGATATGTGAAAGATGATAAAATGTGGGGATAGATACATCACTGTAATTCAGACAAAGCAAAGCCTGCTGGCTTGCTTGTGCTAATAATATCATCCTGTCTTCAACATCTTCTGCATATATCTTAGCCTGAGAGTGAAAGTGCCAGTGCATGTAAGGGTAACCTAGGACCTAATGACACAAATGCATGTTTTTTCAAATTCTATGATAGGTGTTGGAGAAAAGGCATATTCTGGTCAGAATCCAGAACAAATATGTGGTTTTCCTTCATGCAGTGGACAGGCTAAGAGAAAACAACTTTAGCAGACTTTCTCCCCATGGCTGTGGAATGATGTAATCTTTCTAACTACAAGTGACGTTCCCTCCTAGCCCTGGCACCAAAAACACTTAACTCTGGCCATCAAAGTAGTCTCTTAGTTCTGACAGTAAGGGCTTGTACACTTTAGAGATAAGGGATAAAAGGTTTAATCCTAGTTTTCTGTTTGTATGTAGATTATGTAGCAGGTTTGTCTGCTGTACTGAGAATAGGGAGGCCTTCACAATCTCTCAAGTACGTAACTGAGACCTCCTAACAGGTCAAATATGTAAATAGCACAGCCAAGGTCTTCAACACACATCAGATCACGCAACTGCAAAAAGAGGTAGATACCGCATCAGACCATGCATCAGTTTATGCATTCTCTGTACTTTGGTGAGGGAAGTGAAAGCCACCCAAATTAAAACCAGGTTATCCTATACGTGGGCCTTGTGGCTCTTGGCAATAGCACAATTTTCGAGTACAGCTTTTAAGTATAGGAAGCTTTTTTCATCCCTGTTCTAATTTGTTTGCTGCCTTCTTCCTTCCTTACAAAAATCAGTCCGTTCTGTTTGTAATCCTGCCTAATACAGGCAGATGAAGTGAGTCAAGTCCTTTTTTTTTGTTTATAACAAGCATGATATTCAGCTAAAATGTTACAAGCAATCACAAAACCACTGATAATCTTAAAACAAATAAGATAGTTGTGAAGAGCCTAAAGGAGGTGAAATAGAACAATCTCAGGCTGAGAAAATAACAACTATGAGGAAATCTTCAAAGATTTGAATTTGTTTTCATCCTTTTAAAAAAAAAATGTAGAGAGATGAGCTTTCTAATGAATAAAAGACTCTCTATATATACTAAGGGAAATTGAGAAAAGTTGACTTTATTTTTAGCAGAGGATTAGATTGACTATAAGGAGTTGCATACTATGAGGCAGACTAATGAAGTGCTAGACCAGGCAGTCTAGAAATGTGGAATCCACTTCATCAGTAGCTTAAAGGCGAAGCTAAACAATCCGAGGATGGTTTCCAGCTAGTTGATCTTGTATGAGAGTTGGAGGCTGGAATGTCTTTGGTTTGGTTTTTTCCCACCCATGTGATATACTAAAAAGAATCCTATAGGTTCTTTTCAACAACAATAAGCAGTACAACCTGATGTAGGAGATGTGATACTTGATAAAGCACGTGAATATCAAGATATGAGCAAAGATGCAAGACATTTCAAGACATATTTAAATTCTTATTGAAATCATTTCAACCATTTCAATAATATACAAATAAGGGGAGGCTGTCTTCGCAATTGTCTTCAGTTTTACTTTGGCATAAATGAATAATGCCAATGGTGGGTTTGGGTTGGTTTTTTGAATGATGTGCCATGAAACATCTAGCTGTGATCTTGACTTCATTATAGGAGGGAAAAAGAACATGCATTCAAGTGTTTTACTGAATACGTTGCTTTTGTTAACTTATTGTATCCACGCAGATTCAAGAGTACAATGCAAAAAGCAAATACATATTGTGGGTAAAATAGATCTGATTAGGGAATACCTAATCAACATGTCTATAGTTTTAAGTATTATGGCAAGCCCATTGGCTTCAGTGAGGAAACTTAAATCCCTAACATTCATTAAATGTCTTCCTGAATCAGTGAATCAGTGCCTATAATAGGAAGTCTAGGGGATGCTTTCTTTCCTTTTTGGAAAAGGGGTTCTGTGGATTCTCCTGATTCAAATGTATGTGCCCAGTGAAGCCTTTGCAAACTATCTTTTGAACTTTGCACAATGGTCTCTAACTCAGTTTTGCAAATTGCTGTGTATTACTCAGTAAGTGTGCATTCCTACCATTACTTGTGTTAAATCCTACTGACATCACTAGACTTACCCTGAAGAGGAATCTGGACCAAGAGGTCAGCAAATAGCAGTGCAGTGTACTCTGGGACTTTGATATGATGAGGAAATAATCACTGTTAGTACTCTGGGGTCCTGTTCTGATTGCATCCTGGTTTTGCACAGGAGTAATTCCATTGACTTCATTGAATTTGCACCAGAATCAAGCTTGTTCCCTCTCTTATTGCATATTTGGATACATTAATAAGTGTTTATTTTAGGGGGAGAATGTTGTTGAATTTCAGTCATTTCTAAACTATGGGATTCAATGACTAACACAAGCTAGATCCTGGTCACACAGAGCATTAAGCATCATGAGTTTTAACAGCACGGTGTTAAAAATGAGTCAATTAACAAAGGCAGGGAGTGATTAGTATAGAGCAGAATAAATGGTACCCAGCTAAAAATATTTTCTCTGCTTCATTCTTTCAATTTTTTTTTTTACTTTAAATTACATGGATTAGGGACACCAGGCTGATATATTTCATCATACAGTCCCAGCCTGAACATTGTGGTGACAGATAACACTGTAAGTTAAATATGCAACAAGTGACTCTACAGATACTCATTTAGAGTTGTGTTAGGTGAGAGTGTGCTTCGGCAGGGGAATTTTAAGTCAGCTGATGGTAACTCCTAGAATACTCAAAAGTGAAACATATTCTCTGCTGTGTATCTTTCTAAGTGTCAGCCATTTATCTGGAGACAAACAATATGGAAAATATCAAGCGTATTAACATAGAAATAAGAAACATTCTGAACTTACAAATTTATGTAAGAAACTATCATATATCCCATTTCTGACCATCAAAGCTGAGTATTTTCTCTTCCTTCTAATTATTAATTTACAGATTGCCTTTATATAGTCAAACTATTGTACTCTGCCTTGCACTTCTTGTTTTCTGTCTAAATCTGGATTACTCCCATCCCATTCTGTCATATCAGTTAGTCATTTCTTGTGCCATTCTTCTATTAAACCAAAAAGCCTGGCTATTAGCAGGCTTTCCCTTTCCCTTATTTGTAGTTTTCACTTCTGCCTCTTTTGCTGATAGTCTCATTACTGACAGTAGCTCACTGAAAACATTTTCTTCTAAATGTCAGCAAATTCTGTGTACTGCCTTCTTGGTGGCCCATGTTTCCATTATGAAGAAAACAGGACCACGATCAAGGCATTTGGTTACATGAATCTGCCCCCCCCCCCGGGGGTTTATAGGGACATTGCTCTGCTCTCCGCTCTGCCTCAGTTCTCCACCTCTAAAATGAAGATTATAATTGTGATCTACAGGAGGGGTAGGTTAAAACAGCTTATGGATTGTTTCAGTCAGATGACTGGAGTTATAAAAGTGCTAAATATGGAACAGAAAAATACAAATCACAACTGAGGTATGGTAGACAACCATAACAGAAATTCCTGGACTCGAATAATAGTGCTGCAAGACAAAGATGGAAGATGCAGTATAGGGTAACTTGCAAACTTCCCTACGCTGTACAAAGCTGAAGCCCCACTGACCAGTCCCCTTTTTTAAAAGTAAAGTGCCATCAGTAGATGAATGATAACAGGAACACAAACAACTGCTTCTGATAAGCTTATTATAGATTCCTATATACCCACAGGAGAATTACAGCAAAAGAGAATGTGATTAGAGGCAGCTGCCAAAATTGAAGGGTAGATGGAAACAAAACTTCAGAGTTATATAGGAAATGAGGTGAAATGAAATGAACTAGCCCAGCTGAGATAGTATAATGGTATATGCATTTGCCACACTTATAAATAAAACATTGACTTACTGCACTTCCAGGGTGTACAGATCCCAGGGAATTTAACATAACATGATACACATGTGGGGGCAGAAGGGAAGGTCATATACAAAAACATGATGCTGGAAATGGCTTTCATGTAGTCTGTAGAGGAGGGAGGAAAGAAAAAAAAGTAAGGAGCATTTAAAACCTGACTATTGTTTTTCTCTTTAAAACAAAATTCTAATCAGGACTTGGGCACAGAAAATATCTTGGACTTCTAGCAGAGTCATTCAAATGATAGGAGATAAAAGTGTCACTTTATTACTGTCTTTGAAAGGTTTCTATCTCTCTCTCAATTTTTGTCACCATCTCAATCCATTGGAGCTTGATGTTGTTTTCATTTCCAGTTAATGCAAACCTTCCTGACAAACAGGAGAAACCATCCAAATAATGTGAAGTGTCTTGTTGAAAACACACAAACATTTGGGCTTCACAAAGCATGTTCTCTTTCTTTAACTCCTGGTGTTTTGAAAGGAAGGAGAAACTCAATAGTGTATATTCCAAATGGAGTGGGCGAGTATTTGATGAATGAACAGAAGAGGAACACAATACAGAGAGGTATCCTGTGGAGTGTCTTTGATGTAAATGTAATCTCAAAGTGCTTTATGAATTTAAATTGGGTAGAAGGATGGAGAAATTAAAAGCCAGACAGGTGAGGAAATTAGGAAGTTTTTTTCAGCTGATGAGATGGAAAGATACAGACAAGTTTTCAGCTCTCACACAATGGTAGAGAAAGGTCTTGCACTGAGGTAGTAGAGAGAAAGTTGAAATTAATAAAATATATATGGAGGGAACTTCTGAATGTGTTTACGAAATGTGTGTATAAAATTCCCTGAAGGTTTTGCAGAGTTCATTGGAAACCCAGGGTTCCAGTAGGAGGGAAAATACAAAAGATTTAAGAGAAATAACTTCATAGCCCCTCAAAAGCTGTGCCAGAAAGGCAGAAGAACATTTGCTGCTGGGCCAGAAAGATTTTAGAGGAGGCAGAAAATCTGGCTGTCTGTAAAATTAGAGTTATCACTTTTCATGAATCCTACCATGCAAGCAACTTTTAGTTTTCCATGTCTGTTTCTTTGGGCTAGTTTTTTGGTTTGTTTTTGTGTGTTTGCACACCATCCTTCAAGCAGTAACTGCCTTTTGCAGAGTTTTGTTGGTCTTTAAGGACTATGGACACACAATTGATTCACCTGTGTCTACCTGCTTAGCAGTCATTCTCTGAAGTCTTTCAGTGACTCCATTATTGCTGACTTCAAATATTTGTCCTTGTAGGCAAAGGAAGACACGACAGATATGACACCATGTGCTATACCTGGATGCTGCCTATTCTTACTGTATTCCTGCAGCCTAGAAATACAGTCTGTGGGGTTTTGCCTTCAGTTAGTTTACCTTTTCGTAACAGTTCCTTGGTCATCTTGACAGCTGCCTCTGTGGCAGACAAGATGTGATACAAAGAAACTCGAGTCTGAATTCTGCTTATGCCGCACAGTGTGCGGTACTCCCAAATGCTGGATGGAGCAAGGCAAGTTACATCTGTCACACCTTGACGCTCTTACACTGGGGAAAACAAGTCTCTGGCATTTAGTTATATGGACTGCCCTTGTTTTATTTAAGGGATCTACCTTCCAATTAGTGTTTGGATTATTATCTATAGCAACAGCGTATCCATGTTAGGTATTCGCATGTTAGCTCTGAAGGCTTCCTAGTATTTACAGATATCCCAACCACTTGTACTGCAGCAGGGAAATGAGTATTGCCTACTCTTATGCTGAAATGGCTCAATGCATTTGGCTAGCTCCACTACAAATGAGTTAAAATTAATCTAATATCATACTAAGAGCAGCAAGGAAGGTCATTAACAGGGCACATTGCCAGCAGACTTCTCTGATCTTTTTCCTTTTCTTTTTTTAAAGGAAAAAAAGAACATAATAACCATCATAGTCCATTTTTATTGAGCATCTTGAACTGCCTTACTCTGTATTGACAGCTGTACATGTACAATTAACTCTTTCAAACCAGCTAGCAAAAGTCTGTGCAAAGTACTGCATTATGAAAGACCAGGCATAACCAATGACCCAGCCATCTGACCAACACCTGGCTGTATGATGACAGTGGAAAAACAGTTCTGCTGCAAACTAGAGCATCATCCTCTGATGAATAACTGCCTACACAGTGACAAAGAGTCTCCAAGAAGGGCTCAAGATGTGCTCTGTTTGACACTTCATCAGCCTGCCACCTCAAAGATGGATGCTTGCATAAGTGGGTCCGGCAGGATGCTAGCATGCCGCTGAAGTGTGTGTTCTGGCTGTGGTTGAGGCCATCCTTGCATAGCTACTACAGAAAAGAGAGGCAGGGCAGCCTGTCACAGCCCACAGATGCATACCCCATCCTACTGTGACACATGAAGGGCTGCATTCTCAGGTTTGTATGCACGAAATCTCCAGAGGTTGAGTAAAAACCACTGGATTTGGCCTTCACTGAGTAAGGAATCAAGGTACCTGATTGTCACACATTAGCTTGCAAGCGTGATTAGAAGAAGCACTAACGGAAACCTTCCTCATTCCTAGCGCTAGCCTGTCTGCCTCAGGCTCCCTGTGATAATAATAATGGAGTTTCTAATCGCATTAGTCATTCCTTTACATTCAGGGAGTTTTGACTGGTAAAGGCATAAAAATAAACAAGACACAGTACAGATAAGCAATAGGTAACAATTTTCCATACAATTCCTCTGTACACATTTTCACAGCAAATGTCACTATAAGAAAGAACTATATAATCAAGGCACAAATAAGTAAAGAGCACGGAATAAACACAACAGCCCTCTTACTGCAAGATATAGAACTTGTACTTATTGAAGTGTAAAGAGTGTACTGAACACTAAGGAACAGATCACCTGCAGTAAGATAAACTGATGATATGGTTCCACATGGTGTGGTGACTCAAGAGGAGGGAGGGAGGAAGGTAGAAGTAGAAAGAGGAGGAAAAACACAGCTCTCCATCACAAGGGGAGAATGAAATGCATAAACTAGTGGAAAGGCACCCTAGCTAAGAAATTCAGTTGTGAGACATTTCTAGTGCAGGGGGAAGTCCCAGATTTTAATCCACTCAGTGATTTCAAGGTTAGACACTAAGGGTCCTTCTTGTGGCCCGAAACAGGAGCATAATGTTTAGGTTGCGCTTGAAGACAGATGGTCTCAATAGCTCATTGAACCTTTTGGCACCTAAATTTCAGGCAAGTCTCAATTCAGATGGAGTCCCTTTCCTAGTCTGTTAATGCACAACTTCCAAAGGGACTGTGACCACATGAACTGCAGTAAGCTCCTGAGCAACAGAGAAAATGAACCTGACTTCTAGAGACATGCATGCGTTATATGGAAAGATATTCAGGAAAACCACATCGCCTAGTTCAACTGAACTCTGCCTTCTAATAATTGTGTTGCTTCTCTTCAGAATTTGCTATTGGGTTCAAGCTGGTGACCCACACAGTTCAAATGCTCTGTCAAATGCATTCATGTAGTGATGATGCATTTGTACTCAGTGTCACTTATACTGTGCTACATAGTAATGTAAAAATTAGAAGTTGACCTCAATCTAAATTGTTAGGAAGCACAGAAAAGATTCAACTAAAATAGTTCTGTGAACCTCAGGAGTGGTATGAAAGTACACCATCTGGAAAATAAACCTTATAAGTGTACTTAGCTTGCTGTTTCCCCCAGCTACATAAGATTTCTGTGGGAGTTTCTTAACAAAATCCTTGCTATTTTTGAGGAGTTTAGGGGAGTCAAGGAAAAGTAACTGAAAGAACAGGATAACTATTAAGAGTAAAGAATAAAATTTGAATATAGTATTCAGGAGAGGATCACTAGAGCATGTACTTCCATGTGCACAACTAGCTAAAGACCACAAGTGTTAAATTATCAGCGTCTGTAATTTCTCCTAGGATTTCATATTGTTCAACTCCAGTTCAAGCAAGACAATCTGCCACGTGTTTTTGGCAGATCTTATTTCATGCCTAGCACTTGTATGCATGAATTTGATGCGGAGATCATACAGAGTTTCAGTATTTGTCAGGAAACATGTCTCTTCCTCTGTCACTGAAGTTCTCCATTATTACTTCAATTCTGCTGCTCCACGGAGGGGTCTTATTGTAATTTCTATTTGATTTGGGGGGTGTCATGGGACAGGAAATAATTCTGAAGTGACTACTATTCCTGCAGTACTAGAGACAGCAAAACAGACTCTCTGAAGTAGTTTCTGACTCCTAGATCACAGTCTGCTTTCGTACAATATCATGTGTAGAATGGAAGTCCCCTTACAAACCATCGCTAATTTGGTTGAGATTGCATAAGCCTATGGCACCACCTAGCTGCAAACGCTTGGGTTTTTATTTTTTCACTTCAGAAAACACCTTTTTAATTCAGCTAGCACTGAATTAAGAAGTGGGGTAAGTATTTACTATAAATCTACTTATTGTGTGATCTATGGTTCCCCAGACCTGTTCCAAGTCTTCTGCATGGGCTGGCTTATCTCTCCGATCTGTTATAGTATGGCATATTAGTGCTTAGTTATGTGCACTGACTTGGTGGAAAGAACTCAGCTGTCTAGTGCTCACTTCTAAGTACAAGACTGCTCATCTGAGCCAAGGTCCTAACTCATATTTCTTCCTTCTGAACCAGAACACATGCTGAAGTTATTTGTCTGTTAAATCACAAAATTGTGTTATCACCCCAAACAGAAAAAAGAATTAGGAATCTAAAACCAACCACAAAAAAAGATACTTATTTTACAGTAGGAATTACAGCTGCATTTAAAAAAAATATGTTGACAAATAAGTGTATCAAACTGTGTTGTTTTGTGGAAACTAGAAGTATTTGTTTCTTTGGATCAAATTTGGCAGTTTCAACTTCCCAGAAAGGGGTAAGAAATATCAGGCTTCCCAAATGGTGTCTTCCTTTCTGCACCTTCTCAAAAACATGACAAATATACTTTTGTTTAAAAACAAACACCCATATTTTTCAAGTTTAAATGAAAATGTAAACACAGAAACAAAAGAGTTCTCTTAACAAGGGGGTCAAAAGAAATATTCTTACTCTATACAAAATGGTATTTTGTCTATTTTCTTTAAATAGATTTTCATTTCTATGTTAATCTAAATCAATGTGCCTTCCTCTTCTTTTCTGGGACATTTCTTACAGCCATTGAACAAAATCAAATACCCGGTTATTTAGCCAACTCCACAGAGCAGGCTGGAGACACATCAAGATGTATTAATATCTTCATTGCTCTTGATATGTTTCCCAGAAACCTTGGCATAAAAGAAGTAGAACTTGACATTTACAAAATGGGTCTTTTATGAACTTGGTGGCCTTGGATACACTTACATTCAGAAAAGATGCTTGAGTTGTACTGGAAAGGTCTTCATGACTGAGTGATCATTATACCATTAATAGTTACTATATTTGGTGAAGGAACAGAAAGCTGATGTTTTTCTCTTTGTCAATGTTCATCTCAGGCAGAGTTCAGAAAAATGCCTTTGAGGAAGATGCAGTATATGCTTTAGAGAACAGAGAACAGTTTGGCGGCTTTCTTTTTCTTAGAGATGGCATTTCAGACATGTCAGCTTCCTTGTCTCTTTGCAATATGGATCCAAGATTCATTTATGCCATTGCGCAAAATTACTTGGAGAGACTTACAAACTGTACAGGCTTTTCTTTCTATATCTTTATGAAAGGTACTGCAGAAAAGTTGAAATGACAGCTTCAGCACAGTTGGACCTCTGCTTTCTCAGCGTGCAGCTAGCTCCTTCACACATGTCCTCTGGTTGGTGCTTCAGAACATTTATTTTAGAAGCTGAAGGAAGAAAAAGCAGGTGAAAAAGAGATCATAGTACCAGGACCTTAAATCTCATGCTCCAGGCCTCAAAGAATGGTACCACAGACATGAGGAAAGATGCAACCTTTCTCCCCAAGCAAGTTTTCTATTAGCAATTAACTAGAGTGTTATAAGATTTTTATTAAGCACGCTGAAAGGCGGTTTTTGCAGTATGGCAAGGTGAGCTGTTTGAACCAGAGAGGTAACACTACTCTGCATTTCATCATTTCCACTGACTTGGAAACTTAGATGCTGATTTCTGAGTTCCCTTAACTGCACTATACACAAAGGCTTTTCCAAAGCTTATTGAAGTTATTGCATCCTTCTCAATGCAAGATTGCACCCTGACAGCTCTGGTCCCGCAAGCCCTGCTGTTGAAGTTTCCCAGAAATGAAGAGAGAACATTCAAAGAAGTAATGAAATCTTCCTGATCTTCAGGAAGCTTTGGGGTGAATTTCAGAGCAAACGCTTGGGACCAAATGCACTGTTCTTAATGGCTGACACTTCCAGACTAAACAAGTGAGGGTAACTGCTAATAAGCAAACAAGCTATTGCAGAACCTTCACAATTATAGAGAAATAGGAAATTATGCCCTAGGTTGTTATTTATCATTCATAGCTTTTCTGCCCTACTCTCCTTTCTGATGCATATCAAAGAATCTGCATATAGTGCTTTTGCTGCCCTTTACTACCCATTACTCTGGACAACTGAGCAGGGCACAGACACTTAGAAAGCACCAGGAATTTTTCTTGTTAGCATTGTATTCATTCATTCTGAAATGAGACTCCTGGTTGTGCCAGCAGGGTTGTTTGTGGACAACATGGTGAGATGAATTGGAGAACAGATCTATGATAAAACCAGCCTTGGTAAAAGTAAGAGAAGTCCTTGGAACCCTGGGTTTAATGGACCTTAGTGATATTTCTCACATAAGTCTGAGTAAAATTTTGGATGCATGAACAAAGAACTACAGCCATGCAAATCTGAAAGGGAAAAGCATCTCAAGGGGAATTTAAACACTTAAACATTTAGTGAAGGTGCCTGAAAAGGTATTTAAGTGTTTCTGGCATTCATACCTCCCTTTCCACACACACTCCTCCCCACTATCCAGAACATACATGGCTTCTGCTGTATGGCTGGAGGTTGCTGCACGATTCTGATATGTTTTGTCATCTCACACCAAAGAAACAGAATTAATGAAATAGTAATTTTACTTCCAGGATCTGATTCAGTAAGCCTAATACAATGATGCCTATCTTTTCCCAAATGAAAACTGGGGGACAGGGAAAACCTGGTAAATGTACACAGCTCATGTCCAACCGCATCCAGTGGACAGGTCTTCATATAATTCTACATAAAATTTTGTTACATGTGAGTTTCATGCATTGGGTATCTGCTTGGGACTCAGGTGTCATTGCCTACTGAACATAATAATTATAATTCTTAAATGTTCATCAGAGTGGCAAATGGCAGTCATGTTCCTCTTCTCACAGAAGGGAATGACTTAGCTGTAAGACTGAAGAGTCTTTTTTTTCCCTTGGCTCAAAAGCTAATTCTTCCATGCAAAGCACAGCATCTTCAACAGAGATGGACTGATGGTGCTCCACTCAGGAATATTCTGACTAGAGCATGGCTAGAGAGGTGGACTCCTGCCTCCTCAGGCAGGAGAAGCAATGTGCCAGAGCACCCTAAAAAACAGTACACTGTTGAAGAAAAGAGTAAGGGGAAATGTGTCATGTCCCTCCCTCCTTCTCCTTGCAATCTGTGTTGTCAGAAAGTACATGGCATTTCATTCCTTCCACACTGCTTTACCAGCATCTCCATTAACTAAATTAAAAAACCAACAAAACCAGACAAAAACAACCAAAAACCACAAAAGAGATACTTGGCCATGAGAGTCCAGAAGAGGTTCTGTAATTTTGAATCTTGGTTAGAGGCAGACACTACCCAGAAAGTCAGAGTAAACTCCCCAAGGAAAAGAGTAACAGGACTTAAATATTAGTTTTTTCTAGATATTTCTTGATCCAATGAACAAGAGATTTATTTTTTTTTTCCACAAGTCCCTGAACAAATAACAATTGCTACTGTTTAGACTTCATTTTGGTATGACAGAAGATATTACAAAAGAATCCAATAACTGCATATACTGATCATTAGTGGACTAATTTAAAATCAAAGTCCTTAGTTATTTAGTTCAATAGGACAAACTTTGAGAGATAAAAGAAATTTGCTGTAGCACAGGCATATAAAATACTGAAAAGGAATAGAATTTCTTCCTATTCTAAAAAAAGGAGGAAGGGATTTACTCAGGGAATTAAGATAGCTATTATCTCCTTTTTGTACCTACTCCTGCAGTACCTCACATGACACGGTTGCTTCTGGTGAGTTTGGATAGCCCTCTTCCAGACCACAGTTGCACCTGGGCTGATAAATCCTACCTGTTATTTACATCCCAGTCAAGGGGAAAAATCTGTAAGGATGGGCTTCGAAGATAAGAATCGCTTTGACAAGAATATTGGGAATGAGAATGCGGTGAGGAGGAAAGCCATGACCAGAAAAGAAAGTTATGCTTTGGAGATCCAAAAGTGGAAGTACAAAATTAGTTGGAAAGCATCAATGTGTGTCAGAGCTTGCAGCGTTTACAAAAATAAATGGTAAAATGTTGCTTATTTGTAGAAATAAAAACTAATAAATGAAAGAAATGGTGCTTCTATGTATGGAGATGGTATGGACTAGAGGTAACTGATATATGAGCAAACGGTAAATAATATCTTGTTCTCTGTTCTACATACACATTCTTATTGAAAGTGCAGTAAGGGCAAGACTATTAATATGAATGAATGCATAGATATGGAAAGTACACATTCAACAGGGAAATAACTGACCCAAGGCTGGTGGCAAGGTTATTTAAAAAGCTATCCCTTCTAGTCTTAAATGGTTCCATGAGATCTGAGGACAGGATATTATATTTTCTAATTAAGAAAGGAGTAGTGGTGTGATTCAGACAACAACTGGTCTATTACTTTGACTTCAGCCGATTAAGCACTATCTAAAAATGACAAAGAATGTTTTGCTGAAAGAGAAGGCCTAGAAAGAGATGGCTAGTGGAGCTCTTCAGGATCTGTTTTCGGACTTCTCTTGTCAAATATTTTCACTAATGATGTTGGCTCAGAAATCTGGTGCTCTGATGAAATTTGTTGCATACACTTTGCAGTGATTAGCAAATCAGAGGAGGTATTGAATATCAGACAGGAAAAACTGGATTTCCATGGGGCCCTGAGTAACAGAAAAGAGATGAAATTAAATCACACAAAACAGAAGGTCATGCATTTACATAATACATTATTGCTCGTTCCTTAGTGATGAAATGACAGAAGAATCTATGTTTACTAGTTTGTCATAGCTTGTCTATTACCACCAACATGATATGGTCTTCAAAAAGACAAATACATCCTGGGATCATATTAGGAAAGAGATTTCCAGCAGCCAATGTATTGAGAAAGGATTAATTTTAATATATAAGGCAGAGTTCGGACTTAAGCTGCTAGAAGGATGTATCTTAGAATTTATCTCTAGCCAGTCACCCAGGTGAAGAAAAGGATTTTCTTCTTTCTTAGTACAGGAAAGGTGCAAGGAGAATGTTGGGTCATGTAGAAAGATGATCGATACATGTGCCATGTCTAAGGGCATTGGGAGTTTATAGCACTGTTCTGTAGGTGAGAGCCTCCAGAAATGAATTTGCCAAAAAGTAGCAACACTTAACTGGCTCACAGCACCTAAAGAATAGTAAGAACAGATCTAATTGCCCAAGAGCAAAATTAATTACAGCAGCTCAAGTGCAGAGAAAGGCTTTCCATTTCCCTGCTCACCCTAACAACACATCTAATAAGAGAAATCTAAAAAAGGTGTGCTTCATCTGCTCTGAGAAGGGGTACACATGAATGGGAAGCCAGGAAAAGAGGTATATAAGACAGAGACCAACTTGTGCGTAAGCTACTGACAATTTTTTTTAGGTCAAAACTTAGAAGAAGGTTTATAGCCATCAGAGCTCCTTGGCTCTAAACTGGCTTCTCAGCAACAGTAAAGGTGCAAGTTTGCGATGTGGCCATCTGCAACAGCAATGGACTCATCTCGATGATCCCCCAAGTCCCTTCCTGTCCTACTAAACTTCTTAGGGAAAATTTCCAGCCAGCTTTCCCCCTCCCCACTTTGTTTTTTCCCTCTGACAAGTACCTCTGTGATTGTGGGAGGTCATAGCAATCTGAAAAGGAGACAGAGGTGCTAGCAGGAAGTGAAACACAATTATAAAACTCTAGTAATCACAATAAGTTGGAGTCACTTGGGGAGATAAGCAGAGAGAGTCTGAAATGCTGGTGGCTTTTGTTTTGGTCTTACCTCTGTTACAATACATCTGTTCTTAAAATTAACATCTGTACATTCTCATTCTCCAGACTCTCAGTCTGCCTATAAATTGAATAAAGTCTTTGTAAACTTCCTCAAGACTGAGTTAATATCCTAATCATAAATAAATTAGGAGGACTAGTGCCATATCCTTCCTATTAATCCAAGGACAAACTTTTTTCTTCATTTGAGCTGGAGCAAAATTGCATCAAAGGGCTCAGTACTCTGTAGCATTGTTCACTCATGCAGTGATTTGCCCATGCAAGATGATTGCAAATTATTGTACATGGCAGAAATCAATGATGAAACAACTGTTTGGATTATATTTTCTATTTAAAGAAGGACTCTCTGTCCCCCCTCAAACATCAATTTTATTAACAGGTAGTGTGAGTTGTTCAGTGGTTTAGTTTGTCTGAAATAGCAGATGAACTGGCTGCTGAATTGCCTTTTTCCAATGGGAGCATGTTCCATTAGAAAATTTTTCTGAAGTCTAAATTTTTACGGGAAATTTCTGATAAAAAGCTTAATGTTATTGTGATATATTTTGCATATTTTTTTAAATATGCAAGAAAAAGAAGAGGAAATATATGGCAGGAAAAATCTGGAAACACTCACAACATTTAAAGTGTCAATACGGAAATGAACAGACCAAATACTCTCTCAAGGCACTCAAGTTTACAGACTGAAGATGACAGATTAGAATGAGCCAAATCAGAATGTTTCATTCAATCCTACAGCTATGTTTTGTCCTGATAAAGAAAAATAGGCTTAACTTGGTTTTGATTTTCCTTGCATATTAATCACCTTAAGAGAGTGTTTTATTATGGCTATGTTCTAGGTTATAATTTTCTATACCAGTCAAATGTTTTGACAGCACACACAAACTACATGGAAGTTTCTAGAACGTTTCTTTGTCATGACTCACTGTTAGTTAGTGATTTACAGAAAGTGGAGCCACTCCAGTTGGGTGGAAATACAAGGATTATCTCCAGATCCTGCAGGTTTGGGGGTCATTCCTTTTTTTCATTTATGTCTCTTCCCCACCTCCCTTGCCCTTCTCCCATCACACATCTTGCCAAGTCAGAACTAAGTTCTTCAGGATGGGTACTGTCTCCTCTGACATGGCTGTAGAGTCCAGGTCTCTATGGGCATGGAGTGCTTTAGCATAAGGACTTTAGTATGACTTTCCCTGTGACAGGATTTTAGTAGGATTTGTTGTGGTCTTGCTTGTATCCTGCTCATGTGGGAGTTTTACGTGCTGCTACCACCAACCAAGGAGGTCAGTCGCTTTCTGTTTTCCCAGAATATGTCCAAATACCTACTTGATGGCAAATACAAACCCACAGTCTAAGGACGTGCAGGCTGATGTGCCATGGCAGGTCTAGACTGCCAGGTGGTTAGATCATTTTCCTAATGCAGGAAATGAAGGGTTCAGACATCTGCATTCTGTTCCCTACCCTGGACTCAAGCACATCTAGCTGTTGGCGCAGTGAAGCGTTAGGATGCACCTTGGCTCTGTGACAGTGCTGTGGCAGTTTCTCTTCAACATTACTTCTTCATCACCCCTAGGAGCTAAATAAATGAAACACTGGCACAGTTAATAAGTGGGCAGACAGTGCAGCTGCACTGTGGGCCAGGGGCTGAAGGATCCCATCTACCAGATTACAATGATGAGAGAAGGGAGAAGCAAGCATAGGCAGCAAAATTAAACAAGTATTCCTATTTCACGTCCTTAATGAGGACTATTTAGTCTATGTTACAGCTATCTTGCCAATCCTTCCAAAACTATGTCAGCAGCACACAATAAGCACAGTGCAAAGATTCCTGGGCTAGCAGTCAAGTGGTAGCTCCAGAAGCAGAACAATTTAATCAGTGTTTTGCTGCATGCACACAAATTATCTTTGTTAGGATGCAGGTGCTGTGGCACCATGTCTGTGTTTCTCTTGATCTGAGCTGATCTGCAGACACCTCTGCAGATCCAGGCAGTGTACCGTATGATTGTATCTGCTCCATTAGCTTCAGCTTAGCAGGGTCCTGGCCCTGCTGCGTTGTGCAGTATCGATAGCTGTCCAGCTTGAAAAGAGTGGAGTTACTCCTTGGAAACCTTGCTGACACCACAAGCTGCTTTTTAAGCCAGTTATCCTTCTTAAGATGTGTAAACTGAAAAAGGAGTTTCTCTGGACTGCCAAGAAATGAGGTACAGAGTTGCTTTTATATTTGTCCCAAAGTCACCTCTTGTTCAAAATTCAGTACTGGAGAAGCAAGCTGAACTACGTAGGATTCCTATTGTCCATAACTTTGCCAAAGACCAAAGAAAAAGTGTATAATGAAGCTCATACAAGTGAGTGAAGGCAAAATAAATTAGGTTACTATAATGACATGGGAGGATTTGATCAGACCAATTAAATCAATGTTCCTTAGAAAACTGAGGGGTAAGAAGGGAACCAGGAAGGAATATATTTTGTTTAGTTACCGGTCCTTGTTGCTACATAGAGTTATTAACTGTCGTTGGGACTGGTGTATATATTCTAGCCAAAGAAAGGTACAGGGAGAGTCAAATCATTTCCAGACTGGAATTAATGTTGCAAATGCAGCCTTCTGAAATTACAGGTAATGAGGTTATAAACAATCCCTTTTGCCAGAGGCAGGGTTGCACACAAGGGAAAAATCCAGTTAGAAGAGACATCACTTGTTCAGGCGACACTAGCAGGACATCTCAGGATCGCAATTAGAGGTCCTAACCAATGAAATACATGAACATCTGATCTTTCAGACAGCAAAGCTGTCCTGGGGATATTTGCAGTGGGTTTTATGTTTTTTCTGTAACTGTGAGGATCTGTTTCTGCTCACTAATAGATTCTCATGTGGAAACACGTTTCTTTCATTCCCCCATCTCAGATGCAAAGCAAGCAGATGGGAGGGAAGGAATTTGAAGGAGGGGGGATTAGAAATAAGGAGGCTAGAAAAGGAGATGGACAATAGGACAGGCAGGCCGAAATTCATAGAGGAATTTAAGACAATGGAAAAGATATGAAGGCAAATAAACATTGAGAAAGACACGTATGTGAGAGAATGAAGTAAGAGTGTGCAGAGATGGATGCCAAATCTAGGCCTATTTGTTTTGTCTCTAAGTACTTGATTTTGCAACTTTAACATAGGGATTGGCTGTGGACGGGAATACCCTGTAATTCTATTAAACTTTGGTAGGGGGGGGGGGACAAAAAGAAAATAAAGGGGAATACCTTTATCCAACAGGTTGTTGATTCCCAACAGTGGACATCCGAAATTACACAGCAGTAATTTAATCTATTTTCCTCTCTACCTTGGGACTGATGGTCTTTTGTTCACCTATTCCCTTTGTGTCTTAAATACTCTCACTGTTTTTCAGAAGGTACTATGTTGCACTGCAGAGACAGCTGCAGTTATGCGGAGAAAACAATCCCTTGTTAAAGCACACTAGAAGTTTAATGGAACAATTATACTGTTCAATTGAAAAGGTGCAAAATCATTCTAGAAATTTAAGGTCACGCAGGTTTTAAGAGTGTTTGGCTCCGGGCTTCTTGATTGTAGGTGTCATTTTCAGCTATATCTGAAATTTAAGGTAAAATTCTCTGCTATGTCCTTGCTTCATCCTTCTTTTTCTGTCCATTTTTTGCCATTCTGTGTTTAACCAAAGTGTTCAGCCTTCCTCATGGGTATCACATGAACGCCGCGTGTGGAGATGAGGGACTTGCACAACAGCAAGACACAGACTGACAGGCTGGTACTGCCAAATGTTGTTGGATGCCTTTTTGGAACAGAAAGACTTCATCAAGATAAAGTTATTTTCTTCTGTCAGAGGAAGAAACAAACTTGTAAACAGCAGCAACACAAAAACCCTTGACTCTAATTGCCAAGCTTAAAAAAAAAAATATGAAAAAAGAAAAAAAAGTAAGGCATTCCACTGGCTAAGACGGAAAGACTTTCCAGCAAACGAGCCCTTTCAGGTCAGCATCAAATCAGCCTGTTCCACTTTTGTGTTTTATTTTATAATTAATTTTCACCCACAGCATTTGAAGTTGAAATAACTGGGTCAGGAGACCAGATTTGCAAGGCTGGGATCCCAATGAATACATCACTATCCATGAGGAAATACAGGCCAATAGAGTGTCCTACATGCCTTTTTCCTGTGAAATAAGTAACCCGTTCTCATTTCCCCACAACACAGTATTTCACAGGCCCAGTGGTTAGCCAGTCACAAGGTCTGACCAATTACCACTGTAGTGAGTGAAAAGCTTCAGAAGAGCAGCTACTACAGAAAATAAAGCCTGTGACTTCTCAAATGTAGTGGGCATAGTTGTCATAACCTTTGAAACCTCCGGCCTGATGGCTTCTCCAAGGTTAGATTGAGTGCCATTGTTCAGACAGCTGCCTCTCAAGGGCTTGATTTTCTGTTACCTTACAGGCTATTTGTAATCATTGATGTGAAGGTGAGTGGCAGGAACCAGGAGAGCAGAATTCTCTTCTCTAAAGATAGCATCTCAGGCCCACATTTCCATCACTTCAGTGACTAAACAATGCACAACAACGTAATGATCCTCTGTCTGAAAACTCAAATAAAGTTCTTCCAAGGTATTGTCACATTTTCACCTTTTTGGAAACGCAGCTTAGAAATTGGCAATAAGGAAAACATTGGGAAGAGGAGATGAGAGAACAGAGTGAATCTGCAAACAGCTCCTTTCTGTCTGTCTTTTATAAGATGATAGCCAAAGACGTGAAAGAGGGAAATATTCAGTGAGATTTGGTTTGCTTAATCACAATTCTTTACTGTGATTTGCAAGAACTGAGCAGAACTGAAGTGCCTAGGGGATCTGAAATGACAGAGAAATATCTGTGGGATGCTAAATCTGGAAGTGACTTAACAGTATCTGAAAAAACATAGTCTTTGATATAAGCATCTACAAAACAAAAATGCCAACAGCCCACAAAGATGCCCCGATGTTTTTATTATTTTGTTTTGTTTTGTCTTGTTCTGTTTTCTGCCTTGTGACTTTCTAACTTGATGAAGCTCTTTGGATACAAATTAACTTTCTCAGAGTGCTGTTTGTTACATTTTCACTTACCTTGATGGGATGCTCAATAGACTGGAAGTTGGCTTATTTCAGCAAAATAAGCCCAGAAATAAGCAGAAAATAAATCCCATCCTAGGTAGACTAAGAACCTGGCTATAAACAGTACCGCCTAGTTTTGAAAGGGATAAGACAGGTCTATACTTTAGAGCCTTGACAGAACTTAATTGATTTCCAAGTCACATCAAACTCTTCCAGCACAAAAAATATCTTGGAGGTCTGTGGTCTTGCTTATTGTTTTGTTGGGATGTGGAGATTTTTTGTTGTTATTGACGAAATTTCTTGCTTCAAAGCAAATTAAGTGGGAAACAGTCATCATATTTCATAAGATCATATGTCCAGCTGTTTAATTAAATTAATTGCTGTTCCGAATACAGTGACTAACTTCAAGAGAGCAAGACAGCACCTGTATTGGAAAAGAGGCTTTGTTTGTTTGTTTGTTTTGTAATGCCTAAGGACAAAGCCTGTATAAGGCCATTTGCAGTTTATTTCTCTTCTCCCCATTCGAAGACCAATACATTTCTCTTGGAGCCAGAAAGGCATAATTCCTTCTCTTAGAGTAGATGAAGACCAAGAACTGGATCTGCACTTGGAGGAAAAAGGGAGATCATGATTTGTTTTGTCCAAAATACAGCTGAATTCTCAGGTCTGAGAATCATCCCACTGACCCAGTGCCTTATGCCCAGAGTGTCAGTGGTCCTGACATGTAAGGTACCATCACATACCATCAACACAGTTAACTTCACTCTTAAAGTTAAGCAGGATTTCTTTAACATGGAAAGGAGGAATGGGAGTTACTCATGGGAGGAGAGGGGAGGGCACTGGGAGTCCAGGTCATCTGTAGGAAGGTGTTTTCTAACACTCAGGTACCTCCTTTTACCATGTCCTTGAATTCAGTCAAATATGAAAAAATGTAGGCGTGTTAACAGATTAACCCCCAACCTACAACTGGAGCTGCCTGGGGCAGAATAAACCCACAGAGAGTTAAGCTGAGACAATGTATGACTTTGTCTAAGCTTTCGTTTGGTTATGTTTGTGTCAACCTTATTAGATGGGGTTGTTCTGCGTCACTATATTCATTCTTCTCACAGTTCTCAGGAATTAAACACGATAAGCACCCAGTTAGACCAGCAAAGTTGTCGTGGTCAGCGCATAAACAGCCTGTTTACCAGGAACGTTGTGTAAAGGGTGGAACTGTGCAATCCTGCTCCAGATAAACAAAAGCTCAGCAGCTGTCCTGCACAGAACTTCTAGATAAAAAACAGGAGGGCACAAAGTGCTACTGTTCCTCAATTGTGTAATGCTGAAGGCATGATGATGATATTTCATGTAAAGGAAGGAAGCCAAGAGAGAAGGGTATGGTCGTACATAAATGTTAAGGTCAAGCTCACAGCAAAATTCTTTTTTTTTTTTTCCCTCCCTTCCTCCCTTCCTTCCTTCCTCTCTTCCTCCCTCCTCCCTCCCCACCTCCCTTCCCCCCCACCTCCCCCCTCCCCTCCCTCCCTTCCTCCGCTTTCTTCCCTTCTTTTTCTCCTTCCTTTTTTCCCTTTTTCTACTTATATCAACCTGGTTTTTATGCATTTCTTAATTCCCTTTCTGCAGTATGGAAGAGGAAATGTAGACTTAGCTTTAATGTGTAGGATCAGTTGGATTCCTTTGTATTCTACAGCCCATTACTCGAGATGCTGCTAGATACTGCTCAGACAGAGAATGCCAAAAATTTCATCACTATCAGTTTAGTAACATTAAATAAACATTTTTTCTTTTCTCATTGTTGTGAGCAGAAAAACTGGATGACATCAAAGAAAATACAGCAAAGGAGAAGGGTAATAAGATGAGAGAGGAGAGGGTTTCTCCAGCACACAGAAGGTAAGAAGGAATAGGAGAAGACAGCATTGACACCTATTTTCTAACCAGCCTGGTTGGTACCATGCCAACGATTTTCAGACCAATTTGATTAGAAGGGCTGGTCTTGTTCTGATTTCTTCTGCATCTGTGACAGGCTGTTGTTTTTGTGGCAGCCTTGGCATGGGTATTTACAAAATCCCTATTTGTAACTCTGTGTGTTTTTTGACCCATGCCTTTTAATTCCATGGGAGCAGTATGTCCTAGAGAACTGTGGATGTTATTTTGTGCCAGCTACCAGGAAGAAATGCCAGGAAGGCTCTCATGCCTCTTTCTAGTGAGGAAAGCAAACTATAACAGAAGCCTCTGCTATATCAGCTCCCTAGGATTTCTCAAGTGTAGATAAGAATAACTATGCAGTGGTGTGCCCTGAACTGAAAAATGCTATGACACTCACAAGCAACTGTGAGATGCCCTAAGCTAGACATTCATACCTCACATATGCCCTGAAGTTTAACAGTGAATCTCTATCCTCATGGTAGTTTCTTTAAAGGAGTGCCTATGTTGCTCACTAGTAACAAATGCAAAGAGAGACGATGTTCTGCTCTTGCAAGAAATAAGCAAAACAATCAGCATGTCTTTGCAAACTCTAACAGTTATTTCATGCTCAGTTTGCAGGAAGCTGGACATGGAGGCTTTCCCTTGGTTTGCGCTAGACTAAGCACTCCCGCAGTCTTTCCTAACTGCAGTCCCAACACAAGCCCTGGCTGTGTTCCAGCCCCACATGAGGACAGGATCAGGTCTTCCACTTTGCCCTGGCTTTTGTTCAGGTATGTAGCCCAAAGTTTCAGAAAGATGTTGAGAAACTCTTAACGGATGCCTAGTTTGGACAATGAGGCAATCATGATTCAGTGTGGCAGGTCCATCCAGCTCACATGCTGTGCTCTCTCCAGAGACTTTTTAATCATTATTTCATTATTAACATATCTTTAAAACTTCGTTCAGTGCTTATCTGAAGCATGAATAGCATTGGAAGTAGCCCAGCACTTTGCATTTTCGTATTGTTCTGGGATAGGCTCACAGAGGATGCTGGTACGTGGACTGGACTCTGCCCTTCAATTTTCCATGTGGGTGTAACGCTCCTTGGCAGGCACACGGACTTTTACAAATGGCACAGTGCAGAGTCTCTTGAGGAAAGTTAGTTAATCTCTTGTCCTGGTTTCGGCTGGGACAGAGTTAACTCTCTTTTTAGTAGCTGGTACAGTGCTGTGTTTTGGATTTAGTGTGAGAATAATGTTGATAACACGCTGATGTTTTAGTTGTTGCTAAGTAGTGCTTATCTTAAGCCAAGGTCTTTTCAGTTTCCCATGCTCTGCCAGCAAGCAGGGGTGCAAGAAGCTGGGAGGGAGCACAGCCAGGGCAGCTGACCTGAACTAGCCAAAGGGGTATTCCATACCATGGAACGTCATGCCCAGTATATAAACAGGGGGGAGTTGGCCGGGAGGCATGGATCGTGGCTCTGGCATCGGTCAGCGGGTGGTGAGCAATTGCATTGTGCATCACTGGGGTTTTTTTCCCTCCCCCCGCCCGCCCCTCCTTTTTTTTGTTATATTCCTTTTCATTACTACTATTATTATTATTATTGTATTTCATTATTATTATTGTTAATATTATATTTTACTTTAGTTATTAAACTGTTCTTATCTCAACCCACGAGTTCTGCCTTCTTTCCCGCTTCTCCTCCCCATCCCACCAGGAGTGGGGCGGGGGGGGGGATGGGGAGTGAGGGAGCAGCTGTGTGGTGCTTGGCTGCTGACTGGGGTTAATCCATGACATCTCTGAATGTGCAAGAGTGCTGAATGAGACCTGTAAGGCGTTAAGTGTGAATTCAGCAAAATCTTGAAACAAATAAACAGCTAAATAAGACATGGTTGATCTAGGCTCCCTTTAAGTCAGAAAGAAAGGCAGCAGCAGGAAGGGCAGGAAATTTCTTTCTTTGGAATTTGGACTATACAGTTACTCTGTGCCAAACACAAGTGAATGTCTGCATAGTGTCTAGAAGACAACTGAAAGACCAGTGGCAAGAGTTTCTGTGGATCCTAAAATTGCCTTGAGTAACTGTCTTGAGCTTCACTAGAGTGACAGTGGTCTCTGCAGCTAGATTTAGACAGGTATTATTTTGCCATGGTGGAATATCACGCTCAACTTCGGTTACAATGCAAGGGTGTGACACTGCACAGCATCTTGGCCTAAATATACTAACCTCAAACCTTTAATTCTTTACTGAATACTAGTTCTTCAGATAGCTGCTGAGAAAAGCAAAGAAATCAAACATCCAGCTGCTGTTTCAGATATGCAAAAAACCTTACTCTTCATGACCCATGACATGACTGTATCCCAGTAAAGTTAAAATGGAATCATCTCTTATGTAGATGCTCTTATTCCATTACATTTATTTTACGGTTTCGTTTAATTCTGGGCAAGTGTTTCTGTCAACCAGCAGTAGCTACTTCTGACAGTAAGAGGTTGCCTTTGGAGGTAAAAGCTGATTTTATGCTGGTTTAATGAGATGTGCCTATATTTGTACAATCTGATAAAACTGGAAAAATACAAGGCTTCAGGTATGCAAAGACATTCCATTTCTTAACTTTCCTGATATGCTCAGTTCTGCATTATTGAATTGGATTACAGATGTAAGTCAAGCTTAACATAGTCTTTAAGTAAAATAAAATAACTATAAAACCGTAGAACCAGACCCTTCACTGTAGGTACGAACTTTTACTGGAGAAAGATATTAGAGACCCTGCGGATTTTTTTTTAATGCTGATTAAGGAAATGATAATTTTTTTTCTCTTTCTGAGGTTGTAACAAATTTTGATCTTTATTCACTTTACATCTAATTAAACTTTTTTTGCAATTGAAAGGCTCACTGAATTGAACAATTACTACATTTAAGATGAAGCTAAAATGCTTTCTGTGTTTCAGCCTTCATTATCACTTGCTGTTCAATTAAATTCAGGAAATCTTTTAATTACAGTTATTGCAGTTCTACAGGGAGAAGTGACGCTTCACAAAGCTACTGTAAATGTAAACATCAAGCTTGCTTCTGCATCCTTTGAAAACTGTAATTAAAAACAGTATTTTGCCTTCTTATTTTCTCTATTGTTTTGATCTGTGTATATGTTACCTTGACATCATACTGATGAGAATGGTTTCAGAATAGATATTTGGCCACATCACAGGTCATTCAAGTCTGTATTTCTTTTCAAATGGCTTCAGCTTCGCAGGAAAAAAAAAAAAAAAAGCAACGTTGCATTAAGTTTTCGTGTTAGTTTCTATCCAGCCTAAAGACTGAATAAAGTCTAAAGTCTAAATGCTTACAACTGAATTGGACAGAAGAAGGTGTTTTGCTACAGAGCAAAGACTTAAGTATAACCTGACTAAACATTGGAATCTGTACCAGCACATTTAACTATGTCTTGAAATAATGACTGACACAAGCAATTTTAAGGCCCAGTTACTCACATATCAACAAGTACCGCACAGGTCAAACACTAAAGGATTAAGACTGTGCAGAGAATCGTTGATGGTTTTGCAACCATTAGTTGCAAACGCAAATACCCCTGACACAGCAATTTGGTAATGGAAAACAAAATTATTTAAACTGGAAGAGTTATCATAGAAGCAGCATCGTATATAAAGGTGTGCGTTTTACTCTTAACAGCTACAGCAATGCAACAGCTGCACAGTTCTAAGGCTAAGAGCAATAGAAGTCATTTAGGGAAACACATGTCTTTTGGAAGAGTAGCTGACACGATTTGGGGAAGGGGATCCAGGGAAATTTTGGGCACCCGAGCCCTCCTTTCATGTGTGAAACAGGTTCAGAGTAAGTGCCTCAAGTTCAGCTCGGCAATGGGTGATGACGCTTTGCAGACCCATCGCCCAGAGGCGGTGGACAGGGGGCCGCCAGACGTTTCGCCATAAGGCCCCTTGTCTGTGAAACACTGGGAGTGTGGGGGAAGTATATTAGGCTGGAAAACTGAAATACTGTGTTCTCATGCCCCGTAAGACCCATTATGCCCCATTTAGTTCCTGTGCCCATCTTCTTTACAGATTTTACTCGGGACTCCGGCAGGACTGAGGTTGAAGTCATCGTTTCCCCCAGAAATGTTCCCCAGCTGAGGATAACCGTGTTGCCTGGTCCTCTGCCTGTCCCTGCTGGGACACGTACCCAGTGTGCGGATCCTTCCATGCCCGCGTTTCCCACGAAGGCAGCCGGCAGGCAGGCCTGGCCTGCAGGCCTCGGCCTCTACACCTGGCTTTTGGAGGGCTGAGGCAAGGGCGGGGCGAGGCAAACAATAAAGGCTGTCAGTGCACGTTTTGCCCTTGCTGCTGAAGGACGCGGAGCTCGCAGGAGCTGCTCGGGGCCCCTGCCCCCGGAGGGCACGTCAGTGGCGAGGGACCTGCGGGCCACCGGTGGCAGCCGCTCCCTCCGCCCACCCGCCCGGCTGAGGGGAGCGGACTACAACTCCCGGCGTGCCGCGCCGCACCTGCGGCCGCTCTGATTGGCTGCCTCCCCCCCCCGCCCTCCTCCGCGTGACGGTGCGAGGCTGGCGGCGGCGCCGGAGCCCCCCGCGTGTTGGGGGCCGGTGAGCCGCATGGCGGCGGCGGCGGCGTGGGGACGGCGCGGCGGCCCCGCGCTCCTGCGTGCGGCGCTCGGGGCAGCGCCGGGCCGCGCCTGCAGCGCCGGGGCGCCCGTGAGGGCTCCCTCCGCCGCGGCTCAGGTGAGGCGGGGCGCTAAGGGGTCCGGCGGGAGAGGGCTGTGAGGCGAGGCCGGTGCGGCGCCGCGGGGTGAATGGAGGGTGTGGGGCCGAAGGTGGTCGCCGGGGTTCGGCGGCCGGTAACGGGCGAGTGCCGCTGCTGGCGGGGCGCTTGGGAGGCGTGCGGCCGCCGGAGGTCGTGTTCGGCGTTTTGAGTCCCGGGCCGGTGCCTGGCACTTAAAATTAAGAAAACGTAGTTTGTGGAGGGGTACTTGTGATAACCCAGGCTGCGGCTGGCGGGGTTCCCGAGGGGAGCTTGGGTTTGAGGGTTCCCCTGCCATAATCGGCTGCAGCGTAGGGGTGCCGCAGCTGGAATCTGCTGGGGCTGACGGCAGCGAAACTCTGCATCGTGCTTTCTAATAGAAGTACTTAATTTTGCAACCTGTCCCAGACCGGTAGGTAAGTTGTATGGTGAACATGACTTGATTATATGGGGGGGGGGGGGCGGGGAGAGTCAACGTGACATGTAGTAATATATAAGTCTATGTCCTTGCTTTGTTGAAATGTCACCCTTGCTTTGAAAGTAAGTAGGACATTCGGTCTCTTGGACTGAACCAGTTCTGTGTTCCTTCCCAGTCAAAAAAGAGATTACACAACGTCATTTGATCTGCCTAGGTCAAAAACAAGTGGTTTGGCAGCTTTCAGTGGTTGTGCTCCGAGTGGTCACGCGAGCTTTGCAGTGAAGCTGTTTGTTCCGTTGCTGGCATGAAATCAACACAGGTGTTGTCCTGATCTAGCTCCTCCTGGTTTAACTTTTGGTCCCCTAGATGGATTCAGTCTCTTGGTGTCCAAATGCAGGAGAAACAGCTGCACAGAAGGGCAAAGGTTCTGTAACTGTCTAGCAGAAATAGGGCATGACACGCAGTGTAATCCCAGCTGGGACATGATTTATTGATTTACTTGCGATTGCATGGCTGGCTTTAACAAGCAGAAAATAAGCTAAAGCTACTAGTGACAGTCTTTGTGTTGCCAGAATTGAATGCATTCACTACCACTTACTCATTTACAGAAAGTCAAATGGATTTGTGCGTTCCTTTATTGAATGCTTACTTGGCTGGGGAATCTAGAAAGGTTATTGAGTTCCTTTTGTCTTTTTTTCTAAACCATATACTTTTTTATTAATTTTGATCAGAATTACTTTTAACTACTTTCTATAAATCGAGTAGTTCTAACATGCATTCAGGAATACTTTTGAGAAAGCTTGGTTACGACATCCATCTCTGAAAGCCCTAGTCCCTTAGGGGATGAAAGCCACGGTGGTTAGAAGAATGGGATGGGTGACTTGTGTGTGTGGCATAATAACTGTGACAGGTGTGATGGGGCACTGGCTGATACCCTGCAGGGCCTGAGAAGCAAGCTAATGCAAAAGCAAAGACAGTGGAAACTTAGCAACTATACAGTGATAATATACTCGTTGCTCCTTTCTGTTCTAGGTCTGTCCCAGGATTCATCTGTAGAGAGGAGCAATTAGTGTTACAGCCATAGAGGACAGTGAAACATACTTTCAGATGACAGGATGTTCAAACGTTCAAAACAATTGTGAATACTGCTTGACTGTCTTCTGGATTGGATCAGAAAACGTTCATGGATTCTGTTTAGTTTCATGAGATTTCAATTGGGTGCAAGGGACGCGAAGGGGAGAAGAGAGCACTAGACTCTCTGTGTTTCATCCCCTTTTAAAATGGTCCTTCCAGCTGTGGAAGGAAGAGTTCTGTAACTCCGGAGCTTCAGGAGACAACTGAAAGGCTGTGTCCAAGGCCGTCCATTGTAAGTCTTTAGGTTAGGTTACGCACAGTGGGGTCAGTACAGCTGCTTTATTGGTATTGTGTGGTGAACTTATGTTCAATTTATGGCCTTTTTAGCCCGTTCGTACATGCTGGTTTTTGAGATAGTGGGGGAATGTCTGTGTACATGCTATCCATTCTGTATCCTGCATTTGCTACCTGTAATAACACTTTCTATGAATGTTTCTAAGTGACACCCTCCAGCAGAAACACCTAATAGCTTTTATTTGTGTTTTGAATGTCCATTAAGTCCTTATAATGTTCTCTATATGAAATATGTGGTGAAAATTGATGTATTTATAGAATTGAAATGATATTGACTAGATAAATTTTCACAGCCTCCGATTTGTCCAGTCAGGTTATGTCAGTTTTGAAGGTGAAATCAGATATACCTGGGAAGCTGATCCTAAATTGTTTACAAATAAAACCCAGAACTTGATCAGCTTATTATTGGACTGGTTAGTCCACACATTTGAGACTGTATCTTGGTATTTAAGATACAGTTGTCAGTCTCCGAGATGTGTGCAGGGTGGTGTCCCTTTTTCTAAGACTAGATAAGAGCAGGTAGCAACAGGCACTCTGAAAGCAGCATTTTCATGGTTGGCTGGTTGTGTCCAAGCATTTCTTGACTAATTCACAGTTAACAAAGGAAAGTCTGATGCTATCCTGTCATCTTGTACACATGATGATACATGTCCAAATTATATTCTTGAATAAAAAAAAAAATCGTATAGGATTACATATTTCTACTACAAAACTGTGTATTTTCCAGTACAACAGAAAAAGTAATTTGTGCCCTTTTTTTTTTAATTGTAAGCTGGAATTTTACATGCAAAAACCACAGCTTTTTGAAACAAAGGAGGAAGATGAGAGGACTCTTAAGATTGTGAGGCTTGAGAGTAATAACATCAAGGAAATTTGCCTTTTTTTTTTTTTTTTTTAATCCTGGTCTAGATGTATCATTTCCAGTAAAGGTCTTCGACATCCTGATACAAAGTTTCATTTCAGCTTCCTCCATCTGTTCATGTAGATCCTGTAATTCAAACATACCCAACTGAAATTTTCTGTGGCTTCAATGACGTCTTCACCACTGGGATAAAGGGGAGAGCCCAGCTTGTCTAGAAAGACCTCATATGGTCCTTATTCTTGGCCAGTCATGTCTGAAACTCTCTGTGTCCTGGAGCTCCATTTTGTGGGTAGCTGGCCAAAGTCCCTGAGCAGTGCTCTGTGTGCCAGTAACCAGAACTGTAGCATGCTGTTTGGGGTCAACTGTTGGGCAGCAGCTGCTGAGTCCTCAGAAAAACATTTGTCTTGGACTTCTCAGCTCAGACCTCATTCTGGCACTTGGCCTACTTAGACCTATTTCAGCCTCTGTGGTTGTCTAATTTCCAGGTTGAACAAGGACACTGCCACCACGTCCCTACAGGCTAAGATATTAAGGGTGAGGCATGAAACAGAAGAGCTTTTGCTGGGTTGTGTCCATGATGCTGGCGCAGCAGTGTTAGGCACTACAGTGAGGCGGCAGCGCTGATGCACAAACCCAATAGGATCACGGGAGCTGAAAGAGCCAGCGGGTTCAGGAGCAGCACTAGCAGTGTCATAAGTACACAGGTTGTGGTGGTCCCTGAGGCCTGTGCAGAAGAAGTGTTTGGAAGCATTACTGTTTCATAGTGCACAAATATCACTGGGGATAAGGTGAAGGTGAAAGCAAGTATAGTACTCAATCTTCAGCTTGATAAATAGATAAGAGCTCTGTTCTCTTCCCCCTTGTGTTTAACTGAGCCTTTCCAGTATCTGTCAGTTTGTGGTGTTCGTGGTGGTTATTAATACCTCTGGTGACAGCTTCCAATTTTGCTGTGTTGTTAGAAGAGTCTCCTGGAAATCAGAGGTGAATTGGCAGGTCTGAAGGGTTGACAGCTTGTCAAAATAGAGCTGCTAGGTGCAGTCGTCTAAGCTCTCATTCTTTCAGTACTAGTATAGAACATGGGATTGACAGCCCGGAGAGTGAAACTGTTTTTTCATGGATCAGATGAAGCACACTGTGTGACGGGGCATACTCCTCCGATGTGCAGAAGTGTCTCCTGTCAACTATGGAGAGAGGGGAGTAGGGACTTGGGGGTTATAACCATCCCTTTTGAGTGAAAAAGTTATGTGGTTGGGCATTGATATGTTAAAATACCAACAACCACTCATCTTTTCCAACTGCAAGGAACTAAATAATGCTTTCCTTGTAGCCTGGGAACTGTAGCAGGCAGCTTTTGCTTTCTCTGTGCTCCGATAGCTCTCACACAGGCTGCAAGTGACTACGTCCAACCTCACCCTATTCTTCCCCTTCGGAAAATCCTACTTACACGACTACCTGGGAGATTGCTTCATCCTTGCCCTGAGTGACCAGGAGGGCAGCTGAGTTTCTATCTCTGATATTTGGCCTTCCCTGTGGAATTGATAAAAATATGAGTCAGTGCTGGGTGCAGTGGCAGTTTTGGTAATACAGGATCCACTCCCACTGGAGCTCAAGCTGATGCTACTGAACTCCTCATGGGTGTCTCCTAATTCCTCCTTGCTGACATCAAACTGGACAGAAGCTGAACTAACAGCTTAAAAATTCCATCTCCAGTCATTCTTCCCTCCCAGACAAACCCATCTCTGTACGCGACAAGAAGCTGATGGAAAGAAGCTCTAGTAGCTCTGGAAAACTTTTCTTTTCCCATTCCCAACACCCACTGTTTTGCAGCAAGAGAGCAAAAGTTAGTTTATTCCAACAGGAACTTGAAAGTATATTGACGGCAACTGCCTGCTGAATGCCTGTTCTTTTAATACTGCTTCTTGACAGTTCACTTCAGAGTAATTAATGAAGGGCAGTATTATTCCTCCAGTAAGTCCTCTTACTTTAGCTTCCTTGCTTGTAACAGCCACACAGGTGGCTGGCAGACCAGGAACAGAACCATTGTCTCCTGCATCCCACTCCAGTGGTGGCTCCTTTCTGAAAATAGGAAATTACTTTAAGCGTATCATTGTCCTTGAAAGTATGCAGTTTTGGCATCCATTACATACAATCATTAAAGTCTCCCTCTCTTGCCTCCGTTCTGTCAGGGAGGACAACTTTTCACTTCTTTCCCTCCCTGTAATGCATGCTGTAAAACAGGGAGGCAGGAGGTTCGTACTGTTCTGTCTTCAAGTGGAGTGGGTAAGGAAGCCTCATCCTGAAAAAGGTGCAAAAATGAGTTATTGAGAAAGAAACAGGAGAGGAGTGCTCCTACAAGAAGGGCTAATATAATTTTAAAAAGCATGGGAATGCTTTCCCTCTCAGATGTGAACACTTTTCCAAAATAATAGGAAGGAGAATGTCAAAAAATCCAACCAGGCCAGAAAGCAGTGCAGTTTTCAAGAAAAAATACTTTTGTGTTGTGTTTTTTCTGAGTTTGGCGGTATTTAAAATATCTTCAGATTTAGTCTGTTCAGGGGTGAGTTTTCTAACTGGGGAAGAAGCAGAAATGAAGTCTGGATATTTAGCTGGGCTATTCAACTTAACCCTGCTTGTATTCTGAGAAACTCCCACAATAAGTGCAACAGAGCCAGCATTTCTAACAAACCAAGCTGCCAGATCGGGATTTCTTGGGGAAACTAAAGCTGTGCGGAGCTCACAAACAACCCACAGGTGCCCAGGCTGGAGGATTTCCCTGGGGGGATTAAAAACCAGATGACTTGTTCTGCCTGTGCATGTTGAAGAAGAGGGAGATGTAAGAGTATGCATAAGTGTGAGCAGCGCACGTGGCTGCGGAGGGGTTGCCACTAACACCTTTGGTGCTGCAGGGAGGGAAGGCCAGGCCTGGAAAGGGCTGGCTTTGCCTCTCTTATCCCTCTGCTGTTGTGGCCACCACTACAAAACAGAAACTGAAAGAGATTGCTTTCTTCCGGCCGAAAAGCAATTACGTGGAAACTAGTACTGCTGTTTTATCACGGGTAAACAGATGCTTTCTGGGCTTTGACACAGCCACTTTGTGTCTCCTTTATCTTCTCTAACCCCCCCCACTGCCAGGGATGTTCTTGGAGATCTTCTTATCTAACCACAAAGCTGTTTGGATCAAGAAGTGTAGTGGATTGTTTAAAGGCTAGTGGAAAGATTGTGCTGCCAAGAAAGACGGCTCCTGCTTAGAAGTTTAGCAGCAGCCATGGTGTTAGTGCAGCTGGAATCAAAATTGCTGCAGCTGCTGATGGCTGAAGTTGGGCCTCTCCCCAGATAACCTTTGCTGTCTGGCTGATCTGGTCGCTGAGGGTGTCCTCTCTGTCTTCCACCTACCCCTAAATCTTTCTTACAAATGCTTTCAGAATAAAATGTTTTGAGGAAGCATACCTGGGTTGTTCAACATTTTAGCTGACCATTTCCAGACTTCTTGCAAGGGCTGTTGTGAAATACTGTGCTGGATTAACTCCTATGGTTACTAGTGATGACCAGAGCCAGGTAGATGATGGCCACGGCTATGTGTGTTTCTGCTCAGCCCCTTGGCATCATTCCATACGTGCTGATTTTAGTATGTCTGGAGATTTCACAGGTCTGTTTTTCACTGCATGGAAATCATGACACTTGCTCAGTTAAGCAGTTTGAATACTAGCTAATGTGTCATTTTGTCTGGTTCCTCATTCTACATCTTAAATTTATGTCAAAACTTTATTTAATCCTTTGCCTGCTGCAGCCTATCAAGACTAGCCACCATGATTTTGACTTGAGGCATAATTCTGCAGCTGATTTTCTTCCGCCCTCACTTTTTTTAACTTTGTGAACACTGCGTATCCAGCAATGGTTTTGTATGTGCGCTTTCACTGGAGATGAAGTTCACTGTACGTCCAGGAATCCTTTAGCTTTCTTCCAGTTTTCTTAGCTGGCTATTAAGTGTCTGTATGTGGTTAACTAACAAGGACACAGTGAAGGTAGTTCTTTTAATTATTTTGACCCTGTTTTCTCTGTTTTGTTTTGTGATGCTATGCAGCTGGCCTCTGTCAGAGTTACTAAATTGGCCTCCTATAAAATGTTAATTTAGCTGATATAGTAGATGAAAAGACACCAGACTTGGCATGGTTTGGATGATGTTGTTTGTGGATGTTTGTATGTAGTGCCTGAATCAAGTATCCACCAGCTGATTAAAGTATGTTGGTAAACTTTTGCTTTTCTGCAGTACTGTGATAAGGGTTGGTTCAGTTACTATGTTTCACTTCGGGTATTGAAATATTTTTGAAAAGTAGCAGAGTGGTTTCAGCTGTGCTTTACAGGTGTAGAAAAATAGAGATATAACATGGTAATTTGAAAGTCATGGGCTAAAGGCAGTGGGACTCCCTGCGTTTAGACCCTGCTATAACCAACAGTGTTCTGGTGTTGACGGTAGTGATGTTTTAAAGATGCGTGGTATAAACTTGAAATATATTTGTTTCCAGTAGCAGCTACTAATTGGGGATATTTCATTTGATACCTAAAGTGATCAGCCCTTATTCTGGAGGGCAAATACTCAGTACTTCCTGAAAACTGTGTTGCTCTAGAATATGTTACACTGTGCTTTAAAAAACCTAAAAATTGTAAATAGAAATCACTTTTAATATTCACTTCATGACAGTTAATAAAGACATTATTAAAATTCAGAATCTTTTTATGCAGGCTTGAATAGGTGGAATGTTCAGGATCATACATTTCTCTTCCAGTCCCACTGTGTCCTGTATTATTTATCATCTTTTAACTGAGACAAGTTTTGTGGAAGTATTCTGTTGTATGGATTTGGGCAAGAAGACCTTGTTGGAAATGTTCTTGAAACGGACATCATGAAACATAATTGTACACAGCAGTAATTTGGTTTTGCTATTTAGAAGAAGTTATGTCTTGCACATGAAAGTTGTTAGGGACACAAGCAGAGATGTGGTGTTTCATCAACTTTTAGTTCTCTTGTGCTGAAGTGCAGGGAGGGACCCTTCTATATGATGTCATTTATCTGAGGGCTGTAGTGAGATTGGCTGGTCCTGGATCATTGATTCTGGACAATGCAATTAAAAAAAAAAGCTGCTTCCTATTCTGCACAAAAAGCCTGAAGCACCTGTGGCAAAGAGGCTGTATCTTAAAATGCACAGGAAAAATTGTAGTACAGTTCCATGGAATTAAGTAGGGTGTGAAACTTAATCAATAAATGGCCAGTTTTGACGATAAAGACAAGTCATGTCTTTTTCTTGTGCAGCTGTCCCTGTGGGGAAAAATGGAATAATAATTATCAGTTGAGTTCAAAGTTAATATTTATACAGCAAGTTGACAGGATAACTATTCAAATATTTAGCACTTGCTTGTTTTCATTACAGGAATTGCAAAGCTCAGGAAGAGGACACTTTCTACTGGAACATGCTGCTCCCTTCTCTGCTTTTTTGACGGACAGCTTTGGGCGTCAGCACAACTACTTGCGAATTTCTTTGACCGAGAAATGCAACCTCAGGTGTAAGAGTCTGCTTGCTTTCTTGCGCTAAGCTCTTATGCACCACATTGTTCAAAGGCCAAGAATCGAGTTAGGGTACTTACTGCTGTGTTGGCCCTGTGCTGTTTCTTGTCTTCACAAAGTAATGGTAAAGGATAGATAGAGACTGATTTGGGGCTGAGCTGCTGGCGGGATGGGGAAGCAGGAGCAAGCCTAGGGATCTGCCAGAGACAGGTGGGAGTGACAGGTCTTTCATCAGACTTGGTGTGGTTTGGATGATGGTACTTGTGGATGTTTGTATGCCATACCCGAAGTGAGTGATAAGTGTGAGAGCTCGTACCCAGGCATTCCCACAATTATGTCTGCAAAGTTTGTGGCAATGTCCCAGTGCTTGCCAGTTCAGTTTCGTGTTGCTTTCTGAATGCATGTTAGGTTGAAATAAGACCAGCTTTTCCTTCAAAGTGGATCCACTGTAATTTTGAGACCCATCAAATGAGTCTTGGGTTTTCTTCTGAAGGAAAACAGGAAATCGTTAGGAGATTGGTTGTAAGATTTGGTGTATGATCTTATCTGTATTTCAGAAAAGCAGAGTCATTTGACATCCATTAAAGACAGTTGCACTTGGTGCATTTTGCCCATCAATATTAGATTAACTGCTGCTGGTTTTTTCCCCATGTATTTCTGTATTCTTTGTTTCAGGTCAGTATTGTATGCCAGAGGAAGGTGTTCAGCTGACCCCTAAATCAGAGCTACTTACTGCTCAGGAGATAATCACCCTAGCCAGACTGTTTGTGAAAGAAGGTGTAGAGAAGATCCGACTGACAGGAGGAGAGCCACTTATCCGTCCTGATGTGGTTGATATTGTGGGTGAGTTCCCAATAAATACAGTGTGTTTCAAAGTGACTTGCTATATATTGATCCAAGAACTACACTTGTAACTATTTACTAACACAGTCCAGCAACCTGAAGCATAATTATACATTAAATGATGGTGCTTTTTCCCAACATTGTGAAATGCAAAATAGTTCCTTTCAGAAAACTTCCAGTTCTGCTCTCCTGCTTGGATGGAACTTTATGTCTCTTCATATTATAACAGCTGAACTTAGCATTGTCTTCATATTCAACATCTACTAGAACAGCTTGCAATAATGCAGCTTTGGGCTGAAAAATCAAGAATTGATGTGACCAGGTCCTCACTGGGGAGGAACAGTTGATATGTGCTTACAAACGAAACAGGTTTTCTTTCAGATTTTTGGGGGGGTTTGTTTTTGTGTTTTTATTTTATTTCCTTGGTAACAGATGTCACTTGCTTCTCTGTGTTTAATAAGGGATGGTGGAAATGCCTATGTTTGTACAGTTATTGATGAAGACTATTACTCCAATGGAAGATAAATTACTGGGTAATTTTTAGAAGTCTGTCTCCTTCGATTGGTATTGTGTTGACTGACTGTGCCTGTTTTTTTCTTGAGCCAGGTGCTTTTTTCCCTGTCCAAAGTCTCGATGTTATGGACGTTACAATAGCTTTGTGTAATGGCAATGTATTAGATTAAGTGGGTGCCCTTTGGTGTATTGTAGGCAGCTGAACTTGTCTGTTTCTGCACGTATATTCTTACAAGTACTGAAGGTAAGAAAGGGTTAATATGGAAGGTGAAGGTCTTGAAACTAGAGTAACTGCCTACTGATACACTGAGCTTTGGTGCAGAAAACAGTTGGTCTCTGCTCCTGCTCTGTTTTGTACAGGATTTGGAAGACCTTTATGGTCTTTTCCAAAGGAAGCAGCAGAGCAGCGTAGTATGTAGAACTGACCTGTTTATAGCTGGAAAAGGTATGGCTAGAGTGAGCCGGCTTGGGTCTCCTTGAACCTTGATTGTGAGGAGTCCTGAAACTGCACTAACTTCATCTTTTTGGAACTCTGGAATACCATTCTCTACGGCATTTTGCCCATGCATGATAGGTTATTTTTTATTTAGGATTGAGAGAGGTATGCGCCTTTCAAGAGACCTGCTTCTTTCAAGAAGGCATTCCCCACTTCTAGTAATAATAGGTATAATTATTTTTAGCTGGCTTTCACCAGCCAAAAGGGGAGCAGATTTATAAAATAGGTTGTATTTTAAAATATAATAAAGCCTTACAGTTCAGCATATAGTATTGGCATGAAAATGAGTTGAAATCAACAACGTCATCAGTTCATTGCAGAACTTTCTTTCCTAGTGTGTGCACCTTTTTGATTTATCGGCAGTAGCTGATGGCTTTTTCTACTCAACACAGCTACTCTGATGTTGAGGGAGTAAGTTGAGTAGCCAGGTCACTGCAAAATAATTATCACATTGCTGCAATTCTGAAGTATTGATATTGGAAGGATAGAAAGCTTTTGTTTGTTCGTTTTACTGCAGTGATAGAATTCTCAAAGGTTTATTTCTGTGGCTGAAAGAGGGAGATGGATCTTTTTGAACCACTGGGCTTTCATTATTCTGCCCGTGTTCTTGTTCACAGCCGAACTTTGACAGATTCATAGTGATCATTTTAATGGATGACAAGAGAGTAGTGGTCTTGGGGTAAAGGTAATGCATGTTAAGATGATTGTCCTGTTGCATTAGTTCATTCTGTCATGAATTTGTATTAGCCTGGCTGTTTTTTTCTAAGGCATATTGAAAATTGGCAAATTAAGTCTATAAACGCTTTTTGTTTTCTCAGGCTTTGGTGTTACTCTATGGTGCACAAGTTTAGGATCAAGATAAAAGTCTCAAAACTAAATAGATCACATGTAACAACTATGGGAAAACTCACTGAAGGGAAAACAAGCCCAAAAATGTCTTCTGCAGAATTTGAGTTAGGCACCTTTATTGAAGCCATTTTAGCACAATGTACTGGTTCGGGCTGGGATAGAGTTAATCTGGATTTCTAGATGATTTATAGAAGTTGGCTACAATAGCTCAGGTGCTGAATAGGGTTGAGATTTAAGTTAGGTTTGTTTTCAGCAAACCTTTCTCTTAACCATAAATGGTCTGTGAAATACCAATAAAGCTCAAAAATATTAATGCTGGATTACTATTACCATATTTTTCTAATACTCAAGTTCAAACTTTTTTGTTGTTTCAGTGAATGAATGTGATTTGAAGCTACTCTAGGTGACTGTTATTCAGAGACCTGCTACAGTTCTTTAGATTATTTCAAATCTTCTTTTAATGCATGCGCATACATAAACTATGACTCAGCAACTAGCACTTGCTGAAAGCTAAATCATGTCCTGGGGACTGCTGAAAACATGTTTGAGACTTTTCTGAAGCAGCTGATAGTGGAATATAGAATCCATCTCCTTTGGGATACTCAAAGTTTAAATTAGCACCGGATATAAACTGTGTGATAGCCGTTTATTATTAATAGTCTGAGAAGTACACATTTTCACTGACAAAATCATTTTCCATGGGGTGGAGGACGGATGGTTGGATGACTTTTTATAGCAACATACACATTTCGAGAGTGAAGTGGTGCAGGGTAGACTTGTTAATTCATGTATTAGGAGGTACACATGCCTTTTCTGGACTCAATCAGGGGAAGTGCAATTGAGGAAACGATTGGAGGAGAATATGTAAGAAACTTGTCTATTTAAGAAGATGCTCCTGATCCTAAAGGAAAAAGTAAATGTAAAAGAGTTTACTTGATGGCTTGAGCCTGACATATAAGCTTTTAGCTTCATGCTATTAAATTATAGCATCTGTTCTGTATCCTTTTCTACTTGATAGTTTTATCAGTTGCCTTTGCTTGTACTGATTGTTGCTAAAGCAGTGACCAAAGGTCAGCAAACAGACTTAATACAGGTACAAGGTGAGTTACAAAGTTGTGAAATATCTTTAATCCCTTTTGAATTTATAGGTCAACAAGCCAATAAACCAAGCAACTGCAAACATTCCACTTCTTAGGTTGCACAAAGAAGGCAGAGTGTACTAACTGGTCCTTTTTAACTTGTTGGTGTTAGTGTTAAGTCTCCATCTCTAATTTCTCACAGTGGGCTTCTATCCAATTTGTTATTACAGATGGTTCCACATATTAGTATATTTCCAGTGCCTCATCCTGTATCTCTTCCTGTCTGATGAGGAAGAAGATGCATTGATAACAGCTGGTGCCAGCACTAACTGACCTAATCAGCTGGTGCTACTTTTTTTAATTTTTCCATTTTAGGCTGCAGCATGGCTCTGGTTTTATTCAATGCCTTTATGCATTTTATGTTTCTAGCAATGAAGCCTGTACGGCAGCAAGTCTTTTTTTCTCTGTTGTTAGGAGGCTGAGCATTTTGTGCGTTCTGAGGCTGTAAATAAAAGTAGTGGTGTTCCTACGCTGTCCTCTGGCTGCAGTGTGTATCCTATGCTCTCATGAAGACTAGGCTGCTAGTGATAGCTAGTGGTAAATAATCTTTGGCAAACTTGGGCCAATAGCACTCTTCCTCTAGGAAGAGGTTATTCCTGGTCAGTGGGGAGGATTTTGAGAGGTGAATGCCAGAAAAATCTAGTTGTTAGTAAAGATTGCTCTCTCGTTACACCTCAGGTTCCAAATGTCTTATGGGGCTCTTAATCATGTTGCAAAATGCTGCTGTAAACTTCAGCATCTTTGGTGTAACCCGGCTTGTCCCATTCCAGAGTTTTGGGCCTGGCTTAGGGTGAATATTTTGAGAATAGCTGGGAAATGAGATAAAGCAGAAGTAAAGCCCTTATCAACATGAACAAATAGAGGTAAAATAGGGAGAGCAGAAGGGACTATGAAATATTTGTGGTGTAATTAAAGCTGCCTCAAGAGTAAGGGTTCTTCAAATATTTCTCAACTAATTAGGGTGGCGGCTATGAGAGAAGGGAGGAGGGAAAATAAAAGAAAATTAATTTGCCATGGCTCTGCTTCTGCAAGTGGTTTATGAGGGTTTTTTCCTATTTGTTATCGTACTGGTAACTGGAGGTTTGAAAGCCTGCCCTCTGGAGATCTGGTATGTTGAGGATTTCTGCATTTGGCTTATGAGGAGGCAGCTATTTTCTAAATCTTAATCTCATTATATTAACTGTTTCTTATGTGGTTTTCTTTTGTTAGCCATTTTTTAGTGTCTTGCGTAAGCCCTCTTCAATTGGCTGGGCTACCACTGTGAGTAATGGAAATATTTCAGTTGTCAAGTGCAAGTGTTTTGTCCCTTGGATGCTGTTGCCTTGGATTCTCTATAATGGTCTAATATGTTGACCTTTTCCTGATTAGTTAGGAGTATATGTGGTATTTCTTTCAGCAGTGTAAAGTTACTACTGCTGGCAGCTACCTCTGGGTTAGGACTGCTTTTTGGTAAAGCATAGCAGGATGAATGTTGCTAGATAAATGCAGCTAGTTCAGGTATAAGGTGTGAAAGGGATGGCTTGCTGCTTATTATTATTGTACAACACAGAATTCAGTTTGCAAAGCTAGACTGAGGAAAAGAAGGTAAACAAAATCAGAGGCCTTCTTCCAACAATAAAGTAGCTATTTACTCTAAGAAATGGAGAACAAAATTAGTGTGCATTTTCAGTGTTCTTTATAACCAATTTTGCTTGCAATAAACTACTGTCTTTCATACCTTTTGACATGGATTTGTGCTAAAGTGGGTCTCTTAAACCAATACAGCTGGAAGAAGGCTGAAGTGCTGAAGTGTCCATGTTTTCCTCACACCCTCAGTGATATTTTGTTTGTTTGTTTCACAAATCTTCTTTTGGGTTTTCTGTGTGACTTACAGTTGAATTACTTCTTTTAAAGTGTTCATTTTACTTTTTATTTTCCTAGGTCAACTGTACAAGCTAGAAGGGCTGAAAACCATTGCTGTCACAACCAACGGGATCAACTTAACCAGATTGCTGCCCCGACTGAAGGAGGCAGGACTGAATGCCATTAACATTAGCCTGGATACTTTGGTCCCAGCTAAATTTGAGTTCATTGTCCGGAGGAAAGGTACAGGCTTGTCTTCTAAGGCAACTGTGTTAATACTTGCAGTAATGTTGTGGGTTGTTTGGTATGTCTTTCACACTCAGTTGCTTTGGGAGGGGAGTGAATTGCTATCCTTCTGAGGCTAGAAAAAGTAGTCTATACTAGCTTATTTGATAGTGACCCTTTTTCCTTCTTTCTACAATCGTTAGGCAGGTAGAGCCCCTTTAGTTGGAGCTGGTGAAGTAGAAGATGCTCAACTCACCACAGTCAGTGTGACTACAGCTGCCAGTAACTGGCTGATTACTGGTTAGTCATGGATCTCAAGAGGACTCTCCAAATCTTGTGTTGGTCTCGTGTGCTGCTCTTCTTTAATACTGTTCAAAAAACAGGTGTTCCTGCTATAGCAGCTGGGGACTAAGATGCCACAAGAACTGAACTTCATTGTGAATAGCAGCAGTTTCTGGAAGTTATATTTGGGGCATGCTAGCAGTGGTGTTACTTGTGATTAGTGATGTTCCCTACCTCCACTACTTTTTAATAGGAATAAACATAAACCGTGCCTGAGGTCATTTGAGGGGGAGTGCTAGCTTTGTAACTTCTCTCCAATTGAGCTAGTAATTCCAGACAAAGTTTCAAAAATGCTTGGATGTGCCCAGTGTTACAGATTCTTGTTTAAATGAATCCTAAAGCTCATCATGAAGTTCAGCTTCATGGTTGGGCTTCCTTCCAACCTAAAACTGATACGATCTTGTATCATTCTCTTTCAGTCCAGTAATGTAACTTTGGCAGTCTGTGAAGTTCTAATTCAGACAAAACCTCCAAGTAGCCACTAGATGGTGCAACAATGTAAGATAAATATAGGGCAAGGGGTGTAGAAATCTGGGGTGCTGTAAGAAGCAATTTCAATGTTTGAATCACTCCGCTATCAAATCGAAGTTCTGCTGGCAGGTGCAGAAAGGTGTCCTTGTCTACAGTCTCTCTGGGAGCACTTCTTCAGGTTTCTGCATCATGGTGCAGAAATCTGTTCCTGTCATAAATCTGACTAGAGCATTATCCTTCCAGCGTAGGCTATTGCATTAATCTGGTTGTGTCATGGCACAGTTGGCTTCCAGAGAAGTATCTGGGAGTATCTAACCACAAGCAGGTGTTGACTATGCTCTTTGCTTCTGCTCTCTGCATTTGAATATTACCTGGTTTGTGACATTGACTGGAAACAAGCCCTTCCTTTGCTACTGAAGGGGCAAACCTGATCCTCCAGCTTCCTGAATTATATGGCCACAGCTCTTCATGTGTGATTGGAAGCTGTTACGAATGTGCTGCTTATAAAGTAAACTAAAAGTTATTGGGGGATGAGGGTAATTTTTATTTATATAAATGTTGTCTCCCCTTCTTCCCCCTTCAAAGAAAAAAAGGTCTTTAACCACAAAGAGAGAAATTGCTCAGCTGAATAGCATAGAGAATGAACAGGGAAGTTTCTACGACTCAATATTTTTAAGGAGGAGAATAAAGTTTCCAAATCATAGATAATTTTTTTTAAAGTGGAGATCAGGTAAAAATAGTAACGCTGAGTTGGGTTTTTTCTTTTGTTAAGGGCTGAAATTATGTAAAAATACTTTTTTATTCTTTTTGAGGGTTTTTTGTTTAATAGGAGATTTCCAAGTATGGAATGAGCAGAGAATAAAGTGCCTGCCCTACTGTGCTACCCTGTCTCCTGTGGCAGTTCCAGAGGCGACAAGATATAGCTCTGTTAAGGTGAGAGGGATTCCTGGTCTTAGACTCCTACAGGCTGGTAACTTCTGTGGAAAGTAAAGGTGGCATCTGATTACAGAGCTAACCAGGAACTCAAGAAACTTGGAATCATTTTTTCTGCTCCTCTGGAAACTCATTCTAGGGTTTTAAGAAAAGGCTGGAATTTTGTATCTTTGATGCAGATGACCTGCATTACACCTGCTTTTATTCCCAAACGGTTGGGATAGAGGGAATGACTGTGAGATGATCATAGATTTCACTGATGTATGAAAGCACATTAGAAGACCATAATATTTCTACTTCTCCCCATCTACCACGTTCTAAGGGATGAACAAATGAAAAGTCCTTTCTTGCAGGTAGCCAGTCTAACCTGTTTCACAGCCTGTCCCTTCTGTTTTGTTCAGTACAAGAAAAATGAGATAATATTGTACTGTAATTGAATCATTAAACATTGGCTTGAAGCCTTTCTTCTTGTAAGGATTAAATGTTGGGAGGTGTTGTCCCACATAGGATTGTTCTGGATGTGTCTAAGGTTCTCTATACTTTAAAGTTGGCTAAAGTTATGACTTCAGAAGAAATCTGAAATGATGAAAATATTGAAATTTTTCATTGGGTGGAAGAGGAGAAGGGTTGTCATTTTGAAATGTCAAACAAAAACTTAGAAAACTTCTGAGCCTTGACAATATTTCCTGACACAATGACATCTAGTATTCATTTCTACTGTAATATTTTGAAATGTTTTGGTTTTATTCTTTTTGTTGTTCCGTTACCACACAAGGACTTTGATCTAGAAGGGATGTTTCAATGAGTATGGCAATACAAATGAACTACTAACAGCTTTCCATAAAGAAAAAACAGAAAACAGTTAACATCAAAATATGAAATGCAGTTACAGATTTTTATTTTTTTACGGTAACAAATTTTTGTTTTAAATAATCACTCTGCCCCCAAAATCTTTGAGTGGAAACAAGCTCATAGTTGTTGCTAATCAAATAGCTTGCCTTTTTTTTGTTTGTAGAGATTTTTGATAGCTGTTCTAAACCACACTCTTGTGCTAGCGTGGCAGGAGGTAAGAGGCAGAACTGGGAAGGACATTGAGTTAGATGCATTGAGAGCTGTAATCCTGTTCCATACCTCTACAGTGAGCTGAGCCCAAGCATGCGAGTATTCAAACATGCAGAGTTTTTGATCTGCTGCTCGCTAGTGATTGCTTCCTGGCCTTTTTAGTTAAGTTCAGTTTCACCTTTCTGCAATCCTGAAGTCGCACATAAGGTTTTCTGCGCTGTTGCAGAGCTTTTTGATCCCATTCGTGGCTCTGGGATGTGCTTACAGCAGTGTATCGTTATCTCTGTTGCCACATTCAGCCTGCGAACTTAATTAGAACAAAATCTACCACCAGTGCTGCAAACTTCTTGGGCACATGCAAAACAAGTAGGTGGTGAAGGAGAAGGGTGACAAGTCATAACTTTAAACAGTTGCTTGCAAGAGTTATTTCACTGTCTTCTCCTTGCTCTTCACTTCTCTTTTTGCAGCCAGGACTAGCGTTAGGACTGGCTTATAAAACGGTTAGCATCTTCTGCTTTCCTGTGTCCATGCTTTATAATGCCTTTACTAGCCAGAAAGCAGTTAAGTGAAAGTTTCATGTGTCTCCTTTTTTTTTTCTGATCTTGAACGCATCCAATATTAAGTACGCACAGAATATTGAGTTACTACTTATTTCTAGTAAAGCACCTACAGATTAATGAAGGTGTGATCTCTTCACTAGAGAATCTGAGTTTGCGGTAGATAAGAGAGAGGGAAAGGAGAGTGATGGGCCTACACAGAAAAATGTATGAGTAGGAACAGCACAGGGCTTGTCAGCACAAACTTCTGGAAGATACTGCCCTTTTGCTAGCATGTATTTGCTGTTGCAGACTACAGCTTTGGAAGGAGCTCAGTCTCATACAGTGTTTGGTCTTTCATACCCGAGTTTAGTGTGCAGAACAGGAAGGGAACTTAGTGTAGTACCTGACAGGGTAGGAGAGACATTCACAAACATGGCGCTAGCAGCTGAGCACACCCACTCACCAGAAATGCGTACCCAGAGCTCAGTAGCTTGCTGTCTCATTCTTGCTACTATCACCTTGTTTCTCTGCCGGCTGGTGAGTGTGGCAGGGAAGGAATAATATGTCAAATCTAAAATTGGTATCTTGATGAAAGGTCTTAACTTTGTTTAAAGTTGACAGAAGGTGTGGTTTGAATGAAATGATTAAGAGGCTTTCCTAAAGGCCTTTGGAATTCCAAAATTGCATTGTTGCTTTATTTTTCTTCCAAATTTAAGAGGTACATGTAGGGGTGAAGGTACTTGCCCTAAATTAACTATATCTCTGTGTCTGGGAGCAGCTGAAAAGTGTAGGCCACGCTAAATGGCAGGGTGAGGCTGGGCACTTCATTCCTTGAAGTCACAGCAGTTTTTGACATCTTTCATTTGTTTTCAAGGGTCAAAGGCCAACTGAATTGCTTTCCTAAATGCTCTAATCCCCCCCCACGTTGTGCTCACCAATTTCACATGTTTAGTCATAAAAAAGATGATCCTGTAAAATACTGCCTGTGATCTTCAGACCAATGGATAGTCAGTAGCTTTGGGAAGCAAATTACATCTGTAGCCAGGGATGAACAGGGAATCGAGAGGCTTTTGTTTGTTCCTAACCCCACTCCCCTCCACAGGCACTTTAGAAAGATGCTTTTAAAATTCACTTAGCAATATTGCTGTGTGACTCGGAACGGTGAGATTCTGCCATTTTAGCAAAGATACGTGCCATTATTATCAAATACATATTAAATTTATTATTCTTTCTTCATTGCGTCTGGAGACAGTTCACAAATGCTTTCCAGTCCCTTTGAGAAGAACGTAACACAAGGCAAAGCTGACTTATGGGAAAGTGGAGAATCATATGCTAATGATATGTGGATGTCCAAAGATGCAGAAAAGCATACCAGTATTTTTGACTACCCCTTGACCACAGTAACACTGGCAGCCTTTGGGGGGGTGTGGGGTGTGTGTGTAGAATTGAAGTGTCTTTACTTGCAGCTCTTCTTACTTGCAGCCCTGTCTACTGAGTCAGATTGGTTTTTATTTGTCATCTTTTTGTCTTGTACTTAGTAACCTCCTTTTGCATTCTGTTTTTAAACAAGGAAAATAAATTTTTATTCTTTTTATATCTTAGGCTTTCACAAGGTAATGGAAGGAATCCACAAAGCCACTGAACTTGGCTATCGTCCTGTTAAGGTAAAGCCAGTGTTTATTTACTCTGCAACTGTTGTGTTTTACCATAAATTGTAATAAAAGATACAGCTCACTTGATGAGGAATTTATTATCCCCCCCTGTGAATAATTTTTGGTAAAACTGAAGAAAAATTTTAGTAGATTGCAGATCACATCAAGAGGTAATGGGGGAAATTCATGTAATTTCCTTGTGCAGCTGAGGATACAGGTTCATCCTGCCACATAGCCTATCGATTGCCTAGCTGCAGGCTACAGGGTGGTCCTGCTCTGTACTTGACTCTTCCTACCCCCTCTATTGATTTGGCACTTGTCTGACCCAGCTGTGAACTTTGCCAAGGGAGTTAACAGGCAGAAAACTACCCTGCAGAAAGACATTAATTTTCTCCTGGTTTATCTCCTTCAGCTGCTTACAGCAGACTGTGATGAGTGCCAGTGTGAGAGAGGAGGAAAGGGAGTCCTCCTTTGGGGGTGCAGATAGACCAACTTAGCCGTAACCTGAAACGTCACCCTAACTTATCTGTTTGCAGTTCTGCAGCTGTGGTTCCCTTCAGTTTCACCAGTGTTTTGGAAGATCTATTATGTGTAAGTGGTTTAGGCTATAGAGCTATGAAAAACGCTTGAAATTAAACTAGGTTTTAGGCTTTCCTGAAAGATCTTAAGAATTGTGATGCATAATGCTTGAACATACAAGTCTGCTTGCTAACAGGGAGCGTTTTAGCAACTGCACAGCTATCTGTTGTTCAGATAAAGCACAGAGGACCTGAGGCTCCAATGTAAATATTGTTTATGAGGAATGTGTGGAAAACTCAGTTTTGACCTCTTTTTGGAGGAAGGCAGAGCTAGTCGTCCTGCAGCCTACAGTTATGGAGTGCGCTGTGAACACTTCCTGATCTGGGGAATTTGCCGGTGATCTCCAATAAAGAGTGCTATAGAAGGTACCCTGCCAGTACTTCTACAGAAGCCATACAATATAGGACTGGGGAGTGGAGTTGTCATTTTAGACAGTAAAAACTGCCATGCCTTAGATGGGTAAGATGATGCCTTTGTTACCTAGCTTTTATTAGTTTTCCATTTAGCAAGGCAACTTTAACAACTTTAGTTAGGTTGGATGCAAAAACTTACAGGCAAGTTTGGCAGAAATGATCATCTGTATCATTGCAATCCTGCCAACTTCTCTCATCATCTTTTCTTTCAAAAAAAAAATGTTCTTTCTATCTACGTTGCCTTCTGCAAGGACTATGAAACCTTGTGTAAGAGGGAAGAAAGTCGTTCTCTGCTCACTAATTCCAGGTGTCTGCTTTTCCTGCAGGTAAACTGTGTGGTGATGCGAGGCTTCAATGAGGATGAACTGCTGGGCTTTGTGGATTTCACAAAGGATCTGCCCCTTGATGTGCGGTTCATAGAATACATGCCCTTTGATGGTAAGCAGTCCTACTTTGAGGTTCTTCATGGCATGGAGTGTGCCTTGGATATGGGTGAATCTCGTTGGTGGTTACTCATCCCGTGGGCTTGTCTCTGGAAGTTTTGGAGAGGCCTTTTCGGGAATTAGGAATTGCTTTAAGTTTTATGTTGTATCTTTTGCAGCTTATCTGTCTTCCTTGGATAAGCTGGAGAAGGAATAGCAGCAGGATTAGTTGGGGCTGGGACACCTAAAGGGAAAACTGAGATTTGTGGAGAACGTAAAGGTGGTTCTCTGCTAATTAAAAAAATAAAATCCACGGTCTAAAGTTATGCTGGTTTTGTTAATTCTAGGCAATAAATGGAACTTCAAGAAGATGGTGAGCTACAAAGAAATGCTTGATACAATTAAACAGCGATGGCCTGAATTGGAGAAATTGCCCTGTGAAACTTCCAGCACAGCCAAGGTGGGGTTAGACAAAGAACATGTGAAATGTTCTCTCCTCCATTCTTTCTCTACCCTAAATCCCCAAATTCTCCCAAGTTCAGCGTTTATATTTGACAAGCAAAGTAAAAAATACTCAGTGTAGTAACCCTGGGATTTTGGTCAAGCTGCCTGCATGTGGTTTGACAGTATTAAACACTGGTCATAGTCTTTAGCTTTAGAAATACGTGTTTACTAGATGCCTCAGTCAGATATAAAGAATGTCAGGCTTGTATCCTGTATTTACAGCTTTTGAAACTTTTGTCAGTCTGTGTCTGTCTATGACTGCACATTAACAAGCCTGATGAAACAGTTGTTCAGTGAAATAACAGTATTGCTTTAGAGTGTGCAGAGTCACATGGGGGATTTCTAGCCTACGTGAATATATGGCTCGTGGCTGCCTGAGTAAGAACATGCCTACTGGCATCACCTGTCAGTTGATAACTACAAGAGCAAACATTTAACAAGTTTGTGAATTTCCAGGAACAGGGCAGAATAGACTGGAACCCCTGACAAAGCTGATTTTGCTTTTTTTCTCTTGTGTGACCTTAGAACTGAAGAAAATCTGTGTTAAAAAGTCTTCTGGTCTTTGGGCAAGTGGAGCTTTAAAAATGAGGAGTCTATGTTTGACTCTTTTTTTTTTTTTTTCTTTTTTTTTTTTTTTTTCCCTCTGCATTTCTTTAGAGTTACAAGGTGCCACATTTCCAGGGACAAATCAGCTTTATCACCTCCATGTCAGAGCACTTCTGCGGATCCTGCAATCGGCTGAGAATAACAGCAGATGGGAACCTAAAGGTTGTTAGTGAAACGGGATTCTCTTTGCTTTCATGCAGTGAAAGTAGTGTTGAAATTCTTCCCTTAAAAGTAGCTGGGATGTAAAGTAGGATGGAAAGACGCATAATTATTACCAGCTAACTCCTGTTTATCTATCCTGTATGTATTGTTGTTCAAGCTTATTGGGCTGTTAGGGAGACGTTACATCACCTCTTTTTGGTTTCTCTGTTTTGCTACCATAGTTAACTTCAGTTGTAAAACATGGTTGCAAGGCCAGTAAATATAAACATTTATTTTAATCTTTGATTCAAAATCATCTTAAACATGTGACAAGCAGATGATTTCCCATTAAAAAAGGATCCAAGCAGCTGTGAGGGCTTGGCTTTTGTGTTCCACAAGGATCCCGTCTTGTTTCACCAAACATCTTCTTGCAACTCTTCTCCTTCAAGAGCAGCCTCTACATTTGCTCAACGGCTGTAGAAGGGGGAGGGGTAACCATTTCCTGCCACGTTGAAACTGGCAGTTTCTGGGGGAAAATTAAAGTTTTCAATTAAAAATTGGCGCTTACGCGTTGTCACCTGATACTGACAACAGCTGTGCTGCTGTCTAATGTCAGATGACTGAGGCAGCCTGAAGGCCCAATATGCTTAGGTTACATAAACATCCCAGGCTGTCTCTGTGTGTACATGAAGAGAGATAAAGAAAACAATCTCCATAAACATTCTCTTTCTTCAATAAGATAGGCTTCTGCAAAACTCTTTAGTCTGAGGTTAGTATGAAATACTTGTAAAAGCTATTTATTTTATTCTTTCTCATTTCTCCTCTTTTGTTTCCTTGGGTTGGCTGCAGGTGTGCCTTTTTGGGAATTCAGAAGTGTCCTTGAGAGATCACCTACGGTCGGGTGCCTCAGAGGAAGAGTTGGTTCAAATCATTGGAGCAGCAGTGGGCAGAAAAAAGAAACAGCATGCTGGTATGTTTGTTGTATCTGAAAAATAACAGCAGTTACTAGGAAAAACAATGTCCTGGTACTGCTGTGGGACGCATTGACTTGCCAGGAGAAAGAAAGAAGGAAAAGCTTCTTCAATGAAGCTGCATTAACTAAGGAAAGAATTTTCCAATCTGATAAGAGTATTGTCTGGTAGAAAGCTGGTAACATACCAGTCCTGCAGTTACTCCAAAATCTGGATGTCAGTTTTGAGTCTTCTAACCTTCCACGTGAGCTAGAATCCAGACCATCTAAAAGTCTTTCAGACTGACTTTTGTCTTCAAAGAGATACAAATACCACTGCTCACAATAACAACAGCAAAGCATAAAGCTAAGCAAAAATTGATGGAGTTGTACTGGATCCTTTTTTTCTTAAAATTAGCTTTAGAGCTTATTTTACAGCAAACTAAATTGAGCTGTTGGTCCAGCTACTGCATTAACGTGTTTCTAGAAGTGACAAATCTCTCTTTGAGTATGCAGAAATTTATAGCCACTCATCTAGTGCTCTGCATAAGGTCATAACACAAGGTCCATGATGATGCAGTCACATCCTCAGACCATATTAGTCTTTTCTGAATTTATATTGATATAAACTATATTTCAGTCGCATCTGAATGTAACCATATTTTTGTAATCTGGCTGCAGCTGGGAATGCTGACCTCTTGTACATGAACTGGCTTCATGATCATGGAATAGTCCCCTTTACACTAAAAATATAAAAATACGCTTTGGCCCTTTTGTTCTCTTGCAGATTCTGCCAGATTACTAACAGTTGGTTTTGCCCTTTTTTCATGATGTGTAAAACAAATTTAAAGGAAGCTTTTAAATCTGAGCGTAGACTAACTTGCAAAGGACATTGGTCTGACCCAGATAAAATAGTGCCTTGTAAACATAAGGGAAGGGGTGGAGGGATTGGTTCCTTTTCTTTTAGACCATTCATTTCTGAATTTCTGATTTCGGAAAGCATCGAGGGGGCAAGGAAAGAGTGTGTTCCCCTCTAGTAAAGGCATTTTACCATCAGCAGTGTTTACCTGACACTGTCTTTCTTTTTCCAATTTGTGTTAATCCCGGTGTTGTCCCTGGGGCCTTCTGTGATTGGACTTCTTTGAACTGGAACACTGTTAACAGCTTATCTATAGAACTAGTATGGTTAAATGCTATTGTTAAGAAACAAAATAGATGATAGTCCCAAGTTGTTTGAATTCTGTAGTAGGTAGACTGTAATTCAGATTATGGAAGGCTTTCTGGGAAAGGGTTCTACAGTGTGATAGACCCATAGCAGCTGGATGCTTGGAGACTGTGGCAGCTATGGTTTTAAATAAAACCATGCTAGATTCCCCCTCCTCCAGCTCCTTCAGGTTTTATTGAGCTTTGGTTTTCCTAGCATGCAGGTTGCACTGTGAAGAGCAGAAAACTAAATATATAAACCAGATGCATGACTGACTTAAAACCTAAAAAGCCAGGATTTTTATGTGTTCCTTATTTTATTTCTAGGCATGTTTAACATTTCCCAGATGAAAAACCGGCCAATGATCCTGATTGGTGGGTGACAAATCAGTACGTAATAAACATACAATGATTTTGTTTGGTTTTTGTCTTTGGGGGAGCAGAGTGGATTGGGCTTTTAAGTCTAACTTGTGTTTGGTTCTGGCTTAGGTTTAGGCGAAGAAATGGGTTTCTTAAAAGGCAGTTGTGGTTACATGCTGAAGTGGAAGAGGAGGAAAGGTTTAGTGTCCCTACCAAGCCTTATCCAGTCTGCTGATTGACAGCACTGGTTTTGTTTTCTCTAATTTTGAAAGCTCATTACATTTTCCAAAGGGATCACTAGCTTTCCTGTCTTATTTCCTATCTATCTATCTGCTTCCTTTGTACTTAACAAGAATACTATAGTAACTTATAAGGCAGTTTGGGGTGAGTTTTATGAAATTGACCAGACTGCCATATAACCATAAAGGATGCAGGATGGACTTTTATCCCTGGATTAAGAAATTCAACTTCGCTTATAATATATAGAGCCAGTAACCTGACAGAAATGCAAGTTTTCCCACCTGTCACTACTTCTTTACTTCAGAATCTGAAACCTGGGGCTTCGTTCTTTTGAAATGTCCTCTTATTGCTGCAAAGTCTCAGAACATAACCATGAAAACTGTAGTATCTGGTATCTGACCAGCCCTATAGACTGAGAGATTTTCTTCTTCTTCTTGTGTCTATTGAAGGTGTTTGCTAACTCGCCCTTCTGCTTGAAGCTCTGTTGATGAGCAATGTGGCACTGCTGGGGTTCTCTTACTGATTTTTCACATCTCCTTCAGTGTGGTTTTACCTCCTCCTTGCCTATGTTTCCTTTTTTTGTAAGAAAGATAGCTGTCTTCCCAAATACCTTTTTTCTTCCTTAGACTTAAGAAATGCTTGCAAGAGTTAGCATTGTGAGATTAATTGGAAGTTGTTCTGTTGTTTCTTATCAACAAGGGGGAAAAAAAAATGCAGCAGAGGTGGAAGAGATGAACGTTATGTTTCAAACCCAAACTCTCATCCTCCCATTGATGCTCTGGAGCAGGTTAGCTGCTGTGCAGCTTAAAACACAGCTTGTAAAACAGGTACCCTTGGGGAGGGGCAGGGTAACATGCATTAATCTGCAGGTCTTTGCTACAGGTGATATAACAACTGCTCTTGTTTTTTTAAACCGAGACCCTAGTCCTTGTACTTCTGTTGCCTTTATTAGGAAATAGGGATCTACAGAGGTCTTAACATAGGTTTTCACTGGGAATATTTTTCGCTTGATGCCTCCCTTTAAAGGGCCATCATTTTCCATGTTGAGTTTTAAAGTGAATGGATTCAGTGGCACAAGATTGTGTCTCTCTCTTTTGGTCTTTTGTATTTGATCACTGCTGCATTGTGTTCCAGGAAAGGGGGAAGAGGACTCTTTGTTTAAAGTGTGTATTGACTTGCATGAGGAAAAATTTCCTGTTCTTTCTTTTAAGAAAGATGAAAAATACTATATTAAACTATTGACAGCTCACTGGGACCTACATAATTTTTCAGGATGCCTTTGAAAGAATCTCCACGCTCCAAAGTTAGCATTCATACCAATGTTTGGATGTCTACAGATCAGATCCATCCAATTTCCTTTTGAAAAGTACTTTAACATTGTCTGACATACAATAAAAGAGGCAGCCTGTCCAGGTCCTCCCACAGCTGTTCTATGTCCCTTCGAGACTAACTGCTGGCAGTTACTGCATCACTGGAGATGAGTAGAGAGTATCCCACTGTGACACATGGGCAATCATTAGGAGATTTCCTAATTGTGTTTTGAATTACTTACAAACTTCCAATAATGCTGGCGTGCAAGCAGTCAGTGTGTGTGTATGGAATTAATTTAGTGAAACTTAATGAATGCTGTGGAAATCACTAATTGGTTTTGTTAGTCCCAGTAAGCCAAACCTGGCTTCTTCCCTGCACTGCTGTTGTCTGATCCTTTGCTATATGGTTTGTATCCTATTTCCCTTAATCAAAATATTCCTTTTGGCAGGTTGTTCTCCTCATGGGTTCACTTCAGTTATGGGAATTTCCTTCTTAATTTAAGTGTCATCTCCTGCCTTCTTTTCCACCCCTGAGATTGTGCTAGTTGGAAGCTAGCACAATTAAACTTCAGGTGCAGTAATAGAATATAAGGAGATACAGTTTGTCAGATGGTTTCAGTTGTGTTATATATAGTGCTGTAGAAAACCATTTTTTTTTTTTTGTAGGTATATAACCATTTTGGGTGAAGATAGAGATGACTAGGTACAACTTGAAGAAAATGTAGGTTGTTAGGAAAAGCAAAGAGGCTTTGCATGCATTACTGTCTGTTGCTGTCTTTTTACTTACCACTCTACATGAGCAAACAGTACTTCTCTTCCCTGTTCCCACCCATGTGTGTTTACCCTGTGGAAGTCAGTACTTGTCTGCCTTTGCAGTCCAGCTTCTCCTGAAGACAAGACACCTTGCCAGGGGTTTTAGCTTCAGCTTTAAAGCTAATCAAGGAATCCAGAAGAACAGAGTACTTTGAGTTCCTGGATCTTAAAAAGAATATCCAAGTTAGGCCCCACTGTATAAAGGGAGAGGGAAAGAAAGGAGGAATAAGCACAATTTTCTGTGCTCTTCTAAAGCAGAGCAATGTTGCACTCAAAACATTTATGTCCATTTAATCCCATTCCTCTGAGGGTAAACACATTACCACTAAACTTGCAGGAATCTTAATTTTAGCGGATAAGCCATCAGCTGTAGATCAAAAAGGGCGTTTGCCTGAATTTAGGTTATTACAGTGATTAAAAAAAAAAAAATCATTAAATCTATGGTTGATTTAAGCTTCAGTAATGGGCACTTTCAGATCAATGTTTGGAGGGTACTCTGGATGAAAAAGGTGCTAAGTGCATCAGTCTCGTTATAGCAGAGGCTGGGACTAACAGGGAAGAGATTGGTTTGTTTGTTTTAAAAAAAATGGGGGGGGGGGCACAACCAATGGGTTGTCCACACCATGTCTGTTACTGTCATGTGGACAGTCCAAGGTGATACCTGTAGGTTGGGGCAGCAGCAGTAGCTCAGCAAGGTGCAGAGGGGCCAGGAAGCTGCTTTGATTCACCTGTGGGCAGTCTGAAAACTCACAAGTAAGGGAGCTGCCAAAGGAGGTTATTGAGCAAAACCCAATTCCAAGTTTCTCGGAGCAAAGAGAGCAGGAGCTCTAGAAAAAGAGAAACATGCTTATCAATGAGGCTATTAAACTAGGGCTTAGCCACTTACCTCTATACTGCTTTCTCTTTACTTACAAAAAGTGAGAAAGACTCCTTCTGTCTTGCCACTTGGCGTTTAGCCCCTGTGCGAATGCCAAAACCAAGGGATTAAATGGCGAAAAGGGGCAGGAGGGCTTGCTTACTACCTTTCTGCCAGCTGGGAGCCCTGCCAGCTCGACTTGGAACATACTTCTGAGTCGATTTAAAATCTATCTGTCAATGAGGGGAGTGTGGTTTTTCCAGTGCTTAAACCTCAGCTGTCATTAACATGGTAAGAGCTGGCAGTAATAAGTGAGGTTCCCATCACAGAGCCACCCTCTGAGCTCGTAGACAGTGCAGTTGCAGATGTGGTGCTTCTGGTCCCTGCTGTCCTCAAGTGCTGGCATGACCCTTCCCTGCAGAAGGAGATGAAAGCAGGAAGCACAGCCGCCTGTGCTGGGAGGAAGGTGTTTGGAAAGGCAGAGTTGAGAATCTTGAGTGCAAGAATTTCCTATTAACCCTGCCAGGCTTTTGAAAGAAGACTGGTGCTGGGACAATCTCAAATGGATGCTGAGATGCTGTGACTTACTTTTCTTCAGAACTGATGTTCCTATAAGCTTTCTTGGCTGCTGTTTCTCAATAAGTGTTGATGCTTTTTGAAAGCAAGTTGTTGTTTCTTGTCAGGGACCCTGAAATAAGTGTTTTGAGTCCTGGGGTTTGTAATAACAAGCCAGCAAATGCAGGGAACTGATGAGAGAGAAGAGAAAGAGTGAGGAGAAGAGTGGATGTTCACAGGCTTATTGAGGTTTTTGCAGTACAGAAAGTCCCAAGCAGTGCTCTGACAGTGTTCTCAGCTACCACAGACTTAGCTTAGCTTTCCAGTTAGTAAGATGTATTCTCATGTTACTTTTTTTTTTTCCCCAGAGCCTGCATTGATGTCATTCCCACTATGCCACGATGCCCTACAGAGTCCCCCAAATTCAAAACAGTGGGGCCACACATCTAGCCATTGGCTGACTTTGAGAGCAAGTTTACCCAAACAAATGGGAAAAGCATTAATGAAGAATAAGCTTACAGGACAACTTTTCCTGCCAGGATTTCACCCAGAGCAACAGTGGCACATAACAACAGGAATTCTACAAACCCAGCTCAGAGGCTGCTGTGTCTTCCAGAAGGACCCAAGCTCCACATTTGACCCAAAGTGCCTTGAGGTTTCTCCTGTTGGCCAAGTTTCTGTGGACTGGCAGTCCAAAGAGGCAAGTCCAGGATCTTGCACCGAGGTACCTCGTGCCTCTGACAACTTGACTCACACTGATGAGGAAGGACGGGCCACAATGGTTGATGTTGGAGGGAAGCCAGATTCAAGAAGAACTGCTGTTGCTGGTGCTGTGGTCCGCCTGGGTGAGAAGGCATTTGGGATGGTGAGGCAGAACCAGGTGAAGAAAGGGGATGTGCTAGCAGTAGCTCAGATTGCAGGAATTCAGGGAGCCAAGCTGACCAGCCAGTTGATCCCGTTGTGTCACAACATCCCCCTCAACCACATTGAGGTGTCTCTGAGCCTGGATGAGGCCAAATACGCAGTGGTGATTCGCAGCTCCTGTCAGACCTGGGGGAGGACGGGTGTGGAGATGGAAGCTCTGACAGCTGCCAGCCTGGCTGCCCTGACTGTGTATGACATGTGCAAAGCAGTTACTCGTGACATTGTGATCGAAGAGGTGAAGTTGCTTAGTAAGACAGGTGGGCAGAGGGGAGACTTTTCAAGGGTCTAATCATATCCAGACATCTCCAGCCCTCCAGGTGACCACTGCTCATGTTCAGCCTCTTACAGAACTACTTTTGCTCAGCCGGTAGGCTTGGAGCCCTCAGCAGGTGTACCATACAACAACCCTACAACTCCAGTTTTGCCTTACCTGCTGGGTGAACAGTGGAGCCACTTATCCCTGTTGATCACCATGTGTGTTTTTTAGAGGACAGACTTCTCCATTCTGCCAATACGTTCATTTCAGTGTCCTTAACATGAGCTTGAGCAAAGATTCCTAGTTATACCACAGAGGTGGTTTGGTTTTTTTTTCTTCTTGCTGTGAAATATTCACAGCAGCTGTCATCACACCATGCAACTGTGAGCTCTGGAAATGAAGCAAGTACTGAAAGTGCTGTTATTTGGCAACTATTTTTAAGTCAAGGATTAAGATTTCAGAATTCTGTCTGTCTGTCCCCCAGACCCCCTTAGTTGAATTTAGAAGGTGAGAGTGAGAAGAACACAGCTCAGGAACCTTACCTTACAGCAGAGATTGTAACTGTGGAACAGTGAGGGGCAGAGGGGCAGCTCCCATCCCTTTGCATTGCTACTGCTTCCTTTGACTGCAAGTGGGAAATATCCACATATCTGTTTCAAACAAAAAAAAAGGATGGCAGCTGCCCAGTTCTCTGCCTTGAGTGCTCTGTAAAACATGGTGTAGAAACAGAGGATTTCTGGGTTTGGAAGAATTATTTTGCTGATCTGAAAGATACCTTTTACAATGTTAGAAGCATGTTCCAGCATTTTGACCTCAGTACTCAAATACATTGAGGCCCTGTGTCTGTCTGCATGCTTAAGGGCTTAATTATGCCATGCATTCCCTGACTTTAGAAATAGATGTCACACCCAGCCCCAGAAGACTCCCAATTTTTTAATCATACAGTGCAGTTCCTAGCAACCTGCATAGTCCTGACAGATAGAACAAACTTTAAGACTAGTAGCCACTTGGAAGAGTAAGGTAGTTGCTGTTGCCTTGGCCAGAGTGTCTTCCTGCATGTTTCTCTAATTTGTTTTCATGAAGTCTTCTGGCCTCAGAGCACTTAAGAGTCCCCACAAATGTACCAGTGGCCACTGTCATGTAGCATTAAATAGCTTTGATAATTGACTATCCTAGATAAGAAATTACTCAACATTGTTGTTAATACTGATGGATCCTTTTCAAACGTTAATTTAAATGCTCTAAACAGGGTGTTTTCAACTTTGGTTTACTTGTTTTCTAGTGCTTATAGCTAATGTGAAGTTGCATATGATTCAGGGTGCTCCCCCTCCATACGCACAGAGTTGAAGGCAGCTCTGGTAACATCAGAGAGGCTACCGAAAAAGCGTCTTAAACTTTGCAAGTAGCTGCTTCTCATGAAATAAGGTTAAATTACTGTGAGCATCAGTAAAGCACACACCACACTGTCACGCACATTCTGCTCACTTAAAATAAGCACAGGTCTAAGATGAGGAGGCAATAGGTTTTACTACAAATCCTTTACAAATCTTATACACTAGCTACCACAGAAGGTACTTTTTCTGTTGCAGGTGAACTAATTTGATTCTTTATTCATTGTGACTGTGAGATAAGGCACATACAATGACACATATAGCAGCTACAGCTGAAAGGGGAAGGAATCTGGAAAGCTTGGTGCCCAAACTCCATAAACAGTTGTACACCTACATTCAGCGTTATAGTCCTGATTCCCCTGAGTTAATAGCAGGGGCACTCCTGCTCCTTCCCAGGAGTGTACCTAGCACTGCCGTACTGAGCACCAACAATCGCCCCTGACCCTGCAAATACAAGACCGTGTTCATCTGTGGAGCTGCTGTGCCCATAGCACAAAAGTTTCCCTAGCTCAGCATGGAAAGAAATTGCCAGGAAGAGGAAGCACATGTGTAACCTACTAAGTTAACCGATTTACACAAGCACTTAACTCCCCCCTTCATGCACAACACACCCTGCCCTCCCTCCCTTCACCCAGTCTCTAGATAATTTTGAAAACTAAAAGGAAACTAGACATGCTCTGTAGTAATAAAATGATGCTTTGGGGCATATGATTCTTTGGCTTCTGAGAAGTTTGCTGTCATGCTGTAAAGCTCACACAAGGGACTACAGAGCACATGCATGACTGCCACGCACATCTTGCTACTTACGCACATTTCACTACTGTCTTGGGTTGAGAGTGGCTGGAAGCTGTGGGCAAACAGGCTTTGGTGCCATTTTATGCTCATGTTACCCTATCAAGTCTTGAAACTATGCACATTTATAGATAATGAACCAAGCACGAGTCAACAGAACATTTTGCGAGAGAAATGAGCTGATAGCACTGTATGTTTCAGTGGTGCTGAGTGGGCAATGGTGTAATATATGTTGATGAACTGGCTACGTTTTGGAGGCTTGCTTTTTTTTTGTCCACTGCATTTTTAATAAATACTAGTTGTAATGGAGTATGTTGCGCATTACTTTGAGTACCCTTTTTATTCATTCAAAGGAACATCTGTGTTTTAATCCATGAGCTTCTATGAATAGTTAACTCAGGACAAGCAACAAGACAGACTTTATAAGTTGCAATGATTAACCAGCAATTAGCAAGGGATCACAGTGACTTATTACTGTAAGAAATCAATTATTTCTTTTTTGTGTTGAGTGAAACTCATCTCTATCTGGCTGTTCTTAAACAGAATAATCCTGTAGGCTTAGCATCATAATTTATCATCTCTTATTATCCCAGCTTCTCCCACATGCCTGTTCTGAGTCAGTGGCTGTGTATAACAGCACTGCTTTGTGTTGCAGAGTAACATAAGGAACATAAGCTCTCCCTCTTAGTCTGAGTGACCGTGCACTGAAATGGAGGTCCAGGGAAGGGCCTGCATAGAAGTCCATCCCTCCCTGAATAAGTCTAAGGGAAATTCCTCTTCTGATCCATCTGAGCTTCCAGGAAAGCTCTCACCTCTTCTACTATCGAGAAGGCCTGTTCCTGCCTGAGGAAGCGTAGTCAATTGAGCTGTTCGCTGCAACCAGCCACAGTGCAGGTGCTCTGCAAGAGGGCAGAGACAGCAGCTGTACTGCCAGAGGGTCTCTCTCTCTCAGTACAGCCTCCAAATGCTGCCGATCCTGGGACGATAGCAAAGCTTTACATCCTTTTTCCAGGAGCTGCTTCCTATACTTGGAACCAAGTTTTTGAAGATTTAACCAAAAGAAACAGTGTAAAGCACTGAGCCCACCACCTCCTTCTCCTGAAGGATGCCGTAAGCACAAGTCGCACCTCTAACACTCTGCGTGCCGAACACAACACAAATGCAAATGTTGCAGGTCGTGGCAGCACTCACAATGCATGTGCAATACAGCTTTTGCCTGCTGGAAACTCTCGCTTGTCCCAGATAATGTCCCATTTGTGTGTTACTCTCTGTTCACTGCTAATCCAGTCTGTGTCTTTTGTGGCAGCTTGGCCTGTCTTTGCTTCTTGGCCGCATCCTGAGGCTAGTTACCCCACCCTCAGACTGCCCTGGAAAAAATTGGATGTGGCACGTAAAGGAGAAGCCAGCAGAAGCTGGTCACTAAGTATTCTTAAAAAGATTAAATCTATGTCAAAGAGAGGAGTGCTTTCAGAAAGTGCTGGGGGAAGAAGAGTGGAGCATAGAGGGAAGACGCAGCTTGAAATACCTTAGGAAGGGACCTCTTCTTCTGAATGGGAACTACTCAAAAGCAGACTCTAAAAGCAACAGCAGCTGCGCACTAAAAAGGGGAATGCATGCTTTAGCTATTCTAAGTCACTGGTGACCTGCGGTAATTCTCTGTAAGTCCCTGATGTTACTCAGCTTTACATGGGATTTGACTGAACAGAATCTGGCCCCTTGTCCCACCCCTTCCTTGGCCCTTCGCTAGGTTGCAGCTCCTTCTGGCTGCCTGAGCAAGCAGTTAGTTACGCCGGCATGTAACAGCTTAAAAATGGCTGTAACATTGTGTGTGCCTTGGCCAGGACACAGGACTGCTAATTAGCTAAATGGAAACACAGTTCACTTCCCTCCACTTACTAGAGCCTTGCTCCAAGAGAAGCTTAGCATTTCAGGGAACCTAAAAACACTTGGAGGAGTTGCTGGTTGCAGTGAACTGACTAGGCTTTGATTTTTTTGAGACTTCATGTTAAAGCCTCAACTTAGGTCTCAAAAGCAGTGGATCTGAGGAGCACTGCAAAGCCATGACGATGGCAGGCAAACCCCGACACGTCTGCCACGCTCCCCAGAAAGGCGCAGGGTGGAGCGGCCGAATCCTTTTTCACAGGCTGGGCCTGAAGGGCTTTGGGTGAGCTCAATGCACCCTGTCATAAGAGCAGATTCTCATTTTGGTCACAAAAGCTTAAACAGTGGTAGCTGAGACACAAATCCAGCTCTCTCTCTCTTCCCCTGTCCCTCCACACTGCCAGTACCATGTTTAGAAAGCTTTCAGTTTAGCATCTCTATTCTTGTACTTATCCTGTTTGCTCCTTTGGGGAGCGAAGGGTACCCAAAATAACAGTTGTGAAGTGCATCTGAGTGCCAGTTCACGGGAAGGGATGGGTGCCCCGAGACACTGCTGAGCTTTGCTCTGAGCAGAGCTGCACGACAAACCAGGCATTGCTCAGCTTCACGTGCACAGCCCAACTGCAATGGCATGGCTGTGGCCATCAGGCAAGCTGCCTAGTGTCCGTGGCTCCCCAAGGTGCCGTCCACACAACGCTTGCTCCATCGAGCAAAGCTTCACACTTCATTATTGCTTAGGAGTTGCTTCCAGAACCCCAAATTACCAACAGTATTACATAGACAATTGCTTCATCAATCGCTCCATCAACATAGAGGGCATAGAGCTTATCCTCAAATTCTGGAGACCCCGCTCAAAACCAGAAACTCTCAGTACTACTAAGCTGTCCCTGCATGGATTTAGTCTTAAAAATAAATGCAACAGAAACACTCTCTTCTGTACCCATGATACTTCCAGGGTGCGCAGCTGAAAGGACACAAGGCCAGCAAAAGCAGAGTTTCTAGTTGCAATGTCAAGGGCAGCTTGGCTGTAGCGTGACAGGAGGTGGGGGAGGAAGAGGAGGAGACAGCAGGAGGGTTGGGCAGCTGTAAAGTTGTGTTAATATTATGTTTGGAAAATAACACATGCCATCAGATATACAGCTGCTTCATTAGTAGTGACCTAGGCCCGTTACCAGCTGGTGCACGCTGTGGCAAAGCTCCATCAACATCAGCAGAGCTGTGCAGCATCATGCCAGGCAGAGACCTGGCCGGTAGCATCTGCTCCTGCAGGACTGGGAGAGAGGGGTTTCAGCTGCGCAGCTCTGACCTGCCATTACTGCCACTTGCCAAGGCCTTAATGAACTCCTGTTTCATTAACGGGGTCACTTCGGCACTCAAGCCTCCCCATGTGCAGAGTTCCAGCAAGGCTGGAATTGCCGCTGTCCCGAGGCAGCGCGTGGAGCTGCACCCTCCCTCCCATCCCACCGCCTCCCCGGCTGCCACCCACAGTCTCCGTGCTTCGGAGAGCTGCGCTTCCCCACCCTGGGCCTGACGCTGAATGGAAATGTTTTAGCTCTGTGTGGCTCATTTGGCTTCTGCATATCAACTCCTGGGGCCATCCTCAGCCCAGATCCAAGAAATGAGCTGAGCTGAGGGAAGGGAATAATTTCTGCTGCCCCTGAAGCCTCATCTCTCCTATTGCAGCTGGCAGCTCAAAAGGCTCCATCCTGCCAAGACTGAATCTTAATTGGGATCAGTGGAAAAGACAAGCTGCTGCCAGGGCCGCCCTGATCCCAGGCTTATAGAGAACACGGACAGAGCTTGCCCGGCCCCACAGGAGAGGGCCTTTGCTAGGGTTTAGAAAAAATAAAATTCCCTCCAGACCTGTGGTATCAGCGGAAGCATCAGGCTGAGGCCAAGGAGGAGAGGAGACAGCTTAGCCAGGTAGTTTGCAGAGGAGGAGCAGGCAGAACCACACCACATGGAACATCCTCCCGCCCTTGCAGCCTGCAGGGAAGGGAAGCCACCAGCAAGGCTGAGGGGTAGCTGGCAATCCCCAGGCCCTGCAGCGAATCCAAATACTACAACCAGCCCCGAACAAACATGCAAAACTATCAGTCTTGCCCAGAAACGCTCCTGCCAAAGGCTATAGGAAAAAGGACAAGATAAGCTTGTCTTCTTATGAGAGAAAGACCAGAGCAAAACCTCTTCAAGCATCCGGTCTGCATGTGGCACCAGGATGCTACGTGATGCTTTTTCCAGGCCACAGACACTGATTTCAAGCCCGCTTGCTACGAAGACCATTGCCAGAGCTCACTCATACCTCCGCGATTAGGCACAATCTAGCCAGCCCTTTGGCTTTGAGGAGGCACCCAGAAGCGCTACTGCCAACTCCTAATGCACCCAAGATGGGTGCTCCTGACCCGATTTCCTTGTAAGTACAGTGTCCTGTCATCTCAGCCACTGTCTTGTCCCAGCGGCAGCAGAAATGTGCAGCAGGAGTGGAGCAAAGTGAGTAGCCAGAAGTCTGGGTGATTTTGACACCATTTGTTCCATCTTGCAGATTTAGGTGCATCTCTGAAGCCCCTACATCGGAGGAAGGCCTCCGTGGTAAGGTCTTGCTCGGACTGGGAGCTTTAGAAGAGCTCACCTTGCTGACTCAGGGGGACAGGGTTACCAGCAGCTTATGCAACAGATGCCATGCAGGCATCTCGGAGCTGCTGGACCTGAGCAGCAAAAACAGGCTCTTGCTCTGGTAAAGTGGCTTTAACAGGATTTTCCAGCCAGCAAACACGCTTTGAGGGACACACCCAGGACATTCAGCCATCAGCAACACGAGCGCATGCAGAAGGCTCTTGGCCAGCCAGACTGGGAGGGGTATTTAAACACAAGTTTCTTGCATTCGTCTTTATAGCCTGGTATTTCCCTCCCAGCTCGCTGAGGATGCCTCAGAGCGCATCCCTCTGGGATGTCCCAGATGCAGCAAAGGCATGGCCAGTAACAGCCCATTGCCCGTAAGCCATAGCTGTTGCAAACCTGTGCCAGAGAACTCTAGCTGAACTCCAGCAGCTGGAGGGGTTTTCATTTCCACTTCTCCAAGGCTGGTATTTCAAGGTGTTTTTATTTCTTTTTAATCAATGCACATGGCCAGCTCCGGAGGGGGCTGAAGGAGGGGAGGGAGGCGGTGCAGCCACTGTATCTGTACAAAGTAGTTCCACATGCAAGCGAAATGGGGCTCGACTCGCTCAGTGCGTGTTTTACAGTGTGGTTACGGGCCGTCATTCCACCTCCACAAAGCTGTTATTTATTTACTTAAAGACTTGCATTCCGTGGAAAAAGATGCCCCAAGATAGCACAGTGTTTCTAAAATTAAACCCAGCTGGCTGGAGCGGGGAGCGAGTGAGCCGTCCTGTGCTCCCACCAGCAGCAGGAACAGGGCTCCCCATGTCCCGGACTCCCCCACTCTCACTGAGCCGCAGGAGAGCCTGGCAAAATGCCTCCTGTGTCCTCAGCCATGAGAGAGGCAGGTCTCTGGGAAGCCAGGCTCAGACCAAGTGCCTTACCCAAAAGCAGGAGTGCCCCCGCTTCCTATGACAGGGGATGAGGGTTTAATAGCAGTGATTGCACTTCCTTCCCCGGCAGGCCTGGGAAAGCCCTTGCCCCACTGCAGGAGAGCAGACATCCCACCAGGTGTCTGACACAGGTTTGAATGTGGCCAGGAGAAGTCCTTTAACATAATTTGTGAGGACAGGCTGCATTCCTGAGGCTCATCTCCTATCTAACCTAGCCAAGATTTTCTTCCAGTTCATGTGTCACTGGTAGCTTCCTCCTTACAGTGAAGCTCATTTAGCCCTCGCTGTTGTAACCTAAGTTAAGAAACCTGTTTTCACAAAAACCATTTATAGAAGGGAAGGGGAAAACCCAAGTGTGGCTCCAACCTCGCATGGCACCAGCAAGAATTTCCCCCCAGACATGCTCTTGGCACCTGTTGCCCTGCCCGACACACGTGCACCGGGGCCGCCTCTACATCAGCAAGTAGCTCAGCTCAGAAACGAGTGCATCAGCTCATCGAAGCAGCTGGTGCCAGAGCTGCTGTTCAGGGATTTTACTATGGCCTAGATTTAGCCTCATCCCTCAGACAAAATGTCTCCACACACACGCAGCTGAAGCTCTCCAAAGGACTGGTCGGACACTGGTGGAGCCCCCTGCACCCGTCGGGGCTGGGAGCACCTTGGAGGCGCTTGGGAAGCAAAGCTCCCAGGAATGGCGAAGGTGGGTCCACAAGGGCCATGGGGAGGATGGTGAGGTTCAGCCCCAAGGCTGAGACTGAGCACCAGAAGGCTCATGCAGATGTGGGACAAGGAAAGACGGCAAAGAAGTCTGAACCAGACCCAGAACCAGCAGTGGAAGAAAAGGGGATGGCTGGTGGGGACGGCAGAACTGCTGGCAAGGTCAGAGGTGCCTCTGCAGCTGCTGCCCCCAGGTGCATGTGCCAGCTCCCTCGGGGCCCGAGGGCCGTGCCCTGTCCTGAGCACAGACAGGAGCTGCTGCTCCCCCAGCTATGAGCAAAGGGTCAGTCCCTGGCATCCCACGAAGCTTGTTGCAACCAAGGCAGGAAGAAGAGGACAGTCCCACCGCTACAGGCCTGGACTGTGATCCAGGAGGACCTGACCACAGGGCTATGGGCCAGACCAATGTGTCATGCTTGGTAAGTCACTCAAATTATTGTTTGCAGATGGGAACACTAACCTGGCCTTCCTGTTGTTCTGTGCACTCAGCAGTGAGTGCCTGGAGACAGATTTGCAAGCCTGAGTGATCCTCACATCTGACATGCATCTGGAGAAGGTAACGTTTGCCACCAGCTTGACAAGGTTGCTTTTAGTAGATGTGGCTTTCGTCCCTTGGTTTCTCCCAAATGTTAGATGAAGGTTACACCTCCCTGCCTCCCAAGGGAAAACCTCCACATGAGCTGGTGACAGCCCAGATCCTGTTCTAACGACTGTGAGAGGTGCAGACATTGAGGGGTGGCAAAGCTCATTGCAGAGCTGAGGGAAAGGGCAAGCAGGAGTAAGAAGGGAAGAGAGCTGGCCATCACCCCTGTCTCAGAAAAGAGCCTGCCTCTCATCAGAGCTCAGCTATTTCTGTGATTATGTCCATTTGCCCATAATTATACTGGTTCTGCTCTGTGCAGCAGAAAGTCAGGTCAACTGATCCCTGTCCAAACTCCTGCTGCCTTCCTGTTTGGATTAGGGTGCCAGCATGGGTTAAAAATTAGAGAGTAAGATTGCCTCAATATCTGATTTATCCCCTTCTTCCTCCCATCCCACTTTGGGATGTGCTGGTCAGCATCTCCCTGGGAGAGGATTAATCAGGAACAGAGAACTGGCAGCTGCCTGACAAGGACAAGATCGCGGCTATGGGACAAGTTGCAATTTGGACTCTCTTTCTTTGACCCTGGTACAAGTCCAAGACATGCTTGCTGATGCATCCCAGCACTGACACCCCAGGAGTTGGCACAAGATCAGCACCCCCGAGGCCACAGCTAGCTCTGGTCCCGATGTCATATCGCCTCAGTGCTGGAGCTGCTTCTGCGGTGAAAGGCTGCCCGTCCCTGTGACTCCAGAGGCAGCTTCAGCTCTCCAGCTGTGGAAAGGGCCTCCTCTCCACTTAGGAAGAAGCTTTCATTTCAGGGACCAGAGCAAGGGAAGATGTTACCGCCATTCTAAAAGGGCAACATGTTTAACATTCGATCCCTGCACGAACAACAGCTACACCACCAGCAGATCACACAAGAACGATGGGAAGGTAGGAAGTGCCGTCTGATCCGCCTGCCAACTCCTGCCCCATTAGAGCAGCGCCCGTGTGCGAAGCCAGGCTGAGCCCAGAGCAAGAGCGTTTGTACCAGGGACAGTCCTCTGCAAGGGGCTTCACCTGGAGCCCGAGGTGCCCAAGCTCCAGCAGCTATTAATGCCACGGAGAAAGGGCAGCAGATCCTCCCAAGGTGGGCAAGCAAAGGGTCATGGCAACAGAAAGGACTTGTGAGGCCACAAGAGGGAGGTGAACAGGGCTCAGATGTTGAAGGGAACCAGGAGCAGAAGCAAGGGGTAGTTTACAGCAGAACGGGGCATGGCTCTGAAGAGCCCAAAAGGAAGGAAAACACTGGACTGGACAGCCCTGGGAAAAAATTGCCTTTGGGGGTTAACCAGCTCCTTCTACAAAGTAAGAGCAGATCCAGACTTGCCTGGGGACACAAACATAGTCTGTGTTACCCCAGGAAACTCCTGCCCAGTTATAATACCTTACTGTGTGCCCAAGGGTGGGCAAGCACTAGGCTGATTCCTACTTCTCCCCCTGAAAACACCTCGTGACTCTGCAGGGGCTGAGATGACAGTTCCCATCACACCCAAAGGCCATTGCACACAAACAGCAGCCAGCAAGGCACAGCCTGCATCAGGCCTGCTCACAGTCACAGGAACATGCAGTAGCAAAGAGACGCTTTAGAGCACCGTTTCTTCTCTCTTGAATCCAGTGACTACCTAACCTTCTTGGGGGGGAATCCATCTTTGTTCTTTTACAGTATTGCCACAATGCCATAACCAACTGAAAAATAGCTTAAGCTTTAAGTAGATGGACATTCATTTTCCTCCTGTTTTGTTTGCTTCCTCGTGTGGGCACTGGAGCGTGCAAAAGCTTTTCATCTTTTTTCCCTTCCTCAGCCACTGTCCGCAGACCACCTTCTGATAGCTTTACAGACCACTGGCTTTCCAGGAAGCACAAATTGCAAAAGACTGGCAGAGTATGATAATCAGAGCATGAACTATGGGTTCACCGCAGGCAAGTACTCAGGTAGTCTCTCATGGGGCGTCCAAGCCAATTCTTACAGTACTCCTGATATTTGAGAGGATGATAAAACATGAGGTTTGCCCCTGCAGACCCACTGGCATGGCACATCCTTTACTTACAAACAGACAACTAGTGAGTATCCCTATTTCCCAGGTCCCCTGTTATCTCAAGAAATCTAACAATCACAGTTCTACACACACACCCCAATCTTTTAAAACCTCCTCAGGGAACACAGAGAGAAGGGAGCCCTCGTCTCCGCAGGGACAGGCAGCGACATCACGTAGTTCACAACACGCTCGCCTCCCTGTCCGCCCCATGGGGAGGGGTGCCCAGGGCTAATGTGAGCCCTGCTCCCCAGATCCCTGCAGCCTCTGCGTGACTTCTTGTGCTTTCCCTGGTCAGCAGCTGCCTCAGCCGTTGGTGGAACTGCTCTGAGTAGCCGTTTCCATTGTATCTCCATGAAGGGAGAGGACGGCAAAGGTCTTGCTATAACATGGCAGACCCGACCACTATTGGTCATAGACGCTTCAGCCAGACAAAAGCCTTTTTCCACATCTCGCACTGTGCAGTAAATTATGAAGTCCTTTTCCCTGTTCCCCTCCCCCCTCATTTTCTCCTTTTTTTTTTTTAGCTAATATAATTAGAGACATGTTCTCCTTTCATGAGCACTGCAAGGAATTGGCTGAACACCATTGTGCCCCACATCTAAAACAAGGTGGGAAAAAAACGCTTCCTGGGTTCCCACATTAACTTAATCACAGCATTTTGGACCCCTCTGGACCCCCAGGGTTCAATGCTGTCATGGGTAGGAAAGACGCAGCAGATCTCTCAAGGCAAGCCTCCAGCTCACTGCAGACCCTCCAACTCACACAAAGATTCTCCAAGACCAAGTGGGAAGAAATGTTGGCTTGGAGGGAGAGAGGCAGCAGCACAATTAATTGCTCTTTTTAAATTCCACCATTTAAAAAGAAAGAAAAAAGAAAAAAAAGAAAGGAGTCTACAGATACTAGTAGCTACCTGACATGGTATCTCTAGGATGAGACTGGTATTTGGGGCATACAAATGAGGGCACATGCCAGCAAATGATTCATATTTAGCCAAGCATCTTCGGAGCCCCAGCCCTGCAGAGACATACGGCAGCCCTGGTCAACAGAGCTGGCAACAGCTCACCTGAAGGAGGGACTGCAGAGGCTGGGGATGAGACTGGACATTGAGGTGCCCCATTCCCCTGGGCAGGCTGGCTGCTAGGGGATGTCTGGCACCCCTTTCCTCGCCCCAAGCAACCACACGCAGTGGGAAACCCCAGGAACCTTCCCATCCCACAACTGGTTTCCTTAGCCCACGCACTGGGAGCTGCCTGCAGCTCAGCTGCACTCCCACCCGCAGCCCAGAGGTCCCCGTCTCACCCTCAGCCAGCATCCAGCCCAGAGGCAGTAAATGAGCTGGAACTCCTCAATACATTCGTGTTATTTTTCATGCTTTGATCATGGCTGGAAAGGTTTTTTTAGCCAGACAACTCCTTCTCATTAATTAAGCATAGGAAGGAAGAGGGGAGCTCAGCTTTGGGAGAAGAGGACAAATACTTGTCCTTAAAAAGCAAAGGTTAACCCTTTGGAAGAATCCTAGTTGCATTTCCTTTCAAAGACACTTTAGTTTGTTTTTTTAACAAACAGCAGAAACATACCTTGCCAGGAAACAAACAAGAAGATTAAAACCAGGTACCCCAAACTGATGTCCTGCCCTGGTTTATTCCTCATATGCTTCGTTCCCTCATTAAGGCACATATGAGCAAGGCATTTTACTTTCTTAATGCATCTTTACATCACTATCTTATATGAAAATTCAGTCTGCCAGGCTGGTACTCGTACAGACCAGCAGATCTCCAAAAATGGATAAAAAGCAACATTTTAGCAGAGTTACATGGCTCCACAAGCAGCATCACCCTATCTCCCCTAAGCAATCTGCGCTGGGGGGGGGCGGGGGGGGGGGTGGGAAGGAGGGTTAGAAGAAAAAAAAAAAGGAGGGGAAAAAAAAAAAAAGGAAAAAAAGGACCCTACCTCCTGATGAGAGTCTGACCAAAGTAGAGATAAACAGCAACTATGTCTCAGAGAAAACAGCAAGCCCATTAGCTACAGAAACATCAAACAAACAAACAAAATCTAGCCCAGCAATGTTGAAAACCAACGTTTTGGGCTTCCGGGGGGGGGTGGGGGGGTGGAAGTCTTTAATTATTTTGTTTCCTAGCAGTAGAAATCTGTTCCCAAAAGGCCAAGCAGATTTCTCCCAGAAAGCTCCATGTCTGCTATGGCAAAGATAAAAGTAATCTTCGTTTAAACAGAAGCCAAAGGTTAAAGAAAGGGAAAACCAATGAATAATAGATCCTCAGCCCTTCCCAGCAAGAGCAGAGAGCTCCCCTTACACTCCTCCTCACTCCCAGTCATTCAGGGCAGCTAAACCCCAAAGCTAGTTTTGCTCAGAAAAAGCCATGAGGCACTTACCTTGCTTCTGTGCAGCGATGACAAGGATAGGGAGGTCCATGACCACGGGGAAGATGCCGAACGGGAAGATGGAAGGAGGCTTCTGTGCTGGACCCATTCTGTAGGGCAGACCACCAGCCGCTCGCTGTGTGCTCCAACCCCCATCAAAATATTAAAGAAAGAAAAATCTTCTTGCTAGAATTCAGGCAGGACACCTCTCTGGTTGTTCAAAGCAGACAGAATTCAAATACCGCTGGGTTTCACCTCTAACAAAAGGAAAAGCAATGGTTTGGCCTCCTCTACTAAAACCCAGCTGCTAGAGAGGAGAAGACAGGGAGGTCCCTGCATTTTCATCCTGCCTCTGCCACTCATGCAAAGCACGGATTTCAGAAACATCCCTTTGCCTCTGCCCTTGCATCTGTAAAGCAAGAACCTCATAGCCAGACTTTTAGCAAAGTCTGAACCAGAGAGACCAAAACAAAGAAACCAAGAGCCCTTTTAGCAAATATAAACTGAGAACCTTCCCACACAGCACTCAGACTCCCATCTGCTGCCTGATGGTCCTCAACCTGTGCAAGCAATTATCCTCTGATTACTTTTTCTCCTTTCCACGGCCCTTCCCACCTGAGAGCCAGAACCAAGAGCAGCTAGGGCTTTGTTTGGAGTCCCTGGGAACCCACGTACTGCAGGAATGCGCTGCACAGCCAGCAAGGCTCCCACTCGAAGCTAGGCATGAGCTTCTCAGGAGCTCACGGTTAAAACATTGGCCTTTGATGGGCTGAAGATAAACATGAAAAGTTGTGGCTTAGGGATGAATTTTGTCAGCAGGCTACTTCTGTTAACAGAGACAGGGAGATCTATGCGTAAATGAAACAGCTGCACACATTGTGTCTAAGATGAAAACAAGGTTCTGCCCCTGAGCTCCAAGGAATTCCTCGGCAAGTCCCTGGATTCAGCCACAAATTAGCCCTAGCCCTTGTGTGCCTCCTGCTCACCCTGCTGTTCTGTGTCTAACTTCTCTCCTGTCTCCCCTCCGGCATCCCTGAAGGCTTCACTCCTGATGTTGGCTTTCCTGGCTTCTTTTCAGCTGGCCTTATTTAACTCCTTCCTTTAAAGCAATCCTCTCCTGCCCCCTCCTCCTCTGAGTCATGCTCTTGCTGTCAGGATGTTGCTCAGTTAAGTAAGTGAGCTTATGGCCAGTGCTGCAGCCCTGCACTGCCTTCCTCTCTTGGACTAGTTATGTCCAGACATGGATTATGAACTCTTAGCTAGCAGGACTGTCTTCATTTTTTTTTTCCTTTAAGTGAACTCCTGTGTTCCGTATGTTGTTCTGAAAGAGCAATGAAAGAGTGCTTTACTCATGGTCTTTTTAAGAGGACCCTTGGATAGGGTAACCTGGTGGCTCCATGATTAGCTCTTTACCATTGCAAGGTGTGGGGAGGATGTGCTTGTGTTCCACTGTGTTGCTTGTTCCCCCAGAACAACCTGTGAAGTTCCTCACCAGCTCTGCAGTGACTGTGTCACCTAAAGAGCTGCATGCTCTTGACCAAAGAGAAAGACCCAGAGCTTAGCAAAAAAGTGCACTCAGACTCCAACTCACCTTTAAGACTTTCCAGCAAAATGCACAGAAAAAAGCAACTACAAAGAAATTGACTGAGACGCAGTGGGGGCAATATATCTTTAATTTTTTTTTGCTTTTGTTTTTTAGTATTACAGTATATTCTTATAAAAAGATACAGATAAAAAGGACACTACAGGATTTGTACATTTAATTCACTTATAGTCTTAAACTGACTACGAAATGAGGATACGCCAAGGCATTACAGCAGCACACAACCTCCCACTTCAGTAAGCAGCACTGTACTTTCTAGCTTGGTGGGCAGGGGCACCTCCCAAATTGACCTGCGACTTTCAAGCTGAGCAGGCTTGCAGGGGAGGAGAATGACTGAAGATGGTTTAGAAGGGAGGTGTTGAGCACAGAGCGGCTCAGGTACCTGACATCCCCTTACAATTCTCCTAAAAACTGCAAAGGTTTTTAAAGAGCCTGTTTAAGGGCAAGCATGAAGGAGGGAAAATGGCTGGTCGTAGAGGCTTTTCTAGATCACTTGGGTGAGAGCTCCTAGTGGTGGACAGCTGAAAGGACCAAGCGCTTCATGAGCTCTGTGGAACATCTTGTAAACAGATGAAACTGCCTAATGGAGAGTTTTGATCCAGATGCTGCTTTGAATTACACTGGTGTAATCCCAGAGCAGCTGGTACTGGTTACAGTGGATCTATTCTACATTACCACCCGTAACAGAAGACTCTGGTTTGGAAGCATCCAGACTCTCTCATGAAACAAAGTGCCAAAACACCATGCTAGACCAATGGCATCCTTCTCAGCAGGCACAGTGAGAAAATCTAGCCAACTTCAGGGGATACTGGTCATCAAAACTACTACTTAGAGTAGTAGATAGCTTTTATATATATATACACACAAATATATAAATTCTATATTTTCAGTTGGCCAAATTGTGTTTCCCAGGTTGGCCTCTTCAACCTTTGATAACAGAAGCTAAGGTGGCCAATGGAGGCTATCTGTTTGGATGGCAGGCAACCAGGAATCTCCTATGTCGAGTACAGAAGCCAAGGAGCCATGGCCAAACACCTGGTGATTGCGAGAGACTCCATGGGTAGAAAACCAACCAGTAGAAAGATTTTATTTACCCTGGATAATCTGGGGAGGTGAGGTGGAGGAGGAGAGAGGGCAAGTAGAGGAAATCCTTCTTCCTTGGCCTTGAAGATAGGAAGGAATATTTGCTCTGAGGAAGGAGAACTGTCCCAGTTTGTCTCACCAGTGTGTTAACTCTGGTGAGAAGTTACAGGGCATGAACCACTTTTGCCCATCTATCCAAGCTTCTCTGGCATTATGGACAGAATTTGTGTGGAAGGGTGAAGTTTGAGTGAGCAACTGTGCAGCTTAACTCTTCTCAATCTTCTCACCGTGATTCATGATGAGAAATAAACAGGTTTATTATATAAAGTGTTCTAAAATAACCAACCTGCATCAGTTCACCACATGCTTTAAAATGCGTGCTTTCCCAGAACCAGGATCACCAGGGGCAGAGTGATTATGACAAAAGCAAAAGGAAAGTTTTTTCTTCCCTCCCTTCCCACACCAAGACTGCTCACACGCATCCCCTTGCCTAGCTCAGCCTGCTGCACAATAGCCAAGCCAGCTGTCTAGCCGGTGTAATGCCCTGGCACGGTCTCAATAGTCTTTGCTGTAATGCAGTGTATACATACAAACATAGCAAACTAAAATAAGGCAAAATAAATAGAGGTGTCAGATTTACAGGTTCCCCTTAGAGATTCCTAAAACCTTTTTTTTAAAAATCATTTAACCCCCAAACAAACAAACAAACAAACAAAAAAACCCCAAAACAACCAACCCAGAAACAAAACTGCATATATCATGTACATCATCAACTGTACAACTGATCTCCTTTCCCCTCACAGAAACTCCTGACACAAGCTTCTCCCATGCCACCCAGCTCAGAGTGTGAGCTTTCCTAAAGAAGAGGAAAGATTCAGCCAGTGGGGCTGACCATTACGGAAACACCTGCCCCACAGTCTTCCACCAGGGCCCCTCGTGATTCCTTTCCCTTCCTCAGACATTGTGAACACATTACAGAAATGCTTCTGAAGGACGCCCAGGTCGTCTCCCTAGTGGGGAGTCTCTCACCCCTGAACACTAGTCCTACTTCTGCTCTCATAGGGAACCGGTGCCCGGACAATAGCTGTGCTGCAGGGCATGGAAGGGCCCTGCTGCCCTGAAGTCACTTTACCTTGTAGCATTTCCAGAGACTTATGACCAACTGAGAAGAGTGACCCAGACCAAAGGGAGTGGGAAAGGGAGGGAGTTCTTCAGTCTTTTCTCGGATCATCCTAATGCAACCTGCTTAAGAACAACGTAGAGACACAGAGGTGAGTGAGCACTAGACCTCTAGGGGACAGTCTGGAGAGTTAGAAAGTACCTCCTCTTCTAGGTGTGAAGAACTTCCTCATAAAGTTAGCCATGACTACATTTCTGCAGGAAGCAGAACAAGGCCTCAATTATACCCTTCTTTCTTACATCTCCTCCTCCTCCACTTACTTCCAAAGACAGAGTGATTTCACTTAAAATGCTGGTGCTAGGCACAGGTGCAAGGACAACAGCAGACCCTAGCTCTTCTCCAGCTCTCAGTGCAATAAAGAGGTTATGCCTCAATGTTATGCCTCACGACTGCTTGCTGTACCTGCTCAGGCTTTGCTAGCACTAGCGGACAAGGAATAAGATTTTCCTTTCTCCTTCAGCACTCAGCAACTCTACCACAACTGCTGATGAAGAACAGAGCATAGATGCACCCACAGTACCCAAGAGATGAGAAGCAAGGACAAACTTGGCTTCAGCAAGAATCTGATGCCAGGCCCTAGAGCAGAACCAACTTTTTTCCTTATCTTCTGTGTGGCCAGCCTCATCTCATACAGCAGACTTATTAATGGGCCTCTCCACTTGTCACCACTTACATGAAATCACTGCTTGCCTCAGTGTGTAACTGAGCTTTTTCCAAAACCCTCTTTATGAACATTCACCATGGAGTCAAGAGCCAGGGGGGATTGTCCAGCATGCTGAACGAAGCCTTCAGCCACCATCACAGATTCAAAACAGGAGTCTGGGGCACTGGAGTGCTGAGAAAGTTGAGCGGCAATGAATCAGGGGCATGACTCCGAGTTTTCTGTCCATCCCAGTAAGTATCCCACAGCTGATTTACAGGAGTTGCACAATCTCTCAATTATTTGTGTATGAGTCAAGGAGGTGGCAAAACTACAGCAGCTTTCTTTGACTCTGTCAGCGTGGCCGGAGTGCCGCGTACCATCATACAGGTTCTCTTTAAATCAGGGTTGAACTGTGTACACAAATGGACAGAGGGCTTATCACTCTCTCTGCTTTTGCTACATTTGTGGCCTGGCAAAGTGACTTCAGTTTCAAAAAGCACAGCACAAACCTGGTTTGACAAATACTGGGGCAGGGGGAATGCTGTATTTATATTCAAGGGTTTTGCCCTGAGGTGTTTCTTCTCTGACAGCACTGCCATGCTGACAGTCTACCTTATCAAACAAGTACCTGGGGAGCAAGCAAGCAGCCATAAGTTGGACAGAGCCATGAGTCACATCTTGCACCAGGGCTGACCTTGGCACTACACCTGAATTTCTGGGTGAGTCCTAAACCCAGGGAGAACAAAGAGGGGAAAAAAACTACAATGTTCTAATCCCTAAAAGCATCGTCTTTGGAATTCAGGGATTATCCGAATCTAAATTCAAGTCTATACCAATTTGGCACATATTACCACCTCTCATATGGCTTACATGGCATAGGTTATATGGCATGCTTTAAAACAAGACAAACAAAAAGGGCTGGGATATAGCATGTCTACTTCAGGGAGCAGCAAGGAGCTTGTTAATATAATTTACAAGAGACATTTCTAAAAATCCATTTTGTAATTTAAAATAAAAATGCTTAAAAAAGTGAGAGTTTTTCTTAAACTTTCAAAAACCTTTATGAAATACAGTCTTTCTTCTACAAGGTGCTTGTGTCCGCTGCAATGGGCATTGCTGTTAATAGCTAATCCCAGAAGGGGAGTGGGATAGTAAGGGAGGAGAATGCACCCAGCTCTTGTAAGATACCAGCTCTTTACGATGAGTATTATACAGAGGCGCGGCAGTCTGGAATGTTGTAAATAGGGAAATTCTGGGGTGGGAGACTCAAAATTCAGTAAACAATGAAACATTAGAGTTTAACAATTCTGACTTTTTTGCTTCTTTCCATAGTTTACATAATTATTTTACTCTCAAAGCGTTCAGAAAACCACCACAGTTTGTTTCTCCGATATCGGTAGTATGTAATACTGATCAGGCAGCGTGCATGGCAGAGGAAGTTCTGTTCTGCAGACTCAGTGCAGAGCCTGAGGTTACGTGACATTCAGAGAAAAATCAAACCAAATGATTAAAGTGACAAATAGAGCTTTTTTCACTTCCCTGGGATTCCTTGACATTTTGTGCTCTTGACTGTTGATGCATAGTTTGTAGATGGTAGGTCCCTCTTCTCAAATGTTCTCTCTTTTCTTTCTGTCTAGGAGGAAGAATCCATCACATTTCTTTCTTTTCCTCTTTTTCTTCTCCAGGGAAGATAATAAAAAAGGAAGACAAGATTCAAAAGAAAAAAAAAAGCCCATGACAGCCCACACAATCCAATCCCTTTGCTAGAGCCATGAAGACACACAGAATTCAGAATTCAGGCCTCTTCTTGGGGTTCTTTGCTTTTTTGCTGGGTGCTTCATACATGTAGCTTAAATACAAATTTATTTTTTTCTTATGAATTAACCTATCTCCAAAGCCTGTTTGGCTTACACAATTCTGTGTCCTCCTGGAAAAATTCTCAGTTTTCATTATGGGACCCTCCATTGGTTCATCCCACGTGATCCCTTCAAAATGAAAAAGGCTGTGGGCTCCAAGGCTCTCCTTTGACACCATTCATATCTTACTGAGTTACGTGATTCCCCTAGGTAGGAGTGGGGTGTGTGCAGTGAAGGTCAGCCTGTTAGACAGAAAGACCAGTTCATGCTAACAGCAATCACAGCTAGCATCAAGTGGAAAAGAAATCTCATATCTTGCAGCCAGTGACCCTGTTTGCTTTTTGCTACTTGTGACCTGTGGACGATACTAGGGAGCTCCCGATTTCCATTGGGCTGCACTAAGAAATCTTGCACAAACAGGTAAGAAATGTTCCGCTGTTTCCCTCCCACTCTCCAGCAATGACAACAGGCTCCACAGTCATCTACTTGTAATCCCAACCTGCCAGTGGGTTAGTTTTCTAAAGAAAAGCCAGAGCTTCTTTCCTAGAAGATGCATTTCATAGCTTCGAGGCTCAATCACCAATAAATTTCAGAAAACTTCTTCTAGAAAAGCAGAATCCAAAAGACTTTTGCAAAGTATTTTATGTTGATCCTGATTCTTGAATTTCAATTTGTTCCAGAACCTGATTACTTCCTTCTGAGCATCGCTTGCTTTGGACAGTGTAGGCCACACAAAAATACTATACAGAACATGAGATCAAAAGCATTTTTCAGGTGCTAATCAATGGCTTATAAAATCCAATTCTGGAAGAGAATTGGAAACCTTGAGAACCACATCTTTACAAGCCCCTGAAGGCCAGTCTAGATCTTGAAGAAGCGACAGGTGTTCACAGAGCTGCTCTGAAATTAGTCTTGCTTGTTATCAGCAAGATGGAGATCGTGACTAGTTTTTACTTTGGCACACAGAAAATTATCTTTCTCCAGCTGTGAGGCAGTCTGCAAGGCCCAAGTACTTTCTGTCATCACCATGAGGCCTTTGATGACACAATGAACTCCCAGAAGAAAATCTGTCAGCTCTGCATGGCCCAGTCACAGGCCCTGCTGGCTCCACAGAGGCACTTTTATAATGGTTCAAATTAGGAGCACAGAAGAGGGATGGGAGGAAAGCTGATCACGGAAAGGTAACGTCTCTAGCCACAGACCAAAGAAATCCTTTGGGGCAGCTGTCAGCCAGGTGCCTTCGCACACATTCATCTTCCTTGTTTTGCACTTTTTCATCACCTTCTTTTGGTTGATTATTTTTCTTCCTCTTGCAATTAATAATTTAGCTTTGTCACCACCCGCTCCCGGCTTGTCTCTAAACCTTGGTTCCCCGAACGCTTACGGTTACGCTTGAGCTTGGATAAGTCTTTGTCAAAGACTTCACCTGACCTTAATGCTGACACCAGGTCATCAAACTCCCCACTCTCTTCGGAGATGCTTCCAGCTTTTGCTTTCTTTTGTCGCCTCTCTTTTTCCCTCTGCTCTTTTAGCTGCAGAGAAAAACACAGAGCTTTAGGATTAGCTAATCGAGATGCCAGATCACTAGGTGCACTGCCAAGAAGCAGCTAAGATGCATCGGTACAGTTTAGGGAAAAAAAAAATGATCAGGAGCTTATCCACAATGCCATCACCTGTGCCAAGAGCAACAGGTGACCATGCTGGGCTTCCCTTCTTCTGCACAGGCAAGTAGAGAGCAGGAGAGATGAGGAATGAGTAGCATCGTATGTTTGCCTCACAAAGCACTACCACCCTGGAACAAAGAGGACACATGGGATCTGTCTATGCTGCTGGTGTTTTGCACTAATTTTACAGTAGGATAGTGCCAACAAAGTAGCTGTGCCAAATGACAGTCTACAAGCGATGCTGGCACAGGTAATTACCCAGCTTCTGGGACCAGGCTTGCAGCAACCTTAGTGTGGCAGCACCTACTATGCTGACAGTACCTAAGCTAGTGAGTTTAAAGTTAGTTTGGATGTGTCTATACAAACCACAGTCACTAGTATAGTCACAAACAGCTTTGCGCTTGGGGCATAGCTAGCCAAATTGACAGGCAGAAAAGCTGCAGTCCTGCAGAAGGAGGAAAAGAAGGAAAAACCCCAGAAAGCCACAAGCTAAACATACTGGAGAATGAAAATTGTGTGAGATATCAAAACATCAACAGAAACCCTATCCACCAAACAGCTCATGTTTGGATGGAGGCAGCGTGTTGCAGTGATGGGAAGAGGAAGGTACATTGCCTCGACTCTGGAAAGAGAAACTGGTCATAAACACAAAGAACAATGGAACAGAACTGCTGATTTTACAAAGCATTGGATAGGTCCACCTGTCAACGTGATGCCCTTGGTCTGCCTAGGGTAGCTCCAGGGAGCTCGATTATCCCCCTCCACTGCTCAGCTCCAAGATTAGTGGAAATGGCAAGGGATGGATGTGGCTGTCAGGAAGCAGGTCGCTTGCTCTGCTTGCTAGCCCCACATTGCAGGAAGACTCTTTCTGTAAGCAAACTGCAACCTCTCTCATGGTGTATTAGGCCTACGAAACCATCCTAGTGCTTTAACAGTGGGCTCCTGCACTTTCCAGGCTGGCTGAGAGGAAACTTGAGCCTAAGTCCTGGCATTTTGTCCCTATGTCCAACAGTAAGGCTGCTGGCATCCCCGCGTTTTACCTCTCTCCTCTTCTGAAAGGCACAAACTGGTGCTTTTGGCACAGCAAACATTTAAAGCAGCAACTCCCCACAGCGAGGCCTGGGGCCATGGCGGCAGCCAGCATTAAAATGCTGGCAGGGGGGAAGGAGGCAGGGGACTGCTGAGCTGTTCTCAGGCCTCAGGAAAGGCTGAGGTTAGAGGGGGAGGCTGGTTCACACGAACCCCTGGGGACACACACATCTGTCTCCCAGCAGCAAAATCAACGATGCACAAAAGCTCTCTTGCCACGTCAAGGCCAGACATGGCCCCACTAACCAAGGCATTAAGGCTGGCCAGAGAGAAATACTGCCAGTGTGGGCTGCAGCAGGTGCCAGGGCATTCGCTGTGTCACGATACGCTGTCAGGCAACAGGCACGCAGCAGATGATGATGGAGTCTGAGTGGAAGCTGGCCAGCTGGCAGGACCGAGGGAGATCTGGCTCCCAGAGCTTTTGCACAGAGCCTGCAGCCTGAAAGCAGGACAGTCTGGCACTGGGCAGGGGCAGCACCATCCTGCAAAGTGCTGGGGCAGAACAGGCAGTACTAGATTTGGTATCTGAATCCAAAAGAGGGTAATTTAGGAGCCAAACAGTATGCCTTTGAGAGCTGACAGGACAGCCAGCAGGAAAAATGTCATCATTTGTGAAGAGAATGATGCAAAAGAGAGGTGGCACAGAGAAGGACATAAAACAGTGACAGGACATAAGCATTTGAATTGGGTCTCTCAACCTTTCTCTCTTCAGACATGAAAAGGCAATGGAAGGAAACACCTTCCTGTGCCCAGGTCCTCACCATGGCCTCCATGCGTGCCCTGCGCTCCTCCTCTTCCTTTTTCTTCCTCATATTCTCCAGATCTTGCTTGGCCTCTGCAAATGACTGTAAGAAAGTGTCGAAGATGCCAAAAAATTCATCTGGCTGCATCTTGCCCTCGTTCTCTCCAAAATGCTTCAGTGCCTTGGCATACTGTCAAGGGGGCAGAAAACACAAGAGCAATAGTTAGGCAGGCAGTTTGGTGAAGACAGTGAGGAAAGCTTATGAGTAACCACGCATGTAATTCAATACCCTCTGAGCATTCATGCGGCGAGAGCAGAAACTGCCCCCCGGCAACAGAAATGCCTCTCCTTAAGGCAGGTGCCTCTGTCCCTGAAGAATCTGCTTTCCTGGATATCCTTTGGGCAACATGGGGCAATGGTGCTGGAGAGCACTAGCTGTCCACTTACACAAAAAAACCATGTTCAGTGCCTGAGGGTGATGGAGTAATTTCAGAGGATGACCATCTGGCCACATCTCAGCTGCAGCTATGGAATAACAGGGGCACAGAAGACAGTGAGCTAGCTGGGGAAAGAAGTAGTTTTAGTCCATCCTAACTACCAAACAAGTAGTTTTAGCCCATCCTTTCCCCTTCCACCTTCCCCTCAAATCCACTTTTACAATGGCTGGAGTTAGAGTGTTTTTTTGCAATAACGTTACAGTCTGTCCTCTCAGGAGCCTTTTGCCATGTCATCCATCACTGTGGAGTCCTCTGAGTCAGGGTGTTGCCTGGGAGAGAGGAGACTATGGACAGACATGGCATGAAAGAGGGGCAAGGAAAGCAGCCAGGGCTCCCGGGCTGACTTAAAAGAGAGTGAACACATCACAAGTGGCTTTTATTTTAAAAGGCAAATGTTGAGGCTGCAGGACGCATGTGGAGGCAGCCAGCTGGCAGGACTTCAGTCACAGGGCAGTCCTGATTGGGATATGGTAAATTCACAGCAACCCCTGGCTCTTGGACACCAGTCCTGCAGTAGTTGTACTCTCTTCTTTGCTCTCTCACACTCACAAGCATGCCTCTCTACTCACCAAAATGCACTCAAATGCATGCACATATAGTCTGTCAACAGTGTGTATGCACGTGTCCACCAAGTCCTATATAAGCGCACACATCAAAAAGCTGAATCATTGTCCAACCACCTTCACTCGCACACCTCTGTATCACAACAGGCAGCACCAGCAACACATTCCTGACAGCACTGGTGCCCTGATGCACAGCTCCCCTAGCATTCCCTGCTTGCACTTTAACACACCATCACTGAGCAGCAGAGCATCCTTACAGACCTCAACATTTACCAAACCACACCCAGACTCTCCCAGGCTATGGACTGCCTTCAAACTCTCTTGTGCGTGTATTCAGCTCAGACTAACACAGCCCAACTTCCCTTTCCTTAGGTGGGTGCTCTTGCAGAATGGAAAAGACAGTAAGAACAGTTCAGGCTCCAATCCCAAGCACAAAATGAGTTTGGAAGCAGGTCTTATAAACCCCTCTGGCCCTGTACCGGGTACAGCATAAACAATGTCTCCCAGTCAACTGCAGGGAAAAGAAATCTCCAAGGAAAGCAGCTTCCTTCTGGCACAGCCTGAGAGATTCGGCATCTCCCCTCCTCTGCTTTCCCTGCCAGGCCGAGAAAGCAGTTTGAAGCAATAGCTTCTTTTTTCTTTAAAAAGGCTGCATTCTCAGCCAGAAACAAACAAAGAAACCCAAAGTATCTGGGAAAAAAAAAAAGTGTTGGAAGAAATGCAAGTTGCTTTGAGCTACCAAACATGGCAGGAGTTGAAGGAAGCACTACAGCAGCAAGTCATGGAGGGACTCCAGAGTATGGAAACAGCAACAGATTACTTCTCTGTTTTAACTCCTTTTCTCTGAAACCTCTGAAGACACATACACACAAGTATGCACACCTACTCCCTCTCCCCACCCCTTCCTGTATATATGTATTTTCTCTGTATATAATGTGCACAGTCTGCTTGAATATTAGGAAAGTGCAGCAGTCTCACAGTAATCTACACTGACCAGCACCAGCAATTCAGCAGAGAGAATACAGGCTGTCAATACCACAGAGGGAGACAAAGCATCTCCATGTGCTATATTTTCTTGGCTTGCCTGCTCCAGCGTGCCAATCGGCCAGGAGAGCAGGAGTGCCAGAGAAAGACTTCAGCACAGGCATTGCCACCACTGCTTGAGCACACAGAGCACCTGAAGCTCATTGCTCACAGGAGATGTGCTACCTGGAATCTCTTCCCACTTAACTTGTGGTTAACTCCTGTGAAAATTGAAAATAAGGCACAAATTAAGAGCAGTGACTAGAGCTGCCAGCTAGAAGGAAAGCTTGTCCACCTCCTGTGGAGCCTGAAGTCCAGGCAGTCCAGTCCACAGGCAGCCCACAGGAGATGGCTGTTGTACGTAGCGATGCACCGCCTCGGTCCCCTGCATTCTTCCTGTGCACAGCAAAGGTGAGTGAGGGGGCACACAGGAACCGAGTTGGTTTGAGCCCACGAATGCCCATAGGGGTTTCCTATTCTCTTAGGGAGGCTGGGGGTTGAAAAAGAGGGGGTCCTTCCCTGGGGCTTTTGGCTCCTACATACATGGAAGTCTCCATTAGAGGGTGGTGTTGTCTGCAAATGTTCTGCATGTGGCCTGTCACCCAACTACCAGCACCAGATAGTTCTTGTCACACTGGCAGAGGGGCTTTTACCACTGCCTCCCCACTGCCACTCAGAGGAGGAACAATGTTGCTGTGCTGGAAAGACCCAGCAACCTAGCAGCCTTCCAGAGACACTCATGAGTATAAGGTGGTCTCCAAGCAGCAGCGAGGAGGAGGCTGAGAACAGCCTGTTTTTGGTGCCCTGTAACATGGCTTAGTAGGTCACAATCACTTATTGTAAAGCAGTGAAAGATAAGAAGCAAAACTCTGTGAGCTAGATGTACTAAAATAACTACAAAAGAGAAATCTGCAGTTCACTGAAGTAAACATTTTCCTTCTTTCTCTACTGACTAAGCAGAGGAAGGCAAGTCAGGAGATCAGCCTTTGCTGCCAACTCTGCCCATTATGTGGCTTGGGAACTCATGCTCCCTCTCTGAGCCTTCCTTTCTCCATTCGTTACAGAACAGAAAGTGTTGCCCCACTAATCTGATACAGGAAACGGCAAAAAATCAGTTGTTCACATCTGTAGGGCACTACATCAATTCAATGCACTATTGTAAAGAGAGCCATGCTGTCTTTTCACTGTTTACACTGCAACAGACCCCTCTGGTTTTATCACTTCTGTTTCCCCATAGCTCTGGTTCTGTGACCACGTGTGCTTTTTCAAAGCACTGGTACTGGGACAAGGTGCAGCAAGCTGCTGGAGGCAGCTTCCCCAACCCTGGTATGAAGCCCAGGCTCCTACCTGCCCACAGTGGCTAAAACCACACTGCCTGCCTCGCTCAGGGCGTAAGAGGCAGCACGGCACAGACTGAGGTGCTATGGACCCCAGCCCTCTCCTCTGCTCTCTGCCACAGGATTTGTGTCATCCTGTACAAATCACTCGACTGCTCCATGGACAGATTCCCGGCCAAACAGTACCCGTTCTCGTGCACAACTGTGAAATCTGTAGCTAAGTCCTCATGCACGCAAAACGCTTCCCAGAATTTTGTGACGTGCTGTAGTATTGCAGAACAAGGGCTGAAACTTGCTTATTCCTGAAGTCATTTGGGGACAGATGACATGGGCAAAAGCAAGATGGAAAACTGTGTTTCAGCAGGTTTTCCACTGTAATACAGGATGGTATCTCTTTTTTTCATTAAAAAATTCATTTCCACACCATAAGGGCCCCCAAGCTCCATGATATAACAGGTCCACAAGCTCAGTGCCAGTTCTGCTTCCTCTGCCAAACTTTCCACTGAATTCATCCTCTTGCCAAAGCAAATCGTTTAGACAGTTGTTTATTTTAAAAAGCCATTTTAGCAAGGAGGGGGAAAGTGGGACAGCAGCACACACACTCTCTGCTGTGCTTGCCAACGAAATGTTAAACAGTGGCAGAAGAGCTCTGGAAACGGCAGGAACGGAGCTCTATGAGGAGGAGGAAAAACAGCCATGATAAAAATTTCCTGCTGTCTGTGCTGTCTGCTATTGCGGGAGGAGGCAATGCATGAGTGAATTATACCATGTAGCCATGCAACATGAACTGTCTTCCCCAGAGAAGCAATCTTGAGTTTGCTGTTATGAAGACTCCAGTCCTGTACTGACGCAGTTCAAATAAATGTCTGTTGTCTTTATGGGACAGATTCAGATCAGTTAATGGAAAGAGCCTGGCCAATTTCAGGCAGGCTGGGCCCAGCTCTCCTTGCACCTAAATGCTCTTAAAGGATTCTCCTAAGAGTTCAACAGTGACTATAGCAGCCCCAAAATCAAGATACAGGTGCTATAAACATTTCTGATATGTTAGATGCCAACCTGCCCTGAAGCATCTGCAGTTCTAAGTTACCGTACAACAGCTACGTAATTTATTTACCAAATGGTTGTTTCTGGCAGTAGGTTGTTGTGCCTGCTCATGCCCTTTGTAACACACCTCATCTTGACTTCCTCAGTCCCTGTCCTGATCCATTCCTTATTCATTAGCCCCAGTGGCTGACAGAAAATACCAGTCTCCCAAAATGAATGACTGAAGTGCACAGCCTGTAACTGGCACTTGGACTGCAGTATTTCTGTGTGCTTCATAGCATTCTGCCATTAATGACTATTTTCTTAAATGGATTTTGGCTGTCACTGTCTTGCTGTTCTTCAAACAGTTACTATGTGTGCTAAGCTTATGCATGTGCAGAGTCTGAACTCCTTTCTCCATGATGACAAACACCCTGCTTGAGAGGAGCTGTCATGAGAAAGACTGGCGATGGACACTTTTCCTACCTGCCTCATCAGCCTTGCCCAGGCAGTGGCCTCCATTGTGCCTCTACAGAGAGGCTTAAGTTTGATACTGATCATAGGAATGGCAATACCTGATTAAGCAGACTTTGTTCTTCTAGGAAGATCCAAAACATTTTAAAACCAGGTTTGTTATAAACCAAGCACAAAGTAGAACAGTTATGAAGCAGTCTGGCAATCTAAGTTCATACCTGTCAAAATTTAAGTATGTTGTAAAGCTTCATGTAGGGCAAATGTCACCTTTTTCAAGGAGGAAAATAAAATTTATACCATGGGAGGTCACTGTTCCTCTGCCTGGGCATTTTCATTGCTTCCCCACAGGAAACACAGGGAAAAAATTTCACAAACAAAATTCAACCCCATTCTGTTCTTTCTGATGTAAAAAAGTCAATTTTTCATCTGTTCAAACACATAAAAACTGGTGAAGGATTCCAGGGCAGAATTTCACTTTCTCCTGCCCCCACCTTCCAGTTTATGGGAAATGGCAGAAAACAGTATCCCTTGATCTAATCTATATATTCCCTTATACAGTGGTATTGAAAGTGAGAAAAACACAAAAAGAACAAGAACCAGCTGTGCTAAGGAGCCTGTTTAAAGAGTTGGTCTAAGTTGTCAATCAGTTCTTAACCAAGCCATCTGTTTACTGCATGAATATAAGTACAGTTACAAGGCTTCCTCTGCAAACATGGATGCCTGCATCTGACAACCTGGCCCTTTAAATTTAAAATATCACTTCCTCCCCATGGCCACTAACTGTAAATGGTCCTGTTTAAGCAAAAAGACCAAAAAAAGTACTGCATGGGATTGTGAAAAATATCCTCTACAGAGAAGGTCAGCACCACACCTTGGTAATGGATTGTTTCCGTAACTAAAAGGAATAAAGAAATGACTTTTGCTAATACTAAAGACATTTAAAAAAATAAAAAACTTCCCAGGTTTGAAAAGATAATTTGTATTGTTTCAAATCCCAGCTGAGGAAACATGGCTCTGATTAACCCATGGCAATCAATTAGCCACATCTATATTTAGAAGGATATCCAACTCCAGCTGTTAAAACTAGGGTTTCGTTATTATTAATAAATCTGTGAACCAGACCAATTCTTCCTGGGCTCATTACGATCTTTTTAAAAGTCCTCCCACTACCTTTTTTTTCAATTTGCTTTGCTTTGAGAAATCAAAAAAGAACAGGATAATCAGATGTCTTGGTCCCTCTCTTCCTTTAATTGGCTAGTTATAGTAGGTTTCCATGGCAAGAAAAAAGTTTGTGATTCAACAAGCACAGAGAGCCCATTGAGGTTGGAAGATGTTATAGGCTTTGCAAAGCACATCTGGTTTGCTGAAAATTTCCAGCTTTCTTTTTCCTTTTTTTTGCTTTTTTTTTTCTTTTTTAAGAAAAAAGATGAAAAAGAGGAAGAAGAGAGGGGAAAAATAATATGAGGCAAACATGAGAAATAGCTCAGCATTGGTAAGGACAGACAGTTCCCTTTTAGGAGTCCAAAAGCAGCTTTTTGCCAGTGGAAGAACCAAAGCCATAGGTTGAGCAGAAGTTGGAATGGCATGTGTTCAAACATAGTAAGGGTGTGTGAGGAGAAGGTAGAGAAACGTTTCCTAAGCATGTTATAGTCATTAAAATAAAACATCTCTTTATGTCGAGTGCTTTATGTTGGCTATGTCTAAAAAAGCGTGCAACAACTTCCAGACATATTGATCCGTCTGTAGGGAGATTCTCTGGTTATTCTTAAAGCAAAAGAATGGCATTTTTTCCTGCAAGTGCCTGATCAAGAAAAGTTGCATTGCTGTGCTGGACATGTACCACTTGCTGGTTTTTAACCCCTGACTGACCTTGTAAAGAATCTGCATTGGGCTTTTGTCCTAGTGTGCCAAAAGAAAGGACCACCACCATCTATAACACCAAACCAAAAGCGGGCAGTCTAAGCCAAGGACAGAGCGAATTCGCTTCCAGAAATGTGCACCCAACTATAATGAAGTTGAAAAATTTACCCAGTCATAAAACAGAAGCCCCCAAACCATAGAAAATTGAGCTTTTCTCAGTAAATTTAGTGGAGGCATGGAATGTAAAATATTGGTTTTGTGATTATAAAGCCAGTATGGTGTGAACATTATTATATTGGAAGCAGTTTGAATCTTCTCAAGCAACATGACAACAATGAAAAAATTAGGCACATTATTCTCCACAAAATTTCCTTACAACATTAACAAGTGTTAGACTGCCCAGCTTCGCCTTCTGAGTGCTGTAATAACTACTGCCCCACTGGCATTTGCCAGGGCAGCTAGCTCTAGCTGACAGCCAGTAGCTCCTGGTGTTTGCAGCTGCAAGTCAGTATTACCAACATTATCTCCACAGCAAGGAAAAGCTTTTGAATTACAGAATGACAGTACTGCAGAGCAACTGGACCAGTGAGGAGTCCTACTGTTCAGATCCTCAGCCTGTATTTTGCCTATCCTTCGAAATCTAAGGCCTACCAATCCAACGGCACAGGTTTCATTAATAATGCAACAGGTCCCTTAACGCTACAAGGACTGACACCAGTGGTGGAAACAATTCAATCCAAAAGAAATAACACATTTGCTTCATAAAGCCAAGCACTGTTAACATGCCAGCCAACAAGGGCAGATTTGCCATTACATATCGTTTACTTTAGAACTTGCTCTTCTCTAAACATTTTCATATGCTTATGATCTTTTCATATAAATTCTTCCTCATTCAGCTGAGAGACAGAGGGATTAGTGCCAGACTCCAATCATCAGCAAAGAACAAGCACCTCCTTAGTTGTACAAATCCGTTAATGGAGATGCAGACAGTGAAAGGACGAAATGATCACAGCAGCACCTGAAGAGTAACACGCACATGGTGCTGGCTGTGTAAGAAGGATCCAAGAACGTTGGACAAACCACGCATGTTTGGGATTTCTATCCTTGCAATGAAATACAAGCAGTAACCAAGAAGCATAAGTGGAAAAGATCAGGTGTTCAGGGTTACCAAAGTACCCAGACGTGCATTTTTAAAGGAAAGAAATGAAGCACAAATGTCCCCAGCTGAATGAGCAGAGTGGGATGAAGTCAGAAGCAGAAGGTAAAAGATATGAGGTCACTATCACTAATCACCAAAGGACCTCTTTTTGAGAGATTGCTTAAAAGGCAGTCCCTTCAACACCATGGCATGGTGTGATATCCTGGTACAGACATTGCCATTGCAATTCTATGCCACACATGGATAATGTTAAGGAAGATTAGCAAGAAGTGGGCAAGAGCATTGAACCTTCTTTTAATCCTAAAATATATTCTAAATGGTTATAGACTAGATTAGGAAAAGTAAGAAACTTCAGCCTAAACCACTTTCAGTGTCTATTATAGTTTTCACTACAGTTCCAGCATCTGAAATTGCTGCTTCCATTCTGATTCAGGCTTTTGACTGAGCCAGTGAAATCCCAAACACTTCAAAAGGTATTCTTACCTTGTCTCTAGCTTCGTTGAGAAGGTCTTCTAACTCTGAGAAGCTGAAACTGGCCACTGTGATGAAATCGCTCATGACAGGAACGAACCTGTCCCCTGCTTCCCGCATGCGTCTCTTCTGATAATCCAGTTCCTGAAAGAGAAGAAGTAAGAGATATAGGCAGGCAAGTGTCAAAGATTCCTTGCTGACAAGGAAGGGAGCAGGGAAGCCCATCTATTTCACTCAGTGCAGAGCATGCTCTGCTCCCACTCCGCACACATTCATCCAGAGCTGTAACTCAGAAACCACTTTCTCACTAAGTCAAAGGTTTTGCCTTTTCAGCATGAGAGGGAAGGTTAAGGTGGGATGAAGAAAGGTCTTAGTTATGGTTCCCTTTATCCTCAAACAAAAAACACTCCCAAGAAAGCCATCAACACGTTGAATTTCCAAAGCAACTTTATAATTTAAGCGTTGAGTACATGAAATGCTGCTTTTTTTTTCCGTATGCAAAATGACAAATAATAGAGAACTCTGTGTAGCGAGTGAATTTGGAATTTTTAATAGTGAGTTTCCCTCCATCTTCTCTTCCCATGGTGACTCAAAAGGCTGTATACTTGGGGAAATGTGTACATGTGTGAATAATCTATATAGTTCCTAGCTCTGGATCTCCCCTTTAGTTCTCTGAAAAGCACTAGGTGGGCAGCAAAAAGACATCAAAATTGGTTCTCCCACTGAAGAACAAGCAGACAGATGTCAGGTGCAACATTTGCTAGCACCCTGCTAACCAATAAGCATTAGCTTGGATGTCATAAAAGTCACAGTTATAAACTGGGGTTATTGTGATAAGATTTGTGGGAAAAAAAAAAGACGACATACAACCATAGGAAACTAAGCTCTATTTGTCTGCTACCTACAGAAAGAAGAAAAAAAATATTGTGAGATTCTTTCTTTCTGGCTCAAGTGTTTTAGTTTTAAGCCAAGATTACCCATGCTGTCTCTTCCCTTACTCTATTCACCATGTCTGTGGCATGGAAAGAGCTACAGAGCTCCTCAAAATGAGTAAGTTATAGTAAGACCGGAAGTCTCCCATGCCTGTGTTTGGCTTGTGTGCTGTTGACAGTCTCATGGGGACAAAGAAATTGTAATCTGGGCCTCATCTTTATTCTCAGCTGAATAATCAGTGGGAATGATAAAGCCTTACTTTCTCTGTAGGGAAAGAAGCACGAAACAGCAGGTCAAGTTACAATCTGACCCTCTGTTCCCTTTGGAAAAAAGTATTTTTGTGCTGGCTGCAACTCCAGCTACATGCATGTTTGGTGCTCTCTGTCACAGAGCCAAATGGGTAGGTTTATAAGCATCTATGCTGAGAAACTCCTTGGGATTTGCTCCACAGTGCTGCTGAATGCAAAGAATGACTCTGGCCATCAACAATCTAAAATCAGATGTGATATACCTTCTGGTCTGATGTGAGTTGGAAAGAGAATGTAACCACTACAAGGAAAGACCGCAAGGCAGAAAAGGGGCAGGAAAAGCAATGAGCAGGTAGCCGGAGAAAAGTCCACATTAAAGAAGTGCTACTTCCCCTGCTTTATATTACATCCTCTTCTCCACTGGTTTTCCTAAAACATCACAAGGGACGGTCCCAGGAGCACTACTCAGTTACATCACTTCGCAATGAATTGTCTCTATGTTACAATCGCTTTGAATTGGACCTTACAAGTACAGGAAATGTCACTTCACATGCTTCTAAGAATTGTGCATATTTTTTTCAGTCACTCTTTCCCATTCTAATTTTTAAGCTAATTTTAGCTGAAAGTTGCTCTACTCCCTCCTCCCCAAGCAGGTGAATATAACAGTTCTGTCATCTTACTCACTGTTGAGAGCTATGGCATTTGGGACTGTTACTGGAGAGCAATGTTTTTCAAAGTAAAATTAAGATTAGGTGGTCTGCCCTTCAATTTCAAATTTAGTCCTTCCCTGCAGAATAATTCTCCTAAAATAAAAAAAAAAAAAAACACACAAGCAACCAGCACGACTATGTAATCAGCCCGAGAGCAATGCCAAAAAATAAGAAACTCCTCTGTATCTTCTAGAAATGGTCTATACTAGTCATAACAGCACAACAGTAGAGGCTAGCATTGCCCCTGGTGGGCTGGGCTGCTGGTTCTCTAGAGAGATTAAATAATTCAGCCACAGCAGTGGCTTCTCAAGCAGTGGTTATGATCTTCTTGCTGTGTGAGAGAAGGGCTCTGCTGACAGAATTCACTTCCTGATTTGGAAAAGACAAAGAACTACTTAGCTGCACTTCTGGGAGCATCCTACACAAATGCAATGGTTGCATGCATATCTTGAAAATGAATATGTCTTCTTTTTACAAAGAATCTGCAAGTCCAGGAATGCAAAGGGTTAGTAGTACCTTTAAGAACATCTGACTGTGAAACTATTTTTAGCCTTCTATTCTTAAGGGGCCTTGAAGAAACTTCTCAGTCACTAGAGCCAAGGCTGTGGTGAGAACACACTGGAATGGAATCAAGAATCACACTTTCCCCTCCTCCTCCTTCCACCTGACAGTGATCTTCTATTGTTGCTATAGTGCTGCTTTTTACACGCCAGAAAACCACGAATTGAGCAAGCAGACTGGGAGGTGCTGGCAGCCCCAGATGCAAAATACCATGGCAGGAAGAAGACTGAGGAGGGAAGATGGTGATTGAATGGGAAGGAGAGGTTGCCCATGGAACCCATGTATGGGAAAGAGAAGAAAAATCGGCTGTAAAGGCAAAAGGACAAATAACCCAATCACAGAAAGCAAAACAGAAGTAGGTACTCGCATTTCAATGGGGGGAATTGTCTGTCCCAGCCAAAACTGGGCCTCTCTTCATATCATGAACTCCATGTCAGCCTTCCCTTTACAGGTGCTTTTAATTCCCAAACACTGCACTCCACGTATGCAGCAGTATCTCTTCTCATTGTTGCATTCTCCCTTACCCCAACAATCCAGAAATAAGGTTTGGAAAGTTTTTTTGTTCACGGGAGGATCACTGGCTAATTATGTGAACTGCTGGAGACAGCTAGACAGCCTGGGGGCCGCTGACAGGACAAAGATCCCTTCCTCTACCCCCAGAGCCAAACCAAACTCAGGCCAGGTGAAAGGAAAATGAAGCCATCACTGTCTCATAGTGGGTGAGAAGGACTGGAGGGTCCTGTGTTAGTTCCTTGTAGACAGGTAATCCTTGCACAGAAACCACCCAATATAATTGCCAACACCTGGTCCCTCTGCCAGCAGTCCCAGTGGAGAATGCTCCCCATCTGAAATGCTCCACTAGCATTAAATGGACACGAGTTGAAAAAGACAGGTGAAACATCCTGAAGACAGAGGGTCACTGAAAAGCATGGCCAATAAAACCCTGCTTGAAAGGGCAAAGAACAGCTAAACACGGCAGGGACCTTCTTGAGTTCCAAAGACCTCTGCCTTGTCTCTCAGCACTACCCTTGCCTTAGTATATCCAACAGGCAAGAGATGCCAGCACCAACCTGAATGTAGAATTTTGTTCCTATACTTGCAGAAAGAGAGAATGATGTTCTTAGGCTCACAATATGTTTATCTGTGCAGATGATGGGAGACGTTAAGGGACAGAGACAATAGAGTGAATTCAGCCTTTAATCTTTACTTTTTCAACTGCTGTGCAAACACTAACTTGCCATTCCTCACATCAGCCCTTGGGAGAGGTCTGATGGTAGCTGCCATTTCACAGAAAGGAGGCAAATGCATGGGGTTGTACAAAGCCACACACATACATCAATGGCATAAGCAAGAGGCAAATATGAGAGTTCCTACCTCCTGCCACCAAACACATGTCCCGCTCTGTGCTCTCCTGCCTCAGGAAGGCTGGAGTCTTTCCCCAGGAACAAACTCAACACATTAACTAAAGGAGGCTTCCAGGTAGGGGAACCACAGCTGACACATGAACTTGTGACTCCAGGGAGCATTTAGGCCCATCCCTCATCTTTAACTCTTATAATTCAGCACCCACAACTGCATCAATGCACCATTTGTACTGTTCTCTGTTGAGATGGAAGGCTCTGCACTACCTAAGTACAAATTGAACACAGGCAACCTAAGTCCAGCTTAAAAGGCTTTCATTAACAGCAGGAAAAAATGCCATTGTCGCTTTGTTGCCAGCTCAGCTTCCTCATCTTTAACTAGTCTATCTTTTCCTTTGCCTTCCCAAGGAGTACTTAGGATAGGTTAGAGTTGCGTATAACGGTGCACTACCTGTTTACTACTACTCCAAAAGCCATGTGATACACTTGCTCAGCAGCCATCCATCCCTCAGTAAGAAAGAGCAAGAATTTTATTTCTTCTTTCAGTCCATGCCATTTGTCAAACTGTCCTTTTACTTTCCAGACTGAGATCAAACAAGCTTTTCAGTAAGCTTAAGTCTGCTAAGATCATCAGCAGGAGCTCCACATGAGAAGCTTTTATTTGTTTTTTCTTGGTTAATGCATTCTGGAACAGAATGGAAAGAAACGGAAAAAGAAAGCCCACTTTCTCTTATCATAAAATATATAGTACCCCTGATTCTGAGTGAGATATTTTAAGTATGGCGCTTTGGAAACCTTCAGATACTTACAGCTTCAACAGCTTTCAATCCGGTCTTTATGTTGTTGACTTCCTTCTCCAGCTCTACCAGGCTGCACAGGAGACAGACACAGAGCAGATAAAACAAAAAGAGCAGTGTTACACAGGAATACAGGAACTGTGCAGCAGAACAGACCATTGGCCCATCAAGTCTGGTATCCGGCCTCTGGCACCAGCCACGCCAGATGATTAGAAATGAGGGGAAGGGGGTCTGTTCATGCTCTCTGCTGCTTTTTGTATGAGATGTAAGATGAGGCAGACCCTGCTTGCCTGTGGTCACATTGACGATCGGGATTTTCTTGGGAAGAAGAGGGGGGTTGCCCTCAGAACATCTGCCCTGTGAGCTGAGCCTGACCCTCCAGCAAGGAGAGTATGCCACGTGGCCAGCTTGCAATAATCAGCTGACACATAAGCAAGGACCCCAGCTTTAGCACACACATTACTGGGGTCTCAGATATCTCTACATATGATTCTTGAACCATGTAACTACTAAATCCCATTAGCAGTACATTCACATGTGATTTTTGTCTTCCTGACATTGTTTTTTCCATCTGCATTTCTACAATATGGTAATCCTTGCAAGCTTACATTGTAACTGAGCATATTACCCTACTGTTAATGTTAATACATGCTTCCCTAGACACAAGTGTTGTACTGAATTTCTGCTCATCATATACAAACAAGAGTTTTTTCCTAGGACTTGTATGAAAAAAATGACTTTTCCTTTCCAGGTAACTAGTTAGTACCTATTTGTGAGTCAGCAGGCATGTCCTTCAAGTATTTGGTGAGTAGTAGTTTACATCTCAAAAACACCACTAAAGCCTTAATAAATGCCTTTAAGTGTGAACCTACATTTATTTTTTACTTGTCTTTCATTAGCTGGAGTAGTTCTCTATACAAAGAATCACGGCTGGGCAAATAATATGCAAAGGTATTTTTGAGCAGTGCTTTGGAAAGAAAAAAATGCTAGTATTTTGGAGGATGGCTTGTGTATTCATTTTCCACAAACACCTACAGAAATGGTAAAAAATATCATTGAAATTTGTGCAGAAAGTATGATGCTTTTCACATTTCTATGCAAGAATGATTTGTGCAAAAGTTTGAACGATCTTCCTGAAAAGGGCTTACTATAGCACCTGTGCCTAATTGACTCTGCCTTAGAAACAAACCTTCAAAAATAGCACGTGACTTAGATGACCAACCATAGAATATGAATTACAAACAACAATCAGTCTACTTACAATGTCTGATTTAGAAATAAAGTAGATATAGGCATATCTGAGTAAAGCTGTCAATTTAGTTATCTACAAATGTTTTCGGACCAAAATTCTCTGTTGATGTACATCTGAATAACATCAAGGATGTGAGCAAAGGCATTTCAGCTGTAAGGCTGGCCATGAGTTTAGAAGACAACAATGAAAAACCTGATTATCATTAAGTTAACAGAAATCACTGGGAACTCCAGCTCTGGGAACAAGCAATAGCACTGGACTTACTTGACTTTTGCTGCTTCTGGAAGATGCTGCAACTCAGACTGAATATCTAGGATATCTGGATAATTCTTTTCAAAGATCATAATTAAGTAGTGCAACAGTGTAATGTTCCTAAAAAAACAAAGAAGGGAGAAATGAGAAAGAAGATGGTGGTGAGAAGGAAAAGGATGGTGGGAGGATTGTGACAAATCAGTGAAAAATATTTGGGTAGGAAATGTGTTTGAATGAACAAAACAAACAATATATCAGCAGTTAGCAGCTCTGTTATTGAAAGAAAAGTATCAGAGACTGAAATGAATTAGGCCTTTATGAACCATACTTCCTAAAACCTCAAGCAATATATTGTGCCTTGATTTATTCTGGAAGCACCAGCATGCTTCCATCCATCTGTGTAGACGGTGTAACAGAAAAGAAAATTGTGTAACATGGTATACTATTTGTCCACAGATACTTCAGAGAACAAACAACTAATAGTACTAAAGTGACATTAACTCGTAAGGGAGAAGTGAGTTGTTCTCAGAGGCAATGTGGAAAAAACCTAAGAGTTAAGTAAGAAGAGGAAAAGGTTCTTGAAGATTGAAGAAGCTGCAAAGAAAACTCCTACAGTAATGAAACAGCTATACTTATGAGTAGTGGTCAGGCTCACTACTACAAAAGCAATGGCAGCTCAAGTAGGAGTAGATAGAAGTGAGATGTATGAGAGATGCAGGAGAAGGTTTAAGAAAATTTGTAAAGTAAATGATGGATTTTGCATCAGTGAATTTTGCATGTAGAGAGAACAGCCAGCCATAACAGCTACTTGAGGTGGGTGTTATGTGGTTAACTGACAGGCAAGACAGCAGATGGCCACTGCTTCACACAGGCTAGAGCCTGGGAGCTGGGAACTGGTGAGAACAGAATCTGCACAGGACATTTAATATACGGAAAATCAGGCCAAGCTACATTAAGACAAAAAAAATGTTCAACACTAGCTACACAAGTGTTAGCCTTGGAATACGGAAAGGACATCGTGGTAGTCAAAACAGAACTCTGTTAGTTCAAACTCTATTAGGTAGGGATGAATTTCCTATGGCTTCTTACTGCCATTATTCATTCTGTCACAGCCTGAAGTAATTTCACCACAACTATGGTCTCAACAGGTCTCACAAGTCAAGGAAGCTGCAAGTTAGTAAGAAGCAGTATAGGAGACCTCCAAGGAAAACCTTAGTGCTACTGGAGCCTAAAAGTGGTATTCTCTCCCCAGTCACAGCTGGATTAATTTCCAGAACCAGTATGGGGATGTGGGGCAAAACATGGGGTAGCACTATAAAGACCTGCAGCCCATGTCCATAAATAGTAAGCTCCACCTTCCCAAAACCAGCTATTTTCCTTAACTGCTCTAGGTACAACCAGGCTCAGTCTCTCTGAGCTATGCCTTGTGGTTCCGTTACTGGTGTAGGTAGAGAGCCAGTTTATGACAGTCCTGCATCAGAAACATATGCCATGTTTCACAGGAGACATAAAAGACTGTGGTCAGAATTTTGTGTGTTTTCTTTTTTGCAAAACCATGGCCATAAAACTTTGGTATAAAGGGCAAATTCCATAGAAATCCTCCTCCCTCCCAAACTTATTTCAGATATTTGTGAAATACTGCATTTTGTAATCTTTGCATAGTGTTGCAGAAACACAATCCAACAACAGATGTGCATTATCCAAAGAAACAGCAGAATTTAAGTGCTGTGTTAATAGATGGTCTTAACTGCTGCAGGATCTTTTAGAGTGAAAAGCACTACTTAAACACCAAATAAGACATTATTTTAAATGGTCTACAGAGCTAAAAAGAAACAAAACCCACTTTTATTACCATGATAAGAGATGCAGCAGCACAGTAACTAACTCATTTACAGCCTTCTAGCCTACCTGTCTATGCTGGATTTGGTGTCTGCAATTTTGTTCAGGCTGGAGACTTTGAAGCCATAAGCACTTCCCCTTTGGCCCTTGTTCATATAATTCCCAAAGGCCAGAACTACCTCCAGGAGTTGCCTCAAACGCTTGCTTCGGATGAGTTCTTTGGATGCCAGAAGAATGGCTTGAAAAGAGAAAAAAAATGAACAGGTTATTGCACAGTGGCTGTTTTTAACATGCTTGGGCCCCTAATTTGAAGTACCCTAAAATGCCCATCTGACTATTGCCCAGTAAATGCTGCAACATAGTCTGTGGGTGTACTGTCCTTCCTGCACCCACATGCCCATAACCAGGACAACTGGAAGGAAGATGCACTATATCTAGCCTGTAGGATGCTCCTCTGATCCCAGGAGCAAGGCTGTTCTCCTGGACCTCACACTCCAAAAACATAGCCAGCGAGAACAGGGGGAAGGCTTGAGCTTATCTGAAAATGCAGAGTAGAATACACTTACCTCTTCTCTGCGATAACCATGGATGTGGCACAGAAGCCATACAACCCCCCTCCTTGTAAGTTACACATTCCCAGAATACCACTGTCTTGAGGCATCGATTCTAACTGCCCCATGGAGAGGGAAGGTGCAAGGACTTGAGGGTGAGAAGGGAAGGCTGATGTGCACAGAAAGGCCATGAAAGCTTTTGGCAGCTCAGCACAGCCTGGTAGCAGGCTGTCACATCTGTCAGGTCATATTTACAGTGTCACAATCATGAAACTCACTTTATTAAGTCAATGGGTGCAAGAAGAGTGTCAGACAGAATTCATTTCTTAGCACATGACATGCCTTGGACTCACAGGCTCTACAACCATAGAACCTCCTTTGAAGACAAGCCTCTCTTGACCTTCCCTGCTCCTCTACCCAACTCTTAGCAAAAGCTTTAACCATACCTTCCACTTTTGGTTTTGCTTCTGCCAGCCTCTCTGGAAACTTCTTCTTAAAGAATAATGCTTGCAGCCGCTGCTGATAGTGGTCAATCCTGCATGGAGGGTAGAGGAAAGCCAACACTGAACTGGAACTGTATTTTGAAGCCCAGGGCCAGTATGCTGCCTACATAATCTAATGGTTGGATGTTGAGTCTCACAAGGCCTATGCATGGGATTATGGACATAGTTCAAACATCTAACACTACATAATCAACCTTGTTATGGAAATGGAGGACCTCAAGGCATGTTTTGATCACAACTGAAAAGGAGCTGGAAGAATTCCCATTACTCTCAAAATATGAGAGTCACAGGAGATGCCAGCTGCCTCTCAATTAGCAGAACAAGATGTTAATCCTGATCGCGGGTGTAGCAAAGTTAGAACAAGAAAGAAGGTCAGAGGATGAGGAGATGGGAGAGCTGAATGGAAAAAGGGATCTATATGAATTCCTGACCCCTGGCTACACTACATCTGATAGTTGGATCTGAATTCCTTTTTGTGTGAACAAGTTTAGGCAGAGGAGGCAGATTTCTGCTTGTCATCAGGGGACTGGTCCTTAAATGACAGCATGGAGAGTTCTTATCATCAATAAAAAGTTTGTGTAATGAACAGAAACATTTGTAACATTTGTGGGCTTCTGGCAAATCCAGGGTATAATGCTGGCCCACAATCTCTTGCACATTCCCCCCTCAGTGCCAGATGATCCTTTTTCAATAACAATTACAGCTGCTTCCAAGAAGCCCTCCGTGCACTTTCCCATAATGTATCAAACAGACCTGCTCATTTCAAAGAGGAAACGATCCGCCCGGGCCATGCGCTCAATTTCGTGTTTATGCTCCTCCAACAGGTCAGTATCGCTCTTTTCAGGAACGAACTTCAGCAGCTAGAGTGACAGACACAAACCAAACATCGAGATGAGCGATCCAGAGAAAAGGACAGAGAGACAGAGGCACAAACAAACCCTGATGGAGAGAGAAAGGGCCCTCAGATTTCTTTGCTACCATGGGGAAGCATTATGTAGACTCAGCCATGTGACGATAACTTCAAAAAAGTGCAGCTGTGGCTACAAAACTGACCTTTTTTAAACTCTTGCTTGCTGTTCTGTCTTTATCCCTCACTGACTCCATTAGATTAATTTTTAATTCTATGGGGAATTTCCCATTTCTAAATCCTAAAGGCCAAGTGCTACTGCAACTTACCCAAGGGGAAGTACAGAGAGAACTTTGATTCCCACAGCATTACTTGGAGTTTAGATTGGTGCAAACAAGAGCAGGATGTGTCCCACTCAGTGTGAAGTACCCATGGTGCCTATCCTAGAGTACACACAAAGCCTCATCTATCTCTCTCTTGGGTCTGCCCTATTCTGCTGAAACAATAAACAATAACCAAGCAACTGGATATGTGTCTGACACTGGCTGCTATTCATATGCTGACCTTAAAAGCTCATACTTTGACAGATTTTTGACATATCTGGTGGTAGTTGGGCTTTAGTATCATTATAAATATTGCCATGCACACAGCCTCAGCACACACCCACAAAAACCGCTCACAAGGCATATCAAGCACTTTGCTTTTTACCACTTTTTACTATTTTATCCCACTCCCCAAAAATGTCATATTCAAAGGTGTGGAGCATCAGAAGCTTGCAGTGACTTCTAGAGCAGCTGTGAGCATTCAGATAACATGACAAGTAGGCTATAAATTTCCAAAATGGAAAAGCTTTTTGTACATGATTAAATACTGTGACTGTACACAAAGAAGGAAACACATTTGTCAGGCAGTTCAGAATTATAACATTTTGCACACTCCTAAGGAACTTTATCATATGCATCTTTGGTCAAAGCATCATCTTTCACCCTCTATAAATGGGGGAAATTGGGCAATGGCAGTTTAAATGGTTTTTTTTCCCTCACAAGCTACACAATGAATCTGCAAGGGACAGAAGTCCCTGACTCCCTTTCTAACCATTCTAGTTAGAATGTGAGATCCCTTCTAGTCCCGGCTCTAACCATTGACCAGGTTAGAAAAAGAAAAGAAAAGAAAAAAGAAAAGAAGAAGAGCAACAACAACAACAAAATAATCAGCAGTATAAAGAAGAGATGGGAAAAATTATGGGAAAGCCACAGGTGAGAAGAGAGGACGTGAAAGGAAACCTCATACCAACTGTAATCATTCATATTTTGCATCAAGAAGAGAAAACTGTTATGAAATCAACCTGATACAAATAGAGTTACATGAGGAAGACATCTGACAACATTGGAAAAAATACTTTTCTCATGCTCCCATGTGCAGCTCCACTGACATGATAGGGCCAAGTTCAGATCTGCAGGCATACGAGCAGAGCCAGTACATATATCCACTTACTTTAGGTGAAAAAAAGGCAGTGAAGGACTTAAGAATAAGATATACCTGACTGTAATCTTTCTCACCTGCTCAAGCATATCTTTTGCTAGGTCTTCTTGTTCATCCATCTTCAAGACTGCTTGTCTGATTTCTTCATTAGACAGCTTCAGCCTTTCAACAGTATCAACATTGTACCATTAGTGCAAAGCTTAAGTGACTCTGACAATTCAGAAAGTAGGAAGCCTGAAAAGCTGCACTAAAAAGGCACAAAAGGACCATGGGAAGCTCTACGGTGAAGCTGCTATTCTAGAGTATTCAGTAAGATGAACGAATCTGTTCCAAAGGCAGAGATTTTATAGATCATGTATTTTTATCCTCTTCAGCTAATCAAACACACATCAAAAATTAGATGGTGATTAAGAACAATCTGGTCCTCATAGATCAAAATTGCTTCCAACTTCCCCCATATCAGATACCTCCCCCATCAAGGTCTTTTGCTACAGTAAAACCCCTCAAATCCATGTAACTTGTAAGTGACTGTGAGCCCATGTAACACCCTGGCTTGTGAATATTAAAGCATCTCCCAGAGTAACAAGTAATGGGACTGATCTTTCCCTTACAGCTCTGAGAACAGGGTTTCTTGTAAGAAGACTGGTTGTGCTAGGTAAGTTCACTCTGTCAGCAGTCACAGCTGAAGAAGGAATTGACAGCATCTACATATCCATGTTTCATATCCAATATGAAACAAGCTCTGAAAACAAGAGCTTATTAATATTATCTGAGGTATCAATATTACACTCTCCTTCCACCTACTCCTGTCCATCTGTGTGCAATGAGTAGGAGTCATCAGTTACAACAAAACACAGAATCAACAAAAAAACCTCTCAAGGTCTCCACTTGAAATTTAGAGCAGACCAGGAGGAGTCAAAATTTGTGATTATTGAGAGGTTGTTTGATAGATTACGTGAAATGAACTTGGTGGTTCTCAGTGCAGATGACAACGAAGAAATGCACAAGTGACAAATTCTACCCCACCACCACCAACCCATGACAATCTCATCAGTCATTTCAGGAGAGTAGGGGAGGACCAAGTGAACCATAAAGGCAAGGCTATCCACAAGAAAATCTCAATTTTGGGACTGAAACAGGAAAGTGTGAAAAGAAATATTTGAGGAGTGAAGTCTACAGTCTCCATGGACCTTCTACAATCAATATAATTAATTAACAGGAGAAAGAGAAAATGCAAATATGAGAGACAGGCTGAGGCATGAGGCAGAATGTTTTTGTCTTCAGTGCTAAGAAATTCCATGTTGAAATTTCACATTGCTATTGCCATTTGGATAGAATCATGTCTTTGGAACTAGGTAAAAGCAAAAGAAAGAACTTTATTTTTACAGACAGGAAATATTACTAAATGTAAGAAACTTAGAACATTTTAATATTGCCCAATATAACCAACAGCTGGAAACTAAAATATGAATCAGCAGACATTCAAAAGCTTTTAAATATTACACCTCTGCACTAATTGCTCTCACTCTGTTCCTAGCTGGTCATCGTATTTGCTTTTGACAAGGAGGGCAAACTGGTACCATTTAAGTAAGATAAAGCTACTGAATTTCCAGAAAAGCTACATAATTGGGGCATGCTTGGATGAGATATAAGGATTAGAAGTTTCACAATGAAAAGGCTGGAAACTTTTTACTTTAGGTCATCAGTTTGACTCGGGATCAAAACAACAAACCTCAGTATACGGGATTGTGCATAAAGCTCGACAGTCTCAATAAGAAAACTGAAGGGTTTCTTTTGGCTTTAATAATCATGAATTGTAAAGTCCATGGTTGTGTGACCCTGAACTGATCAAACCCTGCGACCACATGAGGGCTGAGAAGCATGTTGATGGGTGTGGGCCTGGCTCCTAGCAGACACATACACATGCCCAGACAATTTGGTGCCTGAAGTTTTTAAAGCACTACATTTTGTTGGTTATTTTTCCTTTAGAGAGCACCTTTACATTTTCCAGAATCTAGAGTCCGCACATTAGCTGTGTCTTGTAACACAGGCACACAGTCTGTCAGAGGGGACGCAATAAGCCAACCCAGGAACACCAGGGTGGGGGGTTTTTTTGTTGCTACTTTCACTGAGGATGAAAAGAATGAGGGTGAGTTTCATGTTTTTTCCATGCAAATAACTTGAGCAATTATTACACTGACCACTCCATTACACAGTGCAAGTACCTCTCTGTGTGTTTGGGGATGCAGTAAACAGGAACAAATAGACAGGTTTGAGGTACATCAACACAACAGAAGGTGTAGCATATATTATTGCTGATCTTGCTGTTCTGTCCAGGAGCCCGAGGACTTCAGACTCCAAGCTCCTCTGTTTGCTGCCATTCATCAGCACTAAATACACTTGAAAACATCTTCTGTTCAAAAATAATTGAGAGTCCCAAGGACAGACGGTTATACAAACACTTTGATTTCTTGGATGATTCTGTGCCCTGCCATCAGCAGAAAAACATCTGGCTTGAATGGTTTAGCCCACAGTAGAGAGAAGCAGAAAGCTTGCCAGCCCCCTGCTGAGAAGCAGTTTAACTTAGTCACTTATAGGCCTGTAACGGGGTCACGGTGCCTGCACGTGTGCATCCTAGATTATTACCAATCCAATTAGAAGTACAGAAGGATTTACAGCAAAACAATCTTACTCTTCCACAGTGGGCTTGTTCCTCTTCTGGGGCAGGATGCATTTCAAGAGCTGTAAGCATCAACAGTACAAAACAGGGATCTTCCCACTTAAAAACTGGCTGAATAACTGGCCAAAGAACTGTTAATCAAGTGATTCTTCTTGTATTTTCAAAACTCATACCCAGCCATGCAGTAGATCTTAAAGATGGCCAGCAGTAATGTGAAACAGATGTGCTGCTTTTAAACAGAAACAGGTGAAGTGATTAAAGAGGAACCTAAAGCAGATGCGTAAAATCTTTCCATTTAGAACTGAATAGAGGCATCCCTCAGAGCCTAAAACTCATATGGGACAGACAGCAAATTAAAGTGGAATTATGGCTCAAAAATTTACACTACAGAAATTACATTTCAGTATCTATTGGAAAGTCTGCAATGACTTTCTTACAAGCTTTGCAGATCCAGGCACTCCTCCTCCAGCTGCTGGAGACAACTCAATTCGGAACAGCATACGATTCAAGCTGTGTTCTCTCTGCCTTACACTGCACCAAATCACAGATCCTGGCATCAGAACTCAGGAAGTAAATGTGACCAGAAAAAAACACAGTGCCCCTTTCCTCAGCTGCAGCACATTCATTCATAGCGCAGATATTGACTGTTTTTGTTCAACAGCAGCCTGACACTGGTCAGATGAGGAAGGAGAAGGATCTTTACTGAGAATACTCCCTCCTTCTTCCCTCACCCGTACATCTGGTGGCAGCATATGGAAGTCCAACTGCTTGAGTCATCTTCAAGCAATGTTAAAGCTCAACAAGTACCAAATAACTTCTGATATGGTACTTAGCCTGCCTCCCTCTATCCCCTCTGGCTTCATAAATAATCTCTATTGACTCTGCAGAGTAATTCATCACTAATCTCCCCAGGACACCTCGGCTGATTTAACACCAGCTTCACTTGCAGACATCAAGTGGTTTATTGTTTCGTCTTCTTGGAGAAAGCCGGCAGCCTGACTCTGAACATGCCTGGGAGACATGTTGCAGTTTTACATCAACTTCCCTTACAGACATCCACTGCTCACTCATTTTTCCTCCTTAAATATACTCATTGATTTAACTCACAGTAACCTCCCCCCTTCATTCCTCCCTCCCATGGATCAAAGCAGAATACTTGTCGCTCATTAACCGTCTCCCCCTCAGAGGAAAAAGTGAGTTACTTCATGGGCTTGTTCCTTGGATCTTGCTTAGCTTTTGAGCAAGAAGCATGCTTGCCTACTACCAGAGAACCTGGAGTTTTGTTGCAGCCACATTAAGCTCCCATACCACAGGGATCACAATCCCACTCTTCCTTTTACCTTGGAGAAGGGGACTGATTATCATCTATCAAAGCCATTTTCTACTTCAAACTGAACTGAACCACAGTGCTTCCAGAAGATGCCAACAGTAGTAGCTGTGACAGTGAGAGGCACTGACTGATACTTAGCTGCATCCTAAGGCCAGTTTGTATAGCTCACCCAAATCTTAGCTTTTACTGACTGCAGAATTCTCCAGCTCCACAACTCATTTCACACAGGCTACTAGTCAATTCACTCCCAAACTTTGTGACTGGGACATAAGCCTTCTCTAACTCCTGAGCTCTCCTAAGGCTCTGTAGAACTGCCAACCTCCAGGCTGTTAAATATCTACGTTTTGGGAATACTCATTGTCACTACCCCATAAAGGCAGGAAAAGGAGATGTTTCCCTGCTCTCAGAAGCAGCATTCAGGAGTCAGGCTGGTCTAACTGCATGTTCACTCAGAAGACAGAAAGATGCAGCCACTCTTTTCACATGCTCTTATCTCAGTTGCCAACTCATCTCGTCAGTGAAGAAGACAGTGCCTTAACCTTTTGGGGACAACAGTTGGGACATTTTACCAGGTACATCTTACACCATTATATCAACATGTTGGGAAAAAATCCACCAGTGCCTTTTCAGCACTTCACTGTGAAAGTATTCTGCCAAGTGCATAAAGAAACAGGCTTTTCTTTTCTTTTCCTCCTTCAGCAAAAGCTCATGAGTGACCAAGCTACTTTGCATCCAAATACTCTCAATTTCCTACCAAGAAGGATCTGGGGATGGCCGTCTTTCTGAGCCAAGCAGAGCAAAGCAGGGCCAAACTTGGGAATCCCCAAATTACAGTGACGTATTGATGAGGCAGTGGTTCATCTTTTATCACAACCCTACCTACTGGTTCCTAGTTGTAATCTAAGACAGGATGGCACCGACTGACATGTTCAGTTTAACCTTGGGGTTTATCATACTTGGAATAGCAGGTAAAGCCATTTATTGTGGACCTTAACTTAAAAACAGAAAATATCTCCAGGAACCCAGGGGCACTGTTTATTGCCCAGTGTTTTTCAAGACAGCACACTGAGGAACTGAACTGCTGAGTCCAATGAGCTGTTTCTGTATCAAGATATGATCTGTACCCCAAAATATCATACTGCTTGGAATCTTGAAATAAGGGTGAACACTGTATTGTCACATGGCAGAAAGGCACACGGGAACTGGGGCACAGCAGAGGCAGTACACGGAGACTGACATTGGCTGAATAGTTTGTCCTCTCAATGTCTGAACTGAAAGGATTTAGAAGCACTGAGGAGGCACAGTTATGTGAGAGAAATACTCGGTCTCTTTAGTATTCTGGTTGGAAATGCTGCACAAGTCCCTTTTCTTCTCCCTTATTGACACATGTTTGAATCGACAATCATGAAAGCCACAAACATTTGGTAAAGCTGCCTGCTAGTATCTATCTACTGTCATATTCACATTTAAAACTGTTGTTGTGTAGTCAGATTCTGCTTTCTGCTACTACTTGGTTTATGACATTTTGCTAGCACTCCTACTGTTTCCAGACTCTTGAGAGGGTTACTGCTGACTAGCTGGGCCACAGGAATAACAAACACATCTCAGAAGAACACTGACATAATGATTTTGCTGGAATTCATGCAAAATAACTTGCACAAAAAAGTTCCATAAGTATATGTTCAGCCTTCTGAGCGACGTGTCTCATAGACCTGGACCTCTCCAGAGCATTTCACAGAACAAGACAGTAAGCGATACATGTCTTAGGCATGTTCTGCAAGGACCATCTAACGTTCTGCAAGAACATTTAAAGATACGGTACAACAAAAACACTAGAGCAGCGAAAATACTACCCATTACTTAAGTAATGGAGGCAGGGAGAAGCCATACTGCTGAGAGAGGTCAGAGAAATTTCCAGCTGCTTGGTGAAAGCAGGGAAACACAGGGATCTGGGATGACTCTTCCAGACCACACAAGTCTGACAATAAATCTCAAGCCTGGTGGAAACTGAAGACATCAGGAAATTCATGAGGGACAGCAGATTTCCACTGTGACAGAAATAACTGTATGTTGGAAACACCATTAAGAAAGCCAGATTTGAACCTGGTGGGTGCCTGGACTCACCACAGACAGATGGTTCCATGTCCTGGCTAAATTATGGCCTACTGGAAATACTGTGAGATAAACTGATCTTGTGCCTATTCAAACCTTTACAGTTGGCCTATGGGACAGAGCTTCGTTTTGGATCCATCAGACTTGATTAAACAAGGACAATTACATCCTTCCACTGCAGGAAAACTGAAAAATGCTGCTATCAAGTAGTTGAAATAGAGCTTTTTTAATGAAAATAGAGATAAGAAAGGGGAGGAAGGCTGACGAATCTGTTAACTGTCAGCAAAAATCAACTAGCAATTCAATTTTCATCTCTTTTCAGTCTACCATGCTCCAGTCTCTCTGCAAAAGAAAGCAAGAGACATCTATTTCTCACTCTACCTAGGTTTTGGCTTGTTGGACCATATGAAATATGAGCTCTGCCTGACCCCTTCTAACACAGTGTTAGTAAAACAAAAACATTTGAGTAGTGGATGGAAGAAAACCCAACCCATGCAGCTATTTTACTTTAAAGGACACGACAGTTTAGTGTAAACAAAGGGGGAATAAACTACAGGGATATATGCACAGTAAGAGTCAATTGGAAACAGCTGTTGGCAGATACTGTGTCAACCTGAAAGCTGGGGTTGCAGCTCAGGGTTGCACAAACTCTCTTTGTTTGTCACCAGTTTTAAATCCCCTCTCATTGTATGTGTGTGCACACCCACACGCACACACGTGCAAGGTGCACTGCAGGAGCAGCAAGGGCATGGCACCAGTCAGGGATGACTTAGCTGGGAGTGTCTCTGCTTCAGGGTTTAACCTAAAGGAGGAAGAAGCGGGGTAATGAAAAAAACTGCAAAGGGCTCATAAAACCCTTTCAATTATTGTCCGCAGCCAATCATCCCAATTGCTGTCTTTAATAATAGAACCATATAAGCACAAAGAGCAGAAAAAGGCATGAATGTAGAGGTGCCATGATAGTTCCCAAAGATTTTTGCTTTTCTAGTTGCATTTAAAAGGGAAGTTTTGCGAGGAATAGCAATCCTGGGCCAAGCTGTAAGACATTTCTGATATCCTGGGTGTAATACCATCTGTTACAAACATTAAATGATCTAAGCCAGTGATAGCCCTGGTGACTGGTGTTTCCCATAGCGCAGCACAGCGAAGTTAACAGGGCACAACGCAAACTGGCAGGCTTCTTAGGGACAGCAAGCTCAGTCTCCAAATCTCTATCATCCATATCTATTGTTAGGCCTGCTAACAATAAAACCAGGATATTTCCTAGTGGAGAAGTTGACAGTCACAAAACACAGCTTTTCACCTCTGGTTTGAGTCCAGACTAGCAGCTTGAGGTGGACTGGCTTCATGGCACACCTGGAGCGAACACACTCTGTGTACTCTGAAGTGCAAGGTTCATGCTTTGGTGCCACTTTGCTGGAGGCAGCAGAAGGGAAGACAAACCACAGAGACTGTCCTTTCTCACCGTTTAGAGAGGATTCCTCTCAGGTAAGAGTGGGCCAGACTTGCACAGCAGAAGAGGTGAACGGTGAAAAACATGTACTGCTGCCATCCACACTGCTTTTGTTTTGGAGATAGAAGATTTTTACAAATAAGTATCTACTGTCATACCAAGTCATGGACCACCTTCCTGGATCCTCCTCAGCCCAGCCACCTGCACACATTATGTTACCACTGCTAGGAAATGTTCCACCTGCTTACATGAGTTAATCTGAACCCCAGACACAATTTAGCAGGTCTGTCAAACAGCATGAAAATCCTGTTGCCCCTATGCCTCCCCATTCCTCTGCCCCAGCCTGCAGTCAGCTGCCAACACCAGCAAAGACATGTGTTGGCAACTGCTGCAGAGAGAGAAATGTAAGCCTTCCCTCATTGCTGGTTTGGATGGTGGGGGTCCTGCTGACATGCAGGCTAATGCCACATAAGTAGCATATTGAGAGCCTCCGTGGGTTTCACTAAGCAATGGAAAGAACTCACTCCAGTCCTGGTGGTCTGGCCGCAACTTCGCTTTTAACTGTTAGCTTGCTAGAGCAGACAAAGAGTCACATCCATATGAACCCGCATTTTCTACTGATCAATGAAACTGTTTTATTGCTCAGTACTGCCCCAGCTTTCCCAGGTTCTGTCTCCAGCCCTGCTGTCCCTCCTATGGTAGGAAAGGCAACTTTCTCAGGTGGATCAGTGTCTGCACAAATTTGATATTTAGGGACAGACATCCAGCCCAGTACTGGTGTTGGTAGAAAGACATGAAAAGCATATACAGGGCCCTGATGTCACAGCATTTGAAGGCATTAGTCGTTGCAGGAGCATGCAAATGCAACTCCTGGCTTCCAAAACCTAATTTACAAATACAAGACCTAACTCTTGAATATATCTTCTTACATTTACCACTCTTCTCACCAAGAGTCAAAAATGACAGAGATGAACATCACTCTCAGCTCTGCTGTATTCCAGGGAGATGCTCAGAGCAACATTTAGAAAGAAACATACAGAATGGAGACAAATGACATACACAGAGCATGGGGGGGACATCACTGAGAGTGAAGTGCAAGCACTGCCAAAGAGCTGCTTTCATCTGCCTATGAGTACTGATAGTTTTCTGGTGATGAGTCTTCAGATACATCCTGGTGTCTATCTGTTTAATGCACAAAATGTGTGTGTGCATATGTTTGTTAAGTGAGCTAACACTTCAGAGAGACATGTGCTTTTATGACACTGCAAGAGGTTTCTCTGAAGCTCTGCAGGTATTAGACAGCAGGTCTAGTTGGGAAAAGAAACATGTCCATTTGTTTAATTCCATCCCCTCTTGCCTCTACATTGACCATGGCATACCCTGTGAGCTAAGGCTTAGCACACTTACTTGGAAAGGAGAATGACACAATTCTGGGCCCTCCGGCCATCAATCACAGAGAGCTCTTTCACCTTTCGTGTGGAGAGGTAAAGGTCTTCTGTGGAACCCATCTCTTTCTGCATATAATTAAAAAGGGAAGGAAAACAATCAGTATTATGTTTCTCACCCAAGACTGATAGACTTAGCTGAGTGTAATGAACAAAACCCATCCCAACCTGGGAAAATCCACCCACACGGTGAGAAAAGGAGACAAGAAGGGCAGAAAACATGTAGGTAGATCCTGTATTACTAGACAAACAGAAGTCATTCATTACCACCTATGTAATCATCTTTGATTCCAAATACTGGACCTGATTCTGACCTATTGGACTCACTCTACCAACAGTTATGTTATTACGTTAATGTGCAAAACTGGCATGACAGGAAAATCGGGCACGTTATGGTAAAGCCCACTGGTGTCACAGCATATCCTTCAGCAGAGGCCTCCTGCAGGGGTTACACAGCATTCTTGAAAGGCTACAGCACAATCAGGAAAAATCCTTCTGTCATCTCTTAAGGCTGCCACTGGACCGGTCCAATCCATATTATATGACAGATGCAAACAGTAGGGCAAGATGGCATTTATCTTACTAAATATATCTTACTAAATGGTCAACATCTACATCTGAACTAGCCTCTCTTTTTCAAATTAATACCTTTAATCGTACAGAAACCACTCTTTTTCGAAGTTCTCTGTATATCCCCATTGCCAAACTCATCACCTGGAAAAAACCTGGAAAATCCCCATCCAAAATGTTTGTCACAGCACACAGAGAGAAACTATTTGCAAACCCAGTCTGACCATCCAGAAGTCTCTGTCTCCCTGTCCTGCCTACACACCAGAGTAATGGGATTTGTTTCACTACCAGAGGTTGGCTTTCTGTAGTTAGAGTATCTTTTCACACTATTCCTTAAAGGGAAGTAGAGGTAATGATAAAAGGTGTTAATCCTGGATAATAGCTCTCTAGTTATCAACAGAGAAGAGGGAACTGGAAACAGGACAGTTTTTATTTTCCCATCTAACTGCTGCTGGAACCTTTTCAAAAATGCCTTTCCATGATATCCATATTGTCATGCCTTGAGATTTTGAAATTTACCAGTATAACCTAGCTTTGAATGCACCCATCAAATTAGCAACATGACTTCTTTCTTAGGACATAACAGCAAGCACGCTGAGTCAGATCAAAAGGTCCATCTACCCCAGTATCCTGTCCCTGAGAGTGGTCAACAGCAGATACCCAGGGAACGGTGTAAGATCATGGCAAGCATACAGTGGTGCTTCCCAGAACTCACTCCCAGGACTCAAGGTTCTGCAGCTCAAGGCTTACTTACATCAGCATGACTAATCCACTCCAAGAGATTTTGACATCCAAGTATTTGGGAGTTAAATGTACATCATAGATTCATATTGCTAGTTGTCATTTGAGTCCTTGGTACAATCAGCTACAAGGAGCCTGTGTTGCTCCTGGATATACAAAGGATTCATACAACCACGTCCAAATGTGCTGCAGTGAGCCACCACCAATACTAGGTGGCATTTATAAGCAGCTACAATGCACCAGCTGAAGACATGCACACAATAGTTCTGCTGGATGTGCCCAAAGTGTCTAGCTTGGCAGAAAAAAATTGCAACATTACTCGATACATCAAATAGCATTTCCAAAAAAGGAAAAATTGGGCATTGGGCAAGTTTATTATTTCTGAGAGAATAACTAACAATATCAAAAAGCAGGGCACCCCCAGAATCATCTGGCATGTAGAGATGTCAAAGTTTTCCTGAGTTTCCCCAGTTTGTGGGGAGTAAGACAGGGGAATGGGGAGATAGGCAGCTGTTGAAGGTAAGAAAGGTACTTGTTGGTCTGTGCTCTTTGTTTAAAAGCTTCACTGTCCCTCACTAGCTAATGTTTGCAGACAAGGACACCTGGTTAGTGTTAACCAGCACCCATCCCAAGGGAAAAACCAAATTGTTTCAGGGTTTGGCTGTGTATGTGGGGTGGGGGTTTAGACAGCTTCCCCTAAAGCCATGCAGCAGGGATTGGTATAATAGTCACCATGCCATTTCCAATTCCCCAACCCACAAAGTTCTACACAGATTAATAACTTGAACTATTCAGATGTGGCCCACTCCTTGGTCATAAGGAGTGGGCTAGTCTCATCTAAAAATATATTCTCTTCAACTCATATTGAGGAGAGAGATATTTATAGATACTTGGAGTTGTGTGTAAGCAAAAGCAGATGAAGCCTCAGGTTTTACCGAAGCCAGATTGCAAGCTTAGCTGAAGGAAAACAGATTGCATGTGGACCATCTGCATTTTCTCAGAAAGAGAAAAAGAGGAGCAAGGGGGCAGTAGTGACTAGCTTTTGTGAGACAGGCCAAACACACAAAGCAAGAATAGTTGGAGCTGTTGTCAACCCAACAGACAAGATCCATAATTTTTATCCCATCATTCTTTACCAACTTTCCATCTGGGATAACATTATGTTATGTGCTTCAAAGAGTATTTCAGATTTGAGATTTTAATTGCAAATTCAAAAATCAACTAAAATTTCAGTGCTGGAATCACTAGACATGTGGAATGTGTTCATCATATTGCTGCCCTGTTTCAAATACAGTTTGATTTTGGTTAGCTGCAGAACTTGTGGTCTGGTACCATGGCAGCACCCTAGATTCTAGTAATTATCGATACTTTAGGGAATGATTTCTACCATATTGACTTGTTTCATGGTGCATGCTGCCATGATGAAAGCCAGTAAATGGCCCAGAGCCATGTATTAGCCTCACCCAGTGGCAGAGGTCCTGACTAGACTTTCCAAATACAGTTCCCTGAGCACTCATGGTGAGGACTACTTTCTTCTGAAGCCACCAGAGACACTTGTGATGACATTTGAACAACCCTCCTCTGAGAGCATTGCTCTTCCCAAAAGTGTTGCCAAGAATTTTGCTTAAGATGATGAATAAATTGAGAGGTAGCTAGTTTGAAGATGTGGGCAGTCTGATATCTCTACTTCATCTAAACACCATTTCAGTCTTTTGCTAAACTTCCTGAGGGTTTCAGCAGTCTGAAATGAAATAGGCTTTCCTCCAGTCTAACCCTTCTGCTTCTCAGCTGGCACAAATCCTTCTGCCCAACCAAAGTGCCTTCCAGTTCCACAGAAAGAAAGATTTTCTTTATCAGAAAGTCTATGGCTAGTGACTACATCTGGAGACTTCAGTACTGTCCAAAGCAGATGGACCACAGATGGAAACAGTGGGAGCGAAGGCTACCTGAAAGGTCCTTTTGTTCTCCACTAGAGAAACTATTACTTTGGTTAAGGAAGAGTTCATGTTCACATTCTACTTTGTCCCTGGTCTTTTCCTCAGGATCATCAAAAAGGGGACTACAGACACCAGCAGAAACCACAGTGAGGTTACAGCTAAGTGAAAGAACAGGAACTACTTCCTTTTGCAGAGATAATACAACTAAAGGAATTTTTTGTACCACCTTCCCCACCCAGAAAGCAGAGGTGCAAGGGCATATGAAAGAGCAGCATGAGATGAGTCATGACCCCATAACAGCATGGTGCAGGACTTCACCTTCCCGCACACTGCAAGACGATCAGGAGGCACACAATGATACTCACCTGCTTACAGGAGGAGGGGTTAGTTAGCAGGTCCTATGCAGGCAGCAGCCGCAAATAACGAAGAAGGAAACATGCCAAAAATTAGTCACAGAGAAAGATATCAAGTTTAACAAGGCAGCTGGATTTAGACACACACTGTTTTCTAAGAGAATAAAATGCTTAGCAAGTAATACTGGCCCAGATGGTTCAAAGGTATTTCAGCATTTCTTTGCATATTTTAAATCAGCAGATGTTGGGGAACTAAGAGTTCTAGGTCTCTTCTGAAAAGAATAAATTCAGTCTCCAAAGCATAAATCTCTTAGGTCTTGAAACATTAACTAGGATAATGCTTAAATACCTTTACAAATCTAGTCCGGAGCCTTACTGAAAGAACTGCCAAGGTTAAAACTTGAGGGTCAGTTCTCCTCTCGTGATGCACAGCCACAGTTTGCCATTATTAGTAACAACTTGTTTCAATGGCACGTTATACCCTTTAACAACTTATAGCCAAGTATTTTGAAAGCACTCTGTAACCACTAAAGAAGCCTTACAGCACTACTGGGTGACAGACACCAACTATTTCACAACATATTCCATACTCCAGGAAAACACCAGATATACTGGTCAATATTACACAGTAAGATTGGAGCAAGGTCAAAAGACAAGTGTAAGAATTCTTGGTCCAGCATTCTGTACACTTGACAATTCTGCTTTCCCTCATAGCCACCAAAAATGATACACTGGGCTTAAGAGAGGAGAAAAGACCCTTTGTCATTAAAAAAATGAAGAAGAAAGAAAAGCTGTTTAATGTAAATGAAACTGGAAAAATATGAAGATCATGTTAATAACAGGAAAGAAAGACATGTCTTTATCTGTACTCATTCAACATTTCAGATGCAAAAGAGCAGGGCTTTGTGTTGACATTTTTCTTTACAGACATTTGAATGAAGTTTAAAAGTCACAAACCCAGGGTAAACACATACTTGGCCAGAGTGGAGTATTTCCAAAAATAAAAGAGGAGAAAAGACTAAGTGTGAATCAACTGGAAAAGTTCTCATAAGCTTTTGATTCAAAAGCAATTTTGGTTGCGTGGTCTTTAAAAAAAAAAAAAAAAAGAAAAAGAAAATTGATGAGGACTTATTGATCGGAATCCAGTTCACACTGGAGTGAGTATGGATGAAAAAGAAAGTATCACGTAAAGTAATAACAATGGAGTATTTAAGGGGGAAAAAACCAAACCAAAACCCTCAACGAAAGCTGGAAGGGCAGCAATACACCTAACTACACAAAAATACAAGTAGCTTACATAAGTGATACTCTAGTGTCTGGAACCACTGTCATAAAGTGTGTTTAATGAGGTTGGAAGAGAACTGTTCTGAGACCCATGGAGGTCACTCTGAGATGATGGCTCCATTCCAGTGGGCTGGGGTAAGGGTCAGGTTAGTTTACGGCTGAGTAGGCCAGGCTGCTTTTCAGTGATTGGTAACACAGCCATAAATATTATAATTCTAACTGAGAGTCGGCAGACCAGGACAGCTTTGGCTTTGGATTTTGGGGCCCAAAGGAAGCAAGGCTTTGCAAGGTCATTTCTAGTGAGGAAGCTGCAATGTTTGAACCCAAAACACTGGAATGGCACCTTGATGCTGCAATGGCTACTCATGTGCACAGATGACAGTCTAGCTACTTGCAACACAACTGGGAGCTCACCACCATAGCTAAGCTGTTGGCATAGGGTCTAAATCCAATCTTGTAACAGCACTGAAGTTTCATGCGCCTTTCTTCCCCTCTATGAACTAAGTTCTTGTTTCAGGGAATAGGATTCACAGAGAGGGACCCACTGAAACAGCAACAGCTATTTGCAAGAGCAGAATGAGAAATGAAATCTCATCATGCAACAGGTAACAACATTCTTCACAGTTCAAGTTGGGATGCTTATCTATGTGGCTGTGAGCTAGTAAATCAGAAGAGTTATTCATTATGTTTATTGGATTAGATAGAAAAAAGAGAGAGAGAAGGGAACAGATGGAAAGTCCAAAGACAAGGGGTTGGTTTGGTTGTTAATTTTAAGGTACTGAATAAGTTAATGAAGTAGTCATCATCACTGTAAGGCTTAATCATAAACACTGCTTATGGCAATCATGTCTGTGTCTTCTCCTAAAACTGCAGAGCAATGATCCGGTTCTGCAGAGTACAAAAGACTGAATTTCTCCAAACATATTCCAAAAGCAAAGGAAAGCTGGGGGAGTTCAGGGAGTGCAAGTACAATCCCTCTCCTGCTAAATCTCGTTCAAAGGAGATAGACAGATTGAAGGTGACTTGCTTTCCAAGAAAAAGAGGAGGGAAAAAAGACATTCTAATAAATGGCTGCTTTTAAAGTATGCTGTTTGTGTTATAATCTGTAATTCAAATAGTTTCTGTCACCTAGCCATTGGGTCAGTTGGCTGTTTAAGAAAAAATAGACAAAGTGAAAGACAGCTAATTCAGTCACCTTGCTCAGTACTCAGGCAACGACAGACTTTTTCTCTGGATGAATGGGAGAAATAGTAAGATGGATATCAAGCATGAATGTAAATCTCAGGAGCTTTTGGAAGCCAGTCGCTGCTGAGATCAAATAGAGCGTTACCTGTTGGGAGCTGTTGTCTCTGAGAGCTGCCCATTAGTATGAAGTATGTCGATAACGGAAGGTTATACTCTGCCCTATATGTCCTCCCCACTTCTTGTGGTCTTGTGATTTTTTGAACAGTGGCAGAGCAGCAAATGATGCAGCCTGACTGCAGGTGGACAAGGGCCCAGATCTCTGTCATGTGTTCTTTCCTCCTCCAGAAATTCAAGGAAGACAAGGTGTGGAAGAGTTCACCCCTACCTGGTGTCTCTGATACGCGGAGAACATCTTTTCAAAATCTTCTAGATCCAGCACCTTGAATGCCTTTAAATCATCAATCTCATTCCAGATTGTGCCATGGATCCTTTCCTGAAAGAAAAGGTCATATTTTAATGAGATAGCAAAAGTTTTTAGCTAAGAATATCCATTCCCATTTGGACAGATCATTCTCTCTTGCTCACTGGCCATATTCCTATGTACTACTGCTGTCATTTTAGAGGGCACGCTTTGTTTCAAGAGTCAAAGGAGAAAAAAATACTGGTGTGGTTTTTTGGGGTTTTTTTGGTTTTTTTTAAACATACTTAGTATTTTGTATTTTTCGTCACAGCAAGCCTCTGATGAAAGGGCACATTCCAAGACTAGCGGACCACATCTCAAGCAATATCCATGATCCCACAGTATGTTTCCTTTCAAGATTGGCCATCTCTCTAACACAATGATTGTGGTCATGCTGAAAGAAGTGTTACCATCATGAGGAAAACACTTAGGAAGGGCACTGATACATGACAAACCCCAGACACATCTTCCCTTCTGCAAATTTGCCAGGTTCTGTTGTAAAACCCAAAGAGTGTGTGGTTTTTGTTCTGCCTGACTGTGAAAGTAGTTTAAGATTTTATTTTATTTTACTTTTAAGGCTTTAAGTCTTTGAAGTCTAAGTGTTTCCTATTACATGATCTCCCCTGTCTACATGTGTTCTTTGTTGACTCAAAGAGACACAAACTATACCCAGATCTCTGAAAGAGCATCATCCACACTAATTGGAAATGTTCACAACCCATGTGTGATCATTACCCTGAATGCCAGGGAATCCTTGCTGTCTGGCAGATGATTAGCATGGAGGGAGACAGGCACAGACGCCTCCTCCAACTTTGCTGTCCACCAACCCTGGACCAAATAAGCTTTTGTAGTACATGAGTTAGTTAAGCAGCAGTCATCCTAAGCTGGGAGAAGGCCTTGGGGTCTCCTGCTGATGTTCTCAGGACAGATGTCCTTGCTGGCAAAGAGGACACAAGGACTGAACTACCTTCTCCTTCCTACTGACTGTTAAGGTGCATGTTGTATGGGACAAGCTTTGGGCAATTACCCATTCAGAAAAAGAAAACTTGCTCTTCACACCTGACAACACTGTCTTTCAGTTCATTTAGTTAATGAAGTGTACATTTATTGTACTTTATTAACTGGAAAAATAACGAAGATGTTGATTAAAAGAAAAAGGAAATGGACAAAAGGGATTGTAAAAAGACCTAAGCAAACCCCAGGAGATGAAGAGCCAGCAGAACATTGATGCAGAGAAAGCCAGGAACAGCAAGCAATAGCAATGAAACCCTCACACAGGCTCCAGCTCTGAAGTACCTGACTTGTACCTACACAGCAAAGTGCGTTAACACTTCATTATCAGAACTAATTAGGAACAGGCTCTACTTCCCATTCACAGTCATCAAAGGAATGAGGGAAATGTGCTAAGCCACAAGGCTCAAGGAGCAAGGAAAAAACCTGATGGGAGGATGAAATGAGGGGGAAATAAAAGTGTGAAGTGTTCTGGAGGAAATTCCTGGCAGGGCAGACACTGGAGGAAAACCAACACCCTGCCTCCAGAGGCAGCCTATGAGTGCCTGAGGGCAAGGAGGGGTGTCTGCAGTGCTGCAGTGCTATTTACAGTGAGAGCATATACTAGACGGGAGCAGTACCCATCCCTGAAGAAGCTCACCGATATCATTGTATCATTCCTTGCAATCAGTGTGGCTCTTCTTTCCATAGTAGGAAAAACATCATGACCCTGTGGCTGTAACAGGACAAACGAGTTTGGGAGGCTAATCTCAGCCAAAGGAACAGGAGACAAAGTTAATTTTCATTTTATCCTAACCCTGGACTCTACTGCCAATCTTAGCAGAAGCATCCAAGCAGAGTGTTCATTCTCATTCAATTTCCAGGCTAGCTTTATAAACCTTGAATTATAAATCCTGAGGGATGTATTTGAACAGCAGAGCAGTTCTCTGAGTTCCTTACTGTTTCAGATTGTCCCATCAAACACTGAAAAGGAAGAATATTTCTTGACAGGAGCCAATGGACATGACTTCAGGAGCAGTCCTTAGAGTCATCATTGGGATAGAGCCCTGAGGATGCCAAAAAGCTATATGCTGTGTTTAGCAGAAGGCTGGATGTGACTCAGGAGACAGCTACTCATGAAAGTCTTGCCCATCTACCTGTCCAGCTGCAAAACTCTCATGGAGTGAAGTTTCCCCACAAATGGCAAGAACAGTGAAAACGTGCTACAGAACGGGCTAGTCCGAATGAATTGCAGAGGTGCCAGAACAGGCAGTTCTGAGACTCACAAAGGAATTGAAGAGAGTAGTTCTCGTCCATACTTGCCCAGAAAAACAACCCAAGGAAGTGAATATTATTCTCATTTCAATTCAGATTCATTTTAAGACCCAGATTGAATCTGGTCCTGTACAGAATGGTTTGTATGCTGCTTGTAGCAGAAAGACAAATTCCAAAGCAGCACCCATTGCAATGGTATGCACAAACAAAACTTTGACCCAAGCAACCCAATTTTAGTGCTTAAAAACCAAATGGGTTAATCCAGTCAAAGAAAAAATGAGGCAGGCAGAGGTATAAACAACATTTGTTACACAAAACACTTGCAATGGGGCTGTCCCTTGTATTTCTACCCTAAGCTCTGCCCTTGAAAACTTTCATGTTGCTGCCAGATAATTTCCTACACTGAGCTCTTGCTACTCACTTATGGATTAACTGGCTGATATTTCCTTGTCATCAGCCAGAGAGACTGAGCATTTAAGAGAAACAGACTTGCATAATGTGGTTGCTATGATAAATGATTCCCTCAGCACCATAAAAAATATTTATGGTCCCTAAATAACAATTTGAAAAGAAAGTAAATTCTTTATTTCTTCTTTCCTTTTTTCTCTCTCCTTAAAAAAAAAAAAAGAAAAAAAGAAAAAAAAAAGAGAGGTCACTTCATCTGTAACATGCTTTTCTACCCATATTTATTTCTTTATTCATTCATTCATTTATTCATTCTACAAGTCTTCCAAGATCTGTGGTTCCTCTGCTTTGCAAAGTCTTAGTCCCCTTTGAGAAGCAAATCCTATGAACTACATTTCCCAGCGTTCTCTAGCAAAACAGTGGTACTAGGAAAGGAAACATCTTATTGTCAGAACAAGTATTGACAAGGCATTTGCTCCATCAAGCTGAGTTTTTGGTATGTTGCATTTAACAATTTGCTTGCTGAAGCTGCTGTAGTTATGTCATTCCACCTTTGTAATGAAGCCCAATTTGCTGACAGACCTGCCATGATTAGAGAACGACAGTGTTTCATGGAGCTACAAATCATATTAAGCTGTCCTCTGCTACATCTACCAGATGATTTTATTTACCCTGAAAGATAAATAGTGATACTCTGCAAGCCACCAAAGTCCATCATGCCTCAATAACCTCACAGCATGAGTGAAAACTTGTAATGCTTTGGGAAAGCTTTTTGTTTGTCCTGCAGATCCAGAGAAACTGTAGAAACTATGAGTGTCCTGTGAATACTGGAGCAGGCAATCCTGCTTATTAGTAGGTTAATATTTGTAAAATATTAACCATCAAAAAGTGAAGCAACTTAAAATTTTAATTCATAATTCTATTATGAATCTGAAAAAGGGATACGAACAGAATGCGTTTTTCAAATTTTCTCTTGATATCAGATCCTTTCCTCAGTGTAAGAAAAATCTACTTTGAGCAAAAATTGTATTTCTGGCATGTTTGTTAATTGAGACAGCTGTTTTATCTCACTGTAGGACTAGGCACCACCAAGGCTATTATGAGTAGCTTCACACTGAGATTTTGTAGAAATCTTTCCATTAATTTTGAATCTCTGGCAGCAGTCCTGCATCATTGTTTGCCATGATCCTCAGGCTGCTTTTAGGAAGAAAGTTCCAGAAATCAGGATCATCAATAACATTACAGAAACATTTTTAAAAAAAATTAGTGTCAAAATGAACATTTTCTATTTACGTAATTTTGGGGGGGTTTGTTGCTGGTTTTTTTTTTAAATCCTATGTGGTATGTAGAACAAATACCTTTCTCCTGAGACAATTTCACCCGGGTCTATTTAGGGCTGGCTAAAGAAAGCCCCTTTCATTGACTAGATCATTGACTAGAGTCATTACCAGCCTGACTCTGAATGGGAAGCTGCTTCTCCAGCCATGAGATAACAAGCAGCACAGTTGAAGGCTGACTTGATTTACTCTGATAACTTCAAATCAATATCTATTTGTTTATGTGTATTAAAGAGGTATTTATATTAATCCATACTTCCAGTGTGCTTGAAACCAGTCCATCATTTGGATTAACCATAAATGTCTGGTCCTTGTTTGACCTTGGGTGTTGTGTAAAATTCATAGTGAGAGAGCAAACCCCACTTGCTGTCCAGAAACAAAGAAAGGAATCTTTCCAGGATATTCCAGTGGTTACATTGCAATATCTTTTTCTTAAAAAACAGAGATCCTTGGCACCAGCACTACTGTAGTGCTGTATGAATGGAATTCACAGACGATGCTAAAGTGCTGTATGAATGGCGCTGTGGTGTGGAAGGCTTCATCAGAACTCAGCCCATCCATGCATCTAAATGGCTTTGCCACTGGTCATCAGCTCACATCAAAGCTAGTACAAAATCTTTAATTCTCAAAGGAAATTAGCGCGTTGTTGAAGTTTCCTTGTTAAAAGCACGAATACTTTCCAGTCAAACCTTTTTTCGTGGTGCCCATGGGAACCGTGGACAATCTGTTATTGTCAACTGCTAAGAGTTTGAATATATTTGATCATTCTCCTAACACCCAACAGCTCAGTCCTTTCCTTCCAAAGACAATATCAGCATTGGGAAAAAAGGTGTCATATGAATTGCCCTGGAGAACAGCCTTGATTCCGCTACTGAGAAAGTATATCGCAGACAAACCCCTCTTGGCCAGCCCTGTCCACACTCCTCGCAGCCTCTGTTGGCTTTCTCTCACTCCCTTGAGGCAGGCTGCATGGACAGAAAGGGGTTCGCTCTCATGTGGGCTGCCTCAGTCCTGGCATCATCTTCACACTTACTTAAGAAAGCTTAGGAGAGAGACTCTGTACTGACTGCTTTGAGGAGGATGGTCTAAACAGTATGCAGAGATACCTAAGAGCTGAATAACATATTTGACCTCGCTGCAGCCCTAAGTTTGTGTACAGCTCTGTTTCCAACACTGTCACCTCACTTCGCTGTGTTGCATGGTGCAGAGATGCCTGTGCTCTTTGCTAACTAGACCAGTCTTTTAAAAAAGAAAAACATATATGTGGTGTCAGACGTATTTTTCTTCAAAATGTTTTTGTGGGGAAAACTTGTATTCATGTGCACTGGAAGTTAAACACACCGCAAACCACAATAATACTATGCACACTTCCAGCCTCAGTTTCCCATGCTCAAAAACTCAAGATACGTGGCTCCCAGCCAGTGAGTCTTCATTCATTCAAGTATGGCTTCTTTGACAATTCAGGAGAACACCGCAGAAGTGCCGTAACGGTAACAAAAGGCAAGATGAGGCCATCCGACCTACCTGTGACTTTGCATTCAGATGATTCATATCCATGTGAACAGAAAGAAAGTGACTGGTACTGAAGCAGAGAATCTAGCATAACTGATGAAGACAGACAAGATGTATCGCGTCCTCCAGCAGTCAGTGGAATTAAATAATTCCATGACAAAGGGCAACCCAAATAACAAGGCAAGTCACCTGTGTCTGCACCACAACCTCTGCAGTTTTGCAGAGACCTTACTAGGTCAAAATACTAACACTCGCAAACCTCCCAAAAACCCCCACCCTCTTATGCCCCTTTTTCCAACTATTGTGCCTTCCTCAAAATAGCATCTTTTACCCACCTCACCACCCAGGTCTTCAATTTTATTAGCACAGCTGCCTTCACCCCTAACCTGAGGGCAGGATAAGCCTACAGTTACTGTACACTAAACAGAAACACCTGTGACTCTCTCTTTTTCATATACATTCATATATATACATATATTAGTTATTATTTCTTTTCTTCAGAGCACTAAGTCCCATGTTCTGCAAAGGAAAATAAATCCCCGTCCTTACATTCTCTCCCACACCCCCCACGTGGCCTTGACAGACAAGCACAGACGGTGCAGCAAATATTTCACTTCACTTTATTTTAAAGAAAAGGAGAGAGGGGGAGAGAGAATTCTTGTGGCATTCCAGAGGTCCCTGGACACTCATTCCAAATGCCGGAGTTGGGCCCTGGGTGAGTTTCAGTCTAAAAGAGAACCTGGGTTTCTAGGCAGCCATCCAAACTCAACACAGACACTTTTTTTTCTTTCTAAATCAGTTAAAAAAAAATAAATTAAGACCTAAAGAGAAGGGGGGGCAGGGGGGAAGAGAGAAGGGAGAGAGAGAAGTGGAGGGGAAGGAGAGGCAACCAAGTTGGCAGAAAATTAGTGCAACAGGAAGAATCCAAGTCTTCTGTTTTTATTGCCAATTTGGAGTTTTATCGCCAAGAGACAGAGTTGTAACCATGCAATGAGAAGGGCAGCTTCCCTCATGGCCATGAACAAATGGTGAGGAGAATCAGGCCACCTTTGTCTCCTTGGTGACAGCTCCTGCCAGTGTAGAGGAGGCTGGGTTTGGAGCTGGTTCGCACCATGTTTTGCCCACATTGGCTCTGGCCATCCTTTTCCCTGACGCACAAGTGAGGGCAGCTCTGGCACACCAGTCCTGGAGGTGTCCAGCTCTGGCTTACGTATTCAGTCCCCCTACAGCTTTGCCTAACTGACAGCATGCCCAGATCTACTGCAGCTCAATCTAACCAGCACCTTGGTCATCACAGGAGATACGCTGCACTGCTGGAGAACTGGGGAGACTCCCTCAAGACAGTTACTGACTCCTACTGACCTCAGCCCATGGAAAGCCACAATATCAGTCGCTTCTGTCACCTTGCACTTCATGGCATTAATCAACACCGAGTTATACTTAGAAAGTAAATTAATTGCTGAGAGTACTGCAATTTCTTACCTCACTCAGCTTAGCCCAGTTGAAGGATTTCAGTGGGTGTGAAGGCTGCGGGATAGATTTTTTCTTCAGGCTGGTGCCACTGCTGCTGAAGGTGGTTGTTGAAGGGGGTGGCATTCCCATGCTGAAGAAAGGTGGTGCTCCTGGTGGGGGAGGAGGTCCTCCTGGAGGAGGTGGTGGAGCAGGAGGAGGGGGACAGCTGGAGAAAGGCAGAGGAGGTGGCAGCGGCGGCAAATTCTCAGACGTGTGAGAAGAGGACAAAGCTAATGGGCCACCTGGAGGCGGGGGTGGTGGGGGTGGGAAGGAAATGCTGCCCCCTTGCTGGAAAATAAAAAACACACAGAAAAAGAAAGCAAACAGTTTAAAAGGCACAATAACTCCATGTTGCCAGCTAATGTGATTTTATTACGAGTCTCAAAATATTTGATGTTTTCTTTAAAGCCTCCTGCACTCAAAGCCATGCAATAAAGGGAGGAATCTCAGCTTTCATTTAAGAGAAAGTTTCAAGCCCTTGAAGTTGTGGAGAAGAGCTTGAAAAAAGGAACCATAAATGGCTCAGAAAAACAGAAAGCTAGTAAAGGAAGCCAAAATGTATTATTTTCTCCTTATGTATGAAAAAAGAGAAAAGTTCTATCTTATGAACTTTTGAACTCCCGGGTTTTAAACCTTAGGGTTTGAAATACTGAATACCTGTCATTAGACCCCACTAATGCAAAGTGGGAAAGAGGAGGAGGGAATGAATCTGCTTTCTGCAGTGTCTAACATCTCAGGGCTGTGTACTGGTGAGTTGAGGCTCAGGCACACTGCTGGGGCAGAAGGAGCACCAAGCAGCAGGGAGCAGCTGCAAATGTCACTTCTGCAGAGCTCCAAGGCAGTACAGACGCTCTTGAAGCATGACAGGAATCCTGTTTCTTCACTAAATTTACCTTTGTATCCCAGAGATTTCTCTCTATTCCACTGAAATAACAACCAGGGCCACCCCACTCAGCAGTAAAAATTGTGGCTGGAGGAGGACATGTGTGCCTCAGCAGTTCCTGCAAGGAAGGTGGCTGAGGAGAAGGAATGGAGCAGCCCATGCATTATCCATTCTATACCACCAGCTCAGGGATTTCAGTCTCAGCTAAAAGCTGAGCAGCTTCTAAGTATTCATCTTTGGTAGCTGGCTAGACAGACTCTCTCTGTACTGACAATAGAAAGTTTTTCACTCATAATGTGCTTTTGTTCATCATTCACTAGTTAGCAGGCTTTAAACAAGGATGGGAAGGGTCCCAGTCTCATACCGAGAACTCATTAAGTTGAGCCACCAGGTCGTTCATCTGGTCCCGGGTCTGGCGCAGCTCCAAGGATTCCTTCTGCAGCTTGTCCTTCATTTTGTTCAGTGTCTTCATCATTTCATCTTTCTCCTGGGTCTTTGTCTCACATTCTCGCTCCTTCTTTTCCAGCCTGCTCATCAGCTCGGCATGATCTAGGGGGAACAGGCAAGTGGGGCTGATGAAATAAAGCTCATGAACGGTCCCTGAAGAGATGCAGGTTATGCTGAAATAAAGCTGACAAATCTGTCAGTTCAACTGGGGATGTATAATGAGAGCAGGAAAAAGAAAACAGTCTGACTGTCTTGACAGTGATCTTCAGGGATCAAGACAGCAATGCCCAAGTTTCACTTAGACTATAAAATCACTTCATGTGAGGACTGAGGGAAGCCCCATCCTATGAAACACATAAACTGATCACCATGAGACAAAACGTACTGGAGGGAACAAAGCAGTGTTTGTCCACAAAAGGAAAAGTTGCGCCCAGCTCTGCTGCTTGCTGCTCTGTGACTGAATCAGAATCAGTCTTGCCTACTCTTTTGCCTCCCCAAGCACAGAGGATACACTCACCTTTCCGAAACTTCTCTGCCTGGTCCCTCCACTGCTTGACTTCATTTTCGTTCACAAGCCTGAAAGATGAAATCAGATCATTTAAACTTGTTCTGAGCTACCCAGGCAAGTGGCCATTATGTGTAGTGATCAGCAAAAGGCAACCTGGTGAATTTACATGTTTGTACAGGATCATACCAGTGGTCAGTCTGGTTCCAGATCCTGATCCTTACTGTAGCCAACAGCTAATATAAATTTGATGGCTTGTTGCTTAAAGTCCTGAAAAGGGATAACGGAATGCCTGGGGAAAAAATCCTGATACGTTCCTGTCTTCAGGTAATGCCCTCAAAGTGCCAAGTCTACTTATTTTGAAAGAGAGAAGTCATCACTAAAATAATCATAGCTGCTGTGGGTTACAAATCACCCCACCCTTAATACGAGACCAGATTGCCATCTTTTTTTCTACTTTCTGTGGTTCTATTTTTTATTTCTTACAAGGTGGGAGGATGCTTATCTATTGGGTAATATATCAGTAACAAGGCAATGCTCATATCTCATACTGGCACAGCTATTTCCTATTACTGACAGAAAATATGCAGGGCATGCTGGGGATTGATTAGATATGCAGAATGAGGAGCAGCTATGAAAGTAGAAAGGGAAGATCAGGCACGAGGTCTACAATGAAGTCTGATACCCAGACAGACAGAAAGCAATCAACACCAGTGTATTTTTCCATGATGAGAAATCAGTTTTGATTTTGGCTCATGCCTGTAACAGGAGGGACCGTAAGATTTTTAGTACAGGAGAATTTGGTTTCATATAAGGCTTATGTTCTATAAAATGCTCTTTTCAGTGGATAATTCAGAAGGGTAATGGGCCATGAATTACCTGCAGAGGCAGATGGATGGAATGAAGAATCCAAAAGTTTGGCTAAAAAAGGACTGAGAACAGGGAAGTTGAGATGAGAGCCAGCTCATGTAGCTAGACTTCTCAAATGATGTGTCCTATGGGAAAAAATAATGGTAGTGCCCTCAGCCAAGTCTGTGGGTGAGAGCATGCAGACATTTTATGAAGAGGTAAAAGGTTTTGTGTGCTAGGTGGGGGCTGCTTTCCAGTATTTGAAATCTTTCTAAACTATGTGCTCAATAGTGAGGAATGAGATCTAAGTAGAGATGACCACTTTTTTTTTTTTTTTTTTAATATCAATGAAAGCTTTCATCAACATTCTTAATGAAAAAAGGCACATGAGGAAGCCTTTTTACAATGTCATGGGTATTTTTTCTGCTCTTCTAACCAGCTTAATATTTAATAGAAATTAGAAGTCAAAGGCAAGGATTTTGCTAGAAAATACTGTCTGGTTAAGATGTCATTAGAAGGAAACTATTTAGAAGGCTAACAAGACAACGAGAAGCTCTAAGTTAAAATAAGAAAGGCCTCAGATATGATATTTTATTTCCTAAGCACCTGCATACTTATCATATACCTGCATAACAGAAATAAACAATAATAATGCTGCTTACATTTTAATGATATTTTTGACATTGAAGTTTTCCAGTGGAGCTATATCCGGATCATCTCCTCGTTCATCCTGAAGAACAATTTGTTGGAGTATTCTGTCCAACAGCTGCCACTGCTGAAAGTTTCCTCCATTCCTCTTATCTGTATAGAAAAAGACCCACCCATGAGAACTTCCATTTCCATGCCAAAGTGCACAGACCTGCCAACAGACTGTCATTCCTTCCTTTCCACCTTCCATCTCAATCCTGTATGTAGTAAATTATAGAACACAAAGCCTAACCCCAAAGTGTTGCTAGCAGATTATTTACAAACACCTGGCGTATTGGAACAGCACATAACAGGCATGGGCAACTCTGTGCCTGGTATGCACATTCAGGCTGTGCAACCCTTTTGACAGATTAGCTCTAACTTGCACTTTAAACGCCTACAGAAGTGATTCCTTTGTGATAGCTGTTAGTATTTTCTGGGGCTTGATGTTGGGATTTTTTTTGGTACCTAGGCAACATTATGACCAGGCACTTTAAAAACAATCAGATGTTCTGTCTGCATGCTCACTTATCTGCAGGTCAGTGAAACTCAACTGGCGTGAAAATTTCATACAAACATGACCAAAAAGCGTGGAGAGAAAGAACAGAAATTGAACCAAAGGGACTGATCCCATGGATCTCAAACAGAAGAGCCAAAGTAACATAAAGTTCATCTCAGCTCCCTGAGTTACATAACCTAGACCTTTAGATTCTTTGAAACTGCTCCAGTACAATCCTGTCCTGGCCTAGCAGGATTTAGCCCTTCTGCCACCAAAAATCCAGGTCAATACCTAAAGCTCAAGTACTGTCTTAAAGAGTAATATCAAGGAGACCACTGGTACAAACAACTGCTTGAATTTGTGCATGGCAGTACTTGAATCTAATGAGTGCCTGAAAACATACCACATTACTTTCGGAAAAAGCATACCACAGTACCTCTCCCTCATGTTCCCTTCTCAGTTTGACTGCTCAAGTGTGGCTGAAAGTAATGAAGACCAGCACCTGATACCTAACAGGATCAATGCAGGCAGTTCTTTAGGGATCTTGCTATGCCTTTGCTCAGCCGCCACACTCTGGAAGCATAAGTGAATTATTTTGTTACAGTTAACAAGAAGATTCCTATCACTTCTCTTGAAAACAAATGCCAATATTATTTGTCAGTTTGAGTTCAGGAGCTCTCCATCGATGCATTGCCATGAGATAGCAGCCTGAGGACTTACTGTGGAATTTCCCAGTGACAGAACAGCTTTCAGTACTGTATTGTTTCACCAGAAAAATTCCTCAGTGAATTTTGTTAATATTCAAAATGGTATCTATTTCTGGGAATTCCTTGATCTAGAGCACAAGGGCTCTTTCTTTTTTAAAACTTCTAATTTAAAATCATTAAAAGCTCTGTCAGTGACTAACTGGAATGTCTCAGCTACTTAATTTTATTTGCAAGTGCAGAGAGGTCAAGCTGCTGCTTTAAGTATTGCAACAAAAATCTGCTGGATGGAGTCGGTCATACCAACTCCCTTGGCCACTGCCAAGTTCTGAATGGAAGCCAAGGGCAGTGTGTGTCCTGGTATCTGTGACCCTGTACGTACACCAAAGCTTCACCTAGTTCTTCAATACCCCTTACTCTGGAAAACTGTGATGTACTTACATGGCATCTGCAAGCAGTGCTGGAGGATGGATAACAAATAGGGATAGGCATCTGAGTGCTTCAATCTCTTCTTGATCAACTCAAACATCTGAGAGGCACTTTTTGTATCAATGTGGATCTGAAGTGAGAGAAGGTAAGGAAAGAACAAGTAAGAGAAAAAATATGCACAGTGAAAGCCTGACTAACTGTGAAAGATCTGATGAACACAGTGACAGGCAACTTTCCAGCAACTGGACCTCTGCAGAGTCTCCTGCAATGTCCAGCTGCAAGTTCCAGTGAGGAGCAGGCACATGGGTCTTTGAGACCAGCATTGCCAACCCCACTCCAGTACGGAAAAGATCCCCAAAGTAAAGGGCTAGAAAGGTGGAAGGCATGCAAAGCCACCAAGAGCTGTTCTGGAGCAAGCAAAACATTTGGGTCCTAAAAAGTGGTGGCACAAATAGTAGAAGCTAAGCAGGAAAGAGCTAGTTGTTCTGTATCAGTGTGCAGCAAGAGCTGGTCACAAAGAAAGAGGAAACTATAACTATTCTGGACCCTACAGACTCTTATTGTTGCTAGAGGTTGTGGAAACTGTCCTTGTTTTATGCTCATCTTTAAAATCCACCCAATCTAAAATACTGATCCTCTCCACAGGCTCTGAGGTGACAGTCTTCAGGAGAGTTTCTTGTAATCCTGGGAAAAGTATCAGAGGAGAGCCCAAGCTTCACCCATAGTTCTGTAAAGGGGATGTCTGAAACTGGAATGCAACTGGATCATCAGGATTGAGAACATGAGAGCAGGGTTGAGAACCTCCTCTACTCCTGAACCTTCAGCCAAACAAAAGAAAGAAGTCTTTGTCAAAGATACTTGGCAGAAGACCTATGTGTGATCATTGTTTTCATTGTTCACACATCACAGACCCCCTGCTTGCTAAATGAGAAACAGTGAAAACAAGAGCACCAGCCACTCTCAGCACCAAAGTCAATCATTGTTTTCAGGGAACACAAAGGGAAGTTGCACCAAGCATCCAAAGTGAATGTTCAGCTTTGGCAAGTTCAGGTACTCCAGAGAAAAACTTACCAGGTCAAACCGCTTGGCAAGTTCCAGGTCATCTTCATTTCTGACCATCTCAAAGAAATCTAAGTGCCTAAGAGAAAACAGAAAAACAAAACAAACAAAACCTGCCAATGTTGATGGCATAATTCAGACTTAAACTAAGCATGTCACTACAGAAGCAGCAACACCTCATTTCCAGCTAGAACACTTGGAAATTGGCAAGCCTTTCTTACATGAAGTGCTGGGACAGGTATGCAAGGCAACTCATGGGAGTCAGTGACAGGCCAAAAGGAACGGCTGGCTGAGGTATACACACTCTTTAGTCTTTGTGCTAAGTCACTGTGTTGAGGTAAGGCTGCTAAAAATAAACATAAAATAGGAGAGGGATATTCTATTTGTGATGAATGCAATGCCTACAGTGATAATAAGTTTCTAAAAAGTCCATGCCATACTTGTTAACCAGATATTAGACCATTAACAAGTTGTTTCTTTTACATGGTGGAGCAGAGATGCATTCAGTGGATTAGTAGAAAGCAGAGCTCACAGCTGTCTTTACATTTGCCTATTGATGAGCACAGCAGCATGCCTCTGTTGGGATCTGGGGGACCTGGTGAGCGACACATTTGACCATGGCATCTGGACTTCTCTTGCCTGGCGACCAGAGCACAGCAGATGATGTGGAGAAAGGCTGTGGCACATCCCCCTGTATAGACCTGGCATATAGTCTATGTAGTCCAGGCATCTGAGATCCTCTCAAATCTGTTATCATTCTCAGCACTGTAACTTGTAAGATCCAAAAGTGCCCCTAAGCCCCTCCTAAATACTCCTGGTTACTGACCAAAGGAACAGGGATTGCCTACAGGACAGATTCTCTTCTTGGTTATAATGTTGTAGATCAAAAGTAATGTTACTGGTTCCAGCTCAACAGCAAACTGTAGACACGTACAACTGCACGCAATGTTTCCCTGTGACATTAATACACAGGTATACGCCTCCACCTGCTCAAAGATGTGAGGCCACTCTTTATGACAGACAGCTGGTGCTAACCTGGTGCTTATGCAGAATCTCAGGCACATTACATTTGCCCTCAGGGATAACTCCATTACCCTATAGCAGCTCCTGACAGTGGATGTTTGAGAAAATGGTGCCTTGAAAGCTGCAGGCATAGGCCTGATCCATAGGTTTTTCACCAAGTGCTTTGGTAAACTTGACACTTCTATCTAGGAAATCCCAGATATCAGATACCTACAAATCAGCCCTGCTCTGTAGGAAGGGGCTTGGAGTAGCAGACAATAAGGGATAGCAGCACATCAGCAGGTCAATGCCTCTCCACAAAGCTTAATGTGGTCACAGGAGAAGGTAGACTCCCACGGCTGCCTGCTCTTACACCTTAAAATGCTTAATTTTGTTAAGCAAATGGATTTTACCAGGCTCCTCATTGGTTCATCAGTCTTTTAACTTCTTGAAGTGTCTCAGTCAAATTGTTTAGATTGTTTACTCCAAGTTTATTTCAGCATGTGGCTTTGTGAAGGGTTTAATTTAAGGTCATTAGCAGCTTCAATTACTGTGGCAAAATATAGATTTGCTAGTGGAGAAAGCATTTATTATCTGTATAACTTTTAACACATTAATTTGAAGGTGCCATTCAGTGTTACATTTTGTGCAGTAGCAGGGCTGTTTGAAGATGCTCCTCATTCTTCTCTCTTGCCCCCTTGGCATCTCTACTCCTTCGACCACCACAGGTCCCTCTTCTCTCATAGTTGTGCCAGTGCTACTGTTTGGGAGGGTGTGGTACAAGCTAGATCACAAAAAAGACTGAGCTTAAAGAAAAACCTTGGGAACTCAGAACCTGCGCTTTGACCAAACATACTCAGTCTCAAAGAAGTCAATGAACTACTGGCTTCCCTCCCTCCTACCAGGACAGACTTTTGTTCCAGTTTTGCTACAAGAGAAAAGAATTAGAACTTTTTTTTTTTTCATTTGGATTGACATCCCCAGCTTAGAAGAAAAGCAATTCAGGAACTCCTTGCCACAGCCACTGCCAATTTAGTATGTATGTATCCTACTTCATCTGCTGATTTTAATTTTAAGGACAAATCGCCTTTTTGTCTTTAAAGGCAGTCAGTTTTAGGAAGAGACAGAGACAGCTTTGTGCTTAAATCTGAAACCCAAATGGAGAAGAGTTTCTAAGAACTCTTTCTGTTGATCAATAACTGTTCTCAGAAAACATGTCTTACCTGTCCAGTGTGGCATTCTCATGTCCTCTTAGCTTGTCAATGACAGGTTGAATTCCCAGCATTAGAAACTCATATCGTAGATGTAATCGGAACTCCAAATTGTCCTTAAAAAGTGGGGGAAAACCAAGTTATTAGGCTCCAAAAGGTTTTAATCATATTAAAAAAAAATACTTAAAACCTCAGTTCTTCCCTTTTTAATATCATTTATCCTGACACCAAATTCACAGGATGATTAATTCCAGTAAAGTAAGTAAAAAAAAATTAATGCCTTTACATTGCCAGACAGAGCTCTTTATGAGCTTGTTGTCTGTTGTGGTTTAACCAAAAAAAGAAAAGCCAATGCAACAAAAGTAACACTTTTAATGAAATAAAATCAGTTTAAACTATCCTCCAGACTCAAAAGAAAGTCTTGTTAATGAAAGAAAAACAACAAACTGTCTTTTCTGAAATGTATCCCTTTGACATTTTTAAATTAAAACATTTTGAGTTTGGCTTTGAGTCAAAACAACTTAACATTTCAAAACATTTCTGAAGGTAAACCAAAATGTTTTCTAAAAGGCTGAAATCAAGAGGTAAGTGCTTTGCAGTTCTTTAAAAACCAAAAAAACCCTGAAGGAATCATTTCAGTGCAAGTAGTCTATGTTTCAGTAGAAGAGGCTGGGAGTGAAATAATATGGAAGACATTATAAGACTGATATTAACAAGCGTCATTTTCCACAAACTATATCCACTCAATAACACAAGATTTGTGACTTAATCTACTAGCCATTTCCAAGGTAAATTCATTCAAGCATAACATTTTAGGAGGAATTTCCAGGGCAGTGACTCACCTCACCAGCACCAGCATTCAGAACAGCATTGATAAAGGACATGATGGCTGTTTTGAGATTTACTTCATCTCGGTATCGCCCCATGCTTCGGTCTAGCTCATTCAACAATGTCTGAAACAGAACAGCAGGCCAGGTTAGAGGATATAATCTAATTTCTTGCACCATTTTGCATACTGTTCATGGGATACTTATACAGTCTTCTTTTGATTTGCTATATTTGCTTAAAGAAATAATTTTTTTCAGACAAGGTTGTTAGCAATTTTGGGCATGCCACAATAAACAAATGAAGAATAGTGATAGAAATAAAATGCCCACCTGATCCTAATGAAAAAAAAAAAAGTTTTTTTTTAAACAAGCTATTATTTGAGAAAAAGCAGATGCCCTTTATAGTTCCTGCCAACATGATCTAAGAAAGCAGCAGAATGATGTCCTTCCTAGTCAGTTAACTCTGTATGGTGAATATGACAGGGAGTTTATACACACAGAAAAATAGCATCAGATTCATACATCCTTTCTACTCACATCACTCAAGTAATTTTCATTATTTTCTTGGATCTCAGTAGGACAGGTTGCAGTTATGTATACAGGGGGAGAGAATTCTAAAGAGAAGCTGTCTTTTGAGGAATAAAACCTGTAAGTGGACCTTGGAAGATTTCTCCTTGTTCCTTCACTTTTACAACCATTTCACATGAAGCAGACAATTACCTATCTCTTGGTAAGCTCCTTTCAGGGATTTGCAAATAACAGGAATATCCCCTGTGCATACAGCTCCAAAGCTCAAAGGTGAACTACACAGCTCCACTGGAAGTGCAGTTAAGCTCCAGTTTCCTTGTTACAGAATTATGGAATGGTTTGAGTTGGTGACCTTTAAAGATAATCTAGTCCAACCCTCCTGCAATGGAATGGGCAGGGACATCTTTCAACTAGATCAGGTTGCTCAAAGCCCTATCCAGCCTGACCTTGAACACTTCCAGTGATGGGGCATCTACAACTTCTCTGGGCAACCGGTTCCAGTGTCCCACCAACCTCATCGTAAAACAATCTCTTCCTTTTAACCAATCTAAGTCTAGCCTCTTTTAGTTTAAAACCATTACCCCTTGTCCTGTCACTACAGGCCCTGGTAAAAAGTCTTTCTCCGTCTTTCTTATAAGCTCCTTTTATATATTGAAAGACTGCTGTAAGGTCTCCCCAGAGACTGTATGTCTCCCTATTAACCAAATAGCAGGGATATTTAGCATTCAGGGGTATTTAGCACAGAAATGCTTTTGATCTAATCTCTACATACTTACAGATATTTCACCATAATCTTGTGAACATCAGGAGACAAAGGAGAAAGAAGACCAGACAAATAATGTTGGTAGGCTGTGCCTTATACGGTCTATTTAGGATTAATTCCACTTGAATATTTACCAAAGAGGTTATATGTAGAAACTGATTAGCCATGAAAGCAACTCTACTTTAGCTTTGTGCTGATGACCATGAATCTTCTCTTCAGGATCTTCTCTGATCAGTTCATAATTCCAAGGATGATTTTCCTTACTGGAAGAGTAACAAATTCTACTTGAGATCTTCCAGTTCAATTGTATGCGTCTCACTCCAGTGCTAATAATAAATGCCCCACACTCATATATTTGTTTTGCTGATGTACTAGAAAAGACAGAATTCTTTTTACTCTTCCCAAGAAGTTTTGGCCATAAAGGGAGAATGAAGACAAAAATAACTTTTTAGCGTGCAGCTCAGCAGATCTGTCTAAATAATATTTTGAAGCTATGATGCTGAGTAAGGAAGTTCATTTTCCTTTAGTCAGTCTTCTGTCCCTGGCTACTGAAAGTGTTCATTCATAGCAAAATTTTTCCTGTGCTAGTCATCAGTTTCATAGGTCTATCTTGTTTCCTGTAGAAAATGGACATCACCACAGAGATATGCCTCAAGAAACAGGGGGAACATCCTCCTGTGCATTCCCCAGGGGAAAGAATACCCTCCTGGCTTCATGCAAGCCCTTTGCTTGTTTTTGTGTAAAAATCTTTTGATCTATCATACACTGCTACTGACAGCTGTTCTTATATCTGAGCATAGTATGTTCACTATCAAGCAAGCTTGATTTCATAAACTCCTTTTTCTTGCATCTTCTAAATTGCCCAGCTAGCACTTGCAAATGTCCCTACTCCTGGCATTTGAACTTTCATCACATCCATGATTTCCCAGTGCTTATATTATGGCCAAATACCAACCCTTCCCCCATTTTGTTAGAAATGGGAATGAGTCTTACATAAAAATACATGAAATACCCTACTGAGTCAGACTGCTAGTGAGTCTAGTCCAGCATCCTACCTCTGACAATGACAATAGGAGACTATTTAAGAGGTCTTTAAATTCACCAACAAACCCAACTCTTCAACTTGACAAACAAGAAGAAGTGAAATAAATGAGATAATTTAGTTCTGTTACTGTCAGATTTGACACTGAAATCCAAAGCACGTGTCTTCTTGGAATAATTTAAGTAGCCATTACTACAGAAACGTCAAAACCAAGGATGGTTTTGCTGGTTTTCTTCAGAGGCCTCATTCCTACCATATATTCTCACAGACTTTTACGAACATGCTAGACTCTATCAGACACAGCATCCAGGCAGGCTGAAGGATGTTAACAAAAGTTTTCTATCCTCCATTTCAGAAGGCTGGACTAGGAGCAGAATGCAGTGGGGGCCAAGCCAAATTCAGGGCAAGAAAAAAAACCTCTGGGTTGTGCTAAGCTAATTGAACAGCAGCACATCTTCATGTGATTGTTCAGCTCTAGAAGGAAACACTATAAGTTCATGCAATTCCTAAAGATCAGAGTCTACACCCACACACCGTGGCCGAACTCCAATATCTCTAACCCTTTGCAAATGGCTGTGGTTCAAGTCTTCACTTGAACATTTCCTGTGAAAAAGATTTCACCACACCTCTTGGCAGCCAGCTCTGTGGCCCAATTGATCTTATGGTTGCAAAGGTTTTTCCTACTATTTAAGCAAAACTTGCCTCACTTAATCCCATTATTCCTCATCACTGACATCCAGTAGGGTTTCATTCAATCTGCAGCAAACCTCAAAAGGCTTTGGATGAGCCCTGAGGGGAAGAAGCAAATCAAGTGGGAATACAGGATTTTAATTTGTTCCTTGTTAGCTCCTCTACTACAATTCCAAATTGATCAGATTTCTTCCTACAGATTATGGTCAGTGTTTAACACAAACCAGGCAAGGGGGCTCTGGAAGGCATGCTCCTAATCTCCACCTTTTCAACTGACAATATCAAGCTTCCTTTATCCCTTCACCTCAAGCTTCAAAATTTCTAGCAGCATTAAGGAGGAAAACAAGAGTGTTCTGCCCAAAGCAGCCCAGTTAATACTTTCATCGGCAAGTGAAATCAGCTCCTTTCAGACAGTATCTAACACCTAGGTTCTCTCAAGACTAAAAGGAAAATTCTTTCTCCCCACAGGGGTCCTCAGCTGGGTGGATATTTCAGATAGCAAACTAGGCTGGAAGGGCACTGAAACATCCTGATACACTTTTTTGGGCCAGTACAGCATTATGACTTTGCAACATTAGTTTGACTCAAAATATGGCATGTTAAAAAGTACAGCGTGTTACAATGTCATAACACAATGCATTCAGTCCACAGGAGAAACGAGGGGAAGCAGCAAGCATAGCAATAATCAGAAAGGCAACAACTTAGGGAAGAGTAAGATTGTGCCCCTTTCACAAAGGAAACCAGTCATAAATAGGATAATGCAGACATGAATGACACTGAAATCAGAGACTCTTCTTTCTCAGTTTTCATAGCATTTTAGAAACCTCCATCTTCACAAGAAAAGCACCAAAGAAATTCAAGATTAAGCAATGTTTTCATGGTCACACAGTGAGCCAGTGACAGAATTACACTAGTACCAATTTTGAATACATCAGATGGAAAAGAATCCCAGCAAGGACACCAAGGGCTCATCTTCCTAATTCCACATTTCTGCTTTGAGGGTTTATTGTCTGGCTTTCCAATGTTTTCTTTCATCTCTCTTCTTTAAGAGGCAGAGTAGAATTTGTAGGCAAAGAAGCATATTTCAAACAAAAATTGGATGAGGAAAAGACAGAGCTTTTCCAGATTGCCTCAGGAAGGAGATTGAAGGCATGCTTTTAAATTATTGTGGTATTTGAGTAAAGATAGAATACTACTCTGAAGAGGACAGTTTTCAAGGAGTATCTTAAAAGAGGAACTGCAGACTGCCTGTTGGACATTAAAGGGAGAGTTATTCCAGGCAGAAGGGCAGCTTGAAAGAAGGGTCAAAAATTAAAGCAGGCAAAGGGATCAGCTCAGGCAAGAAGCTGCAGCAAATGTGAGAAAGCAGGAATAGCCACAATATAAATTCAGACACAAACTTAAAGTATAGAATCTTGTTGCAAGTGCCAAGACAAAGATGATCCTGATAGACCCATGAACACACTGAACAGCAGAGATACAGGGTGAAGTTGTAGTACTAAAAGGCATTCGAGTGAAGACTGAAGCCTCAACAAAGAAGAGTATGTTCTGAAGAATCTCCTATAGCTTTAAAGTGACTCCTCTCTGAACTTAAGGATTAGATTGATAATTGCAGTCAGTAGATGAAATGCTGGCAATTTAGAAAGAAGCAGTATTTCACATCAGAGTTTCCACTCAGAGCAAAATATGAAATTTTGTTAAGTTAAGGAGGTAGTCCTTCATATTCATGAAAGTTCTATCTATATTTTCCATTAACTTCAACTAAAAAAAAAAAAAGAACACATCAAAAAGCAAAGACATCCTTTCCAAAATATTTCAGCACAGTTTGATTAGTGGTCTTCAGTTGGTATGATCTGGTGCAATTTAGTTAAATTAATTCAGATTACAAGTGTTTATATCACTCAGGAATCTCACTGTAATTTGGATTTTGACTTTAGATACACTGGTATAAAACTGTAAGTTTCCTGTTCAAATAGGAGGAGTTACAGCAGGACAGAGCCAATGCAAGTTTAGTAAGAACCGTATCTTAAGTCGCAGCTTTCCTTCTCTACTAATTCACCAGTTGCTGGGTCCTCTGACTATTTTTGGCAAGGTGTGCCAGGTAGCAAGAGTTGTGCTTAGAACACTGACCAGCAATAATCAACTTCTGACATTCAACGAAACATGCCATATTTTATGTTACCGTGTTAAATACATGATCTCTGCATCACTCCACCACACTTGAGCACGTGCAAATTGGAAATAATCAGTGTTCCAGTCTAAAGTTGTCAGCAGCAAGTTATGCATGAGCTCAAGTTTTAGATGGTTGCCAGTAAATAATTCTGAACCTCTCTCCCTCCTTCTTACAAAGAAGAGTGGAAGCAGACCCATGCACTCCAAATTTTTATTCATCACCACGATATTCCTCTGCAAGAAGGCAAAAACAAGAAAACAATTTGTGTGGGGAAAAGTAGATCTGGAACAGTGTTTCTTACATTTACTTTCTGATTCCTCAAAGTACATAGTGCTGGTCACCACAGATGATATGGGGAGAGTGGGACACTTAGATTTACTGCAATCTGCAAGAGGGGAAAATAAATCCAAACACATAGTATATAAAATGCCAGCTTTCATAGATGAGGAGGGATAAATTGACAGTGAGGTGGCTGAAAGGGATGAAGAATATTATCAGCCACTGCTGTCAGGAAGGCAACTGAAGGAAAAGCAACAATTGCAGTGATGTTGTCAGAGGTCAGTGTTACCTGTAAGTTATTTATTGGCCTTTCCAATAAAAGTGGGCTCAGTACAGTTTCCAGAAAGCCCTACACTTTTTACTTCACAAGAACTGAATGTGATTTCCAAAACTGAGAATCTGAAATTATTCTCCTCTTAGGTATTGTGTCTCTAATTTGGCCATTGTCTTAGGGAGCTAGATCTAGAGAAAGTCTGAGCAGTGCCTTTGCAGTTCCCCGCTGTCCTTTTTTGCCCCCATTAGAATCAGTCTGCAATAATGAACCGTAGAGCCAAAGGAATAAATTCCTACTCTGCACATTCAAAGTATGTTTCTCCTGTTCCTACAGTTTAGTTCATTTTTTATCACTTTTCACAGAAAGAATTCTCATTTCTTGGTTCTGCCATATCCCTAGCTGTGGGCGATCATTTTCAACAGAACAGTGAATAGGTGTGGACAGTCAAAGTCAACCTAAAGCTGCAAGCTCTAAACTGTTCAGACACTTCAATACACTGAGTGATGCTGCTAGTTGCTCAAGCTACATGAAACACATCCCCAAAAGAGTTCACTTTGAAAGGTAAAGGATCTCTTCAGATACTTGCAAAGTCTGGGTTACAAAGATTACACTCAGGACTAGGATAAAGAAAAAAAGGCTTTCACTGGCTTTCATTGTACACCACATCTTTGAAGTTTACAGTAAAGGTATAGGATAAGTGTTGTCAGTTCATCCTTTTCTTAAAATGGCCTCCCATTATCAAGTTACAGTGGATGCTTCTCTTGATAATGAGCTGCAAGACCGTTCTGAGACACAGGTGTGGGAGGGCAAGAGGCAAGGAGATACAACGCTTTCTTAACTGACAAGTCCTAGAGTATCAGAGAATCTTCCACTAAAACATAAGGAAGACCATGACCACATTTGTTTCATCAGCATTTAAAAAATCCCCAGTCTCTCTGTTAGAAGAAAATGACTGAAGATGGATGAAGAATGTCTTTGGATGAACCCTTACCTCCTCAAAATTAAACTCAAGCTATTGCTGAGTGTAGAGGTGAGGTTTTTTTGTTTTAAGAAAGAAAAAAGAGAGAGTATCCATTTATCTTTCATTTTTTCCCCAATGGAAAAGCATTTTGACAAAAGCAAGCATTTACGCAAAGTACTCTTTCATGAATGTGAGAGTTGGTAAGCATCTGCAAATGATTACATCAGATTCCTCAAAAGCTCAGCTGTACAAGACCTGTGCTACCACACTTTGCCCAGCAATGACTTGTCTCAGTTATTCAGTAAATTTTAAACCAATATAAAAAGAGGGAGAGAGAGGACCCAAATAAGAGGCATTGAGTAAACTCAGCATCTATCTCCCATATGGGCTTATTAAGCAGAGTCACTTGGTTAAGTAAGGATAAGTTAACACAAGACCACAAGTGTTGTCAGGGCCATGAGTTACCACTGCTTTTTGCTGAGCATCTAAGCTTATCCCCACCTGTCTCCCAGGTATACAAGAATGTTAAATTAATTCAGGAAGGATTCTTTATTTCAGCTAATTACTAGAGAATAAGCTGGTTTTAAAGTTTTTCCTTCTCTCTTCCATAGGCAGTCCACATTAACCTGCTTACTTTTCTGTACATGGCTTACTTTTCTGCTTCTGCATCGGTCATTCCTATCCTACTCCTGTACTAAAGAATGGTGACATATTCTTATGACTGCAGCTGTAATCTTTTCACCTTCCAACTTTTACTGTAATTACTATTTTCTCTATTGAAATAGCCTCAGGACCTTTAAAATGAGATCTAAAGGCCCTCCCATTCTGGAGTCATACATCAGACATCTCATACCTGTATATTGAAGACATGCACGAAGTTTGAATAGACAAGCAATGCAAATGGGACAGTGTACACAGAGGGGTGGACCTGTCAATGTCACATATACTTGAGTACCAAGCCAAGATCTCCTGCATCCCAGTCTCAGGTCTGAGTCACAGTCAGTGAATCCCATAGTGCATTCAGTTCTAACAACAAACATTGGCAGCTACTGTTCACAAGCACAGACTGTTTCCGCATTTACTTTTACAGTCGTAAGCTCATTGTAGCCCAAAATCCGCTGATGCATTAGCTGAGGAGGCAGGAGATAACAGCTGACAGAAACCAGGATCCAGGACCTGTTGGCCCAACACCACCCTTATCATTTCACCTAAGAAAGAACAGTAAATGGGTGAGGTTACCCTGAAGTTTAGGAGCTACAGCTTCATACACAGCAACAGATTCTGTTACGTCTTTTTGTAAAGGCACTGAGTTGGAAGAGGAACGTTATAATACCAGCCACCAGTATCCACAATAAAAGCCTGTCAATGATCTACTGACCTACCTCAGGGTCTCTGAGATTGAGTTTCCCTTCTGTGTTCTGAATGGGAGTTATCTGAGCCAACAATTGCTAAGTGGTGATGATTCATAAGTTGATTGCTAAGTGGCAATTGAAGTGCCTCCACTGTACTTTATTTAATCCATTGTCTCCATTATTTAATCCACAACTCTTTTATTCCTAAGTTAAGGGCTTTAAAATCAGGACAGAGGGTCCTGCCATTCTGTGGCTTCAGCTTCGAGGGCAGAACAAATCATTACCACCCCAGAAATGCCATCAGGTTAGAGTACGAACAGACTAGCAGCTTTCATTTAACATCGCAAACACCCATTTTCAGGTAAAATATACGGGATTTTAAGTTAGCATTAATGACAAGCAATCAGGTCTTAAAAATATATATATATGCTGATAATCTATTTGAGGAAGTGCCCTTCCTAAAACAAAATGAGAAATATCGTGTTTTTACTACCTAGCAAGTTTGCAATTCATGCACTGTAAAAATCACTCCCTGCAGAGATTTGTCATACTGGGTATTTCTGGCAAGGTATCCTCCTTGTACCTGGAATCTTGTCCTTTCTGCAGCATAGACTTGGTAGTGAAGCATGGCTTGCAAGACTTTCTTGTGACCATCTGGTACCAAGCAGACAGCCCCTAGGATCTCCAGCACAGCAATCTTGGTCTTAATGTTCTCAGTCCGTAAGCTCTGGGAGATGATGTTGATACTCTCTGGATGAGCCAGGACGTGAGCCCGTCCTTGGGAGTTGTTCATCAGTGCCTTGATACACCCTATAACGGATGTGTGTATACGGCTCTCTGAGGTCTCATAGTCCATGCTCTTCAGGAAGTTCAGCAAACAGCTCAGGCCATCCAGCTCAATAAACCTGGTCACAAACCTGAAAAAAAAACAGGTAGGAAAAATAAGGAAAGCAGACCAAAGGCAATTTATTCAAAAGATACCATATTATTCAACTCTGCATCTGTAAAAGCTGGCTAGTTTTTAGCCTAAAGTTCACAGAATAATTCCCAGGTATTTAAAACCAAACCAAAACAAACAAAACAAAAAAAGAGAGAAAACAGACTAGCTAATAATGGTGTGCCACATAGTTTCAAGGTAATTATATTCTGTCACCTTATGACCCTACTGTTCAGTCACTGTGTTTGTTGCTGTTATCACCAAACATCTACTGTGGTCCACCCCAAGAGCTGCCACACTTTCAAGGCTGAACGGATTCTTTCAAATTGCTACATCTTTCATACATGCTAATACACACATGATACATTTTCATACAGATTCATCACCACACTTTTAATTATGAGTTCAGATTATCTTGACCATTTTTAGACTTAGGTCAAACTTTTAGCCAATACTACTTATAGGCTTCCACCTCCAGGAGCTGGGTACACTGACAGAGGCAAACTCATTACCACCATGTCTGTCAGCTGTACTAACTTCACACTCTGATCCCATGATATACGTATAGGAACATATTATATTTAAAAGGGACATGTTCTTCAGTAAAAGGCAAAGCTCCTAGAATGGCCTTGTCTGATTTTTTTTGGTTTGATTGTTTGTTTTTAGTTTGAGGAGGTATATTAAGGATGGAACAGGTCCACTGTCAACCTGCAGTAGCAAAATGTACAGTAAAAACATCATAAATAGAGGAAATACAGAATTAATCAGTTACCAAATGACACATCAAAGATTGAACCTATAGTAGGACAGGTTTATTTTGACTATTGACATCACTAGAGTTCTGTTTCTACTGTATTCTACCATAAAATCTGCCTTTCTTCAGGTTAAGATTATGGAAACTGAGGATGAAAACAATCTAGGAGAAAGTTCTTGGAAAAGTTTAAGGTTTTGTTGAAAACCATGGTTAAAAAATCCAGATGGGTCAAATTAGGCCATGCAGACAGCCTCCTAGACAAATCAATAGAAAAGGATGGAATTATATAAGTCAGTTCAAACTAATCATTCTAGCAATGTTTCATTTAGAGTTCCCAGGCTTAAAAATGGGGATTCAAAGATATGAAAAGGGCTGCAAATAATTTCTCTAGATCACTTTGTTTACTTCCTGCCTCCTCTAACAGGTCGTTCAGGTAGGTGCACTTTTTTAGAATGTCTGAATGCAAAACCATGTGAATTACATTTGAATTTTCAGTCTACCAAAATGTACACCAACAATAATATGTCCATGACCACGCTTTAAACAGCATAATGTAGAAAGACACCTCAAACAAATGAAGAGGTTGTTAACAATTGCCACCTCTGTAACAAAAATACCAAAAGTCTGTGTTACTGTGCTTTTACCCAGCCCCTCTTCCTCCCTGTTGGATACTTCCTAATGTGCTGTCTTTCTCTTTTCTGTCCTTAAGTGAGATGCTGTTCCTAATATGCATCAGTAATGGAAGCACCATACTGAAAGACTGGTCTCTGTTCATGTGTCTGCACCAGCCGGACAAACCTAAGCCATACTTATATATCTCCTGGATAATATGGACTTGACATATGTATGGTCTTCTGGTGGTTACACCCCACACCACACAGGAATTTTCAGGGCCTACCTGAAAGTTATGCTCACCATGCTGATAGATTTGCCAACTTTCAGCTTATTTGGGCCAGAAGTTTGAAAAGAAACATGGCAAAGCCTGGTGCTTTCAACAAAGTTTCGGTCTGAGGTTTGGGCTTTGTTCAAAATTGAATTTCAAAGTGAATACCAGAGTAAGGGCAAGCACACACAGGAACACGTGTGCACCAAAAATGAAAACAAGGTTTAGTTGAACCCTGCTAAGACAATCTGCCGAGTTTCACGCAGGTCTGATTGCACATTCTTTGGATGCATCATCTTGTCTACCCTAACAAATCATAGGAGCAAAAGCCCCTCTGCCTCCAGGCCAGAGAGTGGGATCAGCATTGTGCACCAGGAATTTGGTAAGTCACTCAAAGCAGTTTGTAATTTAAACTGATTATAGAAAGATTAAACTTAGTTCAGTTTCTGTAATGCATTTAGCTGCTAGCATGCCAAAGATGACTGAAATAAGTGCATTCATGGCTAAAAGAGTTGCTGCTGAGGATGTATTTGGAACCAAAATAAGCACAAACTCAATGTGTTACCAAACAATGTGATGCCAATGACTTCTGAGCATTTCTCTAACCCTGGGCCTAAAGAGCAGAGTTGGTCTTTGCCTCTACTATGGAGGGACTAGTTTAAATTCTCCTCCTCCTCACCTCCAAAGTTCAGTTCTATGAAACCATCCTGTACCTTAGCTATCCCCTCCATCTTTTAGGGGAGAAAAAAAAAAGGCAAAAAAAAGCAGATGTTTTGCTGTTCTTTTCAGTTCCAGGGCTGAGGGAAGACTTAAGATGGATACCTTTCTGAAGATACAGAGCTCTACTGACAAAAGAAAACATCCTGAAGAAGCAGCTGAACAAAGGGTCCCTTAAACATACTTTCAGATGGAACACCTGGTCTTATGACAAGACATCCAAGGCACTACAACCATCGTGTATTTTAGCCTGCTCTGATGACCATGTGAAAAAAAAAAATGGTAAATGCACAAAAGTCACATTGTCCCAATTAAGTACAATCCCTTACTAAATTCACTGGCAGAGCAATTTTTCTAGAACTGTTTGGATGAGGTCATTCCAAAAAGGAGGCATGTGCAGGAAAGTGGTGTGTGTCACAGACCTTGATTAATGACACAATTTAAAACAATGTTGGGATTTTCCTGTACTCTTCCTAGTCCAGAGAGAACACAGTAAGCTGCATTACTCAATAGGAAGCAAAACCAAGTACCTTCCCATTTCAGCTGACATAAGAAGCAAGAATCAAATGATGATTTTCACCTTCCTTTTCCAAAACACTTAATTCCCTATTCTCCAGAAAAGCCAGAAATCACGCAAGAGGGACATAAAGAAACGGCAATAGCAGTTTCTGGGCCAACAGACACTCTCAATATGAGGATTTTCTCGGTGTGGGGACATCTGTACAGAAGAGAAAAACAAGTGGGATTTAGCTGACAGGGTGAGAGCCATAATCCTCACACTGTTTGGTGTTTGTGCATCTGTATGTCTGTAAACAGGGATGTGCATGTATGTGTGTGAGTGTACATGCAAAAGCAAACCCAACTCATACAAATAAAGTACCTTCTTCCTCACAATATACACATGTGTAACTAACTGCCATTCTATACATCCTGTATGCTGCAAAGTAAGGTCTTGTTCTAGACTGGAAGGTGTAAAGTTAAGCATATTTGCCAACGCGTTCTGGCTAACACATTCAAAAACTCAAGTGTAAATAAAGCAGGGTGTGTTTTAATAGGTGCTAAACAAGCAAATTAAAGCCTAACCTCACCTCAGACTCTCACTTGACCAGTTTAGCACACTTTAAAAGGCAGGGCGCCTCTTAGCCTTTCAAGTTTTAGAGAGTGCTGATCAGAATGAGTTAGCTAGCTCTAATAACAAACCTTTCATCCAAATACAGATGCGGCGGCCTAAGAGGTAATGACGCACTGATGGATTCCAAGTGTAGGGGGAGACAGCCTCCCTGGGAGACTTGATCCAGCTCAGGAAAGACAGATAGATCATATGCTGTGGGTGTGCAGAGAGCAGGATGTTCCCACCCTGTTAAAAGCCAAGGCTACACTTCCCTGCAGCATCAGTTTTTGAATCAGGGGGCAAGCATAATCCAGACAACTACTGAATGGCTGAAAAATTCAGCATCGTGGATTTTGCTTGCTGGATGTATAAATGATCATCTCCAGTATGTATTTGAATGAAACATGGCTAAATCAAACAGAAATAACAGGAGGTATATCTGAATTAAACAAAAGGAGAAAAGCAGACAGCAAAGGGAGTTAGTGATGATTCAGACTAAAGGAAGTATTTTCCTGGGGTTCCAAAAAGTGATACTTTTGCTGCACTTCTGAACCTCCATTTTTGGGCACTAAAATACCAAAAGAAAAGCTCTTATCTCACTGCTTCTGTCCAACAGTTTGTCATCACACTTGTTTATAGTCGTAAGTTCTTACAAACCTAAAAGAAAATGTGTTTCCTTACAAGATGCAGATGTGGCTTTTTTGTTCTCTAAGGCTGGGGTTGTTCCTGCGTGCTGGGACATAACCTGGCTTTACTATTTCAGTGCAGCTTCTAAATATCAGCACAAAAATCACTTGCTCAAATGGGGCCAACTAGCTGCCCAGGGATGCTTCTATCACCTTTTCTCCAAAGAGGAGAGGAACTTGAGTTTGGGTAGGTCTGCTTCAGTTTTTGTTGCTGTTAGAACTGATGGGTTGGAATAGAGGCACAGATTAGTACCATTACTCTGCATTTTCTACTAGAAGAGACACAGTTCTACAGTAAAATAAAACACAGAGTCAAACACATGCATTTTTCTTCTTTTGATTCCTCTAGATCAGAGAATTCAAGCAGAGGAGCCTACTGGTAAGCTGTCAGAGCCCCTGTGTACCCTACCATCACAAATGGATACCAGACAGTTCATCCTGTATGAATTTAGGTCTCTATTTTCTTCAGAGGCCTGAAGAACAGAAGTGGCAAGCAAAATACGATTTGATGTCCAAATTCAACTAGAAAGACTAGTATTTTGAAGGTTGGGTATCGTACTGCTTATGAGAGGGATTTGATGGAGCTGAGGGCCTCTCTACTGCAACCTTTCCATCAAGAAGAAATTGGCTTGTTGATCAGGCATTGGCATGCAGCCCATTTGGCAGCTAACGAATTGAGTCGCTGGAAATTAGTTGAGACATAGGACTTAACTCAAAATTTGGCTTAGCTTAACTATTTAAAAAAAAAAAGCCCCATAACCATCGCCAGCGATTTAGAAGAGAACACTTTATAGGGCAGCTCATAGATGCTTGTACTGAAGCTTGTTAGGGTTATTATAAACAGATGAAGCAACAGGCTGTTGTCAAGGGGATCCAGCAGAAGCAATATAGGTCTGAGAAGGAAAACCTTGCAAGGCTTTGAGCAAAAGACATTTCTCTTTCTTCTCTATTGCCTTGCTCTCAACAAGGAGGCCGGGCTGTCCTATTCAAAATGACAGAGCAGAACAACCAATGGTGGCTACCAAAGTGTTTCAGCTGGACATAGCAGAGAGGCCTTGCTGCTGTGGCTATACTCAATGAAAGCTATCACTTTCACAGAGTAAGCATCAAACTAGCTTCACATTAATGTAACAGAGTTGCTACATCAAGTCTCAACAGCACAGGACTTCGGTTTAAAGTCCTTGTAAGAGCTGGGAGTTTGGCAGTTGTCTTAGCTTCCATTTTAACATAAAGTCCAGCTGCATTTTACTGTGTTCTCTGCTTTAGGACAGTCATAGACAGGATCAGTCAGTCACTTATCCCCTTGGGCTAGGTCTCAATATAGGCCACTGTTTTTCCACTTCAGCGTTAAAAGCACTCACCCTACCCACATGCTAAAGTTACCAAAGCCTGATGAATCTTTATGCCTCAGAGGAGCATCAGAATCTGGCTTTGTGCTCTCTTACAGCCCGTCACAACAGGAGGTAAAAACCTCAGGTTTAAGCTGGTGTGTTCTACCTCACACTTGCCGTGATATGAGAAGCTGCATGCAGTCAACTTTTTAAACATCATGAAGGGGAGAAGCACAAGCAGCACTTAGCTCTGCAAGAAGTCCCAGAAATATCTTCACTTCAAGTCAACGTAACTGCAATGCAAATTCTTTGAGATAATTTTTTGGGTTGTCTTTATTTATTTAAGTAATTAATTTGTTTGGTTTGGTTAGGTTCCCCTCCCCCAAAAAACCCTGTTCCCTTAGGCATTACTGAAGCTCTCTGAAACTATGACTTCAGCATAGTGTGGATGCAAACACATTTGGCCTATTTTGGGCCCAATACAAAGACACTCAGAAACTTTTTGACCGAGTGTTTCCTGAGATCATATCAACTATAGTTATTGCTTCTGCACAATGCTTTTCTAAGTGTTAAATGGAAAAGGTTTCTATGCTAGTTAGTTTGCTATTATTCAGAGCTTTGTTCCCAGAAAAACAAAGATGACCATACCTTCAAAGACACAGTACACAATAAAGTCTCTTAACATTTCTCTACACCACAGTTACACACAGAACAGGAAGAATGCCAAATCAGGTGATGTCAGATGGATTAGCTGCTTTGTACCAAACAGTTCACATTACTAAAGATAAGGGGAAGCTTGAATTCAAAGTTCAGAGTAGAGGCTGAGATTTCGACTAACGTAATGTGAATCAAATTACATGAGACGTTCAGGGGGCTATGAAGTCTAAAATCTGATCTTCATTGTCATTACCTGTGTTTGCACATATCTGCCACAGGTTTTTCACAGCAGACTTTGTCTTTTATTTTCCTGAAGCTACATGCTTCAGCATTAGTGTGCCCTCCCAACTAGGCAGGTTCAGACCAGGGACTGCAGGGCGCTCTGTGGATTGTCTGAAATATCAGAGAGGCTTGTGTGAGGTAAGACAATGAGGTTTCTGTCCTTGCCACTCTTTCCCGTGTCACATCTGACCATAGGGAGGCAGTGAATTGTGATGAAAGATGAACAACATTACCTCATGGGCTGAGTCCGCAGAGCTGTCTTCAAGTCTTCAACTATTTTATTTTTCATTTCTGTTTCTTCTTCATCGAAAGCATACAGAGTCTGCATCTGTTCAGAAAAGAAGATGACAATCAGGAAAGCTCAGGCTGCCTGGAAGCTAAGAGACAGGACGGGAATTATGAAAAACAGCTATCCCATCAACCCATGCAGAGGTGCCTGCTGACCTCTCACCAGGAAAGCAGCGCCTCAGCTACAAAACTGAATCCAGATGAGGCTGCTCATGTGGACTGGCAGCAGCATACTGCTTTGCCACATTGGCTAAACTACGGTTCTCAGATTACCCCCCAAAAATCATACTTGCCAGTATGCCCTCAGAAAACTGTACTTAATTTGGAACAGTGATCTGCTGTGGTGATCTATGGATATGTGAGGCAAAGTTTGTCGGGAGAGGTAATATCTTTTATTAGACTGACATGGCTGGAGGGATTTAGGGGGAAAAAAAAGAAGAAAAAAACCCAGACTTGTGTGTCAGGTTTCAAAGCATAAAAGCTTTTTCTTCAAGTGACTAAACAGCCTGCAAGTCCCCTGAATTACAGTTTGTGTACATACAAGTTTGACTTTTCTTCCCCACGCCAAGTATATCACCTGTTTTAAGATACTGATTTTCCCTATACACTGTGCCTTTGCTTATTAGGAACATTTACTGCAAAAAGCTGGAGCATCATAAAATCCCTGACTCTGTCTTTTAACAAGTAAACTGAAGCACACGGAGACTAGATTTTCCCCCAGTATGCAGCTTGAGGTAACTAGAGCTTGCAGTCAACTAGAACTGAAGATGCTGTGGGTCACTGTAAATTATGGTGAGAGACGATGAGTGGAATACATGCAAAAAATAAGGTTCTTGAAGTCAGACAATGCCATTAAAAAAAGTGGTATATGAGGAGATCAGGGTTCCAGATCTACACTCAGCACCACTGCAACCTTGTGATGTGAAGCAAGACTCTTCAGTGCCCATCACATATACCATTCAGGCTCACAGCTTCACTGTGTGACTTTTTAAAAAGTCAAGACTCAATGCTGAAAATCCTTAGCCTATAGCTATGTCTTCTTAGTCGCTTTAATTGTAATACAGAGAGGATAAATGACTCCCTTATTGGCAGGACTTCTTGGGGATATCACTCAGTGGTATCTGGAAAGCAGCTCTGAATCCCTTCTCAAATGAATAACCCAATTAAACTAGTATCATCTATCAGGGATCTGATATTATACCTCTCTGTGGTGGAATCTGAGTAGCTACAATTATGGCCCATTACAGCAAAATATTTAAGTCTTTATTTTACCGTTCAGCAAGCACCAAGGAAAACCTTCCTCTCACCGGAACTTCCTTTAACCCTCCCCCCCACCCCCCAACACCTCACTTCCCTTGGAAGTGCTCCCATGTTGCTTGCTTTTGCAAACCATGTGGTGCCAACACACGTCGGATCCTGAGGGTGGTCATTTGGCTACATGCCGTTGCTGTCTTATGCTGAACAGCTGGCATAGGGAGATGTGTTTCACTCTAGGGGTCCTCTCTCTGATCCACGCTGAAGTCAAATTCACTCAGGAACAGAGCAAGCTATTTCCTGCCCTAATGGAATGACAGAGCGCTACTGATGGAAAATGAGCTGATGATGTTTTATCTTTTGCCAGCATCCCCCGACAGCCAGAAACATAAATTGAAATGCTTAAGCCAAGCCATATATGATCCCTCTCTTCGAAAAATAAACAGAAATCCTGAACAGGCATTATGGAATCTCAATGGCAGAGTCCTGGGGTGTGATTTGGGGCTTGATTTGTATTTTCTTGGGTAACAGCCCATCTGGTCATCTTTCCTTTGGCCCATAAATGCTCCTTTGAAAGGCTCCCTTTCCTCCAACAGCTTAATTTCTCCTCTGAGCCATTGTGGGGGGAAAGCAAATGGATGGTAGGAAGGTGCTCAACAGTATTCCGTTCAGAGTGAAAAAGGCCCATTTCCAAATGAAACAAATACAAATAATCCTGCCTTTACAACAGAGGGTGATTATAGAAAACCCCTTTTCTAAAGCTGCAGGCAGCCAAGAGCCCTTCATTTCTCACTCCTGTGCATGGCCAGGAACTCAAATCCTCATGCCCTCTCTAAAGACAGACTGGTCACGCGTTTGCATTATGAAATAGCTTTCTCGGCAAGAGTTATAGAAAACATAACTGTCCCTGGGAGACAGAGGGGAGGGAACTGTCATTATTTGCGGCTGGATTTCATTAATGTGCCTGACTGATGAATTGCTTTCCTGAACTACAAACTGCACTCGAGGACTAATGTCTGCTGTGCTCAGGATGCAGCTAGTTACTATCAGTCAACCAAACATACTAGGAAGAAGAAGTAAAATAGTGCCAGGTCCTTATCTGGTCCCTAGAAAGTGGTATACATAAGGCTCTTTTTTACAAGCACATTTTGCATATTTGAAGTTTTCCAGATTAAGTGCATCACCGAGGAAAGTATAGCATCTAGTTACCTGATTTGCCAATTCAAAAAAATTCACGGGTTTGTGAAAACAGTCATTCACATGGAATTTTATGTGTAAAACTTCAGGTAGCCCAAGAAATTACTTTCAAAAATTTGGCTCCATTTAAAATGGAATATTTTAGTTTTATTAAAAGCACAGATTAATTCCCACACCTTATCCTAATGGCTAATCATTCCCCTAAACTGCTGGGAAGGAAAATACAGGACCACAATGACAGTATATGTGAGAAAGAGAGAGGGGAAAAAAAAAAGAAAAAAAAGGACATAAACTAGCATCAGCAATACACTGTATGATGGACCTAGTTTTACTTAACAGTCTCATACAAATGAAATGAAAAAAGAAAGAAGCAAATAGAATAAATAGTGAAAAAGCAACTTGGATGTTCTGATTTCTCATTATAGTCCAAGCTCTTTCTTTAGATCTTGTCTAAAATCATAACTAACAAAGTGTTATCATTATAGAAATCACTTCCAGTTCATAAACAAATACAAGTAAAATTAAAATCAAAATTTGATAAAAAAATGTTGTATTGCATGCCTCCTATGACATAGCTGGACAATACTACATTAAAACATTTCTTCAAAGAAAACAAGTCAGTTGAAATTCAAGGTGCACCACATCTCTAACTACATTAAGGCTGAACTAGGAGAATAAACTATGAATCATAAACTATGAATAGATGTAATTTAAAAAACCTGAACTTTTAAGCAAATAGTTTAAAGTGACGTAAATGTCACCTAATCCAGATGGAGGAGTCATCATCCACCTGCTAAATTCTGCTGAAAGATACATATTTTTAACATGCTGTGAAGCTACTCTGCCCTGAACAAATGCTTTCTGAGTCAAGGAAAAGCAGCCTGGTTACAGCTGTATTTATTAATCTTGACCTCTGCCTCATACTCTCGACCTAGCCATCTCTCCAGAAAAGCTGGATCTGCAACTACTGTTCACCTGAAAGTCTCTCTGTGGAAATGCATACACAGCCAAGCTCATAAAAGCAATACAGTGCTGTCAGAAGTTTTCCTCCCCAGTAAAGTGAGGGCTGTGCTTATTTGTGCTGCCAAGCAGACAGTATCATGGGGTGAGGAGGGCAGGAGGAGCACATGGAGGTTTCTCTACATGTGATATTAACAGGGCAGCTGCTCCATTTTCAAGAAAAGAAGTTTTGTGTGTTGATGAATCAGCAGAAGATGACAATGACCTTGATAATGGAAATGGTCTCTAGTTGTGGGTGTGCAACCTGTCCACAATCACCAGTATTACTTATAGCATGTAGACATTAGAGGACTGGGCAAATTTGGAGGCTCCTTTTTCTGAATTAGACATCATTAGCAGCTGTCCCTTTCTCTTAAGGACTGGTCTAGAAGACAATCTACCAATGATCTACTTGACCCCTTCCTTTCAGTCAGGCTACCTGAAGGATGGGACAGTCCCTCCACAGGAATTGCACACTACAGACTAGTGAAGAGATCCAGTTTTACTGTCATACACTCTTGTAAGAATTGGGTTTAAAAACTATTAAAATCTAAAAAGTCACAGCAACTGAAACAATTGTGGGAACAGAACTGGACCTAAAATGCATGGCTTTTTGAACTGGATCAGGAATCTGTGACCTAAAGTGCTTCCTAACATAGTGGTCTAAGGTTACAAGTAGGGAATGTCAAACATGTCAGGAATCACCACATTGCTCTCAAGCATAATTTATGTGGGGCAGATACGATGGGTAACACTGCAGCAGGTCTTCTGAGAAAATGATCCTTGAGCACACAGGCCTTGGCCTGCTGAAATCCACAGAAAGATTCTTAATGATATCAGCAGGATAAAGGTGCCATTTCCATTTTATCAGTGGGTAGGAAGAACTTTTTTGCCAAGCTAATATATAAAAAAGAACTTCATAATTAAACAAAAGGATATAGAAGAAGATGTGAAAGCTGCCTGTAGAAAGATTCTTATGCAGTTAATTCACAGGTGATGCAAAGATTAAATTTTATTAAAAAACAGGACTTAAGGCATTTTAAACTAACACTACTGTGCTTATTGCTACCATTTCCACTCTAATACTTCTTGCAGTATTTCTAATTAAAATATTGCAATACCTGAGAGTGCCCAAGAGACACAAACTGAAATAGAGTAGACAGTGTCAGGAAGCAACATGAAACATGTTTTTCTTTCACCACTTCTGAGCCAACTCCACTTGGATGAAGTTTAAAAAAAAAAAAATTTAAAAAACCCCACCACTAAATTTAGGACTGAAATTATAAGGCACCCAAAATAACCGTTTGGAAGTAAAGAATCTCAGAGGCCTAAATAATAATGAATAGAACATGTCTTTTAAAGTGTGTTGGAACTGGTTCTCAGCTGTATTACTCTAGTTTTCCGCTGATACAATTCCTGTGAAATCAAGTCAACTAAGTTTCACCTGCCTAAAAATGAAGCAACTAAGTGCTAAATCAGAAGCAGGGGTTTTAACCCCAGTGTGTCTTCTCAACACTTCAAGTATAAGAGTAAATCATAAGGCTTGAAGCCGAATAAAAGGTTGTCAATCATTCAGTGCTGAGGCATGCAAACAACATTACCAGGGCTGGTGTTTATTGGTGCTCTTAAAACATGTTTAAAATTAGAAACATAGGCCAAAATGTAGTCTCATTCCATGGAACTGCTCCAGATTTACAATAGTGGCGTGTACATATTCACTCCAGGTTTACATCAAGATCATTTAAAGACTAATCCAAAAGTCACTGAAATCAATGGAAAAACTTTCAGTAGATTCAAGAGGCCTTGGATCAAATCCTACCAGAAGTATTTGGCTCACTGACATTGCAAGGTTTCATACTTATTTTTTTCCTTAATGGCCCTTGTAGAGCAAATCTGTTCAGTCAGAAAATCAAAGCACAGTGTCATGCCAGTCACAAAAGCTCAATCTCTTTTCTCAAAACAAGTCCATATTCTTTCTGTTCCATTACTCTGCCCCAAGAAAATCTGGCATGAAGGAAGGTGATCATTTTGTTTGTTCATGACTCACAGTAGAAAGCAGCTTTTCGTTTATCCTTTTACAGTGAGTTGTAATAACTTGTAAATCTTGATTTCTTTTTACTGAGCAAGACATATTTCACCATGAGAAATGCATCAGTATTGACACATTTAGCATCCATTAAGGCATTATTTTTATAAAATTATTTTATAGCTCATATCCACAATACAAAAGTTGCAGAGAAGCCTTTAGAAATCAAACATAAAAGCATAAGTAAACAAACAAGGTGTGCTACCTAAGACGCTAGGAACAGAATTCTATCATCACTTCTGCACAACTGCCAAAAAAAGCTGAGTAGACATTGCACATGAATAACTGGAGGCAAAATTTTGACTATAAAATCAGTAAAAGGATCAAATTTCAAAATATAAGATCTACTATATCAAAGGAGATCAGTGGACACTATATGCAGGTGTTCTGCTTCTGCTAGTGACCAGCTCTACTGGATGCTTCAGAGGAAGAGAGATATTATACAGCTATTGAACAAGGACAATTAAAAAAAGTTTTCCTCAAATATCTTGTTGGCTTGTATATGATGTCTAAGGTGTTACAGCCTTATGTTTCTCTATTTATCTGCTCTTATATAAGTAGATATTATCTTACATAAACAACTACCTTTTCTTTAATTCTTCTACTAAACTAATAACCCCAGTGTTATTTTGTAGATTAGTTAGAAATCAATTTGAAACCACACAACAAAACAACTTTACCTAGTTTTCAAATAGTTGCTTTTCTGATTGATCAAATATTCTTTTGAATTTTCATTCCAGAATCTAATTTGATTGCCTTCAGTGCTCAGTATTGCAGAAATAAAAACTGGAAATGCTTATGGTGCTTTCTCATCTATTCTTCTGCTAGAGCAGGGCTCTTTCTTAATACACATACTTGTCTTCTTTCAGAAGTCCTATTTTAAATCAGTCATGCATTTGGGCTAACATTCTTCTTTGGAGACTTCTTCCTAAAGAAACACATCTCTAGGGAAGGAAATCTTCCCTGCTTTGCAGGAGAGGTAACTTACTGCTGCCATGGAATTGATGCGGTCAATGTAGTAATCCGGCCAACTGGTAGCAAGCTTATTAGGATCTTCTTGTTCCTGAAACAGAAAGTTAAACAAGGTTATACAAGGAGCCTTTACAGGATGAAATGCCACTGTAGAACCACCTGGGATTCTTCACTGCACTGCTCTTTATTGTGGTATCTCCCCCCATATTCTTGTACAATGCACATAGATGTGTGGCATTTATTACAAACATTTCTGAAAGTGTAATGTTAGCACTGTCACCATGGTGTGTCAGATAAAAAGAATCCCCTTCAGCTAAGGTTATTAAACACAGAATAATAAAGTTTGATGGAGACTCAGTTATCTTTAGCATCTAAGCAGCAAACCTCAGTCCCTTAAACATACTATGTTTCCAAGTAGAAGGATAGCCCATTTACAGATAACAGGTTTACATTTTGTAGCTTTATATGGACAGATCTTATAAATTATTTTGCCTCTCTATTGCTACAGCAATGGTGGGATTCACCAACAAAGGGCTTTAACATCTGCTATGGAGGGAAAAAAAAAATCAAGTCAAGGAACCTGAAAAGAAGCCAAAAGACTGCCTCATTTTGATGTGATAAACCAAAAAGAGGTTTAGACTGGACATTAGGAAGCATTTCTTTACCGAGAGGGTGGTCATACCCTGGAATAGGCTTCCTAGAGAGGTGGTCAATGCCCCAAGCCTGTCAGTGTTTAAGAGGCATTTGGACAATGCCCTTAATAACATGCTTCAACTTTTGGTCAGCCCTGAAGTGGTCAGGCAGTTGGACTACATGATCATTGTAGGTCCCTTCCAACTGAAATATTCTATTTATTCTATTCGATAAGTTAAGCACAACCTCAGAACATCCAAAGGAACAGAACAGCATCCCCTCAATTACAGTAGGAGCAGTATTAATCCTTCTATCCCTACCTCCCAAATAATGCACCTGAAATAATCTTCACTAGACTAAGCTCAACCAAGCTCATCTTCTAAAAGAAGACCTGCCCCTACTCAGGAACCAATTCTTTCTTGTTCCTTGGCTGCTCAATAGAAATGAGATTTCATTCTAATGGGTCTATTTATTTCTAGATAGGTGTAACAGTCACTGGCAAAATGAAGATTGATTTCTAGGAACCTAATCTCCCATTACAAACTACAAATAACTCATATTAATACACCTAGCATATGATAAGAGATTGAACGACTTGACTCATCCTAAGGACGTCCAAAGATGTACGAAGACTACATGGATCTCACCAATGTTGTCTGTGTATGAATGCTTACTCGTACTAGAAAAGTTACTCTGGAAGATATACAGAACACTATTAAATGTGTAGGTCTATCAGAGTACCTCAGCTATTCCAGAACTGTTTGGTTTAGAGATGAGAAATAGCTCTACATGCTCCCTGCTGAGCCACATTCAGAAAACACCTTGCTACCTGACAAGTTTCTGCCAGGCTACATACCAATACATGGCAACGATTCTGCACAAATCAAAATCTTCATATTTAGAATTAAAAACAAAATCACGACTGAGACTTAGATCTTTCCTTCCCCTCTCTTCATTCCACTGGTCTTTCAACATGTAAACTAAAGCAGTATCTCCATTCACAATACTGACAAAACAGCTTTGTCCCCATCTAGCAAAGGACTGCAGTACAGACACATCCTAGACAGATCACAAGTCTTTACTCAGCCCTTGCATCCAACTGAACAATTAAAAAGAGCAGAAGATTTAAAAAAAGCATCAGATAGTAGACTACCGCTGTATGAAAAGTATGAGAGGCTGGCAAAGTGGCAAGAGATACCAATCACATCCACAGTTGCTATGCACCCACCACCTCACGATAATAAACGGTGCAATTAAGAACAAGATGACATTTCTCAAATTAAGTGAGAAGTTCTGCTGCTTTTCCTTACTTCCCTTTCCTGGGCACAATCAGTAGGAATCTGACGGACCCAAATCCATGTCAAATGGCACATTACAGAAATATGCAACTCCCTACCAATAGCCACTTAGAATTGCCACACCATGTTATTGGTAGACTGCCTTTTGCTGTCCCTTTTCTGTGTAGGATATCTAGTGGCAATCATAACCCTAACAACGGTTTCACACTCGGCAGACCTTAACCTCCCGTGCAAAAGTCAGTATATGACCTTGCTGATGGAAAAATAAATTAAAACATACAATAGATAAATACAGCATTATTTTTATAAGATAATCTTATCATCCCCAAAGAGAACAATAGAGATGGGGAGCTGATCCAGAGGTAGTGAAGTAAGGTCATTCTGCAGGGAACGAGGTTGAGCCACAATCTGAAGTGCAAGGTGTGCTCATATGCCCTTCTGAAATTTTTCTCTGCATAGAATTATAAAAGTCCAAGTGACAGCTATAATTGTTTGCAGAGTACAGGTGACAAGAACATTGTCAGAACAGGGAATACATATGTTCCCTATACTTCTCCTGCTTCCATTCTGAACTCCAAGTAAAGAAACAAACACATGTAAATTAAGGACTGCCTGGATCCATCCTTTATATCCCAAAATAAGCTACAATACCTTTTCTCCTTAAAATTCTTTGGGGAAAAAAAAGTAGAAATGTTGGAATGCCACAACTAACCTTTCTATATGTCTAGTTTAGACATGCAGGCTGAAGAGCATCAGGATAGATACACTAAAAAAATCAAAATTCTGAATAATTTCCTACCTGAACCCAAAGCGCTAGAAATTTCACAATCAGAACCAAGGATAAGAAGACTCTGTATATGTGGTTAGCTTGGCAAATGAGATAAGGTCCTTGGTATGTCCTGCTTTTGACCATTCTACGTCCACTACAGATTGGTCTGAACTCTGAGTCTGTAAGTCTTATGTTTTGGTTTTGTTTTTAATTAGAATTGGGAGAAAATTGGTTTCAGTGGAACACAGCAAGTGTAAGCATTTTTCCTGAACTAAAGCCCAGACTGAAGCTGTACATTGCTGAGGTTAAAAAAGTTTTAGCAGATACTCCACTATGCAATCCTCACTTTCTGAAGTTGTTTCAGCCCAGAAGCATATTAAGCAGAAAAGCCCACCTAATTTCAGTGGTCCTCCACACTCCCTGCTCAGACCAGAATTTTATGGCTGTCAATGTGTGTTTTACTTCACTAGAATAAATGTGATTATGTACTTAAAACCTGGCACTCTATTTCCATTATGAATCCCCAGAAAGCTACTTATACTCAGGATGAACATACAGATTTTTATCCAGCCCCATGAAATCATTAGGTTGCACAGTGTTATTTATAGCAATCACCTGGGCAACATTTTCAAAAGAGAGACAAGTTCACACATGTAGCATCAGAGCCATTGGAAGAAAAAACATTTCATTGCTTAGATTATGTGAGTTCTGCCCATGGTAAGAAATTGCTGTACCATGTTTCCTCTCAGAGAGGGGAAGATAAGTTGAAAATAGAAAGCAATTCGGGGGGGGGGGGGGCAACAACAAGGTGCTGGGGTTTTTTGTTTGTTTTGGTTTTAATGTCTTCAGGGTTTTGACCCTCAAATAAAACCTCAGAGAAAACTGCGAGGCAACTTGATGATAATGGCAAAACCCTTCTCTTGCTCCAGGGGACACAGAGAAGGAAAAAAATAAAAAGCCAAACCAAAAAACGAGGCCCTAATACACAAAGCTACATAGGTATCAAAAGCTGGAAACAATAACCCATCTGTATAAGGGAAAACATTAGCTGAAGGAATCTATTAAAGTGAAGCCTTCTTTTAGCTCCTTGAATAGTATAAATATTACATTAAAAAACAGACGTCAGCTTGTGGACTTTATAAGGGGCCATATCATTCTTCACTGGAGTAACAACTATGTAACTGCTGTGAAAACAGGATCTTGATACTATACAAGCCTGCAATATAGCCAAGGTATTATATAGGCTTTGACACTAATTTGGACAGGCTCCATGCCTTGGTGGAAAGTGGAACTTGTGACTTCATCCCAAATAGGACTTAATAGAGTTCTGCAAATATTTGGACCATCTGAACCAATCAAAATGAAACAAAATAAAACAAAGTATTGTGTGCACAGCTCAGCTGACCCTGACAGCCTTTTTGTGAATCCTGGGAGACCTGGTCCATTGGACAAGCTGTTCTCTAGAGAGCAGAGACCTTTAGTGGATGCCATGTCAGTGGGACAAGCATTTGCAATACAAAGACTGCCATACCAGACATAATCAAGAATTATAGACCACTTCCTTTGTTGCAAAACTTTCTACAAAGAAGTACCAAACACTAGTGTTACAGAAATCATGTGGAAATGCCGGATATTCATGGCTGAGTGGATCATGAAAATGAAAGACACTGTTTATATGGTGGGTGCTTCTTTCAAGATGGTTTCAGTCTTGAAAGAAACAGCACAGGGAAAGCCTGAACAGTAACTGCCTGCATTGAAGCTCTTTTGTGGCAAGCACTGGGTTTCAGTTTCCAGTGGTGACACATCGGTATTTGACCCTGCACCAAACGGACCCCAAACAATGTTGAGCAGTTCTCTAGAGCGTGTCTTGAAAATCTGAGCATGTCAAAGCATTAACAAATACATCCACAAAATCAGCAACTTTACAAGGCTTCTTTCCTGCAGATGGAGACAGGGAGACATATGCAGTGACATGACAATTAAAACTCATCCAGGAAATCACTGGCAGGGTTAGGATCAGACACTGATCCGACACTGAATCCAGTGCTCTCTTATTTCAACCATCATTTATATCAGGTTGGTTTTATGCAATGTAGACAAATCCCAACTCCCTGGGACCAGCAGATGCTTGGCATCCCCGAGTGTCTAACCATTACATGGACTTTGTCACTACCTGCACACATGCCCCTGTGATAAATTGCCAGGGCTGATGTCCCATGAAGCCTTCTAACATGCAAACTAAAATAACACTTCCTCCTTGAACAGATGCATCCAGAAATACACCATATGTTATGGATGTCATATGACAAGCATGGGTACTATTGGGACGACATCTATTCACTGGCGACATGACTTCCTTCTCAAACCTGTCTCTTCAGAACTGCAGACAGCTGACCTTACTGCTTTGCACTGTTCAGAATAGAATGGGAACAAGCCACATACCTGATGCTGCAAAATGTGGGTTTGAAATCTTTCGTGGGCAAGCAACCATGATATCATTCATTGAGCTCCTCTCTATATCAATACAAACAGCGTGCAAACACAGATGAATATGAAATGAGGCTACTGTAATACAAATTCCTGTTCCAGCTTGTTCACTATATCTTGTCCGGACACTGCATGCTCAGGTTTATACTTGGGTCACAAAGAATTGCGTTTCCTTGCAAAGGCCACATTAAGGTTAGTGTGGTTCCTCCTCTCAACAGCCTGCATGCATCATTCTAGTACTTCACAGAGCTGAAAGACAGGTTATTTTACCTGGTGTGAAGGGTCAGCACCATCACATACAGTTCAGAAAATATAAATCATGGAGTTCAAGTCATTACAAGAAACTAATACCTTTTAAGAAAAAGTGAAATATGTTATTTGTCATACTGAGTAAGTCCCTGTAGCTATTGTTTTCATATTCCCCATTAAAAGGCAATGGGAATTGGGATCCTGATTACAAATAACTGGGGATTCTTCAGTGAATTTTATTTTTTTTTAATGCCAGTTCACTGAAACTTTAACTTTTAACATGACTTACATCAATTGAGATGAAAACTTTGCTGGATAAAGATTCTCTGCTTCTGGACAAAGCCCTCCCACACTCTTCAGAGCAAGAGCTTAGCTGGTAAAATGTTCGTCTGAGATGTGCAGGATTCAGACTTGTGTCCAAGTTCCGCTTCAAAGCGAGGTGCATGACTCTTGCTCTCCACATTAATATTCTGGCCACTATAAACAAGGTGGCGTTTTTGTTTGCTTGGAGGGTGGAAGATGGCTATCACTTGTGCTTCATTTCCCACAAGTGCTACTCTTCTCCCTTCAGATACTTTAAAAAAACCCTCAACTTATCACAACATCTGCTATTAATGCTGAATACAATACAATCTTGTAACACCTTGCACTCTACACTGTCAAAGGTCCTTAAAGAAATTCACATATTAGGTTTTTCAGTCTCTCTTTCAGTGAGATCAGCAGAAACAGGGAAAATGGGATGCAGACAACTACACAGTTCCCAGTTACACAGGAAATCTGTAGCACAGCCAGGAATCAATCCACACTGAAGTTGTACTGCACTCTCATCCAAATCACCGTTCTCCCTTTTTTCCATGACTGACTTACTGACTTTTCTTCACTTTAAGGAGAAGTTCAGCTTTCAAAGAAACATTTACCTGTTCATTAACACCCTGTCCATCCTATTGGCTATGTGTCAGTTCAGAGCAGCCAAAGTTGCATAAATAAAAAGCCCTTTCATTAAAAGACACAAAATGTGTTTGATCTGCTGTGGGATGAATTACTAATTCAGAAGGGGAGCTAAAATACATCTAAGTTTTTCAGACAGCTTATGCCTCCAAAAAGACAACCATGTCCCAAGAGATACTAATTTTGAAACAGGACAGACCATAGGACTGAGCCATTCACTAGACAGATGTGGTCACTGCTCCATTTCTCAGACTCCATGACTAGCATTTACACAAATATTCTCAGGGTTTGGGGGAGGGAGCTATATCCAAGTCTTTTAAGCACAATTTATCCAGAGTGAGAAAAAGAAACATTCCTTCTCTCCCTGGAATTAAGCTATTGATGTGCAGATAATAATCCTTCTGCCACAACAGCAGTCTACCATATAACTTATTAAAATGGAATACTCATTAATTACCAGCTGGAGCATGCAACTGAGGAGTTCTGATTGCCTCTCATAAAGGTCAGGTATAGCCATACATGCTTCCAGTTCACTGGATTATGACACAGGAGTATTCTACCTAACAGACCACAGGGAGATTTTTTGGTTTTTTTATGTTTTTGCTTCATTTAACCTGATCTCTGTCCTGCTGCCAGCAACTTCACAGACCTAATAATGACCTCTGATGCTGGTTACTAACCAGAATTTCAAAGGAAGAATCAAACGCTTCATATTATTATTTATATCACAAAATGCCTTATACTGCCAAACTGTGGAACTCACTGCCACAAAACATAATAAAGTCTAAAAGCATAAAAGTGAAAAAGGGATATATTTATGAAGGATGAGGATTCATTCTTAGAAATCTTTTCATAACACTGAGAGAAGCTTCAATACTGCTGAAATTCACCAGCCTTTAGAAATTAAAATGGACTATCAGTCATTTTTGAAAGATGGTTTGCCCTACCACAGGCTGAAAAACTTTCCAGTGAAGTTAAATATATGCTTTGTTTTGAACTGCTTATTCCATCCATCACTTTTTTTGCTTCCCAAGCACCCATAGATACAGCAACTCTAGAAGTTGTACATTGTATACACACGATGTGTCATTTCCAACCTCATCTAACACTCAAACCACTTCAAATTAATTACTTCTAATTGGTATCAGTCTAATGGAGATGAAGGCCATGCTTTTGTTTCTTATCTTCCAGAAAACATGCCAGATCCATTGTATACACACACAGAGATACATAGTTTCTCACTGAAAATGGACTGGAATGCCATACCTGGCAGGCAGAAAGGTTGTTGGTGCAGTGTTATGAGCTGAAGATAAGAATTATTTTTTTCTGAAACCTCAGAAGTCTCAACCACTGATTTTAATGAACAGTATAATTGTAGTGTTCAAACCAAGATTGAATTTTACAATAACCATGTCTGGCACAAGACTTACTATAGATTACTGATGCAGAGAATCCCATTTTAAGGAACTTTAAATTATAGCAGGGTTGCATAGTACACTTTTAGTTTTAAGAACCTTTCTTCTCTTCTCTTTCCTCTTCTGTTGGCTTTTTATCATTCTTAATACACACAGATGTAAACTTGCTGCCAGCACTGACTGCATGTCTCCTCTTATCATTTACAGATCATACAAGTGTGCTTGTCCCTCTTCAAACACATTTAGCCCTGCTGTAGGATGGGGATCCCACTATCACCAGGCATTAATTTATGGGTATAGTGCAGTGACCAAGAGGACAACTTGTCCCTATATTTACAGAACTACTTAAATGTACAGCTGAGGCCACACTGAATTATCCAGCACCTTCAGCCCTCAGGACAAAGCTTACTTGACAAATTGAAGTCTACCAGTATTATGCATTGTTCCTCCACTGAATGTTTTACTAAACATGGAAGTTGTCATGGAAGTTGGTCTCTAGTTGGATATGTTCTCCTGACTCTGTTGCTGCCTAAAGATCATTCTGTCCTATTAGCTGAAGTCCATACTCATGTTTAAAATCTCTTATATGCTCTACTTTTCACAAGCCCCAAATCAATCAACTGATATTTTGCAGTTGATAAGTAGAATCTAAATAATGAGCTGCTAAATAAGGCAATTCATGAATTCCCTGCACTTCCAATGAAGAAGTTCTCAGGAGCCTACCTTCCCTCAGTCCATTCTGTATGCTTCTTTTGGAGGTGAAGGGAAATGTCCGCTATGGAGGATCCTACTAGTCAGGAGGTCAGTTCATGATCATTCTACTCAGGGGGTCTTCAGAAGACAAAACATTTCTCATGGACACAGCCTGCTCTCCAGGTGCGTGGCTGTGGACTTAGATTGTACTCCTGAACCACAGCTCTGTCCCCACAAACCTGTGGCAAGCTTGAGGTCAGGGTCAAGGTTCTGCAGTAATTCCTGTGGCAGGTGAAGCCAACAATCTGTCACTATCCCAACAAATCCTACGCAGCAGCAGCAGTGGGACATACTCTGTTGTTTCATTAACATCCAAGCTCTGCATTGTCCCTACTACTTTTTATTCTGTGTTATGTAAAAGTATTGTGTGTACATTTCCATCCTAGCATTAACTGTGTTCAGCTTACAGTCAACATGCTGTGTATACAGAAAGGGACTTTTTCCTCACCCATCCAGCTTACTTTGTTCCCTTTCCAACAGCACTGTTTTCAACTGTATCCCTACCCCACTAGTATTTATGTCATTTGGACAGTCTCCTTCCTCACTTCCTTTCCTCCTACTCCTGCCATTCTTTAGGCAATGTGAAAAGCCACAGAAGAGCCCAGCCTGCGTAACTGAGCCTCCTGTCTGCCACATGCCTGCACTGAAAGTTTATCTTTTTGTCCTACTCTGTTTATCTCCAGCAAGCAACCACTTACAATCTTTTCTAAATAAAATGAAGTCACCTACCATTCATGGCAATCACCCTGTATGTTGCTTGATGATGGGAATGAAATGTCACTAACCATGCTCAAGGACACACGGAACTACCCAGGACATACCTACCTAGAGCCAGCACAGCTACCTAGGACAAGTTCTTCTGGGAGCACACACAGAATTTGTTAATGCCAAACTCTAAAGGTTTCTCTTCACTGTCCACATGTCCACTGTCTGTTTTTCCAGTGACACTGCTGCTTGCTCCAGTTCACTTCTGCTCTGGGCCCTTTACTAAGAGTGATGACAGTTGGATGGTCAGAGCAGCCATGTATTTTCTATTTGTCTCCCTCATTTAACCCCAGTCACTATTGAAAAAACAGTAGAGTTAGGAGCTGTTGGACAGGTGAACGAAGGGAATAAATACAGACTGAGAGGCTCATGGCTTTTAAGTTGCTAACCCAATATTTAAGTGTATCATTCAGTTGCTTTGTCTATATCTCTACCCTTTCCATAAACTCAGGTAAAACTCTTTCCTTTCTCCCAGCCTTCATTTCTCTCACCTATTACATCTGCAGAATGTTTTGGGTGCCAGGTGCCTTTCAACAGACGACTGAATATCATGGAAGACAATGTGATTTTCACCTCGATTCAGGTGTGTAGCTGAAGCTGTCACATCTGACTGTAATGAAAACGAAACAATTCTCCAGAACAGTAGAAGGAAATTTCTTTCTTTCTCTTCATGGCTGTCACTAGATCCTGGCAACAATTCTTTACTATGCCTGTTTCTAAACTTTTCACTGAAAAGATAGGGAATTCAGCAACTCTTTCTGCTCAGTATTCACTGGCTTTTGAAAGGCCGGTGAGCATTCAGTGAAATTCAGAATACAGAGAAGAGTGAGCCCTGGTCTGTGCCAAATCTGCTTCTCACGTACCAGAGAAATATGCTAGTTATTTACATATTCTTTGCTCTTGCTTATCCACCTAAGAGTAATCTGAACAGTGAGAACTGCATTGTACACAGTATATATTACTATTATTGCATACCATCAGCAGGACTGACTCATACTTGGATTGTGGAGACCCAGAACTTTTGCAAGAGGACAGACAAGGACAGAACATAATCCAGTGGCAGCAACTAAATCACACAATCAGCATTTACACGTACTTCCCATACAGCAGAATTGGATTGCTCACCATTATTTTTGTTCTTAAGCACAGCAAATTACACCATTTTAGTAGGATGACAGCTGGATAAATGTTTTCCTTTTTTTTTTCTCTTCATTTATTTTCTTTTTTTTCCATGGTAGGGTCAAATCTGCTCCCACTGAGCTCTCCCAAACTCCCACAGAATGTAAGCCAAATGTGAAACACAGCATTAGGCATGATGATGACAATTTTCCAACTATCACTGTATAAACTCAGGACTATTTTGGGCCTGATTTTTGAGAAGTGTTGAGTGCTAACTTCAGCTGGAACCCTAGTAGCACACCTGAAAAATGTACAACTGCAAGATGGACACCCAAATTCTACATGCTCAAAATATCTATAGCAATTACCATGGCAAGTTTATGGCGTTTATGTCTTCAGCAGTCTGAACAAAAGAGCTGGAAAGGCATTTTCTAAGCAATAGCTAACCTTTCTTGTTGGAGAGAGAGAGGGAGGAAGAAACTAAAAATATTCCATGCTGTTCCCATGCGGGGGTGGGGAAGAGAAGACTTTTTGATTATGCATAAATAAATATATAATTTCAAGGCCCTGACCCAAAATAACCTCTTATACCAGGATAAATAAATGAGTCCATAACTGTTAGCATTGCAGCATGGAAAACATAAACCAAGTAAAATGAACGATTTGGAAAAATTCCTTATCTCCTCTTATGTCTGCTACAATGTGGTCTTTCAGCTATCACGATTCCGAGCTGTAATAATGGTATATCAGCTGAATTGTGCAAGCATTTTTGCCTCCTTGGGACCAAATTTATCCTTCAAACCACTACAAGAGTGACTCCAAGAAAAAAAATACTTTCTTAAGAGGAGTCTCTCACATCATTAAGCCTACAGTATTGTTTCTCAAAGTAACCACTTTGAGGTACTTGCTATAGAAGGGAAAATATCAAGGAAAAAAACCATGAAGACACAATTACGGGAACTTAATGATAAACCATACAAAATGGCCAGTATTTCTTCTCAGGTATGCTGACCTACACAAGGAATAATGGGGTCAACGTCAACAAATGTATACTTATGTGAGATGAGAAGAAAGCCTGAATTCATTATATGGAACTATCAAAGAATGAGATGTGTCTTATATGAATTTCAAGTTTTATTCTTCCAGCGAGAATACATTCTCTGCATTAAATGATGTAGAAGGAAATGTGTATCGGTTTAGGCTTTATTTTACACTGTATTAACAATGTTGCCCAAATTTGGGAGCTACTATTTAAGCCTACTACACACGTTAATCGGTGCCATTAATCAAACAGCTCTTTCATGCTGAAAAGACCCAAGTAAACCACTGATCAGGAAATGTGTGCATTTGCTGCATTAGTGACACTCTTGCTCCATTTTGTTGTTTCCCATTATGTCCTGTGCTTGTCATAGGCCAGAGTTTCTGAAGCTGCTCTAAAGCCTACTTGCATTTATAACAGAGTAATTTTTGAAGCCATGTGCCTGTCTTCCATATCTAGACTAAAGATACTGGAATGACCCAGTGTCAGCATCAAGCTAACAAATCATCCCAAACATCTGAGCATGAAGTCATTCTGTTAACAGAAAAAGGAACAGATGCTGGTGGGAAAAAAGCAAGTTAACTCCACAATTGCTGGCATTTTCCAAACATCCAACTGAAAGAATGCCGCGGTTTGCAAAGGGCAACATCCTCCCACTGTGACTTACCAGTGTTATGAGATTTCCACTGAGCCATAGGCTAACTGAAAGCAAGTTTATTTTCAGAGAATTCATTTGAGAAATTCCACATTTCAGACTGTTTCACCAGCAGTTTCCTGAGCTAAGGAAGTCATGCAGTCACTCAGACCAAAAGCAACCATGGATCCCAGGCACTGGGAGGGAACCAAATAACATCTTCTGCTACAGGCTGTTTCAAGGAGTTGGTCTCATAGCAATAATACAGGAGATAGTAGGTTGCACAGAGCCTTACTATTGCCCCCTTTCTTTATAGGGCCATACAGCTGCTTTCCTAGTTTGATTTATGGTCAGTTCAGAGAATCGCAAAACAATTTAGGATGGAAGGGGCCTCAGGCAGAAGGGACCTGCTCAAAGCAGAGCTAATTTCAAAGTTAGATCAGGTTGTTCAGGTCATTGTAAAGGTTTGTATACTGAGTTAAATTAAAATGTTGACTGAAGAGCTGAACTCCTGCCACAAACTTCTAAAGCATTGGTGGGAAGAGAAACAACTTTCTGATGCACCAAAGACTTCAGATAAAGTCTAATTCTCAAGCTCCAATGCGGCTTTGGGTGGGCTTTGCCCTGGGTCATCAGATATCCTCATCATTTAGCAAGCAATACACTTGCACTAAGCACTCCAAGTCCCGCACAGCTTCTTCAGCCTCCTACTGTCTACCAAATGCTTTTGCTTTTAGGCTATCACATGTGCTGTGAGGGTTACTGTGTGTTTTTCAGACTTCCCAGGGGAAGAGAGAGCAGAAGCACCCACCCACACACCCACCCACGCTCCCCCTAAACACTTCATGCAAAGCCAGGAGAAAAACCCTCATGAAGTCACATCCAAGCCTCATCAAACTGGAACTCCTTACAAATGGCTTCTCAAATACTGCAGCAAATCACCTTGTGTGTTCATGTCTGCTGCTCCCAGATAGAGCGTGTGGCATACAAACTCTAAAGAAGGGAACTTACAAGGGACACATTAAATGCTCCTTATAGCTATAAATCCATAACCAAAACAGTTTAATATTCCAAATCAATAACAGACTCTAAGAGTGTTTCAAAGAGGAAAAAATACTGCAAGAAGATAGAATTGAAAACAATACAACTTCAAACCACCCACTTCATTTATTATGAGACAACCACGTGCTTGGCACTCTTCATACAGAAAGGATGAACCCCAAAGGGCTTTCATAGCTCGGATCAGACAATGCAAAACCAAAAACCCACACTCAGACAACACAATGGTGTGATCTTCATCTGGTATATTATATCACTAAATGAGACCAGATGAAGATCAGTTTTCTCAGTTCTTTAGCGAATATCTATCGTCCTCTGAATATGTCCATGTATATCTCCTACTTGAAAGTAGGAGCCCGAAGGGATGAACACTTTCCTACAGCAGGAATTGCAGAACTCCTACCTAAATACAACAGCTGTAATGCAGCCTTCTGCTCTCAGAGCCTTCATATGAAGCCTTAAATGCAAAGAAAAAACCTCAAGGTTTTGGAAGAAAAGCCCTGCCAGTTCACTTTAGCTGAGAAATAACTGCCTCTCCATCTTAACCAAGCTGAAACTACACTTCACAGTGCAAAAACACAGAACAGAGCAACCAAAGAACAAACAGTAGGTGCAGGAACTTTCACTCACTTCAGAAAGTTTTCCCCAAAGGCAAGGAGGACTCCAGGTTTTATATTTGCATCCATCTTCTGCTTCATCCCTGGTAGGCTAAGGTAATTGTATCAAAAGCTACAAAAGCAGCTTAGATTTCTCCAGCAGATTTCTTTTTTTTTTTTTTTTAACATACACACACATATATATATTAATTTATATTACACATATGAATTAATTCTTATATTTATAGTTTTAACAGATGGATCAATCCAAGGTATAGGGTGAATTGCACTCTCTAGAAGCTGAAACGGTAGCTGGGTTTCAAGCAGGATTTATAGCAGTAATACAGCCTGGGTTTGGATTGGAAATTTTGCTTAGAGCTCTGCAAGAGTCTGAAAGGCAGGCATGGGCATGGGGGTGGAGGACAGAAGTATCTTACTCTATATCCGGCTGCACAATATCAAACTGTACTTTTTATGGTGACGTTTTGCTGACAATGCAAACCTCAAGAGCAAAGCTCAGAGAAACTCTCAAAGAAAGAAAAAAACCAAAACCTGACATGTAGACATTATCTTCATTAATGTTAGACAGCCAGCATGGGACCAAAGTCAGAGTTTGTGAAATTAAGCTGCAAATGGTACAAAAAGACTGCAGTAAAACTACTAAAAGTTAAAGTCTGACTAAGGCTAGGATTCCCCAGGGCATTCTGAAGCTCACTGTAGGGCTGGCTGCAGCCCTCACATTAGGAAAAGTGAACTGAACACAAGGTGCTGCAGCAGTATCTGCTGCTTTTTTGTGGGAGAGGTGTAAACCTTCTCAAGAAGGGCACCTGGGGCGCTCTGCACCTGCACTGCAGCTTCACTGGTTTCAGCATTGACTTGTGACCTCAGTCCAAAGTGGACTTCTTAGTGATTGTGTAATGCACAAAAGTACCTTCCACTCCATCCTTCCTGCTCCTAGCAGTGAGGTCCCCCAAGTCTGGAGACTTCACCACAAAATCCATTCCTACAAGAATACCTTAGAAGACAGATAGGTGCAGCAAGGAAAAAGAATGAACAGTGCTTAAACTGAAAACATATTCAGATTTTTAAGATTGTATCAAGGAAAAGGAGAAGGAGAAGGAGAAGGAGAAGGAGAAGGAGAAGGAGAAGGAGAAGGAGAAGGAGAAGGAGAAGGAGAAGGAATGTTGTATGCAGCCAAGGCATGTGTATATAGTGCAGGGAAAAGGTGTGAGAGGATGGCATGGCCAGAACATTGCCACAAAGTTTCCTAACTTTGCTACTCTTTCTTTCAGGTAGAGAGAAATGCATTTATATATAAACATAATAATGACAAGTTCTCTGAAATTATACAACAATTTAGATCAAAGACTTTTAGAACCAAGGAGTTTCCTGACTCCTATTCTCATATTCAATTTACCAGTTTTTTTATTCATCAGGTAGATGAAAAATATAATTGACAGATATTAAAAAAAAATTGCAGGGGATGGAATCATAAGGAAATACTCTTTTCTGCATATTGGCTGTGACAGCGTATGGTTCAGATAAATTTTCCTCAGAATTTTTAAAGCCTATTTTGCTATTGTGGAGAAGCCTTTCTCTAGATCTGTTTCCCGTAATAGAAAAAGTATAATCATTTTAAGGATTATAAGCATGTACCCTTTTTTCAGATGCCATAATTGCCTCTTTCTAGAAAGTTGCATTGTGCTGATTATTGCTTCACTACTTGAGTTTGAATAATAATCTCACTTGAGTAGGTAAAGCACAATCAACTCAAAGCAGCTATTCTAGGGTACAACTAAAATCAGAAGAGTACAAAATAACCTCAAAATATCTAGGAGAGCTCAACATAGTTATTAGGATTGAGATTTTTTGTTGGTTTTGTTTGTTTGTTTGGAGAGAAGCTGTATGATACAGCTAGTCCAGTTTGACTGTACTTTGGAAAGAGATTTGCTACCAATTTTTCCCTCAAAGAAACAGAAGTAAAAAAAAACCTAACTTGTTTAACTCTGCAAAATGTGTGTGCTTCCTACTAAAATCTGCTCAACTGAAGGCTTACAAATTAGTCTCTGGAGCCAGGAAAGGCCATAAAAAGAAAACAACTTGACTTGCTTTCCAATAGTAATAAGTCTAAGAGCTTGTAGGATTGTACAGAAGGCCATAAGCTATTGCTTGCACAATGAGGCCTCATTCTTAGAAACACAGACTGCATCCAAAGCAATGTGTGCCAAAGCAGTGCAATACCTGCATTTTCTACCCTTTTTGGGATCCCAATATGAGCTCATTTACAGGTGAAATAATTGAGCTGACAACTTTTTCTTTCCATATCATTATTTGATCAGTATTTAATGAGATTATGTACTTCAGTACCAGCTCCTGGTGAAACAGCACTGAATAACAGCAGTTTTCTAAACCTTGACATCAGAAATTTACAAATAAATACATCTGAAAGCATGGTCTAGTGCTTGATCTAATTCCTGCAAAACATATAACTAGTAGGAAATCTAGAGATAATTTTACAGGAAGGAATTACAGAAATGGATTATATGTTTTATGTAAGTCTAAATTTCAGCTGATGGTGAGACATGAAGATTATCCTAAACAAAACCAGAATAAAGTACCTGAACTGGGGGAGGATGTCATCATTTGCATTCTGTCTACATATGGCTTTACTTATAACTCAATATGGTATCAGGGGAAGTTCATACTACAGAGAAAGAGGCAATCTAAAACATGTAGTACTGGTTTTTTGGGTAGAGGGTCAGGGTGCCATCAGTGGTGACTGATTAATGATTCTTCTGATGCAAATTAAGACAACTACACCTTTCATTGTCCGCTCTGTACTGATTAATGGCAAGGTAGAGGACAGCTGAGACTGAGAACACATCAGCTTTTTCCAACAGAGCAGCCTTTATTCCTTGCAAATAGCTACTCCACAAAAGAGAGTGAAGCATTCACTATAGCTGCTAGCTGAAGCTACTCCTTTAGATTAAATCATTGGTGATTTGTTTTTAGTACTAATGGTTTCAGATACGAACCTAGAATGGCCAAAAGTGACCAAAGCAAGCATGCCTGTATAATACTGTGCGAACGCTCCTCTGCAGGTATCACCCACAATCATGAAATTTCAATCCAGAACTGAATCTTCTTTGAGTACTGCGGAATGTTAACTGGCAAGCTGTGCCCCTGGCATGTAACTTTAAATGCACAGACATACATGTCTTCCCCATTTCTTCAGAAAGGCTTGGTATCAGAAACAGGTGGAATGAGTTTTTTGATACAATAGTGACTTTCTGCTACCACATTGGGAACAAGTACCATAGAAGATTATATCCAAAGTCTAACTGCCAAGATAAATGGACAGTGTGTTTACAACAATGACCGATCTTCATTTTTATAAGTGATGTTTGTTTACTTAAGACAGTCCACTAATCTCACCACCTTTGGAGCAAATTAGGAAGCTCTGACCTTCCATTACTTTTAGACTAGAAAAGACATCTGAGATTAATGATTGTGAACAGTTGCCTCAATGCGCACCTCTTGACCTTCTAGTTCATAGTGTTTTCACTTGCCACATTACAAAACTTAGAGCCCTGGCTTCCCAGGAAACTCAAAGAACCCAACATCAGCAAGACAGAGCTCTGTGGGGGCTTGTCCTGGATGGCTGACAGCGTTCTGCCAGGTGAGGAACTGGGCCCTTTGTGACTAAAATTAGGTTACAAATTCTTCACAGAAAAGACAGCTTTCCTCTAAAGGGAAGCCTGCAACAAGCTTCTCTGTCACTGTAAAACAATGATGATAGGTGGATTAAGTAGTAGGCTAGAGAGAGAGAGATGTCATCACTGATCATCTGACTGCCTGTGAGGGAAACAATGAATAACATTGGACAGTTAAGGTTTCAAGTAATTGAAAGTATCTACAATGTAATGAATAGACATCTGGCAACAGTATCCTATTCCAGTTAGCACATCATTTTGGATAGCTGGAGTTCAGCTAGCTGAGGTTGCACTATAAATGCATTATAAAGATTTTCCAGTATGCAGCTTCTTTAACTCTGGAGGTCTTCAAGATTCTTATATCAAATCCACCGCTTAAAAAAAAAAAAAAAAAAAAAAAAAAAAAAAAAAAGAGTAATGTAGTGAATCCAACCAACATATTAAATACATTAAAGCCTGAATCTTCCTGCCAAGGCTGACTGGGCCAGGAGGTGGAATGTGTGGTTCTCTAAGACGGCTACAAATAGATCCTCTCCCACCAGAGCCGAAAAAGCCAGCTGAGCTGGCCAGCAAAAATGTAAAGCAGACATTAATCACAGCAGCCTGCACCTTCCCTCCACTTGCAAGCTCTGTTTACCAGCAGGAAGAAGAATGGAGAGAGCACCAAAGACAACTGAGCATAGACTGCTCTTACGCACTTCCTGAATTATTGCTAGCTCAGAGGCACTGCAACTAATTTGTTGCTATTAACTTCCCTGTGTGATGCATTTCAACCAAAAGCAACACACATGCAAAGCACCCATCTGATTGGTTTGACTGAGGTTTTCTTTAATTACACGGTAAGAAAGCTAATGCCCCCACCCCGAGGAAAGAAAGGCAGCAAACACAACCTCAGAAGGACCATCATCAGGGTTTCAATCTGCCATCTTCAGTATTGAAATCTAAACCTCCTCTTTCAGCTTCTGTTATGTGGACTTACATATAAAGACTGATGCTCTTATAGCACAACTTGCACATTTAGGAAATATAACTAACCAAAAAACTCACCACACCTTTTTTCCCTAACATTTATTGTTAATGAATACATGCTATTAGGGCTATCTTTGTTTCTGACTGTTTCCTTCCTAGAGCAGCAAAACTTCTCCACCACACCACTCCTGCAGGAATTCCTCTTTTACAAGTTTCACAACAGTGATACAACTTGTCAATTCACTTGGCCATCATTCTGCCAGTGACAAAATATCCAGTGTGATACATCAGCCTCTGATCTACTGCCCCTCTCACCGGTTTGTCAGAAATTTGAAGACCTTGAATGGAGAAGTGTTACATAGAAATTAATAGGAGCAGGTCTTCTTCACTTTCCACTGCAATATGAATATTTCCTACAAGCTCTCACTATTAATATCTACTTTACAGATATTTGAAGACATCCCAAAAGATTTCAGTAATACATTGTCTATTCTAAGCAACCTACAAAAGTTTTAAAAAATTCCTTAAAACATTTCCATGATAGCTTTTCTTCCAGCTCGAAGAAAAAAAAAAAAAACAAAAAAAACCCCCAAACATGTAAAAGATTCAAAATGGGACAACGTATGATTTTAACTTGTTAACATTCTCTTCAGAAATCACACATGCATACACTACTTATAAGAAAGTTGTGCCATATTCATGCTGATAAAAATCCTTACATCACTTTATCATGCTCTTAAGTAAACAGTAGATAAACACGTAGTTCAAATCTAGATGTATATGAGTAATTATGTACATGCACACAGAATTCATTGGTGAGCGACTTCAATCAGGAGAACAGTAGTACCTTCTTTTTGCTGCAGTAAATTTGCCATTTCTTCTCTGGAGGGAGTGCAAACATAGCCTCTCTGTTCTTGTCTGTGAGATCCAATTCATCCTGGAGATTGTGAAAAAGAAAAACAGAAAAAAAACAGTCAACAGGTGCATTGGTAACTTCTAATAGGTTGAGAGGAATCTGGACCAGGTATGTTGACTAGCCTTCAACCAAAAGGCAGAGGACTTAGTGGCTCCCAAAGACTCCAAAGATTATCGGTTTCATAATTTTTACCTTGCTACTGTGAGTCCTCCCTGTCAGAGCAGAACCTATGAAGAGAGGCAGCCTGAACAACTCCCATGTCAAACTCCCGTTACTAATGATTTGTCAAGGATAGGAAAGATCACATGAAAGGCATGAAGTGAAAAACTCAAAGCACTGGCTTATGTGACACAGACATTCCTTATGACTCTTAGAGAAAGGCTAAAAATTCAATACACCTTTCTCCTAGCCTGCAGTACCATCTTGGTCTTCCATAGAAGGAGAACAGTGAAATCACTGTATCTTTTAAACAAAGGTCATGAGACAGTTGTCTAGTGGCAGTAATGTCAACAGCAACCTACAGGTTGAAATGTTTGTCCAGATGTTTGTCCTCTGAACCACACAGTCCCCAGCAAAAGACAACCAGTGTCTCAGGCACAAAGGATGTATCTCCACACAGCGTTACATCAGGTTGAACAGACCAGCAAATTCAGTCTCTGTCAAGAAAAGTGAGTTCAGTGAAACACACCCTTTTAAAGCCTAGCCAATCTTACATTTGTAAAATGAAGGATAATGCTGTGATCTAGAACTGACTCCCAACTCTGTCACAAGATCCCTCTGGATACACCACCAAATTCCCCAACTTCATTTTCTCTTCTGTAAAAGGTGGATAACAATAGACTCTCTTCACATACAACTTGTCTCTAAAATCATCAAAGCAGAGACTGCTACTTGCTCTGCGTTTATTCAGCACCGACCAGAACAGGGCTCCAATCACAGCTGGCAGTTTCAGGTGCTAATGGGAATCAAACAAATAAGAACGGTCTTCATAGCAAGCTGCCTGCATGAGCAGGGGCAGACAAAGATGTCTAAATGAGAGTTTCAGCAATATAAAGACAAGCTTCCAATAACTTTTCAATGAATCAGTTTTGGCATGGTTTTCTTTTTCCTATATATTTGAAAGTGTTTGGAGAAGGAAGTGTCCAGTGGTCCAATATCAAGATGACATTGCAGCACTAAGAACGCTGCACATGCAGATTCTGGCACCCACACTAACCTAGCCCAAGCAGAGACAATACCTCTTTAACTCAGCCCAACAATGGCTCATTTGGAAAGCGTTCAGGGCTGGGAAACTTGTGAAAACAGTGAGCTAAATTGCACACTGAGCCTGGTAGCGGCTGCTGACAGATTTAAAAGCCCATAGAGATTTCAGCTGCAAAAAGGTACAAAAGAAATGCAAACAGTAACAAGGCGAGGTCAGTGCCAGCAGCCCAAGGTAGAAGAAGCTGGAGGGTTTTTTAAACAAGAAAAAGTTTAAGGCAAAAAAAAAAACCAAACCCAAAAATTTTAGCTGTGCAAAAAGAGCGCAAACCATGTGGAAATGTTTAGGGTGAGTTTCCAAATGAGGGGGCAGCCAAGCGAGGCAAGGAGTTTTATCCTTGCTACACACAATTAGAAAGCTCAGGCCAGGATCACATTCTTGGGGGGAGAGGGACAGTGAAAAGACATGTAAGGTCTTAAGACAAGTGAAGGAATGCTGCTGGAGGTCAAGCATGTGGGAGGGAAAGGAGGGGCAGACAGGGAATCAGAAATGCCAGGTTCAGAAGAACCACCAAAGAGGTCAGAATACACATCTGAAATGAGCTGGCTGGGCTCAGCTAAATTCTTAGAAAAATTATGATTGTTTTATTGACTGCTTAATGATGCTAGCCTTTTTCTTTTTTTTTTTTTTTTTTTTTTTTTAATAAAGAGCAGCTAACTTAGTTTTCTAATCCATATTGCTCTTTCTGGGAGTCTGGTGGCAGATCAGCCAAGCAGCAAAAGCTCTTCCCAGAAGCTGTGCACAAAACTGAATGATGATCTCAACCAATATAGTTCAAGACAACCATTTCATCAAAAGAACACTCCTTTTGACTAAAACCACCCAGAGGGCAAGATGCTGACGCTTATCAGCTTCTAGACACTGCCCTGGACACTGGCAGTATCAGGGACATAAAGAGCACTCTGCCTTCAATGGGGCAACAAGAATATGCAACTTCCAGTCATGTAATTTTGCATCCTGATAGCATGATGATCTTTTCAAGATAGAAGCCTAGAAAGGTAGTTTGAAAGGATGGAAGATCCAGTGGGAACAAAATGCATCCACACCCTACTTTATTGTGACTCAGGAGGGTAGATTAAGCCAGCAGAACATGAGAAGTCATCACGTTAGCTCAGGTAACATACTAACAAGGAAATTACTCAGGGTTCCAGGCATAACATGATCACTAGAGGCAGACCCAAATACACCTGACCGGAAAACAGCACATGGAGGATGGATTACCCTTCCTTTTGAAATGTGTTTGTCTTCTTTAGAAGGCAAAATGCTGGGTTCTAACCCCCAGGTCAGATGGGCAGGTAGCAAGCATGAATATTCAGCAGGGAAAGAGACACCTTCTCCAGAATGCAAAGCAGCAGTCAAGCTCTTCAATGCCCTTTCCTGAAGTTAGTCTTCAGCAAGTGTGCTCCTTCACTGAGAGGAAAAAAGGAGTGGGAGGAACTGAGAGAGGCCTACGTGCCCCTTTCTACCTATGCCATTAATCAAATCCCACCCTATAAAGAACCAAGAAATCCCTGCAAAATACAAGAGACATGAACCCTTCTTCTGGAACCCTCCAAATCATCTTATCTCTCCCATCCCCATCCCCTTTCTACAGAAGATCAGAACACCACCATGACTGCACAGGAAGCCCCTGGATCTAGCTAAGAAAGAAGATCCTGGATCAGGCAGACCATTTTCCTATTCTGACTCAGGATCCTAACAGACGGCACATAAGGAAACTTGCTGCCTTGGAGGGAAGCAGGAAGAACAACAGAAAGAATAAATTTCAGAAGGGTAATTTGGTCCATGAATAGGTCACTCTGACCCAATGACAGAGGCAGATCTGTCAGTATGTAGAACTTCAGACCCTAGAGTTAGCTCAGTGACAGCAAGCAGCTATTGAAGGAGAAAGGAATTGCAAAGGTTGGCAGGAAAGGGGAAGAACTACAAACTCTGAATGCAGTCATTAGACTGGGGTTGGAGCCAGGCTAAGGAAGCCGACGTGACCGAATGCCCAGGGAGCAAATGTAAAGGGCAAGAAAAAAGGGTCGGTCAGAACAAAGCGGGGAAAATGCCCTCCTCCATTCACCTGTGCCAGTTTCCCAACAGAAATGTAGTAATGCCTCTTCTATGCCTTGGATGGGTTGCTCGGTTCCAGCAATTCATGCCAGCATGACCCTGCACAATGGAGCTCAGCCTCCTGGCTCTTAAAAATACTTGAAGTTGCAAGTGTTCTCATGAAACACAGATTAAAAAGACATTTGCCAGGCTGGCCTGAGGGAGATGTAAAGTACCTCCAGTTAATATTCCTTGTATTTCTCTCCTTCATCTATTTCCTATTTTATTTTATTTACTGAGAGAGGGATACATTCAGTTAATTTCACTTTCATGTGGGCATTTATTTTACTTACACAGATTGAATTTCAATGATAAAACATTTAAAATGCACTGGAGCTGGATTTGAGGTTCAAATATTTCCAGTCCAGTTCTCAGGCCAAAAGGGAAGATGGCCTCCATTCAAAATGGCTACAACCCAAGGAAATAAGAGACAGAGAGAAAGAAAGGGAACAAGTAGGAGGAATGGGTAGGAAACATAAAACCAGTATTTTGTGGGATTTAAAACCACATTATGTCCCTTGTTTTTGGGAACATTCATCAAAGTGTGAAAGCTGGATTTGACGCTGGGTAGCCATCAGCGCAATAATGATATCACTCAAAGCCCCGGAAGAGTTGAAGGGAAAAGCATTTCTCACCTAGACTGGGCAGTACTTTTCTTAGTGACGTGAAATGAAATTAATATAGAGAAAAAGTAATATTTTGGGAATGTAGGAGAGTGGTTTACTTGGAGAGAGAACCACTAAAGGAGAGCCTTTAGTGCCTACCAACATGCCTGCCTCTCTAAAGGAGAACCTTTAATGTGTACCAACATCTCTGTACTGAAATGTGTATTGCATCTCCACCATTCAGCCATCTGTGGAAAGGTGGGACAGTCACAGGATAGCTGCTCCTTCACCAGTCTACTTCACCTGGCCTTGCAATAAGACTTATACAGTCCATAGGAATTTTGGAATTTAAATGGAGAAAACTTGAAATAGTTTGAAAGGCAAACTTAGTAAGATACTCAAAGACACAATGAGACTTCCCATTTTCAACATATCGATGCCAAAGCCACAGCAGGGTTAGGATGGAAACCTCAAGACTGTAAGTACACAAAGTATCAGGGCTTCAGGGCTCCAGCACCTCTTGGCTTCAAGTCAGAATGCTGGAGACCAAGAGCCCCAAACTTTGTTCTCCAGGGATATGTGGACACTTCTGGGAGATTTCCTCAGTTCCAGTTTCTCATTCTACTTGTCCCAGTTCCACCAGCTGCCAGAATCCCTGGTCACCAGGGAGCTTCCCACTGACTTAAGGTCAGACAGCTGCTTCATTTTGTAAAAGACAAAAAAAAAAAACCAACTCAAAACAACCAACCAACCAACCTTCAGAGGCTGGTGGGGTCGGTTTTGGGGTTTTTTTTTGGTTGTTGTTTTTTTGGTTTTGTTTTGTCTTCATAAAAGTATAATGAATCGTGCATAGCATTTCCAGCATAATGAAGCACAGAATTCTGACATGGTATGTTTTGTTTACTGCAGGCAATAACTCCATTAATATGGACATAACACATATTTTGCCAGGAGGGAGAGGAGATTTTGCTTATTTTTTTGTTTAGTTGGATATCTGCCTTGTTGCATAAATTTCTTACAATTTCAGCTACAGATAGTTGAGTTACACTTTTAATTTTTGTCTGTAGGTCGCAGTCTCTCTTACTTACAGTGCTCTTGAAAGCACATCCTTTCTATGAGCATCCATCCCAGGCCTGTGTTTCACATTTAACAGCTTTTTTTTATGACTGAGAGAAGTTAATGACATCTAAAAGCATATTCTCATTTTTTAAATGTTTATTTCTGCCTACAAACATATTCAGGCAACTATTAAAGAATTATTAAAGAATGAAATCCTTTTACCATCCCCAAAGGGAAGAGCTTTGGCACGAAATCAATCTTTATTTTACACCACAGAATCCAACACTAAGATGTAATACATTGGCAAATAGGCTTCATCACTTCTGCTGTTCAGAGATGCCTATTTTGACTGTCTGATTACAGCTCTATTGCACTGTTTGGTTCTTTAAAAGTGGATGGGTACTCAAGCAAAAGGACAGACAGGTCTCGGCATCAACAGGCACCATGGAAACCAAATCTTCAGATGGCACAAAGTGGCAAAGCTCCCCAGAAAGGTTAAACTTTACTCTCCCTTGTTAAACTCAAAATGGAAACTTAAGAACTTCCAGAACAGATGAGACCAGCAGTTATCTGACCTGTGACCAGCACCAAAAGCTTCAGAGGGCTGTGCAAAAGCCCTGCAAGTACAAAGCCGTAGAGCAAACTCTGTAGATGGTCAAACACTTCCCAGCCCCCTGCCTCAAAAAACTGGCTGATTCTGTGATGCAGGTGAGTTAATATCCCTTTCAAGATGAGGATAGCACTGGTATTTGCAAATATTTTTTTGCACAGCTCCAAAGTTTTCGTTTTGCTCAGTCACACCAGCATTATCCTTAATGGTTCTTTGCGAGTCATCCAAAAGGGAAAAAATCTGAGAAAGTAGGAATTATATGAGGATGCCTTCACACATTCTAGAAAACATCCATGATTTGAAGACTTTTTATTTTAATAACTTGCTTGCATACTCACCTCAAAAATTTAGTTTCCAAGGGTACATTCATTTTTACATTATGACCTTGCACTGTATGAATTTTAGTTAAATGCACCACTCTTATCTTGCTTCTTGTTCACAACCCCATTCCTTCTTTTTTCCTTTCTCCTGCACACACCTACCTTTTCTTTTCCCCCCCTTATCTTTTTCTCATTCCCCTTGACCCTTTTTTCCTGTCATGCACAAATGCACTCTCCCTTATTCACCTCATCAATCATTCTCTCTCAGTCTCTTAACAGCATCAAACCCACCCAAGTTACAAAATGAAGTATAATACACTGTTGTCAGTATAACAAATCCCCTGTACAGTATGATACCTGTTGCTTCAGGTTCCCCAAGGTCATTTATATAGATGTCTGTCACCATGTCCCCCAAAAGACCATATTCCAGTTCCAGTGATGCTCCCAAGTGGCATAGCGCAGCTGACGGCCTATGCCCTGGATGAATTTATTTAAATCTTGTACAAAGTAAACAGTGATTATGACACACCATGGGATCCCATCCAGCATCCACTGGCAGGCCCCAGACAAGGTTCATGTTCATGTGCAATCACTTTGAGGGAATAGTTGATGGTGGGTTAATCAATGCTGAAGTACAACCCAAGCTGACATGAGATAAATGGCACTGACATGTCTGGGACTGCAGAGGAAGGGGAAGCAGTGGAAAGAGATCAGGGAGGAGGTTGTCAGCAGCACACTACAAGCCTTTGCAATAGAGAATCCAATCCAGCATGACTATTACATCTTTAACAAGTGAACTGAGTAGGATCACGTTGCTAACACATGACTTACACTGCCTGAAAGCTACACTTTTACATTAACAAGTCCCAGGAACCTTTATTTTTCAGTTCATGCTGCTTATGCCAGGTTCTGTTGGCAAATAACAAACAGGTTAGTCTGGTGGCTCACATTCGAGCTGTGCCTCTGCCCACCAGGGAGGGAGGTCGGGGAGGAGCGGAGACACTCTCATCACAGGTCCAGAGGCAGCTGTCCAAAAAGCTGCTTCAGAGATAACTGCAGTGAGTGGATTTAAATAAATAAATAAATAAATAAATAAATAAATAAAAAATAAATCAATCTTCTTCAGATCTCAGTTTCTTTGCAAAGAGCTTATGAATCCTTCAAGTAGAAGAGATAAACCTTCCCTGTTTAATCACTGTGTCCACCTCCAGGGGACAGTATACGATTGTTCCCCTACAGTTTTCCTTCCATTGCTTTGTTCAATCCAGCTCACCAGGCTGACACATAAGAGGCAGCCTGCTGGAAGAGTGCGCATTTCCAATACTGAGGAGGTCGATAGGGCGTTCTGAAAGACTGCCTGTCCGAACTGTCAGTGAATGAGGTTCATTTGACTGCACAAACTGCCTACACATGTACAAACTGGAGCAATGAGCAGTGCAAAAAAAAGTACCGCTCAGCAAAGCTCCCTAAAAAAGAGAAACATTTCACAGGCTTTACCTAATATGCAACTGCAAACGCTGGAGTGTGATTGAGGCAGGCATTGAGAGGAGTGAAATAGAGCCTCCTTCTCTAGACAACAACCTGTTCCCATCCCTACCTTCTCAGGGCTGTGCCTGGCACAACTGCATTGTTGTACCCACAGCAGAACTTGATGGCAGATGCTCTTTCAACAGGCAGCAGCACTACCACCCACACAGCTAGCACATCTCCAGATGCAGCACATTGGTTAAAAGATCCCGCTTGGGCACCTGATATATGTCCCAAGTCCACTGATAACCCACGAAGAAAAAGCAATACAACCCCCAAAGCAAACCCTTCCCTCCCCTCAAGCTCTTCCATCTCATCCTAACCCTTGGAATTAAAAGCAGCCTTTGTAAAGCACACAGAAACAACACACCATATTAGGCTGGGGAGTAACATTTTGATCAGTTTCCCGATTGATAAGAATTGGGTGGATCACTGCAAAACATCATTGGGTTTCCATGCATTTGCTACACATAGTATGTGTGTGTGCAGACATGTATGCCACTTGCACCTTACATACACAAGAACTATATACATAAGACTTATCACATAATATCTGCCCATACCTACAATGTTTTATCGTTACATTTGTGCATGATGTAACCACTGTGCACACATGAGTTGCTCACACAGCCTGCTGGCATAGAAAGCAATGTTTACATTTCAGCTACTGCCACAGATCTGACTGCAAAGCAGAAAAGCAGACAAACAAAAGGCTGTGATTCCCATTATACTCTTTTTCCTTCTTGCTTTTTCAAAAAGTTGTGGCTTTAAAACCCCTTCAGTACTAGGGGCCCAAATCTCTTGATTCTTAGTCATAACAATACAAGACAGAAAGCACCTGATGTTTATGTACTGGAAGATGTGTTTCTCTTCTACCCTGCCAACACAGAAGTTACTCATTCTTAAGGCTCAGCAGCAGAGTAAGACTTTCTTCCATCAAGGGCACTGCATTTTGGCAGAGAAATTTATCTCACAAAAAATCAATTAACATCCCCCACTATACTGCTTCCTTTTTTCCTCCTTAATCATTGGTTAATTGCTTCTTTGCTTCCTGGAGAAGAACTAAATGCTGTCTGTCTCCTACTCCTCAAAGCTCTCTGTGACTTGACAGCATACAAGTACGTATAACCAGCAAGGCCGATTGTGGCAGTCCCCTTTCACAGGCCACTAGAAGCAGCATCTGCTGTTCATTTTTCTGCCGTTCACAGGCAAACCCCATGCATGAGACAACAATCTGCTGGGCCAAATAGAAAGAGAAAGAATGAGGAAAACCAGTACCTGTTTATGCAACAATACACACAGATGTTTAGAGAGAGAGAGAGATCATGACTTAGATATGCATTCTCAAATGCAGGGTTACAATATGGGCAGAGCAAGAAGGACGCTCCATGGATATAGGTGGGCATATGAGGACAATAATGCAAACAGTTGACTATCATCACTGCTTTTTCTGTTAAGGTGGGCTGCATGTCTATGTCGGTGAATTGGAATGAGCCCAATGAGAGGGATGGGGATGAAAACTGAATAGTCAGGCTCATGTCTAATCTAAGTCCCTGCTGCTGCAATTTAAGCTTATTACTTCCGGCCCTATCAACCACAGACATGGTGAGCAGATTTTTTCCTTCCTCTTGATAACAGTTTTCAAGCCTATTAAAGGCTGTTGTAATGTCCCTCCTCAATCATCTTTCTTGAGGCTAAACAAGCCCAGCTCTTTCAGTCTTTCTTAGAGGTCGTGTCCTCTGGACCTCTCATTCCTCTTCTAATTGACTTCCGGGCTCTCCTCGGTCAAAGTACATCTTTCTTGAAGTGCACTGTTCAAAAGTGGGGACAGTGTTCCAGCTGAGACCTTACCAATGCTGAGTGCAAAGATTACTTCATGCATCTTCCAGACTGCATTCCTGGTTACATATTCCATGAAGACAATGACTTTTTTTTTTTTTTTAAAATAAAAAAACCTCAAAACCTGCATGACTTACATTCACTCATGATCCACTATAATCCCAAGTTTCTTCTTTGAAGAAGTGTACCCACCTGCCTGCTTCCCATCCTGAATTACCAGACTTGCTCCTAAAAAGAGCATGTTTTAACTGTCCCCATTGAATCCCATCCTTCTTCACACAATTTCTCCATCTTCTTTTAAGCTTATCTTTTAACATATCCACAGTGTTTACAGCCTAGTGATATCTGGAAAGTTAATAGGTATGCTCTGTATTCCACTATCCAGTCAACTAAATAAAAACACCAAACAGAACTGAAGCTGTTAAACTTCTGCTGGATACATCTTTTCACTGTGACAGGTTGCAGGTCCTCTAGGGCAAGTCCCACATTTACCTCCACATTCTGATTATACACAGTATATCAAATACCTCTCTCAAACAGAGCTTCTAGTATCACCATATATAACACTAAATAACAATAAAATCTGCTGTTTCAGCACAGTGCCCATTCCCCTCCCCTCATTTCCTTTCCTTCTCCTCCCTTCATTTCCCCCTCCCTTCCCCCTCCCTGCGCCAGCGTTTGTTTTTCATGCCAAGGTCCTTTAGATGAGACCCGGTATGGGAAGGTAGGTGTGGGAAAGGTTATTAGGAAACTGCCGTCTAAACTGCTACCTTTCCGGCTTCCCCACCCTCTCCCTCCCTACAAAGTCTCCTCTGTTCTGTTTTAATACTAATGAGTTCAGAGGAGGTTCCTAGGCTGGAGCAATTCACAGCTTGGACTGTGCCAAAGCACACAGGCACACACCTCTCTGATCGCTTCCTGCCCAAACACAGTCCTGCTGGCTCAGTCCTCAAAATGTGGGCTGGGAATTGCTGCTGCAGCCCTGCGCCAAAGGCAGGCTGAATTTCCAGGGGCGTCGGTGCCACCTACTCCTCTCCTCCCAGCTTTATCCTCTTGTGTGCATCCTATTTGCCATATGCCTCTATGGAGGAAAACAAGGGTAAGTGAGAGCTTGGCTGACCTTTAAATCTCTGATAAAATATTACGTAAAAGGGCAGGAGGAACTGAGAGGTCGGTTAAGAATTTAATGAGCAAAATCAACTTCTTATCAAGCGTTGGTTGTGCAGGTCAGACACACATGCTCAAACTTAAATGCAGGGTAGACTCAAAGGAACTCCAATAAATCAACAACATTTCTGGCATGAGTTCAGGTTTACACAGATAGAACTGAAACCAGAAGCTGGCTTTAGTTCTTCTCTTGCTCTCTGAATTTTTACTCCAGATTTAGTAGTGCAACCCACAGATCAGAATGTCCCTAACTCCATTAAACTGAGTGGACTTACTCTGGATTTACACCAGTGCAAAATATTAATCAAATTGCCTGCTTTAAATTGTAACAGAGACTAAACCTCTCAGCTAGACAGCCTATAACACAGGCTTGTTCTACAGTCTACAGCACAGATTTCAGACATAGAATAGACTGAGCAGTCTATCAGTCCCCTTTTCGCTAATTGTTGACTTCTATTTCAATAAAAGGAGATGAGCTGTATTTACTACTAATCAGTCCAGACCAGCTAGAAGAACATGACGCTTCTGTTATCTCCTCTGGGGTGAGGTGGAGGGCAATTCTACAATGCTCTTCACTCACATAAACCAAGTATTTCCATAGTCAAACACTGAACTGAAGGCATGACAGTATATTTGGTTATTCACTCACGCCCTGTCCTGTCTCATTGCTCAAGTATTCTGATAATCAGAACAGCAACTACTGCACTGACATCACTGGGCTTAAGAAAACACCAGCGAAGATGTTTTTCTCTAAATATTTTTAAGAAAGAAATTATCAGAAACTTCCACAAAATACAGCAAAAGGAATAAGAGAAGCATGAGCTTTTGCCTTGCAGAATGAACTCATCTCCTAACAACAAATTGTAATTGCATTTACTATCTGGTTAAGCATTTGTAATCCAAAAGTTCTCTCGCATTATTAATGTAGAAGCCAACAACTTTACACTGACCGTCAAACTCATCCAGCTGTTGCTCTCTATACAAGATGTAATGCTGAAACACAGCCACTAAAGCAATCCCAATGGATTTTCCATGACTCAGGGATCTCCCTGGACACCTTCCAAACTGGGAAACTGCAATCTGCTTTCCCCTTGTAATTTCCTTTGGAGAAGTTATTCTTCAAACCTCCACCTAGTAAACCATTGCATAACATTATTGTGCATGCTGATAAATTCTTTTCAAAAGGTGTCTGTGTTATTAGTCTGGGCAGCCTTTCCCTTTACGTGGTCAACAAATGAAGGGAAACTGCAAAATGAAAAGATGCCCTTAAGTGTTTTTAATATAGAAGTGCATAGAATATACAGACGTTGACTAGGGCCCTTTTGCATACAGCACTGGGTCCACATGTGAAAGAAAGAAGAGTCTGCCCAGGAAGGCTGTAGATTCTTGTATCAGATTCTCCCTAAAAAAAGAGCAAGGAGATAAGAGCAGGGCGATGTCTATGACAGGAGGCAGTAGCAGAGATTTGCTCCCATGATCTTCAAATACAATACATTTTGCCACTGGAAGACTCCTGTACTGCCTATAACCTACACGTGCTGCATCTTTCCAGCACCTTTTCAATCTGGCTACAATTCTGGACTAAAACTGGTTTAAGAAGCATTACTATTCCCCGTTTCACACCAGGGAAACAAACTCACAAATGCATGAAATGACTTGTATAAGCTTGCAGAGGTAGCCAGGAAAAAGATGTAATGTTCTTGAAATGTCTTCCTCCCAGCAAGCTTACAGACTTTTTCATTTACAGAAAACGAGGTACCTAGCATTAAAAGCTCTGGGTCAGTGATGTTCTAGTGCCAGGTGGAAGGCATCTGTCTGTACTTCCTCTGGACAAAACACGCCAAAGACAGAGCAGCTGTGGAGGCAGCCTGGTGCAATGAGTGACAGAAAAAGCACCTTCTGACACTCGCCTTCCATGTGCTGCTCCCACCCAGTGCTGAAGGGATGAGCAGAAGGGCCACTCCTGTATTTAGTGACACCAAAAGCTGCCCCTTCCTTACCCAGTGCAGAGGAAGGTGCCAGGAAACTGCTGACCTGAAAACCTTGTACCCTAAAAAGGTGCTACTCCATCCACCCAGCCTCACCTTTGGCACCTTGTGCTCCCCACTTTGGAGTCTTGCAGACCAGGCAAATGACAAGAAAAGGCCATTTCCCTCCAACACTGGAAGAGCCATCCCAGATTACCTTAACAGGTGTCCTGAATGATAAACAACCTTGAGCACTGTTTGAAGACACAGAGGCACGACATAATTATAAACCCTTTTCCCCCAGCTCTCCTTCAGGCTGTATGATACACTATCTGAGCAATGATTATATCTGATATAAATTGCTACTACATGAGCAAATACAGAAACAAATTTGAGTCAACACATTAAACAGATGATCCTTCATGATTGTTATCTACTTCTCCATTCAATTATCTTATTTTGTTAACAGTTCCTCCTAAACGCCAGCTACACTCTACCTCCGTAGGGATAACTCCTATCCTGCAAAACACTTGCAACCCATCCTCTTTCACAAACTTTCCTCCTTACTGGTAAATTTCACTGCTTCCCCAGCTGCAGGTGGTGACTTTTACATTGCTATTTTTTTATAAGTTTTATAAGGTCTTCATCATCACAGGGACCTGGCTCCCTCTTTCTTGCTGAAATCAGGCTAAATGACAAATCATACCTCCTACAACATCTCAGATCTGGCCCTTCTTCTGTGAGCTGCAGAAGAAACAGCATCTGTCATTCAACCTCCCTTCATCAACGTGCAAGCTCTTTCTCTCCAAAAGCACAGCCAAAAGACCATCTTGGCCTAGCATTTGTCCCATGTCACCTCCATCTTCGCAACCTGTCTTTGCTCTCCCTTCAGCACCACAGCTACTTCATTTGTTGTGTCTTTTTCTTCAACACTTTGGGAAACTTTGTCCCTCCTTATTGCAACCTCCTGTCCAGTTACAATCTGGTCATCATGCTCTTTGCATGATGTAGTACTTTCCTCTGCCATTTCTCCCAGATGCACCTCCAGGTGGCACCTTCTCATCCCAAATTACCTTTCTGACCTGATTTGTAAGTCTCCCACCTCTCCTCAGCAGACCAAATGTAGATTTAAATATCCTCTCTAGAAGGTGAGGAATAAAGTCTTAATAGATTTGTAAGTCATCTAATACAGCTCTGAACAACATAAGACACTAATAAAGAGAAGTAAAGAAAGGACAGAAACTGCAAAAGGGCAGGAATCATACTCAGAGAAGCCATTTCAAAGCGGTGGAGCAATAGGACATCCCTGTACTGCTGCTGGCTTTATTTCTACTGGAGAGGGCAGAGCCTGTTACTCTAAGTCAGCAGGCATCAAAGTGGCAGGAACTATATGAGAATGCTGGTTCCATTCTAGGAGGAAGGTAGGAAATTGTCTACTCTATATCCATCCAAGTGGAGCTGGAAAAGCCCCAGGAAGTTGAAATAAAGATAAATTAATTTGATCCTTCCAGCTAGCAAGTATGACTCCTACTATCAATATCACCTCAGTGTTTTATCACTTCAGCAGCCTTCAGACTCAATCCAGAAAATTCCTGACTCTTTGTTATAGCCATAATGGAACACGAAAACCATTCAAATATTAATGATGTCTTACTAAGGAAAAAGGCCACAGTAGAGCTTTATGTTATTTTTTCTTTTTATGTAATGCTGCCTAACACTTGCAGCTATGCCAAAACAAGATAGTGTTATCATATCAGCTGATAAGGTATTAGAAACACATGGACACAAGATTTCTGAACAGTAAGCATATCTACCCTATCCATGGCTTAGGGGATAGGATATCATGACAGCTTCCAAGCATCCAGTAGAGGGAAGACACAAGATCTTAGCACATCCATTCTCTAGTGGCAGGATCTGTTCTTTCCCCTCTTTTTGCATCCCAAGCTACATATCTGCTGTGCTTCCAAAATCCAGTACTTCTCCTCTTATGCCCTAGATGGACTACATGCATTTCCTCATTCAGGGAACATCAGGATTACCCCGTTAAAAACATGTAGTCCAGTAAGTAGGTCTTTCGCAGGTGTTTCACGTCTACTGTAAGTAAATCATACCCAGAACACACTCAAACATTCTCTTCAGGTATTCCAACCATGACCACAACCTTCTCCGTCTTCCAGAAAGGCAGCCAGTATGCTCTGCTTGGGATATTCAGAAGCCAACAATCACCACACAGAAAATATCACACAGGCCAAATTTCAGGCAACATAAAATGACGTAACTCCACTACTGTCTTCAGTGGAACTGAACCGCTTTACATCAGGTAACTATCTGTTCATAAGTTTTATAGTAAAACAAGATCTACAAAACAGTGTATCCCTGCACAAAAGGCTTATAACTACACAGGTACTGTGGTAACACCCCCAGCTTCTTCACACCCAAAATCTAGCACGTAAGCCCGGGTCGGGATTTACATTTGTTTACACAGCCTTATTGATTCTCAGACACAGAGTGAGACCTGGCTCCCATCTCATGCTCCTCTCACAGCATCTGGGTCTCACACATTTGCAGCATAGTGACTGCTGCTTCTTACACAGCTGGTCAGGGAGCTGGGAGCTGCCAGCCAGCTGCACCTACTGGAAGGAGCCAAGAGAGAGAAAGTGCTGGTACTGCACTCAGTGCCACAAGCCTGTCCCTATCACAGGACTCCATATCTAGGTGAGTGTCTGAAGGGTGGAGCTGTCTCTGCCACAAAGCCTAAAATGTAATACTTCTTATGTACTGGGACTTGAGTAAATACAGAAAGCTGTTTCCAGTGATACGTGCATTAAAATCAGGGACTTGTACACATGTATTGCACATGGGACACCTGTAAAGCAGACCCGACGTTATGAAAAAATCTCTCTTTGAAGAGCAGCAAGAAAAAGAAAAAAAGGTATCCTGATATGGACAATTAAAAAGAAAAAAGGTATCCTGGATATGTACAATCTTGGACTGAAGAATTGTGCTGGACATAAAGGAACATCTGTGCATAACTAGACAGACTATGATACCATGAAGAGCTTTTGCCTTCCAAGCCTCAGTCCCCAATTGCTTCAGAAATCCTAAACCACCCAGTACTTTTGCCATTATTATAATAGAAGACAAGTGCATCTGAGTGTATGAAAAATGTTAATCTGACAACTATAAACTAACCCATGAGAAAGGAAAGTTTTTGTGGCCTGGCCCCCATCAGTGAGGAAAGCAATCTGCTGCCTCAAAGCTTTGCTTTTTTCTGTCTTCAGAGACAGTGTCTTCTACTCAGATGGCGATGCTAAGCCTTCTTCCTAGATGTGAGTCTCTGGTCATGAAAAATCGAGCTTAGTCTCATCATCAGTATTTTCTTACAGCCTCCACTGGCAAATTCTTATTAAGTGCAAGAATAGAAGCAGTAAGTGGGGTGGGGAGTCTCCACTGAGCCAAGGCCAGCAAAGCCTCCTAGTTTGCTGGAGTCAGAGCTCATCATATGCAAATAAAAATGAAGGACTTCTCCAGATCTTGATTGCATTTGGCACTACACAACCTTCCTGACTGATTAGATACAATCATTCATTGCAGAAAAGCACAGAGGGGACGGGCACAGGGAATAAAAGAACTCCCTCTTATGGGCAAAACAGCATAGAGGCACTTTTAAATTATGGTTGCAGAGACATTTGCATTGATCAACAACTCAAAGCCACAGGCCTGTCAGAGGTGTAGTCTGAAACTATGATTTACACGCAGGGCAAGTGACACAGAAATTAAATCCCTGTATTCAAAAGAATCCAGTAAGAGGATAAAATGACTCAAAAGACTGATAATTTGAAACTGAAATACTCAAATCTTGGTAACATGCCTGAATTTAAATGTGATTAAATACTGTTTTCAATACCCATGACACGTGTTTGGGGTTTGAAGTGAGGACCTAAAATGCACGTCTTTCTAAGCCACAAACTTTCAGTGAGAAACTAGGGACTAAATAAGCTTCAGACATGGAGGATACTTTTCTGGGAAAGTGGTGCTCCACACTGGGAGCCAAGAGACAGAACAGGCAACTCTGCATATCTGTTCCCCAGAAGTATTACAAGGGAGATGGGGGAGCAAGAGAGAACTTTGTTCTCCAGGCCTGTCAACAAACAGAGAAACAGCTGATGCCCTCTTGTGCCTACATACATTGACATATATTCACATGAAAGCCCACAATGGAGGCATTTCTTGTACTTTTTACCCCATAAATACTCTTGCAGGTTGCAGAGCCAAAGAGGGGCCTCACGAACACTGCCACAACTAGGACTTGGCAAGCTTGAGTGGGACTGGTGATATATGGGAGTACTTATTCAATGTGGTGAAGCCTAGTTTTCATCTGAGGTTTATGTTGTATCCATTACATTAAATGGCCTGCAAGGGAGAACTAAGCATGAAGGGAACTTGCTACTTCCAAGTCAGCTGTTTGCAGTGGGAGCCGCTACTAGTTATTTAGGTTTGGATCTCATCTCCCTGTAGCTCTTGATGAAGGTGTGTTATCCAGTGTGTGCCAAATTGATGCCTTGCTCAGAAATTGTTTTACTTCCTCTGACGAAATAAATAAATGAATTCTCAGATACTTCCATGCTGTACCTTCATCTCTTTCAACATAAAACTCCTTTCTTTTCTCCTCCACTTTCTCTCCTCTGGGAAGAGAGACTATAATCACTGAATTTTATTCTCTGTGAAGGCAGAGAAGGAACAGATGTGGAGAGATGTCACAGAGCAAGGAACGAGCAGTTTTTCCAAACTTTCTGTTATTGACCACTTCATCCAATCCTACTAGAAATATGTCCCTGGTGACCTCACCATTCCTTTGTCCCTGTCCTGAGAGGACTAGCAAAGATACCAGTCATGTAGATGGCTCACGTGCTCCAAGTACACTCACCAACTCCCTTCACACTCTTCAGCATTCTCGCACTGAAGTGCTGGCAACTACTAGCCTGGAGGGTTGAGATATCAAGAGAGCACAGCAAAATATGTGAGAGCAGCAAGTATCACACTAATTCCATAGCTCTGTTTCAGGACAAGATGAAGATACTGATTTACTTAGGAAGGGATTAGCTAAATGGACAGAAAAACTACGTGAGACCCATGTGGTGGGAGAGGACAGAGAAAAAAGGCAAGAGCAAAAGGTACAGTAAAGCAACAGGCATCTTGCTCTAGATATCCTCCTTCCTCAGGTGGCACAATGCATTAAAAGTTCTAGTGACAGTTACAGAAATTATCAGAGTATTCAGAGATTACCAAATTGCTGCCTCTGCTACTTGGATTCTAATGTCACATGTCCTCCTCATATCTTTCTACCTTCATGGGAGTTCCTCTGTACAGCTTTTATTCCAAAGAGACTGAAGGAGAAGGAATTAACATGATCCTCCTTTTCTCTCTTCTCTTTACTGTCGTAGTCACTGCCATTCCTTCCAGCTAGATTCCTGGGCTAGCTCATTTTTAATTCAGAAATTGAGCCAACTGTGATGCCGTGGAAGCCATTACTAAATATTATGGGATCAGAGGTGACAAGGTGAGAGACTAAGAGTTGAATTTAGGGTTGTGTCAGGAAGGGACATAGTTCCATGTTCTTGTGGTTGGTGTTACAGAGCACTGCAGACAGAAATCAAGGTTAAGGTTTCAATCATGGTTCCCAACATGGGCTGAACACACTGAAGGCGCTTGATCCTGAGGGAAGGACAGAGCCCTTGATTCAGCACTTGGTTTCATATTCATTTCATTGCACTCAGGCAATACTACAAGGGAAAATACCTTTCTGATTTCCAGTGGCCTCATTGTTCAGGAACACATAGCAGTTCCACGTGTATCTTCTCTACAACAAAAGCTGGGGTTTCACAGTAGGGTCAGAAAACTAGATCTCTTCAGAGAGAGAGGGAGAGAGAAAAGAGTGTACATTGCCTCACCCAAGCAGCAACCTACCTCTTTCAGCAAATAAAGTGTGATAGGACCTCATATGGAGCTGTCATTTCGTATTGGGTTTGCGTGGCAAGGTTTTGGTAGCGGGGGGGCTACAGGGGTGGCTTCTGTGAGATGACATCAGAAGCTTCCCCTATGTCTGATAGAGCCAATGCCAGCTGGCTCCAAGATGGACCTGCCGCTGGCCAAGGACAAGCCCATCAGCAACGGTGGTAGCGCCTCTGGGATAACATATTTAAGAAGGGAAAAAAACTGCACAACAAATTGCAGCTGGAGAGAGGAGGGAGAATATGTGAGAGAAACAACTCTGCAGACAGCAAGGTCAGTGAAGAAGGAGGGGGAGGAGGTGCTTCAGGCACCAGAGCAGAGATTCCCCTGCAGCCTGTGGTGAAGACCATGGTGAGGCAGGCTGTCCCCCTGCAGCCCATGGAGGTCCACAGTGGAGCAGATATCCACCTGCAGCCCATGGAGGACCCCATGCTAGAGCAGGTGGATGCCCAAAGGAGGCTGTGACCCTGTGGGAAGCCGGTGCTGCTGCAGGCTCCTGGCAAGACCTGTGGCCCCGTGGAGAGAGGAGCCCACGCTGAGGCAGGTTTTCTGGCAGGACTTGTGACCCCACGGGGGACCCACGCTGGAGCAGTCTGTTCCTGAAGGACTGCACCCTGTGGAAGGGACCCACGCTGGAGCAGTTCATGAAGAACTGCAGCCCATGGGAAGAACTCAGGTTGGAGAAGTTCGTGGAGGACTGTCTCCCATGGGAGGGACCCCACACTGGAGCAGGGGAAGAGCGTGAGGAGTCCTCCCCCTGAGGAAGAAGGAGCGGCAGAAATAATGTGTGATGAACTGACCCAAACCCCCATTCCCTGTCCCCCTGTGCCGCTGGTGGGGAGAAGGTAGAGAAAATCAGGAGTAAAGTTAAGCCTGGGAAGAAGGGAGGGGTGGGGGGAAGGTGTTTTTAAGATTAGATTTTATTTCTCATTATCCTACTCTGATTTGACTGGTAATAAATTAATCCCCCCCCCCCCCCACGTTGAGTATGTTTTGCCCGTGACGGTAATGGCTGAGTGATCTCCCCATCCTTATCTTGACCCACGAGCCTTTTGTTACATTTTCTCTCCCCTGTCCAGCTTAAGAGGGGAGTGATAGAGTGGCTTTGGTGGGCACCTGGCATCCAGCCAGGGTCAACCCACCACACATTTCAATGGACGAGAAGAAGCATAAAGGCAGGCCAAAAGAGATGCTCGATAATTCTGAAGTTTTCAAATACAGAGAGTTCATAAGTATTTATGCTGCTCGTCTACTGCAAATAATGTAACTTAATAGGTACTTTTGGTGGCACAAGGTCTAAAGTTTTGTTCTGGAAAACGCTGTGATGATGGTAAATATTAATATGGATAAAAATCCTTTGTGAATCTATAAAGTCAACAAACCCCCTTATTTAGAGACTCTGAGGAAAAAGAAAAAAAAACAAAAAACAAACCAAAACTAAGAAAGAAACAGGTTCAAATGTAATGTAAGAGAAAGAAACCATGACAGAAGAATCCAGTCAATGTCCCACCTGAGCTAAACAGCAGAATGCTTCAAAGGCAGCCAAGACTAAGAGGGGATAACAGTAAGCATTTCTCAAATCTTTCCCAGTGTAAGAATCTAACGTGGTGCAGGTAACTTAGACAAGGATATTATCATTCTAGATTGGAGGCTGTAATAACATGATCATCTTTGAAAATGGCAACTCAAAAGACAACTCCACTTCTTCCCCATGGACCTTCCATCCTAAAATAGACAACCTTGAACTCCACCTTCTCAAATACCATGACCATCTCAACAGAGCCACTAACAAAAGAAACAAAAAGAGAAACAACAAAAGCACAAGCTCTTTACACTGCTCTTTGCTCTGTGCTAGCATGCTTTACATTTTTCTGCTTTTCCTGAATTGCCAGCTTTTAAGTCACCCTTCTTGGCATGGTCTGAGTTTACATCTGGGATCAGGCTGCTGGTGTAAGAGAGATCTAGATGGCAAAATCCTTAGTGTGAAGCAGCACACCACCCTTAACCAACAAGAAGAGTCCAGGACTCTAATACTGAGCAAAAGGAATCAGAATCCACTGTGACAAAAACACACTGCTGCTAACAAATATGAACAAGGACGTGGAGAAGCTGTTTCATGAAAAAAAATTATTTCCCCTTGCCTTGCAATAGTTCTTCCAGATTCTTCTGCAGTTACTGTTCAGTCAATAAATCTGTACAAGGAAAAACACGTGTGCTTAGCACAGCCATTTTTGCCAGCAGGCACAAAACCAGCTTGGAGCCCGCGAATAGACCACCAACTGCAGCAGCACTTTACTACATGGTCGTATACACAGTGCCAGCTGAGAAGAGAGACTGAAGAAAAAAGCTGAAGTGATGCTGGCTAGAACAGCCTTGACGGTCAGGTAGGGCCAGTTTTACAATTTATGAGGTACAGGGCCACTCCACATACCCTGCTCTCTAGACTTTGTCTTCCTTGCCTGTTCATTGAAGGAGAGACTCTAAAGCCAGCTGTTCTGCCCTCTTTCAGTTGGGTGCACGAAAGTGGCCCTTTGAGGGGCAAAGATTCTGGTCACAAGTATTTTTGTTTGCTTTGTGTCTTGTGCATCTAGACTTCTGATAAGGACTTACCTGTACTGGTATCACTGCATCAGTCCCAAGGCAATCACTGCCAGCAGACAGCCTGAGAGCTAGTACATCTTCTCCTGTCTTAGCCCCAACAAAATCAGACCAAATCACCCTGAGTCACAGTCTTCATTCAGACCTACTCTCTGCACATGTTCCCAATGAAATAAATCAAGATCGAATTTGGCCCATATCAGGAGTAACCCTTTCTGTTTTAATTTTCTAATCAAGGAGGCAAGGCCTAAACACAGCATCCAGCTTCAAGTAACACAAAAGCCTAGGATCCATCCTAGAACTGTTTTTCTGGTTGAGCGGCATCGAGAGCAGACATTTCAGCTGAAATCAGCATCAACTTGTCATTTAACAACCACTGCCTTGGTCAGAGTCCAGTTAGGCAGCTGCCGTTACTCAGTTGGTTGGTCTGGGTGCATCCCCCAAACAGAGCAGCCCATACATGTATATTTGCCTCAGCCTGGAGTCTACACGGGTAAGTTGCAAGCTCTGGAGGGGTCTTGTGACTCTGTCACAAATAAAGGATCCCAACACATTCCTAATTCCTCCTCTTGCAAAATGGACATCTCCAAATTCACTTTTCATGATATTAATTTAAGGACCACAAGAACAAGAGAAGACATGCTTCTGGCCCTCAAAATGTCCATTTTCCTCAGAAAGGCAGGTAGAAACATACTGAATATTTACTGGACCAGAAAATTCATCACAAGGGAGGCTTTTCCCGCACAGCTAGGCTTAGCTCTTCTTGTCATTAACTCTTATGTGGGAAAATGCCCCAGATTTTAACTGCAACAAGGGGAAAAATAAGGCTTTTAAAAATTTGCTCAAGCACACCAATGTTTCATTATGCCCTCTGTAGAGCAGATGGCAAGATGAGACTATACCCCCTGGGCCTGCTTCAGGGAGCTAACACAAATGCTCTTCTCACTACAGATCTCAGATGATGTTGGTGTCATCATTTCACTTGGGGATTTGGGTCAAAAGGCTTTACACTCAAATCTGTTTTTTATATAGTACAAGTGCACCCAGACTAGACCCTAACGGATAAGCAGCAGGGAGGCTAGTACACAGCACAGAGCCCTCTCAGGCACTTCCAGGTCGCTGATTTACACTGGTGCATTTACAGACCGAATCTTTCTAATCCAATTAAAATCTCATCTGAGCTGTCAATACAGATATAGCCTGTTTTATTTTAGTGTCTTGTAGAACATGCATTAATCCGGACCTGTGGACAAACTAGCCCTTCTAGGCAAATTCTGTATTCTGCCAGCCTGGTTTCTAGCCCAGGTTCTCTCGTTCATAAAGCCCTTACTGCTCTCATGTTACCTGCTTATCCAGGAACTCCTATGGACGTGCATTACCATCCCATCTGAATGCTTTATAAAAATGTGCATATACACCATTAACCTTCTGAAAAATAGCACTTTTCTCTCCCATCTCACTTCTCATGTAATGATGGCTAGGGCACTATCATTACATATAAGAACATGAATATGATCTATTTTCATTTCAATGGCTTCATTTGTTTGAAACGTATATGCCAGTTACAGGCTGTCAGCACATTTAATAAGTTACAGCATAGACCAACAACTCTCAAACTTCTGGGGCCAAAAAATTTTTACAGATCATCATGTATACTTGTCATTAAACTTTGCACTGAAAACATTATAAATTATACTGTTTAATAGACTTCCATAAGGCAGCTGTGAGCTGTTTTGCCACAAACACATGGAACACTGATATTTGCCAGACATAAAACAAAATGCTAAAAGCACCCTTAATACCACCACAAACTCTCAAACTCCTCATAGAAACTGATACCCTTCTCAGTAAGCAAAAGCCCAGCAGCAACTAAAACAGGTCTTTCACTATGACCGAAGGTAAACAAGTTCAAGTTTTAGCAAGCCAAGTTCAGGAGCAAAGCAGCTCTGTTGGTGACATCTTCAGGAAGGCTGGATTGAACGCTTCAACGGATCTTGGTGTTGGAGAGAGGTGAACTTTGATACAGCAATTAAAGCTTTGCATGTGAAAAGCAATACTTAAGCAGCATCCAGAAATAAATTGACAGCAGAGCAGATTACACTCTTACTCAGAGATACCCGTCACCAAGCAGAATTCTCCTCAGTCAGTCAGCTGCACTTTCCAAGAGGAATTTAAGTAGTCTTACATAAAAGGCAAACTGACTTAAATATAGACCAAGATTTTGTGAGATATCTCCCTAAGAGGAGATTCCTCATCTGCTACTTAGTCAGAAGCAAGTAGAATCTCTTCTGCTGCACACCCTGCTCTTCCTGAAACAGCTGCAAATCCTATTGACTCGTTTCCCACACTCCTGCTATAGAATACTGCAAATGCTAAAAAATTGTCATGGGTGCTAGGGAAGGTGGGAACAGTTAATGGAAAAGAAATTCATAGCAATTTACTATGTACACAGAAAGTAACTTTGGCTGAGGAAGTCCTTGAGCTGAAAATTGTTAGAGGGTTGGACAGTAGCCTGGAAAAGACCACCCTATGGCTACATCTTATATTTGTCCCTAGGCATGAGCTTTGGACCCCATCTTGAAATAGAAGCCTGGACTAGTTTGTCAGACCACTGATCTGATAAACTATAGCTGTCCCTATGTTTGGTATGACATACTATAGTTGCCCATATGTTAACCTCCACTTGCATACCCAAATTATATGGTTATTTTTATTGCTATGGCACTTTGAAGCCATGGTAATGGACAAGAACTTACTGGGCTAATGTTATAAGTGTAATATAGAAAGACTACTGGCAAATTCCTCTAATTCTGAGATCCAATATTTTCTGTTTTATTCCTCATCTCAGTAGCACCACTCAGGCATATATACACTTACAGATACCTCACTTTACATAACCTCTGATCTCAGAGTGGTAACGAGATAGCTAATCAACTGCATCAAATGGGCATCACCTTTACGAAGCAGACTGCAAAACAGCACAGCCCTATGACCTCTGCCTGTGTCTTGCATGCGGGCTGAACAAGAGGGCAAAGACAGTGAAGTCATTTGATGCCAGACACGAATAGCAAGTGCCTGCTACTGGAATCCGCAACATTTACCACAAAAGCAAGCGACAAAGTTCATCTGAAATAACTGCTTCCCTTCCTGTTTATGTCTGTTGCTACAACAGCACCATTTCATGGTTCAAAGGCAGCTGGATGATGAAACATAATTAGCATGGTCACCTGATTTGTATACCTCTCCAGCAGTATGTTACTGATCAACAGAACAGTATAGTCCTTATTTTATAGACCCAGAAACCCTAAGATTTTCCACTGCACTATATTATACAGCAGATTTTATCCCAAAGTTGTTAACAAGAAATTGACTGTCAGGGATTTGTTCTCTAGAAAGCTTATGAGGTTCCTTCTAATATGCCCAATCCTACACCTGGAGAATTGCATAGCGCTGTGAGAATAAGTAAGTATATTTAAGCATTTTGTTGTACTTATACCCAGTGCCACTGTCATCCATCCTGTCGTTCGCTGCCTTTCTCCGACTACAGAATTGGTCATAAAAGAATGGGGGGGGGAAGCTTCACCAGAAGTTTTTTTCCTATCCTTAATAAGTCCCTTAAGTCCCTTTACTCCTCCTTTGAAGGGAGGAGTTCATCCACCCCCTAAAATACATCAATCTGCCAGCAGAAACTTACCACAAGTTCGGAGAATCTGGCATTGAGCTCTTCTGCTGGTGGAATTGGGACAGAAAACTCAAGGAATTGGAGGGGGTTATTATCCTTGAGGTTGATTTCAGGGAGGTCACTACCCCCAAAACAACAAAGAAACCCCAACGCATGACGATTCCTCTTCCGGGGGGCCATGATCATAGTGTATGATGCTATCTTCTGATCATGTTCTGCAGGAAGAAAAAAAAAAAAAAAAACACAACAGACATTAAATGATAAACAAGACTCTGTTGGATCTGTGCAGTTCTCTGCAGTTACAATGGTTATCACTGGTGTAACAGCTGGAAGAAGACAGAAAAATCCGAGACACAAAAGAGAAAAAAAACCCACTCAAGCTAGACAAGATAGCTAAGCTTTAATATGGTATTAACATGTTCTTGTATGGCAGTGTAGAATCACTTCTCCCAAAGTTTCTAAAAAGGTTTTGCAAACTTAGTGTGGGATTTCCCAGCAGGTAGATTTATCAGTAATGCTCAGTAGCCAAGGTTGAATGCTACCATTGAATGCCAGCATTGGCCTTTCTCTCACTGCTACAGTAAAGGAACCAAAGTATCGGAAGCAAAAAGCATATACTGGAGAATTTACCCAGAATAAATAGAAGAATCCTCCAAAGGTATCCCATTTGGTCAAAATAAAACGAACAATCAAACAGTGAAGCAGAAATCAATTTTCCACCACTGTGAAGCCAGACCACCAAACACTCACTTATCCCTTTATGGCCAGGACTATCGCAGTACGACCATTTTGTCTATCCCATTTTCAAACACACGTAACTAGTTTGGGCTGCTTTATGTATCCAGGGGAGAAACTGCACAGTGCTAATGCACGCTTTCAGATTTACATTTGAGCTGCCAGATCCCATCTTGATAGGACCCAGGCTTGAGGGGCTTTGGTATCAGGAGCGTAAAGGGAGGCAAAAGGAGGCCTGAAGGAGGAGCTGGGAAGTGACTGATTTCACCACACAACACCGTTTGTGAGCGGCCCATCCAAACAGGAAGTATCCTGCCAGCAGTTTGAAAGGAGGGATCTGTGCAGTCCACAGAGAGCTGCATATTTTGCCCTTTTAAGGGACTTGTTGTTTGACAGCTCAGGGGCTTATTTGTGTTATATTTTTTTTTAAGGACTTCACTTTTTCACTTAATCTGCAGAATAAGCCATATCCTTAGAGAGTAAATAATTAAAGCCTGTTGTGAAGCCCAGCTCCCTGGGCATGGGGCAGGGGAGCAGGGAGGGAGGCGGCAGGTGAACCAAACTGCAGGATGCTGTATCAGCAGCAACACAGCTGAGCTTTGTCATCAGAGCAACTGCTGCCCTAACCTGCCCCACAATGCTTTGGTCTGTTTGCTTGCCAGAACAAGGCTGCTTTGAGCTCTCATAGAGACTAAGTAGCTGTGCCAGGAAAAGCACCTTTAGGACAGCAGTTACATAGTGGGACTTAACATACTGCACACAGCCAGAAGCTCTCCAGGGACTTTTTGTGTAGAAATCGGCACGCTCGCTTAAGAAAAAACTAAGAGACAAACAACAAAAAAAAAAACCCCAAACCACCCAAACCTCCACCCTTGTGGCACTATGTGCTTGGCAGAAATCACCTGCCCTACTTTGTGCTGGGATTAATTTATCTAGCACCTTCTCTTATGCACTGGAGGGGCATCAGCTGCAGCTCTCATGCAGCTGAAAGGAAAGTGAGCTGGTACCAAGCACTGTCTTCTGGCGTGCCCACTTTGCTCTCCATGCCTACTCTGCAAGGGGTGGTATGTCTCAGCAGGACTCATTAAGGCAGGGTGATGCCGGCTTCAAAAGCACATTCATAAGAACACTGGGTTCTCACTAGGAGATGCCAAAGGTCAAGTTAACTCTAGAACCGGTCTCTGACACTGGTTCAGTCAGCAAACCCAAAATGGCCTCAAATCTAGCACAATGATGTGCACAGCAACCTCTGTTTCCTCCCAGTGGTGGAGACTTAAGAGATTCAGTTCTTAAAAGATTTCACAAGAGAGCCTCAGAAGTTGAACTTATCCACCACAGACCGTCTTCTCAGGGACTACTCTCAGTGCAATGCCCTTTATGGTAATCTGGTCATGAACGAGGTTAGAACCCATTAGTTTGACAAAACTTTGTTTTGGAGGGAACTCAAATCAATGAGACAAACCTGATTTACATACAGTATAACTACATTTGCATCAATTCAGTTGTAACCACATTCTGGCCCACTGTCTAGAGTTGGTGAGGCCATTCCTCACCAACTGTCAAAGGACCAGCATTCTCTGGGGCATGGACAATGAATCCTCCCGAGAAAAATTGGCTGAGATATTGAAGTGATAGAACCATAACACCTTCCTTTATGAGCTCAGGTCAAGACTTTGGTACGCACTCCTCCAAAAGAGGTACCTTACCAGGAAATGAGTACTACGTGAATGGATGTGAAGGCCAACATTTTGTACAGGGTAAGTACTGCCCTGGTCAGGGCACCACAGGTTGTCCTGTACTGACAGTTCATCACTCAGCTTTCATCTAAAGCAGGTTCACCTAAGAGGTGAACAGTCAGTCTCCAGGCCTTCTTCATCCATAATGCTGAAAAATACATATGCTAGTGCTTGTTCCTGTGGTGTTTTTACAAAATCAGCATTCATTCCTTGGGATCCATACTTGAGAAACTCAGCAAAGCTACTAAGCTCTTACTACTCTGCAAAAGCATGCAGAGCTCACATGAACAGTAACCTTATACTGCCTCACTTTCACAAAGCATCATTCCATTGCACAACTCATACTCTTAACACTGGCATTTTCCAGGTCCGTCTATATAACCATCTGTGTCCATGTAGGACACAGAGGGGTAAAATGGCACTTTTGTATTGCTACAACACTGTAAATGTAGATAGGTGAGGTGTCTAGATGCTTTTAAAATAAGAACAATTGAGGACGGCTAAAGAGGAATCCAGCACAGGTATTTTAGAATTGAATCAATGAATGAATGAATTATATTTCTAAGTGGGAGCACTATCTTTTTAAAGATTAAGCCTGCCAGTCACCGGATGCTAAGGGGCATTTACTTAAGTTGCACTGTTTATGCTATTTAAGAACTAATTGCAACTCCGTGATTTTTGCTGGCGGACATAGTTTTAAACAAAATAAACATTTTCTAATAGCCTCCAAATTAATAATCTTTTCCTTTTCTTTCTCTCTCTTTTGCCTTTTCTTTGTCAAGAGCCAAATCTAAGGAAAATGTGCTTCCAAAGGATGGGGTGGGGGAGAGGGGGAGGCAACAAAGGAGATGAAGAAAAGAACACCTTTAATTTTTCTGAGTGGTAATTGATAACAAAGCTGTCATAAAAATTTATGAAAATAACAGAAGGCGGGGTTTTTATTCTAATAAAAGCTCTATTGCCTTTCAACTTCTTGCAAGTAAAGTGACTGTAAAAATGAAACATGTCCAATTACCTGTTTCTATATATACCTCCAGTGAGAATCAATGGGAAATCTCTCTCTGGAGGGAATCCCACTATTACACATAACTCCCTCCCACAGCTCTTCTCGGTTGTACTGTTTTACCCTTTTTGCACAACACAAACAAGTTGCCATCATTTCAACAGCTAACCGCACACCCGCTCCTCATAGTGATCCCCCTCCTGCTTCCCAGCCCCCTCTGTGGTTCGGCTCAGGTCAGGAGTCACAGTCTGGAACTTTGCCCAAAGTCTAATTATAACAACGTCCTCTTCCTCTGACAGGGTGTACGTGTTCATTTCTAAACCATTTGGCCCAGTGACCAAACATAATTAAGCTAATGCAATTTTTCCAAGTCTTATCAGAAGGTTTAGCCACATGGAATGGGATCCATGCTAACTGCACATGAGGATCCTCTTTCAATTGCAGGTTCTAAATTGTTTCTTCAGTCTCACTCTTTTCTTCATTCTCATCTCAGAAATTATAATTTTCATGCAAACATATCCTAAATAAGCAACGTTCCACAAACAGTAAGACACCTGAAAACTGCTATGCCAGCAGCTCTGCTGTGCAAGAGAGCTGATTATCATAGTTTTTAGCTCACTGTCCTGTCCTTCACCACAGTGAACAGCCAGAGCACAACTGTAACTAAGATAGAGAAAATTACTTTTGTATCGTCACCTTTGGAAAAACAGAAGAAAGAGAGAGAACTCTGTGTGTTAACTAAACACACACAGTCCTGCAAAACCAGTTTGCGACATAAGAAAGCATTAATGGAAACCACTGATGAACTCGCTTCCAGAGCTGAATCTCCACTGATCATCAACAGACACAATGTCGGTGGATATAGCCACAGCTCTCACCTGAGTGGGAAGCATGGGACTAAACGTATGATGCAGAATCACTGTCCACACTGGTTTATGCTAACAGCAGAGGAAACAAAGTAAATCACTTTCATTTTCCCGTAAGTCTGTATCTTTCTCTATGGCAGGATAAAACATATAAATGTGATGTAATATCACAGAAGTAGAAAGAAATCTGAATTTGGACTGGTTTGGAACATAACCCAACTCACCCTCCACCCCCAAATCCAAGTTAAATCTCTATGTTATTCAACTATTAAATAATAAACCACCAGAACTTCATGGTATTATAATAGCTGCCTTCATTGTCACTTACTGATGATGAAATGGAGAAAACAAGCACCATGCTCAAAATTGTCATTATATATACATTGGGTAAAGCTAAAGAGCTCCACACTGATCCTATGCTCAGTTCCCTGGACCACGTTGCTTCTCCAGTACACAGATGGTGAAACTATTAGCTTCACGGCATGTTCCAATTACCACGGGAATTTTCCATGCATGTCACATGTAACGTGACAGATGTCAGATGCATTATAAGGCAATTGCAGCATAGGGGATGGGGAAAGGGAGCAGGCAAGCAATCCATTTGTTGCATCTGCAGTAGTAACCCAACTCTTTTGGTTTGGATTTGTCACCATACTAAGGAGTTTCTTGGTCTCCAGGGCACAAAACAGCAACAAAATAACCAACTAGTTAAAATCCACAAAGTTAAAACCTTTCTTTCAGGAAGGAGGGTAGTCCTTCCTGAAGAGCGCACCTGCCTACTATGTTGGACAGGAAGGCATCAGACCCAAGACGGATCAAGAGATCACAGGAAAGAAAATCCTGGAAAACAAGCAGGGTCTTGTGCAGCAATGGCCACTCAGTCCCGGTGAGCCATGGCCCACACTTAACAGTTCCACCAGAGGAGAGAGCTCAGCTCAAAACACACTGTGCGTTTTGAAGCCAGTTCGTGGATTTTCCCTCCCACAACACATCAAAACAAGGGTGCAGATCTCAAGGTGGTATAAGGACTTCACAAGCCAGCCCAGGCACTCAGCTCCAGTCTGTTTTACACACCATACCATCAAAACTGAGATGGTTGAGAATCTCAAAGCATTTCACAGACCTAGAGATTGTCTCCTGCTATATACATAGTATGATATATTATTAATACTTCATGTAATTTTTAATTTTTTAAAATTTATTTGCCTAGGAAATATGTCCTGAGATAAGAGAAAAGGCAAGGGCTATTTGAAGACTGTCAGGTGTAACTACATCCATGAACCTACTTAATGCAACGTGTCTGTCAAAAATCTGTTTATTTTTAATACTTTAAGGATGCCCAGGATGTGCTGGATGACTAATGACCACTAATGTTAGTCTGTTAATGCCCACAAATCCAATATCTCTCACCTGATACCAGCTTATCAACACAAAAAAAGCTAAAGAACTGTAAGAGGCCTTTCCTTTCTGAAAGATTAATTTACAAAACTTTCTCTGTCTTCACCTGGGAATGAGGGGAAAAACTCTACTAAAAACCAAATAAAACCAAAAACCAAAACAACAAAAGAAAACAGAAAAAAAAAAAAGATACCAGCAGGTTCCTCATGTTCCTCCCAATCCATTTATCTATCCAAACTGTATTCATAGAAAAACAATTTAAAAAGAACAGTCAAATCAAGATTCAAAATACAAAGTGGACAAAGCAGCAAAGCAGTTAGAGTTAGTATCATAAATCCGGCTAGTAATCATCTGTTATTTCTTTACACCTTTTTTTCCACCTTTTAATCAAGTACAGATTATTCATCTTCTATACCTGACTGAGCTGACCAAACAATCCAGTCATTCTTTTACATGCTAAGAAGTTATTTTATTTTCACAAATGTATTAGTTTACTATAACTCTGACTCCACACAAAAATTTGCAGGGTCAAAACTGATCTGTCCTCCTGGACACCAAAAGCTGAGTCTTTATTCTAATCTTGCAGCTCATTTAGATGCAAGTAAATCTGCACATCTTTAACATTTCTGAATGGCGATGTGACCACCGCAGCTTAAACTGCAAACAAAACAAGTAAAATTCACAACTTAAGTGTTTATCCAGAATACATACACCCTTCATCTTCTCAGTATCTAAGCATACAAGATATTTGGCTAAGAGGGGAGGCAGAGATGTCCTACTAAACAGCAACTTTGGAGGCAGGAATACATTTTGCTTAGTGCTTATTTTACCACAGGTTCCCATCCTAATTTATCAATTCCACACTTAGGCAAGCTTGCCAACAATTCAAACCACCATGGTGGTGGATCCAATGGGATTGCATACCCCCTAAATATAAGCATCCTTTCTAGTTTGAGTGCAGTAGTCTGGAGTCCTGTCTTTCTTTCCTTGTCCCCTCCCTGTTATTACTTCCAAGTTTTCTAGTGTTGCAGCACTGCAGTTTCCGTAACATCTACAGATACCCTCCACTTCCTTCTCAATCAGAAAGTCTGGACTGTTAACAAGATCAATTTTCCTGTCTTCCTCACCATGTACCACATTTGTTCCATTCACATACCTCACTAAAGATTACCCCTTTCCCTTCTATTAAGGAAAAAAAAAAAAAGTTTCTCCTTCAGGCAGGGAAGAACAACACTTTCCAGTTCCAGCCTTAGTTCTCTCTTTCCTTCTTTTCTATCAGCTTTGGTTTTATTCTTTACTTTTTTTTCCACTGTTCCATTGCAATATCCTCACTTTCTTTCATGACATCTCTTAGACTTGGAATGGCTTCTAGTAGCCACTTCCTATGCCTCAAACTGCAAAACTCCTCTCTTTTTTTAAGCAGATATTAAAGAGAAAAAAAAAATTCCAAAGAGACAGCTACTGCACGACACAAGCTGTAAAGACTGCACCACACTTTGTGTATGTTTTATTTTTGTTGTATTATATTCCACCAGTATATTTTATTTTTGTGCTATTGTACTCCATTGTCCTAGCTGTGGCACTGAGATTGTAGGTTCTCAAGCGTAGGGTCTTAGTCACCTGCTTAAATTAGTTTTTGTACAGTGCCGAGTAGACTTATGGTACTATACAAATAGTAATAAAAACAGTAGGTCAGCAAAAAGTAATCACCTGGCTAGAATCTGGCCAGGCCATGACGGTTCACACCCTAGCAATGATGCTGCTGCTGCTGCAGAGGCAGCATTTAGCAGTGTCCACAAATCCAGTGTGGATAAATTTACGCTTTATGAAATAATGAAATTTATGCAATGATTTTCCTTACCACAGCATTAGCTTCACTAGATGGGTCGGTTTGTTATGTCATTGTTCTTCGAATTGCTGTTATTCTAGGAGCCTGTGGGAAATGCACTACATAAAAGCAAACATGGCGAAAAAATTCCACAAACCCCACAGATGCCACCCCAGGACCCAATCATAACTGAGGATAAGACCATCCAGCAGTAAGTCTTTTCAAACGCTCTCTACAATCCCCAGATTTTACTCTTGAAAGAATCCGGGTGATAAAAATGTTATTTTTAGGACTTGGCAAGAATATACTGTAATCTCCGGGCCATGAATTCAGGACAAGACTACAATCCAAGTTGTGTCCGTGCTACACAATAGAGCGGGTCTGAACTGCCTTTTCTGCAAGCTACAGATCTAGACAGCAGAGTCTGGGTTAGACTCTTAACTTTCTTTACTTTCTTTTGGTGGTGGGTACAACACTGTGATGCAATTTCACAGGAGAGTGCGCCTTGGAAGCTGGAGTGTGAGATGAAGCCTTTATTCAATATAAGAATCCATAGACTGAAGATGAAATAGATCATGATGACATTAGTCAAGCAGACATACACATTGACAGCCAAAAACCAGCACGTTGCTCCTTTAGTTCCAATGCAGAAGACTATTTTCCTCTACAGGAGCATGAAGTCCCGTGCCTTTTACAGGTCTTATGGTATGAAATGCCTTTAATGTCATTGGTTTGAAACTGGCCCTAATCAGTAATGTCTGTCAGTTCTATCCATAAGACCAGCTCCCAAGGATAAGACATCCAAACCCCAGAGCCAAGTCTTTGATCACCTCAAGAAAGAAGCCAAGGATAGAGTGATCTGGAGAACAAGCTGTCCCACTCAACCCTCTATGCCAAAAGACCAGGAATACTGGTAGGGCAGATTAGTACTAAAGCTTGGTCTAGGGACTTGAAATCTCTCCAATATTACTGTTGGGAAGAGTGGGGTTTAGTTACAAGGGATGTCAATCCAGTTTCCCAGTAGCACTAAGAACTGCCACGTTCAGAAGAATGAACACACAAAACCCCATTACTAAGAGCGTCCCTGTCTTGTTTGAGTCATTGTAATTTTTCCATTCTGTCATTGCCCAATTATTTCCAGACATGATGTAACTATTTTGCCAGGGGATTTGGGAGTCAAAATGTTGCTCTTGTTGTCATCATTATCCCGGGTGCCTGAATTTTCCAGACAAAATTAGCAGCTGATGGCATTAGAGTGCCTCTGTTGAGAGAGAAATGATCTGTAAGAACTACCAGTGTGCTCTAAGAAAAACAAACAAATGGTAAAGGTCCAATTACATCTTCCCAAACTCCAGCTCATTTCCATGTGAAATGCTGTTTTCTTATTCAGACAATTAGTAAAGGAATGTTTCATCTGTTGTTCGATGTCATCACCGCATATAAAAATTGATTTCCATTCTAACACTGCATTCAGGGCCACTACAGGACATTAAAGCTCAACTTGACTGGAAATATGCCTTGGTTATAACCACTGGAAACTAGCCGCAGATGTAGGTGTACAAGTGCTGTCTTCACTATTGACAGGCAAATCAATGACCTGCACTGGTAAAATTTTCCTGAAGCTCTCTCATTGGAAAAAGCAACTCAGCCTTTATAGCAAATGGGTATAACTGGGGAAAACCCCAACACAGACAATATTTGGACTTTTACATGTTTTTCATGGATGGCATTGAATCTGTTCAAAACTAATGTTCATCAATGCCATCTGGGAAAGCCAGGTTCCAGGCTGCAGATCTGCCACTTTCCTACTTAGAGCCCCAGCCAAAGTACAGTATAATTCTACATGTTATTGCAAACCTGTAAATAATAAAGACGGTGGTTCTCAGTTCAGTTCCATATACTGAAAAGCCACTGATGGGGATGATAGTTAAAAGGCTTCTTTAGTGATTCACTAAATGGAAGAAACAGTCAGTAGATGCATCACAAAGGGAACAGGTCTTGAGATTTTGATGCTCTCTCCATCTTCGAGATGGTTTCCATAGGCCAAGGCACAGACAAGGTCTAAGTGTCATTGATTTTATATACCTATTTTTTAAGCTACTCAGATTCCAGAGTTGTCAATTTGGCACCAAAAATAAATTCAATCTAGAAAATGAAGTTAAGAAAAGGTCATATACAGCATTTTAGTCCAGCATTTTTATTTTTGTTCAACATTCTGACAAGGGATACTCTGGGTTCAATGCCCTGAAACCTCAACATTACGCAAGTAGGTTTGAACTCCAAGCCAGCAGCTTGGTGAAACTGTTGAACTTTTAACCTAACATGTCTTCATGAAGAATGGATATTTGGAAAGAGTTCTGCTCAAGGATTTTGGGTTGTTTTCTGTGTGTATTTTTAAGTAGCATCCAGATAAAATATATTTTCTGGCTGCTGTAATATTTACAGAGGGAGACTTTACACCAACACTGAAAGCTGGTTTCAGAGCCGTGACTTACTGCTTTAGGTTTTGGGGCTGTTAAGTGTTTCATGGCATTAGGGTGAATAAGGCCTCATCTATATTTAGGTCAAATTCCGCAGAGCTGATGGTCTGAGTGACACAGGTAGTGATCAATTATGACGGTCTGAAAAGAAAGCGCTACCGAAAACCAGCCACCTTCCTTGCATGGTCAGTGGGTGCTTTTGGCCAACAGCAGTATGTTGCAAAGAGTGCAGTAAAAGGAGGGACAGGGAGAAACCCCCTAAAATACCCGAATGTGAGCATCTTCTCTACAATGTGATGCATATCCATATGGTCTAGTGCATATGGTACATGAGGGTGTGGTGCCTGTGCCAATTGCTACCCTCTCTATTCCACTGCCTTCTCCGGGCTGCCGATAGCTAGTTCTAGTCTTCTGGATTCTCATGGCAAGAGGTCATGTCCACGTCAAGGCCCTTTACTGTTCATGATTAAAAAAAGTTTAAGTACTGAAGTATATCTAGGGAAGATTTCCTAGAACGGTAACTGACCAACAAACTGTTCTTCCCCAAGGACAGGTAATTTGCTTAAATGTATGCTCAGATACCCAAAGAAAACTGCAGAGAAGCTGCATAGAGCGGATGTTTGGGTAGTCATCTCTGGACTTCTAAGTATCTACAGCCAGTCAATAGCCTGCCTGAAAACACAGCAAGTTATTTCAGCTTCTGAGCCCAAGCTGCTTGCATCTTGTTGACAAAGATTTGAGCACACTCCACAGAAAACCAGACTGCAGTATAAAATTCCCTCAGCTCCCCACCACAGCTGCACACGACAGGAAAAAAAAACCCAACAAAAAACCCAACCCTGCTTCTAAACAGCCACTTGATCTGGGTATACAGTCCTTAGACATGATTCAAAAAGAAGGCCCATTGTATACAGATAGAACAGAAGTCTACCCTCCATTAGAGAAGGAACATCTTCTTTATCCCCTTAGGGCTGCAAACATTATTATTATATCCAGTAATGTATGTCTTTGCAGAACATGTGCCAATATCACTGCTTGTTGTCTCTAGTTCCATACAGCACTGACTTATTTGACAGATTGTACAGGGTTTTATCCAAATCATCACCTGCTGCAGTTTGTTTTGTCTCACCCTTTGGAAGCATATTTAAAACTTACTTAAATCATTAATTTTTCTTGCATCTTACATCTTAAATTTATGGATGGAATACATACAAATAAAGACAGTAAGCAGTCGTACATTGGCTCCTACAACAAATTCAGGTCTTGGCTCTGCTGCCCTGGTCAGGCAAGGACATTTATAAGAGAAATACCTATTATGCAATAATATCTCCCACTGCAAGAAAGACTGAAATTGCTGTTATCCCCATTTTCTACTTGCTGTAAAGAAGAAACAGCCAACCAGTACCAAAATCTTTCCAGTAACAAGAAGCAGCAGCAGCATTTGACCCTCTCCCTGCCCAGAAACCCATTTGAATAAGGAAGCACTCTCAATTTTCACACAACACTTTCACCTACCTCCCAGCAAAATATGTGGGAACTGCAAAATGTCAGAAGCTCTGAAACATCAAGACCAACTATGTATTTGGACTGGATGGCAAATCCAAGCAGAAATACATTATATGTAACCCAACAATTTGCATGCAAGCTGCCAGCCTATCATTAATTTTTTAACTATTGGCTGGTGGACCAGTAAATATGAGATGAAAATGGCACTAACACTACTGAATCCACATGTTTTACTTTTTTTTCCCCCCATAGTTGTTCATATTACAAGCAAAGGGTCCACATGCTACAGTCGTGCCTGGCAATGCCTAAAACAGAAAATTGTACAGAGAAGTGGCTCCATCTCCAAATCTCTGAAAAGAAGATAAACTAGCAGATGTATAATGCAAACACTGAGCCCACACCACTGAGACACTCTTCAGGGTGACCTCTTCCCTAGTGCTTGTTCTGTCCGTACCCTAACATCAGTCAAACGCAGCCTGTAAGAAGCATGGCTACTGCCCAGGAAATGTTCTTAGCGCTGGGTTTGCAGTGTTATCAGCTATTAATCACAAAAAGCTCCACTGGGATAACCCCAGAATTAAACATATTAAGCAACGCAAGCCTAGAGAGGGGAGTCGGTGTGGGAAGTAGCTTTAAGGAACGTTATTTTGTTTCCAAGAAAAAAATGGTTCTTTAGACAGGAGCGAGTCCACAAGGTCTTAGAATATCCTGTTCATGCTGAGATTTCAAACACAGGCAAAAATTTTCTACATTTTTAAGAGGTCATGCATGATAAGGAAACAATTCATCTCCTACAGGGCCTACTAATAGCAGCACTAACTCTCCTTAATTCCCAGAGCACATTTCATATCCATATCAATATTGCAGGACACATTTCCAGCATCTACTGGAATACTCCTACAGTATGAGTTTCTCTCCATTTAAATTGCAACAGTACGACTACATGGCAAACAGTTCTCAATCATCAAATCCCAGCATGATGACCACCAAGTCACCTATTTCCCAGAAAGCTGCTCATAGTAGAAATGCCCTCCAAGGAAGTGATTTTCACAGCACCTCAGAAACCTCCGTGCGAAAGAGGGTGAAACATAACATTGCCCAAATGAAAAAAACAAACAAAACAACAACAACAACCCAAACTTTATGTCGTGGTTTAACCCCAGTCAGCAACTAAGCGCCACGCAGCCGTTTCCCCCTCCCCCTCCCAGTGGGGTGAGGAGGAGGAAAGGAAAAAAAAAAAAAAAAGTAAAACTTGTGGGTTGAGATAAGAACAGTTTAATAACTAAAGTAAAATATAATACTAACAAGAGTAATAATGAAATATAATAATAATTGTAATGAAAAGGAATATAACAAAAAAAGGAAGGGGGGGGAGGGGGGCACCAGTGATGCACAACGCAGTTGCTCACCACCCGCTGACCGATGCCCAGTTAGTTCCTGAGCCGTGATCCGCGCCTCCCGGCCAACTCCCCCCTGTTTATATACTGGGCATGACGTTCCATGGTATGGAATACCCCTTTGGCTAGTTCAGGTCAGCTGCCCTGGCTATGCTCCCTCCCAGCTTCTTGCACACCTGCTTGCTGGCAGAGCATGGGAAACTGAAAAGTCCTTGTCTTAAGATAAGCACTACTTAGCAACAACTAAAACATCAGAGTGTTATCAACATCATTCTCACACTAAATCCAAAACACAGCACTGTACCAGCTACTAAAAAGAAAGTTAACTCTGTCCCAGCCGAAACCAGGACACTTTAGTACTGGGACTGGATCCACCTTGAGAAGCAGTTTTGTCTCGTTCATTTAATAGAGAGAAACCAACACTGACAATATCTTGGAAATGAGATCTCTCTGCCCCTTCTAACCAACCACTCAGGACCAAAGAAAGCATTTCTCTAAGTTGGAAGCAGTGTCTCTAAGGACCAAAATTTGAGCTTGAGTTACTAAATAACTGAATAGAGGGAAATCACTTATCACGGGAAATGGAGCAAAGGGCAAAAGGAAAGATCAGTTTTCTAGCTGGAAGGATGCTGTGCTCTGTGGGAGTACTATAGCTAGTCTCATGCTGTGGAAGGACCTTGGTGTGGAAGTAATGTCAGTGGGTCAACCAGCCAATAGTTTAGTCAAGAAAATAAATTTATGCCTTTGTATTCAGTTCTTCAAATATTTAGGCTGTGGTCACTCCAGAGGAAATCTCTTTCTTATCAGATACTAAGGGTCTTATATTCTGTAAAGCGAATTATTTCAGACCTTTGCCAGGGAATCCTCCAAAAATCATATTTATGTAGGCAAAGTCAGCAGAAAAAGGGGAAAAAAAAAAAAAGAAAAAAAAAGCTTTTTATCCTTCTCTTCAGAAAGATATTGGAAGATATACTCAAAATTCTGTTCATCTTATCAAGGTAGTAATTTCAGGGTGAACATACTATTGGAATTAGGTTACAGAGACTTTATAAGAGCCTTTCATTCCTCAGATGAGTGAACAACCTACATTCCCTATATAATTTCCTCTTCATGGGTATAACAGACTCCTATTAATTCCAATGGAAACGTATAACCTCGTAGAACAAGAGACCGACTCTTCCAAACAGAACTCAGACTCTGTTCATTTCTGGTGAAATGTCCCTCACTGGAATTGTGACAGGTGGGCACCTGAGATTTTTTTTTTTCTTCTAGTCCCCCAAATATTTCATTTTCTCCAAAGGCCTTTTGAGCTAATTTTAGCAAAGTCAAAGTAGAGCATCCAAATCATCCTTTCCTGACTCCTGGAGAATGCATTCCACGTCATATACAAACTTCAGTAGGGGCCAGTATGAACACCTCTTTTTAACTGCATTCACTCATGCAATTTCTATCATTAAAAAAGAGAAAGAAAATCCGATGGTGCTATAAGCAGAGTTGACAGAGAAACTTTCTTGTTTTAATAATTGAGATTTAAAATGAATGGTTAGATTGAAGATAAAACACCTTTTCATTTGGGCTGTAAAACTGTTTTCTTCACTCCAAGAAGTGAGCAATGCAGTGAGGCAGAAAGCTAAATCTAAATTGGAGGTAATACCTCACACTGGAACAAGAAAGCGTACATGTACTTGGTTAGTGTTGCACAGACTCTGGCCAGGCTAGATGTACTCAAAAAAGGTTTAGTTTTCAACCTTAATCCTAGCTCTGTGAAAGTGTCTGATTACAAATTCAGAAAAGCAACATATGCTGTATGTCAGTAGTAGTTTTATGCTTCAGCTACACTTCCACGCTTCCCCTTAAACCTTCCTTGCCCAGGAATACTCTTCCATGCTGCTTGTAACAGCTCAACCAGCTTGCCTCAAATTAGAAAGAAAGCGAGGGCAGAGTCATCATTGCTTCTGACACCACTAAGCAGAAGCTGCTCTCAAGCTGTGCAGAAAGTCAAAGCTTCCCTTTCTCTCTGGGCCCTGAGCAGAGCCTCTGCACCTTCACCAGCCAGTGCTAGAGTGCAGAGTTGTGCATCATGGACTGCACTGCAACAGCCTTCAGCTTTCTCCTTCCTGCGCCCCGAAGACCACCGCCAGCCAAAACCTAGATGTAGTTTTGCTCACTGTTCCTCCTCACCTGCAGATTTTTCATTGCGTCACAGAGCAGCAGTAGATAAGCATCACTCACTCTGGAGAGGATAACTTAACACAAGACATACAGGGGAAAGTGACTTTAGATGCAGACCTTTTACCCCACTGACTGAAGAACTTGTTGGGATATGCTAGTGTTCTGCATGTCTCTTAGTTGGTTTCAAAGGAACATTTTATGTTCTTTTCTTACTTCTATTTGCAGATTCTCTTCACCAGCTATAGCTTTGGAGCCCATCAAACAAAATGTTTCTCACCTGCCTACCACTTCTGAGACAACCCCATGGAAGTAAGCTAATGCCAGCACACTGACTTTCCGGAGCTGCTCAACAACCACATAAGCTGTTCAGCATCAGCCATCCACAAATAACATACGTGCATTAACCCAAGGCACTGTCAGACAGTTGGTGAATAGTAAAAAAAGTCCTCCTGTTCTGCTGGTCAGTTAAGCTCCCACAAGTAATTCGTGAATAAACATATTAAAAATGGATAACAGGTTTGGCTGGTAGAACATATACTTTAAGCTCAACTATTGAAATACGAGTTAAAATTCTAAGCTTCTTTCACTGCTTTGGTCATATATCCCTGGTTTTCAGTGTGAGGTGTTTCTACAGAGTAAATGTTTCCAGGCTCACAAAACCAAACACACAGACCCCAATGCAGTTCTAAAAGAGAAAACCAGACAACTTTCATGCAAGTCTTCCTTCCTTTCCTATTTGAAAATAATGAAACAGCCTCAGTCCAGACTTCTGCCCCCTCTTTCAAACGCCACTGAGTGCCATTGTAGCAAATACTCCACCTTATTTCAAGCTCTCCGTCCCTTCTAAATAAAGCAAAAGTAAAAAGATTTGCAACCCGTCTCAGAAATAATCTGCTAGAAGGAATTCCTTCCACCGGCTTTATTAGAACATTGAGAGCACAGGTTTTTGCAACATCTCTTTCCTATCTTCTTCCAGCCAAGGAAGTACTTCAGTAAGGAGATTTAAAGATAGAGGGCCTAAAACAAAGCTTTACTATGGTCCACATAGATATATCTATCTCATTTCCTTGTTCTTATTCCCACCACCAGACAGACCCAAAAGCCCACAATGTTTTGATAAACACACCAAAAGTAGCTGGGGACGTAAGTTTGAAAACATGTACAGCAAGTTTATTTTATGCCGGTTTGTTTTATGGCTCTCCTCCAACATTTTGGATGCACAGCGCCACTAGGGTCACAGTGCTAAAATTTTCCTTAAACAAGTCCCACTCGAAGGTCCAGGCCTCTTTTTCTCTCTCCATACCACCTGCATCCAATACTCCTGAAAGAAAATGGAATCTATCCAGTGCAGAAAAGAATAATGATGTGTATGTACATCCCTCTGTACTGAGTCCTCTCCTAGCTTGGCCGTGCTATGCCACACCTTTCTTCATCAACCCAGTTTCCCAAGCACTATGTGGGGATGGCATCTGTACAAAGCTGCAAAGGTGACTAACCGCTTTGGCTCATCAGATCCAAAAGTTGGTGGGGATGCAACTTCAGAGTTTTGAAGCTAGCTCAGCAGAATAGCTGGAGCATCTTGGTCCCCTCAAAGCCCGAGTGAGACGAGACAAAGGTCAGGGTTCTCTCAAGTATTACATCCCACAATGGCTTTACACACACAGAGTCCCATCTCACAAGGCTCCAGTGCCCCATTTTATGCTTCAATCCATATTTTTCCATTAAGAGGACATCAGAATCCCAAACCACACATTTTATTCTGTCCATCTCTGAAAGGTAGAAAAAGTTACAAGTCCACATTATTTTACCAGGCAGTAGAGGCTAATCTATATGAAATACATGGAAGAAAAGAAAAAAAAAAAAAAAAATGGTTGAAGGGAATACAAAAAATGAAGACATTGCCTTCAGCCTCACTGAAGAAAATTTATATGTCTTTCTCAAGGAACGATGCTTCTTTTAGGCACTTATAAGGAGAGTTTTCTTTCTTTGCAAGAGAGTTTTCTGTCTTTGCAAACACTGCAGTGTAAAACAAACAATTCCCAGATTAACAAGAAAGATCTGACAGGTTTTCTTTAACAGGCAGACTGAACAACTCTTGGAGCAGGTAGCGGTGGGGTGAGCCATGACGCACCTTTCATTCAGAAGTTGATAAACTAGTTCTGAGCAACTGGTAGAGGGAGAGAAAAAGAGAGAAAGAAAAGGAAAGCGTGAAATGACGAGTCAAAACATCCCCTTTAAGAAAAAGGTCTAGTTTTGGTCTGCAAGGGGGACTAAAGAGGACATTTAGAAGCAACATGTACTACCAAGAATCTTTTCCAGGGAAGGCCCAACTTCCTGGCCCCAGAAGCCACATGCCGAAAACTTTCACATGGTCAAAAGCCAAAAGACACACACCACACACCTTGTGGAGCTGAGGAAAGGGAAAGCGCTAGGAAGTGGTTCACAGGCTGGATATAACAATAAATCCTCATGACTCCTGCTGCTGCTTTTGAGATAAGGCTGGGCCAGGCAGGTAGCCAGCTCTTCAGAAAATGCTGCAATATTGATCTCAGCAGTTGAGGTTGGAAGGGGCCTCTTGAGACTGTCTAGTCCAACCCCCTTGCTCAAGCAGGGTCAGCTAGGACAAGTTGCCCAGGACCGTGTCAATTTGGGTTTTGACTACTTCCAAGGATGGAGTCACAACTTCTCTGGGCAACCTGTACCAGCGTTCAGCCACCCTCATAGTGAAAAAGTTTCTTGTGTTCAGATGGAATTCCCTGTGCTTCAATTTATGCTCATTGCCTCTTGTCCTGTCACTGTGCACCACTGAAAAGAGTGCACCTTTCTTAAACAAAGAGTCAAATTTCTCAAAAGTCCTCTTACCAGCAAAGTCCCTGCTCTATGTAAGCATTTAGGGGACTTACTTCTGCGTACAGATCTAGATTGGTTGCATGGCTAGAGAATATTGCAGAAATTCTCTCTTGAGCCAACATCTGCTAATGGCAGACAAGAACAAGCTGCAGAAAAAAGATCCATGCATTGAAGAGGTATGGTAGAAATAAAAACACTAGTACGTTTTCCTATAAATCAAACTCATTATAGGTTCTCACACCATGAAAATTCACAGACAGGGTGTCAATCAGCCAAAAAAAGACTCCTCATATTTGTAGAAGGTGAGTCTTCACAGATTGTTACTCCACTGCATTAGGCATCTACTCCATCCTCTCAAAACCAAATTTTGTCATTAACATTAAAAGTTGTGATTCCTCAAACAATTTAATAGCAATAGAAACAGTCTTCAAGCTCTTGACTGGTAATGCTTATCAAACTTTGATAATGACAAAACTGTCATTAACATTAAAAGCTGTGATTCCCCAGAGGATTTAACAAATGGAGGCAGGCTTAAAGAAAAGCTCTTGACTGGTAACGCTTATCAAACTACTGTTTCCCAGTTCTAGTACCATCCACAGCATAGACACTGTCCCTGCATTAACACAGGCAGCCACAGTGACAAACACAATGGATTTGTACCTCTACTGGTTCCCATACCAGGTAAGGTAAGACCATTGCTATTACACTGGCTTGCTCCAAGACATTCCCTAGACATGCTAGTCTACAGTCTCATGACTTCATTGCTTGGGAATAAGTCTTTGTAACTGGAGATGATCCAAACTAAAAAAACCCCTTGGGTTTGGATTTGAATTCTCCAGAAGTTTAGGGCTTTGCAGAATTGTTCCCTTTGTATGCCTCAGCTGCTTGCACTGAAGTCAGTGGATGTTTGACCACTGATTTCTGTGGGAACAGGATGGGATTTTAGCCACAGCAGGACTGCTAACCACTACCATCTAGTATTTGCCCTTCAGGAGCTTTTCAGGTCAAATGCTTAGAAAGTAGTTGAATTCAGTTTTTGTAAGCAAAACCCCAGAAAAACCCTTTCCCAGAGGTCAAGCCCTGTTCCCTGAGGCTTGGGTGCAAGCTTTCTGGCAGGACTTCTCCTGAGCCTGTTGTGTGGAAGATAAGGAATCTGAATGATTTCCTGCTCAGCAGCATGTAGCTCCCCAAACATCTGACAGTTTATGTACTAGGGATTGTCTCCACAGAAACCTGGCTAGAGACACCATGATGCTGAAAATGACAGCGTTCCAGCAGCAAGCAGCTCATCTTCACTCCCTCACACTCTCCATCCTGTATTACTTTCTAACTTTATTCTCTTGCCTGTGGTTCTCCCAAAGCACACCAGGTACTGCAAACCTCCTCCCAACCAGGTCTGAAGGAAAGGGTATTAATTCCCACACCAATGCTGTAGATAAAGCCGCTCCCCATGGGATCCTGAAATCAAACACACTCTCCCATTCACCAAAACATCACGTGCCAAGTGAGCGTACACTTGGCCCTGACTTGCCACCTTCCTGCACTGCATACATTATCTATCAGATAAGCCTCCGATAGAGCCCTTGGGTGACGTCTTTTTCATAACCTTTTCAAAATCAGAAGGGCTCCCCCTCAAGACAGCTCGATTTTTATCTCTGAAGACATAAAAGACAGGTAAAAAACAAAAGCAACCCTCACATTTCAGGTTATCCTAAAATAGGGCTGCATGCACCCCTATGCCAGAAAAACAGTGTAGCTCCCAAGGACTACAAGCCAGGTGTTCTCTCTCTTCAGGCAATCCTCTACCATGCAGCTGCTTGGTCTCTTCAGGACACTCGCCTGCTAGACTACACCCAGGAGATGCTGTAAGATCCCTTCCAACAAAATTGCCCAGGCTCCCTTGGGGCCAGGCGTATCACATGCAGTAGCTGAGTTTATCCAGCCATGTCCAAGTTGTAGCCTCATGGAATTAGTCCCTGAAGAGTAAGAAGGATTTGGTACAACACAGTTCTAAAGGCTTACCTGAAATGATGCCTGCAAAGACAGCTAACCTGACCTCTCCAAGTTATATGTGGCTCTTCAGGGCATTCATTCAAAACAGGGATTAATTGAAGAGAACATCTCAATTAGTTGATGCTTTTTCCATTCAACTGCATGCCATAAAAGGAACATTTTACTATTTAGAGGAAATGCAGGAAATCCTTTCTCTAAATGCATTGATCTTATCAGTCTGCCCTGCAGCCTAGCCTTCTTCACCACTGTCGTTTACAAGAAGAGAATTATACACATAATCTGCAAACTTCACTTGCCATGCGTGTACAAGACACACCTGAATTTCAATAATTAGAATTTAATTTTAAAGAGAGTTTGGCCCTTGCCATCAAGAGCAGATTTTCACAAAACTATCCAGCTTCCATTTCAGTGCAAAACAGGAGGCAAATTTCCAAAAAGAGTGCAGCTTATTGAACAGAACTGGTCAAAAGGAGAAAGAACTGTCTTGAAAAAGAAAAAAATCATTTGGAAGAGAAGCAAGCTATTTTAGTGTTGGGAATTCTATAGACGCCTTTCGAGATTTTTTTTTTTTTTAAAGGAAAAAGAAAAAACAAAGACATTTCCCCTTTCACCAATATCTCTTCCCCTTCTACTGAACATGAAGGAAATAAATAGAATAAAGAAAAGAATTTAGAAAATTCTATCACCATTGATTGCATAGCATTCAGCAGCATAAAAAAAAGGGAAGAAGGAAATAGTTACAAATAAATACATGTTTCTGGTGTGATTTATCACAAATTTTGAAATATCCAACTCTCTTAAGAATGTGGAAACATTTGGGAAACTCTATGTTTTCTTCAAAATTTGGCAATTCTGAGAACAGACCTTTTCATGGGAAAATCTTAATGGAAAAATTTGCATGAGACATACTGAGCTCTTTCGAAAGTCTGACCACCAGTGTCAGTAAGGGAGATGAACGCTTACCAAGATCTAGTCCGTCTTCTCAGAATAGTCACTCAAACAGCCAAGTGATTATCCTCTCCAACTTCAACACCTGTAGGCTATTACCAGCTGCGCTCCTTCAGCAACAGCAATCATTTAGCTGCTAGTTTGGTCAGGAATATGGAGTTCTACTTTACCCCTGAGCTGCCTCATCCACTCTGAGCAGTATAGTACAACAGTAGGAGACAGAATAAACAAGAGCCACTAGGCTAGTTGCCTTATGCCATAATGCGCAGGGGGAAAAGTAACAGAAGATCTCCATCTGACTTGCTGGACAAGTGTGTGAAGCACAGATAGCAACTCAGCAGTCAAGGATCCCTTCTTTTGCTGAGCAATTTTGAATGGTACAATGCTTGGGGGAAAAAAAAAAAGTTAAAAAAAATCATAAATACAAATACATATGAATGCCCTATTTCAATCATTGCCAAAGGGACAGCAGAGCAGGAATGTCCAGCTGTGTCCACAACCTGATAGGCTGCCTTTTAGATCTGCTCAAACCTTCTCACTTTTCAATTCCCATTTTAAAAAAACAAGCAAAACAAAAAAGAAACATCCCACAATTTTAAGGCACATGCGGAAGGTACTGCAGATTGGACCATAGCAAACTAAGTGGCACCGTGCAGTGATAAGAAGATAAAAGCAATGCAGGAGGGTATTTCCACGTGTTAGCTGGGTAACAAGTGAATACAGGCTGGAAGCATAAAGGATGTGAAAGAAGGTAATGTAAAACTCTGGCCTCAGGTTTATTTGGCTTCCACTGGCCTCAGTGAGACTTACACTCACAAATCTGATAGACAATCTTATGAACTATAAAGCTGAAAGGGTTGTACCAATCAGCTAGTCTGACCTCATGCATAGCAAAAGCCACAGGATTGCCATAAATTAATTCCTGCCTGAAGTAGAATATAACTTTTCAATAGGCATCTCATTTGATTTAAAGATTTCCAGCAGTAGAAAATCTACCACAACACTCAGTAAACTGTCTCTCACTTTAGAAATTTGTGCTTCACCTGCCAAGTTTCAATTCCCAGAGCCTGGGTCCTGACTTACTTTTCCTAGATTGAAGAACGCTATTGCCAAATGTTCTCTGTATAGCTAATTATATAAATGGTGATCAACAAGTCACCTTTTAAGCACCTCTATAAATAATTACAGGATAAGCTTTTGAGTCTCATCCATCAATACCCAGGATTAATCAATGTTAAATTCTGTAACCTTCCATTTACTACCTCTGCAGCAGTCTGTCACATGTACAACAGTCGTTTGAAAAACAGCTAGCTCTTGGATCGAAAGAGTTATTCAAGCTTAAAACAGAAGAAGTTATGTCTCATGGCAACCTGGCAAGACACAAGGATATCACAATACAGGTATGAAGAGAATGATGGTCTGCTTAAGATCATACAGCAAGTAAGTGGCAGAGCCCAGAGTAATGCCAGTTAATTCTGATTTTAAATCCTGGTCCTTGTTCACAATGCCATCTTCCCGCACGACACAAGACAGAAGCTACTCTAAAAACAAAACAAAAAACCACATCCTGGAATCTCTCCAGATTTAGAGCAAGGTTTTTGAGCTATTTGCATGCAACTGAAAGTAATATAGAAAAAAATCTTGGGATCTGCATAATAGTATCCTTCCTGATTATTTTGAGGCATAGAAAACATACCAAGCAAATGAAACTCTGAGGCCTGCACCCACAGCAGGCCCACTCACAGATTCTTGTTCTTTTGCAACTTCAGAGGTGCTTGGCAAGACCAGTTTCAGCAGCCTACTGAGGCTTTACTATCGATTTGATTTCTAAGAACTAAGTAGTCAACAAATTCTCTTAGTTCCAACTGTAAGTCTGTCCCACAAATTCCAGTTTGCTAATATAAACATAATTAAAAAAAAACAACTTTAAAAACAAAATATTTGAAAGTCAGTTTCCCTTCTTTACTAGCTGCCAAGAGCAGAGTTCAGGGCTCTGTGCTTCTCGAGTTGATGAAATCATTAACACCTACAGCAGCGTCAGGAATGTAACTCTGCCCTCAGGACTTGGTAAGTAATAAGAAACCGGTGTCAGTTTCACCTTTAAAAGCCAGTTCCAAGTAATAAATTTCCAATTTCAGATCTGGATGGAAACCCAGCCCAAGCAGCATAGCAGAGGCACAATTCAGAGCACTTTGTTCAAAAGGTATCAAACTGGCAACGATGCCAGCAGGATGCTTGCGAAAACAGTCAGAAGATGCCTACCATAAAATTATGCCTTGCTGCAGAATGCATCCAGCAGAGCGTGTGGAGAGTTACTACAAAAAACAGTGCACAACACTCACAGCACAGAAAACTTGATTCATTTTCTCTTTAGCCAGTCCTTTTCTTGGTACAGACGCCAGACCAAGACTTAGGGAGACCTTGTGTAGCAACATCAGGCAGCAGTCAGCCAGTCTGGAAGCTAGAGAGCCAGTGTGAATTACAGGGTCTGTATGCATTTAGCAACTTCAATAAAGGACCCCCTTTATATTCATTACAACACAGTTCTGTCTTTGCTACTACAAGGGGTACTACAAAGGAGGCATTAGCAGCTGCTCCTTGGAAGAGTCAAGGTCTTCTAGTAGGATAAAAGTGGGGTGCAACCCTCTTTCCAGCAATGTGAGTCTCAAGTGCCCCACAGCACGTGGTGATAGCTTTGTTGTGGTTCATCTCCCTGTTCTCCAAAGACAGCACAGCAGGCACCATCCTATGCAAGTTGTATATGCCCCTTTCCATTTCATGGGGGAGGGAGACATGACTGGAATTTCAACAGTATTCTCATGCCATTAATTTATTTAGGTCTGCCTAAGAGAAGCACAGCTGGCTTTCTAGTACATCAAACCACTTAAACCATACTTCCTTGACTGTGCTACCTCCCATCCATGCCCTCTGGGCTTTACGGCTGGAGCAAGAGATGATACGTGGCCCCCTCTCTGCTATTTTCGTGTTCCTCAGCTGAATTCACTCTTGCGTTATAAGGCACCGGGGAAAATAAATACCACAGTGATAAGCTGCCATTTATTCTGTACACATTTCAAGCTCAAGGCAAACTCTCTCTATATCTTTCATCCCATCAGGATGGGATGCACAGAGCATCCTAACACGCCAAATGTCCTGCAAGTTGCTGTGTACACCAATGCACTTCCTTTGACACTAGTGCTATGTTTTGTTCCTCCCTGTAAACATATGTCAGATACCCTTCCTGAAAACACTCCCTCTGACACGTGGTCCAGTGCACTGCTGGTACCATATGCCAATCCTCCTGTAAAATTCACTTCCTTGTGTCCTACCAATAGCCCAAGAGTCCAGGATTCTCAGTCATTTCCTGTCCCTTGGATTAGCATCCAACGATGTCCTGTTTACATTTCAGGGCTGTGGTGGAAATAAACACCATAATGTCAGGACATTCCATCAGCAGGATTCCAGCGCAACCACGCTGGGCTGCGAGCAGGACACTGAACCAAGTATGGTCTGACTTTTTATTTTATCTTCTTTCCTCCTCCTTATACTTCCATTACCTAACCGAAATACCAGAGGACGCCTTCTAGTGAGTCAGTCCATGCAAGTAGTGAACACACTGGAAGGGTCTTTACAATTGCGAAGTTACTAAATCAAGTGAATTAGCAAGTAAGCAAATAAAGACAAGAAGCAAGGAAGGGGTACTGGATCACAAAAAGGATTTTATTTCTTTAGTAAACAGAATTTCAAAGCAACATAATCATCCCTCCATCCAGCAGATAACAAAACTGAGGCATGGACAAGGCAAAGCCATTTCCTGGTTAGATGGTTGTAAGGACTAAATTCTGCTGTCAACTACGGTAGCAGTAAAACTAAAGATAAGTCAAAATTAATTAATTTCAATTATTCTTAATTATATTTCACCTACTTAAATAGCAATACTTGAATAATCAGAGGAGACATCACAAATGCATCTGCTATTAAATCTCAGCCAAGAGAGATTTCTTTTTATTTAAGTAGGTTATAAAATTTCCAGACTAGAAAACAGCCTGTTAGCAAATAGGCTGTCCTGTGGTATGATTAAAAACTCTCTATTTCTCACCCCAGCAATGTACAAACAAATGCTGTCTTCTCTATTCCAATCAGAATATTAAATGTAAATATTATGAAGAAGGATCTCTCGAGACACACAAACTGGATGGCTACCAAGGACAGGCTGAATGCTCTGAAAGCGACATTTTCTATGATGCACTGGATCTCTCAGAATCAGAGAAAACAAAGAAGGGAAAGATATACCAAGATTGTATATTCTATTTGTCCCAGTGCAAAAACATTGTGCTGGACAATATTTTGTTGAGTGGTCAGTTCAATCTAGATTTCAAGTGGCCATTTTATGCACAGTAGAGCTACTGTACAGGTATTGATCCTTGAGGGAATAAACCGGAAACCAGAAGATTGTGCCATTGGAACGAATGCTTGCTGTTTGGGATTGAATTGGCATGGAAATGGCTCCCTAGCGCTTGTGTAAGATTCTCATCTCCAAGTTGCAACCCAGACTAGAGCTGTCTTTAAGAGAGTTTTGTACAATGCTTTAGTCCCACAGGTATCTCATTTACTAAAAGTGATAACCCTGAAGACTATCTGGAAACTCCAGCAAGTGTGATGAGAGCTGCAGTCTGCCCCCTAAATAAAGCAAGGGAGAGAAGACCTGTGCCCCAGGCTTGCAGTGGTCTCCTTCCCCAATTCTAGGTGTCAGTTATTAGCCACTGTTCATCAAGTGGACTAGACCTGCCAGATGCCTCGATATGACAAGGACAGCTTTGAGAATCTGCCTCAGGTGCCACAATGCCACGCAGAACATTTTCTGTTCTGTGAAATTTGTTCCAGAAGAAACGTATGGAAGCCTAAGCCTCACCACATTTAGACCATGATGCAAGACTCACCTCTTTGTCCAAAGCATAGTGTGAACTGTAGACTCAGAACCCCCTGGTGCTTTTCCATGAGCTGTATTTTTCTTTCTCCCTGTCCCTGAAGTTTACAAGCACATTGTTGGAGGCAGGTAGGGAGTACTGGTGCTTTTGCTCCCCCTATTTGGGAAGCCGTTGATTTAAACCATGTGCACACAGTGAAGTCTCAACAAGGACATTATAAATGCATGTAACGATGTGACGGCTGCTGGCAATCAATGGAAAAAAAAAAGGGGGAGGAGGAGTTTACAGGGTCTTGGGCCAGCTCCTAATGGACAAGCTTCCACATCACAAAACCAAACACTGCAGCTGCCACTAATCACATCAATCAGCCGTCTCCCCAGAACAGCCAAGCAGCAAATGGACAGACACTGACTGAGCTGTTCTCTCCCAATGTGCTTCCGCAGGACTCTGGAGTGCACTGGCAAGACAGGGTGTGAGCAAATTTGATGTATATTGCCCACGCTTTGCCTGCCACTTTAGCATCTTTAACAAATACTACACTAACTTTAAAAATAATCAGTGGGCCCAAGTTAAAAATAAAGTGCAAGCTGGCTTCCATGAGAAAGCGACCGAGCCAATGCCATTTATAGTAATTCGACATGTCACTGAATAGCATCATTTTTATAAATACACTGAAAGCCGGACATGAAATAACTGGTTAACAGCTCCCTAATCACAAGGGCTTCCTCTGCTACACATTTTTCCTATTTATCCAATGGCTTCTGTTTTATATCTAGTTTGCTAATGGAAAGAGGGGAAGGGGGAGGGGGGGAAATTGGCCTAAACTGATCCAGCAGATGCACAGAGCTGGGGCCTCAAACACTGGCTTCTTTTCTGCAGCCACCAAAGGGCGGTGGGAGAGAGACATTTCAGCAAAATTCTTTCTCTGCAGCAACTACCGCAGAAACACATTTCCCTCTGTTTGGAGCCACTCAAAATAACTGCAGCTCAAATGCCAGAAGAATATTTTGTGCTTCCTGCATTCACAAGGAGAAAGAGACGGGAAAATACTGAAGAAAGTTCCTAGTATGGCGGTCTCAAAACAGCAGTAGAAGGCTTCAAAAAAAAGTGCACTCTCATAAAGAAAGCAAAACAAAACTAGCCCCAAAATATTTGTTCTTTAATGGTCCCAAAGTGTTTTACAACCATGCAGAGGAAATACGTTATTTTATAAGACTGCTCATCTTCTAGGCCAATACAGACCATTCAGATTTTTAGAACACCTCTCTATACCCAATTCCTCACAACTGCCAGGAATCCCTTTGCAAGCGTGACTGCATGCAGCACAAGCAGCTATTGTCATTTCTGCACGTACCAAAATAAGTAAACAAAACTTCCTCAAGTATGTTGACTTCTGTGTCTGCACTGCTTAGAAGGTAGGATGCCGAAGCACATTGGAGCCTGTGCACTTCCATGGTGGACACCCTGCCTTGTGTCACTGAATGGAAGCGGGCAGAGGATGGGAGGAGGCTTCACACTGTCATGAGACCAGGAAAAAGGCAAGGGATTCACCATCTACTCAAAAGTGCATCCATCTTTGCTCTGTTCACTTTGATTTTAAGCTGCTCGATAAGAACTCAATGTTTTTAATCTACAAAGGTGGAGGAGTGGGTCACTGTACATGCAAGCAGAATGTGATTGCGAGAGTTGTCCAAACTCAAGTTGGTACCTGAGGCAAGAAGCGAACACCTACCTTGTGTTCTTTGCCCACAAGGCCCTTAGCTCCAGTAAATAAAGTTTCACTGTCTCCCCTGTATCTCTACTGCAGTATTAGCCCCAGAAATAGGCATGTAAACCTCCTATGCTAACCAAGCTGTAAGCATATTCACATCAAAACTATGCCTATGTTACTGAGTCCTCATAGTCCACTGTCAGCATCTAAAGAGACACAGTTTTCTGTGTTGTGATGACTTATACTCATTTCCCAGTCAATTGTCAAAAATGTGTCTGTCCAGAGGGGAAGGAAAGAGACTGGTGACAAACATGGGAGGGCTAGTGGCACTGAAATAATCTTACCTCTGTACTCACTGCAGTGTGGGCAGGTTCTAGCCTTTAACTTATCCTTCTAACTGCTTAGGGTAGCCTGCGCTTAAAGCACCTCCAGGTCTGGGTCAGAGGTATTTCTCTTTGCGAATAGTATGAACGAATTTGGGAAAAACTTAGGAATGTATCAGAAGGAACTGGGCTCTGAAGATCACTTCAGACTTAAACAACAACCAACCAACCAAACAAACAAACAAAACCCAAAAAAGTTTCTTCACCTGGTAGCTTTGATCAACTTTATGAAGCAGGTCATTTATGGCTAAGTTTTATATTTCCCCCATAAGGCATCCTGACATAATAGGAGACAACCAAACTAGCCATAGATTCAGGAATGACTGACTGCAATGCAGGGCCTTTGCCCCCAGTAGAGTAGACAAAGGAGAAAGAAAAGCAAGAAGCAATTTTCACTGGAACCACGGACACATGTGAGCCAGGGACAGCATGAGATCTGTTCCTTCCTTTCTTCCCCTTGGGTCTCTATCTCCTTTCACCACTTGCAGTCAGGGCATAGTGTTCACAGAAACAAGCCAGCAGTTTCTCTATAATAAATAATGCAGTACTTCAAAGAGTAGTTCCGCTCCTCTTGCTAAAGAGAGGGAAAAATGCTACCCAAAGTGATTAGTATTGCTGGTCCAAACACAGATGCCTTGCCTTGTGCTACATGAAGTCAGAGAAGATGATGGCCCAGCAGCAAATGCCTTGACGTGCTGAGTGGGATTACAAACCAAGGCCTGCGCTTTGTATGAAAAAGCAGCAAGCAGACTGCCAAGACCCCTCTCTAAATACATTTTAAAGTGGGTTATTGTGAGGAGTGTGAGCACTATGATCTCAGCTGCCAACAAGTACTTCTGTGGGAAGCAGTTTGCAAGCGGGAACTCATTCTTCCAACAATCCAGGCTTTGACCCATATTTGTGCTGTGCAGTTAATCTAAGTGGAATTAGTGCTGGTGAAAGGGGCCATATGGACAGCCCTTGAGACAGAAATCTTATTTACCCACAGAAATTCCCGTGGCCAGCAGCATTGTAAGATACATCTTACATGCATGTGCCAAAGCCACGTGCACTTCTCTCCAGCTCCCTAAACAACTAATCCAACTATCCAACCCCAACTTCCTGTAAGATTGCAGGGAAAGATTTGCGATTCGTAGACTCATGCAAAGTAAATAGAAGAGTGACTCAAAAGCATTTTTATATAGCACACAGAACACCTAGCAGTGTTTTCTGATTAGTGCCATGTTTGTCTGGGTCTGAACAGAGGACATCCAAGAACACATCTATTGGTATTCTGGTCCAATTACAAAATAAACACGTTGTGTCATAACCAAAGTGTGTTTTGCTATGCTTGCTGGATACTATTTTCCTCCCTCTCTTCTCAGGGAGGAAAGGAGCTTCTCCGGGAGCTACAGCTCCTTTAGCTCTACCCTGGAATTGCTTAATAATGACAGACCAAAACTTCTAGTTAAGATCTCCTTTAGCTATTATGAGGATGAAAGCCATGAGAGGAACATAAAGCCAGCAAGGCAGAAGTTAAGCCTGGACTTAGATCCTACTTTTCCTGGAAAGTGAGGCTTATAACATGATTCCCCTGTGTCTTCACAAGGCACATGGATTGTGTCTACACAAACCTTGGAGGACTCCATGCATATTCCTCACACGCAAGATAGCAGCATATCACACAGCTGTCAGAGAAGCATCCCTTGTTAACATTCTTCAGCTTGTTTTATGAACTGAGATTTTGCAGAGGAGAAAAGCAAATAGAATAAGCTGTCCAAAACCAGCACTATATGATGGTACATGAGTAGAGACACAGGCAAAGATAGGTGCACCAGGGGTCCATGCAATGACTGAGTAAACCAAAACATTTTTTCCTCTCAGTTAGATTATATGTGCTGGAACAACTATAGTAGCCCAGGACCCTTTCATTTCTGAAAATGCAATGGCAGATGGTGTTAAGAAAACTGCAGTTGGATTCACTGTGTTCAGCAAGTGTTAGCAGAAACAATATCTGGCTCCCTTATTTGTATTCCTCTAAGTTTTCAAATGGAAATATTCCTTGTTTAACTACTTTCTAGCCACCCTACACAAGGCATCCCACACTCCTCTGGTGGATTCTTCTACAGGAGTGCAGGTTGACGTATTACAGCAGTTCATTGCCTTTTGGTATCATATGCTTTCATGCTAACCACTGAAAATCTGGATTGACCACCACTGATAGGTACTGAGACAATTCAAAAGCTCATTGCTGCAGACATCCTAAAACTACCAGGCCAGAACAGAGCAAGTACATAATGTCACCAGCAGAACAGGTACAGCTTCAAAGACAAGCAGAAAGCCTCACTGCTTTCCTGTATCCTATCATCCCTGACCACCACCTCTGCCTGATGAGAGGACGTTAGCCTTTCAAAAGAGCATGCAGAGAGAGCAGAGGCAACATTATATCTTGAGTCTATCCCTGGATGAAGATATGCTTATGTTTGCATGCCATTGCCCTGTTGCTCATTCCAGAGAGAGACTACTCAGGCTTCATTTGTCCCTGGCTTCTACAGTCAGACAGCTGTATGTTTGAGGAGATAGGGTAGCGATTCATTTGTGGCATGTCTTTCTTCAGCCCTGGGAAAGAAGACTGGCACAATATTCACTTCCACTTTCCTACTGAACTTAGGGGTAAATTGCAATTCAGTACTGAATGAAAAACATTTTCCCCAGGAAACTGGAAGCCAGCAAGTGTTTACTTTGGAGCTAAACCCTCTGTTCCACCAAAGCAGTGTGTTGGAACAGTTATGTACCAGGACAGTCTTCTTAGATAGAAAGTGTTTGGGGAACTCACAATAATGCCTTGTCCAGCCTGAAATCCCACTTGGATAAGGCTCATGAAACACTAGACCTTTCCCCCTCCAAGTAGTAAAACAGTGTTAACATCTCTTGCATAAAAGACAACCCCAGTCCTGCTTCTGCTTCTTAAACTAGTACTGTTCCCACAAATTCTCCTGTATCAGATCCTCAGCTTGTTTATATGAAACTTCCTTGGAGCAGTGGCAGCTTCTCCTTTTGCTCCTTGCTGGAGCTTAGCTACGAAGAGTAATAGTCAAATCTGCACTGGCAACATCATCTATGACCAGGCGTCAAGCCCAGAGAAAGTGTCAGAGATTCTCTGACCTTAAATATATTCTCCTATGCTTGCTCTGTGTTCTCAGTTACAGCCATCGTTCACCTCAGAGGGATGAGTTTGCCTTTGAACCCATTGCTTATGGGCACATAGTCATAGCAACGCCTTCCCAAAACACTGGTAATACTGGACCACCTAGAATGGTATCACAGTGAACAAGTGGATAACGGAATGAATAAATACAATTCATACAAAGTACTAGGCACCAAGTTCACCAAACTAGACTAGCACTGCTACTTATTGGTTACAATATCTACACACACAAGGGTTTATGCTACGAGGTCCTCCATTCCAAGAATCTAAACACTGTAATGCAGATGGCAGAGAAAAGCTAGGCACAGGAAAATGGCTGTACTTCCTCCTTCTCCCCTTGCAAAAGCCCATTGTCCCTCCTCAAGTCTAGTCTAAAGGCCCCCTGCAAGTGTTGTTCTCATTAATGTTCAGGAGATTATCTGATTCATACACTAACTCAGCTCTAAGCTTCATGCTTTATGGATAAATGCACAGCCCACATTCCCCAGCACCCAATGGAAAGATATTCCTGTAAGACGAAGGTCAGAATGGACCATTATGATCATCAAAACTGAGCTCTTGCAGAGCACAAACTGCAGAATTTCACCTAATAACTTCTGATTCACTATCTCTCATTGAGGTAGAAACAGAGCTGTCACTGCATGTTATAATTTTTTTTTTTTCCTGACTCCCATCTACAAAAGGCCAGGAGATGTCTCTTAACAGCCAAGGACACTTCATCAAATCGTGTTTGATAACCACTCAAATTCTGGATCAAGCTTTCCATTTGACCCTCCTTACCCAAGGATCAATAAACACTTTACTAGCATCAGTGAATTTAGTCTCAGGTCATGGTTTAAAGGAGTTCTCTTTCCCCTATTTCACAGATAAAGAAACGGAATTAGAAATCAGAAAACTACAGCTATACAGAACAGGATTTGTAGAGCTACAAACAGAACCCAAGTGTCCTACTTTCAAGATCAGCTCCATTTTTGGAACAGCGGTTTCCTTTAAATTAACCAGGTAATGCAGAAAACTAATCTTTTTTTTCATGGTCTCATTGTTTTTCATAGGAGGGTCCAGAAGGGACAATAATAATCACATCCTGTGACCTCCACTATACCGAACAGCAGCAAAGAAAGTTTGCTCCCCCCCCCCCAGTGCCTTCTCATGCCCTTCCCCAAAACCCAGAATTTGTCCATCACTGAAACAGGTTACAGAATTTCACCCAGTAATACGTATAATGGTGTGGTAGGACTGCTCAGTTATAGAGAAAATACCAAGTCTTTTAGCATGAGGCACTACAGCTTCTAAATGTGAAAGGAGAGACAAGATCCAAGCAGTTAAGTCAGGGTTGGTTTTTTGGGTTTGGTTTTTTTTTTTTTTTCCCTTTTCTTTCAGAGGCAGGGGATTGGGGTGAAGCAGCGAGATGAAAGAAAAAAAAAAAAAAAGAAAAAACCACCAAACAAACAAAAAACCCCACCAGACTACAACAAATTTCATTGTACTTGAGTGCTTCTAAAATGTCTCCTGCCTTTGTGTAAATGTAACACAACCTTGAAACTGCAGGATACAGGCTTCACCACAGGATTTCTTTCTACAGCTTAGCAAACATCCACTGGCAGATCCAGTTCACTGACAGATTACCAAATCGCAGTTGATCAGGTCTAGATAGCTGTGACTCTCAAATGTTGCAGGGAAAACATTTAGGAATCCTGCTCAAATATGATTTTCCTCCCAGTCTAGTAAGTATTTGTGACTGAGGCAACCAGAAAACATCTACACTACCACAAAGCTAAGAACTAGCTAAAAGTTTGATGCCTCTGGCCAAATTCTTTGCTCAGTCATAGAAGAACAAAGATGTCTGCCTTCAGCAGGATTTTCTTAGTATTTCAAAGGTGCCTTTGGCCTCCAACAGGATGCAAGATGTAAACAAGCCAAGAACTTGACTCAAAATTGCCTACAGTCATTAAGACCCAACCTACCAGGTACAATTCCCACTAATTTTTATGATGCCATTATTTTGTTTCCATCAACACCACTTGAACCCAGTGGCTTTCCTTTTGACCTGTTCAGGTGATTCTTCTCATTTTCCAGTCTGATCATAATCCCTGTTCAACGTTCTGAGAAAGATACAGTCTCTTCCTCTAATTTGCTTTTGAACAAATCTAAGCACTCTGGTACTAGTCTTCTGAATACCACTAAGTTTCACTTAGTAATGATGTAGTTTCTTCTCTCAGAAACAGCAAGTAGGCTCCTCCACTGTACCTGGTGCAAACTGTTTGTGATCTCCACCACAGACAAGTATTTCCAGGGCCAAGAAATCCTGTATGCGCTACAGGTATACAGTGGAAAAGAATATGTAAAGATGTGAGATAGACACTGTAACTAGCATAAAAGCCTATGAAAAACTGTATTTGTAACCTTCAGGATGTAAGCTAACCTCTGACAGGAGTTAGAAAGAATATGTCCTCTCCACCACCTTCTTAACTTGGGAGGGAAAAAAAAAAAAAAAGGCAAAAAAGGGAGATGTTTTCCTTAGACTGGAACTATGTTGAATGCCTCCAGGACACAGGACAAGAAACACTATCTCTACCAATAAGTATGAAATATGGGAATCTTCAACTGTGTGATTTGTACAGGATGAAGAGGATGTAGCACCGTGAAGTTTAGCTCATCCTTTCCTCAGCATCATGCTTTTCTATGTTCCTTGCCAAAGTCATTATTCTTCAAGATGAAAGTTGATCAGATGTTGAGAGCAGGGACGGTTACCCTTGTAACTGGCAAGTTACTTGTGCAAGGAATGCAGGGGAGTATGCGTTGGCTTCCATTAGAGAAAAGATTCCAGCTGAAATGATTATTTGGTCCCTCTTGGCACAACAGTTGTTAAACTGCTACATTTTGCTACTGTAACAGGACTTTCTAACCTTGCTGTTTCTATACCAATTTAAAATTGATTTCTGTTCAAGTTGCTGCCAATGCAAGGTCCTGAAATACGGGGTCCCACTGCAGTCAGAAGGAAAAGAAGGTACAATAGAACCAGGGAGGGGTTAAAGAAAACACAGAGAGGAACATTGTGCTTGGCTGTACAAGTAACTTGTGAATATGTCTCGAGAAATGTCCTGGATTATCAACTGTAATAAAATCTCTCAATGAGGAAAACAGGGATGTCCTAGAGAACTATGAGTTCTGGTTTTCTGTGTTCACTACATGCACAGTTTGAAAAGATTCCCTTTATAAAATTGAAGGGGGGGGGGGGGGGGGGGGAGAAAGAAAATGCAGCCACAGAAAGCTCGTTTTTCCAGGTAGCTAGAGATAGATTTAAGCACTGCTCCTGTAAGGAGAAAGACAGCAAAATACCATTTGGGACATGGATGGGAGAGCAAGGATACAGAAATAAAGAAAGTTGTTATTTAGTTCTATTCACAGTCAACTTTAAGTGGGAGACTGAGAGCCCGACTATTAGTTTGGGGGCAGCAGTTCCCCTGTGGAGAATGTATTTGAAGAAAGGAGGATGAAGTGGGGCCGAAATAATGATCAAAGAACAAAATGATCTCCAAATTACACAGGTGTATGCCTAAGGTGGGCAGCTGGTTGTCAGGCAAGAAGATTTTAGAAGCAGCAGTAAAGATCTCAGATTTTTTCCTCTCAAAGTCGGTATAGCATGATTCTCTCTATATCATCTGCTATGGAGTAGTCCTTTTGCCTATCTTTAAGCAACAGTTGGTAATACCTGTAAGATACAGGCCAGAAACAGCCTTCTGCACTATTACAGTACTAATTACTTCCCCTGAGTTTGAGGAAGACTGTCCAAGTTTCCACATAAGCTCCCCATTTCCTATTGAAACATAATGGCTTAGCACATGAACATTTCTCTCCCTCCAGCACCTGGATTCGTTTGAGTAAGAAGAAGTAACTAGCCAAGTTACTCCTTTATCTAAAGCAATAGAAGCCTATAATTTTCATGTTGATATCCTAAGATCTCTGCATGCCAGAAACACAGGACGAGTGCCTGCATGCACTTGGATAGAAGACTACTTGGGGTTTTTTTTATATTTGCTTTAGCCCCATCTTGATACGGTTGAAAACTACTTCAGTCTCCAACTCCCTACCTGTTGAGGTTAGGCTGGTATGTTTGCTATTAATTTTTTTAACAATAGCCAAGACTGAAAAACTAGTCTTTCTAAACAGGGGAGCCACCTCAAAAAAATCTAGCAGTCTGTTGCAAATGCTGGTTAAGGGGCTAAGCTCTGCTTTATCTCAGGCATGCTTTTAGGATGCCTCAACTATGTGCAGGGACAAAACGCAATAAAAAAGTTTTAAGAAAGGAAAAAGAGCAAGCAACAAACCTTATCTTCCCATCTTCATCATAAAAATGCAAAGCTACCCATATGGCCCACTGCAAAAGAATGCATTTCCTGGAGGCACTGTGCTGTCTCACTAACGCATGCATACAAGATGTACTGTACAGATATCAACTGGAGGTCACAAAATCCCACTGCTGACCAGCAAAAAAAAAAAACAAAACAAAATCCAAAAACTCATATTTCACAGTCAGGAGATTCTCACAGAGCCACATTTCACAACACAGCAGCTGAGTAAGGTTTTTTAAAAACAGCAAAAACATCAAAGTATGTTTAAGGTCCCAGATACATGATTTCTGCTCAAAATAAAAAGTGTCTGTTCCCACTGCTTAGAAGAGGAGAGAGTTGGATGTGGTTGTGGGTTTGTACAATGACGCTCATGCACAGCATCATGCTAGGAAACTTGCAGATCCGTGATGAAGAGCATGAGCATGTGTTCATGTACCCCAGGACAAAAGCATGTGATTGCATGCCTATTCGCATACTCAGGCGTACACATGTTGATCAGGCAGGATGGAGGCAGAAACACAAGTTCGCACACATGCAGTTTTTACCTCTTCTGTGTATGCAAAGCACAGCTTTAGAGCCTGAGAGCAATAACTTGGCAGTCAGAAGAGAGTGATGTTTCTCATGTAGAAAATACCACCCAAGCTGCAAAAGCCATTTTTCTTGCTGCTCTTCCATTCCATGTGCATGTTGGCATCTCATGCCGACATGAAGTCATAGTATATTCCAGGAACAGCTCTAGCCTTTTTTCTGCTTTTTTTTTTTTTTTCAAAGAAGGAAAAGTGGCAAGTTTACCAAAATTGGCTTAAACCATGAAGACTGAGACCCTGAAAGATATGCAGATGCTTTAATCGCAGGACAACCATCCTCCAAGAGAAATCTTGGGAATCTGTGTTCCTGTGAACACCAGCAGAGTCAAAACCACAGTGAGGTCATTTGATGACTGTGGAAGAAGACAGAGGCTTCTGCAGACTCTTATCCAGTTTGCCTGCTCTGTATTAATAACCTGGGACTTCTGACATTCATAATGCAATCCAGTCATTTCTGATAAAACAGGGGAGGATTATGTACATTTCACTGTATATGACAGCATCAGCTGAGGCTTTGAAGCGACACTGTGGGTCTTGGATGGCTTCTCCATGCTTTTAAGCCACTGGCTGCTTCAACTGGAACCCAAACAGTGCTTTTCTGTGATTTATCTTCCTTCACAGCTATTAATTATTTTCTAGAGCATTCTAGACCATGTAGTGAAACAAAGGATTGGAAATGTGAACAGCTACTCTGCCTGCTCAATGCTGCTACCAATCTAAGATTTTCAATGACCCTAAAACCACAGAACCTATCTTCTCCAGTTTCCCAAAGCTGTGCCACAGGATCCATATCCTGTCCCTCCAACTTCTAACCCACCAACAGAATGACAGGAGCCTCTGGCATTAAAGCAGTGTTCAGCAGGCACCACCGGAATTCCAGGCAGAGAATTAAAGGCTGGTTTTGCTTTGTAGTGACAAATTATTCCAGCTAACAAATGTTCTGCAGCAGGAAGAGACAATGACTTTGTCATCTCTATCAATTTTGAACAGGCAAGAAACTCCCAGCAGAAATCAAATGTTATGGAACCCTACCACTGACAAATACTGATACATCTTAAGCTCTGGGCTGGCAACCCTAACATTAGACTGGCATACCCTGAGGAAGCTGGGAAGAAAGGGTTCTCTGAAGCTACGACTCCTCATTGTCAAACCAGCTAAAGGATGATAGTTATTCATCAATCAACACTGTTTCCAGCCACACAGTTTTGGTGGGTTGTTTTTTTGGTGGGTTTTTTGGGCTTAGACTGAAAGCAAAAAGAAACACTATGCATTGCTGCAAACACTGAGAAACAAAATGCACCAAATAATACCTATGCCAATCTTGCAGGTCTGCTATTGCAAACTCCTGCTTCATTATCAGGGTTAAAGTGCCACCAAAATATTCAGATAAAAGTGCAAAATGATGACAGATATTCTTTCCTAAATACATTTAGCCACATGTACAGAGAGGAAAAGAACACATTATCAAGGGATTGAGAGCAACTCCAAATACAAGAACAGTTCTGTCAGATTTTCCAACTTGCTGCATTGATCTCAATTACCCAAGCAGTACTTTCATTTGCTTTGTCCTCTAAGCAAAGCTCAGTTAAAAAGCACAACTCCCTTTTATTCTGAAGCCTGTGGACTGCAAGTAATCCAGACAGTTTTTCAAGCTCAGATGCCACAGGAGAAGGGGAATGATCCCTGGGTCATGCTATTTTTAATGCCTGTCTCCCTGCCATGTCATCACTTCCACACCACTTCTACAGAGGATGGCAGCTTTGGAACAGCTTCAGTGGAGAAGATATGAAAGCCATATTAAAAAAAAAAAAAAAACAAAAACCAAAACCAAAATGTAATTAGTGTGTTCTTACTGTGAAAAGTGTAAAGTTGCAGCCTTTTCTTAAGACTTTTGCGTTTAGAGGCACAATGTGAAGGTGATGGTCAAAGTTTTCACTGTTACTGGTGAGTGCTGCAAGAATCATGGACAAACAACATAACAAAACATCCAAGAATTTAAAGCCCTGTCTGCAAACCTTCCCCTGATCCTGAAACCTGTTTGCAGACCAGCCAGTTCCAAAAGTACCCTTCGCTGTTTAGGGAAGAGAGATGTGCACTGCTGAAACTGTTCCACTTTCACTCAGTTCAGTTATATGCTGTTCATGATCTTTGCTATCTCAGGGGAGAAAGGGAAGAAGGAGGAAGAGGGAGAAGGGGGGTGGGAAATGCAGCTTCTGACTGTCCAGGAGTTTGGTAACAGTTTAAGGAATTTTTTTGTCTTTTGAAGGATTTCGTAGTACTGGAGATGAAAAGAAAAAAAAAAAAAAAGAGAAAAAAAAATCTGCTCAGGAATAAAGATATTCAGAAGAAGAAAAGAACATATCTAGAGAACTATTTGTAATCCTTGAAGTTTACCAGAATCAGACATTAAATACAAACAAAAGACCTGTTCATCCTGTTATAAGAAAGAAATTTTTTACAGTGAGAACAATCAATCACTGGAACAACCTTCCTAGGGATGTGGTAGAGTCCCCATCACTAGAGGTTTCCAAGATGCAATTGGACAGGGTGCTAGATAATCTCATCTAGGCTCCCTTTCCCATAAAAGGTTGGATCAGATGATTTTTCAAGGTCCGTTCCAACCTGGGCTGTTTCATGAGTCTATGACCACTCAACTGAGGATTTGGTTAAACCAATTGAGGTTTAACATCCAGCTGAGTGCATCCTAGATTCTACTTCCTGAAGAACCACTTATATGGACCAAGATTGCCAAAAAGATATGCAGTTGATTTTTTTGCCATTGTTAGGATTTCAATGTGATATTTGTCCAGTAGTAACACCAAAGTTATTTCACAGTGACCATAGGACTGGTTGGGCATTTACGTCTGTGCTCATGTCCATGCTCTTTCAGTTTTATCACTACTGGTTTTGGATTCCCTACTTGCAGGACAATGGTATCTGTATTACTATGATTTTTAATTGTACAGCTGAAGCCAAACAAGGAGACTGGTTATTTCATCTTTTGCTTTCCAATTGCCCGTCTTTAAGTCTAGACCACTGAAGTTTACGCGGAACACCTCTTTGTTCTGCTGACCTCTAGTGACTTACTTCTAACCCTCCTCCATGCATTTCCTGCTACGTCAACATAGAAGCTGAGACAGCTGGAGTCATTAGATGAAAGGATAAGTGTTGGTGAACGCTAACTAGGCTAATGCAAAGGAGTTATGTCACAGTTGACCATAGCCCTTCATGTCTCTGAAGCTTCAAGGTACAAAGAGGTGCACAGATACGGGTACAAAGAGGAACTGACGTACAGGAAGAACAAGAGACTCTTTGTGCAGAGTAAAAGCAAGGAAATATGAAGACAGACATATGAAATATGTCCCCCAAATAGGACAGTGATGTATTTTTAAACTCACTTGCTATATAAGAAGTTATGGTTATTTCTAGCTTTAATGAAAGGTCTGATTGTGGCACATGAAGCCATGGCCTTCTAACTTTAATTTAGGTCTCTTGGGTAAAACAGCACTGAGGGATCACAGCAGAGCCTTTTGCAGAAGCTATCTAAGCTTGCTTAGAAGTCAGGTTACCTACACAGGTGGCTAACATGTTCTCAAGTTCAAGACACCGCAGCTTTACTGCCACTGATTTCTAAACTCCCCAGACTGAAGTTAGCTTAGGTCTGTCCGTGTGCATCATGCATTCCCTGTTGTAAACAGTGGTGCAAAAATACTACACTGGTAAGTTGCTGTTGCTTTCCATAACTTCCATTTCACCATCAGCTAACATGCATACTAATGGTTAGAGATGGAAGAAAAGGAGACTGTAAGGTATTCAGTACTGTCCCCGTCATGGCACAGAATCGACTTGTGTTGCCTCTGTACAGTGGCAGTAATATCATTTCACAGAAAAGTGCCATGTCACCAAATTAATTGGTTGTTTGTAAAGTACTTCAGGATTAAAAGTTAATGGCCAAGAGTAAGATTACTGTTTATGTTATAGTGATGTTCACTACAGCAAGTGCCTGTTTAAATCATCAAGCTTTGTAAATTCATCCACTCAAGTGATGCTCTCAGAAGCTCTTTGTTATTCAAACTCACTCTCAGTGGGACATCAAAGCAGTGATATTTCTCACCTATTGTATCACAGACTGCCTTAGACTGTCTCAAAACGTGACACGTGAAGGGATATTTTCTTCCTGTGGAAGAATGAACTTCTGGAAAATCTATACTATTCCTCTACATGGAAGGTTGAGATAGGTGGCCTGAATGCACAAACAGATAAGCATAAGCTCGGAAAAATGTCAAATGGGGAAGAAAAGGAGGAAAGGTGATAATGGAAGACTAACCAGAGCCAAAAATTCTGAGAGGACAAATATTTCAAGAGGCCCAAATCAGAAGGTTAGATATGGAAAAGCAATAATCAATAGCTACTCAAGTTCAGATGAAAGACAACCCCTGGAAAAGAACAGACAACTGAAAGTAGAGAATGAGACCAAAGACAAACCATAAGGTAATGACAGGCAGAGTCAGTCAGGACCAGACAAATATGGAACTGAAGAGATAACAGTCCAGGGAAAAAAATGCATGAGATTAATATGATTTTTAAGACTGTAAAATTCAGACAAGCACAGTTATCTGAGAAGGCTGTGGTACTGCTCAGAGGTAGAGCTCTCAAAGACCCTTCTCCACTACTTGGCAGGGAACCTGACGCCTGTGAAACTTCAGCAGAGGGTAGCTCAAGATAAAAATGCCACAGAGGCAAGACAATGTCTGTGACATGACAAGGGAAAAATCTAGTTCAAGATTTTTGGAAGCAACAGAGAAGGTGAGGACACTTTAAATGAAACTTAAGTCCATGGAAATGGGAATATATGAAGCCAATGGAGAAGTGAAAGGTCTGCCCAGGTCACTTCTACGTACTCCGTGCACCAATTCCATCAACCTGACAGATGAAAAATAAAAAACTGAAGGAGGAAAAAGTAACACTGAGACACTGGGGTTTACAGAAGCTTTTCTGAGTTTTTCCGGTAAAAGATATCAAAACCCAAGGGGTATATTTTAAGTACCCTAAAAGTTTCATTTTGGACTACTCAGCCACTTAAGTTCTAGCGAAGGTGGGCAGGGAAAGGTAGGAGAAACACCTACCTGTACAGCATGATTTGAAGAGGTTAGGTAATAGTACATGAACTGTAAGGAAGGAGAGCTTGTGTATCTCTCTGTGTGTGTATATATGTGCATGTGCACATATGTATCCATCCAAGATAAGTAAAGATGAGCAAAAGTTTTCCATGTAACAATTTGAATCTCCTAACCTAAACACACAAACTTACCATCACATAAAAGAATGTGAGAGATGGATTTCATCCCTTTTAATTAGGAAGGGAGCTTTCAAACTCATTCACTGTTTCTATTGCTGTATTATATTCCTTTCATCCTAGGGACTCTGCCTAATTCAATGGATTGAGTCCACCAGTTTAAGCCTACCCACTCTTGCAGGGAGAAAAAGATGAGACAGAGAAACAAATGTTAACAGACTGTCAAATTTTGGAAAATACCACATGCATCCGTGACACGAAGGGCCCAGATGACTGACTGATAAAATCTAGCCCCAAAAAAGATGATTACATAGAAATCAATCTCACTGACTGAGAAAGAATAGACTTTCAGAGAAGCCAAAATAAGGGTGCTGGCACCAACTCTGATGAGGTCTGGATCCCACCCAGAATAGTTAGGTGATTCACCAAAGGTAGGCAGCAAGTCAGTCTTCAGAATCACACACTGCTCTTCCATACCACACAGACAAGCACGGAGGATATACTTAATGAACCAGAAATCCAAATCACCTGTCCTCTGCTCTAACTAGTAAACTATATTCCCTCCTACCTTATCCCAAAGCCAAAAATACAGTCAGCAAGTCAGGATCCCAAGTCCCTCTGCTATTCTCTTGAAGAATGACTAGAGAGTGCAGTAATACGTAGTTTCTTCTGCAAGTTGCATTGGAAAGGTAAGACTGGAGTACCATCTGTTACTCATCACTATCTCTGTCTGCATAAGAGAACGTGTTCATAATTAAATTATAATTATGTTTTAAGTTAAAACAAGAGGGAAGGAAGAAGTGCTGCTTTTGGGCTGTTCAAAGGAACTGGGATAAGACGGATCTTTTTTTTTTTTTCAGGTTGGGCCCAGAGATGCCACTAAGAGATATTTACTCATTTGTAAGAAAGGGTAAAGTACCATCAGTTTTCACTTCTCTGGTTACAGAACACACCCAGAACCGGACTATGTTCAGACAGGTTGGGCAGGGTATAGTTCATGTTGATAAAGAAAAGACCCAGTAAACATTGCCCAGAAAGTGGCACTGCAGCCTGCCTCAGGAAAGCTGAACTCCATTTAAAACCACTTAAAAAGGAAACTCTCTACAAATTAAGACTTGGTAATGAGTAAAAAAAAAAAAAGATCAGAGGCAGAACTACATGCTGATTATGAGAGAACTTAATTAAGGAAATTGTACCCATCTGCACAATTTTGAAATGGCAACATGTTCATTTCCAGAATTACCAATATTCCTACTTCACAAGAAAAATCAGAATAGTGCCCAGGCTAAAGCCAGTTTCATAACCTAACAGTGCTGCCTATGTATATTCCAGATATTTCTCTTATGTAATAAGCACATACAGTAAGCTCAAGGTTCCTTGTAGAAATATTTTCAAGCAAAAGCAAGGTCTGAATGTCAGACTCACATAATTGATCAAGAAGATAATCCTCTTGAAACAGCTAAACTTCAGTCTTGCATAACAAATAGTCAGAGCAAAGTCAGTACCAAAGCTCTAAAGCATATCAGTAGAACCAGATTTTGGCCAGCTTTGTTTGATGGCCAACTCTTTCCTTAGCCACCATGAATAGATCCAGTCCATTTCCCATCTAACTGTGAAATTCAATCATGTTTCAGAGGAATAATCTTTATCTAGCACACATTAAATAAAGTCCTGCATAAGATCCACCAAGAGATTTTTCCTACCTCCACACCTGATAACAGCTGTGGCCATTCTGACTCCAGACTTGGCATTGACTGCTGTCAATAAGTCAAGGGCAATCCTGCCTTTTACATTACGAACATTAAATGCCTTTGGTGTTGTTACCAGGAAGCATGTCAGAAGTGACCAAGCAGTCAGCTGTGCACAAAGCTACCACGAACAGATCTCAAACACACAATGGGGAAAGATAACAAGAAGGGCATGGACAAAAACATTTTAGCAAAAGGTCCTTATTCAGAATGGAAAGATATCCCATTGAACAGAACGACAAAAATCACCTGGAAACTAAATCTCAGGTTGCCAATATCAGAGAGCCAAAAAAAACCCCAAAACCCCAACCCAGTCTAAAAACAGTGCTACTAAAAACACCGAAAGCCTCTTTAACAATGAAACTTTCATAATACTTTCTTTTGACTATTTAACTAGCCCTTCAATTTAAAGCACTATGTCTTGATTTGGTGAATGCAGATGCTGTTCTTTTAAAACAAACCACCAGGTTCTTCTTCAGGCTACGTCAAGGCTATGTATCAAGAGTTAGATGGTCAAAAAAACCAACCCAAAAAAACCCAACAAAAAAAAAACCCACAACAAAAATCTTTCATTATATGGGGACCTCTTTAATTAAAAAGTATTTGGTTTTGGCTCAGACCAGACTACGTTTCTTCCTCATATCATTTCTTAAACCACCTACTGCATTACTTTTGAAAAGAGACTCCCCTTTCCCCAGCATTAGTGCTGCCGTATGCCTAGGAGTTTTCAGGTATGTCTTTTCTTCCTGGAAGTGTTGCCCCTTTGGAAAAGGATAATTTCGGCCATTTGCCTTGGCCTTCTGAATGAATGGCAACTGTGGGCTGCAGACAAACAACTGAGCTGCATTTGTAAGCGAGCCTTACAATACCACGCACCGTATGCTCAGTGTATCACAAATGTATGTATTTACTAGGAAATTAAAGAAAACACAGGAGCTCAGCATCAGGCCCTCAGAATTTGAACCTGTTAAATGTATTCAACATCACATTTGCCGGGGGGGGGGTGCGGGCAGAAGGTAATAGCAAAGAATTTTGTCGTTCCTGCAAGCTGAATCCAGTCATCTGTTTCCTTCTATGGACATTATATTGCCTTTTAAAAGCACATTTATTTCTGGCTCTGCCTGTCTTGTATGAACCCTCTCCACAGGATTCTGGAGGGAGAAAGTACAACTAATCCTGACCAAGGAACTCTAACAAGAGTCACCAGCAGGGCTCAGAGAGCAACCTTTGCTTGTCATGACCCTCTTCTTCAGATTCTGTGCAATAAGTGAGGAGCCAAAAAGAGAGAACAGTGAGGGACTGTTTATTGATGTTTGGTTAGAGTCCCCAGGAAGCCACATTTGGGTGGGCAGCTTAACTTCAGCCTCCTAAGTCCTTGCAAGTACTGAGCAAGCACTAACAGCATAGGGACCCTCCTCTTTTTTAGTGTCCTGAGAAGTCCTTCAGCACCTATTGCCTGCACACAGGGCTCAGAAAGTCCTCAATGAGCCTTCTGGACTGAATCATGGGAGCTGCATGAAACTTGCATTACCTCCATCAGAGAAGGAGTGCCTGGGTTACACAGGGAGCCCCCTCAGTCATCCTCTCCCAATTCTGTCACATATTTCCAATGAGAGAACACAAGTATAGGTATAGCACAATTAATGTCACTTCTCCTTCATCTTGGGAGACCATCACAAAATGCAATCAGAGCATAAGGACATACTCCGAGTCAAAAAATGGAAAGATTTTCAACCAGCCTATTTTCTTACGTAAGTAGGGCCGATCATTACCATTCATATTTTATAAACAAACAAAGAACCTATGAGTAACTACAAGGGCTTGTCATAAAACAGAAGAGTATGCTGGGTTCTGAAACATCTACTAGGTGCAGGGCACCTCCAGCTAGCTCTACTCAGTCTATGCTGGCACTGACTAGAGACATACTTCACCTGTAAGCTTAGACTCTTCCTGCTGGAGATCATTAGGATGTAAGAGAAAAGAAAGAGACTGGTTCTGCTTCTTTGCATACAGTCAAACAAAGGTAATTTAAAAGGTATTTATTTATGGTCATAAGAGCATCAGCACCTCATGCAATGACTGATTAAGACTGTTTAAACAGATCTGTTGGAGGAGAGAAACATCAATTACTTTGAATTACTGATCAGTGAACAAGTCCCAAGTATTCTTTTGCACCAGTTCTGGGCACCTTCATTCCAGGAGGATTCCAGAGCTATCTTACTTGGTAAACTCCTGGCAGAGAGGGAATACAAGCAGTGCACAATGCAGCAAGCTGCCATATCTGTGTGTGCATACCTCTTAACCGCAGGACCAGCGGAGACAATAAAACAGGGTATAGTGGAAAAACTGCTTGGGTAGAGCTATCCTAGCTACAGTCCTGCTGAATTTAAAAAATATATTGCAACACCTTTTTCCTGGAATGTAGCTGCTCTGCTTAGAACTGGGTGAGAAATATTTTTCCCCTGCCCTTGCATCATGGGGAAAAAAAAATAAAAAAAGAAAAAAAGTGTTTTAATTTCTTTTTTAATCAAAAATAACTCAACATACACAGAAAAATATAGACACCAACTTCAGAAGAGCTCAGAACCACCGTATTCACCTTAAGGTGATGGATCCGAACAGAAGTCCCACTATTCTCACACCATTCGCTCTACCTACCTACTACCTACCATCTGCTCTAATCCAGGAACCAGATCTTTTGTGTTGGCTCTCCCTCCTCTCCACCCTTTGTCCTTCTGCCCCAAAATTCCACCCTAAACCTCAGACAGTTTGACTGAGACTGGTACTTCCCTGCAGAAAGTCCTGGTTTTGATACACTCTGTTAAATAAAAAGCTGTCTTATAAGAGACATCCAACCTTAATCATATCATTTTAAGATCAGTAGCATCCTGATAAGTATAGTATAAAGTACAGTAGCATGCTGAATGGACTATACATTTTTTTCTACTGAGTCTAAGGGCGTTGGAGGAATCTTGTAAATGATGCCATTGAGCACTGCCCATAGAGGGAAGCTGCACAGGAACATATCAAGGTCACAGCAAACCTTACTCAGCTCTCTCTCCCCTCCATGCCCGCCCTCAACTGCAGCTTAGCGTGGGATCCTTACAGCAGGAGGTTCCCACTACAGACCTTTGGCTTCATCTCTCTGTCAGGCCCCGGAATCTCAGCTCTTCTCAGGGACTCTCCATGCACTCCGAAGAAGAAAGATCCCAGGCATTTGTCTGGGGCTCTGGGAGCCGCTTGCCTCATTCCTTCTGAGGAAACAGCTGGAAAGTTGCCCTCAAAAACTCATTTGCGAGCTGCATTCCCTCCAAAAGTTTTATCAGCTGGCTCATTTCAAGCAGGTTTTTACAGAGGGATGAGAGAGCTGGACTAGATGGAAGAATTGGACCAATGCCTTTGCCTATCCCAGGCACCAGATCCTCAGACCCAAGTCATTTTTCACAAAGTCCCCAGTGAAAGCTTTTTACAGATGCAAAAACATGCAGGCCACTTTCTCCTTCTCCCCATCTCACCTTCCTGGTCCCAGAGTTACCAGAAAGTTACACATATTCTCTGCCTATCTAGGAAAATGCAAACACCCACCTTTTTCTGCTTCTGTCTGTCTGAGAACTGACTGGAAAGACTAAAAAGCTCTCAAGACTAAAGAATTTATCAAACCAAGGCACGATGACACAGATAATGAAGAACATGGCGAAGAGAAGCACAATTGTAATTATGTTCCCTTCTTAGGGAAAAACAGAAGGAGAGAAAGTCAAGAATCCTCTCAGATTACAGGAGGATTGTAAGAAAGGGGAAGAACTATTAGAGACCAGTGTTGGCACAAAACCAAATGGGCATGAACTGGCTACGAACAAATTTAGTTTGGAAATTAGAAGCAGATTTCTAAACATCAGAGGAGCGAGGTTCTTGAATGGCTTCCCAATAGGAAGCAACAGGAGCAAAAGCCATTTAATTTTGAGACAGAGACTGATAAATTTACAAAGGGAATACTGCAACATAATTTCCTTCAGTTACAGAAATGCTGTACTCCATGACTCAGGTCTCTTTCAGTCTTGCACACCTCATGCTCTGCTGAGCCAAGACAGGATAAATAAATAAATACATAGAATCCAGAGACAAGGTGCAATAGAACTAGAATATCAGCAAGGCAGCTAGTATAAGGGTGAGTCTGCTTTCTTTATTAAGCAAATTTATGGTGGTTTTTTTGAGCGGAATTTATCCACCTGTAGGGACTTCAGTATTTTCAGGTAAAAATTTGGATCATAAGGGAAGACTGAATCAGGAATAAAGTTCTATATATCTATGACCACCTGCAAAGAACAGCATGGAGGCGAACTCTCCCACCTATCATGCCATCATTAGACTAGACTGTGAGAAGTTATCTTCACAGACCTGCATCCAGGGGTTAAAGCTGTCAAAGGAACTGTAAAAAGGGGTAGATAAGTGAGAAAATTAAAACAGCAAATCATTCAGGAAGAATCTGAGCTAAACAAAGAAGTTTTATAGCTGTGAAATGTGTGGATGGGTATAGAAAAAAATCACCTGTCTTCTTCAGACTTGACTGAAACGATACTGGAAAGAAGTCCCTGAAACCATTAAAAAGAGTCAGCAGGGAGAAATCTTTTCACATTCTATTTCTATATTGAAAAGCCCAGGATAATACCACCCTATTTTACACACAGAAAAAAAAGCAAAACACATGAAGCTGAAAAAGCATGAAAAATATAGTACTGTAACATAAGAAGTCATCTGTGAACTCTCCTATAGCACATCAAACATGAGGTATTCATTCATTCCCACAAATGGAGTCAGTGTTGATCTATAAGCTGCAGCTCTGCATTACACATTTCAGTTTCATGCATTTAAGCCAGACAAACATTCCCAGGGGATTGAAAGAACCCGCTACAATGAGTTGTGGTTCTATTTCGGATCATATCACAGCATAACAAATCACAGTTTCAGACACTGGGATAAGGGGCTCAATAAACCAAGTAGCATGATAACTTCATGTATATCCCTTCCACACATGCAGCCATGTGTAGAATCAAATCCATCTAAGGCCCCTTGTACAGCTACAAAACAATGACCACTCTGATACCTACATGTATCCACATACCATTATTCATCCAAATAGACATTCTTAAATACACATCATTTACTACATACTGTTGTACAGCAGTAGCTATCTAACCCTGTCCACACACACCAAGACTGTTTACCCAATCTGATCTCTCGCATTTGAGGAAGCAGAAGAGAACATAAATTTTTAAAGCAGAAAGTTTTTTTGGTGCTGCTGGTTATTTCCGGTGATTTTTCAGCTGTGCTCCATACAAAGTGGTCCTCAGAAGCAGAGTCACTAGACCTATTTTGTAACCCACCAGTTCCCTGTGACTGCTGTCCTGCAAGAAATTCTCAGTGCTGAGAATGATGCACTGGTCCCCTGTTGATCTAGCACATTTTTAGAGTCAAAGTGGTTTGTAAATTAAGTAAATTTTTAGAAGGAAAAAAATAAAACCACAACTTAAATGTTGGATTGGAAAACCAGACATATTGCAAGTACCCTGTACTGGAACTTCAGTCCTGCTGATCTTTGCTCTGGTTGCCAAAAAAATAACATTAAAACATGCAAGGGCATTAAAAACCAGTTTCTCTTAATAAAGCATCTTACAGCACTCTGTGCAGATTAGCAAATCTTTCTGAAATATGGAAAGACTCCTGTTAACCACAGAGTAAAGACTTTCAAGAGATTTCAAATATTGCTGAGGTACAAGATGCTATATTTTCCTAAAGAATTTTGCACATTAGATGCCTGACTATTAATGTCATGTGGTTCTCAGGCTGAGAAACTGAAAATGTAACTCTGAGCTATTTTGACTGTCTGGGCCTCGGGACATGAAGGAAGTCAAAGTAGCAAGCATGAGCGTAAGTCTCCAAACCCTGACAGTCATACTTTCTTGTTCTTTCTCTATTGTGCTCAAAGTCAAAGCTCTGCAGTAGTTGCCTTCTTTCCAGCTAATTAAGGTGTCTTGATAAATGAAACAGGGAAAAATAACTTGGCTGGAGTACATTTTCATTTTCTCATTTTAATTTCACCTACAAGTCAGCCACCTTAAGTATGACATGGGGTGTTTGGCAAAAGCACAACATTATTGACTAAAACCTAACATCACTAGAACTCATTATTTGTTCTCGAGTATTTTCTTATGTGAAAAAAAAAAAAAAAAAAGGTCATTCAATATAAATAAATCCCTGAAAGGCTTCCAACCCAAACGCTGTGCAGTACTAGATGATGAAAGAACTGTTAGCAAAGTGAACAAGAAACAGGAAGCTGGAACTACCTGGCCAAGTTTTACTCTATAACCTGAGTAATGTGTAATTAAAAAATAACCAGCACAAAGAGTGAAAAACAGTTTCCAGTACAAATATATACTTTTATGACCAAGTGCTCTATAGACAGAAAGAAAAGATCTTTTTTTCTAGAGAATATGATTAAAAGACAGTTATTGCTTAAATCTCAGGAAAAAGGGAAGACGTATATACAAACATGAAAATATGAAGTCTGCATAATGTTTAAAAACAGTATCTCTTTTTTAAAATACAACATCCTGCCAAGAAGTTTAGTCTGTGCTAAAGTTATTACACATCCTTGCAGGTACTACCACAACCTCTGTGCCACTGTCATACAGAGTCCCTCTGTCCCACCTTCCAGTCTGAAAGGAAGTGTCTGCAGTTCACAATCTTTGACTCCTAGATGAGCTTAATGCAAAAGCTCACATGCAACTTTCCAAAGGGTCTCTGAATCAGGCAAAGAATGCAGAGCCTAAAAACACAGAACTTGTGTAATGCAAGTGGAGTACTGAAAAACCGCATCAGGCAATTGAATGATTCACAGGGCTGGTAATGGCATACAGTATGTCCTTCTACCAGGTCACTAGGCTGAATCCATTCTGGATAACGAACAAAAACCATTCCCATTTGATGGCTGCTCATGTGAAATGAGTCAATCAAGGCTGTCCTGATAAGTGAGAGAGTTTGCCACAGTATTATTTGTTACTTGAAACAAAAAGATCACAAGGACTTCTGTTGGCATAACCTAAACAGATTACAGAAGAAGCCATCCCAAATCTAACTTGTCAGCACCTTGTTGACAATCTGACAGTGCTGGCCAAAAAAATGAAGTTGAACAGAAAGATGCTGAACTTCTTTTTTGATCCTCTGACTGGACCAAAACGCACAGCTAGAGAGCAGCACTGGGGAAGCTGACTCAGCCATGGTCCAAGGCATCACTTGTTTTGTGGCTGAAAAAAGGGACTGCAGTCTTCCAGGGCTCTCAGTTTAACAGCTTTCACCCAAACTAAATTAATTTTGCCTTCTTAAAATGGAAACAAAAGAAATCCAACTCACCGGTGAAGCTGTCCAAGATTTTTGAAAGATAATAATCCTTCAGCTTACTGGGATCTGCGCTTAATAGATAGATGTGGGTGCCAAGAGGCAGTTCAGCCCCAGCTGCCAGTGCACCTTTCTATTCAAGCAAACCCTGCTTCCAGCACACACAAATTTGGCACATTTAATCAAGTTACTGTTCATTTTACTAAAGTATCAAATTGCCAGAAAAATGTTTTGTTTGCCTACCAGAAGACAAAACTGAGCCTTTAGCATGTTGTCTTCAAAAAAAAAACAACAAAAAATTATTTTGATGCAAACACTGAAGCTTTTACTTTGTTTTGGGTCTGTTTCAGCTGCAGTAAGACGTATTAAAAAACAAACCAAAACAAAACAAAATCCTCCATCCATCCCCTGTATCCCTGCATCATTAAGTCCTGTACCTGAAAGTGTATGATAATGCCCAGCCTGCTGTCAAAGGCACAAGCTGTCAACTCGAGAGTGAAGCACTAGTGTAGGCATGCACACACATGCGCATGCACACACATAGTATTTATAAAACTGCTGCTGTAAGGGATTTGGGGTTTATTTTTCTAATTAACTGAAAATGATAACACAAGAGCTTTTCATCTGGCATGAGCTTGGGTTTCATCAGCTGCTGGAAAAGATTCTCTTGGAGAAATGAAATTACAGTGTTTCTCCATGTACTTTCTGTGGATTTCAAAATAAACACAGCTATATGATCATGCCAGTTAATAGACAGATGTAGGTAAAGTTACAGGTCTTGATACATCTAGAAAGAGGCTGCAGAGCTAGACACACAATCTGGCTAACACATCATATTGACTAAATGACAGAACGCCCAGTGGAAAAAAAACCGTGAAGCACACATGAAAAGAACTGGGAAGGGCAGTTGCAAAGGGTGCCCTTAGCCTACCTGCTGCACCTGGATATTGCGTTATACACCACATTGCATCAAAGACAGTTCATTATTTGATGCTCATTCTGCTCATCCACACTTCTCACCATGTCAAGTTTCTCATACAGAACAATCCATGAGAGCAGGAAACTAAAAATTATGCAGATGAAGACTTCAGAACCGCTTTTGCTCTATGCTCCACTTTAAAAGTCAGCAGTTGCACTGTGAATCAGTTACTCCCCCCCCAAAAAGGACAACTTGACAAGATGGTATGCAACAGCCCTGAGTATAAAACATCCTTTCCAATGAAGGCACTGAGAAGTGCAGCCCACACTAAACAACACCACTGCCAGCTGCCACTTTGTCTTTTCTTCTCATACCGAACCCTTACAATCCATGGTCTCTTGAACTTATCCGATTATAAAAAAGGAAGTGGGGATCTCAGCAGGGCCTTTTTTGGTCCCTAGGAACCTAGAAATTCCTACCTCTTTTCCCCATTTCATGCTCCAAAACACATCAACTTGATACATACTTTTGCTAAGTGCTCAGAAGATTATTTCACAGGTTTCAGGGAGTAGCAAAGAGAACAAAAGGGATTTCACCATTGCTTTGATTTACTGGCTGGCAAGGTCAACGCAGTATTTAAATGTGATTATTTAATGATATATTAGGTCACTACCATGTTTTTGTAAGTATAATTAAACTCGTAGAGTGCCTAAAAGTTTTTTAAAGACTTCTTGTTCATTATTTTTTACATTTAAGAAATAATACTCTCAATAATGGATTGAGATTAAAGAGAGATTGAAGTTTTCCAAGGATTCTGATGAATCTGGTTAAGAAGAAAAGAACTTTGGAACTATAGATAAGAAAAAGGAACAGCTCAGTCATCAACTGTCTCAGACACAAGATGACAGCTGTACCTATGTGAAGATGGAAATAAATTAATTCCTTGGAGGATGCTCATGCACATGAGCATTGGCAGATCTGATGTAGCCTGTCTGGAAGAGTTGGGACTAGCTGCATACACGTATCTACTCCACTGAAATTATTCTTTAGGGAACGCATTCCTGCAATAATTCCTTTCCATCTCCACCTTCAGAGGTATTAAATCTTATTTACTTTCATCCACCTTCTCTGCAAGTCAACATTTTTTGATGTTGCACAGGACAACGACTTGAGAGTCTCCACTTATACTGATAAACATATCCCTTGTGTAATGGAAAATGTGGCATTCCAAATGATTGCAAAAGTAGAGACAGGCATATAAATCAGACATAAACCCACATCTATCACTGTTCAGTGTAAAAATTGGCTATCAAATCTGTTATCAAAGAACAAGGCAGGTTACTACGCTATCAGCACAGTGAGTCTTTGATTTGAAACTGAGGTTTTAAGCTGGGATCCTGCTTCTGTTATATAAAGCAAAAAGAGGCTTTACCTACAACAGAGAATAAGGCCAGATTCACCTCAGCCACATGAGCATCACAAGCCTTCATAAGCTATGGTAACATCCTGCACTACATGAACCTAGAAACATTCTTAGAGAAAGGATTTTGCTGTAGGCTTCGTTAAGCAGACCATGATAAGATGCTCAAAGATGAATTAAAAACAAGAACCTGAAGCTCTGCAAAACAATGACCAAAACTAATAACATTAGAAACGAAACTGTCAGTAATTTGTTGAGCAACCATGAGTTGGCTCTGGCTAGACTCACTCAGCGGAGTTACTGTCAGTGTAAGTAGTAGACAAGCACTCCAATGGCAGGCACAGAATTTATAGCACCGTCAACATCGTAAGTATCTACTAGCAGGTAAAAGAGCGGCCTCTAATGAAAAAAACTATTCAAGGAAGCTCTGTTTCTTTAATTTGGCATAAATATAGGTGGAGGATTTCTTCGCATTTTAAATATCACACACATGTCATATTAAGCTAATGTTTGGAGACTCTGCAGGAGTTAACTGTATGACCTCAGCATCAGCCACAGACAGACTTACAGTGTGGACTCTCAGGTACAAAGTAACTCAAAGAAAAACACTCAGGAGCAAAATAAAACACATACTAAAGTGAATTTCCAAACAACAAGTAAAAATAGGATCAGGCACATCAAACTGTCTCTTCCATTTGTGAAGCAAAGGTTTTGATCTGAAATATAGGCAAGTAGGAGAACTGAACTGAAATCACTTCAACTATCATATTAAACATGTCATGCAGACAAATGAAATAGATGGGGAGATGCAACTGATAAGAGCTTAGCTGAACGTCAGTGATGGCGGAGGAGACACACTTTCGGTGAATAAATTAGCCTGCTACCAAGACAAGCATCTGCTAGGGTCAAATGTGTCTCAGGAAGTCTGATAGCTCTATCATTCTCAATGAACTTTCTCCACTGCCCAGGGGTCCAGCATGTCCTGCACAACACATGGGGGACAGCTGAGTAATCCCATCACATCATCTGCTTGAAGGAAAGTGAAAGAGATTCCTCAATAAGTTACTGAAGCAGCAGTCAGACATCTGACTAGTGCCTGCTAGTTCAGAGATAAACTGAAGAGGGAAATCTTTCCTCTGATCCAGTAAATCATTTCAAAGGGCCATTCATATCTGGATGTCTAATGAACCATAAAGAGTATAAAGAAATGGCTATTTTTTTCCTGAAAAACTACTAAAATCCCAAGGATGCACTGCCTCACAATAACTATTTAACTGTCTCTTGCAGGTAAGAAAGTTGACTTTTGCTCACATACTCCACTGATTCAGCAGAGGTAGTAGCACTCTAAACTTTTCAATGAGGTGTAATAATGGGGAGTCTGAATGACTGCGTTCCATATGGTCATTCAGTTTTTTAATCTACTTTGCCCAGCATGTCTCACATTAAAGACTCAAAACCTGCAAATCTTTCCACTCCACTGCAAGTGATTTGTAAGTAACAGGAATAAAGCCAGACAGAAACATCTTGTTGTTCAAGGCACAACCAAAGCCCCAGGTCACAACAGAAACATCAAGTTCTAATAGAGGTTGTATCGGATGGGAACTTGACAGCTCTGATCCTTCTCTACTCACAATAGAGCTGCACTAGCTAAAATAATACCTTCATTCCTTTTAAAGCCTTTGATTCAAGGAAACCCAAATTCCTACTCCACAAAGCAGCAGAATATTATTATACACACCAGGGTATCCATAAGCAAGCATACACACACAGAGGTAAGGACAGTCTATTACTGTATTCTCTAACTCTTTGTTATATATGGGTAGAATATGGCACAATTATCAGCCTCTTCTACCAGTAGCGGTATTGGGATTTCTATGAAGAAAGCTGTACGCCTCCCTGAACATGTTCCTCCCCCTTTCCCCAAACTACTTGACAATACAATACGTGATTCAGTCATTAGGGTTTACAGGTCTTATTATTCAGCTTATAGATCTCTAACCTCTGCTACACATCCGTGCTGGAATCAAAGGATACATTCCCATATCAGATGTCTAACTCCAGCCTGCAACTTGATCAACACTCAGTGAGAGCTCTTCCTCATCTCCCACACCACTGCTGAAGTGACGTTTCTGTCAAGAGATTCCACACTTTCCCTCCCCTTCTTTATCCAGGCTGACCCCACAACACATTCCAGAAAAGATAACAGGATCATAACCAGGCTTTAATTTCTAGGGCTGATCAACAGAATTTGTATTTTTCTTTATAATTCAGATCATCCCTTAAAAAACAAACAAACAAAAAAACTACTTCCACAACTTAAGGGAATAAAAATTAAAAACATTGACTGCTCTGACTGGATGCTGTATACTGTAGCTTTCTGCATGTGTGAACAATTTCTGTTTTAATTGTTTAAAATATCTTATCTCTACTCGATTTTTCACTTGAATTTTTACCAGCTCCCCTCTTCAGGGAGGATTATGCCAGATGCAGCAACAGCACCCTCTGTCCGCTGCAGCGAAAATGGCATTTAATGCCTCTGCTCTTCCAGAACTGCCAATGTATTTGGTTAAATTTAAACAAACATGATCAACATTTGCTCGGCAATACTTTGGCATCCAGATTTCCACTGACAACACAGTTTTAAAAAGATTCTTATTCCTGCTGCACACATCCCAGTGCGTTTTAAAACTGTTTAACACGAGATTTGTTTTTACTCTGGAAAAGTAAATGATAAGTCACTTCAAGCTTCTTGAAAGTTTTTTTTTTCAAATCTCCCTCTTTAATCATCTCCGCGAGAAAAGCCAATTACAACTCTTACCAGCTTTCTTTCCCCCCACATACAAAAGCACTTGCTGGTTTCCCCTTCCCCACTCCTGCAGTAAAGCGTCAGTGTGGAAAGAGGATTTCAAAATAGGAGCACAAACACTGACAAATCCTCAAAGTTTTTTTACACTGTTATTTTGCCTCCATGTTTTCCCAGCTGCACTGCTTAGACGACAATATAAAAACGGCCTGCAAAAAAACATTACAAATTGAGACACTGGAAAACTGCAGCCCAAGGAGGATGTGACTTTAGTTTGACTTACCAATTTTATCCAGCTGTGTATTTTCCTACTTGCTTTTTACAGCAGCTGAGCTCAGTGCTCAGGAACGTCCACCCCGTGTCGGGGAGCCAGGCAGAGCGCTGATCCCCACGCTGGATGCCGCTGAGCGAGTGGAGCTGGGGTGGCTGCCGCTGCTGCCGCTGCTGTGCGCACTCGCTCGGACCCAGATCAGGAACTGCTTCCCATTCCCCAGCCCCGCTCCAGCGCTGCAGGCTTCGGGAGGCAGGGCCGGCCCCTGCTACTGTGCTGCACTTTCTTAAAGGGACAAGCCGCGGCCTGGCAGGAGCTCATGCGAACCGGGAGCTACCGGAGCTGCCCGGAGTGGCGTCTGGAGCCGGAGCAGCGGGAGGGGTGGGCTCACCGCCTCCAACCCGGGCGATAACCATCGCAATACGAGACGGTTTCCTACGTGCCTTGGGAACATAGAACAACCCTCTTCTACACAGCTTTTCATTCAAGGCTTTCAGGTGTTGCGGTTTTTTATTTTTGCTTCCCTCACACCCTCTGCAACGTAGGTGGGAATTATTACACAGTGAAGGAGGAGGCAACAGCAGCAGAGGCCGCACGTTTCCTTGAACCGTGGGCACAGGGTCCCATCCGCAACAGGGACCCCAGTGGGGTGCAGTGCGTCCACTCCAGCCCCGTCCTCTGTGCTGTACACTGTGGCATGCTGTCCCCAGCCCACGGTCTGCAGCAGCATTAGGATTAGGGATATCCCCTGGCAACTCGGATCATTTTGACCTTAAGAGATTTTATTCCCTGTAATGGAGAGGATATGACTTAAGTAAATAAAAAGCTCTCATTTCCCAGTTTTTCCTCCTCAGTCATTCTCCAGATGATAGCTTTAATCCTGTGTAAACCACTGTTTCTAGCATGTTTTCTGTTTTCTGACTTCACTTTCAACTATATCTGATATTAATAGCTAGATTAATATGGGGGAGTTGTCTGCCTCGTGTGTGTTGCTGTCTGCAGTGGAAGAAACCGCATTCACTGTTAAACAGTAACACTGAAATTCAGAGATAGTAACACCATCTGCAAAATCTCTCTCTCTCTCTCTCTCTCTTTAAACTCATGGAAATATATGGTTTGCTCTCTGTACATGGAAGTCATTTGTTTTCAGTACAATAACTGAACTCTCATGATGACAACACCAATCAACACATATCACAAGGCAAAGTCATATATATACAAATATGTATATATTTAATGGCACAACCAGAGAAAGCAAGTTACAGGGGAAAAATATCACCTTCAAACTGGCAGGCCAAACCAAACAAGATGAGACCAAGTCACCACTGTCCTGTCCTCTCTGCCTTCAGATACACCAATGCACAATAAGCACAGAACGGGTATAAACTGCTAGCAAGCCATGACGTCTTTCTGTTTCTTTGGTCCTATGGTAAAAGGACACGGGTACAAACCAAAAGGTGAATCCAGCCCTTTTAATGCTAATGGTCCTTCACAAACAGGCTCAATAGGTATCCGCTAACTACTGGCATGTATACCTTCCACCCTGTAAGCAAAGTAGCCATTTAGCCACGTTACTAAATTATAATCTTCAGCATTATTAGCCTTGTATTAAACCATGAGGACCCATCAGCTAGTGTTCCTCTAGTATGAGCTGTACTATGCTCCTGCTTTTCTCAGCATAAAGCCTGGGAAAGTTTTATATGATTTACACATGCAAACTACATGTGATGCACAGTAGAAGAGATCTTACAATTCCATCAATCCTCCCCGCTGTTCACATGTTTCCATTGGTCCATTAATCCTCACTTTCCACTCACATCTCTGCCTACTACTTTTTTCATCTCATCCTTCAAGTCTCTACCCCTTTACTCCCTGTTTCCCCCTTCTGCATGCCAGGCACTTCTGCAGCTGATCTCCAACTTCCCAGCTCCACCTAACCGTCTTGGTCCCCCCTTCTCCCCTCTATCCTCTCAGTTTCTCATTGGAAGAGGAAAGAAGAGCTGAAAGGAGAGGTGGGAATGATTAATTGATTCCTTCTCTTGCTTCCCTCTCCTTCCTCCAGCCAAGGTTCTGGAGCCAGAGACCTGTATCCAGACCTAGAAACTAACATGCAGCAGCAGGCCAAGGGACAAGGGTTAGGTAGGCTCGCATTACCAACACTATCATCTCCCTTCTCACCTTAGCACACTGTACCATTTATTATGATACAGTGTAACCAAGATAAACAGCCCTTGTCTTGCTCGTTAGTTAAAAGTTAACAAAACACTCATCTTTAAGACAAAGTTGGTCATCCATTTGATGCCTCAGCTAAGGTTATTCTGGTATGTTCAAAACAGGCAGAGTCTGTCTACAAGACAACAGGGTAAAGTGCTGCAGTGGATGGGGATTTGAATGGCAAAGACACCAATGACGGAGAGAAATCAGTGCTTGGGGGGAGCTAAAGCGATGCTCCATTGCTCCGCACACACAAAACAAGAACATGCAAAACACCAGAAAGTGCCCAGCAGGAAACAGGCTCGTGCCACTGGACCAGAATGATCTAACCATCATAAATGTTAAGATAAAAAAAGAGTATCTGCTGTTCCTTACATATGTTGCTTCTTACTCTCCTCATAATCCCATGTGAAAGCTGCCCTCTCTCTCACCGCAGCATCTGGATGTTCCATTGACAGAGCGTTGTCTAATGGTTACAGCACAACTCCTGGTTTCTATTACTGGCTGTAGGAGAAATGTGTGGTATATTACATAAAATACAGGACACAGAATTTGAATTCTGCTGCATGCTTCAATATTCAGTCAGCAGTAAAAGAAACTAGATAAATCACTAATTCTTTCTGTGACTCTGTTTCCCCAATAACAAAAAAATACATTAAACTCTGGTGTGATATAATTCAATACTTGTATTAGTAACAGCTTGGGATGAAAGATGACAGAGAAGCCAGCTTTTTATTATTAAATACTGAACTGCAGATACCTCAGTGAAAACTGAAAAGTGTTGCAGTTTGCAAAAACATTGATTCTGCAGAGCAATCCCCTTGCACAAGAGGTGACATTTAATAGGAGCTATTTTGGTGTCTCAGCTTATAGGGGACAGCAAAACCAGAAGTCATCCCAAAGTTACCAAGAAAGAAAAAAGGGATGTTTCTCTTTCTGAAGGGTGTATTACATAAGGTCTACATCCCAAGACAGCACAAACATACCTACAAAGGCAGCTCCTTCTGAATTTAGGAATATGACCATTAAAGAAATCACCTGACTATTTCTATGAGCATTTTTAGGCTCTGATGACCAAGGTCAAACCCAAAAAGCTATAATATTATCTGTGTATAAGGGCCCTTAATAGTAAGGAGTGAAAAGACAAGAGGAAAGGGACATACAAAACCAAATAGATTATTTGCTGCTCAAAAACAGATTCTTTGTAGAATCCAGAAGCAAAAGCTTCTGTGAGATGTTGCTCCACCTCTGGAGATATAAACTATTTGTTAGATCCCTTGTCAAAACAAAAGGACACGGGTATATTAATCTAACAACAAAAGTGCCCATTGTGAGAGGACACCCAGTGCCAGGCTGCCTGCTCCATCTGACAATGAGATTAAACACCATGGCTCTGTGAGCTCGGCTGCTTGCCTTGCCTGACACCACCACCCAGTGCAGCTATAGGGTTTGCAGCACAGTCACCACAGGCTACAGAACTAGCAAGACTTTCATACCCTCCCTACAGAGATTGTTTCTGCATGTGTCCCAGTCTCTGAAATACCACACGATGTTTTGAGCATCTCTTGAGTGTGACATGCAGAGCAGTATTAGTACTATACGCTGACATTTAATGTAACTTGGTGATGGAACCACCACTATCCTTACTTATCAAAGAGTCACAAGAAATTCTGTCCCCTGTCGCTGAGGGGCTGAAATGAGGTATATATAGTCAATACAATACAGACATGCATATACGTTCTTGTAGTTAATATAATTCTTCTAAAATTATTTTTATCTTGGGGCTCAAACCACACCATCAGATCTAAGGGCTGGATTCCATTCCCACTGACTTCCTGATGAATAAGGATGGAACTATGCTCCAATTCAGGGATATACAAATTTCAGATTAAAGCTTTTCAATCCTAATCCACATCTTCAATGTGTTAACAAAGCAGCTTGAGAACTTGCTTTGAACTTTAAAAAAGTAGGGATCTGGACAATGTTCATCTGAAATACCGTTCTTTATTAATTAAAAATTAAAACTATTAATGCCACAGGATTGTTTTCCACTTGATGAATCATAATGCGTGTACATACCTGTGTGTGCATGTATGCATTTACACATGTGCATGCATGCAGATGTTTGAGTGAAACTGCAACAGAACTTATTGCTGTTAAGGTTAGTTTGCATCTGATGTATTGCTGGTGTACTTCTTTTTCTGCAGCATTCCTGACACCATGGAAAAATATGTTTTAATTAGTTGCCACTACAAACCCAGGACAAACATGTACTTCTAGTGGGTTTATTTTCTCAGTGAAAAAAAAAAAACAACGTTAAAAGTAAATAAATTTTTTCCTAGAACCTAAGCCTTATCAGATCTGTAAGATTTGTGCAGTTAATGAAACTTATGGCCTTCAACATGAAGATAACTTTCATTGACAATGCCTTAAATCAATGTACTAGTTATCAAACTACTTCTACCAATTGTTCTTAAATAAAAAGATTTGTTTTCCATATTATAGTATGGCCCACACCACAGAATTTAGGTCACCTACAACTACATTCAAATCTGTATCCATCATAATAAGATGTAAGATGTTGGTTTGGACCTTCCTGGAGATGGCACATTTCAATTTCACCCTTTTCCCTGTGTTTTTCCTGTTCACAGCTCCTTCTCTTTCATTGGCTTCTCAAGGCCATTATAACCTCTCTCCCGTATTGGTTAAGATTTAGTGAGTGGTCTGTACAAGTTGTTTGCTGACAACGCAACATGCAAGCCCGAAAGAAAAGCCATCAGTATTTGCTGCAACTCAGATAACAGCTATGGAAAAAAGAAAAAGACATTTGCTCTGCAGAAAGGAGAAAAGGTTTACAAGCTCTTAGAAAGAAGGAAAGAAGAAAAAAATGTGGAAATTTTACAGGAATTGTCTCATTTCTCTCTTTAGTTTTGCTTGGTATTTCTCAAACATTTTGAAAGTGCAACTCTGTTTTCAGATAACAGCCCAACTCAAACCCAGATCCCTGAAGGCAAGGGAGACAGAATCAGCCAGAATTAGATTAAATTTCCTGCCACCAAAACATTGATCTGCCAGCAATTAAAGGTAGTTAGCAGTCCCTGACTACTGTAAACATATGTAGCCAGCAACTTCACCATGGCTTCATTTGCCTGCCTTGAAGAAACTTGTGTTATGTTCACACCTAACACCTTATGACCATTTTGAACCTGTTCGTGATACTTTCTCAGGGATAACAGACCAGAGTTTTAGAAAAAAACCAATTCAGCTGAACTTCAGATCGTTTCAGTTTCTTTCTGCTTTTCAGTTAGCAAAATAGAGGGCACTGATTTGTAAAATGGAGTCTTCCTCTGCTTTCCCCATCATTTTTGAATGCTTCCTTCTATTCTGTATATATCTTCTCATCTTCCAGAGAAATAATTTAAAAAAAAAAAAAAAAAATCTATGTTCTAGCAAATGGTCATCTTACAGAAAGGTGCAGTATGCAGACAGGTGATCTGTATCACAAACATTAGTAACCACATGTTGTTGGCTAGATCTACTAAATATCTGAACTAAGGAGGGTTGGAGTGAGCTTGTCCCTAGGCAGCTGTTCCACCAAAAGTCTGTATAATGACATTCCTCAACATTTTTCATTTGAAGGATTTTTTTGCCTTTTTGAAAAAAATCCAAAGACCACCTTGGGCTGCACTGCAACAGAGGCTTTCACTAATCATAATTTTAAAATTAGTTTTGGCTCTGAATGGTCTAGGTTTTTTTTCCTTTTATTCCCCTGATTTATGTGCATGCATTTGTTTAGCTGCATGGTGGGGAGGGGCGGTGGGCTTTTTTAAGTTTTGGAAGTTTTTAGGGAATGCCTGATGTTGTATTGACCATCATTTAATTAGCAATGATCCAGATGAACATGTCTTGTTCCAACCAAGAATAGGGCATTAATACAGTCAGAAATAAAGTCGGTCTCTAGCTATGAACACACAGACCTCAATGACTCCAGGAAAATCAAAGCAATGTCTATACAAAGGAACAGGGAAAGGCAAAGGCAAAGGGAAAGGCTGTTTCCACTTCCTATTCTGATACAGGGTCTAGGCCAGACCTTTTACTCTGACTGACTTCTCGTTAGCATGAAACCAGAGTGAAGAAGTAATGGTAGTTTTTAAACTGCCCTTGTGACTCTGTGGTCTATAAGCTGATCAAGGTATGTTAAGACTCTGATGCCAACTTAGAACAGCCTTGGGGTTTTGGAAATGATATGTGGCTACTCATGGATCCTGAAACAGCTGCTTAGCAGGCAGGGAGCTCCAGCTAAATATCCTCTTCTTTCTAGTACCGGTGACAGAGCTATCATGCTACTCCTATTCTACCTAGGAAACTCACTTCCTTCAAAAGTGACTTCACGGTTGCCAGTTCTGCATGCTTCTGAGTGCTTTGTAGCATCTCAGTGGAAAAAAGTAGCTGAAGCAACAAGTCCTGGCTCCATCTGTGGTGCTGGGCAGGGCATTTGCTTACTGTGTATTCTTTGCAGAAGAGCTAGAAAGATTAGTTACAGTTGGTGTGGCTTGCTAAACTCTGATTATTCATGTCTTCTGAAGTTTACATGCAAACTAATTAGTAGCACTGATCCCTTAGTAAGAAGCTGAAATCAATTAGGAAGGCAGCTGACCTTATTATAGCAATTAGTTGCAAATGACATTTAGTTTCAGTACTTGATAGCCATGCTCTTTATTCTGATTTTTGGGGGTTTGGTGTTTCGTTGTTGGGGTTTTTGCCCCCTCCATTACACCACTGTTAATCCACCCTGATTTTTCTTAGACATAACTTCCATCACATAAAATCTGTCCTATTTTGTGACACACACTTTCCTGGAGAATACTTGGCTTTCGTTGCAGGAATTCCTGTATGCTTAGGAGTCCTGGAAATGGGACAAAGTTCCTACGGAAAGGTGGCTCCTTACTTCTAGGCAAAGGATGCTGAATTGCTCTTTTGGAAATCTGCTTGACTGTGAGGGTGAGGACAGGGGAGAAAAAAGATCTAAGCCATCTTTGTTGTACTTGGCAAGATGGTTCAGTTCACTGGGAATGCAGATCACCCATGCTCCAGTGGGGTGCTAAGTAGTATATGTGTGATTACCAGAAAGATTGAATTGCTCTGGAGACAAAAAATACATTGCTCTCTCTGTGAAGCAGTTGACTGGGATATGAAGAGGGGCACACCCAGATTCTGCAAGGTTTAATTCCATCATGGTAGTCTGAGCCAGAAGGAGACTTGGCGTATGCCAAGAGAGCAGCACATATTTAACTAGGCAGTGGCCCTGATTCTACGCAAGATGTTCATGCATGGAGACTGGGCTCCTAAAATCATTGTTTGCTCCTGAACCACTGCACATGCCAGAGAAGAAACTGGTCACCTTGAGGGATGTAGCTAACCAAGAATTAATTAGTCAGTTTTCCAGAAGACTTCAAAGATGTAAAAAGGTAATGTTTTAATATTATGGAGAGCAAATGTGTTCCTCTTGAATACATATTCGTACACAGCTAGAGAACTGGAGCTGTGAGCAAAACATCATACTTTGTTTCACATAACAGAATCTGAAGTTTAGCATTTGTATTTTTTTTATTGGCTGTCTGTGAGGTTCTAACAGCTGTGGGACTATTTAGGATACTGACAGAGAGGCAGGATCATGCCTATGGAGACAACTACAGGAAACTTACTGCTCCATTCAGCACATGTATGACTGAGCTTGAGCCCTGAAAACTGATTCACCAGTGCTCTGCTGCTGGATGTACTCATTTACATCAGTGTGAAGCATGCAACATCTCAACTCAGCCGCACTTTACACTCACATTGCACTCACGCAACTACTGCTGCAGAGTGCGTGGCAGTAGGGAACTGGGCCACATGACTTCACAGCATTTCAGATCCCGTAAAGTGGAAATACCATGGGAAGAAAAGGTTTTACATTATTTTGTCTCTGTAAGTGATTGCTGCAAGCACTACTAGAGAAATAGAAAGGACACTGAAAATGATGAGACATAAGATGTAATTAGGCTTCATGCACAAATTGAATGCACAAGCTCTTCTTAATAGACTAAAACCCTGAAGGATTCTAAATTGCACCAAGGAGGAAGACGCTGACACTAAGTTTTCTTCTAATTGGTGGCCGCTCTGGAAGAATGAAGGACAGAATAAAGAAAGAAAGAAGAAAAATAGAGCATAAAATCAAGAACATTACTAAACTATCATTTCCAATAAGCGTATTTACTAACTTACAAGAAATGCCTCCAGTTTAGACTATAATTATAATCAAAACCAAGTTAATATGCTGGCCCTCAAACTGAGTAACAGCATGACTAACACTTGTAGCACAGCCTGACTACAAGTTCTGTTCTGTTGAAATGGTGATGGGGTAAAGAGAACAGATGGGGTAGGAGGTTACAATTTTTATACGATTAGGATGTAGGTTGCTTCTAAACACACCTGGTTTGTCTGTGATTGGGGATAGTGAGGTCCTGTTTGCTGTAACCTTGCTCTAAAGTTGAAAACCACCTTGCAATAGGTGGAAGATTCCTCTTGCATGGTGAATGTAGGTAACATCACACAAGTTTAAGAGAACAAAACTGATAGCTAAAATCCTGTTCCCTGGTATTCCGTTCCTCTCCCATTCCCCACATGCAAATCAGAACTAACCTGGATGATCTGTGTAGTTTCTGATTTGCTCTTCTCTCTCTCTGCGTAGGTCTCTGTGTTCAGTTCAGGTCCTCACCATGTAGGAGGAGCCCACCTTCAGATCAGGTAGTACAGCTGTTTTGACTGTAGAGATGTCTTCTGGAGAAACAATTGCAAATAAATAGTTCCTTTTAGCTTTCTATCAATATAAAAGGCATGTCCAATGTTTTTTCACTTTCAAAAAAATTACAGAAGAAATATGTACAGAGGTTCCTGTATGGCCTCTGTTAACTTCAGTACAGGGCTGGTCTTCCAGTGTTCTGATGAAATTACTTTGTCTTAAACCAGAATGATTTGAAGCACATGCTTGACACTAAGCAAGAGAAGATGCAGGTAGTAGGTACCATGTGGGCATGTAAAGGCAAGAAAACACTTAAAGGCTTCTTTGCTGAAGCACTCAACGGTGCTTTTAATACACTCTAGAATCAAACCCAATATGAGTATCATCTCACATGTACCATTATATCTTCAACACTGATTGCATCTGCATTAGAGACGAATTGTTGATTGGTTACTCTACACATTAAATTTGAGTATAGGGATCATAAGTGATCACTGATAGAGAAAAAGAAACAAATTTGTCTGCACAGAGTGTGATTAACATATACAAAGATGGCTTTCAGCTGATACAGAACTATTGGCTTTGGCTTCTTTCTATCAGCTGCTCTAGACAGATGACTTCCAGGATTTAGGAGGAAATCTGTTATGAATTATTTACTTTTATCATTCAGCTAATTTTCTTGTTGTTGGGTTTTTTTCATTATTTTTTATTAAAGCCAAATGATTGTGCTCCAGGACATTCCACAAATGCTGCTGTACTGTCGTTTTAGGAAATACCATTAAAGCAACCTTTTCCTTGTTTGCTTCCCATGGCATTTAACTAAGCTGTTTTAAGAGAAACATCATTAAAATTGTCAATTCCTCCATGAGCGCTTTAAGATTATTCATAGAAACTGTAGTCTTTTGGGGATAACAGAAACACAGGGCCTTGTTTTCCCTTCATTAACCCCATTTTCCACTGAAGTAACAATATCAACTTTAACAGAGGTCTATCAACACTGGGCAAATTCAGGCCTCTTTTTTTTTTTTTTCTTTTTTCTTCTCTGTAAGAATTTGATACTAGTGAAAGATACCACATTAGAAACATTAGAGAGTGAAGTCCTCTACCCAACCGCAAATTATATATAGCACAGGAAGCAAGTCTACTGCTCCCCCCCAAACCTTTCACTACAATTCCTGATTTTTGTCCTGGCATAACTTATTTTAAGAGGATGTGGAACAGCACATCCCAAATAGTACTTGGCCCAAAATAGTAAGTGCCAGCTGTGATCACAGTTCTTGAGCTGTTTTGACTCAGTCATAAGAAAAAAAAAAATTAAGGTATCACAGAGCACAGAACAGTTGAGGTTGGAAGACACTTCTGGCAATCACCTGCTCCAAACCCACTGCTCAAAGGAGGGTCAACTAGAGAAGGTTGCCTGGGGCCCCATCCGGTCTGGTTTTGAGTAACTCTACGCACGGAGCCTCCACAATGTCTCTGACCAACCTGTTCCACTATTTGATCACACCCACATTAAAAAAGTTTTTTCTTATGTTTAAATGGAATTTCCTTTATTTCAGTTTGTGCCCATAAATTCTTGTCCTGCCACTGGGTACCACTGAGAAGCATCTGGCTCCATCTTCTTTACTCCCCTCACCATCAGGTATTTATACATATTGATAAGATCCCCTCAAGCCTTCTCTTCTCCAGAATAAACAGTCCCAGCTCTCTGTATCTCCTCATTTGTCAGATGTACCAGCCCTTTAATCATCTTTGTGGCCCTTTGTTGCACTCTCTCCAATATGTCCATCTCTCTCTTGCACTGCGGAACCCCAGAAATGGACGCAGCACTCCGGATGTGTCCCACCAATGCTGAGCAAAGAGGAAGAACCACCTCTCTTGACTTGCTAGCAATGCTTTTCCTAATACAGTCCAGAGGCTGTTGGCCACCTTTGCCACAAGGGTACCTTTCAGACTCACGTTCAATTTGTGTTCAAGGACTCCTGGTCCTTTTTCACAAAGCTGCTTTCCAGCTGGTTAGCCCCAGCCTGTATTGGTGCATGAGGTTATTCCTCCCCAGGAACAGGACTTGGCATTTCCTTTTGTTGAATTTTATGAGATTCCTATAGATGTGCCTCCAAACCGCAGTATGACCATCTGGTCTATCAATCTTTCTTCCCAGTTTTATGTTGCCTGCAAACTTGCGGAGGGTGCACTTGGTCCCATCATCCAGGCCATTAATGAAGATGGTAAACAGTTTTGGATCCCAGTACTGACCCTGGGATGCACCATTTGTGTGGCCCGCAGCTGATCTGTTTGCTGCTGACCACAACCTTTTGAGCCCAGCAGCTCAGCCAGCTACTAAGCCATGTCACTGTTCACTTATCTAGCCCACAATTCATCAGTTTGTCAATGAGAACGTTGCATGAAAGTGTCAAAAGCCTTACTAAAGTCAAGATAAACAGCGTCTACTGCTCTCCCCGTATCTACCAAGCCAATCATCTCATCATAGAAGGCTATTAGGATGGTCAGGCATGATTTCTCCTTATAGATCCACGCTGACTACTCCCAGTCACCTTCTTGTCCTTCATACGTTTGGAAATGGTTTCTAGGGTTGTTTGCTCCATCACCTTCCCAGGGACTGAGATGAAGCTGTCCACCCTGTAGTGCTCCAGATCCTCTTTCTTGTCCCTCTTGAAGATAAAAGTGACAGTTGCTTTCTTCCAGTCCTCAGGAATCTCCCCCAGTGGCCATGACCTTTCAAAGCTAATCAAGAGTGGCTTCACAATGACATTAGACAGTTCCCTCAGCATTCGTGGGTGTATCCCATCAGGTTCCAGGGACTTACTTGTTTATTTGTCCAGTTTATTTAAATATTCCCTAACTCAATCCTCATCCATCAAGGGTAAGTCTTCCTTGCTCCATACTTTGCCGCTGGTCTCAGAGGCCTGGGATTTCTGAAGGCAAGTACTTCCAGTAAAGACCACAGTGAAGAAGACTTGAGTATCTCATCCTTTTCTGTGTCCTTTGTCACTGGATCCCCTAGACCATTCAGGAGTGGGTCTACTTTTCCCCTCGTCTTTCTTTTGCAGATGATCTCCCTTTAGACACCCTTTTTGTTGCCCTTCATGTCCCTTAGCAGATTCAGCTCCAGGTAGGCCTTGGTTTTCCTTGTCCCATCCCCACACATTCAGATAGTGTCCCTATATTCCTCCCAGGTCACCTGACCCTACTCCCACCTCTTGTAAACTTCCTTTTTATGGCTGAGTTTAGTCAGGAGCTCCTTGCTTATCTACACAGGTCTCCTGATACCTTTGTTTCATTTCCTGCTCATCAGGATGAACTGTTCTTGAGCTTGGAGGAGGTGATCCTTGAAAATAATTGGCTCTCCCAGACCTCTCTTCTCTCCAGGGCTGTGTATTGTGGGATTCTTTCAAGCAGGTCCCTGAACAGGCCACAGTCTGCTCTCCTGAAGTCCAAGGTTGTGATGCTGTTTTTTGTCTTGCTCCCTCCTCTCAGGATCCTGAACTCTACCATCCCACCGTCACTGCAGTCAAAGCTACCCTTGACTTTCACATCCCCAACCCATTCTTCTTTGTTTGTAAATACCAGGTCAAGGCTCTCCGCTAAAGGTTATCTCCATTCATTCTCTACGTTACCACTTCATGATTCAGTCTGTCCTTATATTCCCTAAAGAGCTATCCTTAGTCATGCAATTCACATGACATCATTACATCTTCTCATCTCTGAGTCTAAACTAAGGTAGCTTAGCCTATGACACTTGCAATTGTAACAATTTTTCATTCTGATCAACTGAAATTGGATTTGAACAGGTGACCAAATCTTTGTTTAGCCACATGTAATAACTATAAGCTTACTTATCAAGCAGGCCTGCTTATTTCTATAGCACTACTTTTGGTATGGAGCACTGGCTGTTTGATTCTGCATTCACGTCTGCATCTGTCAGTGCCACAGCATGCCACTATGCAATGAAGTGATCCTCATCCCCATCTTCTTAACACAACATGTAACAGAACTAGGATGTAACATCTGACACGAAGCAACAGGCATGCTTCTGTGTAGTCCTCATTCATCTCAAAGAAAGTTCCTGCCTCAGCTGACACTAGGGCACTGAACCCCTGGGGCTTTAAGAAGCATTGCCTGGCACATTATCCATATGCAGTCCTAAGTGGTTTTCTCAAAAGAGCTGGCAGAGATGGAGCAGAGAAAGAGAGGTTTAACGCCAAATTTATTCACTTAATGCAAATATCAACCCCCTTGAGTAATAATTCGACATTCCTCAGCAAAGACACACTCTGCTTTTGAAATATTTACCTTTCCTTTATTTTTTATAACCTTAAGAAAATTTGGGAGGAATGTGAACTGTTTTGTTTTTTGTCTTCCTATGACGGCAGAGATTTATTTATAGCCAGGAACTGCAGGACAGTTCTCACGTGGCTGCTGAAAATTAAAACAGCATGTAGGGTTTGGTTTTGTTTTGCTTTTATGCCTTTGCCGCTACAATCTCTCCCTGCGTTCCCTAAACCCTTGTTATTGTAACCAGAGCCACATTTTGCATTGCTACAATTGCAGGGTTATGTAAATTCCAAAGGCTTTAAAGGAAAGGGCCTGCAGATTCTGCTCCGGGCCGTAGCGAAGTTGACACAAACAGTTATGCCCAACATCTAGGGAGAGGCAAAGGCATTCATAAATTGTCAACAGACAGGAAACCTAAGTCTCAACCTCAGCATCAACCTGAAGTTTTCTAAACCTTTTAGAACTTACTGGTTTCATTTAAATTGATTGTCCTCTCATTTTCAGTCTTGTGCTTTGCTATGGCCAGGAAAATTTCCTTTAGCCACTTCTGGAAATCTTTGTGTGTCCTCTCTCAGCTTCCACCAGTGTGTACTGGTTTACCCAGGAGAACCAACAACAGAAAGCTCTACAGGTACAAACTTTTTCAGACTCAAGTAGCTGTATTTTTACAGTGATCATGAAACTGTACACGTTGAAAAGCATTACTTTACTCATGAAGACTTTTATATTAAAAAGAAAATTACACCAAAAGAGAACAACCATACTCAGGAAAGACAGCAAGAGAACAAAGAGTATGCATCTGATCCCTTCCAAGAAGTCTTTACAGCAAGTAGGGGTGGGAAGAAGCGCGATATGTGTTGCACATCTGTGTGCTTCTGAGTAACCAAGTTGTAATGCTGACACTAGCTGTGCATTTCTGTGTGGGCATGGGCAAGTCAATTCCTGTTTCTGACTCTTGCACTCTCTAAAAGAGGGATAATAATGCCTGACTCAGAGTCAATGTTAGAAGGCTCTGCATAAGCTCATCTTAGTCCCCAGTGTTTAGACAACTCAGCTAAATGAGAAAAATGTTTAGCCCACTTCTCCAGTCTTGCTTCTATTTCAGCTCTCAATCACCATTAGTCAAATCATGCTTAGACCTCAGACAAAAACCTAGATTACATTATTCCTGAAGTATGTGGAGGTTTTGCACAGCATGGTGCACCCTGATCACTGGAGTGTGCTTAATGAGAGCTCAGGGAAATTACTGTTTTTGTGAAAAGGTGCAGCCAGAACTCCCTAGCCAATTCAGCTGACACTATAAGGAAGGATGAGGCTGTGGCACCACTCCAACATGCTGCTTTCTATAGCTGTTGAGTTTTCCAGGCAACCTTAAACTTACTGCAGTGGATATGAAAAAGCAGGGCTTGCTGCATTGTTCACCCACCTCTTTGGCACAAAGCCAGTTGTGGTAAGTCCTCAGGAAAGAAAACCAAGAAGCACTGCCTCGGCCTCTGCAACCAGGTAGGTCAGTGCCAAGCCAACATAGAAGGGACATTCCAAGCAATTCCCAAACAGTGATATTTTAAAAACAATCACTACAATGGAAGAGATTACTTCAGTAGTGGACAATAGTTCCTACTCAGCTGGTAGTTACTGTCACTGCACAGGTGGCAATAGCTATTATTGTTATGAAAGTATAGCTGTTTAAATCTTATTAAGAAAGACAAGACCCATTTCTGGAGGTGCAGCTACACAGGATCCCTGCACAGCTCAGAAGTTTCTACCAGTTTGTCATGTGTGTTTATTTACTTGGAGCCAGGAACTGCTCTGTGGAGCTCTGATCCTGACCGTCACTGTGACCTTGGGCAAGTGACTGAATGCCTTTGCACCCACAACTCCTTTTGAAGTCAACTGGTGATGTGGATGCTCAACCATTCTGAAAAAACAAGCCCTACAGGTCAAAGCCAAAGTCTGCTACAGCTGAGATGTTTTGGGTCACATCATAAATTATACAAATTTTGAACACAAAAACTGAAGCATTCACAGCTAACAAATATTTTTGTAAATGTGGTCCTCTAATTGGCCCAGTGTAACACAACTCTCAGACACAGAGGGGTGGAGTCCAAGGGACCATCTATATCAACATTTTTTGGAAGAGGACAGTTTATTAAAGGTCTGTGTGGAGTCAGATACAAGCAGCTAGAAGACAAAGGGAAACCAGAAATTAAAGACAGCTATATTAGACTGTGTGCCATTCTTAGTACACCTAATGATAAGTATCTGAGAACTATACATTTTACTGAACCAGGTAAAGTACTGACCAAAATTGTTACTTTATTCTGTAAGTTATGTTTCCTAATAGTCTAAACTCTTGAATCCTTTCCTCAAAGATGACTAGTTCAGCGCTCAAAAGTGCTCTGGAACACAGGCAAGAAACTCTGATCTCCTATAATATCAAATTCCTCAGATTTCGGTCTTGAACCCGAATCAAAATTGATACATGCCTCTAAATGACCAGCACTGCTTCATATAGACTTTGGTGTCTTATCCAAGTATTAAGCAAGGTGGAGGTTGCTTAGCTTTTGGAACCTGTGAAGTCTGCAGCCTGTAATTATTGGCCAAACCAGCAGCACAGCTCCCATCTACAACTCATTTTTTTCCCTGAGTTAACAAAACCCTTCCTTACCTTCCATGTTTGCATATCCAACAGATACTACTTGGCTCAGCACAATTAGCAAAGCAAGCAGGACAAGGGGCCACTTAGTCAGCTCTGACACTTTTTACAGCAGAGGACCTCCAAGAGCTGACACAGTTCAAGCAAGGCAAAAAGATCATAAAATACTAATAAACATCACTGCACAGATTTTTTATACGTCAGACAGGCCCGATGAAACAGAAGTATAACAAAATCCTCCTACTGATACCAAATGGCAATAAGAAAATGAAAGGCCTGTGTTAGCCCAGTAGTTCAATGTGGTGAGGTCTAGTTAGGCCAATATTAGATTCTCAGGACTATCATATTCCTCTGCTGGGTAAAGAAAGGAGGGCAAAAAGAAAGAACAACGGTAACCTTATGGTTACATAGCAAAAAAAAAAAAAAGGCAAAGCAAAGCAAACCAAACCAAAAAATACCCATAAACAGAAACAGGAATAGAATAGAATAGAATAGAATAGAATAGAATAGAATAGTTCAGTTGGAAGAAACCTACAATGATCACCTAGTCCAACTGCCTGAATGTTTTAATGCTCTCTAATGATGCAACTCAGGTGAGCTGCAAAAGGCAGACTTGGGTTGTCCTCTCTCCCTGCTGCAATCAGCTACACCCAAAAATATCTGGAGGGAAAATGACATCTGACACAGCCATGGTAAAAATGACCCAAACTAAGAAGTGGCAACTCTGAGGGTGTGGGTAAGTCTGCAAACAAATCACTGGGTGTGTCAGATATACAGACGCTAATATAATGCAGTGATTACTATGTCTCTGCTCAGTGAATATGTAAAAGTGAGCTTGGTGTTTTAAGAACCATGCACAATGACCGCTGAACAAACCCAAGTCTGCATGCATTTGCCTAGGAGCAGTACAACATTCGTTGTGACCCTAAAGCTTCATGGGACACTCAGAACACAACTGAAGTCCAGAGATACTAAACAAATCCAGCATAGCATCTTATTCTACATGGAGACTTTTTAGACTGCTTCTAAGTATCACAGAACTGGGAAAACTGTTTTTGTGACACCCATGAGTGAACTCAGGGAGCTTCGCTGTGGGTACAGGGCGCATTATTCCCCATCCTATTAGCATCACAAGATACAGTGTGTATGATCCACATCAAATGGCAAAATCTGGCCCTAGAAACAAGCCTCCAAAATGTTGGTGCTTTAAATGTCCAAATGCAACAAATATAGGAACCTAGAGAGCTCATGGACTTAGGGTCACACAGTCTAAACAGGAAACCTAGAAAATAAAGCTTATACATCCATGCAGCCTGGGCTGTTCCATTACAAGGAAACAAACAAACAAACAGGTAGGTAGGTAGGTAGGTACGTAGATAGATAGACAGATAGATAGACAGACAGATAGCATGCTGGATAGCACATACCCCAAGTCACGCAAACAGTTAATAGCAGTTCATGGCAGTGGCCAGCCAGCAGAAGCAAGCCCAAGATTAACAATAGGAGAATTTCTAATGGAAGTCAAAGAGTATTTCCCATTTCTCTGGAGGTGTTGCCCCCTACTCTGGCACCGAACTGCCCAGCTCCCTCTAGCTTCTTTGTGAATTAAGTTTATTCCTGAAAGAGCGAAAGAATCACAAGAGACCATGACTAATGAGCGCTCAAAGGAAAAATGAAGGTTGCCTATCTCTCCCCATCACTGTGTAACCACTTAGTATCGAGTACCCAGAATTGAACACAGTGTTCCTAGTGTTGTTTCATCATAGCTCAGAGACATATTTCCTCAGCAGGCTATTTGGATCAAAGACTTAAGGCAACATCCCTGAAAGAAAAGGCAAAACACAGAGTGGACTTTTTCGCCATCTGCTTCCATTTTAATTTGCTGACTCCCACATGTCACCAGAGCCTGTAGGGTGGTCAATTGGATTCTGTGTTATGTGCATTCATGGGAGTATAGGACTACAAGGTCATCACGTCCTGTTTCCTACAATCACAGACAACTGCATAATAGACACATAGTCCAGCAGACTCCACAGCACATTTATTCCAATACTGTCACACATTAACATAAGACTTTTCAAGTGACCAGTGGGAAGCAGAATCAGATAAGTTTTCCAGTCTGAAGTGAGGCAGCCGTTTTCACTCTTAGTTTAAAGCAGCTGACAATGACAAATTAGGTATTTCATTGTACAGAGGTATAATATCATCTCCCTGACCTCTGATATTTGATTCTAGAGATCATAATTTAGTCCACTTTTATTTGTATATTCATGCTCTGTGGATAAAAATACATACAGCTACAGATAATATTTTTTATGTCAAAGTGAGAAAAAACAAAATATTGATATGTATGTAATCTGAATTGTATGTTGATATATCTTGCAAAAATCGAGGCCAGTAATTGAAAAATTGACTCTCAAGACTGATGAAGCAGCATTCTTAAACTGCTTTTCATTAAAAGTACAGCGATACCATAAGAAAATGTTAATATATTATGTTAGGTCAACTCTAGCTTGTATTTACAGTAAGTATTTTCTTAGATAAGGCTCCCATTTCACAGTAGCTTAGCTACACTAACAGATGTGTAAATCAGAAAGAGTATGGGCCTCTGGAGATGTCCCGATAGATGTGAACATACTAAACATCACCACCGTAAGTAAGCAGGGGATGAGGCAGTGAGGAGTTGCTTGCTAAATTTTGCCTCTGTTTAAACATAAAATGTGTCATGAAGGGCACAGTAGGACATTTATAGCTTAACACATGTCCTCCAGCAGGTACATGAAGCTATTCTAGATAAGCCCAGACACAGCTGGAAAACAATTCACGGGTCCCCCAAGGAAAATTTCACCTAGTCAGAAAATGCATCTGTTTTTCTCCCTATAACTTAGTAATGGTGAGTGCCAAAGACTTCGTAACATTCACACAGACTGCCTGAATCCTGCTGACGATGAAAGGCTAAGGTCAAGCTTTGTACTTCTGTCATTGGCAACACATTTCAGGGCCTTTACAACAGAGCCAGAGAGATTCGCTCATTGGGATGCCTGACCCACAGGGCAGTAAAAGTATGAGACAAGCAACGAGGGCAAGTTCATATCTCAGTAGGGCACAGTTGGAAGACAGTTCATATTGGCAGGGCCCTAGCATGGTTATTACTCTATCCCTGCATAACAGTGCAGGAGGATGCTGACAGATCAGAGCATAGGCGAGAACAAAACCAACTGTCTCTCTGTGCATTCAGCTGTTAGAAACATAGTTTAATTGGTTCCCACTGTATACACGGCTGCAAAAGTAGCACAGGACTGAAGTACCCTCGTGTTTGGTCAAGATCTTGCTTTCTTTCATCTGTTGTGCAGATGCTGATGGGGTCACCTGCCTGGAGGGGGTCAGGATTCTGCCAAATGGATTTAAGCAGGGTACTCACAGTCCAGGCATCCCAGCTTTTAATGGTCAGTGACTCAGTGAGAAAACCAAGACTGTCTGCACTAGTGGATGGCCCCATTCCTGACAAGGTTTGTAAGCAAGAATGATATCCTGGCAAACCTTCTCTACAGATGTATGCTGTTTAATCTAACAAATAAACCCACTCCACCTAGTTAGGGCAGATCTTTTACAATCATTATCAGCAGTACCTAAGTTTCAAACTCTCAGTGTAGGTAAAAACCTAAATGAAGGGTGGAGAGTAGGAAGAACAACTGGGGATTATAACTAGAGGCTCTGGGAAGCCAGAACACAGATATAGGGGAGGGAGAAAGAAAGGGGAGGAGTACCCACTCTGCAGTAGTGTAATATACTTGCATTCTGTGAAAAATATGCTTTCGGTGAATATATGGCTTGTCTACCAGGCAGGAGGCTAAATGCAACATAACGATAAAGATGTTGTTATAATATTTTAGTTTAGTTGTTACGGCTTTGTTAAACTAACTCTTCAGAGGACATAAAGATAGCTAAAAAAAATGGGTCTCTAACCTACCTGTAGTGAGAGTATTTATATGATAGTACAGACTCCCATCAGGTTGCAGGCATCTGAGAAATCTGTGCCTCAGTTTCCCAAAATGTTAAATCCATTAATATTTGTAAAGTGCTTGGAAATTTTCCAAAGGAAAGTGCTGAATGCAAAGAATAAATTGCTAACTTTATCTAACTATATATATGTGACTTATCCTCACATATTTGTGTAGTGTATGATTGCAGACAAGAAAATATTCTCATCATTTAACTCCTACTGGTTAAATAGGAACAGTCCATTGAGATTGCCCCAGCTCCATCAGAAACAATCATCTGGCTAATGAGCATACAATACCCACAGCATTCAGGGTTTGATCTTAAACCAGTGGAAAGTACAGAACTTACTGTATTGTAGGCTGATGATTTATTGACTACATGTTTTCAGAGGGACTGGACTGTTGTAACATTCTTGGGGAAAAAAATAGCTTCATGTTAGAGGGAAATCATGTTACACCTCTACAAGAGTCCAGGAAACTTCTACGCACAGTTCAGCAGAGGCAAGGATGCTTATACAGCTCCACAGTTGTTTCATTCCTTCTTGAAAAGGTTGCTCCCTTCGACCTGACAAGGAAAGGAGCAGAATTGGCAGGCTGATGCAGAGCAACATGGAATTCCCACGTATTTCTGTCACAGCCTTCTGGAGATTTGAAAGAAAACAGATAACAGTGCAGGACCAAGAGTGTGCAAAGAGATTAATGATTTTTCAAGACCAGCCTGAAACACCTAAAAATAGCCTTTTTTTTTTTTTAAAGCACTGAGCTTTCCTGGAAAATGGAAGCACCCAAAATATTTGTTATTTATGAAAATATCAGCAACAATCATACTATTGATGAGTAAGCTTGTTCAAAATGTTCAGATTTAAAGAAATATTTAAATGCAAAAGAAAATGCAAAACATTTCTAAAAATAACTAGAGGGGGGTAGCAAATGAAAACCTTTCTGCAAAAAATTGTCACTGTTTGTAATCCATTTTTGAACTAGGGAACAAGGAGAGATGCTGGTTACTTTTTTCACTGACAAGAAGACACAGTGCTAAAAATGAAGGTATAGTTTCTCCACGTGCATTCTTGACACTTCAAGGACTCTAAAATGTGAATAAGTTTCTGGAGGTTTGTGATGTACCTTGTCAGGTTCTCAGCCCACGTCTTACAGATATGACTCTTTCTCCCTTGTAGAATGGCTGAAACATCAGAGGATCTTCACAGTGTTTTCTCTCTCGAAGACCACAGGAATATAAAAATGATTACATAGAGTCAGATCAGAAGTCCATCTAAACCAGTACCCCATCTCCAAGTAATGGTCAGCTGCAGATGGTTAGGGAAAGCATATAAAAATACCATATATAGTCTGATCCTACCCCTGCGCAATCCTTTTAGTTGTTTAGAACTTGGAGATGGGAGTACAGCCAGATTATCATGTTTAATAGCTACCAGTGGACCCATCCTCCAAGATTTTCAACTCTTCCCACAGCTTTGTCTTGGGAGAAGGGAATCTTGCCATGTGATATTAAACCCTTGAAATATATCCTTACTTCTTCACAATGAAATCCAACCTGGATTGTGTTCCTTGGCAGAAATGTTCCTTCTCCCTTTTGCGTGTGTGTGTGTTTGTGTATTTAATTTATGAAAATGTCCTGGGAACACATCTTCAGATCAGATCTTAAAAAGTTAAATTGGACCTCACCACTTTCTTCAAGGATGAACAGGGCATTGTGTAAATTTCCATCTCTTAAGACTTCATGGCTCATTAATTCAATTGTTTAAGCAGCTAAAAACATTGCCCCTCCAAACAGCAAATAAAATACAAAGCCCCCCAAAGCAGGCTTGTTCACTGCCTTGAATAATAAAAGCCATAACAGTAAAAATTAGTCCTTGTTTATGCCTCCTTAAAAAAAGTAATATACCAAGGAGACAGCATAGAGTTGTTGGGTCTCACAAATCAGCTTTGTCCCCAATTCAAAGAAGAGCTGGGCTGGCACATGCATTGCCTGAACTTAAGTCATCTTGGGACACAGTGAAGAGAAAAATACTCTTCAACAAAAACAAATGCGAACTTCAAAGCTCATGAGCAGAAATACCAGCTTCAGTGATTATTACTTTGAAGCCAGCAAAACTGGGAAGTGAGTAAGCACTTGTTATTCAGCGAGGAAGCCTATTCCTCTCTTGCTGCCAAAGTTTTTCTCAGTTCCTCAAGGTTACTGCTATTTCCATTTTCATACAGCCTAAACACATCTTTCTGATCTCCAGCTCCCACTCCTTGAATTCCAGAAAGCCTTCTCATCTCCTCCCTTTCTTATCTACTTCCTTCTTTCCACCTTAGGTCTCTCTAATTCCTAACTCCAGAGAAACCTTATCACTGGTATAAGCCTGCCATACTCTCAGAATAACTTTTCTACTAAATCCAAAAACCATGAGCTTCTCCTGATCAGATTTGTTACTCCATGTTGGCCCAAGTCTAGAAAACTCCTACTACTAGACATTATCTGACACCATAGAGATCACCAGAGAAGCCAAAATCTCAACTGTTGAAATACCATGTGGAAAACTGAAAATATAAATCTAACATGGAACATGAATTTGGGCAACATACAAACCAGACATAAAGCCTAAGGGAGGGAAAAGTCTGTTTGACCATCATCAGGTACAGATTTAACACACAGCACTAAGAAAGCTTGAGGCTGAGCTACCAATAGCGCTGCTCAGCATGTGATGTGTTCATGGGCATGTGGCTACATGGTTCTTGGCAAATCAAAGCTGGGTACCTCCTGGACATGTCAAGAAAAACAGAACGTGAGTACAGGACTGACATACCAAAGCTCATGGGAGCTTCCGGCAACATGGGACACATTCCTCTGTGACTTCTACTGCTGTATAACAGCAGTAGCTCCATTGACCTTCAGAGAGTTACACTGCTGTAAAAAGTACGTGAGAAGAATCAAATCCACTGTGTAGATTTGCCCAAGTCAGTCGGCCAGCATTTCAAAAGCAGCTTATAATTTTGGCTGTCTCAATTTTTGAGTGTCTTGGTGCCTTAACAAGACACTAAAAATAAAGAGCCAAAATTGCAGGTTACTTTGCATAACTTGGGCCTCAGTTTCTCTGGACCAAATTCTGATGCTACTTGAACTTACTTCTAATTGAAGCCTGGAATAAGTTTCTTGAACAATACAGAGCTACAAAAAACTTTCACTAGTACACATGAGAGCAGCCTTGCACTATCTGTGCCTCAGGTCACTCATTACCAGTCTGAAGACACTGGGCCAAATCCTCAGCTGGAATACATTTGTCATAGCTACACTGGAGCCCCCCATACCTGTTTGCACTGGCTGAGAATCCAACACAATAAATCTCATTTAACTAATTTACATAGCATTATGAAATTTAATATCTACACAGAACTTGGAAGATAACAAGTCCTCAGCCTGATAATGACTCAGAGTAGTGCCAAACAGAAGTAACTCCACTGTTCAGTGGAATTGCAGAAAGATGAGAAATGAACTAGATCTACTGCATGTTACTATATATACTGAGTCCTGCTACTACCAGTTTTCTGCAAATGCCTCAGTTCAAATGAGTGTGATATTAGGGAACACAACTGGTAAAATGGAAAACCCACAAGAGACACCACTGTCAATCATCAACACAACAAAAAGCACGGGAAAATACACGTAAACTCTTTCATCCAATGAAAATCAGAGCAGTCATTTATTTTAATTTAGGAACATGCTGTGCGTGCCTGGGGGCTGCAAGGGTAGGGAAGGGAGAGAGGGTGAGATCTCCATAGGACTGACCCAGGTTTGAAAATTCACAGCAATTAAAGCGCTGAGAGCCAAACCTCCCACACATCCTTCCCCTAAGTGTCAGGAAATGGTGTCCTCTGATTGCTCAATTGCTAGGTCAGATGGCTGGCCTGGAGGGACTAGATGGGTTTCTGGGATTCCATTGGACCTTGGGGGAATTTTATGTCAACTAAGGCAGATGGAGCAAAACCAAACTATCTGGGCGATGCCTTCAAGATGCTGTTCAACGCTTGCCGTGCCTCCCTGCCAATAAAATACAGTCAGTGCACGTCACGTCTGGACTTGGTAAGAAAAATTTTTGCGACTGATTTCAAGATGAACAGAATGATCGCCATTACACATAAGGAGCACAACTAAAATAAACAGCAGCAATAGCAGCAGCAAAGTGATACAGTGTGGTAAGGCCACTAGGATATCCAGAGAATTTGCTTACTCAGCTCTGTGAAACCATGAGACTGCACTTTGTAACACATAATATAGACTTTTGAAACCTCAGGGTTGCACTGCAACTGTCATAAGCTCCAACAGGGAATTGCTTTCTGTTTCACAAAGCAAAACTGAAAAGATGTCTGCCCTGTCCATATTGTGTTTGTTTCTCTTGCTTTCAGGGTCAGTGTCCACCAGTAGAAGAACTAGCAATTTCCGGGCTGGTATAACCTTATCCAAACTCAAGGATGCTGAATGATGACCCATGCATTCTCATGCGACACTAAATTTATCTCCTGCCAGATCAGTATCTCCTTCCCCATTCCTCCTCCCACCCTTCCACTCAGTGTGCAACTTTCCCCCTGAACGATGACTAACAGCCCACAAGGAACTTCCAGACTTGCAAACCCAGGTAGTGTCACTCACTAATGGGATGCTGAGCTGGAGGACAGAGAGAGGAATCGTGAGACAGAAAGGAAGCAGTCAGCTTAAAACACCCCAAATCTGGAATTATCTCCTCCTTAGTTCCTCTTCTCACCCTCTCAGCTTTCAGCAGTTCTGTATATATTAGTTCCGTATTGCCCAATGCAATTCAGACAGACTAACTGCTGAACCAGGCAAAAGTGTCTGTGGCTCCCAGACACTTGTCTTGGCTGTGACAGCTCTCAAGCTTTTATTGGGGCATATAGGTTTCTAACAAGTTGCTACATTTCTTAAGGATTTTTTTTCTTTCACATTGCCAGCCAATGTGATTAGGCTGTTGCTAAGAAAATAAAGCAGCTTCTTGGAAAAGGAGCTGCTAGGCTACTGGAAACAAAACCTAATAAGAAATAAATGGAGGAGAGGAAAAGGATTCTGATATGTCATGGTAAAGCAGCCCAGATCTCAAAACGATTCCTTCCAAGTCTGGAGACTTCACGTCCAAAGTACATCCCTGCAGGATCTGGCTCTGAGAACACATGCTCCCTTACACGTGCAGTCAGTATAGTTGCTTTTTCTCCGGCTCAGCCTAGCTTGCTTTGCTTTACATGGCATGGCATGGCATCCCTTAGTGGGGATTAGACCTTGAACATCTGCCCAGTAAAGGCTATCCCCATTACATTAGCCAGCACAGTGGTTACATCAACCTGCAGTTGCCTTCAGTACAGCGAACTAGACTTGCTCAATTTCATTTTGCAGGGGAGATCCCTGCAAAACTCCCTCCTCCCAGTCCTCACCTTTCCTCCTTTATTTCCTTCTCCCTGCCCCAGCAACCCACTCGGCCACCCTCAAGGGGAAAAGTATTTGCAGACTTACTCCATTACCAAAACAACTCAGCCCAGGGAGCGCTGACTCGCAACAGCCTTTCTTGTGACTGCTTGTTGGCTGAAGCCAATTACTAACAGCACAGTGCATTATATTGTGCAATTCACATAGCTCCTGCTTCTCAGCCCAGCTTTGTATTTATGTTCAAGGGCGTCATCCCTCCTTCCAGCAACTGCACAGACCAACCACCCTCTCACTGGCAAAGAGCTTTCTAAAGTTACAAGTGCTAACTAAGTATGTCAGCTTCACAGAGGAGGCATCAAACTCTTCCACCCGCCTGGGGAAATGAGCTGTTTCTGTTATGGGTCTCATTAGAGAAGATGCCAATGAAGAGGACAGCTGCCTCCACAGCTGTCTCCAGAACTCCTCCCAACTCTACTCAGGGAATGAAGAAGGGACATCCAGGTGTGAGGTGGGGGAGGTAAGGTTAATTACATGAATGCAGCACTGAATTTTAATTGTAAATAAATATAGCTGAGTGCTCCACTGAAAACACTCCCTTCTTATGGAGTAGGCTTGGGAATCTCTGGACTGCTGAGGTAAAAAAAAATTATTAATTATTACTAGCTTTCCTTGGGGCTTGCACCATGTGTCTGTAGCAGTACCTCTGCAGGTTTTTCACAGGGAGATTCTCCTTGTCGTAGCTGCCTCCTTCATGTATGATCCTGTCACAGCTAGCTTTTGGATGTGAGAGATGCCTCTTTCCTCTGCAAAAGCAGTGGGTTCTTTGGAGAGCCCTTAGTATCAAGTGAGTACAGTCTCAAGGTACTAAATTTGTCACATTTAGCGAGCGACACCCCATACTCATGTTAGGATCTGTTATTGTCAGTAGCCTGGCAAACAGAGTGGGACAGGACTTTATTGTCAGGGACCCAGAAAACTGCCTGTTGTCCTCATAAGGAAAGAGGAACTGCTTGCTGCACAATATGACAAGGGATTAAAGAGTTAATAAAGAAATCCTGCATCATGAAGTTGCCTAAGGAAGTTAGGTTTTGCCTAGGGCTTATCTGGGATTTTGCTGTCCTGCTACCAGAACATGAAGGAGCTGAATTTCAGTTAATTTTGTAGTCTTCCAAAGATATGTCCTTCCCTCCCTCTCTCTCCTTCTACCTCCCTCATCCCCTGTCACCCCCATCCACATACAGAAGAGTGCAAAAGCATGCACTGTCAGCCCCTCTGCATACCTTTGAGAGAAGCAATCAAGCTAAACCTGAATCCTGTGTGCTGCCAAGCTGGCTTGAGGATATTTCAGAGGAGAAAAAAAACACAGACAGACAAGCAGTACTTGCAGGGATTTGTTCTTGAAAACGAGCAAAAACACGAGAAGATTTGCTGCAGCAGCTGCACTTACACTGTAGTGCCCGTGTCTCTCCGCAGTTCCTCCCTGTTCTGCAGTCCTGTAATCCACATAGAGAAATGCCTGCGCTGCTCCCCTCGCTGGCTGTGCTGTTGTAGTGAGACTGGAACTGCTGCTGTTTTCACTTTCAGACCAGCCTCTCTCTCCAAATCCTCTGACGTCAGACAGCCTCTAAGAGATATTTATGGAATGAACGATCTAAAAGTTTCTCTAGGTAGAGTCCAGATTGCAGTTCTTTGGAATTTGTAATTTTTACACTTCTGGATAGAAAACCCCTCCAAGGGGGTGTTAGGGAGGAAACAGTGGGGAACTACAGATGTGTTTGTATAAGTCTCTGGCAAAAGACAATCCCTGCACTTTTCTGCCCATGGTATATTATATCCACACCCAGGATGTAACTATCTGCCATGAAAGTCCCCATTTGGAAAGCGGTATTTTCCAGTCTCTCAGCTGTGCCTAAACAGTGTTCGAATCAAGCCTGGCAAAGAGGTCTTCCCCACACACACACACTCCTAGTCCACAGCCCTCTGCTGTGTCCAGGCTTTGACTGGATTTAACTAAAACAGGAGTGAAACAGCCCTTCCAAGCATCTTGTCCACATCCTCTTTCAGTTTTGCACTAACCTCTTCCAGCTGGAATGTTTTCCCAGGCATGTGGGCCAGCTTCCCTCCTAACTTCAAAATACCTTCTAGAAGTGTCTCATCTCAGATGAATACCAGCTCAGAAAATTCATCTGATCTTTGATCTCTATTATGCTCCCCGTATTTGCATCTCTATTTCTATTATTTGTTTGGTACTGTACAGTATGACACATTTCACCTGCTGTGAAAGCCACTTACAGTGTTACATAGAAGAGAAGAGATGCTAGAGCAAAAACTGAAGCAGAAGTATTAGCATTAATGTTAAGCAGTACTTGAAGAGTGAAATGCTTTCATGGTATAATCCTGCTGAGGCAAGTGATGATAAATTTGGACTGATAAGACCTCTTTGTTTTGCATTTAGGAGCTGAGCTTGGCTATAAGCCTGTAAGTATCAGTAGTCCCATATAAGAGATGAGGAAACTGAAGCCTGAAGGTGAAGTGATATATGATATATGTTGAAAGTCCTTGAATGAGCCTTGCCTGATTACAGACAGACCTTTTTAAGAAGTTCAAAACTTATTCAACATTTTGTGGAGGAGTCTATGTGCTGCTATTATAAGCAACTTTTTTTTTTTTGTATACCCCATCATTTCCATTTGTAAACAGTTATAAGAAGTATGTGTCTTGGTACCGCTTTTGGAGATGCGAGTGCTACTTCAAAATGTAAAGCCAAGGTTCTTTTCTGTGCAACTTACTGGCAGAGCAAAGTTACCACTTGGGGCTGAGGGGATTAGTTTTTTCATATACATATGCTTTCTCTTTTCTGCTCTACCATCGTCACCTTTGGGCATGAGCCAGGGCTCTTTGAAATCAATAAAAATCATCTGATCAACTTCAAAAGACTTAAAATCAAGTTTGCTCTGATAATTTTCTAATGGCAGCTAGCCCCATACATTGCCATGTCATCACTATGACCAAAAGCCTTGAGATAAATTCCAGAAGAAAATGGTGTCTCTTTGAAAAGATTTCCACCTTTATACTTAAAAGATGGGTCTAAGAATCTGGCAGATGCAGGAAATATTCCCAGCCCCAAAGAAGTATTCTGTTGAGCAAAGGAAGTAAAATGTTTTCATATATAACGAAAAATAATAAAAAGAACCTGGTTTTGACAATGCAATCCAAGCATTGAACAAGTGGCGTTGTTGTCCCCTCTGGCTATCAGATTTGCCACTTGTCTACTTAAGATCAACAAGGATAATTCAGGGCATGAGTCCCCACCCTGCCATGCTGCATACTACTCTTATTGAAGATCAACCCTGGAGTTACGTTGCTACCTGTTGGCAGCCTGTCCCATAGATATCCGCAGGGAAATCCGAAGGGCAGAGTGAGTCAGGGCTTCTCTGTAGTATACCAGAGCTGTTCCTTAAGGGTAGTTCCACCTCCCACCAGCTATCATTGACTCAGCTCCTGTGGTTAATAAACTCTCTAAAGCATAGTAAAGGCTCCTGGTGTTTCCTGAAGATGAGATGGCTATCCATGACTCCTGCTTTCTCTGTTTAATTTATAGGATTATATTACATCTTCTCCCTAGAGAGCGGAAAACGAGGAACGTAGAAATCCTGACTATCACAAAGAAGTAAAGCATGAATAACTACAGCCTGTCTTACAGTGTGACCCAAGCACAAATGGAATTTCCTTATTTCAAAAGACTTTGCAGCAAGGTTGAAATGCCAAGAGACTGAAATGCTCTGAAATGCCAAGAGACTGAAATGCTCTGTTTACCCATACATGATATGAACAATGACAGTGAAAGCTGCTATTAACCTGTGTCCAGCAGCGCATTTCATTTCTGTCCTGAAGGGATATGCTTCTTAACATGTAGTTGTTAAGGTAGAAACATCCATCCCGTCAGAAGTGCTACAACATTCCAGTTACTGCGGATTAAGACAGTATCTCTATGAACCTGTTGCATTTCTTTATGGAAATGAAAGGAAGAATAGCCAGTTGTATCATTGTATATTCATAACCTCTACACTGAATCACATAAGACTCAATTCCACAAGATGCAACAGGAGCCCTTTTTAGAACACACCACCACAATACGAAGAGCATGAAGATCCCATCTGTGGGCAATCTGTACTTCCGTTTCCTATACAGAAGAACCCTCTCCATTGGACTGGGAGTGTGCATGTGGGAGCACAGTTTGCTCCATTTTAAACATAATTTATTTAAAACAGTACTTCTCCCAAAAGGTACTAGAGGCAGGCACTTTTGGAGGGTGAAAATCAACTTTGTGCACTGGACCAACACAAGCATAGGCATTACTCAGCCCTAAAAAACAGAGAACAGAGTGAGACCCTCTGCATCACTAGCGCATGACTGACAAAACAAGACAGCATGTGTTCCTCAGATCCAAACCAGTCTCAATATATGTTCACATGAGCAGCTATAGCATTCTAGTTGTCACTCTGTCCTGGTTTCAGCTGGGATGGAGTTAATTCTCTTCCTAGTAGCTGGTACAGTGCTGTGTTTTGGATTTAGTGTGAGAATAATGCTGATGATAACACGCTGATGTTTTAGTTGCTGCTAAGTAGCGCTTATCCTAAGTTAAGGACTTTTCAGTTTCCCATGCTCCACCAGCAAGCAGGTGGACAAGAAGCTGGGAGGGAGCACAGCTAGGACAGCTGACCCGAACTAGCCAAATGGATATTCCATACCATAGAACATCATGCCCAGTATATAAACAGGGGGGAGTTGGCTGGGAGGGGTGGATCGCCACTTGGGCATCGGTCAGCGAGTGGTGAGTAACTGCATTGTGCATCACTTGTCTTTTCTTGGGTCTAATTTCTCTATTTTTGTTATATTCCTTTTCATTACTATTATTATTATTCTATTTTTATTAGTAGTAGTTAGTATTATATTTTATTTTACTTTAGCTATTAAACCGTTCTTATCTCAACCCATGAGTTTTACTTTTTTTCCCCGATCCTCCTCCCCATCCCACTGGGAAGGGGGAGGGGGGAGGGGGGAGAGGCTGTATGGTGCTTAGTTGCTGGCTGGGGTTAAACCACAACACACTCTCTTAGTGCTACATAACAAAATCATAAACCAAAGGAAATGAAACCATATTAAAATACTATTCTTGCTGCCATAGTGGAACAGACCATTCAGCTCTCTGGTCTAGTACACTGCCTCAAGCAGTGGTTAGATACCTGATGATTCAGAGCATGAAGAATGGAAAACACACTACATCCAGCCAGTTGTGGGCTTACATAAGAACTGGGGGGTAAAGAGGCAAGAGAAATTCTTTCTTGAACCCCACAGTTGATGAGTTTACACCCTGAAGCATGAGGTTGTTTCAGATGCTGAGTTTTTTCCCTTGTACTGGTAGTGCTATGAATATTATTTCTGCATATATTTCAGTTTTGGGAACCTGCCAGGTTTTTTTCCAATCCACTGAAGTCAGGAAATTCAAAGTTATGGCATATGTTCAAAAGAATAGCACACACCAAAGCATGCAGAGAGCTCTATCTTTGTCCTCAGATGCACACAGCCTTGGCCATAGTTTTTAAATCCACCCGGTGATTTTCCTTTCATTTTGCATGACAGAATTCTATTCTCTGTGTAATTTTGGCCTCCAGATTTAATTCTCCACTGCACTGACCAGAGTGAAACAACTTACAGATCTCATAGATGTCTTCATTTCCAAGGCCTGAAGCAGTACAATGGCTTACCAGGTGCTAGTAAACAGTTTAAGTGATGGGAAGGGAAGCTGGTGATGTGTTGCAGATACACATGTGCCAGCAAGAAGGATTATTCTAAGATACTGCCACAGCTATCTTTGTCCCGTGCAAGGGATTGTACCCTGCATATCAGGGAAGGGGGAAGGAAGCACTTTCTGGCGCTGTACCACAGTGTACCTGAGATGTCCTTTTAGCCACACAGGATTGTGCAAAGGATGCTAAGTGTCTGAGTATCATAATCAATGCATGGCACTGGATAAACCTGTAGTTACAGCTAGGCAATGAAGTGACAGCATTTTAGACTCAGTTTCCTCCAGTATCAAAGTCAACAAAAAGTGAGAATCGGGGGAGAATGAGGCTCACACAACTGAAGGAGCACTTCCAATTAAAAGTAGTGCAGTGTTAGAGTAAGACTTACAAAGCCAGCATCTCTGCAGCACACAGCGACTGAACTCAGAGACGAGGGATAGACTGAACTCCTCTAATTAAATTTAGCAACAGTCTTAGCCTTGATGGACAGTACTCATACATGAGGCTACACAGAAGGCAGCATTGGCTGAGAATACCCTGCCTCCACCGCTGGCAGAAGAGGAGGCAGGAAAGAGTGAGCTCTGTCCCACACAGGGAGTTGTGGCTAGGCTCTGACTCCTTTGCAGCAGTAAACTAGACCAAAGAGAATTGAGTAGGCCAGACTATTTGGACAGTTGTAAACTAAAATTGTTCTGCAGATATATAATATCAGAATTAAACAACATTTTTGTAATATATCACAGCCCAACTAGCTATTCCTAGAGCTAACTTAGATTCATTTTGTTTTCCACCAAAAACTATATAGTGAATTCAGGTTAACCAGAGTCCTTTGAGAGCTTTGTGGGACAACAGTTTCTTGGCTTCTTTCACACACATACTGGATTGACGACTGTTAAAGCACAGATGCTTCAAAGAAGCCAGAGATATGACTTGGGGGAAAAAAATGTACGCACACAGTAGACAACCATGCAGACAGAAATGCCACCAGTGATATACCATATTAACAGCAATCATCATCTGTTACAAAACATCAGGGGAGCCTGGGCTGGAAGGACAGTTAAATTATGTGGACTGTATCAAATTTAAGTGTCTTGACTGATATATTTTTTTTCTTTTCTTTCCTAGACATACTCTCTTCTTGCAAAGGATTTATTTTTAAAAGACTCCAGGAAGCCAAGAGAGCCTATTAGACTAGCAATTATCCTGAGTCACTTCCTACAATGGTTTAAAACAACTTTTCAGAAAATCTCTTCTGTGGGCGTGGATGCTAGTACATCAGTGGCCCACAGAGTTGAACCAGTAAACCTGAAAGGAGTAACGATCTACAGCTAACTACATTACATTTTTAATAACACTGAAAGAATACCAAGGTTGGAAAATCAAACGATGGAAAATGACAGATATCAAACACATTATGATACAGATATGTTTATCCACTACCCATGTAAAACAGCTGTGGCAGAACGTGGGATGGGACCCAGCTGCCTGCATTTTAGTTCAAGACATTTAGCTTAAGACAACTCTCTTTCTCTTTGCAGCTCTTGCCACAGTTGATGTGAGCCTGATGCCTGGGATGAAGCAAGTATCTATAAAATGTGAGCACACAGTCAGAGCTGGTGCTGTAATTTTGGCACTTCCACACTTTTAGGTGCTTTGGTTTACCAATACTTATGCTCTTTACTGTTGTGCTTTCTGTATTATTTGCTAATTAAAGAAAAAAAAAGTACCAGTTCCAAAACTTTTGCACATGTAATCCTACTGAATTTACGACATATCAGCATAATCCCTGAAGTGTCCTGAATACAGGAGTTTTACTCTACTGCTGTCATGTCACCATACTGCTCTCCTCTTGTGAAGTTCCCATTTCAAGATGTAATGCAGTTTGACCATGACATATACAAGTGTCTTCTCAGGCAGGAAAACATAAGAAAGTTCTTGAGTTCTGCTTCTGAAGCATGGTACAGTATTATGGACATACATAGGCACAAAGACTTGGCACAATTATTCTTGGAAGATATATGAACTGTAGAGACTGCTATGCTTGAGCCTCAAGTTTTATTACCAGACCAGCTAGAAGTGACCTTGTGTATCCTTGGTTACCACACCTGCAGAAGAAGGAATTAAGATAGCCTGCCTATAGGATAAGAGCACAGGCTCTTGATTGATAATATCATGAAGCATTTCATAATCTTTTATAATATAAGAAATGAAACAAGCAAACAGAACAAAAAGAAACCATAACATTTAGGTATTCTGTCTCCTTTCTACTTATTAAATACCAAAAAAGAAGAAATAATTCTCATGACACATTCATTTATTGTGAACATGTTTCTATCACCCGCCCAACAGTCTACAGAAATGAGTCAACTCACAGGATTAAACAGAAAGCCACTGAACTCCAGATTTTATTTTTTTTTTTTCTTTCCAGATAGAATAAAACCTAGTCTTATAAATGAATGAAAGTTTGAAGATAGAATACTCATTTGAAGAATCCAGTTTTGGACTGGACTTGGGGAGCGGTGACATATGACAGCAGTATAATCAGACTTCCGGTGAAGACAGGCAAGAACAACAGCTTTACAAACTTATGCTAAGAGTGTACTGACTCTCCAGGGTTTTAGTTACTGTTGATGTAGCCATGGTTCAAGATATTCAATACCCCACAGCACCAGGTTTTTGTGTCTGACGTAGAGCAAACAAAACAATGAGACACTGAATAGCTATGACTGACCTTAGAAGAGACCAGTGCTACTTCCATATTATTTTCACAAACACTACACAGAATTGGGACTCAAGTCCAATGAATACAAAGATTGGCAAATGAGTTTTGCAGCCTCTTTAAGAGAGGAGACAGCTGTGAAGAAGTATCTTGCAGGCAGCTACAAATACTGACTTTGCTGAAGACACTGAGAGTGAGAGTGTGTCAAAGGAATGGGCCCACAGCTGAGTGGATTGATCTGAGTTTGGACCCTTTTATCTCATCATCTTTAAACTGCAGCAGATGCAGAGACCAGAACTGAGCAGAGGAAGCTTAAAAGAACTTGAACTGTAGAGAAGAAACTGGGGGTGGCGTTAAAATTGTCCCTGGAGCACAAGAAGGAAAAGAGGTACCTCACTAGGGTAAGTGCAGGGTTATACTATGTAATGGCATGGCCATTGTGTTTCACTCAATAAAAACCTGTCCAAAACTTCACGAAAACCCGATGAGCTGGAAATTCTAAAAAATAAACCAGAATAACAATTCTCATATGTCTAAACCCACTGATCTCCTGAATCCCAGAATGTGTTCCTTAGGATCCCAAAGCAGTTTGAAATAAACAAAGTTGGGATGCTCAGCATATTCTAAGACAAAGATACAACATATTGTCAAATGTGCTCTAAATTAGTCCATTTTGTTCTGATATACCCATTTATAGAAGAAGACGGACCATTGATGAAAATCAGCAGTGTTGAACCAGTTCAGATAAAACTTTGTTAACCGGTTTCACAAGAAAAGGGTATGTATCTTTGATTTGTCATTTCCTTTGATTATTTCAAGTATAGACAGAAAGGTGACAGGCTTAAACAAATAATTTTATAACTTTTTATGTCATTTCATAAAATTTATTTCATAAAAATTGTTACTAGAAGATTCTTGTCCTGATTAGGTACAGGAATTATCTAAAAACTGAAAGTTTTGTTCCTGCGCTCCCCGCCCCCCCACCAATTAATTTGGCAGATCCAGAAAGGTGTAACAATGTAATTACATTTGGATCAACTTAGTCAAGACATGAAAGTGGCAGTGTGTGTAAAACACATACATGTGTTTTAGTCTCTTTGACAGAATTCTTCATTTCTCTGGGCCTGTTTTTTCACCTGCAAAACTGGAATTACAGAACTGAGTGCTTCACATAGATGCTGTGAGGTTAATCTCATTCCTCTTTGTAAAGATATGTGAGCTCCTCAGACCGGAAAAACTGAAGAACAACAAATTTATTCAGTGCTTGTGTCTCTGATTGATACACAAGTGTAGATGAGATGTTGAAGAATAATCTTACAGGAAGATGCTCCTTGCTTTATCCTTCTCTGTTCTTGGAGTACCTGATCTGACAGGGTTTCAGACAATTTGTTTCACATGGGCTAAAGACAACAACCAAGCAATTATTTCTGATGATTGTGTTTGTCTTCCTGAATACCTTGATAGCAGGAAAATTCTTTTGAGTAATACAAGGAAATGGCAAATACTTTTCAGTGTGCATGTCATGTCATGTTATTACTAACATAAGTTATACGGAATTAGCTTACAGAAGAGAGAAAATCACTGGTATGGACATAATTATGTAAGTCTGTACACTTTTCTGATTTGAGATGCCAAATGTATTGTTTCTTAGGACAGGAAAGATGCATACTCAAGGCAAGTGTCAGAAAGGCCAAAACAGTCAAATGGATGCACAAAATGTAAGATGTTCGTTCCCAGAGACTATATTTATTTAAACAGTTCTCAAATATACAAGTAGAGAAGGCAGTAACTGTGAATCCCACTCATCTCTCTTAATACAATTTCCAAAATTCAGAAGTCCTTATTCTTGCTTTGAGGAGGAAAGGACTGCCAGGTTGTGAACAGCTTAGTCAAGTTCTCTACACTTCTCTGCACATTCCACAGCAGCTGTTACAAAGTTCTTCCTGTAGGACTTCTATACAGTGAGGATGAAATGCTGGTGCAGAGCCATTGAATATGGAAAATTTCTGGATCTACTGGTACAAACTCGCATGCAGATAGACAAGCTGAAATCCCACAGCACAGATACCCCGTACTATTCTTCTCAAAAAAGGTGACAGAGAACATTGAATTTAGTCTTACTTTTGAAAAAAATCACTTATTTCCATTCTCAGAAGTATTTTTATGTCAACACAGAGAGTTTTATGGATAAGAACTTTGCTTTCTTAGTTGAAGGAGCACTGTCTGGCTCAGGACTATTTTTAACAGCAAGCAAGTTACCTGATGCTACTAGATATTATTAACAACAAAAAAGCAAATATTTCATCATCAAACATTAATAACTTAGAATTGGCAAACTGTATAGACAGATATATCTTGTTTGATCAATATTTTATTGAAGAATTAAGATGCTAAAATGGAAGGTTGCCAGAGACTGAGATATAAGCAGTACCACCAGCGATCAGGGCCAGGCTTGAGTAAAGGACAGATATAGATAGAGCTGTAAGGGTACCACATTCAGGGTTAAGAGGATTAAGGTTAGAGGCTTCACTGGCTGATGTCAGGGACTCCAAAGTATAAGCTGGAGTTGGGAGAAAGAAAAAGGTGGGGCTAGAAACAGTTCAGGTGGTAGGTAAAAAGGGCCCTGGCTGAGCAGGCAGAAAAACAGTTCAGGAGGAAGGTTCTGGGACACAGTTATGAAGCAAAAAGGGACTGTCTGGGTTCCCTTATATATGTAATTGGTAGGGTATTCCACAGATCAAGTCCATGTGGGAGTCTTCAGTAAGTGTGGATTATAAAGCCTTCACTCTCAAGGAAATTGATCATGGCCATCTGTGGAACTAGTTATACCTTACTTAGGCATAAGCAGGGCTTAGTAATAATCAAATGGCAAACTGATATATTCTCTAGAGGACTTCTTTTGGGGTGTATTTGTTCTGTATTTTGCTCATTTTTTTATAAAAACACAAGTTGCTCATAAGAGAAATGCTCAAAGCATTTGAATACTCAGTGGTCTATAGTTTACATAATCATGCAATATAATGTTAGTTATAAGAATTATAATATTACAAATTTATAATAATAATATTATATGGTTGGAGGCAAAAGGCATTTTCTAAAGCCTTAAACATAAGATAAGACAAAAATAATACCAGCTTAAATGATTTGAAAAATACATTGAGGGCTGAAAGGTAGGGCAGGGCCAGTGAACCTGCAGGAAGAGACTGGATTCATTGTGCAGGGACTGCTGAACAGGGAATTACAACTAACAAATTACCAACTAAGTACTGGCATAGATGCCTGGCTTACTTGAAAAAAGTGGATGAAGACACTTTTGCTTCCTCTCCATCTCTGAAATCTGATGAAAACTGCTCTATATTACACCCAGCCACAGTAGCCCTCTGAAGTCATTCCAGAAGTGCAGGACCACTGCAGTGCAGTAATGTTTGGAAGCAGTAGAGGGGATCACAAGTGAGTGGCTTCCTTCACATAGAATCAAGCCCTCTGAGGATAATTAATTTATCTGAGAGTCTAGTCATGAGCATCCTCAGAAACCAGGGAATGTAAAAGCAATCCAAATGCAGGAGAATAATTAGGAATTGGTGAATGAAGTATTTTGTGAAACTTCGTGCTGGCAGAAGAGCAGAAAGCAACTAACTGGGGCAAGGATATGGTTTTGGCAACAAATAGCTTGACCAGCTTCTTTTCTTCACACTGGTGTTACAAGTCTGATTCTGTTAATATCTGTAAATCTCTTTGAGATCTTCCAATGGAAATTACTATTCAAGTTTTAAAAAAATATTATATCAAGGAAAAGTTACAGTGCCAGAATATATACAATGAATCTATGGGAAATCATCATTCTTCCATGTTTCAAGAATTGTTTGACAAGTTTTTAAATTATTTCTCTGGGAACTGGTCTGGCTTAAATGTGTTTATCTTTTGCCTTTTGTTAGCTCATGTTTGCATTTACTGTCCATTAATAATAGACGAACACAACAGCCTAAGGTACTTGATTCTTTTATGAACTGTAGATAATTCCACATTTCAGTCCTACATAACATCAACAGCATAGGGAAAAATGGAATGTGGCAAGAAGCCCAGGAAAAGGCAAGTTGAGTTGGACTGGGAATTAGCTGGAAGGATAATAATCCTGCAAGCCAATATTCATTAAGTAATTTTATGTGCGGTGGAAGAAAATTATGATACACACTTGGCACCTGGAGACTTTAAAATGTTAAGAAAAATATTTCAATAACTGTACAAATTGGTTAACAATTGTGATACAAAACAATTATTTCTAAGGTGCCTCATGCCAACATGATTCAGTTTTACTCGGCATTATTCTGAAACTCCAGTAAGTAATCTAAAGAATTGCTTGTCAGACAGTCTAGCTGTTTTCTGAGATGTTATACAATCCTTCCTACCATTTTTCCTCTTGCAGCCATCATTTGGGCTACATCCAAATCATGTTCACTTCAACAATGTGGGATAAAGTTTCTGAAGGTGATTTAGCATACACTAGGGCCTAGGTAGGGCCTATGAGGGCATGCAAAAACATCACAACTGTAAAATAAGAATTTTAAATGTTCAATAACTAATAATAAAAGCAGTTAAAAAACAGTGTACTTAAACTGCCTTTCTGGATTAAATTCATGTCTGTTCTTAAACTATTTAAACTGAACCAAAATAACACTACCCCCTTCCAAGGTAAGATGTTTAATTCCTTTTGTGGCTCATGATTTGCACCAAACTGTATGTTTTACTTATGCAACTTTTCTGATAAACCATTCAATGGACACTGCAAATAATATGAGCTCCAATGAAAGGTAAATGTTATAGTCCTAGTAACAATTTAGTCCGTTAAACTAGCCATGTAACTCACCTAGAAGGACAGTTTCTTTCTCTTTAGATCACTCAAATCATTCTCTCAAGTGAGACTACTGCAGTATCCCATTTGACAAATGATCAATCCTACTCCATATATCTAGATTTCTGTTCACTAGTGAAAAAGGTATTATTTACCTGAAAGTAGTCAGTAGACAGGGATTTGGTTTTGTTTCTTTTCTTTTTCAAGTAGCGTTTCTTGTTCATGCATATCAGGGGATCAGACTTGACCTCTGTAAATACAAAAACTTTTATAGGGAGTCCTTACACATCTTACTAGATTTATACAATTGGAAAAGTGTTTTTTTCTTAGTTCACAAAATTATAGCTTCTTCAATGACAGTAACTGTTAACAATCTTATCTGTTGTGTTAAAAGCGAGTATCTATGTACTAGTAATTTGCAAGAAAAATTATGTTCTGCAGAAAATCTCAAAAATTAATTTATGTACTGCTGAAACTCATTATTCTTGGAGGCAATCTGATATACGTATTGACCTATGTTTTCAAATATCATATCTAGTGCTTGATGTTTATTAGCTTTGGAAAAATCTGACTGGAGTGTGTACAAACCACTGCCCTCTCCTGGGGGTCACAGAACAACGCAAACTGGAGCAAAAACTACAGAGCTCCTGATTTTGTAAACAGTATCTCCAGTAAAAGTTATACTGTTAGATTAATGTAACTTAATGTGAACAAACGCTGCTGGTATATATTTGTCTGTCAAATTACCTCCAAGGTTTTTAGGTACCTCACTTGCTGAAAGGATCCACAGTATACAGAGTGTTGTTGAATTTATAACTCACCATCTTGGTTATAAACAACATGTGACAGATCAAAATTCTTGACAGTGCTTACAATAAGACTTTGATTCACTGAATAAATAATGGAGATAAAGTGCAGTACAGTTATTAACTTAGAAAAGAGGGTTTATTCTATTTTCAACTTTGGCTAATTTACTTTACCTCTGTGTTCTTCAGTCATACATGAAAAACAGGTAAAACACGTATTGTCACTTGTGCTTGTAATCTTAAGAGTCCTAGATTCAGCCTTAATTTGAAGGGGATTTAATTCCAAATGCGAGAGAATTGAGACTCACTAATTCGTTACATGCTTGGGGATTCTTAAGTGAAAGATGCTAGGAAAGTCTAAACAACTACTAAATACACAGTCCATGGCCAAGACAGAGATATAAGATCAACATTGGGTAAATGAGCATTTTGTATTTTAATATAGTGACTCAGACAGGAAGTCTGCCTCTTCACATTGGCAAATAAATGTCTGCAGTCCCTGGATACCAATCCTTACCCATTTATAAGATTTCTCAACTGTAGACACACAACATCAGCATGTGACAAAGTCACCCAGCCTTAAATGCATCTGGCTTTTGAGACCTGAATGAGCAACAGTAGTTGGCTTATTTTAAACATAAAACTGGACGTTGAAAAAAAAAACAACCAAACTAAAACTCTTTTTGTCCTTCATTACTTAAAAATATGTAGTCTTGTAAAAAGAAAAGAAAAAAGAAAGACTGTAGATACTGTTGCAATGTGCTTAAATAAGGGCTATTCTATTTGATTTCAAACAATTCAAGAGCACTTCTTAATTTTACATTGCTTTCATGTTAGTCTTCTACAAGTTTTTTTTTTTTTGTTAGTTTGGAAACACTTTCCGTAGCTATTGGGATGCTGTATGCTTCAGTAACAGCATGCATATATCCCACCTATTCAAAGAATTATATGGGGGGAAAACAGTATTCAAAACCAAACTCTGGGAAAACCAGCTACTTTGCAAATGATAGCACATGAACACAGCTGCACTGATTTGTGCGTTGTCCTGTTTGTCCCTTGTTTACAACAGTACGCAAATACATGGAAAGTTTATCGGGAAGGTTGGTCTTGGTCTTTTAAGGTATTGAGTGGCTTGGTACTGAAGACACCATTTCTCTCACTTCACTACAGGCTGTGCTTGCACAATTGGACACGTTGCTCAATTTCTCCATGTCTTAATTTTCTCCTCTAAGAAAAAGGCACGTACCAGCTCTGCAGCTAAACGTGTTAATGTCTGGCACGCCTGACTGGAGCGTATTATTATATCCACGTTGAAGCACCAGTGAGCCTGTGTAAGTACTTAGGTATGCTCATTATGGCAGCTTCTTGAGATCAGTGTATCTGGGAAATATAATTTCCCTTAGTTTCAGCTATGCTATACTACTTAGATTATGATGCAAACTTTTGCTTCCTTATAGACGGCCTTCTCTTCTTGTACAACTCCCTTCATCTCATTGTAGACACAAAAGTTTCTCAACTGCTCACCTACTCAAGTACTAGTCACCTCACCCTAATCCATCCTCTAATGAGATCAACTATTATCCTTCTATATTTTCCTTAATTACTCACTCTCCTGTGTCTCTTCACTTTCCCCACACTAACACGATACTTCAGTCTTTTCCATCCAAATAAATAGGCAGAACAAAAAGTCCTCAAATGGTCTGCTACCTTTGTTTCCCTTTGCCTCCAAAGTAATACTTCATTTACCTCTCCCCTTTTCATTTTTACATTACCTAAAACATGCAGCTTATTTTTCCTGGCTGGAGTTCTCCTTTATACTTATAGTCTAGAGCTTCCTTCAATATACCTCCCTGCATCATGCCCTCTATTTTCACTTAATGATAATTGTGAAACTGAGGTCCAGGCCTTTATCCTTACCCTTTTGAACTACAAAACTTAATTTTACTCCATGGCTGTAATCACCTTCCATCACATTGTTGCATTTTCCTCCTACCTAGCCCCAATGACTGAAATCCTCTTCCTCCCCCCAACCCCACACACAGACTCTCAGAACGCTGTTGCTAATATCATCCTTTCAGTTATCACTCCGATTATGCTGCAGCTAATTGTGCCTCCTCCAGCAACTCTCCCTTCTTTATTACATTACTTCGTTTGTCTTTAAGGTCATTGTCTATTCTGTAATACCTTATTCATGACCAAGTTGCAGATAGGTTTCTGTCTGTGATCAATTGATAGTATCAGCTTCATGTTACACTTTCAAACAAATCTTTCCCTGCTTTCTGCTATGCTAGTTTTCATTCCCAAAAAGAGCTCTTCACAAGAATCTGTAAAATTACATAACTGTGTTTCTTTAAATCCTCTTTACAGTAATCTCTGTATAACAGCTTGATAGGAGAATCCTAGCCTCTGACTATTGTGCCAATATTATCCACCTTATTTCCTTTTACTTTCCTCTTTTCCTGCATTGCCCCCTGTCCTAAACTTGGATAGCAAGAGCTGTTTGGTACAGGGATATTTCTTCCCCCCCCCCCTTTTTTTTTTACTCTAAACTTACACAGTACCCAACAAAACTTCTAATCCATGGCTTCAGTTTCTAAGATTTATTATAAATCAATGATGACTAATAATTATGTTTCATGATGTTCTGTTGAAGCTGATGGGATTGTAATCCTCTTCAAACAAGAGCATACACAAACTAGTTATACAATGACTATAAAAGGAATTAATTGTTTAGCAGAAATGAACACAAGAATCTAAATTTCTCACCAGTTTTCAGATCAAAAAACCCAAAACCCCACCACCTTTTCTACTCATGGTCACCTAGCATTTTATCTGTCCCTTGGTCAGAGACAAATCAATAACAGACTTGGAAGGTTTCATGACAAAATAACGAATAAGAAAAACTATAATGCTAAAGATAAATGTGGGAGGGAGGTACAGAAAATTGTGCAGATAACATCAGCATTGCATTAGAAGTATTCTCATGTCTCCTGGAAACACTTTGTACATTGTAGTTTGCAACAAAGGATGCAGTTTACCATTTAGAAGATGAAAAAAAAAAAAAAGAAAAAAAAAAAAACAACTTGGAAAAAAGATTTGTTGCCTGTTGCAGTCAGAGTCCTAAGGATCCCTAAATTTCTCCATGGAATTTTGGTTTACTCTAAAACAGACAAACAAACAAATACATATATCTATACATGTGTGCATATATATAAGCCCCCAGGAGGATATTTTAAGATTTTCTCTCTTGGCTGAGTCTACCAAGACATACATTTTTAGGAAACATATAAATGTGTTCGGTAAGAATGTCAGAACAGCAGTGAAATTTTAAGGTACTATCCAAATGTGATTCTAACATACATGAAGATTTAGCACTATTTCCTAAGAAACAGATTGTAACAGCAGCCTAAAAGACAGAAACATCCCTGCTCTTCTCACAGGGCTGGACTATTAAAAGCTGAACGAGGCAGTTTACATGACAGCATTAACCATTCTAATACTGAACACGTAAGCAGAAAAAACAAAGGTTACAGGGCTTTGGGATGATACCTGAAATATAAAAAAATATTGCCACAGCTTTTTCACATTCCATTCAAATACAGAAACATAAGTTTCTATATTACCATACCTTTTACAAATAAAGGTTGTACTCTTTCTGGCAGAGCTCATATAACATACTCAACAGATATTATACATAAATTTAGGCCAAGTTTCAGATCTTAAGTTCTCGTCATTTAAGAAGAGGTTCTGGTCATGTAGAAGATACACATTTGGCACTAATGTTTCCAGGAGTTGGATGATGAGACGAACTCAGACTTTGGCAAGAGTTTTGGCCCTTCATCCTGTCCAGTTGATCTGTGGAAAGATTTTAATGTTCTAACTTCTAATCATTATCTCAGCCAAATGGCATTATAGTTGCCAAGAATAAGTAAAGTCTATGAAAAGTAAAACTTTGGAAAAAAAAGAAAGGACTTGAAAGTTTGGGCTATTATAAAACTTACAAGGCTGTTTATTTGGAAGCATATTAAGTTGCTAGGTGACATAATGGAGCACAAGGCCTTGAACTGCCAGCTCCAGTATATAATATGACCCGCATTATTTTTTTAATCGGAAGAAAACTACAACGGTAAAGGCAGACTATTAGTTGTGATGTTGTAACCATTAATTCAGAACGCAAAAGGCTGACTTTTTTAAAACGTGGAATTGCCAGATCCTGTAACTCATAAGGTCACATAATTGTTTCAAGCCTATAGGTTGCTTGTGTTCTGTGGTGCACTTTCTCAAATACTGGAGCTGAAGAAAGTTTGACACTTATCTCTGAAGTTTAGCATAAATGCAAATGCTGAAAATTCTTCAAGTACAAGGTGATTTCCCAGGGAAGACAGAAAGAAAATCTTAAACACAGTAAATTCAAAGCAAACCAAAACTTTTCAGGCCTCCAGCATAAGATGCAATCTCTAGACCAGTACATTATCTGGAACGGTTAGCTGTCACCTTCAGGCTCCATTTTCCAAGACTTTCTTCAAAGCTCTAAGAAATACAAATGCTGAAAACAATTCTTTTTGTTTGGTAATAATACAAAGGTGTCCTACAATTCCTGCACCTTTGTAATCAGCTCTTTACCTCTAATAACAGGCCTCTTTTCCAAATCTTAGGAAAATTTTAAATGCCAATTTAGTTCTTTAGCTAGGCCAGGAGAGAATTCTGTTAATGAGCAACTCTGTAATTGTGGATTAAAAAAAAAGGCCTTTGTTCATCATATTCCTCTTGTATCTTTATTCCTTATTTTCTCTTAGAGGTTGGAAATCTGCTGTTCCCTTTTTTTTTTTTACGTGTGAAGATTCTTGCTTCTAGCAAGCACTGGGCATGGTGTGTAGACTCATCACAGTGGGGACTCTAATCAAATCCCTGTTCATATCAAAATTAAGTTGTATCATAGAATAGTGAACAGATTGAGACAGATGTCTTAATCTCTCCTGGCAAATGAAAGTTTCATGTTATTTTGGGTTTTTTTGTTATTGTTACTTGTGTTATTTTTACAGTTTCAAGCAAAAGAATTAGTTTAATTAATCCTTTAATTAGCTTTTAAATGTACCAAATAGTTTCTGTCCTCATATATACTTGTACATACTACTTTGATAATTTATATAACTTTTCTGGAAAAAAGAACACTAGTTTAGAGAAAATTTCCCTGGGACTAACGCCTATGAAAATGTAGCAGTCATATTAATATCCACATTACTTCAGCAAATAAGATACTAGGAGATAGTAAGTATTATTACAAGATATTAGGAGATTAGGTCTCCATATGTCTTCATTCTTAACTGCGTATCTCTCAACAGTCGCAAAACTGGGAGCCTGCTACGCTTTATCTTCCACAATGGCACAAATTTTCCCTTGCCCGACACTTTTCAATTCCTATACAAAAGTACTCACATTTAAGACAGTTATAATGCAAGGATACAAAAAACTAGAGATTATCTATTTTGAAATTGGAAGTGTCTTTAAAGCTATGAAATGTGACCTTTTGTATAACACACAACATAAAACTTCGTCCATTAATTCCTTGTCCTGGTTTCGGCTGGGATAGAGTTAATTTTCTTCTTAGTAGCTGGTACAGTCCTGTGTTTTGGATTTAGTGTGAGAATAATGTTGATAACACGCTGACGTTTTAGGTGTTGCTAAGTAGCGCTTATCCTAAGTTAAGGATTTTTCAGTCTCCCATGCTCTGCCAGCAAGCAGGTGGACAAGAAGCTGGGAGGAAGCATAGCCAGGACAGCTGACCCAAACTACCCAAAGGGATAATCCATACCATAGAACATCATGCTTGGTGTATAAACTGGGGGGAGTTGGCCGGGAGGGGCGGATCGCTGCTCGGGCATCGGTCAGCGAGTGGTGAGCAATTGCATTGTGCATCACTTGTCTCTTCTTGGGTGTTTTGTTTTTGGTTTTTTTTTTGTTATATTCCTTTTCATTACTATTATTATCATTATATTACTATTATTCTTAGTAGTGTATTTTATTTTAATTTAGTTATTAGACCCTTCTTATCTCAACCCACAAGTTTTACCTTTTTTTTTCCCCCTCCTCCCTATCCCACTGGGAGGGGGGAAGAGGGAAGCGGCTGCATGGTGTTTAGTTGCTGGCTGGGGTTAAACCATGACATTCCTAAAGCAAATTGATAATTTCTTATTGAACTAGAATCTTTCTCAAGGACAAAATGAACTCTTTTTGAAACTGCTTTGAACCTCATACAGTATTTATCAGCACTTCTTGCTCCTAAGCACAAGAGAAGCTGCATTTAACCTACTGAAATAAGTGCAGACAACACTTGACTTTGTTCTTAAGTTGCTGGAATGACTGAACCAAGTGAGGAAAAGCTTTGTCTTTTCTTTTCTTTCTTGACCATACTTGAGTGTACGGGTTTGCCTTAAAAGGATGACATAAAATGCTCTACCAAGCCTTAACCTCCAAGCATCTCAGCCTTCTGGCGAGCAGTAATGCTACTGTTCTCTTTGAAGCAGCAAAAAATTTTCTTTGCTGACACTGCTACATTATTTTGAACTTTGGATTTAAATACCTCAGGAGCTCTACATGAAAATGAAAACCACAGTGATGAGATTTAGAAGAACCATATTCAGTTTCTTACTATCTTCTGTACTGGACAAGCTGAAGTAAACAAAGACCTTTGAGACTAGGAAAATGAGAGTCAGTAAAATGAGAAAGGTTGATTTCTTACAGATGAAATGAAGACCTAAAGATGCACAATAAGGTAAATAATCAAGCTGTGGAAGTTCTTTGACTTGGAGATTTTTATTTTATATTTTCTGGGAAATGTGCAACTGTTGACCCATCTAATTAGGAGCAGTGTATGCCTTGTAGCTTTTCAAACTGTGAAGTTGACTGAAGGTTCCCTACAGCCTAAAAATTACAACTGAGAGCATAGGTTTTTTTAACAACCTCCAGATTATCCATTGACAGTGACCTTATACAGAAGATAGATTTACATTACACCCAGGCAGGGACATATTAGCATGGTTAAGATAACAAAATAAGGCGAAATTGACTTCCATCAAGTGGCTTGGGGGAAAAGCAAGTACTCACACTGTCTTTGCCTTCTCATTCCTAGTACGGTTCTAGACAGATGTTTCAATGATCTTAAAAAAGACTTTTTGGAATAGAGTTCTTGATTTCACCTCCTGGGTCAAACCTCTGCTAACGTAAGTGATCACATAGTACTCTTTCAGAACTTCATCGTGTTTTCTCCAGTATCCAAAGGGACCAATCAAGCACCTAGTGCATTTAATTTCCTTCTGCTTTCCAGTGTGCATTTATTCACATTAAATTATTTCCATTTTTTTATGTCTATCTTAGAAGATTCTTTTACTTCCACATCAATTTCCCATACTGTATTTATACACACACATATAGCCTCTGCTAAATAAATCAGGTCCTACTGGTCTGTTCTCTTACAGCAAAATCTCCATCAGCCTCATCATTCTAGTAGCCCTTGTATTCAAAAACTTGAAGAAATAAAAAGACACACACAGTAAGTATGCTGGAGGTCTCACCAGGACCCTGTACAATAGTGTGAATGCTTTCTTTCCTTTGTACGACACATTCCCAAGTCATTGAAGAACAACAGTTGCCTTTTTTCATTGGCAGCTGTCATCTGGACTTCCACAACCAGAAAATCTTCTGACACTTCTAGCTGAATGGATTCCAGATTGTAGCACAACGTGTTGTCATTAGTCCTCAGCCCTACATGCCTGCCTGATTTTGCAACTTACACCACATTTAATGGTTATCCATATCTGTTCCTCTAATCCTCATGGTCATTCATCTTCTCCTAGATATCTTGATCCTCTTCAGCACATATGACTCTCAGCCACTGCGTTGGGTTTGTGTGGCAGGGGTTTGGGTAGCGGGGGAAGAGCTACCAGGGTGGCTCCTGTGAGAAGTCGCTGGCCAAGGCCAAGCCCATCAGCAACTGTGGTAGCGCCTCTGTGATAGCATATTTAAGAATGGGAAAGACTACCGGAAACAAAAAAGAAGAGCTACAGCGAAGGGAGGATGTGAGAGAAACCACCATGCAGACATCGAGGTCAGTGAAGAAGGAGGTGCGCCGGAGCAGAGATTCCCCTGCAGCCCATGGTGAGACAGCAGGCTGTCCCCCTGCAGCCCATGGAGGTTAACGGCGGAGCAGAGATTCCCCTGCAGCCCCTGGAGGACCCCACGCTGGAGCAGGCGGCTGGGCCCGGAGAAGGCCGTGACTCTGTGGGAAAGCCCACACTGGAGCAGTTCATGGAGGACTGCAAGCCATGGAAAGGACTTGCGTTGGAGAAGCTCATGGAGGGCTGACACCCGTGAGACAGACCCCACGCTGGAGCAGAAGAGTGTGAGGAGTCCTCCCGCTGAGGAGGAAGGATCAGCAGAAACAGCATGTGATGAACTGACCGCAACCCCCATTCCCTGTCCCCCTGCACTGCTGTGGGGGGAGGAGGTAGAGGAATCGGGAGCAAAGCTGAGCCTGGGAAGAAGGGAGGGGTGGGGGGAAGGTGTGTTTTTAAGATATGGTTCTATTTCTTATTATCCTACTCTGATTTGATTGGTAACAAATTAAATTGATTTCTTTTTCCCCAAGTCGAGTCTGTTTTGCCTGTGACCATAATTGGTGAGTGATCCCTCCCTGTCCTTGTCTCGACTCACGAGCCTTTCATTGTATTTTCTCCTCCCCATCCCACCGGGCGGGGAGGAGTGAGCGAGCAGCTGCGTGGTGCTTTGTTGCCGGCCAGGCCTAAACCATGACAGCCACATCATCAGAGTTTAATTAATATACACTCCCTTTTTGGCACAAAGTTATTAATTAAAATATTACATAAGATCTGTCGCCTCACAAAAGTCTACTAATAATAATTTCCTTACAGCCCAAGAATACCCTTTTTCTTAACAAACTATAATAGATCCCCTTTAGCTAGGTTCTCACCCATCTTATAATTCTTCCACTGATCTCCAATCTTCTGCAGTCAATGTACCACATACTCCACTCCAATCTTCTGCAGTCAACATACCACATACTCCACTCAAGAGAAAAACGTGGATAATTTTGATGCTTAAATTAATGATGCAGCTTTTGTTTTGCAGAAGGACCAGTAAGCCTAGAGTGCTAATTCTGAGCTGGGTGCCACTGGCCTAACACGCCGTTCTTGACGGCAATATATTATGGAACACAACACAGAAGAACTCTAGCATTTCTGTAAGGACAGCTGTATAATAAAAAGGGTATTTTAGAAGATAATTGTGAGTCCTTTCTCTTATCTTCGTTCTTCTCTTGCTGCGCAAGTGTCCGTCCTGCAGGTGGCCCAGAATTCCTTCTCCCCTTTCAAAAATTCAGACTACGCTCTTATGCTGGAAGCAGCTTGAGTCTGAGATGGCTCATTGGCTTCTCTGTGCAGGCCATATCATATTCAGACTAGTCCTATGCAAACCCAGTTGGGTGTCTCTTCACTGTGCCATTGGTTGAGAGTTTACAGCTCAGACTTCATGTTGAAGACGGACACCTAAACCCTTCGCAGATCAGACTTTGTCCCAAAAGCAATATAGTCTCATTCACCTAACTCCATATTCCAGCTACTGAACACCAGCAGATACAAAATGGCTTTCCACACAGCTAACTGCTGTGTTTCAATGTCCACTGCCCAGTTAATTCGCAATCCAGCTAAGCTGCTAAATAACACAGTTGACTATTACATTTGCAGTTTTCCAAGAATACTGTACTCTCCTGCATCTGTTTCAATACAAAACCAAACAAACCAACAAATACAGTTCCTGGACCTTCAATTAAACATGCCAATCGTTTCAGAATTCTGGGACTTAAATTATCGATTCTTCCCTCCCAAAATTCCTGTCTCCCAGTCTAAATTCATTGAACTCTGTGGGTTCTGCTTCCCTCTTGGCTGCAGTTATTTCCCTCTCACACTTCCTTCCTGTTAGTCACTTCTGCCTCCAACATCACCTTCAGCATCCCCATCCCAACTGACAAGGGACAAAATTTTTTTGTAGTTTTGGAGCAATGCTGAGAAGATACTATTTATTCCATTATCCCATTCCAATGTCCTGTTTTTCCTTCACTCTTTATTTAATCACCAAGTAATATTTTCCATTTGTTCTCATTTTTACCCTTTTGACTTTTGCACTCTACTTTACTTGGTGATTAGTCCTTTTCCATTTCATTCCCTGAAGGCTCACTACATATGCCTCATATGCTTTCTGAGACAGTTATTTTTTCAGTTGGGACAGAAAACCTTTCCCCTACTATTTTTCTTATTTGTAATACAAGTTCAACATACTTTTACCATATCTGAGTTAAGGAAATTTCTACCCTCCTCCATAATCAAGTCCCTGATTTTCCACTTAATTTAAATTAGGGGACTTGAAATCACTGTAATCTGATCTTTACCACTATGTCTCACCAAAACTAAGGCCAAAATACTAGCATGTTGTTTGTGTGACTCTTTGGTAACCACTTCACAGAATAACGAGGTCCCACTATTACTTCTGTATAAGTTTAGCTCTCGTAACAAGACAACACCCTCTACTTCCCACTAGTGGTTTTTTCAGAACCTTTTTTGTATTAGAATTAAAAAAATCGATGTCTTCATTGCATGTAATCTAGGTATTTCCCCCTAATTTCCCTTCCTGATGTTTCAACTGCTTAACAACACACACTTCTCTTGAACCAAGTGGCCTTACAAGGGTGGTTTCAGCTAGAGGAGGGCCGCGTGGACACACAGGTAACGCACAACCCCACAGAACTGGCGGGGAATTTCTGATGTGCCGATGAAGCGATCCACACGCGATACAAACACTGCACCTCTCAGCTGGGCAGCGTTTACAGGCTCCCTTTTCTCACAGCCATGACACTTCGGCCTCGGGCAAAAAAAGCTGGCGGGGAATTACCGTTAACGGCCAAGCAGGCAGTCACCCACCTGCGGCGGGGGTGGCAGCCACCCCTCGCAGATGGAGCCCGGTTGCTCCCTTCTCCAAGCCCCACCAAAGCTACCCGAGAGCATGAGGAGGTCCCGAGGGCGTGAAGTGACTCGGCGGGAGCCGAACCCGCCTCACAAGGGGCCGCGGCAGCCGCCGCTTCCCGCCCGCCGCGGTGCACGCTGGGTAGCGTGCCGTGGTTACCGTTGCTAGGCGGGCGGCACCGCCCGGTGCCCCGCGCTCGGCGGGCAGCGATGGTGAAGGAAGCCATCCGGGTGTACGCGCGGGTGAAGCCGCTGGGCAGGCGGCAGCAGGCGGGGGTAGGACGGGGAGCCAGCTGGTGTGCTGCCGCGGGGTGGAGTGGGGCGGCAGGGGCGAGCCGAAGGGCGTCCCGCGGGCCTGCGTGCGGCGGGGCCGCCTGAAGGCGGGAGGGAGCGGGCAGTGAGCGTGGCCCCCCCGCCCTGCCCTGCAAGAGGCACGGCCGCGCCCGCCGGCCCGGCCGGCTTGTGAGAGCTAGGGGGGGGTTTGTACGTGTTCGGGTGCGGAGCGGAAAGCCACAGCCCTGTACTGTTCTCCGAAGCCTTAGGAAGTTAATAAAATCACGAAGTACAGGAGCTTAGACTGTAACTATTGGGGGAGGGAGCAAGGAACTTCTTTTCTGCCTAGTTGTTACAGAAAGGCTCCACCGGAAAAACATTTGACGCCGGTCACTGGGTTTATGCGGTTCAACACTGTTCTCAACGTTGGAGGGGGACGTGTAGCTGCCAGTCTTTAGCTGTCCTTGCAAGGCCTAATAAAGATAATGAAAGCATTCCTCAGAAATCGTGCATTTAGGTCTCTTCATTGTCCTCTCGTTTTAAACCAGCCCTACTCATTCTGTCGTAGTCTTTCCTAGTATGTTCTTCCAGGTTTTTTGGAGGGGGTTGCACTGGGGGCTGTGCTTGGTTTTTTATAACATTTCAGATATGAAAGTGGTTTAGTGAGCAAATTATGTCAAAGAGGCTACGTTTCTGTCTCAAATCTTGTAGTGTTTGTGTGGTAACAAACAGGATAATGTTAGTATGTGCTTGTTTCGTTGTATAATAGCTGAAGGAGGATCTGCTCACGTATTAAGTGAAATTTGTATGAAGTTTTCTTCAGGCAGTTACAGGTGCTAAGCTTACATAGGTGTTATACCTAAGGGCTATGCTGCTCTATTGGTAAAATTAATTTGTTAATTCATATCCATGCTTATTAGATGTATTCAGTTGATGACGATGAGAAATCTCTGTCCAGTCTGGAGATTATTGTGCCACGTGATTTAGCAGATGGGTTCGTCAATAATAAACGAGAGAGCTACAAGTTCAAGTAAGTAGAAGCCTTATCTTTATATCTTCTGCCTTTAGTGATTGATATCACTATGTGTAGTGATACAGATCTATAGAACCAGGAAAAGCCTATTCTTAAAATTAAGTTTTGGTATAGATACGTTTATTTTTATACAACTCCCTTAGCAAGAGGAATACTCCAGCATATTATGCTCTGCACCTGAATGAGTTTGATAGCTTTTGATAAAGTTGTGGGGTTTTTGTCTATCCATTGCAAGTCATTATACATTTCTAAGCCTAATCTCAAAGAGTGCATCTTCACTTATCAGTTCTTCCATTTTTACAGGTTGTTTTGAATTTGTGCATGAAAATTCAATGCAGGACTGTGTGTTCTCTTGTGATCTAATAAGCTGGCATAGGCTGGCTAAAGATGTCTTGATGTAAAACACTGTTTAGAAACTGTGTTTCAGACATAACCAAAACACAGTAAAGAAAACCAGAGATTGTTGAAAGAAACAAAACCATGGTTGTAGAATGTAAATATTTTTTAGAAACTAAAAATAAATACCAGCAATATCAATCAAATATTTGTATCTTTTCAAGAGAAAACTTGGAGGTAACACTTTAAAATTCTGATGATGAAGAAAGCTAGATGTATAACCACCTCTAATAACAAGGTTGAGGTTGTCTTTTTCCAAGCTGAATATTCTTTATTTTCTATAATACCAAATCAAGTAAATTTGTTGCTCTATGCTGTTAAAAAAGAGAGTCCCAGATAAACATCTGCAACTCAGACTGATGTCATTTTACATCAGCTAAGGAAATCTGTTCTGCTTGGGAAGAGAGGAGCTGCCCTCTCCAACTAGATTAATATGCAAAACTAGCTTAGGTCGCAGATGCCCAAACTAGCTATAATGAATGCTGATATCTTTTTCTGACTTTATAATTTATTAAAAAGTCTGTAGAGATGGATTTTGAGAAACACTATGCCTTGTTATCCTTAAGACAATGCAAAAATAATGCTCTGGAGTAAGCATTTCTTTTTCCTCCATAAAACTCACACTTTCATACAGTCTGTCTACTCTGGTCACCTCAAACATTATTTTCCTTTGTTCTTACTCTCTATATGGGAATCAAACACAATTGTTTGAATTACTTGACTGATTAAGTGTTAACAGGATAGAATATATACGTCTATATTTTGTGTATATCGCGTTTGTCTGTGATATTGTACACACTGCGTAATCCCTTGCAGTCCGTGGTGCCTTTCTGTATACCTGGTGACTGTAGCACCTTGCTGTATACCCTGTGAAGTTCTATGAGAGTATACAGTTCCAGATAGGAGGGACAACACAGCAGGGCACAAGCAGTCCAGGAGGTTTCTGGAGTATATGGATGACAACTTCCTAACATACGATTAAAAAGCCAATGAGGGGAGAAGCTCTGCTGCACCTCATATTTGCAAACATGGAAGAACTGATCAGGCATATTAAACCTGGGGGTAGTCTTGGCTGCAGTGGCCATGTGATAGTGAAATTCGGGATACGGAGAGAAGGGAGCAAGGCAAAAAGTAGGATCACAACCCTGGACTTCAGGAGAGCAGACTTTGGCCTGTTCAGGGACCTGCTTGAAAGAATTCTGTGAGACACAGCCCTGGAAAGAAGTCCAGGAGAGCTGGCTGATTTTCAAGGATCACCTCCTCCAAGCTCAAGAACGGTCCATCCAGATGAACAGGAAGTGACACAAATGCAGCAGGAGGCCTGCATGGATGAGGAAGCAGCTCCTGACTAAATGCAAACATAAAAAGGAAGGGTACAAGAGGTGGGAGCAGCGTCAGGTGACCCAGGAAGGCTGTCTGAGGAATGGGATCAAGAAAGCCTAGATAAGTGCACAGTGAGGGGTGTTGAAAATGAGCTGAGCTGCTGGGCTTAGAGGGTTATCATCAGGGGTACAAAGTCCAGCTAGAGGCCAGTCACTAGTGTAGTCAATACTGGGATCCAGTACTGTTTAGCATTAATGACCTGGGTGATGGGACCGAGCGAAGCTTCAGCAAGTTCACAGACAATATGAAACTGAGAGGGATGGTTGACGTACCAGATAGTTGTGCTGCCGTTCAGAGGGACCTCAAGAGGCTGGAGAAATGGGCCAATAGGAATCTCATGAAGTTCAACAAAGTGAAATGCCAAGTCCTGCTCCTGGTGAGGAATAACTAGGACAGGCTCAGGGCTGACTGAAAGCAGGTTTGCAGAAAAGGACCTGGAGTCATAGAATCATAGAATGGTTTGGGTTGGAAGGGACCTTAAAGATCATCTAGTTCCAACTCCCCTGTCCTGGTAGACAAAAAGTTGAACATGAGTCAGCAATACACCATTTGCAGCAAAGAAGGCCAACAGCCTCTGGCCTGCATTAGGAAGAACATTGCCAGCAGGTCAAGCGAGTTGATCCTTCCCCTCTAGTCACCACCAGTGAGATCACATCTGGAGTTCTGTGTCCAGTTCTGGGCTCCAGCAAAGGGACACAAAGATGATTAAGGGACTGGAGCATCTGACGTGAGGAGAGGCTGAGAAACCTGGAACTGTTTATCCTGGAGAAGAGAAGGCTGAAGGGGATCTTATCAATGTGTATAAACACCTGATGGGGAGGGGGGGAATAAAGAAGATGGAGCCAGATGCTTCTCAGTGGTGCCCAGTGACAGGACAAGGGTTAATGGGCACAAATTGAAACACAGGAAATATCAAAAAAACTTTTTTACTGTGGGGTGATCAAATACTGGAACAGGTTGCTCAGAGAGGTTGTGGAGTCTCCGTGCGTGGAGATACTCAAAACCTGACTGGACAGACCCCTGCTGTAGCTGACTCTCCTTTGAGCAGGGGGATTGGAGCAGATGGACCCTTCCAACCTCAAAGTATTCTATGATTCTGTAAGACAACTGCAGATATTTTATATAGGAAGTGAAAAAACTTAGATTGAATTAAATATCTCCTTGTGACTTACAGTAACTGTGCAGCAGAATGAAGGAAGTAGTTACGAAAAAATGTGAGCCTGGCTGTACTGGTGGGATGCTGTATTTGGTTATAGTGTAATCTATTTATCCAGGTTTCAGTGTGGTGCCAGTTACAAACACTGATTCTCTTGATAGATTTAAAATACGGTTTATTTTTTTCTAAGCCACATCATTTTATCAGAGGATTTTATTGTACAGATCTTGTCAAAGCAGCACTGTGTACAGCCTATTTATGTACAATAGCACAACAGCACGCTGTGGTTAAGACTACAGGGAAAACATTGTACTAAGTTATGTAAGCCTAATGATGTAAACATTGACTATTACAAATACAAACAAAAATGTATGAATCAAGTAGTGTTTTAAGATTCTAAGCAATTATTATTTGCTTAATATTTTCAGATTTCAGAAAATTTTTGATCAAGAGGCAAAACAAGATGTGGTTTTTAACAGCATTGCCAAACCAGTAGCAGAATGGTACGTTGTTGATCTTGCGAGTAATCGGGGTAACACAGGGTCAAAAATAGCTTTCATTGTATTGCTTGGAGGAGAGCTGGCAAATGTTTATCTCACTGTTGTAAAAGTGGATTGATGTTTTAATTTTCTAAATACTGACATGTCTGAGTCTAGGAGATATGCAATGATCCTGTGTGAATGTTATGTATGGTAAGGTTCCATTTTTAACTCCTAAAATAGCACTGCTACTGTTGCCTCTCTTGTTGCATAGGCATAGAAATCCATGTCTAATTAGGGTTTTTTTGTGCAATATAAGCTCACTTTATTACCTTAGAAAAGTATTCCCTATATAGTTCAATGAAGGGGTAAACCTAATGAAAATCTTATCCCTCTAAACTAAATATTTAGTTTTCATTAGGTTAGGGACACTCATGAATTAATACCTGTGGAGATATTCTCAAATTTTGCCCTCGTTGTTTTTGTCTTAATGTGTAAGGCAATGATTTTGGCACTGTTTTTGTTTTTCTCCTCCATATAATAATCAAACAATGCTCATATTTTAGAGTTTGCAAAGGCAAGCATTTAAGACTGATATAGAAGCCCTCTTCATTCATTGTGTGGATTGAATGCCACTCTGAACTGGGTGGATTTTCCAATATGCCATTCTCTTTGCTCAGCTTATGCCCACATTGCCAAAGTTAGTACTGGTTTTAGTGGGGGAGAAAATCCCACACTGGAGGAAGCAGAATTTCTGCATAATGTTTGTTTGTTTATCAAACTTACTGCTCAGAATCTAAACTTGTAGCGAGTTGGGAAGTATTACTTCAGGTACCAACTTCTTTCTCATTCGTTGTCTGACCCATCCATTGGTTTAAGCTATGATTCTGCAACTTATTCTTCAGCCTGTTGCACTGTCACGTGTTTTGCACTGTCACGTGTTTTGCACTGTAGGAAAACAGACATCCTCAGATGGACGCTTAGTCTTTCTCAAGTTGTTACTTGGAAGTAAAAATATGCCTAGCTCTTTATGATTTCATTTGCTTGATTTTTTTTCCCCTCTATTTTCTTCTTCAAAGTCCCAAATAAAGCAGGAGGGTAACTGACAGTGAAAATGAAGAGCCGGTGAATTTGAAACGTCACTAGAATAAGTTAAATATGCTTAAAAAAGATTTTTTTTTATATTATTCTTTCACCCAAAAAGGATTTCTTTGCTTATCTGACTTTATAACATATAGCTTCAGGTTAACTCATTTACTTAACTTTAAGTATTTCTGGGTTTAATGATGACTGCAGAAAAAAATTCTTTATCTTATTTGAGTGTGCTTGGAAAGAGAAGGGTTAAAAGTCTTGTTGTTACATGCTATGGATTGAATTATCCTCAACAAAAACTCAGAGTATCAAAGCTAACTAGCAACAGACTGACTGATTTTTTTCCCTTTGCAGTGTTTTGCTAGAATACGAAAAGGTTTTCCAGTTGAATAATTCACCTATACAGTGCTCTAATAAACAGGAAGTGGTATTGTTTTCCTTTATTTCAGTGTTGGCTGATACAAGATTTTTAGACATTGATTTTCTCCATTATGTAGACTTTAGTTTTGACTTTTAGATATTTTTAGGTACTTGGAAGTACTTAAATGCTATTAAAATTAATGGTGTTTAGACATACAATTATCTCCAAATAGCTGAGTCTTTATCTTTAATGCTAAAATCGATTTATAAAATCATTCTTAACTGAATCAAGACTATTTTGACTCTTGAGTGTTATAACGTGTTAAAGCTTGTATTCTAATTGGTGTTTGTATTGTTACTGATAATACTGAAGGATAATTTTGCTTGTGTTTTTGTAGTAGAGTAGGCAATACCTGAAGTATGTTCCTGTTTCTCATCCTTTTCCTTAATTTTTACCTTTTCTTAGGCAAAAATATATGTTTCAAAATGTCTTCATAGTCATGAGGTTCCTTAGCTAATAGAGTCCTGAACTGTGCTGGAAATTTATTTCACTCTGTAGTTAATGACTCAGTTTTCCTTTCCATTGTGGAACAATAAGAATTGCCCTGTTACTCTGAAAGACCACAGTCTTTCATAGCAAAATGTTCTTCAGTATTTGTTTCTTTCTAAGTCAACATTCTCTTGCAGGGAAAAACTGTTGAAAATGCACTCAATTCTGTTGTTGGAGTCACTTTACTAAGGGAACAGTTTTCGTCTGTGTATTGCCAGGGAAAAGAAAGTAGCAGGAAAGTATCAATGAAATAGTTCAGTAACATTTTGAGGCTCTTTGCCATGCATACTTACAGTCATGAGAAAATTCAGTTACAGACTTGAATGTGCAGAAAAAAAATCTTGGGCATTGTTTAAACTAAAAACAGCAATGCAATGTTCAGGATTCTAAATCTAGTTTCTTTCTAGTTTGTTCTTGCATGGATGGAAATTGGATGCAACTTCCTTTCTTTTTTTTTTCCTTTTTCTTCCTTTTTTTTCTTTTTTCTGGTGCTTTTTTCTGGTGCTTTTTTCTGGTGCTTTGTCCTTTTTTTTTGTCCTTTTTTTTTGTCCTTTTTTTCTCTTCTTTTTTTTCCTTTTTAAGTGTGCTTTCTTTGATGTTGGGCCACTACTTTTCTCTCTTTAAGTCCAGTTACATTGTCATCTTGCCTGTGGTTTCAGAGGCACCAGACATTAGTTTGTTTAATTTGCTTCTTCAGTCAAAAGTGCCAGCCTCTGCAAACCATTATAAGCATGTGGTTTGCTTGATTTTTTTTTTTAATTACTTTTTGTTAATGCTTGAGTCTTCTCTTACTTGGTTTCTTTTTATTATGTGTTTGTGCTTTCCTCTTTTTCTTTTCATTTTAAATATATATTCTTGATTTTTTTTTTGTGCAGAGCCAACTTGGTCTTTAAGAAGCAGCACTAACTTTATTACTCTATCAAAAACAGAGAAAATAAATAACATCCTTCTTTTACAGTTTGCTAACAGTTAAGCATTGCTTTAGTCTAACAACGGAACAAGGTTACTCTTATAATACTTCAAATATTAATATTATGATGATGAATGCAATCAGAAATTAAGTAGAAAATCTTAGTGCTTTGGATTAGTTTTGTTTTCAGTTCTAATATGGCCAATGTTTTGTGTTGATTTATTAAAGAATAACATTGAAAATATTTTCTCTTCAGATGTCTCATGTGAATAAGAAACAGCTCAGCTGTTTATAAACCTAATGGCAATCACCTATGTTTTTTTGAAAGATCTGATAGCCTCCAGGATAATATTTCTGTTGGTGGAGATTTTAGTTTCTTCTCGTGTGCTGTGTTTATCCTAAGAATTAGCATCTGTGATATACAAACTACTTCGCTTTACTCTTTTCTGTTTTTTTCTGCTGCTTATTCTTACATAAAATGTAGTCAAAATATTTGTATGAGCAATTATCCCTTCTGACCTGGATATATTTGTGACACAGTGTGGGAAGTAGTGGCTTGGCTCATCTGCGGGCAACCTTGCATCACAGCTGCATTATTGTTAATGTGGGTGATTTAGGTACAAAAGACCTGTAGAATCTATTTATAGTAAAAGGGCACTTACTTTTTTGGATGTCAGCTTGAAACAAATGTAGCTTAACATCTCCCCTAAACTGAGACACTGGAGCAGTAATGCTAGCAGTTCTTCCTGAAAGTGAGTACAATTATGAGGCAATAAAAAGTGAAATGCTTCATTAATGTTTCATCTCAAACGACTGTTAGTTGCTCATGTTTATTTTGACTTAAATTGCACAGTTTGGAATTGTTCAAGAAGGCTGCTTATTATAGGTTACAGTTTGATAGCTTTGATTCAGAGTATCTTTGTGTCACTTACCTTCTGCAGCGCTTACGGTGGAATTCTAAATATATTTAGAGATTTTAGTTAAAATGAGAAATTGTATTACACCTTATTTTTTTAGGAAAGCCCTTTTGAAATTTCTAAGAAAACTTGCTGGCACTAAGCTCTCAAAAACACAGTTACATGCACATTTGGAAATTGGTGTTGTTTTTGAAGGATGAGGCATTACCAAATTAGATTTGTTCCATAAATCTGGCAAAGGCATAAAGAAAAAATGTCATACTGAGATACTTTGTTTATTTTAATTAAAAGAAACTTTAATCTGAGCTCCAAGTGATAGAAGATACCTAAATACTGGGTCTCTGTAAAGACAAATCCTCCCTGAAAACTTGTTTTCCAGATCCTGCAAATGAAGTTCTTCCTTCTTTTTTTCTTAAATATCATGTCTGGGAGCTGGTTTTGCCAGGACTGTGTTGATTTTTTTTTTTTAATAAAATAACTATGAATTGAGGTTTTCTGAGATAGAAAGAAGGAAAGTGAGGGACATTGGTAAAATATTTCAGGTCAGCAAGAACTGAGATGAGGAGATCGGTGTTTTCTGCTTTTTTCATTAGTCTAGTATTTTAATAGTTATTGAATATTTGTTCCAACCACATGCCTTTATGTTACCAGACATTTAAAATGAAGATGTCAGAACTCAAGTTAAAATAATACTATGAAGCTGAAATAAACTAACAAAATCAAACTGATTAATTTTTAAAGCTGAAATTTGTTTCTTGTTCCCAGGATTTTCTCTTATCTACATATAAACACTCATAGAATTTAGTCTTTACTTAACAAAGCCTTTTTTTTTCCATTTAAACATTTAGACATGTTTTATTTATTCATGTTATAAACTTAGTAAAAACCTTTCACTTTGAACTTTTTCATTTTAAAACAAAACAATAATAAAAATTACAGATGGCTTAAATGCATCTATTTAAATGATCTTTTTAATCCTTTTGAAGACTGAGAATTATGTCTTGCAATAGGAATTAAGTGTCAGAACAAGCAAATCTTTTTGCTTAGACTTCATATTCATCGTTGCTGTGATGGCTTTTGGTGTTCTGGATAGGCTTCATTTACCAATCGCTGTGACAAGATTTCCACATTGTCTGTAATACCTGCCAATGTCAAAAACTTGAGAATAAGGTTGTTACTATTCCTATGTCTTTTTCGTAATGAAGTTTGGAGTAACACAAAAGGAATCAGGGCATTCTGACTTCCCTGAGGAAGACTGTCATATTGGTGGTTATAAAACTGATGCATTGAGACTAGCCTGAAGTAGAGCAGAGTTTGTAGCAGTTTGTGGCACGTTTTCAGGGAATGATAAAGACTGTTTACTTTTTCCTTCTTCTGCTGATGATTCTATGTGAATTATGCCTACTGCCAACAAATTAGAGTAATTAGGTCAGAAGGGATGTCTGTAGGTCATGTGGTCCAACCTCCTGAGCAAGCAGGTCTAGCTTCAAGGTTAGATCAGATTGCTCGGGCCCTTGTCCAGTAGAGCTTTGAAAATGTCCGAAGATGGGGATCCCACAACCTGTCTGGGCACCTGTTCCAGGGCTTAACTACTCTCACTGTGAATAACATTTTCCTTATACCCTCTTGGAATTTACCCTCTTGCAACTTGTGAACACTGCCTCTTGTCCTACCACTGTCAGCCTCTGAAAAGAGTTTGAGTCCATCTCTATAATGATCCATTGCATAATGGAAGGTGGTAATTAGGTACATGTATAGCTTTCTCTTCTCCAGGTTGATAGAAAACAGCTCCCTTGGCTTCCCCTTGTATGTGATTTGCTCCAGCCCAAACTACCTTGGTTCTGTCAGGCTCACTCCAGTTTCTTTATAGCATCCTTCTTCTACTGGGGAGTCCAAAACTGGACACAGAACTCAAGGGGTAGAGTATGTTTTAATTTTTTGCAAATTTTGATGGTAACTGTTCTGTTTGATTCAGCAAAACCGGTGTAGCAGCAGAGGAAGCGGAGTTCTTTGTTATACTTAGGCACAAGCCTCCCTGAAGTGTCATTAACAATGAGCACAGAAACAAATGAAAAGTTGTGTGTCCATACACTTTAAATAAAACAAATGATCTTCACTGGAAATTAAAACAAAATGTAGTCAGAAAAGCCAACCACAATAAAACAACCTCAGTCTGCTTTCAACCTCTGTCTACTGTCACTGGGCTTTATACCACTATTTATGTTGTCTCAGATATTCAAGGACAAAGTACTGAATGATATTTTAAACTGTGGTAACTACCCATAAATTGTCTAGCTCTCACTTGAGGAATTTCTCACTTGAGGAATGTTAAGCAGTTGTAAACATATCTATCAATTTAAGTGGAATTGCTTGCATAAGTTATACTTCTGTATCACACCCTATATTTAGGAATTAGACATCTTTCAGGCATGAGGCAAGTCAGTTGAGTGACTGAAAATGCCAGTACGTAACTCTGGAACAGCCATTTATTTAAATAGGGATCTAAAACGAATTTTTAAATGAAAAGTTAATTTCTCACTGTGAATGTTTTTAAGTTGCCACTAATTATGAGTAAGTTAGAAAGTGCGAGTTAACTGATAACCGAGTAAGAAAATTTGAGGGGGAAAGAACCACATGGCATTGCTCTCCTTCAACTACATTAACATATGAGTCCATACTAGAAAGAATTGTCCTATGCCTGATAATTGGTACAAAGTTGTACTGACAGCTTTTGCTTAGCAAGATTGTAAGGGAAGAGGCATGGTCTTTCTAATGTAACCAAAAAACCAATAATCCACTGGAGCCTTGAGCCTAGTCTTGTTTTCCCCCAATTGTATTAGAGAGTCTAATAAAAGATGCTACCTCTTTCTAAATACCTGTTTTTTCTTATACTTTTAGACCATCATAGTTGCAACTACAGTGTTACAGCATTTGTTTATTCTTCCTCAGTGTTACTGGCTAAGTCCTTACATGTAATGACCATTTCTTATTAACAATTTTTTTTCTCTGGACTCTGATGATTTTTTTTTTTTTTTTATTACTGTCTTACCACTGATAAGGGAACTTTTAAAATATTGAACCCTTGCTATTTTAATCAATGATTGGGGTTTTTTTTATCAGTTTCTCAAAGTCCAAAGGGCAGAAGAGAAAGCATGTTTTAATTTATTTTTCATAAAGCCGAAACTTATTTTATTGAGCAAGCATCATTACATAAGCTTTTGTATAAACAGTACTTGAGTTATTAAGGAGTTTTAAGGTAGTGCTGAAAGTGGAATAATTAAGGAATATTTACTTCAGCTTGCTGCTTTTTTTGTTAAGTCTCTTCTCCAAAACAAGAGAGGTATTAAAATTAAGAGTATTCCAAGTTACTTGGAAAAAATAATTTGTAGAATGTATATTGGGAGTTCAAGAAGTACTTTTGATACATGCGAATATGTTTAAATACTGTAATGTGTTTAAGCATTTACACCAGCAAAAAATCTGCGTCAATTTGTCCCACGCTTTGGATCCCACCTAAAACTCAGTGAGATTATTAGAAAGGTGGTCACTGACTTGAATAAGCTTTGGATCATGGTCTTACTTAATGATACTTTGCAGGTGGAGAACTCTTTCTCAGTGTGTTTTCTAAACCTCTGCTGGTTATTTTAATATTCTGCTTAGAAAAATACTGAAAGTATTGCAATTTCTGTCTCAAAGATTGTCATTGTGGGAGATTTCTTCATAGTCTGTGTCATAGCTTGGAGGTAAAACTTGAAAATTTTTGGTTTATCCCATCACATCATGCTAAATTATGTTGCTGTCATAATATATGGTTAGGTTTATATAGCACTGTGATCAAATTAATCTCCTTAGTCAGTTGTGTGCACAAACCACCTCTCACTTGGAAAAGGTGTGCTTTCAGTTCTATGCAATGTAGAGGACATATTCAGTACTTTCTTTAGGTTTAAAAAATGTTGCCGATTAGCTTTGTAAGGTCAAGCACAAGCTGTTGTGTTTCTAAAAACCAGCAGTAATTCTTCAGTTCTTAACCAGAAAAGAAGCACTCAGTTCTTTGAATAAAATGTAAGAACAGATCTAACTTTTTTCTATATTAAAATCATCTTGAAGTGGGCATATAATTAGAGGAGAAATTATACTGCAGAATAAAAGGATAAAGAAGATTTAGGACTGTAATAAAACAATATTTATTCATAGATTAGTAGTTTGTCTGCAATTAATGTTATTTCATTAAAATTTATATTAGCTGTTGTTACCGTTTTCTTGTTGGTTTATGAATATTTCCTTCTTTTTTTTTTCTTTTTTTTTTTCCTCTGTCTTATTCTGACTTCCACCAAGGGAAACCTTTGTTGTATAATTTTAGGTTTTTTAATGATACCAACTTTACTAAACAGTGCTGCTTATTACATAAATACTTGTTGATGAATTCAGAATACTTAGCAGGTAATCATGATGTTTCCTCACCAATATTTTGCTTTAAATTGACTTTTCTTACAGTGATTAAAAATAACAAGACTAAAATTTATCATCCAACACAACTTACATACAGCGAACATATGTAAACACAGACGTACGCGTTTCAATTTCAAATTAATATATCCAGCAAACATTACAATTTTGTCGTTATATACGGCTTTGTGATATGTGAGTCTTCATATGGTTTGACCAGATGTATTTTCACTGAAACACAAAAATAGATATACAATTTATACAATATATTTACAATTTATTTTTGTATACATTTACCAAATATTGACACATTTATTAATTATGCTACAAAATCTGAGAAATCCTAATATTCTGGCATCATGATTTAAATCTAAAATATTAAGATTCAATTTGTTTAGTTCTTCTGATTCATTTGAATTTGCAGAGTTTGAGCTTTTTCAACCTTTCTTGGCAGTCATGAAACCGAGATCTCTTACATGTTAAGAACAAGATATGAAGACAGCTCAGTGTATTAAATGAGATTGAAATATGATTGTTTGCAGAACTACTATATGTCTGTGTTTTCCCAGAAATGTTATCTTTTTCTGGAAATCTTATCTTCACAGAATTTGAGGTCTTGGGCAATTTTTTGAGCCTTCTTTACATGCAGAAATTCAGGCCAATGACACTTGTCCATATTCAATGGATCTTGTTGTTCACAGGTATGAAGTCTAGCATGTCGGACTTACTGCTTATGCACACAACAACTTAGGTTTTTCCTTTACACATTTAAGTTGGTCCATATTTTCCAGATAGGAACATGGCATACCTGGTTGTAAAGCAATAGAAGCAAAGCTGAAACAACAAATTATTTGTTAGAAACTGACTTTTTTTATATCTATTTTTTCTGTATTTGCTTGGTTTAAAGCTAACCCTAAATATTTTTTGTAGGTAAAATTGATAGGCATTTTACTATGTAAAGATTGCTTTATGTGGCTTGTGATGAATAGCACTTTCTCTTCTTTTTATAAAAGCTCAGTCTACCACAAAGTGTTACAAATGAGTGCCTGTGTGTTTTAGTGTGTAAGGAAAATGAACTCTCCGAATTTCCTAACACAGTGAAACAAATGTACAGATTTGGACAAGTTTTAGTCATGGTATTTTAAAAACTTATTTTTCTCTGTAGTAGGCTTTGTAGTTCTGAGCTTGGTATTATTAAAAAAAGAAGGCCCTCCAGGAACTCTGACAATCATAACAGGAGTAACTTTGCTAAAATATACCGGAGACAGATTTCTCCAGCAACATTTTAGCTAATCTGTCTGGAAGTAGTCCATGAACTTCTGAACAGGGAGCTATACAACACTGCATAATTTCATGAAAGATCTTTTCAGCAAAGCCTCTCCTTGGATTATGTGTCTTTGATGTGTTTTGTTTGAAGTAGGAAAGAGACAATTTACAATGATGTGTCTCCTTAACCATGCCAAAGCTCAGCTTCCTGGGAGAAAAAAAAAATGCAAAGTTCTGGACATTCTGATAACACTGAGGGGACATGACTGAAAATATCCTTTTAGTGTATGATTTTTATGTATGCATATTTTAAAGTCTTCACAAGACTACTATCAATAACTATGTCAACCTGTGTACTTTCAAATACTAAGTTTAACAAAGGTTTGGGATTTTTGTTCAGAGAATCTGAAGAGCAAAGATGCAGACTTCGCCTGGGTGAACTGACATCTTGCAAAGTGGATTTTGCAGAATAGGCAGAAAAGAGCTGCTGATTCTCTACTGCCTTTCCCAGTAGAGAATCAGTTCCACTGCTGTTGGGGACAGCTTTAATTTGCAAATGAGAATCTTCAATGATCCTTTTGGTGGACGCTGTTTAGAAAATACACTCTCTTCTTGTCATCTCATAATTGGTGTTGCCAACTTTTATAGGTACCTGTTGCAATTACATTTTGTGATGAAAGGGAGAATGTGTATATTTTCTGCTCACTGTACCAACTCTTAGCATCTGAGAGACCCTTCACTTTGTCAAGGGTAACTCTGCAATGTAATTTGTTACATTATATATATATTATATATATTGTTACCATTTCAGTGTAAAACTCCTTGGGACAATGAACTAAAATTAGATTGATAAAGTTTGGTATTTATTTTTGACTTGAAGTTCTTAGAAGTGGTAAAAGAGCAAAGTATATCTTTAGCCAGTATTTGCTATGATAATAGTTTTTCCACAAGCCTCCTTGCTAAAACATCCTGTATTCCCATTGATTCCAAGAGAAGTTCCTTAAAAGAAGTGTGAAATAGTAACATTAGGCATGGATTTTATATGACTTAATCCATGTAGACTTTATCACTACAGACCTTCAAAATTGACATTGACTGATATTCAGAATATTATACCCAGATTGGTGGTTACACATCTTCAGTTTTGAAATTTGTTCTTTCATGAACATATATGTGTACACATAAGCTTTAGTTCTGTTTAGTTCATAAGTTTACTTCTGTGTGAACAAGCTGATACAGTACAGACTTTTCCTTTTCAGTGTGTCTTCCCATCTACTCTTTCAGGAGGTGAGATCATAGTCTTCAGCTTGCTTCTAAGCCAAAGGAGCTCCATCCGTCCTGCTTGAACTCCTAGTCCCTTGTCTTTTATAAAGATGGTTTTCTTCTTAGACTGAGAAAGGGAATTTATTCTCCCTCCTGTCTTCGCAGGGTTGCGCTTCACTCTTAGAAGGCTTTGCCAGCAGTTTCACTGATACTATTGGTAGTCATCTTTCCTTACAGGCTTCCTTAGCACCTCAAGCAGGCTTTTCTTAAATTGCCTTCGTTGTTAGTTTTAATACACTCTGAATGAAAGAAATGAGTGCTGTAAATATGGGCAGGATGCAATTATATATAATTATACACACATATATAAAAAAGAAGATTGACTTTCATCTTGGATTTTAAAGTGGAACTCAACTGCAGAATCATAACCAGCACTTTCATAGTGCATCTATGCAATGCAATATTAATATTACCTATAATTACATTGGACTGTGAGAATACCTTATTGACATTGATATGGTCACATTTTCTGAACTTTCAATGTTTTCTGGAAAACTGTTCAGATGCACTGCAATAAATATAAGAAATATATGAATCAAATAACACAAAGAAAACTCACTGACTTTTGTAGCTGTTCTGACAGCGTATGGTATGTGACATTTTATCCTATGTTTACATGTGTGGTGAACCTAATCAACAGCTTTTTGTGAAGTATAGGGACCTCAAGTTAATATTTTGCAGCCACACCTTTACCACTTTTTTAGACACATTGCAAAACACTTTTCTGCAGGAGCCATGTCACTGTCATTGAAAATATATACCTTTAACAACTTTAAAGAAGAGAAGGAGTAAGAAAACTTAACAACCCAAAATGCTAGATCTAGAAGAGCCAAAAAGCAGAGATGTAAAAACAGAAGAGCAACTATTGGGTCAGACCAAAGTTCCATCTAGCCCAGTATGTTCTCTCTCACAGGGACTAACAGTCAATACTCAGGGGAAAAAAAAAAAACAGTGTAAGCAGGTAGACCTGCTTCCCCCAAGTTTTCTGTTAACCTCTAGTCGTTTGTAGTTCAGGGACTTTCTGATTTCTCTGTGTTTAGTAGCCCTGAGAGAATTTGTTTTTCATGAGTTAGTCCAGTCTCTGCTGAAGCCTATGTGAATTTTTAGCATCCAAAACATCCCATTGCAAGGAGTTTCACAGCTTGACTACATTTTGCATGAAGAATCAATTCCCCTTGCTTGTTTTGAATCTGCTATCTCTGAGCTTCTTTTGATACCCACTACCTTCTGACAACTCATTACTGTCTTCAGCATTCAGATTCTGTGACAGCAGGCACTAGAAATTCCTCAGATAGATGAATGAGGTGTTTTATAATAATAATTGTTTTGATTTTTAACATCTGGAATCTAAAGTCTATATATACTCTGTCTTTGGGTGTTTTGGTCTTTGGGAGCAGATGTTCACTGTAGTTCCTTTCAACATGTTTCTGTTTTTGTCTCTGACATCCTACTGTAATGGATTAAAATAAGCAATTTGGCAACTACTCAGGCCTTTAAATAAACTTTAATAAGTTGGAGAACCATTGCATCTCTTGTGGCGCCAGACCAGCAGCTATCGATACATGGTTCTTTTCCTCTTATGCAAGCATTGTTTGCCTCCTTTTTATTTTTTAAAATCTTAGTTTATCACTTTTTCAATAAACAAAATGCACAAGAATAATTTTAGCTTTTCTTTTTCTTTAGCAAAATTAGTAGGTCCTTAAGCATAGTAAATCAAATCCAAAGTAGATTTTGCTTCTGATAAGTTATATCAAGAAAATAATTCTTTCTTGATTACTTTATTTGTTTTCAAATACTTTCTTCATATCTTTTGTCAGGAGATACTGGAGTTGTGGTAAAACAATTTTGGGATGGATGAATCCAGGAAATGTTTTGTAATTGACAGCTGCTGAAAGGAAAGAAAAAAGCTTGACAGTCTAATCTGATTTCTTTATCATATATCCTGTCAACCATACACTCTCATGAGTTCTGATTTGATTGGCCATCTGAATGTTACAGTCAGTAACTGATTTCATCACTATTTAATTTGTGATTCTAATAATTTTTGATAATTTTATTCAGTTTTTGTTTGCTTTTACAGACAAGTGAAAATTCAAAATAATTATGTCCTCCATCATTTTTACCTCATTGTTTATGGCCGGTCAGTGTGAAGCGTAAAATCTTAGAGCACTTAAAATGTTTTTCAAGTTCAGGGCAGTTCACAATAATTAACAAGAAATGGAATTAGAAATGTGGAAATAGCTTTTTAGTATTTTTGTCTTTTGAAACAGAGCTGTACAAGGGAAATGCGTGATAGTCAACTGTGAGTATCAATAGAAATTTTAAACACTGGATACCCTTGGATATCAAGGGAAAAATGAAATGTTGTATTTATGTTTCAGACATCAGCCCATCAAAGGGGTCTCACTTGAGAAAAATATGTCTCTGTCTTCATAAATAGTGCAAGAAATTTTGCCATATATTAATAATAAGAAAAATATGCTATATTTGCATGTAAAAAGCATTCCTTCAAATTGTACTGACTTATCAGTAGTGGAATCTAGATCACCATAATTTAGGGCACTGCTTTTTGTTCGTTGCATTAAAAGCCCTCTCCATTAGAACAAAATCAGGACCAAAAATCTCGAAATACATTGAGTCACAACTTGAAAATTCCGTTTAGTCAGCCATGGCTCCTGAGCTGTATGTCAGCTGCAGCTGAGTCCCACATTTCCTCCATGGTGTGCAGCTGTTCCACTGTCATTAAGCTTATCTACTGTTTGGTGGCAGTCAGGTGGAAGTTAACGGTGAGAGTGTGGTGAATTAGAGAAAGATATTTGAACTAGACTTTTGTTAGGCACTTCTGCAGGTAGAAGTAAGAGGTGTGAAAAAAGATGATTGAGTCTGAGTGTCCTTTCAACCTATGCCACTGCATAGCTACTATTGCTGTTCCACAGAAGCTTCTTGTACAGACACAGTTCTAACAGAAAAGTTTGCTTTTACCAATGTAGTTTTGTGTGTTTTCATAGTAAATGAAGATTTTACTACAGTGATATAATCACAGGTTCTCCTGCATACCCTTATCCAAGCTAGTAGTCATCTGACAGTTTAGTATAGTAGTGTTCTCAGAATAAAAAAAGACCCCTGGTATAACTGTATCCTTACGTGAGTTTCTAACCACGATATAGTCTTCTCTGTTTGCAATTAATGAAGTCATATGTGAAATATTTCTAGATTCTTTAGCTGTAATGTATCAATGGTCACAATTCCTGACATCTACGGTCTTTTAAGAGACTAAATATCATCCTTGCAAAAAATCATCAGCAAAGAAAAAAGTGTACAAACGTAATGTAAGTAGTAATAAATGTGATCAGCTAATGATGATATTGAATAATGGGGTAAGTCAAGGCATCAACAAGTCCTTCAGTTCTGGATAGTTTAAATTCCATTGAATCTAGAATACATTATCTTGAAGTGTATTCTTGTATTACTGAAGACAGCTGCTATGTAATTAAGAATTACTGTTAATTATATTTTGGTTCTATACAAAGTTGATCATGGAAAATATGTTATGCCTGATATATTAATTATTTCTCCATTTTTTTATTCTATAGTGTTTTGGCAGGATATAACGGTACTATCTTTGCGTATGGTCAGACGGGCAGTGGCAAAACTTTTACCATCACAGGAGGAGCAGAACGTTACAGTGATCGAGGCATCATTCCCAGGACTCTATCTTATATTTTTGATCAATTGCAGAAGGTATGGGAAATTGTTTTCTGTTTATTTTTAATATCTGGTTTACAAATACTTAACTATATTGCAAAAGGCTGTTTTTATAATAGTGTTAGAGGAAGCCCTAAAATTAATACTGAAGAAAATATCTAACTTGACATGATACCTTATGCAAGAATAAATTGGTAACAGTTTTGGTTACCTGGTTTGTTGCAGTAGACTGAAAATAATGGACATCATTGGAGGGGTTTTTTGTAGTTTTAAAAACCATGCTATTTTTAGTTGGTGCAACGTACATTCAGATCACATAATTGGTTCTCCTTGTCTTAACACTTATATTAGCTCCAGTCTGGTTTTGTATTGTATGCATTGCATCGCACACATCTTGTACAAAAATTGCTCTGATTCCTATGTAAACCAACAATGTTGTATAAAAGATGGAGCATTACTTTCACTCTTCATAAGTTACCTGATTTCTTTGTGCTTGACTGATGCTCAAAAAAACCCCAAACAACCCGTAAACTAGCAAAATGAATATTAAGCATTTTTAAATATTCAGCTGTTTATTTTACCTGATACCTTTATTTTACCTAATGTTACTTATTAGCCAGAATGTATTATAGAATGATGATGCTAAATACATCTAATCATGATGAAAAGCAATTTTTAAAGTCAGTAAATGCAAATCCTTTAAGTATTTGAAAGATAATAGATATCCATATGCATTTTCCTTCTCTACTGTTTTCCTTTTAACTCCAATTATGCACTTGTATGGAATGGGTTTATGTGTATATGATATTAGTAATAAAAGTGATTCACTGAATATAGTTAGATAGAAACATTGTTAGGCACATTTCTTAACATAATTACACGTGTATAACATATGAAAAGGTAAAGATGTAAATAGTAAAATGTCACAAATGTTTATTATTATTATTATTATTGCTGTTATTAATTATTCCTAATGCATTCTTTCCAAAATGAAGAAAAAAGAAAAAAAAAAAATCCTTTGGTCTGTTTTTAAAACAGTGTCAGTACCTAAACACTAGTTAACAGTGACTAGAAAAACACTTTCAAAGGTAGTAAACTGTATTCTGAAAACCAGTTTTGCATGTGCTTTACATCTGAAACTTCTAGTGGAGAAATAGTCACTACACCCGTATAAATGTTGATTTGCCTTCACCAAAAATTTGGGCAGTAGTAAATACTGCCTAATATGATTTCTCAGTCTCTTCCCTTTTTCCTCATCTTATGGTATTTCTGAGTCTTACAGTTCTGTCCCAGTTATTTCTTAATGTTTGTCTGTTCATTTTTTAAATACTGCACTGAAGATTTTCCTGCCACTGACAGCTCGATGCAACTGCTGTTTGAATACTGAATTTGACATCCTAGCTTATAGGGCAAAACACATCACTCCAGTGTGGTAACTGAGCTAAACCAGAGCTATAAACTTACTTTTTAGGTGATTCCAGTGATGTAAAAATGAATGGTACATTTCAACAATTCTAGCTGTGCCCTGCAGAAGTAGGGAGGGAAACAATACAAAGTCTTAAAGTAGTTTTGTGATTAGAAAAAGAAAAATACCTTTCAGAAATCATAAGTATAATTGTTACACTTACAAATTAATCAAGCTGATTTACAGATCATTGTACCCCACTGAATTTGAAGTCTTTTACTCTTTTACTTTGAGTCAAAAAAAAATGCAATGTTTCTTCCTATGCAAAAAAAAGCCATCATGCCTGGCAGAACGAGAATCGGCAGAATTTGGGAAAAGAAGAAAACTGACTGCAATGTAATTGTATGGTGGTTCTGGATCTACTGTGCCCCCAAAAAAGACACTCAAAACTTAATTTGGCAGCTTACTTTTTTATGTACAGAAAACATGGCATCAATTCAGTTTTACAGAAGGTAATAGTGACATTTAAAATACTACAAGTACACTGCAATGTCTCAACATCTAAGAGCAATGATAGAAACAGAATAAATAATACAAATTTTAAAAAAAACCCAACTTTAAAAGTCTTACCACACCTGAAATATTCCTTATTATCTCCTTACATTAGTTTTTCTAATAAGTAAATGACAATTGTCAACTGAAATGCTTCAGAAACTCAAATAAGATGCCAGCAACAAAATTTCTCATTGAATAGAGAAGTTAATTTTAAGTTAGTCATTCCGAATCTTAAGTCTTCTGACTGACCTGCAGCCTACAGGTTGGAAAGAAAGCTTAAGTAACATATCCTGTTTTTTGCCACATGTAAGGGGACTGTGAGAAACAACAATAACTAGCTGATGATATAATGATTGGCATTCCAGGTATAAGAACTTTTTTCTAAAGGAGGATGTGAGGGGATGTGTGTATATGTGTTAGGTTATAACCAAAATATTGTAGAATTATTTCAATTTGACATTTGTATGCAATGAAATGAGTGAATAAGTGAAAGGGTGTGCCAGACTAAGCACACTGATGATTGTTCATTATGTTTACGAGAAATTTCATTTTCTTTTAGTATCTGTAATACTGATATGAGTGAACACAGACAATCATTCTGGTGCTTTCCTAACTATAGGAGCCAAAAGGGAAGAGAGGAGTCTGGGGTAATATATGTTTTGTCTCTTCATTTACTCCACCAGACCTACGACTCATTTAAGATTAATCTTCACATTTTAACAAAGCTATTTAATTAAACAAATTTAAATATTATTTGATGTTAACATCAATCGTTACGTTGTACCTTTATACTCTGTCATTCATCTAATACAGGGTACCAATTCTTACTCATAAGGGTATATGTCTCAGTCACATGAACATGCCCTGTCTGAGTAAGGGTTAACAGTATTAAGTAATTAGCTTGGCTCTTTCAAAGTATGGCTTTGGCAGGTAAATGTACACAGCATATTGCAGGTGCACAAAAGCTTGCTCTTGTGGGAATGGAAATGAGAAAAAAACCACCACCTGATCATGTTGCCTTAGACCTTTTGCTGCACTCACACGACCCCGTGGAGGACTTTTGCCGTGGAAAGTGAACAGGTTGATCTTGCAATTGCCAGCAGCATACAGTGTCAACACACCAACACTCATTTCTAGTGCTAATTATGTAATAAAAACAAAATAGGATGAAAAATATGGTTTATTTGCCGCCTTCTCAGCCCATAGTTTCTACAAAAATAAAAATGTTTGTGTTTCCATTTTCAGACTGGGTTTTGGATCAAAAGCTCTACTTAGTTATGCTTATAGGGATATCTCTGCCTGCCTGCTTCCAAATCTTTGTGTTTGTTTTGTACATTTTCTTTCTTGGTGCATCTTAAAGCATCTCTTCTTGGTGTTTTATCTTTTCACCTGCCTTTCTTTTCATACCTTTCCCTTGTTTCATTTCTTTTTATCTACAACTGTGCTTTGGAAAGTGCTGACATAGTGGAGAAGAGTCATCTGCCTCCTAAGCCTGAGTAGGATGGAACAGGAGAAAGTGAATTCAGGGACACAAAATACAAGACTTTTGAAGCTCTTACTTGCACTAAGACAGTGCAATTTGAAACCGAGGAAACAAAACTTTCTACCCCAAATGAGATGCAAATCAAGCCCTTTGTTTTTAATAATATATTTTAATTTATTGGTCAGAAATTCTCCTATTTCCACAGCTTCCTGTTTGAACAGTTCCTTACAACATTTTTTCCATCCATTTGTAGTGTGTCTTTTTATATGGTGTCCCTTGAAATAGTGAACTGTCATTATCAATAAAAAAACCATGGAAAATAACTATTCAATGAAAATCAAAAGTTTGTATCTCTAAGTATTTTGCAAAACAACTGTAGTGGATTGGATTATTAAACTGCTACTGTGAGTGTGATATGAGTGCTTTCACAGTGGCTTCATCTGCTGAAAAGAAGTGACTAGTTTTCTTTTATTTTGGAAATCATAACCCATTATTTTGAGGTTTATGTTGTTTGGATTTGGCTTTGAGGCAGGAGAAAATTCTGTCTGCAAACCCCAGTTGTGTTAAGTTACATTTTGGCAATGTATTATACAAAAAAAATTAGGATTACAGAGAACAGTCGACATCATATACAGTGCTTAAATTTTATGATAAAGAGAGTGGAAAGCAGTATGTCACTGATGTTTCTAAATGAAGTAAATCTTTGATTTATTTTTGTTGTTGTTGTTCCTTGGTTTTTTTTTTTAAGCATAGTCCTTCTATCCATAATATGAGGGTTTACCTCTTTATAATAACATTCTTTTTTTGTTGTAGAAGTGAAAAATGGCATGTTGCATGGTTCTGTAAGCAGGCTGCCATGTTCTAAGTGTATACAGACTTTTCTAGATATAAGGAACCAATAAAAAAAACCCAGACTAAACTCATAGGCATGGTGGGGTTCGGGGGGATTTTTGTTTTGGGTTTGTGTGTGTGTGTGTGTGTGTGTGTGTGTGCTTTGGTTGGGGTTTTTTTGTTGTTTTATCCTTTTTCTTCTTGAGCCTTTATACATATGGTAACAGAAAACATAAAAGTATCACGAATTGAAAATGTGAACCATACCCAGGAAAAGAAAAAGAGATAGAGTGAGGAAGCAACATAAAAGCTGTAGTGATAAATTGGTCCTCTGATCTAGCTCTGACTTCTCTTTATAGCTCTTCCTTTTTTCTGGTTTTTTTTTTTTTGTTGTTTTCTTATCCAGGATAGCAGTAAAGTGTATACAACTCATGTTTCCTACTTAGAAATCTACAATGAATGTGGTTATGATCTGCTGGACCCAAGACACGAGGCCTCCAGATTGGAAGATTTGCCGTAAGTAATAAAACCAAGAGAATCATCAAAAACAACAACAGAAATAATTTTCGTATGCCCTGTTGCATTGTTCAGGGACTTTTTTGAAACTGTGCTACTGATCTCAGTGTTAATTAACTCAAAATACTTTGTTTTCTGAATTTTATCAACACTGTCTAAATTTTCTCCTATTTTGTATGTATAGAGGCTAGGCAAAATAGATGGGAGTAATTGAAGGTGAAAGTATTAAAAATGTATGTTGATTTTATGCAGAAGATATCTGTTGCAGCCACTGAAAACAAAAGAGAAGGTATACTTGTTTTTCTCATGACAGCCTGTCTCTTTGTATGGTATGCACCTGTGTGCATGTGGCAGAGACATATGTAACAGGCAGTATTTCCTTGCAACAGTAGGGAGAAAAACTCTGTGCTTCTACCTGGACCTTTTCCTTCAAGGATAATTATTTTTCTAGAATAAGCAATTATGAAAGAAGGTAAGTAACAGATAGAAAAGGCCACAAGGAACTCCAAAGGACAATATATTTACTTCAGAATGGATGATTGTTATAATAGTTTTCATTGATAAGACACTAGCACCTACTAATACTTGGAGAAGGGTAGTAAATAAAGGTTTGTAGGTCATGGACACATAAGCCTGGTGAACTTAAAGATCTTATAATTTATAGGAAATCCAAATCCTAGTTTCTAAGTTTCTTCTGAAAAATACTTTATAGTCTGTGTTATTCTTAAAATAACTCAGCAAACAGGAAATATGTATAAATAAGTGAGTTGTTGACTGCTTGGATTTGCAAATGCCCTGAAATAATGCCGGGAACCATAAACTTTCTCACTCAACATGATGGTGACTGAAACATGTAAATGGCAATTAAATCACTGCTGATACAAGAGGACGAAACGTACTGAAAACTGCCAATGGAGCAATAACAAAAAATCAATAGAATTTTATATCAAAATAGCTAATTATGTTATTAACATATTAAACACATTTTGTTTATTAAAAAAAAAATTCTTCCAAGTTGTGTTAAAATATAGCTTTAGTTTTGTACACAATATGTAGTGTCTCAGACATATATCTACAAAAACTTTCAAGATTTTTATAAAACAAGCTAGTGTAGAGATAAGGAAGGCAGCAGGCAAACTCAAAGTATGAGACTGGGCTGTATGTTGGTCTCATTGCTTCGCTTTCTTCATCTGTAAAATGGAACTAAGTTTTATCACTTTATGACACATTGGTGCTATAAGGACTGTATGTATTTACTGATGTCTTTCATGGTAAAGTTTAGGAACTTAATTTGATTTATTATCTGCTTCCTGTGCTATGCAGAGAAAAAATTTAAATCAGAAACTAATTTGGATAATAATTTAATTTTTGTGCCCATTTTTACAGGTGCAGATTTTTTTTGCAGTTATGTGTAAAAAATAGTCTGTTACACTTTTATTCAGCTTATTAATGTTAATGCTATTAAGCTATTCAAGTTTATTAAATTATTAATTTCATTTATTAAGTTATTTGCAATATTTTATTGGAACTCATTCCATTTATTCATTTTATTAAATTGAATTTATTCAATTGAACTAAATTGAATTTGATTAATTTAATTGCAACTTTATTTGAAACAGTTATTTGGGGGTCATATGCCCTGGAAAATATGTCACTTTTTAAAACTAGGTTCCGAATGTTTACTAATAATCATGAATTTTAGAATCTCAAAATTGGTTTATGTATGGTGATTCAATTAAGCTACAGAATAACTCCTTGTTATGTATTAGTCTATTTTTAAAAAGTTGACAGATAATTTGGTTGTGAATTAGGGAAAAAGCGCAGTGGGATAATCATAATTACCTGTAAACTTATGTAGTGCATACTATTGCAGGATGGGTTTTAGTGAGATAATAATTTTTTCTCTGCAGAGTAACTAATCTTAATAAGTGCTTAATGGTTTTACTGTACATGGTTGTTATTGTTTCGAGTACATCATTTGTCAAAAAAATATGTACTGTACACTAAAACTATACCTTCACCACTCATATTTAGCATTGCATAAAAGTATTTAATTACTAAAATATTTTTTGTTTATTTTTTAAGATAGTAATTTAGGGATTCAAAATTTAAAAATATATAGTGTCATTCTGAGCTAAAAAAGGAGTACAAATTGCAGGAAAAGGTAGTTGCATGATTAACTATATTTTAGTTACTTGGTTAATTTTTGTAAATTACAAAGTAAGTAGTAGTTAAACGTAAGTAAATAGTAATCACATATTTTAAGATATATCAGGTGTTTATTACCTAATATATATTTCATTTTTCAGAGAATTTTATGTGCTTAAGACCTTTTAAGATTTCAGTGGTAGTAAGCAAAATACAGAATAATCTAACTTCCTCAAGTTTGTTTGAAAGCATGTATTTAATGAGAATATTAAAAAGAACTTATGTTTTTCATACTTTAAAAGGGTCATATTATGCATAATTTCCTGTTGAACTCCACAGTGGATCATCAAGGTTTTAAGCACCATACAAAGCCAAATGCAGGTATTCTATGCTTGGGTGAATATTAGCAGTCTGTGCTGATGTTCTCCCAAGTATATAAAATGGACAAGAAAAGCGTTGAAGAAATGTGCCATTTTAGAAGAGTAAGCAAAAGATTAGTTAGCCTTGTAAAGTATGCAGAATGTTTTGGAATGGTATTGTTATCCATATTCCTGCAAAAGAAGGGGATGCAATTTCGATCAAAGATATGTACTTCTGCCTAGCAAACTATGTTAATGACTTTACGTTATCAGTTCAATGGAAGGAATAAACACAGGGTGATGGCATTCAGGTAACAGAAGTTATGAAAAGCACACAACAGACTTGTTGATAGTACTTGAAAAATGAGACATTAAAATTGTATTTGATGTTTAAGGCAAAGTGAATAATAAAAATTTTAAAAATTGCCCATTGCATCTAATCATTGCGTGATTAGATTTGGAATCTCAGCTCGTGAAGTCAAGGTTTTGTGTGTAGACATCCTTTGTATACTCTGTAGACTATTAAATTTTCATCTTAATACTGCTTAATCATTTCATTAGAGTCTGCCAGATAAGAAGGGAAGAGGCTCTCACAAAAAAATCACTACTTTTCTGGAAATAAATTCCTGACAAATGTGTGAATGGAGTTCATGTATCTATAAGTCTATCTATATGTATATGTATATAGATTCATATATAGAATTACATAATTGTTTATGTATGCATATGTAGAGATACGTATACATATACATATTTATATGTGTATACATAAATATGTATCATGTTTCTAATAGGTACAGATATTTATACATCAACTAAGTTTGGTTTTGAAATCCCATTGAACTTTTATTTTCACAGAAAACAACCCCAGTTTTCATGATGTTTAGTTGTAATGATATTATGTGTAGCCCATAGAAGATACCATTTGATATACCCTAATGCTTCATATAAAATATGCCTTAGTTTACAATTGTAACTTGTTTTGCTTACGCAAAGCTGACTGTTTTAATTTTGTGACACTGTAGCTGAAACACAGCATATGCAGATGCAAATACATTTGAAGAATCTTACTTGTTAGAATGCAAAAATTGAATTTAATATTGACAATCTAATTCTGGCTGTAGCTGTAGAGAGTTCCATGTTTATACAAGGAAATTAGGATTGTTTTCAAACATGTAAAAAGTATAAAACTATTGCTATAAAATATAGCTGGTAGAAGACTATTTGAATTCTTACTGCCATCTCTTGTTTTCATAAAAGATTTGCAGTGCTGTTCAAATTAGGAAAATTTTTCTGAAGCTCTTCATTTACTCTGAGGTTGTGCAAGAGGCTTTCTCCTCTAACAGGTTCCCTGTTGTGCTGTGTATTTGTAATTTGTATAATTCCATGATACTGAATCAAACCAATTTTACTTTAGTTATAACCTACCAGTACAAACTCTTCCTAACTAGTTTGTATTATTTATTAAGAAGTAAGAATTTTCTTGGCACTGAACAATAACACAAAAATAAAGACTGAGGTTATAGAACCATTAGTCATAGATCAAGTCAGGACAACCAATAAGTTACCGCTTTACCTGTCCAAACTATGGCAGGTGACACTCTTGCACATGAAGGCAAACTACAATTAATGCTATTTTACCTTAAAATGTCAGTCTTTAAACTGCAGTAGTTGAGGTACTTCACAGGGAGCGCAGGCAACCGTCAATCAGGAGTGTTGTGGCCAGGGGAAAATGTACTCTAAACTTCCAGCTAGCATAAGTGATTCTCCAGTTTTGTGTGAAGATTCTTTGAAGTCCTCTTTGATAGGGAAATGTATAAGATTTAGTATGATGTTGGCTGACTTTATAAAACAAACAAACAAACAACCCCCCCAAAAAAAACCCAGCTAATTCATATTGAATCCTCTGAGAATTCATTCCCAGTTTATGCTCCGAAAGATGAAGTTTATTTGAACTATGGATTAAGTGAACTTAATTCCATAAAAAGGAAGACACTTTAAGCTGAGAGCCAATTAGCTTCAAACATCAACAATGGTACCTATATCAATATGTATTAGTAACATGCAGAACTGTTATGTTCCATGGGGTCAGTGTAAAATATTTTCACTTAAAAAAACCCATCTGTAACTGAATATTGATTAACTACCTCAAGTGAGTTTATACTCTTCTGTTTCTCCACTGCGCTCCAAGGGCTTTAAGAGTTACCAAACTAGTGACGTGCAAAGCTAAACCAATTAGTATAATAATTCCTGTGCTCCTTAACAAAGAAGGAAAAAAAAAAAAGGCTAAAGGAATAATTTTCAACATATAGGAAATATATTTTATTCAGTCTGACTTTTTGATGCAGATGAACCTGTTGCCTATCTCCAGGCTCAACAGCGTTAATGTCAGCCCTTCCCCTTTTCAATGGCTGTACCAACTATGTAATCTAGAAACTGGCCACCATCCATAGATCTTCAAGAACTATATTTTCAGTGTTCTGAGAATTACCAGTATTTTAAAATTTCTAAGACTAATAATAATATTAGCTCGCTCTTTTCATATGAAAAAGATTCTTTCAAAATGAAGAGTGTTCCATGTGTTACTACTGAATACTAAAGATTAGGAGAATACAAAGGTTTGTAAACTTAAGCTTTTCTGTTTGTTAATGAGGAGACAGCTGAAAACTGTTCTGAATCATTTCTTCAAAGATTACATTTTGTTCATTACAGTTCAAACAAATTATACTTTAAATGTGTAAAATAACTTCAGCATACATTATATATTGTTTATTCCGATCCAGATTTTATGTTGATTTGTTTCCTGAAAACCAGTAAGAAGAAGTCAGTGAAACTTTCTAAGGTGACTTTTCTAAAGGCATTGAATGAGTAAATTAATTCAGTTCAGATTATTGCTGTGCTGTTCAAGGCAACTTTACTTTTGACTATCAAAATATTATTTTACAAACATTTTTTTGTGAGTGAGATTATTGCAGTTGCTTGCAAATTCTAACAGATCTTATATGTTTTGTTTGTATATGAACCACCAATCTCATTGGTTCAGTTCTGACTCCTTGTTCTGCACGGTGGGGTCAGGGGGGAGAGAGAGCCAGTGCAGGCCTCTTTCTGGATCTCAGTAAGAAAGGCCTGACAACAAATGGCTTAATAAGGTAACTGATTTAATAAGACAGAATAAGAAGAGGAATATAGATGGCAAGTAAATCTTACATCCCGTCAGATGCTGGGCACCCCACGTTCATGCAGCATCGGACAGAGCCTGAATAGATTTCCCCACGGCACACTGCGCAGAGCAGCGCAGGTCCTGTCCATGGAGAGAAGCTCTCCCTTTTGGTCATTCGAGCTATTATATCATTTCCTTACAAGAAAACAGCTCAATTTCTAAAAGGTGTTCTCATGAGAAGTTCTTGTGGCATTTTTTGATAAAGGCAAAGCCACGCAGGTGGTGTGATGACCAGGTGGGAGCAGCCTGCAGGCTCGTTTGTTACAATGACCTGGCTGAATTTATCCTGCAGCCCAGAGGTCTGTGCAGCACGACACAGGCCTGAATGCCACGCTGTGCGTGCAGCACGGCACAGGCTGCGCCTGCTCAGGGTAACTGTTACGTGGATCACTAACTGCTAAATGTGCAACAGTCTCTCAGTCAGTACCAATGCACTCCTATGTCCATAAAGTGTAGAACAAGCAAACTGTGTTTTTCTTGTCTCCCTTGTAGAATTCGTTGGAGACAATGAGAAGGATTTCCTATCACAATATGACGCGTCAGGAGAACAGTCTACAGCAATACTTACTCATCTCATAGTTCTGTCATGTCTCACAAGCTAAGGAGATCATGCTCTAGGTCTATACTTGAATGGAAAATCAAATCTCTGTGCTATTGAAAGCTGTGCTGGTGGCTGAATAACTTTGTAATCTTACCTCTTGAATCAGTGTTGACTTTGTCCTCTGATGTGGTGTTCAGGGAGCTATACTTATGAAAGATTTTTTTTTTTTCTGGATGATATACAAAACGGTGATCTTGGTCATTCTTTCTTAAAACCTAAAGCTCCTTGCAACTTACACAAAGATTAGCTATAGTTATCCATTAGTTTATTCTGTTCTTCTGGACAGACTCCAGGATGCATGCTTGCTGCTTTTCTCTTTTATCCTTTTCCTAAATTTGTTATTGGCTGTATAGTCTCCTCCTCATGCTGAAGTAGTATCATTATATTCTGCTAATGTATTGTCATAGTACGTATGTATCCTCATATACTATTTGTTTACATCATTATGATTAATTTTTAAATGTTTATAAAGTTTTTTAGATTATTTTAGATTTCTTCACTTCTAAGCCCTAGACAGATATAATCATAGGAAACTTGATTTTTAAAATTGTCATTTGTTTTCCAAAATCTTTTAAGTTTTTTTTTAAATTTATATTTCACAAATTAATGAGATGGTATTAATTAATCAAAGGAAGTTTTAACTTCATTGTTTGCCAGTATCAGGAATTTCATAAATGAAAGCATTCAATGTGTAAGGCTCTCTTGCATTAATGGCAGCTCAGCTGATGCAGGAAAGGGCCTGAGTTAATAACAGTATAAAAAAGGCTGATCCCATCCTACAGGTTTCCTAGTCAGCTACAAATTCCATCCCTTAAGCCAAATGGAAAAGATTCTTTGTTTATAAAGAAAACAAAACCTTGTCTCTGCCTTCTTTCAGTCATTATGGGTAACTTAACAGAGCTTTTCCACTCCAAGATCCAAGTTAGGGCTATGAAATTTAAAGATTTCACTAATATAGAGAAAGTTCTATAGAAATCTATTATCGTATTATGCAGTAACTTTATAGCACTATAAAATAAATCATTTTGTTGTCATTTTGGAACATGTCTTTCTGAGGAAGTTTCGACAAATGCCTCTCAAGATGTGCAAATTTAGACTTCCGTCTGGAAATCCTCCTAATACCTGCAAGGCCACTGTATAGGAGGCTGTCACTGATTTGTGATGTCCCCACTGTTTCCTTTCCGATATAATAATCCTCCAGAGCTTTTCGTCCAAACTAGTATCTTCGTTGTCTGGAAATTATTTATAACCATTGGTCAAAATGTGGTCTGAAAAGATCCTTAAAAGTTTAAATACTATGCCAAGTGTGCATAGTAAAACAACATTGTTTTCCTATAAAAAGAGGTAGATGATGCTTACCGTGCAATTTCAAAATATTAAAATTAGTCAAAGCATTATACTGTAATCAGAACCGCTCTGGGCTTTAGCGTGTGATGCATGCACAGATGGAATTGCAGACAGAATACAACTTGACATTATCAAAACATTGTTATGCAAGAGCAGAATTATGCTTTTGGGTTTATGCTCTCAGTGGGGGAAGCAAAGTTTCGTGACTGTACTAGTGCTGTCTTACCCTACTGCACAAAAATAAGGCTATAAGTGGGAGGCAATCATACTTGGAAAAACAATTGTTATGACTACTAAACAAGCATTGTGCATACTTTTACATGTATTTTTTTCTTGAAAATAGTGAGCGTATTGCAATGTGTTCAAATTATTTCTGTATATCCCTTCCAATGTTTTGACCATCAGAGGGTGAACTACTTCCCTAATACTTAAGAGTAATACTATGGAATGCTGCTTAGCTACTCAATTTGATTCTGTCAGTTTTGGGGAAAAAAAGACAAGCAAAGCAGTACAAAACCCAGCCTGGGTGGTTTTGAAGCAGCTTGGAGTAATTAATGTGCAAGGACTATCTAGAGATAAAAACTCAAGCCCCATACTCCCTCTTGTGGTTAACCTTGAAGAATATGGAAAAAAAATATATATATACACATAGATACACATATATGTGTATTAGTGTATATACATAAAGTATTGTCTATACTTAGAGGGAAAAAAATTGTTTAAAAAAAAACTTCTAACTTTTAAAAAAGTTCTAATTTACTTGTCATAAGTTGTCTCAGAACATGTAATTCACCCTGAAGGACATGTCATTCATCCTCAGAATTAGTGTACTTCAGTTTTAACAGAATCTTCACTCTGGGAGTTTTCCAAATCCAGTGGTGCAACTGCTTGACTTCCATGTTGGATACTATAGAATGTCCTAACTGAGGAGACCCTAATGGCTACTAAGTAAAGCCAATAAAGTTTAATTCTCAGTAACTTGATCAAAAGAAAAAATTCTTATGTAAAAGGGCTATTTAAAGAAGTGAAAAGGAGTTTCAGTAATATTTAGTAGCTCTCCTGGAGCTTTTGCCGTATCCTTGCTACTTCCATCTAACTTCGTTTTTCTGAACTTTAAGGCTTAAAGAAGTACAACTAAGAGCATTTCTAACCTCAGTGGAAATAAATAAAGTCATTCTGTTTGCTTGCTTTTAATTTAAGAAAGGGATCATTTACATTTGTAGTTATTGCCATTTGAGAAGAAAGAAAAGAGAAATAATCTTTACAAATGCAAAGTTATTAGAAACATGTTGGCTACAGATGTGTTGATTCTGAAATATTCCATGCCTATTTGTTCATCAAGATTATGGTATGCTTTATGTATCATTTGTGCTTAAACAGCTGTGATAATGGCAAAGAAACCCCTACTTATTATTTGTTTGTGATGATTCATCTAACCTCTTGCTCTTGAGATTTTACTATATCTCATAAAAAAAAATCTCAAAGCTTTCTTTAATAGTTACAGATTTTATATATTCCTTTTCTAAGTGGAGGTTTATAATAAAGGAATAAAAAGGAGGTGACAGAGTGAAAGAAAAAATTCAGCACTTCCTCTAATGTGCATCGTTTACTCTTCATGTTTTTAGTTCTTTTATTATGATTGGTTTGGGGTTTTAGATGTCGCCTTTTAGGTGCAATCGAAATGAAAGTATGGAACAAAGATCACCTTACAACAGTTCTAGTTTTCATTGTGGTTTGGTTTTGGTTTTTTCATGTAGAAAAGTGACAATAATGGAAGACCCTGATCAGAACATTCATCTGAAAAACTTGTCTCTTCAGCAAGCATCCAATGAAGAGGAAGCCTTAAACCTACTCTTTTTGGGAGACACCAACAGAATGATTGCTGAGGTGAGAATTGCTGCTACAAATCTTACTTAATGCCACCAGAGTTAAAAAGGTCATAAACTTCTCCACATAGGATGTGTATTTTGGAAGTCCTTGGAGATAAATAAGTATCTTCTTTCTGAATGTATTTCCACAGTGAAATTAAATAAGCATTTCTCTGATGATAGCTTTCACTTTGCAAAGAGCTTTCTGTTTTTTCTTAGTGAATCAGATTGGTGGTTGTCGATGTCATAATTTACTGCAATTAAAATAAGAAAAAAAAAATTTCTCATAAACCATAGACTGACTTTTGAATGTGGCATGTATCGACATACATACACATTTAAAGATTAGAAAACATGGCCTTACAAAGCATTATTAAACATTCCCACAGAAGTACTAAATTGCCTTTGAAGTAGTTACAGTAAGAGTTAGAAGTCCCCTCTTTTTTCTTCTTATTACATAAACGTGGTGTTAAGTGTAAAGAACCAAATGTTAGTGCAAAGCACATTCAAAATAAATATTTGCCAATATGCAAAGACAAAGGTGTTTTTACTGATTCTGGAAAATTCAAATGAAATGTTTCCATATCCAAAATCTGTAGGGTTTTTTTTTCCCTTGTCTTCATACTTGGAAATGGAATGTAAATATAAAAAGTGTATTGTATAATGTGAGCACTGTCAATGTGTCTTTACCACAACACAGCTAATTCTATTTTAGAAATTTGTGGGTTTTCCTCCTCTGTCTGACCAAAAAGACGTATAATAAACCAATGACGAGAAAGACATTTAAAGTATATGAAATAGTCAAGTAGCTCTCTGTTCCTGCTGGCTGACCATGTACACTTGGGCACGGGGGAAGAAGCGTTTGATTACAAAATGTAAATAGGCAAAAAAACCTGATTTGCGCTCTCTTTCTCAAGGGAGACTATTTCCGCAGTGATGTTTTGAGAGGCAGAAAGACGTTAAGGCAAGAGATAATCAAGCTGTACTTAAGGGCTGTTAGTAAATATGAATATTGAGGCAAGGAACCGTTTGATGATATTGAAATGGAAAAATTGATGCAATTTAGAGGAGAGGAACTTGAAAAAGTGTAATAGAGACAAAAAGATGACATTGAGTTCAGAAGTCTGAACAGCTGTCATGATAGTTGGTAATGAAAACACAAAAAGAAAGTTCATTGCATGGAGAAAGATCTTCAGGAAATCTCTGATCAGTTTAGAGGAGCTGTGTATGAAAATGAGACAGAATATTTAAAGAATGGTGTGCTGCTGGCTGACAGGGTCATAAATCAGCAATTGTAAAGGTCAATTGTGTTACATATTTGGGAAATGTTGCCTAAAGAGAAAATATATCCCAAATACTGAAAGTCATGAACAAATAGCAGGACTAATGAAGATGGTAAGTCATTAAAGGACAAGATGAAGTAATGCTCAGTAAAACTAGAAGAATATTCTTAATGGATCAGACCAAAGATATGTCTGTTCCACTTTCCTGTTTTGAACAGTGGCCAATAGCAAATATATAAAGAGTAAAAGATAAACCAAATAAATAATGATACTTTTAAAAAAAAAAAATCTCCTAATCTTCATTAGTTTGTGTTTCAGACTATTTATAGCTAATAACTTTTGTTGTATTTTTTCTTTACATGAATTTGCCCAGCTGCTTTTTTTAACTTCGGCAAATTTTTATCATGAAATCTCATGTGACACAAAGTTCCATGACTTAACTGCGTTGTGTGAAGAAAAATCTCCTTTAGCTTATTTTTTCATCCAGAACTTGGTAGTTTTATTTGGGGCACACTAGTACTTGCTAGAAAACGTAAGAATGTGTGGGACCCCAATAGTAGAGAATTCACTAATCCGAGTGGCTTGGGTTAGCAAATGCTATGCCATTGTCACTTTTGCTGCTTTTGCCACAGCAAGAATTTTTTGTTATATAAACAATAGAAAGTTATTGTTTTGTTGGTCTTTCATGAAGAGTACTTAAAAGGAAAAAATGCAGAGAATACTTGCTTGGAATAACTACCACCCATTGCAGCAGTATTTACTTTGCTTAGTCTGAATGCTAATATGATTCCAAAAACTTCAAGTGAGGTGGACTTCATTGCAGAAGTTTTATGTATGTAGTTATCTTGTACATCATTCCTTTGCAATTGCAGCAGGTACGTTGCAGTACAGTTCAGTGAACTTACTGAGTGCTGCTTCCTCTTAGGCATTACAGAATTTATCGCCCATTATCATTTGGCGTTTTTGGTTTTAGGTGACTGTGGTACTTCATATGATGACTTATCAGAATGAGAAAATAGTGTTTGCAGAAATGAGGGATTAATGTAGAGGTCTAGGGAAGAGGACTTGTGACATCAACCATAACTTCTTCTCCAGGGATCCATATTTTTAAACCATAATTGAATTATGATAATAATTCCTGACCTCAAAAAAGATTAGGACCCTATTTAAGTAAACTTTAAAGAAAAAGACACAAGGTGAATAAACCTAAATAGAAAAGAAAGTAAAAGAAAAGCTTGATTCATCTTTTTTAATGATGAGGAGTTTGGCTATGGAAAAACTAAGATAACTGTCATGGATCACATATGAAATCTGTGGCCTCTAAAATTGCAATCTAATGCTTTACCCCTGAGATAACCTTTCTTTGAAGAGTTGCAGGACCATTTTGAAAATAAGAATGACAATTTAATTTCTGCAATGCCTCTGCTAGTGGAGTCCAACTTGTGATTTGAGGGCTGCATTTTGCCCTCACCACTGACTGTGCTAAGAAGAAAGTGATCATAATATTAAAAGTATTCTATAGGCTACATTCATTCATTCATTACATGTCAGAACCTAAGGGAACATTTATAACCAAATACTTCTTTTCCACACATAACTATATTGCTCATGAGAAGGAAAAAAGAGGAAGCTAATCTAATTTGTGCAGGATTGGTTTATAGATCAGTACAGGACCAATCCTTTGCGCTAGTTTTGACATGTACTACAAGTTGTGGAAATGGTAAGATGGGAGACATCTGCGCACAAACATTTCATAATGTAAAAATCCAAATAGGAAGCTTTTGTCTCTTATATTTTGCCAGGGAGAAATAGGCAGAGAACAAACCCAAAAAACTGATTCTTTTGTTGGCAGCTCTTTCAACTGTAAGGGCTATATTTTTGTTTGTTTGTTTGTTTTTCCCATAAAACACAGTTTCTTGTTACATTTGAATGCGTAAGAATCTCAGCAACAGGTTATAAAAAAAATCTGAATTTATTTTTTGTATTTTAATTTTTTAAGCCAACTTTATGATTTAGGTATCTCAAATACATGCAAACAAAGGATTCCAAAATCTAATTTGCACATATGACACAGGTGGTAGCAGCAGCATCTAAAAAAGCTCATGTACAGAAAAGTTTGGCCATTTAGGTAGTGTTCACAAACCATTTTATTTTGGTAGATATACTATTAATACGTCTTCAGCTGAAGTGGTCTTTTCTAAATTCTTGTGATGGGAATCTTTTGTGATTGCAGTCCTTTGAAATAACATGCCTGAATCTCCGTGATTTAGAGAATTCTTAGTACTTTTTTATTATTTCTCTTAAAATAGAAGAGTAAGGTAGACCCGGTAGCCTCCCGAGGGCATGCACCAATTTCAAAACTGTAAAATCTTTGGGTGAGATTGATATGTCTGAACACTGCAGTTGCACGTATAATTAGCATTTGTTTTTCCTCTACTGAAAAATTACTTCATTTTAATGAGGAAGGAAATGTTTTAGTGCATGGTTTTATACCTATAATACTCCATTGTTTAGATTTGGAAGACAGTGGATACTACACAGTATTTATTCCATCATTTTAAATGTTTGAAGTACACATGGGGCAAGCAGTAAGCTTTTGGCAATGTTTAAATATGTTTATTTCAAGAAAGAATGAAACTTTTAAACATTTGAAGATAGTTGTGGGGACTGACTTGTGACCTCTAAATTGGACTCATTCCCTTTTTATTTATTTTTATTGTCCATTAGTATTCTCTTGAATATATTTAGAAAGCCACTGGTAGTGTTTGAATGCATTTTTTCTTGGATGAAATATGAAAAATAGGATTTGAATGTGTCAACATATGAGATTAAGTGACACTTTTGCCCAGAAGGCTTGTTATCCATGTTAGACCTGCATTCCAGAATTAATTACAAGTTTCTGCTTTCCTAGGTTCCTCATTGGTGTCAATTGTTAATTTATTTCCACTCTGACAAACCTGTTCTATAGTATCATTAGCACCAAATGGCACCATCATTTCAGCACAGGTGCTTTCATTTCCATGTGTGGTAAAACAATCACTGGTCATACATACTACTTCGAATAGTCCTTAAAGAGCTTTGGGATTTATATGGATAAAAGGCACTATATAACGTAAAATTTAATAATATCCTCACCAGGGAATATTAATTACTTTAAAAGTTACCTCAGTTGCGGTAGTCTAACTGTGAAACTGTACTTGTAGTAAATATGGAAAGGTAAAATACTGCTTTTAGAAATCAGGGAAGTGTCAGATTGCACCTATTCTGATCCTTATATTTTCATAGCAATAAATTTGCAATTTCAGCTGTGTCAAGTGTACCTAAGTACAGCTGAAGAGCCCCTTCACTTGTACCATATTAGTCAGAAAGGAAACTAAAGATATATTAAGCTCTCACTGATCTACCAGATAAAAAGGCAGGAACCTCCTGTTCTGCAGCTTACCCTTCCATATAGCATGGTTCTGTTGCAACTGGTGGAGTTTATGTTAATTAGACAGATAATACCCACTGTTTTTCAATAAAGAATCTCTGCTCCTTCAGCCTTGCAGAGATTTATGATGTTCTGTGCTATAAACCAACAATGTGAAAACACCAGAGTATTCTAAGGATGAGTTTCAACCAGAGAATCAAACTGTGTTATATTGCTTTATTATCATTCTTGTAGGATACAATGGCTCTTTTCTTGCCATCTGAACTGTGAAATGACTGAAGCTGTCAGAACTTGTTCATACAGGTATCCAGCTGATTGTAGCTCGAGATTGGAGAAAATCAATTTGATATCAGCCTTGGATGCTATCAGTGCTTTTCTCTTTTCCCTTGCCCTTCTTCAAAAAGTTCAAAAGCAAAAAAAACTTAAGAGGAAAAAGAAACCCTCCTTAAAACAAAATTTTGTACCTTTTCACTGAGACATTCTCTCAAAAAAAATGGGAACATGCAGAATCAGCCTTTCTTCATTTATGCCTTGGCTAGTCACTAATTCACTCATACAGGAAAATCATGTTCTTCTGATGTCTAAATATTTTGATTCAAAGAAGAAAAGATTCCACTGGAACTGTATAAACTGCCAAGTGGAGATGGTTTGCAATATGGGCTGAATGACTGCATTTATCACCTGTGAAATCTTTTTGTCCCAGCTGTCCTGAACTCTTTTCTGTATTTTCTCTGTCTGAGTGTATTTGGCAGCCATAATCAACACATTATTCTTCCAGATAGTAGCAGCTTCTGTTAGTCTAAAGGTGATTTTCAAACAGCTTTTCATATGTTTTTCTCCTGTTTAAGAAACTTTCTCCTTCTTAGATCCTCAATTATTAAGAACTCTATTTAGACCAGTAGCATCCTATTTCTGGCTATTTTTCTTAGTGAAAACAACATTTATAATGGCAGCTGCAACAAATAAAGGATTTGGGAAATACATAAATTCTTGTATAGGGAGGAACTCCTGCAGTGTTTTGTTGATTTAAGATAGATAACAATTAGATTAAGATGGATAACTTAGGCTCCAGCAAATTTTTGGACCTTTCATGACCTTGTATTCCTTGACAGAAACATCTGACTCGGGTGCTTCTTGCAATATGGCTGTGCTGCAGGTTCTCATTTAAGTAGAAACCACCTTCTTGCAACCATTGTATGAATAGATATAATGGTTTAAGTCACAAAGCTTCTAGACAGTTTATTTAATTTCAGCAAACACAAGTATATCCTGGTCCTGGAGAAAAAGGAGACTGGTTGTATGGCTTGAAATATCTCTTGTACATATTTTCTAGGATTAAACAAAACATTGATGCTTTACCAAATCATGATCTTGAAGGAAATGTTATTGAATTCCTGTTTTACCCTGCCACAAATGGGCAGGACCAGAGGACCTGGCATTAATTCCTTTGTAGTGTTCATGTGATATCACAAAGCATCTGAAGTCTGCTTATGTGGTTTATGATGTCACAGAATTCCTGGAAAAAATTATTTCTTTGTAAGTAAGTGCAGCTCATCAGTTGTTCTATATATAACTTTCACAATAGCAACCATCTGCTGAGAGCCAGGCCACTCCCCTCTTTCTTTTTTTTCCTTCATCACATCAAATTAGTGTGAGGATGATTTCATATACATATGGTTTGAATACTGCTAACAAAGCCAAAATGAACTCTGAAAGCCACTAAAGGAACCTTTTAGTAGGCTCTGAGACACTGTCCAGAAAATTTTGTTTGCTTGTTCTCAGTTTTCAAACTTTATGAACGGCTGAATGGTGATACTTAGAAGTTGCATATGTAAGATAGCAAAAAACCAACCAACCAAACAAAAAAGGCTTATTTTTGGACTGAAGATGCTGACAAGTTGTCATTTCTGTTGCTGTGTGCTTTGCATCTACTTGTGTGGTAAAAGTAGCAAAGTGTGGGGGATTATGACTGCAATTAACATTTCACGATCACATCCCATTTAACAGTTTAAAGTTTTACTGCTTTGCACTTCCTGCAAGAGTTCTAATAGAGCTTTCTATATACAGGAACCACAAAGTCTAGATAGACTCATATTGTAAAACGGAGTATTGATGTGTTGATTAAAGCATGGTTCTACTCTGAAGAAGGACTTTATAAAAATAGCAGTTTGGGATTCTAGCCAATGACTTCCAAATCAACTTCACTCATTTTACATGAAAAAAGAAGTTGTGGAGAGAAAAGCAATGGAATTTCTCATCACCAGTCCAGCAGAATCTGCTTGGAACATGGGAAAACAAGTTGTGGCTAGTGTATTGCTATAGACAATAAAGACCTAATAGGCCAAATATTGCCCTGAGCTTTTGGAACTCAGAGTCCTGAAATTATTTTCTTTTATGCTTTAATTTTTTTTTGCCTGTGTTGGGGTTAAACAGGTGTGACTAAAAGCACATTTTGAAATACATGATGTATTGCTGCATAGTGAAACAAGTTTGCTTAAGAATGCTTATTCTGAAGTATGATGATTTCTTCTGTTTCTTTCATAGCAACCTTTACTTTGTGCTTCCATAGCTAGACCTGTATTGATATTCGATCTGGCTTAGATTTGTCTGCAGTGTAGTGTGACTGATGCCATGACTGTAGTGCAAAATGTCCTCAAATATCAATTCTGTTGAGGAGAATGTCCTTAAATATTAATTCTGTTGTGGATTTTCAACTGGAAATATCCAGTCCTGCTTCACAGAGCTGCAAGTGGTAAAATTATAGCTCTCCCAGTAAAATAAGTGAAGCTGGCTCTGATTATTCATGGAATCAGAATTGCTGAATAAAGTACATTTTAACAGCTTATAACTTTTTCTTAGTATAATTGCATTTTAAATATGTTTGGGAGTATTTTCTTGCTTGACACCTTTCCCTGAGCCTGTTTATTTTCATTCTTATGCTACAACTCACTGCCCCTTCATTTGTTCAGCTTCGCCTCTGAAGACAGGATAGCATGTGACTGCACTCTGATGCTCTGATGCTCATTTCACAGGATTGTGAAATGATCCTTAGAAACCAGGCAGTTAAGCAGAGCCAGTGGCTTGCCTATATTATTCCAAAATTCCTCATCTGTATAAACTAATGATCAAAACTCTTCTCCCTCTCCCTCTGAGCTTGGCTTTATTAGGTAAAGCAGCCCAAAATAAAATAGTGCTAAGGCTGTAATTTCATTACAGAATTTTCACCAACAAATACAAGCGTACGCTATTCCTGCACACCACCTACTTGTTCACACGCTGTATGCTGCCATTTTCAATTATTCTAGCAGAACTGCTTTCTACAGCTGCGCTGTGACTGAATCGGGAAACTGATCCAGGTTAAATATCTATGGTTTGCAGACTTTTTTTTTTTTTTTTTTTGAGCTGGATAAGTTCCCAAAAACAGTTCAGTTGTGCTGGCACTATTAAGGCTGGAAAAAAATACTGGGAAATTGAAGGGGAGACTATTCAACCAAGAGGTATAGCTGTTCATATTATTCCTGGTAAAGGAATATTCAGCTTGCAGTCTTTCTGTTAAGAGCAGTCCTTTCTGGATTAACAAGACAACACCTTCAACACCTGCAATGGGCAGGCTATTTTAATATCTAGAATGTTTCATACCAAAGAAAACTATGGGAAAAAAAAGCAATATGTTGGTATATCTAGTCTGAATCACAGGGTATACCTAGATAAATAATTACTGTAGAATAACAGAGGAATAAAGTATAGACAAGAGATTAATGTATACAATTTAACCAGGATTTTTTTATCACCTTTTTAAACAGCTATATATAAGTATAGATTTAGTTGCTAACTCAATAATATTTATTTATTAATTTATTTCACTACCCTATTTTTCTGCAAGTCAAGTATTTATGACCTGATAACAATGTAGTCATACTTGTTATAGTTTATAAATAAAAATACTATTTGTATGGTAAACCTGTAATCGCCATATATATTCTAAAGCTTTATCTATTTATAAAATGAGGATAATAAGGAATTCTTTTAGTTTTAAGTTTCTAACAACAGCTTGATATAACTAAACAAAAGAGGCCTTAGATGCTTAAAGATTTTCTATATGTTGTTTAAGAAAACAAAGGTGCATGTGTGATGGCATGTGATCATTTGAAATCTAAAATTAAATATCTGAGAGCTGTTTAAAATTTTCTGTTCTGCATTTCGAATATATTGGGAACACCACTAAAGTCATACTAAAGCTGAGCATCTCTAAAAATTGACCAAGAATTTCCATGTGTCTAGTTAAGGAAGTATGGCAGTAGCTATTCCAAATAAATATATTTAAAGCCAAACCTTTTATGAAAACTCTGTCATGCCACATAAAATTCTGATACTGATTTTGCCAAGTTAATTTTTTTCATAAAAGTAATGAAAATGTGAAAGTCTAAAGCCTTATAGAAAGTGCTAGTCTTAGTTACACTGGTAGGTATCTAGCCAAAAAAAATTAAAAATGGGCTTACCAATGGGGAAATTGATAACCTCTTGGAGATCAGGAATTATTACCTTTCCCTCTGATCAAGCTGTGCTTTTCTAGTATTCCTTAGTATTCCTCAGTATTCCTCAGCATAGTAAGGCCAGCTGCTTTGCTGATGTACTCACTGTTAGAGTATCTTGGAACAAGGATAGTTGCTTGGTTGCTTGCAGTACAATTTGTCCAGATCAAAATTATCCGAGTATTTGGCCAGAATGTGAGTGCCAGGTAAATCCTTTTGGGGGGTTCTTGCATATTTATTACGTGTGCAATAGCTGAAAAATTGGATAGGTGATTTCAATTGCCAGATTATTGAGCTATAAAAAGCTAAGTTTATTTATTAAATGAACGTTGAAGACTCTTCCTTTCTTTTCATTGTAGACACCAATGAATCAAGCCTCAACCCGATCTCACTGCATTTTCACTATTCACATCTCCAGCAAGGAACCTGGATCTGCAACTATCCGACACTCCAAGTTACACTTAGTAGACCTTGCTGGATCAGAGCGTGTTGCAAAGACTGGAGTTGGAGGTCACTTGTTGACAGAAGCCAAATATATCAACCTGTCGTTACATTATTTGGAACAGGTAAAATTGGAATAGAGTGAAACATTTCTCCCTTTACTACATTCCTGTTTAGCAATGTGCAATGTTTTGGAAATCTTGATTCCAATATTCATTTAGTCTTAGGATATTTATTGCAGTTTTTTAATGTTTGAGTTGATAGCTCTTCATTTGAAAGAACATATTTTAATTTAGGAAAAGCTTAACAATTAAACAGTAGCGTTATAGTAGGTATACAGGGTACTATTTAAAAAATAGTTTTCCTGTTTTATTTGGAATGCTAGAGATACTTACAAGATTGCAGCTATATTTGTGCTAAAAATGTTCTTTGTGATCTTCTCCTCCTTCCACAGCTGGGATCAGGATGTATCACTCAAGAATCATTGAACTAAAGTGATTGGTTTTTATTTGGTTCAAGCATTGTAATATGGTAAAATACTAGGCTCTTCTCTCATGTGTTGTTTTATTCCTCTACCAATGTGAATCTTCGCTCTCTTTGAGACAGGAGTTACCCCTGTTAATCTGTTTATGGAGTAACTACCATAATTGGTTTTATACCAATAGGACTCATAGATGCAACTGCAATAATAATAATAAATCTCCACAAATCTTTATCATTCAGCTCTTGTTATTGAAAAAGGTTTAGCCTGTTGATTTAAGGTATACTAAAATCCCTATCCTCCTTTCACTGTTGCTTTTTAATTTTCCTCTTTGGAAAAGGCAAATATTGAGAAAGTAGATTACTCCTGACTAATCTTACTAAATTTTTTTTTAAAAAGAAACAAAGAATGAGTTAAGATAGCAGTGGTGAATGGAAACTTTGAAGATGAAGCATTCCAGTAGAAAGGTTTGGTTAACAGATTATTATTATTAACAATAATAATAACAACAATAATTGTTGTTGTTATTATTGGGGTTTTTTAATTATTTTTCCTCAAGTGATCTGATATAATCATTTTCCCTTCACGACTAGAAAAATAAGATGTTGCATCTTAGGATCCTCGTAATTTTTGTGAATGTGGTAAGCGTGATGGTGAAGGCTGTTCACACTCACTAATATCTTCTTCTCTAGTATCTCTTCTTTTCTTTCCACCAGGTTTATAGGCATTGTCTGTATTCCATAACATTCCTTCCTTTCAGGTATTTCTTTTCGGCTTAGTATTTGTGGCATTGCTAAAAGACATTTATGCTTATTTATAAAAACTTCATGCACATTACATTTACGTCTCCCTGATCTGCTGTGATGTTTTCTATTCTAATGCTGTAAAACACCAAGCAAGGGTAAGAAACACTTGGCAATCAATGAAATCTGTTTTGTGGATGCTGTGCTGTTAAGTTGCAATCATTGAAGATTTTCAAGTGTGGATTTCAGACCTCACACCTGTAAGAGAAATGAAGTTCTTTCTAAGATTGAATACATAATATTGTTTCCACAGTACAGTAAACACTTTCCTGTTGCCAGAGATTTGTAATTTTTTGGAATTCTGCTGGAGAATACAGTATTTTTTCCTAAGGTTTCTTTGAAAATTTTTATATACAACATTAGCAGATCTGTGAGGCTGTCATTTTGTGGGAGAAATAAGGGGGGAGGGGGCGGAGGGAGAAGAAAAAATGCTTAACTCTAAAATTCAGATTTGTCCTTTTTAATTTATACTCCAGTATATGTGTTCTTTAGTAAAATTTACAGTTTAGGAAATCCATTAAAACAGAAAATTTTGTGGGTGTCTATATGTGAAAATTCTTTAAAATTATGATTAGGAAATATAACTGATTGTTCCACTTACTGGGAAGCATATTTTTCATTTGTGTTGTGTGTTTTTCTGTTAACAAGAACAAATCTCTTAGATTTCATTTAATCTACAATCAGAGATATTTCATCTGTCAAAAGAAGAAGCTTAAGGCACAGCAGGTGGCAGTCAGTCATTTACTATTACACTGAATTTTTTTCATACCCCCCATTTGTTTAAATTTTACCTTGAAGAAGAATGTCTGTATTTCAGTTGTACTCGTGGGAAATGATAAGGCTAAGTGACTCTAAAATGGACCTCTTCAGAATCATACAAATTGTACTCAGGATCCTTCTTATTTACTGTACGATTTTTATGTATTTATAATGCAACATTGCATGAGCTTCTGTGAGGTTGAATTTAGTAATCTGTGTAGTGTGTTTTGAGATACTCAGGTTTGAAGTGCTGTAGAAGCATAAAATATTAATGTTTTGTCATGCAACTTTTAACTCCTGTTTTAGAATAAATACAGTTGGAGATAAGCACGTTGGGTTCTGTCTGGGATTGCATATTGTTAATAAAAATGTTTTCTACTACTGAATAAAAGACCACTGAAGACAGTAAAAAATATCTTTTTGTTCAGTGGGAATTGGGCCATTCAATCCTGACCTTTCAGTGACTGATATTAAAGTACAAGCATTCCTCAAAATCAGCTTATTTACATGCTCAACTATTTAGTTATCTACTGGTGTTTGTGTTGAGTTATGCCATTTGTAAACACCTTGCATAATAAAATAGTCATGTAAAATGATTTGTGTCAAGATGAAAATGGGAACACAGTTCTGTGTTATCACACTTCATCTACTTGTTAAATATCCACAATGTGTTAAAAAATCTTTAAATAAATCAAGTGCACTTTTTCTCCAAGTGGCCTATATGTCTAGAGCAAAATGAAGATGAGATAGTGTCATGCAGCTGATCTACTATGGCAGTAGGGACAACTCAATTTTAGTGTCCACAGCAATTTGATGCATAGGTGCTCTTAAAAGTCCCTACTACGATATCTGGGTAGCTTTTGTTGTCTGTAAGATGTAGCATGTTCTGGAATTACAACTGCATTTTTTTTGTGTGTATGTAGATATTCCCTTCTGATACACAACATAGGGTATCCTGGACCAAATTTAGAGTTACAAATTAACAGTGATACAGCCACATGATTTGACACTATAGTGGAATTAGAACTATACGTATTTCCCCAAAATAATAGAATACAATGTTCCCACTGTTTTGATGAATATGCCTGTTAACTGTCATTTAACACATGGTCCATTTAGGGAATGCCAAAATATTTTATTGGTTAGTGAATGATTGCTATCCACACCTCCCAAAGTTTTTGCTGATAAGATTTGAAAATCACTGCCAGCTATAAAACGCTAGATTTATTCACATCCTATAGAAAAGGTAATTTTCTGTTTTTGTTGTTTCCTAATTAACATATATAGATATTAAAGTAACAGAAAAAACAGGAACTTTTTAATAATTTAAAGTGAAATACACGCATTTGTTTCTGATTAGCAAATCATGATTTTTTGGGGTGAATTATTTCCAGCAAGACCTGTATATATACTGGAGACAAGCATATGTTGTCCAAAAAGTAAGAATGCTTGTAATTAACTACAAGATACCAGCAGTAGAGTTTGGATTTTTTGCTGTAAGGACCAGTGCTTCAGCTGATAAACTCTACTGGAAATGGGAGGTGGGTTGGGAGACTTAACTGACAGAAATCTGAAGAGTGGGGAGGTGTGGGCAGGAATCTGGAAGGATTCTGAATATGGATCAAAGGCAATGTCAGAAGTCTTATGACTGCAGACGGACAGGAGAAAAAAGGAGACCTCTGGAGCAGGCATATGGCTTCAGAGCATGTGATACACTAAACTGCAAGATATAGATGTAGCTGATAGCTCTGTACCCACAAGTAATGCACACCCAAATCCTCATCTCCTGAGGATGCTCTGAGAACATGTCCTGGCTGCCTGTTGGCATGAGGTACTGGTGCAAATCTATTCCCTATATGAAGTTACTGCTTGCACAAAGGATATGGACAGGAACAGGGACTCTTGGGCACACTTCAGATCATATCATAACCACTTGTGAGTCTCAGGCCTTCCTTTATGCTTAACAGTATTTCCAAATGTTTCAGTGAAGTTATTTGTGAGTGATTGTACCTGCTCTGTGGTATTATGTTTTGCATAGGATGCAATTTTACAAAAAGTGACAATATTTCTGACAGCTTCCACATTTAAAAAATTTATTAGGTCTTAAAGTGGTTTGTTTGCCCCACTCAAAATGAAACTTTCTGCCTTAAATTATGTTGATTTAAAATAGTGTATTACAGTCCTGGTTCAGTAATATTATTAAGGCCTTTTAAGCTTAGACCTACCAGTATTTAAAAAAAAAACAACAAACCCCAAACCTTTTTTTATATCAAAAGGATAATAATGCCTTCTTTTTGATCATGTAAAACTGAGACAATTTTCTGATTATCAGATTTGGTTGGCTGTTAGAAGATCCAGGTTCAGACCCTGTACAGGTGGTCTCTGTCACTTTGTGAAAGAACATAATTTTCCTCTCCTTCAGATTGCTCCTCTTTCTATTCCAGATTCCTTCACTGGATTGTAAAGATTGATTTAGTGATTTAGGTGAGATTTTAATAAAGGGACTTAAAACCATCATCTTCTGTGTTATGTGACTCTGTCACATGGCTTCTGCATCATGAGAGATGATCACATAGCTTTTCAGTTGCAATGTGGGAGGGTTCAAATTCTACCTGGGCTACAGACTTCCTGCATAAACTTCAGAAAAAATGAACTTCTTTGTAACACAGTTCCCATTTTTAATGGAAATAACATATCTTCCCTCTGGCTTTTTTCCCATCCTGTCTATTCAGATTGTAGTCTCTGTGTGGCAGAGACTGAGAACGTGCTTATTAATGTATATGCTAGACTACTGTGAGGTTTCTATGCAATGTTATAAACTAACAGAGATATAACATATTTCCATCTAACAAGTTGTAATATACGAGGTTTGAAAACCTTGATGCAGGAATGGGTTTCCAGATTCCTTTACAAGATAGTAATTTTCGTATTATTATTCATCCCTCTCAGGGCTGCCAGTGTAAGATTTATAGTAATAAGAAATTTTAACTTTCTGAAGACTGTTAAGAGAAACTAGTGCCAGCAAAAAAGTTGCTACTAAATTTTCTAAAATAACAATTTGCTTAAGTGCAGCATAAACATTTATTAAAGGAAAACCAGCTCCTAATCATTTAGGATAGCTCGCACAACTCATATAGCTACAGTTTTTCAGTACAGTGCTTGGCCGTATAACAGTTCAAATCTTTTATATCACAACAGATCATGGGGTAATCTAGCTTTTTATTTAATAATAATTAGGTCCTATAATGTAAACAGCTGAGAAGGGAAACTGAGAATAGTAGATGTACCATTTCCTTTTTTGGCCAAGACATATATATTCTAAACTGAATTATTTCTTTCCAGGAGTACATTGTAATCATGCACCCTTTTATTTGTGTTTTACTTTTCAAGACACTATCTCAGAAACAAATGTATTGATGATCCCTCTAGGAACCATGTGCTTTAAGAATGTGTAATTTTAAAAGCATACTTTAGCAAATATTAAGGAAGTTTTTACTTGAATACTATCCATACTTTATTATTATTATAGAAAAAATATGAGGAAGACTTTCAGTAAGTTCCTGTGTCTTAGGAAAGTCTGTGGTTTTTAGTTTATCGTGTTCAGTTTCCATGTTGCTGAGAGGCTGTAAAGCGAGTGTATGCTAAAATAAAATTTATTTGGTCTTTCAGGTCCAGCTCCTACAAACACATATAAACATACTGAAATTTAAGTTGAAATTATTTCAATAAAATCAATGGGTTTGCAGGTAACTGAGTGCATAAGTGTAGCTTTGTTGTATCAGAAGTTTAGGTTCCTGAGCAGGTTGTTTTTGTTCTTTTTGTGTGTCAGTCATTAATAGACATGTAAATTTAAAAGTCTCTTCCATTTTTACTATTGTTTCAGGTAATAATTGCCCTTGCAGAGAAAAACCGGTCCCACATTCCTTACCGAAACTCTATGATGACCTCAGTGCTAAGAGACAGCCTGGGAGGAAACTGCATGACTACCATGATAGCAACGCTCTCTATAGACAAAAGAAATATAGACGTATGTTATTTCTACCTATTTTCAACAAAATGTTTTCACTTCTCTAAAGATCCTGCTCTTTTGACTTTTATTACAGTTTGCAGTTAAAGTGTGTATGCTTTCATTCTTATCCTTACAAAAAAACATTTTAACTTTGTTTCCAGGAGATAATTTTATCAGTGGAAATTGCAGTAAGACGTAGAGAAATCCCTTAGGAAATGTGCTTTTCTCTAAGTAATTTCAAGTCAAGGAGTAGTTGGGAAATGACTTGCACCTAGTAATGAACTTTTTTTTTTTTTTTAAATTTACTGTTTTCCTGATGAATAAATCTTTGAGGTATGAAAATGCATTTCTAAGGAATTTTCCACAGGACATATTGGTAAGATCTATAAGTAGATTATGGATCACACTGAAAGCCTTGGCAGAACTTCTGTAGGCTTCTTTGGAGTTGAGATTTCACTGAGTACGGTAGACAACTGGAGAGTTCACTGGGGGGAGAGGGAATTAGGTGGGGTGATTTGGGTTTTTTGGAAATTTTTTGAATACTTTATCTCACTTCACCAATTTCCTGCACTGGAATTATCTGTAGTGATGTTTTCTTCTCTTTGTTTACCAAAAGGGCTGTAGCGGGTATCAAAGGGCTGTAATGCATGGGGCTACATCTGGCTGGTGACTGGTCACCAGCAGTGTTCCTCAGGCTTCAATTCTAGGGCCAGTTCTGTTCAATATATTTGTCAATGATCTGGTTGCAGGAGTTGAATGCACCGTTAGCAAGTTTGCTGATGATACCAAACTGGGACGTGCTGTTGACTCTCTTGAGGAACAAGATGCCTTGCAGAGGGATCTACATAGATTGGAGCATGGGGCTATGATTAATGGGATGAAATTTAACAAGTCAAAATGCTGGATTCCACACCTAGGATGGAGTAATGCCGGGCACAAGTATAAATTGGGAGAGGAGTGGCTGGAGAGCAGCCCTGCAGAAAGGGATCTGGGGGTGCTGGTCGACAGCAGGCACAATATGAGTCAGCAGTGTGCCCTGGCAGCCAAGACTCCTGGCGGCATCCTGGGGTGCATCACAGTATAACCAGCCTGTCAAAAGAGGTGATTATCCCGCTGTATTCAGCGTTGGTGCGGCCTCACCTTGAGTACTGTATGCAGTTCTGGGTCCCATAATTTAAGAAGGATGTTAAGGTCCTTGAATGCATCCAGAGGAGGGCAACAAAGCTGGTGAAAGGGCTGGAAGGCATGTCCTGTGAGGAGCGGCTAAGGGCTTTGGGCTTGTCTAGTTTGGAGACAAGGAGGCTGAGGGGCGACCTCATTGCTCTCCACAGCTTCCTGAGGAGGGGAAGTGGAGAGGGAGGTGCTGATCTCTTCTCCCTGGTATCCAGTGATAGATCATGTGGGAATGGTTTAAAGCTGCACCAGGGAAGGTTTAGACTGGACATTAGGAAGCATTTCTTTACCGAGAGGGTGGTCAAACACTGGAACAGGCTTCCTAGAGAGGTGGTCGATGCCCCAAGCCTGTCAGTGTTTCAGAGGCATTTGGACAATGCCCTTAATAACATACTTTAAGTTTTGGTCAGCCCTGAATTGGCCAGGCAGTTGGACTAGATGATTGTTGTAGGTCCCTTCCAACTGAAATATTCTATTCTATTCTAAAATATGTTGCAATGTGAATACATAGAACTGCTCAAAGCCACTTATAATCTATTTATTTCCTGATTTTCCATAACATCAAAGTGTTCTAATGCGATTAAACAAGAAAAAAACCTATTAAGCCTAAGACTGTTTTCCGAAATACAGTGGAAAGCATTATACTAAAACCATACTTCATCTAGTTGAAGACTTTTTTTCTTTAGAAAATGGACTTTGCTGTTAAATGAAAACAGATTGTTCAGACTTGTAAACATGTAATTATGCAAGCATGACGTCTGGTTACAAATGCAACTGGGTAAGTCTGTTAATGAATTTTTTTTAAGACTGTGTGGGATAGGCACCCTTTTGTATATCAATTCATCAGGTGTATGTATCTCACATTGCAATGTAGGTTTCTATTTTGGGAATGTTTAGCCCAAGCAATTATCCAGAGTAGGCTACTGACAATTTTCCTGTTCTTGCTTTAACATATACCTTCTACACAACAGACCTTCTTCTTCAGTTCTCCCAAAAATAAATAAAAAAATCCCTACCCTGCTCCCCAAAATCTGATATGTGTGAGTAATATTAGGACAGATGTTAAGTCAATTACTAAACAATAGAAAATGTCAGAATTAGGATAGCTGCATAATTTTAATTTGGAGTTCTGTGAGTCATTATGCATAGTTATGCTTGGTTTGCTTGCTTGTTTGTTTTTTTCCATTGGATATACATTTCATTCACAAAGGAAGCACAAGACAGAATTACCCCCCAGCATGAATTGAAGTTGTATAACAACAACTTTCTTAAGGACCTAGCTTTGTCTCTTGCAAGGAAAGCAATAAAGCAGAGAATTGAAAGTAAGAAAGGGCACTCATATGAGGAGGACAAATAGAATATTATCCTAGAGAACGAGATTATATTGCTACTTCTACCAAAGAGTTTGTATACAATTTCTCACATCACCTACATCAGATTTTTTGTGCTAGTTTTGTGGAGTGCTTGAAAGAAGGTGTTGATTCTGAATTATAGATATATTAATTATTATAGCTGTAACTGAATTTGAATGGAGGCTGTTTTGAACAGAAGATCATATAATGATAATAATCAAATATCATTATTTTGGTACTTTTTACTTCAGTTTCTCTTCTGTTAAGTGTAGTCATTCCACACACTTGCAGCAAAGCAATATCTAGAGGGTTAATTGATTCGTTTTTGTGAAGCCCTCAGGTACTGTAATGATAAGCATGGCAGAAAAAATGATTAGGAAATTAGTAGCTGTCAGCTTTGATTACCGTTTTGATGGCATAAAATAAATAGATCGTAAGCTTACATATTGAATATTGAACATATGCTTCACACTGAACAGGGCAAAGAGGTCTGGTGGAAATGTATGTATGTGTACTGTACATATAGTTGTACTTAATATATGTATAGAACAATTAAAAACACATTAGCTGATCATCATAGCACAGGCACTGTACAGCAGAGGCAAACATAGAGTCCAGCTAAGACTGTGTGCAGCTCTCTTAATTGTAAGGCCTTCCTTTCTTTTCCTTGAAAACTCTTCTTTGATTCTGTGTGTATATATTATGTCTTTGGCAATAAACACTAGTATCTTTCATCATGTAACCCTAATTCAGATACCACCCCTCCAAGCACCGAAAGAGACAGAAGTTCTGTGGAAAAAGGAATATTTGATCATATATTTAAATTGGTATTTTCATATGTTGGAGGTCTGAAAACTGCAGAATTACTTTTATTCTGAAATACGAGTCTGTAACAGTAGTAAAGGTCTCTTAATGTAGGGGTTATGTGTAAATTCTTACATTTTAAATGCAGACTGGCACATCTCAGAAAATTTTGTCATACAGTTTATCAAGCATCATTGGAACTTCTAAGACTACTGTGTGATGTTTTATTCTTTGAGCTAACTGAGAGCAATTGCTGGCTTTTTATTCAGTAGGTAGATAAGTTCTCTAGCAGGGTCTGGCATGTAAGTATTGGCTGATCTCACAGGAGGGAACAATACTTAGCGATCCTCGATTTCATTCTGTGCCCTAGATGGGAGTATGCACTGGTTGTCACAGAGTTTCCTCCACAAACTCAGTCTTGTATCTTCTTTTTTTTTTCTGCCTTCCTTTCCTCCTGCACCCCATCTTAGCTCACCTGACAGTTTTTTATCTGGTATCTTAGTTCTCCGGTATGTCTCCTAGTTCCAAGTCTCCCAGCTTGTTTCTCATTTATCTTGGACTTCCACTCTTCTTCCCTTCTTTTACATACACTTCTCTAGTCTCATTTTCACCAAAAAAATTGGGTTTAGTTACTTTTCTCTTCTTCTCATCATTCAAAAGTTTTTACCTTCTGAGTAGTATGGCTTTCTTATCCTTTAGTGCCAGCTGGGGACTCATTTGAAACACAGTTGATCAAGGGATTGACTGGGTCAATAAAATATGTACTATGATTTGACAGTTTTATATGTCGCTGTCATTAATATGCTAACCTAATTTCCCTTGAATATTGTTGTTATGGAATATGAAATGATAGATTATTTCTGTGAAATATACATTTCTAAGAAATAGAAACTTAGTTTGATGACTTCATTAGCAGTCTGTTCTACTTACCTGGTGCAAAACTAACTGAAATTTTTCTTTTTTCTCTCTTTCTTTCTTTTTTTCTTCCAGGAATCTATATCAACCTGCAGATTTGCACAGCGAGTTGCTCTTATTAAGAATGAAGCAATTCTTAATGAAGAAATTGACCCCAGATTGGTGAGAGTTGTCTGGGGGCAGAGGGAAGGAGATTGCTTGTTTTAAGTTTTAATAATCAATAGCAGTGAAATGAATGTTGAGGATTTTATACTGAATCGCCCCATTAAACTGTTTTTAGATGCAACTTCCAATTTTTTCTATAAAATAACTACTATTTTTATGGTTTTCTTTTGGACATAATTATAATTAAATGGACCTTTATAAAACCTCTGAAGGCTTTCTCAACTCTTAAGGGATCTGAGGAGCAATGGTCACTTTCAGTATCATCTTTGTGTTGCTTCTTTTAGGGTGTTAGTTTCTAAATCATAGTCACAGATGATTGGATATCCCTAAAACTCTTAAAAAATCTACTAAGATTACTAGTCACTTGATGAAGGCATGCTGCTGCACTGAAACAGTTTGTGTATTAAAAAGCTAAGAAACATACAGATACAGCCCTTTCTTGAGATTGGTCCAAGGAACATTTTAGCTAGGAAGAAAGAACTCTGTAAAGTCACCATTAGGACAAAAAGAAGACAAGTAAATGAGATGTGGAAATAGGATTTCCACACTAAAGCATTAGGCTGATGGTCACATCCCAAGGAGCAGCAGAGGAGCTCTGCAGAATGGATTGGGGATTTAGGAAGTGCAGAGAAGGATAGAGGTAATAATCCACATTGGTAAAGCACAAAGCATTGCCATATAAAGAAAACAAGTTTCTTCTTTTAATGTGCATAAAACAAAAATGTGCTTTATTTTTTCTTTTTAGTATATTTAGTTAGTCTTTCCTTTGAAAGATCTTATATGCCTCTAGCTTGTTACATACCAGATTTGTTTGACGATGTGCTCTGTAATGATAAGTTCTACTATATTAAGAGGCCTTTGTTAGTTTATTTAATGTAATTTTCTGCATTACCTGGAAAATTTATTTCCTTTGTAAATATTAAGTACACCTATTAAGGCCTGATTAATTCAACATAGTATTGCAGATAATGATAGCTACTGGATCAGCTGGGTTGCATGCTGTATATCAAAGATGTTTTCTGATATGGGAAATACTTGACTGAGGTTACACTGGTCATGCCAAAGCTGCATATATGAATATAATGAAGAACTATGGATGCATTTCAGCACACCCTCTGTCTCTGTGACAGAGACATCAGATGAAAAATAAGTTCAGGTTAAGCTATTTTATTATTCTGTTTATATATAAACAGACAAGATTTAAAACATAGTTTTTAACAACATAATTATAAGTTTGAACTGAGCTTTTCACCTCTGAAGAATATAAAATCTGAATGAAATATTCTAATTTCAGTTGTCCTGTATGTTTTTATGATATTCTAGTCACATCATCATTCTTTTTAACGGGCAAAATTACTACTGTATTTCTAAATTTCTCATGACTAATTTGTAATTACAAGTTTTATGTATTTTGTTCTCATATGACCTTCTGAACTGGCTAGGAAATACTTTCCCCTTGAATGCTAGACTACAGAATGGTAGATTATATAACGTAAGAAGCAGTTGTCTAAAAATTGGAAATTAGATAGTTGATTATTTCATTCATTGTTACTTGATGGTAATTAACATATTTCAGTTACTGTTAATGATTGTGCTTTTATTTTCACTTGTCCTTGAAGTTCAAAAGGAATAGGAGATTTTGTCAGATTTTCTGCTGTTTTTCTTTTTTTATTATTATTTTATTTATTTTTCTTTCCAAACAATTTCTAACAGTAACAGCATCAAAAAAAAAAAAAAGAGAGCGGCCAAAAAATAAACCCAGTAGGCTCTGAACAACTTCTTCATTTCTGTCTGTCCTTTTTTTAATTTCCTACATAGGCTTTATAGTAGCAAATCATGCAGAGCATTTCTTCCATGGCCACAGAAGCTTTTGATTGAGGTGGAACACATGCAGGCACCTGAACATTTACTACATCCTGTGGAGCTATACTCCACGAGCTTGGTATGTCTCGCTCTGCAGGATCATTTAGCAAGTAAAGCAAAAGTGGACTCGTGAGAGTTAGAAAACCATCCCCTCTTGTGGAAAAGGCAGGGGAACACAGGTATCTAGACTTTATATGGCTCTGTGTTCACTGTGGAATTTGTTGCCTGTCTTAACTACCTAAAGTATATTCCCAGGGTGCAACCTGATTATTCAGTAAAGGGCTGGACTTTTTTCAGAAGATCAAATGCCATTTATTTGCAGTATTTATCATCTGTAGGTTAAACACTTGCTTTATAAAGGGAGTGCATAATATCTCTTGCTAGATCTAAGTTAAGTCTGACTGTTGTGTTAACTTTATTCTTCATAATGGAGACTTCCTGACTGTGTATCTTACTAAGAAGATGAACTTGTACCCATTGTACTTTTTAAGCGACTCACTTCTGACCAAAGGATTTGGTTTAAATTGAAAACCAAACCATTGAGCCTGAATTAAATCTAATCTCCTCTGGCATTCGTTTAAAAATAGAAAAGAAAATATGCTTCTGTAGATTTTTGTTTGTCTTAATAATACTTGAAAATGAGTCTTTTATCCATATCCTGAAAATGGTATTTCTGCTGTCAGATTGAGGTTATTCACGCTAGCAGATTTCAACATTGAACAGGGATGGTACTATCAGTTCAGCTTTCTGCCATTTTATATTCCAGCCCCAAATTTTATTTTACTTACTCAATAATTGGCACAGATTACGTCAGAGTGTGGCACCAGTGAGGCAATCTGCAATATTCTTGAAGCACTCTTGCAACATCTGTAATTAACAGTTCACCACGTTAATAGATTCTTAAATAAAATATTGTAAGTTAGCCTTTCATACTTTGTAGTAACAAATGTGTTACAAGTAAGTTTAGAGTTAAAAGAAATAATCATATGTATGTTCAGAATATTTTGATTTTACAAGTAAAAATACTTACTCAAAGTTTAGGAAGTCATGGTTAAATTTAAACATTAAAAGAAATACAGATATTTGAAGGAATTTTAACATCCAGTGAAAATGTGTCATCAATTTCAACAATCTTATTTCAAGAAAGTGCGTGCAATCAAGAACGATTCATTTTTCCTTGAAAACATTCGTCTCTTGGAAACTTATTTTGCACATGGAATCAGCATGCATATCCATCTAAAAATATCATTGGACTCCTGATACATTTGAGCCATTATAAGGTGATGCATCATTAAAATGATCAGTCATAAAGTATCCAAGAACTTGCTCATTCATTTTTTAGACTTAGGGATTTGCATATTGTCCCTGCTTTGTAGAATTCGGCCTTGGGAGGCTAGTGATTTGTAAAATATGGTTTTATACAGACGTTTTTTCCAAAAGTACAGGCTCCAATAATGAGCTATTAGAATTTAAAAATCTAGTACAGTTCTCCAAGTCACTTTCTCAATCATTACTATTCGTTAATGCTACTTAATTTCATTATGTTGATTTATACTATTTGTTTGTTGTTAGCAACTGATACATCCTACAATTATAGTATGCTGTAATTCTAATAAGAGTGGAATGTTACATGAAAAAGAAGAAAAGTTAAGATTAAAATACTAAGATATTGTTTTGGAATTTCTGTTTCTAAAGGGAAGGTTAAAAAAAATCACTTTTGGTGTGTAGTTGTCCTTTCTCTAACAAAGACCTCAGTTTTATTTTAAATGTGTTTTCATTACTAAAAGGCAAAACTAATGAGTCAGAAAGCTCTTTTTATTCCTATGGCAAATTATTTTTCTCTTTTGCAAATAATCTTTTGAACTCTTTCCATACAGCCGTGTCTTCTAACACATAGAATTTACTGAGTGTGGAAGACTTTTCTTGTTTTTATAAATGGAAAAGGAAAAAAAGTGCTTGGTGTATTTAAGGCATTTAGACTGTTTTTAAAAAAAGAGATGATGTTTAAAAAAAGAGAAAACCAAAGTATAATATTTCCCTAAACTCAGTCTTCTAATGCAAAAATCATAAACTAGCTATTAATTTGTAGGTGATGCTTGGTTTATGCCTTGCTGTTTGTAGACGATTGTCCAGCTGAAAAAGGAGATCCAGGAGTTGAAGGATGAGCTGGCGCTGGTGACTGGCAAGCAAAGAACATCAGAGCTTTCACAAGAAGAACTACTTCAGTAATGGCTTACATTGTTTTCATTTTCTTCTTTTGTGGTGATGCTTTTCATCAGTTTCTTTGTTGGCATAAATATTTAAATTCATCTCAGAGATTTAAACTTCTCTGAGTGAATAATAAAGTGAAGTTAGGTGCCAGGTTAGAATGGCAGTTTTCCATGAAAAGCTCTGTGAGGCTGCTGGCTGTGTTTTTGCAGCCTCAGCTTTGAGGAAGTGAAGTAAAGTAAACGCAAAGGATGGGAATGCCTGTCAGATGCCAGGCAAAAAGAAGTGTTGTATAATAGTGCAGAATAAAAAAAAACAGTCTCTCTCAAAACTGGATATACGATCTGAGTAGAATTCAAGAAATATTCTTTGTGCTGAGAAGTATCCTGCTGCAGTGTTAGTTTGACATAGGCCAAGAGAAATCTTGCATTTCTGATACACAATTAATCAATGTCTTAAAAGCCAAATATTCAAATTTTTTACTGAGCATGCTATTGAAAATGCATGATTAATTCACATAAGTGTTGTAACATCTTACAGTTTTTTGTAACAGATCAGTATGGCATGTAAGAACTTTCTATGTATAATGTAGAAATATTTACTTAGGTCTAAATGTTCACAATAACTAAATTCAATTCCCAGTTTTGAAAAATCAGTTGATTCTGTAGGATGGACCTATTCAGTATCTCTGCCTCATCTCTATAGAGAAAGTAGTAACCGCCTAGAGATTTTGTTTGGTTAGTATATTAACGGTAACTAAGTTGAAGCTGTGAGAATTTTTAGTCTTATTTTAATTTCTCTTGGAACTGGTCCAGAAGAAAACTACCAGTGCTAACAATTTCTCCCCAGTCCAGGAGATTCTGGGAGACATGAGGACAAGCTGCTACCTTGAACCTCGAGTTTCTCATGTAGATTGTTGTCATTATTAATTCTTGGTTTTGATTGTTTGTTTTGTTTTAATTCAGAAACTAAATGACATCCATATCAAGGATGAGGAGCTAGATAGCATTATGTATATATTTCTTTTACACTGTTAATCTGAGTCATTTTCAACATAGGCAGTTACCAGTATAATTTTCTAATCAGAAATGTCCCCTCAGTTCCTGCTGGGTTAATACTTATTTATCATTCTGCCCAAACGTATGGGAGTCAAATGCATCAAGAACATTACAGGGTAGCACTGGATGTGACAAAATCAAGCCATAGAAAGAAAACTAAAGAAACAAGAACAGAGAAGTATCTTTTTTCTTCTTTACATGCAAAATTAAATGCCCTTATTAGCTAGTTTCTTTTTACCCTGACAGAACTAGTCCTTCAGAAGATGAATGACTCTTAGTGACTTTATTCAGATATACTTAAATAAGCTATATATTCATTTAAAGATGTACTTTCCTAACATTATTGTAAAAATCTGTCACATGGATTTTCCACTGTGGTCTTGTTTGCTGTTTAGTTTGTATAGGGGAACTGGGTTTTTGGGAATCATTTGGATTTTTTAGGCCACATTCATGAACCTTACTGTCTAAGATTTCCTACCTGACTTTTTGCCATGAAAATGGCAGTCTTATAGATGGGAATAGGTTCACAGTTGATGAAAGTTTTTAATATGAATATGCAAAGGAAAACTAGGAACATACCATCTGCATACAGTTGCACTATAGCGTACATCTGGGAGGCAGTTTCAAGCAGAGAGCAGAAGATACTGCTAGTGAATAACTGTCATATACATGAGTCAGACTGGCTTATTAATACTATATGCTGTAGTTGAATGGAATATTGAAAGATAAGTCAATCTTTTTTTAAACAGTTCAAGTGGGGGAAAATATCAAATGTCAGGTTTTATGAGTTTTGCATTTGTATGTGTTGCAAGCAGAGTGTTCACAGGTAAACAATCGATGTGGACTAAGCACCCAAATGAAAGTATAATGAAATGATAGTATAAAAAACCACTGCTTCCATGAAAGTGTCTTTCTGTGGTTTTGAACACGTCTACATTTTGAGCTCGCTTTCATATGGCGATAATATTTGTGACCATGCTGGTTTACATCTGTCTGAGCCTCCTGTCCATAAATGTCCTGAGCGTTTATGAAAATCAACAGATAGCATCTAAGTGTTCTGTCTCCAGTTAAAGTCTATCAATGCATAACACAGCAAATCTTTATGACAGTTCTGTTTATTGAGACTGGCCATCTGGGTTTGGAGCTACTCGTTATCTGGAGAGTTTGTTCACATTAAAGAATAAATATACAAGTGAGTAGTCCAAACAGAAGTATTGACCTGGATGAGGGCTGATAAAATCATGATCTACTATTACTGGAAAATGTCTATGTTGTGGTTTGCATCTAGTTTTGCATCTATAATGACAACTAAATAATATTACTTATCGGGAGACATATGGATCAGATTGTTATGACAGACAGAAGAGGAAAAGAAACGTGGTATGGGTGATAATGCAACATACTGTGTTGCACTTGAATTGGAGTTGCCACCCAAGAATGGTTCTTAGGAGTGGAGATCCCCAACCCTGTTGGGGATCCCTGTAGGGTATTCCAGACAGAATAATCTTTTTTCTCTCTCTCTCTCTCTCTTTTTTTTTTTTTTTGATTGATGCTTTTTTAGTATGCCAGAGAGGAAATTATCATTAGGATCATTATGGATTTCAAATAGTATTTAGACATTTCTGCTTAGTTAGGATATCTTCTGTTTAAACTTAAATAAACTGTATCTTGACATGTATATGTATGTGTATATATATAAAAATAATCCAAGTTTACATAGTTCTTTTCAAAATTCTTAAACTTTAACAAAAGTCTTACTGTGATTCATTTTATTACAAATAAGGTAATTAACTCGTAAGGAGAAGTGTTACTAAATATAGTCTCATCAAAAATGGATGTGTTTTAATTCTTCTTATTCTGATTCATCATACATATTTCAAGGGAGGTCAGAGCAAAATTAATCTGTTGAAAGCATTCTGTGCCAATTTTTTTATTTATTCTTTGATTCTGAACACAAATGATCAAAGGTACAAAACATGTCAATGAAAAACTCCATGCACTAAGTATGTATTTATTTTGTTGTCTCTGCACAAGTCTTTATCTCAGGCACTTTTCAGTAGAAGATGAATGCCAAAATGAAACTGGGTCCAGTGGTACCTCTGTAGATCCAATAATATTTTTTTAGTTTAATAAAATGGTTATGGTAATGCATAGGTTTTTTGCTCTCTACACAAGTTGCAGGAAATAAGTGTTAGCGATTGCCCTGGAAATAAGTATTACTGTTATGTTAAAATGATATTTTGTATGTTTCTTGACTTACTAAGTCAAGAAATGCCAAACATTTCTTACAATAATGAGCTTCATTCCACTTGTTACTTTCAGGGCATTCCAAATTAAATCAGTGGGCTACTCAATGCAGTTAAAATTGCTAAAAGTTTGAAGTTAGTATGTGAATAAGCTGTAGTTCATTCTTCATTGATTTTTTTCCTCACTTAAATCAAAGAAGTGTCTTCAGGGATTTTTTTTTTTTTTATTATTATTATTCATTTAATGGAAGGAAAAAAACATCTGTCAAATAGGCTTTTCTCATAACCACTACAATGTCACATTGTCATTCACTAAGTTTAAAACAAAATGGAAAACAAATGCTCTTGACTTTTCTTGTGAATGCTAAATTATAATGCAACACAACTTATCAGTCCTGTGAATAAAGCTACAGCTGTCTGGAATTCTTACTTCAGAATTCTGTGTTAAATAGTAAGCATTTATATTACTATGTCATATTTTTGATGTTATTATTTTATTCTCATAAATGTTAAACATACATGAATTCTGCTGCTCTCATTTTGTTTATTTAAAAAGCACAGCATAAAAAATTCAGCTAGACTACATAAGTGGTTCAGAACATAGTTCATAAAATGCTTCCAAAATCTGAATTGCTTGCTTTGGATCTTACCACATACTTCCTCAGCTGTAAAGGGCTGATCTCTAAATATTTCTTTGAGCTGGAGAATTAGTTTCTTGTTTAGGGGGAAAAAAAAAAGAAACACTTTGGACTAGTTTTGAAAAATATGAAAATAACATCATACATACCAAATAGAAAGAAATTGTACTCTTGCAGGCTTCTGTATTATGCTTTAGAATAGAATTAAATGGCCTTCAAATGATTTTTTTTTTTTTTGAGAAGCATGCCAAAAGTAAAAGGGAGAGTCCTTTTTGTTTGAATCATTTGGGATATTTTTTTTTTTTTTTTGTTATAAATGAGCTCACTAGCAATTTACAATGTGTGCCCAGAAAGTCAGGATTTCAAATCAAGATCCTGTGTTCCAGAGCACCCACGCTTCCAGAGCCTTTGCCAGTTGGAATTCTCTGGGAACAGGACCGGAAGTACTGGCTTAGCACTTTAATTTATTAATAACTTTACCTTATTTCTTTCAGATACATATGTTATTACAGACACTTCTATTTTTTACTTCAACAGTCATATATTGTTCATCTTACTCAAGTCCTGGATTTCTCATTACTTCTTTCTGTCTTTCATTTTTCTGTTTCAACATTGTGACATCTGTATGCTATCATGGCATTAACAATATTGCACTGTTGTACAATATAGAGCTTTAACAGTTACTCCTACTTAAGCTGTTGAACAAATGGTTTCATTTACAAAGCAGAGTGAATGTTCTTATTTGCTGATGTCAGTGTTCAATTTCAGTTGCAAGGTGGAAGAAATAGAAACATATTACCTTGCCTTATGTCAACACAGCTTTGCAGACAGTGGATTTGTGTAGAAGTTAGCAGACTGACTAACATAAGCTGTGTAGGCAATATTCAAGAGAAAAGAAGCTACCTTAACTATAAAGTAGTCTTAACATCTCACATGTAAACTTCTCGCTTAGACGCCTGATTTAGAATGCTATTAATTCAATGTATTTCTCTAGAGGGCATTTTTTCTCTTAAGTGTTATAAAATCTTTAGTGACAGCACAGGAAGTTCAGATTCCTAATGCAGGTACGTAAGCTGGATGCTTAAAGGAAGTGTAAATACTTTTCTTTGGTCTTGCTGTTTTGTTCCAAGGTCACTGAAAGTAGAAAAAAATTCTTATATTATTTAAACTGATCACCTTTTACATTTAAACTATTGAGAGATAATTTGAAGTTCTTTTCAAAGATTAGCAAGTTTGGTTTACCGTGGGGAAAAAAAAAAGGAAACTACATACTATGTCCTGTTTTCTAATGTTCAAAAGTATAGCAGTCATCTAATGTCACATGATTTCAGGAAAGGTAATGAAATATAGTATAACTCATATTAGTGAGATGTATGGAGAAAAGATAGCATAGCTGAATTTGATTATTTAGATGTTTGAAAGAATCTTGGAGCCAATTTCCAAATATATATATTCCAAAGTATCTGATCATAGCAGCTTTTTGAATCTCACTGAAATTCATTGAATGCTTGGTCAGCTGAGTTGCTTCTGAAAGTACCACTAAGTACGTGTTTGCATCTTTTGGCACTTTAAGTACTTTCTGAAAATCTCTTTCTTCTGAGCTTTTACATCTAATTAATAACCCATAAGTGACACTTTACACCATTTTTTCAAAACTACCTCTCTCTTCTATACTGTAGAAATGTCTCGGTGTTCATCCATATGAGTCCTTTTGACTTCCTTGAGTAGTTTTTATGCTTGTCCTATGTTCTTTCTTTTTATTTCAAGTTCTTGCTACCTTCTCCTTAGAGATATTTATATTTTTCAGATTTTGATAAACTGAAGCTTAGTTTTCTCTTGCTACTTTTAGATACACTCTAGTGATTACAATATGACTACTGTTATGGCCACAAATATTAGCTGGCAGTGAGTAACATTTCTTTATGTATGTGCTTTTGGTTTGTTATTACAAAGTGCTGTTAAAGAAGGAAATCATCTACTCGGCAAGCTACTTGACATGTTTCTTCTCTGCAAAAAATTTGCATGTGTAGTATTAGTGTAGGCATTTCTTTTTCCCTGTATAAACCAGTCTCGGTCCTTTTATAGTCCATGCCAAATCTCCTCTTGACTTACTGATACAAAGATTTAGATCTGTGTGCATTTCATCATTGGAATGAATGATTTTCAACTGCGTAGAAACTCTTTACATCTGTTTGCCACATTGTAACCATCTAATTCAGAAGAATCTCCTTACATAAGAAGGTAGCAAAAATGGCTTTGCCCATATGTCTAATTAAAAAAAAGGGGGATTATATGTGTAATAGGAGGTGTATGCTTCTCTACTGTGCAGTGCAAGTGTTTAATGGTAATCATTCATCCATGTGTATGATGCTGTTTGTTTGATTGCTTTACAAAATTAGAAGCTCTATTTTCAAAATTTTTACCCTCAAATAACTGAACTTGATACAGTCGAAAAAAAAATCCAAATGTTCCATGCCAGCTTGAATTTAGGTAATCTCTTTGGATGCCAGCCTATTGGCTACGTAAAGAGGCAACATGTAAATCCTAATTGTTGCCTATAGTATTAACAAAATGTACATGGTATTCAAAAATCTATTTGTTTCTAATCATTATCAGTAGGGAAGAATGTGCTTTTGCTCTGTTATCAGTTATTTTATAAGCATTTGGCCCCTGCTGAAAATATTAGATAATTAGGAATAGAAGTTAGGAAAGACCATTTGGTCTAATAAACATGTTCATATTAGACCAATATCAGCCAACATTCAATATTTATGAAAATCAGTTTATCTCCATACATGTAAATCGTTGGCCATATCACTGTGTTCTCTATTTTCGACTGTTCTTTTTACATTTCTAAATATGAGAACTTAAAATGTTTACTATGTCTGTGGCTCTTTGGTTTTGGGTTGGTTTTTGTTTTGTTGTGTGAGATATCATGACTTTCTCTTCAGGAACATTACTGTATTGAAAACATTATTCAAATCTCACTCACAAGTTTTATTTTCACTGTTTAAGAGGATTGCTATCTATGCAGGCTTAAGAGAGACTTGAAAGTTTAAAGGTCATAATATTTGTTTGTGGAATTATAGGATTCACTTCATTAAACTGACTCAAAGGCCAGAAGTTTTCCAAACTTTAATATATAATAGAAAGCTCCAAAATCATCTTTAAGACCTTCAAATTACAGCAGTGGTAAAATTTCGAAAATCTGAAGCATTTGTTTTCAAGAATAATTTAGGTTTGTAGTACTTTGCTTTCAGTTGATTTCCAATGGTGTTTCTGAGGCTTTCCAACTCATTATCTGAGGCTTTTAAGGAGCTTAAGTTAACTTCTTGCAGGATCAGTCCCAATATATATAATGTCATTGGATTAAAAATTCTGGACTTGTGCATGATTTCTGGAGTATCTACATAGTTCACATAATCTAATATTCTGTGAATCTCTTAGATAAGTTGGTATAATTACCTATTTCATGGGTGCACAAATTGAGGTGTACAAACAAAGGAAGTGAAATGTCCATGGATTTAAAAAAATCAGTATTAGGGTTTACATTTCCTTATTCTCATTCAATTTTTTATTGCCTGGCTATATGAAACAGTCTGATCATTTCTGGACTATTCTTTGTCTTTGAATAATCTACTATGAAAACAAGAAATTGAAAATACTAGAAAATTACCCCCAAAGTTGTTTGGTTTTGTTTTTTTTTTTTTAAATACATAATTTGGGAGGAAGGCTGCAGTAAAATAAAGATTTGCATATTTTATCAAAGTTCATGCAGACCTACTTCTGTTTCACTTTACTTTGTCAAGAATATAGTGTTTGGGTTTTTTTCCATCTGTCTGACTGACTATGCCATTGAGAATGACTCCTGAGAAGTAAGTGGTGCCTCAGAACCTAGCCTTTAGTTTCAGAAGCTTTCCTAAAAAAAAAAAAAAAAAAGGCAGTTCTGCCACTTGCAGCGATTAATTTAGTTTCACCTATAATTTTGTTTCTTAAAACACAGTTGCTAGTATAATTCAATACCATTATTTACAGGCTGGCTTAGAATGCATTTTCAATTTACAGGATGAAACTGAACCTCACAGTGAATTCGTAGTATGCAACTTTACTATTGCTCGACTTCCTTGTACACACACATGTAAACACTTCAGTATGAAGTGTATTATGTCTAGACTTTTTCATTTCACTGCAATCAGTAGCAGAAAGGGGATCTTTGTCTTTATTGTCCTGTAATAGATTTTTTCAGTTGTTAGAGCACTGCACAGATATTTAAAGTGAAAAAAAGTGTAAAAATCTTCCAGACTGTAGAAACAGAAGACACTCAAGGACTTATTGCTCTTACTTCCCTGCTCTAAGACTGCACCAAATCAATGCAGCCTATTCCAGGGCTATGTTAATGAAACTATTCTTACAAATATCTACTGAGGGAATTGTGCGAAGGCTTAAGTAACTGGTTCCACTATTCGGTTACCTTAATTATTATTATTTCACCCAGGAGTTAACCCACTTTTGTTAAATTAGAGGTTAAGCAGTTTTTTCTGGATACAAAATATAGCATTATCCTCTATATATGTCAATTATGTGTTAGGCAGTTGCTGTCATGTCCACTAACCATCCGTAAATTATTACAGCTCTTCTCAGGGCAAGCTCAGATGCATTGTGTGTACTTTATCTTCTTTGTCATGCCATTAGCAACAATGCCTGGAAATACCTTCCCTGTTTTCTCCTGTCCTCCATAGCATTATTGATAAAATTTGCTGCTTAGAATCTCCATGGTCTTCCCATACTGATGCACACTTGAAGCTAACTTATGTGGTTAGCTCTTATTAAATATAATAGCAATTCTGCTTCAACTATCATGCATTTTTAGATAAATAGATTCATAAAATATGTGGAGATACGGAGTTACTTTTTTTTAATAACATAGGCATCATTATTAAACTTAAAGATAATTTTCAAAATTAATATATAAAGAAAAAAATTGATATGGAATGTGTTACCAATAGGAAAGCTATTGCAAAAGTCTAGGTAAGCAAACTTCTTTAATTGAAGCAACCTCTCCGATTGCCTCAAGTGTTTCAGTAGCTTCTTTGTTTGCAGCCTATTTTTCATAAACTTGGATTTCCATTTTGCTTGTCACAGAGTTCACAGCTGACACACAAAATTAATTGTTCTTTAAGCGAACTTAATTTTGATACATAATATACAGTGTCAGTGATCAGGGGTTAAAAGGCAAGCTCTCCCAGAAATGAATCATGGCACATAAAGCAAGGTCAAAATGAGTCCTTCCAAATCTGTGTTTTGAGACCATGCATCCTGCATGCTATTGAGAGCTCTAAACTTTAAAAACATACTCTCAGTTGGCTAGGAGTGCTTTTCTGATGCATTTCAGCTGTGTAATTTGCATCCTGGTTCATGCAAACGTATGACTGATTCAGGAGTGGATTCTTTTTAAAAAGATGGAAGTCTGTTGTTTAATGAACAGGTAAAACTGAAGTAGCACAGTGCTCATCTAATCATTCTGGAGTTAAGCTATCAGAAAAATTGCATGGAATCTAAAGTGATGTGGATAGAAGGCTTTTGTGATTTGTGTGTGGTCTAAATGGTAAGCACGCTTCATTAAAAAAGAATTCCTGAAGGGTGGAAAGTAACAGAAGAGAAATAAAGTTGATAATGTAAAAGCTGTCTGTGAGCTTCAGTACAGTGTGTGTTTACATTATTTGCAAAAAAACTATTGTCGTGGTTTGTCAAAGAGGGAAATGCTAGACCAAGAATTTGGGACTGATTCACAGTCACTAACCAGAGAGCACTGTTAGTTTAACACATTTCCATCCCAACTGTTTATAACTGTTTTACTGTGAGTTTTCTTCCCGGCATCAGCGTAAGAACAGACTTGTGCTTGACACAGCTTGTGTTTTCAGAGTTGGGTATCATGATTCAAACTCACCTGGATCAGCACTGTAATGCCTTTCTTTTTGTACTATGTTAATATGTATAAGACCACTATCAAATTAATCTCATAAATGATGTGATACTGTTCCCTTGGCATTGACTTAGAAAATGATTTTTTGTGTGTGTGGAATTTTTTACTCATGTTTTCTGTTTTTCTTTTTTTTCTGATGAGCACTGAGAAAGAAAACCCCATTCTTTGTTTACTGCTGTTTTTCACAGAAAATGGGTCTTTGTTTGATACTTTCATATTCTTCCTCCTTCGGGGAATTTCTGTTGGGAAAACTATTCTTCCTGATACAGCAGGGTTCTGGCAAGAGGCTTCAGCACACCCTTGCTTTTATTAGTATAAGTTAGGCCTGCTGTTCTTAGGGCAGAACCTCGCAGTCCTAAAAGGAAGAAAGGAGACGTATGAAAAATCCCCTTTTTAGGCTTCATCTACTGTAATAGCATTAAATAATAAATATTTAATGGTCTTAACTTCCTTTACCTAACAACATACAAGAGAAAAGGGAAAAAAGGGAACCATTTTGGATCCCCAGAAGTTAGAAGAGACATCTTCATCTGACACTGATTTTAAATATTTTTTCCTGTTATGTGAAATTAGCTACGATTATCCATGCTCCAGTTTTGATTAGAACAAATTCTGCATGGAAATATTACTAGGAGCCTTAGTAAGCTAAAACTAATGAAGAATGCAGCAGCTGGCTTGCTAATGTTATTCACTACAACAAATAAAAGACTATTAGTTTAATATTTGTTTCTGGACAGAAATAGAGATTTTAGCATTTCTAAAATATACTTTCAGGGTTTTTTTTATGTTAGTTTAGTACTTTCAGTGCAAGTATCTTGTGGCTAGGTACTTCTATGTCAGATTAATGTAGCCTTTTCTGATGTAACTCACCAGTGTAACAAAAACCTCTCAAATTTAAATAATTTAAATTGACCATCTTACATTAAAAGAGTATCAAATTCTGAAATAAAGATACATGCTGCATATTTCCACTGAAGGAATTAAGTGTGATTTGTAAGCAATTCAGTAGTTTTCAATTCTGTGTTTGTAGCTAACCCCATAATTAGGTTTCCATTGAATTTCAGTTAATTAAACAGTTTCCATCATTGCTTTTTCCTATCAAGCTGAGTGCACTTCGACTTTCTAAGCTGAGCAGTGAGAAGACTGGGGGCCAAGTATTTTTTATAAAGATCTCTCCAGCGTGAAATAGAATTCCTGGTGTTGGTCTTCAGACGCCACTATAGAGACCATCTCTTTATTCAGGTTTCTGCGCCAGTGAGTGAGAGGTATATGTTACTAGGCTTTTTGTTGTTATTTCATTACTACATGTTTGGGTTGATAATTTTAATTTTAGTTGGGGGATTATTCTTTTTGCTACTGATGGATGTCTTACAAAGGGCTTGTAATAAGCTCATTTTGTAAGTTGATAATAAAGAAATAGAATACCAAAACAGGAAGTTCTTTCTTCTGCAGTCCATCTCTCATATAAGAACAATAAAGTCCAGCACTGCTGTAGTGCTAGTCTTCATAAATAAAGCAAAGAAAAAAAAAAAATCTTATACTGCAAGCAATGTTTATAAATATTATGGAAGGGGGTTTTTGTATGTTTCTTGGTTGATTTGTTTTTTTCTGCGTGATCCTATCTGTTTTTCATCGTAAACTTTAACAAAAGTGTGTTGGGCTTTTTTCCTCCACTCTAGTTTATGAGTTACCTTGGCACCCTCAGCCACATCGTAGAACCTACGTATGTGAACATCTTTAATTTTTCTAAATTATTTTCCCATTGACTTTTGGCAATAGGTGTAGTGGGGAAATTAACGTGTTCAGCCTGGGATGTAGTGGGAGAAGAAAAGCTCAGTCATAAACTCAGAAATTTTTCAAATATGTTATATATTCTGTGCCAAGCATGCTTATTCCTTTTGCAAGTTCATTTTCAAAACTCCCTTCTTTGGGCAGCTTTATTTCCTATTTTCTGTTTTGAGAGGGCATGCAAATATTAACAGTTATCCTTGGCATAATAGCAGAAGCTGGTCATCAGTAAATGTAAGGATTGATTGCTCAGGTCTTTTTGAAAAGAAACTATAGTTAGCAACTTTTCCAGGAAATAGAACATACTGACTATTTAAGAGAGGTCTAGGTATATTGTCTCAGGGCTGAGCCACAACAGCTGACCAAAAATACTTTGTTTCCTATGCTTTTATAGTTATTCTACTATGACTGAGGTGAAAAAAGTCCTTAAGAAAAAGGACATTGTTATTTCACCTCATGATTTCATATTACCTTTGCTGTGCCACATATGCATGCCTCTGAGTAGGCAACTAAAGCAAGATTTGTGAGGGAGTTGTCTGGATTTCTTGTTCTTTATGGGTTTCTTGTTCCTTTTGAACATCTAGGCCCAACTTTGTTCAGTGCTGGGCCGTTCTATGTGTTTTTCTGGTTTGATTCTTACTGACGCATATTCTTGCAACAGTCTTTGGTTGGAGGAAAACTATTTACTAGGCATTCCTCTGGTAGAGAACTAAGGATCAGAGATTAGGTGACTATCTCAGCAGATATTATTATTGCTAAGGGGAAAGGTATTATCCATCTCTTGACAGTAACTGAATGAAAACCAAAAGCCATTTTGGCTCTTCTTTACTTACAAAAAGGGTTTTCTCACTCCGCCTCTTTTAATAGGAGGATGACTACAGCCTGCGCGTGATGTTTTGACTAGAAAGAATGTGTCAGAGTTGTAACTGTAGATGCCCTGTATGAATTTCTTAAATCTTTTACAGCCCTATTTTATATAATTCTGTGCTCTAGTTTTCATATATTCCATATATTTAATTTTATTTTTATGGATATTTATGGAGATAAATATAATAAACTGTTTGAGTCAGGAATATGAGAAGGAAAAGGATATTCATCTTGCAGAATTATATTGTCCTTTGTTTCCGAATCACCTAGCAAGCGGATCTACCTTGTCTAATATAAGTTAGGAAAAAGAAAATGTACAGTCAGTATTCCTTTTTTTTATCTTATTCTCTGTCTTTTGTTTCCCTCCTCCTGTGATTCTTTATTGTCTCCTTGATTTATTCTGTGAACATCTCTGGAAATGAATTGGAAATGTAGCGTTGGGTTTTTTTCAGTTGTAAACTGCAAATCTTACCATTGTATAAATTCATAGGAGAATGTTTCAAATGTTTTCACAATCCTTGAGCTGATAAATCACTTGAAAAAAAATGGTTCAGTTAACTAAGATCTGTTCATTAAGAGGAGAAACTTCAAGTTGCTTCTGTATCACATTGCCTGTTTATTTTTTACCTTTGTTTAATACTTCAGTATACTGGAAGAACTCCTAGAATATCCAGAGTGTTGTCAGACTGTGTGTTTATTTTAGAAAAATTTCTGGTAATTTTTACATGGAAACCTAAAAATATGTGAGGGATGCAGTGATTTCTTTTGCTGGTGTTCATGGGGATTTTCATTATTGCTTTTCTTTTTTTTCTTTTTCTTTTGTTTTTGTCCATAGTGTTTAGGCTAGGTTGGTCTATTCTTGTTCTAATTCTTAAAGATGAAATTTTAAAGATGTATCTAAAAATACACTGAAGATTCTGCTGTTTCCTAGAATTGGCAAAGAGGCTGAATTGGTTTATAACTTCTGATTTACATTCTGCTATTTCAGACTTGACACAGTCTTCTGGTGCTCAAATCTGTTTTGGCTTCTATGTAGTGCTCGGGACACAAAAAATGAATTGGGCTGTTGTGTTTTTTCAAGAATGCCAAATACATTAAAGGTAATGTAAGAGAGAGGAAATAGCAGCTCATATCCATAACTACAGCTTGTCTAATTTGTTACTCTTGACAAATGAACCTTGACTCTTGACTGGCAAATAATAATAATTTTCAAAAATAGAGCATTATTTTACAAGAATTATATATTCTTTTTCTTTCTCTTGAAATATTTTAACTTTCTGCAGTGTTATTCTGGTAATGGTAATGGTGCAAGTTAGTGTGATTTTTTTGATTGATTCCCATAGACTAAATCTGTGGTAATCTGAGTATGGGTAAATCCCTGGCAAACAGGTAATCTTACTAAGGTTAAAATATCTCCTTTCTAATTTCTAGTTCAAGATTAAAGGCCCATTTTTATAGATTACTTCATATAGTCAGTCTAGACAGTCTAGTTATAAAAAATATTTTTTGTTTCCTCGTACTCACTGAAATCAATAAGGTGCTTAAGATAGTGACAAATACTGACTTTCTATGTGTCTTTGTAATCACTATCGCGTTCTCATTAATAGTATAAATGCCTCTCTTTTCCTGGTGCTTACACAGATGCCTGCCTCCACCTATGAAGGCTTAATTCTCCTGCTCATTGTGCTTAGTGTGTTCGCAGAGAGTATGAATAACCTCTTGTACTACTGGCCTCTGTTCTGTTGGACTCTTCATGCAGAAAAAATCATGTAGTAATAAGTAAAATTTTGGTCTCTTTTACCCAGTAATTTTTGTAGTCTCTTAACTTGAGAAGCAAGTCAATGCCAGTAATGCTTCTGTAACTAATATTTCTCTTTAAATATCCTCTCCTTTAAGCCCTCCACATGTACAGCTCACATTGACTGCAGGGAGTGTTCTATAAATTCAGAAGTTGTGAATTTTGCACATATGATTAATGGTATAGACAACATATTTGCCTCTTGTTCTTTAACTGAAATAATGAAAATGGGAAAGCACAGTTTGTCTGAAACTGACTGAGGGTTGCTCTCTTCTTTTGTCTCCTTTTTCTGCTGAGAATTGACACTTTGCAATGGTGAACTCTGGAGGAGATAAATAACCAAACCTATCTATTATGTTTTCTGATTTTCATTCCAGTCTTACAGCTCGTGATTTTCAGATATTTATCTCCTGAAAAGAATGATTTTTTTTTTTTCCTGTTTGTTGTGCATCTCATTATTTCACCCTCCAGCAGGGAATTGTTACTACAGTATAGTAATGTGAGGAATCCCAGTAAGCGAAGTATTCAAAAGCAGGGCAATATCCCAAACACCTACTTTAGGGTCAACTTTAGATACTGTGGTATTATAATGCCTAAAATTTTGGTATGTGGTTACAGCAAAGTGATTCAGATAATCAAATGGCAACAAGATTCCCAGTCCTGTAACTGAAAAGGATAAATGACTATTAAGTGACATTCAGAAGGCTTGTGTATTAAATGAGGAGCTGAACAAAACTAGTCCAAAAGAAACACTAGGCACAGAGATGGTTCTGAACTCCTGCCCTTCTCTGGCAGTTGGGCACTTGATGCAGGTACCTTAGATACCTTGGCTCACTCAGCTTCAGAACCTAAGTTCATCTTCTGAGGATGATAACCTAAATAAACATTTAAAATCATAGAATTGCGCTTTACAGGCCATAGGGCTGTCATTGTTGCCCACCATTTGCCTACTAAGTTAATGGTAATAGCATTTGTCAGGAAACAGGAAGCCTTTAATCTAAAACCGGTTAATGGAGTTCAAACTTGCACTTACTATTTTCCAGACACATACCTTAGTAAGTGGGCTAAGGGCAAGTTTTGGTTTAGAAATCCTCTGCCCTGTTTCTTGGGGATGATTTCCCATGCATCCTGGAATGCAAGACCTGCAGAGCTGGTGAGAGCAAGCAAGAGGAAATCTGACTCTATCCATATAGCTGTGACATCCAGCCCAGAGGCATGGTATATTATCCCTGTGTAGGTTTACAGTCTGAATATTTTAATTTGGTTTTGAAAAAGCAAAAGGATGCTTCTGTGTGCCAGATTTTCTTATGAAGACTGAATTACCGAAATAAGAATTGCTCCTCCCTCAGGAAGATGTTGTCAGATGTTTGTTAAATACGAACAAATTGCAAGAGAATAAAATCCTAACTACATTTCATTAATCAGAAGAAGAGCAGTAAGTCTTTGAGAAATCTATAAATATCTGCATCAAAAGATAGGATGCTTTGCTTGATGATTGGAGCAGGTAATTTTATGTATGAAAGCTGTGCTATCTTGTAATAGAAAAGGAAGTAGATTTTTCTTTTGCACAAATACTCATATATATTAAAAAATCCTATGCCCAAAGCCTCTAAAAATCTAGTCTTCTGAGAGAGCAGGCTTTAGATCTTTTCAATTATGAGATGGTAGAAGAACAGAAGGTAATAAAATAAATGAGAAAAAGAAAAGATTACTTCTTAGATGCTTTTAGTTCTAGAACTATTCCTTAGCGTGTGCAAGTATGTTCTGATATAGAGTTGTAGAATCTCCAGTATCAAATCCAGGTTTTAGTATCAGGAACAAAAGTACATTGCAATTGCATGAACCTTGAAGGAAAATAGCCTAGTAATATCAGTCAGCTTGGTAAATCTTGTATTGTAATTGACACATTACTTTACAGAGTTGTCTGGTTGGTTGTGATTTTTTTTTTTTTTCCCCTTAAAAATGCTATGTATTTTCAGGTTGGATGAGTTAATTGAAACATTTCTCGAAGATAGTGATCCTGATAGCACTCTGGATGTTGGTGCTGACATGCGCAAGATCAAGTATTGCTTCATTCATGTGAAGGTATTTCTTTTAAACGTAGATGGAAGTGCAGCTGGCACTGAAAATAACTTGAAGACATTCACAGTTGAAAAGTGTCAAAAGAAATGCAATACAGTTGAGAGGCATTGGAAAAGGGTAAAACAATTGAACTGTGAAGTGTATGGAGGACTGATGATAGAAATCTGAAATTTAGTTGGAAAAATTCAGCAGCATTTTGTGGAAACCCTGCTGTCGTGGTTTAACCCCAGCCGGCAACTAAGCACCACACAGCCGCTCACTCACTCCCCCCCGGTGGGATGGGGGAGAGAATTGGAAGAGTAAAAGTGAGAAAACTCGTGGGTTGAGATAAAGACAGTTTAATAGGTAAAGCAAAAGCCACGCACACAAACAAAGCAAAACAAGGAATTCATTCACTACTTCCCGTCGGCAGGCAGGTGTTCAGCCATCTCCAGGAAAGCAGGGCTCCATCACGCGTAACGGTTACTTGGGAAGACAAATGCCATCACTCTGAACGTCCCCTCCTTCCTTCTTCTTCCCCCAGCTTTATATGCTGAGCATGACATCATATGGTATGGAATATCCCTTTGGTCAGTTGGGGTCAGCTGTCCCAGCTGTGTCCCCTCCCAGCTTCTTGTGCACCCCCAGAATCCTCACTGGTGGGGTGGGGTGAGAAGCAGAAGAGGCCTTGACTCTGTGTAAGCACTGCTCAGCAATAACTAAAACATCTCTGCATTATCGACACTGTTTCCAGCACAAATCCAAAACGTAGCCCCATACTAGCTACTATGAAGAAAATTAACTCTATCCCAGCCAAAACCAGCACACCCACCAAGGATCTCAGCATGACGTAAATTGTAAAAGAGCACTGAGAGTTATTGGAATCAACACAGACAAGTTATTTGTATATGGATAGATTTATCCATCTGTATTCCCAGCACAATGGAGGCTTTATTTTGGACAAACTATGTTGAAAGAGATAAAAATAAAGAGTAAAAACACCATATCCCTGAATCTGACACTAATTCTCCTGATGGTGGTGTAAGCCCTTCTAAATCATCAAGCAAACAAGATACACTTAAACTAGGAAGAACAAGTGAAATTAATAGGGAAAGCAATAGAAGATAATATATACTTTTCTGTATTTGGGGATATAGTTTTCCAATACAATAATGTATAACATTCCTGATCTTAATTTATTGTCTTCTTTAAATAATTAGGTTTTAGTTATTGTTAACGCTGAAAGCTCTGTGATACTATAGAACACTGGAATTTATGTGTAGAAAGAGTAAAGTAAATTGTACGTTTGGTAGTGAAGATCAACAAATACAACTTGTCCCATACTTGACACAACACGTATAACTTGACAGTCAACTGGTGGCATGATTTTGTTCTGTCAAGAGTCTAGCAAGGCCTTACCTTTTCTACCATAGCTAGACAGTCTCAGGCTAGAATAGATACATACCTGCAGGTAAAGTTAAAAGTGTGCGCATTTTTGTTTCTCCCAATAGCAACTAATGAATCATTCAAAGATTTCTGATAAAAAACTGCTCTCACAACACGTCTCTGAAGAAAAAGACACTAACAAAGAAGCAGGAGAAGAAGAATTGAAAAAACTGAAAGAACTCTTGCAGCAAAGAGACAATGAAATCAGTATCCTTTGTGAGGAAAAAAATAATATTTGGGTTTGAGCTGATCTGACTACAATGGTTTTTGTGTGTGTGAGATAGGCATTAGCTGTATGGAAGGCAATTCTCTCTACTGAACCCACTGTGTTAAAGAAACTACTCACTTCTCAACTTTTATGTGGCAGGACTTCTGCTTTGCACCTGCTTCTATTTCAGTTGTGACCCAAACCAAAATCCTGGATCCAAGCACCACTTAACTTTAGAACAGTCCAGCCAAGATCCAAATACCGTGGATCAGGCCACACCTAAAACACTCTCCTCAAGCAAATTAAACCATTTTTTAGAATGGGAAACTCTGATGCTATATAAAGACCAATTTATGACCTAACAAAGAATAGAATTTCCTGTAAGTGTTATTTTTAGCCAAATGAAGTGCTACTTTGGGGACTATTGGGCTATTGGCTTTTAGAATAGATAAAAAACTTGTACTTTTTACATGCAACTTTAAAATTTAAATTAAAGCTAAAGCTTTTTGCATATAAAAATACTAAACTACTCAGACGTGATTTGTCCATTTCACTGCCTCACAGGAAATGCATGAGTAGCTGCACTGTTGTATGACGGGTGGGAATTATTTTTAGCAGGTTGACAGAACTGTGAGCAGACCGCAGCATCACTGTGTCCCTAACTTTGTGGCTACTTGGTGGGTAAAATTTGAATATGGCAGAGAACTGAAAAAATGGTTTTGTTTTTGAGTTTATAGGTAATAGAGATTCTTTCACGGTTATTAGTAAAAAACAAACTCAGTTGCATTCTTTGTGCTCAATAATTCCTGATCAATTTTATATGTCAAATGAGAATGGCATTTTACATTGGGGTGTAGCATGCTACCAGTCTGAACTGAGGTGGCAGGAAAGCTTCTCTGTTTCTGCTGTCACAGAAGATAAAATGTTCATTTTCCAAGGTGCACTTTCAAATAAAGTTAGCTATAACACTGACTTATCATTCCTTTTAAAAAATTCTTCAGTTTTCATGTCAATTTTAAGATCTGGATTCCCAGAAACATTTCTTCCTGAAATAAATTATTTCATTAATATGAGATTGATAACGAAAAAAACCAAAACATCTCTATCAAATGCACTTGTGCTTGATAGTTATGTACAGCTTTGTTTGCAGAAGTACAAGGAAGAAATTTGTATAAATCCATGTTAGAGTTATATAGGAAGAATATAAGATTTAAGACTTTGAACACAACACTGATTTACAGTCTGCAGCCGCTAAGTGGCTGTACGTCATCATTAGAAAATTAATAACATGTCTAATGTGATGAAGTGGTGGGAAGTATGGAAGCTGTTTAGTCAACAAACTATGAGGTCCTTCTTGTCTATGGTAGCTAGGAGCTATCATAACAATTGAATTGTAAAGTGTTTTATTATTACTACCTAGTCCAGTTAATAATATTCCCCAAAGACTACTTAGATTTTCTGCTGTTCATTTAGAAGATTAATTAGGATTAAAATTACTAGCGTATCAAAAAACGTATCACAGGGACTCCTGTGGTTTTGGCTGAATGCACATAGGATTTTCATTGTAAGCCCTTTATAAGCTGTTAGGCAAAATGTATTTATACCAAATATACTTCCAGTAAATACATAGTGTTATTGGAAGAAATTTCCTAAAGACCTGTTCTGCATTTTAATAAACCTTCTTATTGTGAAAAGCTTACAGATGCGATGCACTTGCCAGGCTACCTGTAAGTTCAGAGTTTTTTTCTTTTGTTTGGAAATTTTGTTTATTACAGAATTTAAAAAATAAAAAAGGGAGTGTCACATCATGGCAATAAGATACTAGAGTTTTCACTCCTGTTTGTATGTAAATGCTTTTATCAGGCATTGATTGAATGGGATCAACAATTGTGGTCAATGTGTGAATTTGTTACTGTTTAGTAAAAATGAATCTGCTGTTTGGAAGAACTAAGGTGGATAAATATAATTACAAAGAATATGCCCAACTCCAAATTCACATTCACATATAGGCTTCCATAATGTGAATTGTTCAACTTGGAAAAAAAAGACTTAGGGATAAACAAAGATGATTGTTGCTTTATAAAAATGAGGTCCTTAATGATTTCCTTAATGTATCTTGCAGATATTCTCACAAATATGCTAAAAAAAGAAAAAAAGAAAGCACAAGATGCTCTTTTCCAGCTTAATGCTGCCTCTGCTGGTTCTACAGTCTTGGAGCAGTCGTTTTCTATAAACTTGGAAGAAAGTCAGAGCCCATCTAGCTGTTTTAGTGTGAAAGAGACAAAAGATTTCAACTCTTCAGTTCACAGACTACCTTTTCTTTGCAGACAAACAGGTTAGTGTAATTAATTAAGTGAGCAGTTATTGAATTATTACAATATGATTTGCAGCATATTATTCAAATGTGTACCAGAACAGGAAAGTTTTATTTTCAGTATCAGCTGTATTGTGCTAATTCTGTATCCACAAATGCAGGGATTTAAATTTATAGCCCTCTCAGGGTGCTGATGGCTTTTACAAACTGATGTGAATACTCTGCTGAACTGTCCTACAAAACCAGAGTATAAATTCAGTTACAGGCCCTTGAATCTTTCAGTAAATTCTCAGAAAAGGATTTTTTTAGCATAATTCATTAAAAAATACTAGGGAATAATGTTTTTCTCCTGGAAGATTTGAAAATACTGACTTTTAACAAAACTGAAATCTAAACCGGAACTGCAGATAATGAGAGAATTTTTGTGCAGGCATTATTAATTGCACAGTATCCTTAAACACCCATAAACACAATTTTCTTTTATTTTTTTTAATCTTCCAGCCTAGGAGAGAAATCTTACATTCAAATAAAATGAAATTCCATTAATTATGCTTCTAGCTGTGATATCAGATTGTAAACACAAAACTTTTTGTGATTATCTTTATGATTTTTTTTTTTTTATATTATACACTTTGGATATCTGGGCTTTATTTAACATTTTTAATAAACCATGGTGATTATTTCTACTGGTAAAAGAAAATGAATGTGATTAAGTGAACTGAGACCTTAGTTCCAGAAATGACAGATAGCTCCATTTTTATGCATGCGAGTAGCTTTAGTGAAATGGTACCTTTGTGGAGCGAGACCTTAGTAACTGTGAACAAAGTAAAAATTCTTATGCTGATGTATTTAAAATATATATATTTTAATTGTTTCTGAAATCGTTTAATAATTCACATCGTTTGCAAACAAGTTAGAGCTGAATTCATAAATAATGCATTCATTTAGGATAGCTAACACACTCAACACCGTTTTACCATGTGCCATGCCTTCATCAGCAGACGAGTACTATTTGTCCATAGGTAACTGATTAAAGGTTTTTATCTCTTATAGTAAAGCCAATGTATTGTTATTCATACTTTATTCTCATTAAGCTGTTTTGTAAAATATAATAGGTGAGCATATAAAATACTGTTCATTTAAAAAGCAATTATTTGGGACAGATGGTTGGCACAGGGAATCTGCCACAATGATGAAGTATTGTCTTTGGTTAATCAATAAATGAAAGTAAATGTAATTGATTCCCATCCTGTTCAGGTAATGAGTTTTAAATGGACATCTGTCTGGGATGAGAAGGTAGTATGTTTTGAGATAAGACTTTTTTTTATACAACTGGATTGCATATTATATGGTTTTCTCATTCTGAAAGTAGCTGGAAACCTGCTCCCTTCTTTCCAGTCCTCTTTTCAATCAGTTTTGGGTCAGGTTCTGATATTCTGTGTCATTCCATGTGGACATGAAAACGATGAAGTCTTCAATAACCAAGATGCTAAGTGTGAACATGGAAGTCTTCCCTTAGATTCACTTATAGTTAATTTATTTTTAAACTTTTCATTCATATTGCTTGAGGGCTACAGATAAATAAAAAGTTATTTTTGGACTATTTTAGGTGACCATATATCTCTGCATTCCTTTAGAGTGGCCTGACATTCTGCTACAAGTCTAGTCCAGTAATGTTGGACTTACTTACAGTCTTCTGTAATGTATAGGTGTTATAATTATAATGCCTTAAAACATTGTTTCTTAAAACACTTGCATTATTATGCTCAGGGAATACTTAGAATGGCAGACGTAAAAAAGTAGTAGAAACACTGTTAATAATACAACACGTACAGCCTTGCCAGTATGCCTTAAACCCAACCTCAGGAGACCAGTTGTCTCTGCAAGAATATAACTGAGAGTCCAGGCTCTTTCATGCCTTTGTGTGTCTGAAAATGACAGTATTTTCTACCTAATATATAAATAACTTTATTTTTCTCTTTCTTTTGTTTTATTTCTTAAAGTTCTGAAAGAACATGCTTCAATATTTATCTTCATATTGTAACTAACATTTATATTTAAAAGTTCTTGTAGACTGGAGATTATATATTTTTCAAATCAGCTTGTAGGGTTTTCACAGTTCGATTTTTCCGTGGTACCAAGAGACATGTTTGAGAAAAATTCACTATATAACACTTGTAAACATATGTAGACAGTTCATCAGAAAATGTTGAAAAAGGTCTCACTGTGTACTTATACATAGTACACATAAAGCCATCATATCAGATGTAAAGTTCTGCTACAGGAGAAGAATTTTAATGAAACTTAAATAAATTTTCTTTAGAAGTATTAGAGCTTTTCTGTAGTCTTTAAAATTACCTTTGAGATTTTAAAATTTTAAAATTACCTTTGAGATTTTAAAATAATATATAAAATACCAAAATGGATAATTATGCAAAACTTAGGAAAAATGAAACAGATATTTAAGAACATGCAGTAATAGTTAGAATAGAATCATAGAATCATAAAATGGTTTGGGTTGGAAGGGACCATAAAGATCATCTAGTTCCAACCCCACTGCCATGGGCAGGGCCACCTTCCACTAGACCAGGTTGCTCAAAGCCCCATCCAACCTGGCCTTGAACACTTCCAGGAAGGGGGCTTCCACAACCTCTCTGGGCAACCTGTTCCAGTGCCTCACCACCCTCACAGTGAAGAATTTCTTCCTTACATCTACTCTAAATCTACCCTCTTTCAGTTTAAAGCCGTTACCCCTCGTCCTATCACTACATGCCCTTGTAAAAAGTCCCTCTCCAGCTTTCTTGTAGGCCCCCATTAGGTACTGGAAGGCTGCTGTAAGGTCTCCCTTGAGCCTTCTCTTCTCCAGGCTGAACAACCCCAACTCTCTCAGCCTGCCCTCATAGGGGAGGTGCTCCAGCCCTCTGATCATCTTTGTGGCCCTCCTCTGGACCTGCTCCAACAGGTCCATGTCTTTCTTATGTTGGGGGCCCCAGAGCTGAACAGAGGACTCCAGGTGGGGTCTCATGAGAGCAGAGTAGAGGGGGAGAATCACCTCTCTCAACCTGCTGGTCACGCTTCTTTTGATGCAGCCCAGGATACAGTTGGCTTTCTGAGCTGTGAGCGCACATTGCCAGGTTGTGTTGAGCTTCTTGTCAACCAACACCCCCAAGCCCTTCTCAGCAGGGCTGCTCTCAATCTACTCATTGCCCAGCCTGTATTTGTGCTTGGGATTGCCCCGACCCATGTGCAGGACCTTGCACTTGGCCTTGTTGAACTTCATGAGGTTCGCACAGGCCCACCTCTCAAGCCTGTCAAGGTCCCTCTGGATGGCATCCCTTCCTTCCAGCGTGTCAACCGCACCACACAGCTTGGTGTCATTGGCAAACTTGCTGAAGGTGCGCTCAATCGCACTGTCCATGTCACCGACAAAGATGTTAAACAGCACTGGTCCCAATACCGACCCCTGAGGAACGCCACTCGTCACTGATCTCCACCCAGACATCGAGCCGTTGACCACAACTCTTTGAGTGCGACCCATCCAGCCAATTCCTTATCTACTGAGTGGCCCATCCGTCAAACCCATGTCTCTCCAATTTAGAGACAAGGATGTTGTGTGGGACAGTGTCAAATGCTTTGCAGAAGTCCAGGTAGGTGATGTCAGTTGCTCCTCCCTTATCCACCAATACTGTAACCCCATTGTAGAAGGCCACGAAATTTGTCAGGCACAAATTGCCCTTAGTGAAACCATGTTGGCTGTCACCAATCACCTCCTTATTTTCCATGTGCCTTAGCATAGTTTCCAGGAGGATCTGCTCCATGGTCTTGCTGGGCACAGCGGTGAGACTGACCGGCCTGTAGTTCCCTGGGTCTTCCCGGGGCCAGAGGGTCAAGAAAAAAAAAAAAAGTTCTGAGAGTCAAAGTTAGTAAAAAGAAAGCCAGTACTAGGACAAGCAGCATATGCCATGATAAAAAAAAACAAAACAAAACAGGACTATAAATTACAGATCAATATCACATGACGAAAAAGACTGTATCCATATGAAGCATTCCACTTTCTTTGTAGGCAAGTTACTGTTTTGACACCCTTAGCTGCAAAGTACCATAAAACCTCAAGTGGTTATTACTATTTTTCTATTTTATTATAAAGCTATGACAGTGCAAAGATACATTGGTACATTCCTTGGCAGCCAAAAACTCTTAGCTCTGTCTGCTAAAGGCTAGGATATAGCTCTCTTTCCTATTGGACTCAGACCTGAACACATTTGTATGCTTCAGACTTGATTAATCCCATTTGTTCTATCTAAGAATGAAGCAAAATGTCTTGAAAGAACACCATCTGGTGAAAAGCATAGTGGTCAACTTACATAGCAAATAAGTTATTCGCAAATATGTAATTTTAATACTCTGATATCCACCAAATAAATATTCTGACTTAAGGTTTTCCTTTTAACCTTCAAATTTCTGTATGGATTTGAAAAGCTTTCTCATCATCGTAAGTTTTTGGCAGCCTACTGCAGCAATGAAATTGTCAACTGGCTGGGCAGGCTTGTAAAAGAATGGGAAAGAACTTGATAGACACCATTGCAAAAGTATGAAATGCTCTTCTCAGGAGTTAGGAATTACCATAGACCTTGTCAGGACTCATAACTAATTCTTCTGATATTGTCTTGCACTCTTCAATTAATATGTCTATTAAAGAAATTCCAGAAACTTATGTTGTCAACCCCAAAAGTTATAAATACTGAATCATGCACCTTAAAAGATGAGATTAAATATTCAAATCATTAGATTCCAGAAGAGTGAGTTTTAAAACATACGGAGGTATAAGCAATATTTACTGTTAGTATTTTGGAAAATGTATTCTTCTGCATACCAAATTTTCAGAACTACCTGAAACCATTCCTAGAACCTGATTTTACAAGATTTTAAGGATATGTTTCACTTTATCCATATCAGTAATACCACAGGATTTAAGTGAGTGCTTAAATCTTTATAGAAACAGCAACTCAAACAATGCAAATCATATTGACTTGTTAGCATGGATTGTGTAAGTAAGGGAGTTTTTATAGTGGTTAATTGAAAAGGTTTAACTGTTAAGCATTGCAGTTATCTTTCCTTACTTCATCTGAGCTGGTTATTTATGACAATAAATAACAATATTCTTGCAAATTGTTAGTTTCAAAATCCACGTAAACCAACTTCCAGTAACTGTAAACAGATTTTTGTTGCATAGTTGCATGTTTTCTTTATTTTCTAATTGAGTTGTTCAAATAAAAAGATTTGTTGGTGTTAGTAGGTTCTAGAAGTGCTTGTTTTCATTAGTGAAGAATATGCCTCATCCTAGATTATCATGTATAACTTTTACATATTCATGACTTACATTTCTGTATACTGTTTTTTATGCTTTTTGTGAGGATTTTTTTAATTGAAAGGAGAGAATCTTCAGCTCGAAATTCAGACAAGACAGCTGGCAAGTAGAAACTTAGATTTTGCTAGTGTCCTAATGTGAATTGATTTCTTAAACTATTTAAGGTTGCCAATTATCCTCCAGAATTGCTTAGTAATTGAACTAGCAGTCGATTGTCACAGTTGTTGTTTTGTTTGAGTACTCTAAAACTTTAGTAGGATTGTGAGTCTATTAATTCTTGTAGAGGAGATTGCATACAGGAATGGGAAAGAAATTATCACAAACAATAAGCAGGAGAGAAGTTAGAAGGAACAAATGAATATACAAGAGTTGTATATCATGAGCTGCATACATGTGAAAGAACCAGAACTACGTCTAAGAAGAGAATGCTGAAAAAATTAGAAATTGAAATCTTAAAGAGTTCTAGTTATCCTGGTTTCTGCAAAGGAAAAATCCCTTCTTAAGCTCTGCAGTTTTTTAAACGTGTGATTCAGGAAGAGAATTAAGAAGTCATTAACATAATCAGACTATCAAAGGGCACAATGAGATCCCCCACAAGAGGCTATTGATGAAACTGAGTAGTCAGGAATGAGGCATAAAATACTGCTTTAAAAAAAATACTAATGACTATTGAAAAAGAGTGTAGTAAAACTCCTTCTTCATGTTTTATACCAGTCCAGTGATAAAAAATCAGGATGAAACCTACAGAAGTTTATATCATGGATTTTTACAGTGGGTGCTTCACATATTCTTTAGAATTATCTAACAGTTCCATGCTGCCACTTATCATACAGGATACTAGGCTAGATTGATCTTGCATCTGTTCCCTTATGGCAATGCCTGTGTGTGTTTGTTCTTAATGTATCTCCTAAAACAAAGGAGAGGTTGAGAATTTGTTTGGTGATTTCTTTCTTATACCTCTTCCTGTTTCTGTGTAGAATATACTTCCATATTGCTTCTTCCCATTCCAAGTTACTCAGCTGCTGAGGAAATCCCTTTGCCTCCTACTTTTCCTATTTATCATGCTCCTTTTCATTTTATAGGAAGAATTTGCTTGATTTGGTGTCATAATAGTATTAACTACATATCATTATGTCCTTGTAACACAAAGCTTTTGATAACCTCAGAAATGTTAGCAAAAAGTAGCTATATTTTATCAACAAATGACTAGTATAATTACATCTTTTGTGTAATGCCACTTATTCTTTAGTCTTTAAATAAGAATCTCAGAAGCATTAGCAAATTCTCAGCTTTGATACTATGCTCGCTCTTTTTTCAAACAATTGTGTGTGTATATACACATGAGTTTTCTTTGAACATAAAGTAGGAACCAGCATGTTAGCTCAAATTGACTGGATTGTTGAACCTTATCTCCTGCACTCTGCATTGGCAAGGACTGGTATTTCAGAAGAAGTTTGGATGATGACCTGACTTTGATTCTGTCCTGACATTTCATCAGACAGAAGAAAAGTGGAAGTAAGGCATCATTCTCACTCGAGCACAGAGCCTCATTTTTCACATATTGCAAACCTGCAAATAATATTGATAATTATAAAGTTATCCATTCCTTTCAAAATCCATCTGAACTGTATACATATGTCTTCTTGTTTATAGGCATTAAGGGTTTGCTAAAGATGTGTGAAAGGGTTTGGGCCTGAGCCAGGGTCGAACTCCCAAGTAGAACCTTTAGTGTAGTATTAAAGCTATTCTTCATCATTTAAACGCTTTGCATACTTTACATAATTTATGAAGATTTCAACTTGCAGCATGTAGGCTATATCATATGTTAACTATTTTAACAGTTTAGTTAGTTGGAAAGCTTTCTTTTTTTAATTCTGTTGTCTCAACTCTACAATCAGCCTGTTTTAATGTGATATAAAATGGTATTTCTAGTGTCTCTAATGTCTCTAATGTGTTTTCCATTTTCCTATCTCATTTCCTTATCCTGAAAACAATTAAACTAGGAAATCAGCAGCAAGTATAGGAAAAAAATATTTAGTTTAGTGAAATAGTTGTGGGAAATTCTAGCTAATAATTAGTTTCTTAAAAGACAAATTATTTAGTTTAGGACCTTTCATTTATTTTGCAGTTGATGTGTTTTGTAGCTTTATCATTTGTTTGCCCAGAAACAGATCTTTACCAGTCTGTGACAGAAAATAGCATAATTTCATTCTGTTACTTTCATGCTACATTTGCTGCTGCTTTTGCATCATAAAATCTCCAGACTTACTCACCTGTTACCCAGTCCATCAGAAAAAGTAACTTCTGCTGCTAAATTTATGAAAAGTAGATGAATGATAAGAATACAGGCAGCCTTGTGCAGGCAAAGTTTGTTTTTCTGTATGGTAAAAAAAAGTATTATCTCATAGCACTGCTATCTCTGTATGGTGAAACTTGTTTTTACCATTTTTTCCTGTATGATCTAGGGCAATTTCTGCATTGAAAGATATAGGTAATCATGTTTCTAGTCTATCCCATCCAGAGACTGATTTAAGCAGGAGAAATGCAGCCATACTGTTTCACTGCTGAGCTTGAGGTAATAATCTGTGTTAAGAGGAAAATTTTTATCTTGAGCTCATCACAGCAGTAAAACAACTCCTGGACCAAATTTGTCCCACAGCAGGCTGACTTGGAAGGTGAATGAGTGACTTCTACAACTGTACATGTCTATATAGACATGCCTGTGATGGTTTTTTTTAAGTCCATCCTGCATTGAATATGTATGCTCTTTCAGAAGAAACTGAGTGAATATAATACAACTTCAAAGGCTTGACATATCATAGTATTTACCTTCCTGTACATTCTATCTTTTCCCCACCTCCTGTATGCCTGAAACTCTTAAGTAGCAGCCTTTAATGGTAATGACTGTACAAACACAAAGAGAAACAAAGCCTAACACCCCGGATTTCATTTCCAAGTAGGTCTTTGGCCACCTTTGTATCATGTTTTCCAACTACTAATAAATACTAAGTGGTAAAGAGTTGATTTAAATGGTATTTTTTCTGAACAGGTATGTCTTTAACTGCTTGTTTAAATATCAGGGCTCATATTCAAAATAAAGTCGTTAGTAAAATATTGTTGAACATGAGGTTTGGTACCAGTGGAAGACCTAATAAGAATGACTGAAATTGGACATGTGGATTGTTGCTGTGTTTTGTATTGTGCTTTTTTCAGTGTATATTACAGTCTGTATTAGGATCTTCTCCTTGATGATTGGAGCAGAGGAATACACGAGTGCAGCGTCCTAGTAATGCCCTAGGTTTCGCTGATGACATTGGGTTACATAGCATTGAATTCTTCAGCTGCAAATTATACCAGTTTACATGCTGGCAGATTTGTTTTTCTTGGATCCCAAAAGACTTCTTTTAGGAGGGAGTGGTAGGTAGGCTGCCTGGAAGCAGTGGGAGGCTGCCTGCTGCTGACATTTTGGCAAGCCAGCTCCCATCACTGAGGAGGTGTTATGGATTGCATAAGACAGTTAGCTTAGAGTGAACAGACCAGAACTTTTTATTGTAGTCCGAGTGATATACCATGAAAGGGGAGAACTTACTTTTCAATACCCATCTTAATCACAGAACACTCTAAATTATAAATCCATAATTATATGAGTAAGAGTGAGCAAAACACTCCAACATACTCAGTAGTTGCTGTTATTTATTGCATCATAGTATCTTTCATAAATCTGAAACAGACATAACTCTCTGGCTATGAATTTAATTTATTTTTCAGATAAGCATTCCAGAAAATGCAAAGATAAGTTATTGGCATAATAACCTGAGCTTTACAAATGCTTCAATGATTTTATTTTTAATACAATAATTTAGTTCATCATAAAGTATCTACTGCAGCTTTAGTTTTATTCATATCTGGTAGAGATATTGTATGTGAAGTCCAAATTCAAATGTAGAACTACATATATATCTTTCCCAGGAGATGGTGTCAATTATTACAAATTAGTAGTTTCAGGATAAATCAAAGTATGAATGAACCTGGCAAAACAAGAAAAAATCAGACTTCATCATACATGTCACTGGAGTGATAAACATTTTGTTGTATTTTACTTTTATCATATTATATCACTTCTGTACAGATAAGTCTTATTTTGAAATAGGTCTCAGACTGCTGCTTGCTTCTAGCATAATTCTGTCAGTGTAAGAGACGTATGATACCATTTTTCCTCCTGCTGGATTTGTTTTTCTCCTGAAATATAAACAGTTTGGTTACCAGAAAACAGTGTGAATATTGCGACATTCAGAGAACACAAATCTTAGTAAGACCTTCAAATAGTTGTATATGCTGATGGGCTTGAGAGGGATTATTTTGCTCTCACGAAAGATTTTATTAGGATCATGTTTTGACCATTTTTAGCCATTTCCTTTGTCTTTCATTGAGAAGTTGTGAGTTTTTTTGAGAGTTTGGTGAAGAACTTACCTGCTATGTATCCCATTCAGGGTTTAAGATCACTTTTTGCTAGGCACTATGCAAGTATGTACAAAAAAGAGCATTCCTACTGAAGGGCTGACAAGCAGACTTTAAAATGCAAGGTGAGAGATTGTTTCTATAAACAGATGGTGATTATGAATAGCACGAAAGTGGTGATGATAACACAACAACTGCTCAATTCTGAAAGCTAAGTATTTTCATCTTGTATTAAGACTTCTTAAAATATTTATCTTGGCTATTTTATATATTTATGTAATAATTTGGGGGAAAAGCTTCCTTCCATTGTTGGAAAACCCACAGAAAGCTCCCTAATGGAAAGGATTGACTGAGGTTTTCCATCAGAATCTCTTCTATGTCCTTCAGTTCAGAAAAAGGGAGGTCTCAACCCTCCAGAAAAACTAAGTGCTTAACAAACCTATATGTTTCTTGGAGTCTTTTCTGTGTCCGGTAGTGCTTTGGGATATCTGGGGACAGACTCTTGGCACTGTGCTCATGACAGATCTTTTGTCAACAAACAGATGTACTCATTTTATTGCTATTTGGTCAGCAAAAGAGCTCACTGGTGCATTTAGGGCATTGTTCAGAATTATTGTTGATCTTTCTCATTAGTCAGAAAAGAAAGTATGTGCTACATTTTCTGCTACAGGTCCAGGAAAAAGTATACTTTCCATTTGGTCTCCAGCTGAACTTCTACCAGCTCTTAGTAAGATGTAGTGAATATTTCATTGCTAGTGTTAAACTTTTGTAACTAATATTTAAAATAAGACATGTTATTTTGCTAATTTCTTAAGCATTAAATGTTTTCTATAATATAGAGCGGTTATTTGCTATGGTAAATTTTTCATTATTGCCAAGTTTAAGGACCAAGCAGGAAGTATTAGACTTCACTGCTTAAGATTTAGATATTTTAAAAAGCCTTCAAAATAAATTCAACAAATGTTAACAGTCAGCATATGCTTTTGAACAATTTTATGGGGCTTTACTTCTGATAAGTTTAACAAAGTTATTTTCTGGTATTTCAAGTCACCAGATAAAACATGTATTGCTAAGGCTCCGAATTATGTCATAAATATGAATGCATGTCTATCTTCAGGCACGTGTTTTGTAGCATGTAATCATGGGAATTTTTGAATTTGTCATGTGCTTTTATACATTTTGGTATCTCTGACTGTCTTAAAGATCACAGTTTTATTTCCCCTTTCTAATCTTGTGAAATGAACAAAAAGTAAAAATTATAATTCAAAGTAGTTTCTAGAACAAAATTACTCTCTTTAAAAGTACATTGATTGCAATAAATACCACGAAGACTAACTCTGTGAATTTATAGGAGACTCAACTAACTTCTGGGGATTGGTTTTTTGGTTTGTTTGGATTTTTTTTCAAAATCTATTCTTCTATCTGTACTGCTTCCAAGAGCTTTATTTTGTTGGAATTCATGGTGAGTCCACTGTGAGTTTTGCTTGAGTGAGGACTTTGAACTGAACTCACTGAGATTAGTGAACAGTAAAAACCAAACACATTAAGAAGTTTGAGGCTCTGTAGAAACATCCATGTAAGCAACAACAGATGACTATTTTTTGTTACAAAGAAATATAAATACATGTTGTAAGATTTAAAGTGAGCTCTTGCAATTGGTATTCCATGATAAAGCCCTGTGTGTTAGGATTTTTGTCATCTTAACTAAGTGTTTATAAATATGAGCACAGAGTTATTTTTAGGAGATGAAGCCCAGATTTTGCTTTTTGGAGCTTGGTCTCCATTTGCAACATCAAAGGCAGATTTTGTAAGTTGTAAGGATTTAATGAGAGTGGGGAGTGGATCATTACGGTACTTTCATTAATTTTTCAGAGATGTTGAAACTTAATCATCTTATATATTGAAAATGCTGTTATGTAAAACGACTTACTGCTTATATGACCATCAACAGCTTTTTCTTTCTCCACATTTATTTAGTTTTACAAAAGATTTCTGTTTTTTCTAAGATGCCCATCATGTCTTTTTTTCCACTTCTCAGCTGGGAATCTCTTCTGATGTGGAACGTATGTTTGGAAGCTTGTTAAAGATGCTTTTGGCAATTTTTCCTGCCTTCCTCTTGAGTCTGTTTAGATGGGGAAACTTTCCAGTATTTTTATGCTAGTTTACTGTTCTCTTATCCAGATCAGTCTGCTGAAATGTAACCTAATGTTCCCTGGAAGTTCTCTACTATTTCAAATCTTTTTGGCTTCCTGATTCATTAGCCGTATTTTGACTGTCTGAAACTGCTGTTGGATCCTTCAGACTAACTCCTTAAAGATGTTTTTGGTTTTTGTGACTGAAGCTCTTCAACTCTTGATATTTTAGAGGTAAAATATGCTTCTGAAAGTTTCTGCGTACTTGAAGGGTGATTGAATTCCTTTATATATTGACTGTCAGGTTTGGCAAATGCATCTGTGAAACTTCTTCCATATTGTTATTGTTATGAACATCAGTCCCAAGAGACTACAGTGCCTTTTGACAGAGCCACTACATGCACATTATGTATGCATATGGGTAATACAAAAGACTAGAAGGTCTTCCTATTAGCTTAATCTTTAGATATTTCTGTGCAGGTACTGCTAATTCTGCAAAATAATAGAATAGTCTAGAGTTCTGTTTCACTTTTTTTTGTGTATTTAATCTAAAAAATGCCTTTTCACATCCTGTTCCTAACAGAAACAGATACTGTCTTGAGAGACTAGTCTCAGCATATTTGAATATAAAACCAAACTAGAAATTATTGGAAATATCCCACAAACTCCTACTTTTTCCTGATATTTGCAACACATTTAACAGGTTAAGATAAGTTTCATACAAATGCTTCAGGCCAGTTTCGTGCTTCTGTTATTGTACAATTTTTCCATTGAAGTTGGTGGAGCTATGACTTTTTGCCTCAGTGAGAATGGGCTCTCAAGTTTTGGATGCTTTTGCTGAAAAAATCAAACATTGTACAGTTCACTTATCTCTGATACATCATCTTTTTGTCTCACAGTTTTAACTCTGGAACCTCTATCTAGTAACTGTGCCTTTGTTTTGTTCATTTTCAGCCACTGTTGTAAGTGCAGAAACATACTTTTAAAAGAATAACATTATGTTAGCAGGGGATTATGTAGTATTTAGGTTAATTTGAGAAAATTTGCACCATTGTTGACTTTTGTGTGAAAGAAAAGAGTAAACAAATTATTGGAGATGAGCTACACAATTAGAGCTGAGGTGATATTTGGTTTTCCATGATGTTATGCAGTAAGTTTGGTAGCTTTTACTTCTAGGTCAGGTAAAAGCTCTTACTGACTTTCATTGCAGGGCTGGTCTTACAAATCTATGGCTGAGGTCCTCTGCTGTAACCAGCTCAGAGTTATACAAAGAGCTGAGGTGGTTCTTCATAAACTTGTGTGCAATCAAAGATCCTTGAGATGTAGGTAATTATGGCCACTTTCCTGTAGCAGAAGTGGTGTGGCTAAAGAAATTATTTAACATTGGCAAGCATTTAGCAGGAATTCCAGTTCTTCTTCAAATCTGATTCTGATAGAGTGAATGGTGGAAGCTAGTCATGACAAAGTTCTAAACTGTCTACTTTTGTATGGTATTACAGTGCTTATGATTAATCTTCTCCCCCTTAGTAGTTTTTCTGTTTTCCTATTTTTCAGTTTTTCCTGATAATATGATTTCTATAAGTAAGTCATTTGGTGACTGTTGAGCAAAACATTTGCTGAAAGATTTTGTTGTTGTTAATGATGCTATGCCAAATACTTGTACAAATAGTCCTCCTCCTAGTGTGATCCTTCTACCGGATTTTCAGCATACTTTTACTAGACCTGCATTCAAATAAATCTAAATTTCATCTTTTACTGTCTTTTCTAGTTTCCTAATCATCAATCTAGTTTCCAATCATTGTCTATAATCAGTATTCTTACCCTTTTACTTTATTGTGTCTTGAGTGTAATAATCTCGAGCCTTTTCCATTTGGTCATCTCCTGGCCCTTGAACTGCTGTTGCCTCTTCGTGTTGCTGAACTTGCTTACTGTTACTATCTTAGTTTTTCTAATGTTTATTGTAATTCTGTAATTCCTTCAAATAGTGATCATCTCAAAAACTGTATTCTGAAGTTCAGCTCTAGGCAAAACTAATATAGAAAAGTAATTGGAAAATCTGATGCTGTTAATATTGGATGTCATGTTTGAAACCTTCTGCAGTTTATTTTATTATGACTATTACAATGTAACTATTGCTTTCTGCTGCCATTTTAGGCTTTCTATTACCTAGAGATAAAAGCCTTTAAGAAAATCAGTTTATCATGCTGGAACTGACAATAAACTTTCCCAAAAATCTGAATGGAGAGATTAACTTCTTTAATATTTATAATATATATTTGCACACTATTTTAGGAAGACACTGTCTGTCTTTTTCTTATGCCTCAACAGAAATCAAACCAATTTCTCCATATTTATGTCTCAATATAGAGAATACAAAGATAGAGAGTCTGGTTTATCACATCCGTAGTTCAAGATTATTAAATCTTTGGCTTTAAAAATTTTCACTGTAGAAGTGAGACTGATATCTTGGCATCCTTTAGAGTATGTATATATCTGATTTATGCTCTCCTTAAAGTAAAAGCAGACTCATGGAGGATTTTTTAATGAAGAGCTGGAGCATTTCAACTGTAATGCTATCTTCTCTTTGAATTGGTTTATACTTTCTAACATTACGTTTAGCTCACATTTTCAGGCTTGTTTTTTCCTTTTGCATTTATGAAGATCCAGTGACCATTTCAAAAAGGAAACACTTGCAAGCTATATCATATGCAATGCATATAAAACTAGATGCATCTAAAATGTCAATGAAAGGGATATAAAAATAAAGTTTGAAGCGGTAACTTTAATTCTCTTCAAAATCACTGTCTTTAAAACAATGAAGTCAATGTGCAACTAACCTTTTATAATACAGAAGATATTATCCAGGATGTCTCCAAGTGATAAAGTGACAAAGTGATAAAAATCTTTTCTTGAAAAGATTTTTCTTTTTGAAAGTGTCTGTGTATCTGTTTTCCCCAAGAATGAAAGTAAATATTTTCCAGTCCTTGTTTATGATGTATTTGCTTCCAGAGGACAGGCGGTAAGAGAACATACCCTAAGATGTTATTCGTGGCTTTGTATTAAATACTGATTGATTAGTTTTCTCATGTATTCTGCAAATTTGTATTTCTGTTTTCAGGAGATCTCATTGGAGCCCTTTATATTTAAATTGCGTCAACAGCTTGTGTAACTTTTTTATATTTTCTTTTCTTTTTCTTAAGAATTTCTAAACCTTCTCTTGTAGTAAACACAGCAGAGAGAAAGCTGTGCTGTGCTAGAGGATTGTTTTGGGTTTTTTTCATATGAAGTCCTTGTCACTATTGACTGCTAAACTGCTGAAATTGCTCATTTTTCCTGTGAGGCTTGTGTTCCTGAAATAAATAAATAAATAAAGTCATAGCAGTACATCGAAGTAGTACCTAGACGTGAATGTTTTAAGGGTATGTTCCTGTGCCGCGGCCAAAACAGACAGCAGCACCCCCTCCTGGGCATAAAAGTGCTGGAAATACCGGCATCATTTCCAAGGTCAGATACTTCACAGGAAGGTATAAAACCCCAACATAGACTCGTGTTTGATAACTTGTGGTTCAGTTTGGTTTTGTCTTGATGTCTGTTACTTAGTGTTTAGCTGAAGTGCTAAAGCACAAGATTTAATAGTTCTTCCAGTTTTTAGTTGCTATGATAATTCTACGTATGTATGCTGCCAATACCCTTCTGGTTTCTGAAGGGCCATGTGCATATTTAAAATGATAAGTACTTTGACATTTATAGCTAAATCTTTTACATGCTCGTTTTCTGGGCACAACAACTTCTGCCCCGTCAAGGCCTGATGATCAAAACCTCCACATGGCTTAAAGAGGGTAGCACAAGGTATCTTATCTCCCACTCTTGTGGCGGGGTCTAGAGTTTGGGGGCATAGCCTATAAAGCTAAGAAGGTTAATCAGAAAATGGGTAAGTGCTTAGAAAGTGAATAGATCCAAGGCAGTCATGAGATTCATTGTACCGTTGCATGACCAAGCAGGATTTATTGTCAGGGCTTCTGTAAACCACTAATGCTGTTTTAGTCTCTGAGGAAGTACATGTAAGCATGTTATTTCCCTGTGATGTCAATTGGACCTAATCACATATTGAACGTTCATTTAATGTTTTGGTACTTTGTGGATTAGAACTTTCATGCATTTATCCTTACTGTTTTAAGAGGCAAGATTAAGTCAAAAGGATCTCTTTCCCATGCCTAACTTCCCTCATAAATTGTTACAGGTTGCTCTCATGTGTTGTTCTTAGGTATGTATTCCAGTGAATTTAAGGTTAAATAAAGGTGGATATAAAACTTAAGGTCTTTTTCAGAGTAAAAAAGCCCCGATATGGGTTTCTGAACTTTCTGAATACCTACAGAATGGATTTCAGTTAGGACTGTATATTGGAATGTGACCTGTTCGATTTTGAATAAAAATGTTGACATATGCTTCTTTGAGATTGGGATTTAAATGAGAATTAACATACCCACTTCAATCCAGATAATTATTATGCAGCATTATGGGAACAATAGGAAGAACTACTCAGAGCTTATAGTACCGCTCTTGAAGAGAAGGTTTGCCTGTAGTTTGTAATACAACTTTGTAGTTTTTTAGACTCTGATCTCATTTGAGTACATACTATAAATAAACATGTTTTAATCTGTGACTGACAAGCACCGAATGAATAGAGCTTTTTTCAAATAAAGAATTTTGCTACACTCTTCCATGCATTTGTTGCCCTCAGTTTGATTCCTGCAGTGTACTCTGTATAGAGCTACAACTTTAAACCATTTTGAAACTGAATCTGGTGTAAAAAGTAGCTGCTTGTCTGTTAAATAGAAGTCATCTCTGTGTATATATGATGGCACAGTTCTACAGGATTCCTCCTTTGCAGATATTTCTGAAATGAAGCCCTTGGCCTAGAAATGTCAGTCATTTGGGACCTACCTCCTTAAGAAACACTGCTAGAAGTTGCATCTATTACAAAAGGGAAGATCTATGGTCAAGCCATTGTTTCAGAAGTGTCTTCTCTGTTGGCCTCCTCGTGAAGTGCACCAGAGCTTTCTAGTACTAGCTTTCCACACTGTTCGAAGTCTGCTTTTCTCCAGATTTTAGAAGGAAGGAATAAATCAAAGGGTGCCAACTATGAGAGGAGATATATATTTCTATATTCCTATGAGTGAACTTGTTAGCTGTAGTTTTTAATATTAAATCATTGAATTTACATTTAGGTGAAAAAAGCTTGGGTAAACTGGGTCTTGCCTTGGTCTATTGAGTAAACTAACTGTGATACTGGGTTTTAAATTTCTGTGATAACGTCTAAAGCAGTGGAGGGGGACTCAAAAAAAGCAAAAGTGAAAAAGACAGTAGGCCTTTTATTTTCTCTCTCACACTCTGTTTCTGGGCTTTTTTTATTCAAATGTCAGGAATCTGTTTGATCTGTTTGGTGGAATACATTAAGAGACCATGTGCTGGTTACAAATAGCAAATGTGTTTCTGAATACTATTTTTTGTCTTTCTTGTGAAAATACTGTGGCTGCCAGGAAACTGTAGTAGGAATAGGCAGTGGCAGCAATTGATATTACAATAGTTTTGGTGCCTCACACTTGACTATCTAAACTGTGGGAGGAGAAAATTGATTTGGAAGGGGTAAAAAGGGAAGGGCAGGGATGGATTGGAGTTATTTTTGATAAACAGGCTGGAAAAGGGCAAAGAGATATGTGGCTTAGGATGTATTCCTGATGAAGCTGGGAATGAGATGAGGAACGAGAGAGACTGTAGGTTGGAGGGAAGCAAGATCTGAGTTACTAGGGAATGAAAAGTGAACCCAAGAGAATTATTGAATGGAAAATGGCTAGAGAGAAAAGACAGTAATATGTGTTTTGAAATGACACATACAATAAAACAAAAACAGTAGTTGGGAAGTGACTGCTTGTCTCCTTAATTTAACTATTACCCCAAAAAGAACTGAAGGCTCAAAGACAGGGGCCTGAGCTGGGGCATGTTTTAGATTTGATGGAGCTTCATTAAATTAGGGGGGCTGTAGGAAGAAGAGTTACAATTTTAAACTGCTGCTTGGGCAAATTTTTTAGCCTTTAAGATAAAGATGTTGGTCTGCAGTCAAAGCACCCAGATTAATAGCAGATTACTTTTTCCTTTATAGGCACTTTTAATCACTTGGTTTAGAAAAATTATGTTGTTACAGTCAAAGACCTAACTTTGCCATAATAGAGATTATGCAGGGCAAGGCCTGGTGAAACACCTGTTAACAAAAAGTACAACAAAATATAATTCAGTCATTGACAGCCTGGTCAGTTCATCTGATGAGTATCATGTATTCGATGCTTTTCTGTTACGGCAGCCCAGGTGTTTGTTATAGCCGCTTTCTCATAAAATTTTCCTTTTCTATCTGCTACTGAATGAGGCGTAAATAGTGTCAATGCCAAATATAACAATGAGTATGTTATGCCATGTTCCAATCAGTGGTCTCTTTGCATACTTTTCATAAGTTACTCTTTACAGTGCATCGACGTGCTAGGCAGTACAGAGAGAAGAGAGGAAAAATAGCAAAATACCAAATATGGAATAATATCAGCTCATGGATGAAGTAGTCGGTGTGTTTGTTGTTTAGAACCTGTTTGATGCTATTTTTCCTGACAAATGTAAAATTGAATTTATTATTACTGGACTGTAATACTTTGAGCAGTCAAATATATAACACTGGCATACAGTTCTGGGGCTAAATTGAGTTTTTGTGTGGCTGAATGGAATGCCCATCTTGGTTGGATTGAAAAATGTCATAAGGCTTTTTTTACCCAAGCATTTCTGCCAAGTGCGTACAGGAAGTGGCTTTGGCAGTTGTATCCAAACAAGTAACTTCATTTCCTGGAATCGGCTTTTTTGCAAAATGTGGACTTTAGGAAAGAAAGTGTAAAGAGGGATGTTAACGGCTAGAGGAAAGATCACCCCCCAAAGCCTCTGAAAAGAAGTTTGTCCAAATTATCAAACTCCATTTTTTTCTAGATATAGTCACAACAGTGTCATATAATTTATTTTTTCAAATTGATAGTTTCTTTATATAATAAAAATAATATTAAATATCTGTTGAGCATAACTGTACATAATTACTGAAACTATTATCTTTACTAGGGTCCATTCTGCAGTGGTCCATTTTATGTCTGGAAAAAAGGAGACAGCGTTTAGTGTTTATTGGCAAGGCAGCCATAAAGCAGTTGAGATGATAGAAGAGAATGTCTTGTACAACCACACAGGTTATAGAGGCCTATTAGCAACCTGAGGTTTAGTAAAGCTTCTATTTACTGCCATAAAAAAAACAAAAAAAGGGAAAGAGAATGGATGTTGTCAGGTATAATTTTCAGTTAAAAACGAGACATGTTGATGTGACATTAAACATATTCTGCTAAAAATAAGAAAATTTTATCTGGCTGGTCAGGTGCTATTTTTTATGCTACTGCAAATTCATCTTTTTCTAGTCTAACTTGCTGCATTTTAATCATGTTTTATTTTTTTCCTTCTCTTTTTTTCCTACTCTCTTAAGGTTACTATCCTGAGTATTTCCATAACACTGCCTGCAACCTTCCTCACAGTGCTGGATAACTGCCTATAATATAAGCACAGCCTTCATCTTCCTGTGCTCTTAATCTTAGGGTCAAATCATAGATCTTTTTCAGATGCTTGAAAAGCAGTAGTCCAAAAGCTGTTTTGTATCAAATGATTTTTTAAAGGGTTATTGCAAATGAGGGGCTATTTCAGAATTGCTGATAGGGAAAACAGTACATTGAAAAATGTAGTAGCAATGAGTCATACTGTGATGTATCAGATGGGAATCTTGAAAAAATTACCATTTTGTTATAAATAATATTGCAAAATCCTAATGTTTAGAGAGAAAAGTAAATACTGATGACAGAAGAAATCTTAGTGTCAGAAAAAATGCTACAAAGTTCACAGATAACAGAGAAATCAGAATATATCTTTTAATAATAGATTTAGTTGGGTAGTAATAGAAACACAATATATGAAACAACTTAGTATAACTGTTGATTTATGTAGAATTTTTTTCAAGTCATTAAAGGTTCTTTCGGTGGATGAAGAGACAAGAAAAAATGCTTTGAAGCAGTTCAGTGCAATAATTAAAGCATGAGTAAAGATAAGCAAATATTTTGTATACCTTTCCCAAATGTCAAAGGCTATGCTTGCTATGTCATAAATGGCAGCTGCTGTAAATTTGTTTGGGGTGGAATCTTTGCCTTTCCCTTTTTATTTTTGATACTTCTTTCGATATTTTATTCTTCATGTAATCATCCATTTTTTGGTTTTGTAATGTTCACTTTTTCATTACTTACGCAGAAAAACTTCAGACAGTTGTCTTGTTTGCAGCTGTGCCTACTGACTACTTGTGCCAGTCTTGTTATTCCCAAAGAAAGGAAATGTCTTCTTAGTAAGAATATTTCCTGAGTAGTGTGTGAGCTTCTGTTAACATTTGCCTTTGTATGTTTCTGATTTTTCACTGAATACTTGTGATAAAGTATATTGTCTGACTGAGGTTGTTAGCTGGAATCTTATTTTTGTTGTTTGTCATATTTTTTGTTCATGTTCACTATTGTTTGCATGCTTCTACTGCTGTGTGGATTTAAACTATAAATAACACAATTCAGCTTTCCATTGCATTAAAGAGGCAATGCGTTGCATTGAATAAGATCCCAGACTGAGATGCAGGGCATCTGTTTTTTATTTCAGTCTTCATTATTTACTAAGTTTGTGAACTTATACAAGTGACCTCATCTCTCTGAACCAGTTTCCTCAACTGTAAAATAAATTAGAGTGGCTTATCTTTCTTGATCACTTTGAGATTTCATGTTCAAAGGCCATCTGTAAGTGCAAAATCTTGTTTCTCTAACATTGAGGAGTAGATGAAATGATTTGTGAAAGTAAGACAGTGAATTAGAAGCAGAAACCAATATAAAACTTTGGAAGTCTTGACTCTTCATTTTCAGTCAGCATAACTGTTGCAACACAGTTCTTGAAATTACTTCTCTTGATTGAGCTAATTTGTTTGGGAAGCTTTGTTGAAAATCTAGGTTATGTTGGCTACTTAAAATTCTGTGCAAGCATGGGTGAATATTTCTATTTATACTATGTTTGATATTTATTGTAAACTCTAAGAGTAAGCTACGTATAAATATATTTCATGCAAAGCCATCTCTACTTGCTCAGTAAGAGTAAAGCACTCAAGAGTGAGCTGAGAAAGTTCTGAGTGTTAAAATGGTTGTATTTTTTATTATGAATCCTTTCTTCTGCAATACCTCCCCACTTTGATCACCTCTATTTATGCCATTTACATCCAGCTTTAGTTCTGAGGAGAAATAATTTTAAATATTTCAGAAATTTCCTTTAATCTGTAAGAGTACAGAGAGATAGTGACATCAGTTTGAATAATGGCCAGTGTTTGGAAACAGGAGAATGTCTCAGTTTTGTATCAGCTTTACATAAGGGAATACTAGAAGAAAAAGTCAGAGTTCCAGGCAGACATCCTTTTGATTTTCAGCAGATTTATTTAATTAACTGAAGCCTAATACAAGAGCTCATGGCTCTAAGATACAGCACATTTAATATTGAAGTAAGCTTGTATGACAAGAAATTTCCATAATATATTGTCCCATTTTGATCTTAAGGAAAACAAGCAGTTTAAAGCCATCAAATAAACATAGTGTACTTGGCATTCAGGAAGAATTATGCTATTTTTCTAGTGATAGTCACTTATTTCAACAGATTTCCAAGGGGCAAAAACACTCTTAATTCTATGTCTTGACATAAGCAGATTTAGAGCTACAGAGGTTATTGGTGCAAAAATTATCTTTTGATCCTTTACTGCATATTAATCATATAGTTCAGTTGGTTACAAATTTTGGTTAAAAAGGAATTGAAAGAAGTAGCTTTTCACAGTGGGAATTGTGCCAATATGAAATGGAATTTCACTCAAATACTTGACATGACATGATTTTTTTTTTTAAGTGAAGTTCCCTAATATAGCTACTGAGACCATTGAGTTTTCACCAGAAAACCTCTGTTTTATGATGAGTCAGAGAGACAACAGGGGAGTCTTGCCTCTGTGAGCAATCAGTTTTGCCATTAATATCACTGGGACGAGAATGTCATCAGTTTTGATTAAACCAAGAGTTTTCGAATCACAGAAACAAAGACAATAATTAAGATGCAGAAGAACCCAGATTACTTGACTTTTTTTTTATTCTCAATTTTAATACAATAGACATGTATTAGGCATCATAAGAATAATTACAGTTTTCCTTTTCTCTTTTTATGTATTGTGGAGGCTATAGTCAGAATAACTAAAACTGACAATAAATTAGTAGGAGCAGACTCTGTAGAGAACATTTTTAAGTTATTTGAAACATGTTGCATGTTATTGTGCAGTTGTATACATGTTTTATAAAAGAAAAATAATTTGTATTTTAAATAATGAAGGTTGCCTTCTAATAGTAGAGTTTTGTTTTTTTTTTTACTTGTTCATTGTCAGGAGGGAGAAAGATTTTTTTTTTAATCTCCATGCTTATCCATGTGTGCATGTATATACGTTAGCTGTCTCTCTGATTTCTATGAACATACTTGGGGGGAAAAAAATGCCAGTGCATGTTTATTTGCAGGATCAGGAATTTAGCTTCTAAATTAGTTTACTTTCTATCACCAGTGTTGAGGATGGCAAAAAAATGTGTAATCTAGTAGTAAGTGATCTGTAACCACTATAATCTTTTGTAGGCTCATGGAATTTAAAAGATAATATATATTTCTATAAATAGTCCTCCTCCAATAAGACAAAAAGAGAAATGGTCAAGAAATTGCTAAAGATGCACTGATAGGTTTCTGGAAGACAAACATTCTGTGAATTATTATAAGCAAAGAGATGTTGCCAAATCCTAGGCTTTATTTTACCACACTGCGGTATCAAATTGCTCTCTGACTTTTATTTCATGGGGAATGGTTGCTGCACATAAAGACAAGGAATGATTATTTTGCTGAATGTGGATATTTATTGTTATGGCAGCAGGACTTACTGTTAATGGGATAGACTGCACCAACCCATAACTACAGGGTAGAAGGCACTTCCTGCCTCTAGGGACAATTTAAGACGGAAACTTCATCAAAAAGTTGAATTAATTTTACCATGGTGAGGTTTCAGGGATTACGTTTGGAGTTAATATGTACACTTTTGTTTCAAAATGATATTTGTAAACCCTGACGTGACTATTTCTAATGTTTTCTCCGAGGACAGAAAATAATGTGAATAGCATAGATCTTTTGGTCAACTTAGCAGCAATTATGAGTTCTTAGCTGTCTCTGCCTATTCATTCTCCCTCTGGTAAGATAGAGGTATTCATTATCTGCAGTGGACCTGCCCTCAAAGAAGGTATCTTAATCATTTCAGCGGCCCAATATCCATGGTGGGATTTCATCTGCAGAGTATAGGAGAGTGGGAATTAATTGTCCAGTAATTTTACAGTGCTCATAGCTTTTTGACTCTAAGCTCACAATATAAAACTTTCTTATCATTAAGCAGTAGTTCTTTATTAAAATACATTAAGATACATTTAACAAAAAACCGTCACTCCAACTTTTTGCAGCAGCAATAGCATAAGCACTGTTCATAGCCAGTGTCATCCCTGTGCTGCTTCCAACGTGTTGTGTGCCCGAGGTATGTGGCCTCAAGTTGTCAGGTGGAGAATTAATTTTTAATGAATATGTTCCTCTTTTGTTCCCCTTTATGTTCCTTCTTGGTTCTGGGAGCAATACTGTAGTTAGACATAAAAGGTGTTCCTCATTCATCATCCTAGAGTGGATGTACCATGCCCCAAAAATGGATGGGAAAAGAGGAAAACATCCAGGTGAATCCCTGAATTGAAGGGAAGAGGCTTTGCGATCTGGCTGCAAAGGGCTAGACATACTATGTAGTAAAGAATAAGCCATTTTTAGCTATTTGAAGATGACATGACTGGCAGTGGGGAGCTCTCACATTCAGTCTTATTAATTTAAAACCTAGAGATATCTACGTATTTGAGTGGATATTTTCACAATAATATTGGAAATTAAAGATTGTATTTCAGGTGAGGATTTTTGTTTGTTTGTTTTGTGTAATGCAAATTCTTTTATCTTTTTTTGTATTGATGCACTTCAAAATGCATAGCGGTGAAGTTTGGGGAAATGACAGACAGAAATTGCACCAATGCTGAATTAAAACTAAGTTTCCAAGCTCATCAAGTGATAGTACTGGTTGGGGAACTTAACATTACTGTTTTAAATTACATTTTCAATTTAAAATGTAGAGAGTTTTAAGTATTGCTTCTAAATCAGATGGGTTGTTAGAATCCTATTGGTTGTTTTTTTCCAAATGTTTCTCGGTCTTCTGTGAGGAGTGCCTGTGCCAAGAGGAATAAACAAGGATATTTGCTTGAATTCCAGAAATATTTCTGTAATATTAATGAAATTTCTTAAGCATCTTTTATTTCCTTCAAGCAATCTAGAGGCACCACAAAAACATAATTGTTACCACATATTACTTTTAGTCTTGAGATAAGCAATGAGGTTTTTGCTTGTATCATTTTGAGTTTGCACATTTGTTCTTCTACATAGGAAGTCCCAAATTTATCACATACAAGTTTTTAGAGGCCTTTAGCTGATACATAGGATTGGGTGGTGCAATACTAACTTTCATTGGTCCTGATAACACTTTAGCCCAACTTCCTTCCATCCTCCTTCACTCAAACATGCACAAACATTTAGGTGTTGGGTTGTTTTTTTTAATTAACTCAGTTTTTGAACTGCGCTGAAACAGGAAGTTACACATTTTGAGTATTCAATTTATTATATACCAACACTAAGAAAAGAATACTTCCACATAGTTAACCTTCTGCAGTTGTCCTGTGGCTTTACAATGACAATTTTTAATCTCTGTTGTTGTGAAATCGCCAGAGCGAAAGTACTGTCATACTTAAAGTAACTAAAGAGGGTTATCAGTGAATACAATCAGATGATAGGAACTCTGTTGTCACATTAGGAACTTAGAAACATGTAAGTAGATATTTGGTAACAATAATCAATGTCTTATTAATTTATAACCAGAAAGAAAAATCACCTTGCAAGGGCTTAGCTGTCATAGAGTTTGTTGTCAGTTATATTTTTGGTGATAAAAGCAGTATTTCCATTCAGCATACATTATTGTTTCTCTGCATAGGTTGATATCTTAGTAGAGTCTGATTGCATTTTTATTAAAATTTTATTAAAATGCATATTTATTAAAATTAAATTTTCAAAGTTGTCTGTAAACTATTATGTAAAGAAAGCCACAGATCTATCTTAGAATTTCTTGAGCCTGCGCTGTATTGGAAGAATGGCAAAAGAAGCATACGGCTGGAGTTTATGTCTCTACCATGCAGTCCCATTTATGTCTAACACACAGCTCCTTCTCACCAGCCTTCCTTGAGGTTATTATAGATATATCTTCTCTTCCAACTGAGGTTACTATCCCTGACTGTTCGTAATTGCCAGACTTCCTGCTTCTGTCCTATCCACCTATCTGGGCTTTACTAGATTAGCAAAGACTTGCTGTTTAAAATAAATTGATAAATTTTGACTGAAACCAGTTAGGGAGTACTCACATGAACAATTCTGCTAGCCAGTGTGGCAGAGGAGTGGAGATGAATGGCTGGAAAGTTATATCAGAACCTTTTCTTCTATGAAATCACAAAAGCAAAATTCTTCAGCAAGTACAAAACGGAAGTATGATATATGTCCATGGTTGGAGTTCCCATGTAGCAAGGATATTTTTATGCATTAAAAAGTTATGACAAATAAAACAGGCGTTTGGTGGGTTTTGTTTTGGTTTTGGGTTTTTTTTTAGTGGTACTGGCCTCCAAAAGGATCATTCTGCAGGAAGGAATACATGATTTTGTGGATTACAGTAGGCAAAATGAGATGAAATCAAGTAGTACTAACTGCAAAGTCATGAGTTTAGGATCTAATGAAAGAGCTGTTGCTTATTAGCCTAATTAACAAGTCATGGGTAAGATCTCATTTAGAATGTCCTGTCTACATCTAAGCACCCTGGATTAAATAAAGAAATCAAGCTGAGTCAATAGCTGAAAAGAGCCTTTTTAAGAAAATGGAAGTGTTTTAGAACAGGAAGTTAAACCTTTACCTTTTTTAATGAAAGTTGCAGGGAAATGTAATTATGAATTATGAAACTATTTGGAGTAAATATCAAGCAGAGAGAAATTATATGTAGTAAATGATAGTATTAATTACAAAATATCAAATTGATGTGAAGTGGTAATGAATACTATGAGACAATAAATTAGAAGGTTTTTTAACCATCACAGGTGGGAAATTCAGAAGCAGCTTTCTAAGCAGGATAATGGAAGTGAGAAATTAAAATCTGTTGTGTTATAAAATTGTAAAAAGAATTGTAAGGTAGGAAAGAAATGATCTTGCAGTTAGAAAATAGGCTGTGGGTATGAAAATTTTAGGGCTCAACTTGCTATTGTCTCTGAGAGGATGTTGAGGATTTGTTTACTGTTTCTTGGTCATGATTGTTACATTGATCTTATCCTGTTTGATTTGTTGGAATGCTTGGCAGAGTGCCACTTCCTCTTGGTGAAGACATGCTGACTACTTCTGATGATTTTCTTGTCCTTCATGTGCCTGGAAATGGTTTCCAGGATTAGTTGCTCCATCACCTTCCCAGAGATCGAGGTGACACTGACTGGCCTGTAGTTCCCTGGGTCCTCCCTGCCCTTATTAAAGATAGGAGTGATGTTTACTTTAGTCTTTGGACGCTCCTCCCAGTCACCTTGATTGATCAAAGATTATCAAGAATGGCCTCACAATAACATCATCCAGCTCTCTCAGCACTTGTGGGTGCATCCCATCAGGGCCCATCGACTTATGTATGTCCTGTTTGCTTAAGTATTCCCTGACCTGATCCTTTTCCATGAAGGGTATGTCTTCCTTAATACAGACTTTCCCCCTGGTCTCTGGGACCCGGGATAACTGAAGGCTGGCCTTGCTAGTAAAGACTGAGGTACAGAAGGCATTCAGTACTGCAGCCTTTTCCATGTCCCGTGTAACTAGGTCCCCTGCCTCATTCAGCAGGGGGCCCACGTTTTCCCTAGCCTTCCTTTTGTCACCTATGTACTTATAGAAGCCCTGCTTGTTGTCTTTGACATTAAGCCATTTTTTCCATGTTGTACTTTATGTAACCCAGTACAAGAATGCAATAGTTAAACATCAACATAAGTTCAGTAAATATATGTTTAATATACAGCTCATATAAAATCAACATGAATATCCAGTGCCACTGGAAACAACCAATGGCTTCAGTCTTGGCAGGCAAAAGAATTTTAATAAAAACAAAGGGAAGATACCTCATTCTTTGCTTCTCCCTACAAAATGAAATTACTGGGGATGGAAATGATCTGTTACTTTCTTTTTAACAGTTTTCAGCAGCATTGCAAAAGGTCTTGATATAGGTGCATTTTGGTATCCTAAAAATATGATCAGCTGTTTATATACTTTTTGTCATAAGGACTGTTACTGCTTAAAATCTTTTCCATTTTGATTAATTTATCAGTATTTCCATAGAGCTAGAATTTCTCTTGTTGCAAACAACGACTGCTAATGGCTATAACTAAAACCCATGTGAACTTAAGTAAACTTTCTATGGTATATTAAGAATGTTCAAGTTAAAATTTGTCTTTGTGCTGAAGAAATCTGTTTCTGAATGTTTTATTCTTAGAATATTAAAAGTAAATAGTATTAATGTGTTGCATAATTTTGTTCTTAAAAATGTAATGTGCATGCTATTTGTCATTATTGTCAGCAAAAATGGATTTGAATCCTGAGCTATTTGTTCTACTTTATCCTATTTTTAGTGAGTAGTAGGACTTTGGTAAAACTAACTTAAATATAGCTATAATTTGCATTTTTAATAAAAAATTTTGATTAATGCCTCTATTCAAAATGTTTTATTAAAAATGCAAATTATAGCTTTGTTTAAACCCCCTCAGTCTTCTAGACTACGTTAACACTGATTCAGAAGGCAAGTACACTTATACTTTTGTTTGGCAAAACTGGTTTAAAAAAAGCATGTATATAGCATTCAGAATCTTTTTTCTTTTTTTTATGGTGTACAAAGATTTAGTGTTTCCTTTACAATTCAATCCTTCAAGATAGATTTTTTTTTTTTGCATTCAAAATAAAATAGATATGGTTAAAGGAGTTTTAAAAAGAAGTAAAAAGTCTTTAACAGCTGAGGAAAGTCCAAAATAATGAGCTGAAGTTTTACTAAAGGTAGCTATATGTTTTGTAAGAACAATTTGATAAAGTTTTGAAAAACTGAAGTGAAAATTCGGGAAAGAAGTTAGCCAATTTGTTTTTATGTATAAGTCCAGGTCCCATTGTTATCTCCTCCTTTTCTACTTTGGCTCCTATTTCAAAACCATTACAGATAAAAATGGAAAAAAAAAATATATATATTACAGGTACTGGTAATGACCGTTCTCTTTCTACATGCACTACCAACTACTTAGGCTTACTAAAATGTGGCCTTTGTGTAACACAAGAGGCACAATGTGCTTAATTCCATAGAGAATTCAACAACTTACGGTCAGGGCAGATGTTTAAGAGCATGCGGGCACCTGAGCAAAGTTATACAAGTGTTCTCTAAACTTCTGTTGTTGTATGTGCACAGGACTCCCATTTTGACTATGCTGAACTTCTGGAGCTTATCACATGCCTAGAAGTCCTCAGTTCTGAGAAGATTAGTTAAAACTCCTGAAGGCTCAATTTTGTTTGTATATTTAGGGTACAGTTAATATACATTGACTGTTTTGACCACTGTTATTTAAAACATCAGCAATGACATGAGAAAGAGAGGATGCTGTCTGTAGTGTAGCAGTTACAGGATTTGTTCAGGAAGGGAGAAAATGCATCTTCAGTAGTTGAGTGCTTGAAATTTTGTGTGGTCATTGCTGAGGAATAACATGCCTAATTACTTTTTAAAACCTGGACATTAGTACCCAACAGGCTACCATGTTCATTCTCAGAGGCAAACACCAATAAAGCTTCAACAGAGCAAGAATCAAAGTTCATTCTTTTACAGAGAAGTTTCAGTCATTCCTTAATTGCTAATTTTCAGCTGTGAAAAGGAATAAGCAACGAGATTGGTAAAGTTCATTCCTCTTGAATGTAAATAGATAGCAAATTTTAAAATTAATTCATCTAGGATGTTGACTGGCGAGAAGAGATAGCTTACCATGGAGTGTATCTCATGGTTTCTTCTCTCAACTCTCTACTTCAGCATACCCCATTCCCTTGGTGCTGGAGTTCCTGCTGGGGGAAAAAAAAAAAAGACCAATTTCTCATGGAGCGGCTCCTGCACTCCTGTAGTTTATAGCCTGAAATAGTAAGATAGTCCCAAGCTGGTACTAATTGATGGTGTACCCACTACAGACATTTTTTTCTTGTCTACCTAAGATGTAGTGCATACAGACTTCTACTTCAGAAAACCTCAGTATCTTAATAAAGAATAAAGCTAAAATGTAATATGAAATTAAAAATACAGTAAGTTTCCAAAACCAGATTGATGTTTATAACAAGTAATTTTTCCTCTGCTAAACTGCTCTGAAAATGAAATATGCCTCTTTTGTGGTTTATGGTGTTACCGGCAAGATTGGTGGTGGAGACGATTCTCCAGGCACCAAAAATACATGCAGATCTCTACAGATGTCCCTAACAAAAAACTTCACTTGCATTTGGCCCAAGCTGTCATGACTCCATTGATGTAGGCTGTCATTTGGTAGAGCTCTTAAAATATTCTTATCCCATCATGCAGAGTGATTTTTCTAAAATTGAGAAAGATATATGGAAAAGGAGAATTTAAATACTGTATCTGTCACTCAGAACAGCATAGAACATGTAAATGAGGCAAATTTTGTTGAGAGTATTCTTTTTTTAAACATGTTAGTCTAGTTGAAAAAGGCAGACAAGTTTTTGAACATAAAAGCTCTTTTTCAGGTCTAAAACAGAAGCGGCAAATGTTGCTACTGCAACATGGCAAATACATGAAGGGTGTCAAAACATATACATTTAATTTGCTATTACTCAATCTTAACTGAAATCTTCATCTTAAGCACAGTAGTCTAATTTAAAGTTGATAGGTGACTCAAGTGCCTAATGTATTGGCCCTTTCTTATATTTAGTAAAATTTTTACAACTGCATCAACTATTGAAGGGAACAGATTTAGATTCCTACAAAGAGAGGGAAATGCACAGTCTATTTCTAATAGCCAGTGTTTCATGTAAACTGCACAATGCAGTATAAGATATATGTGCTGTTTTATGAGAAGTTATCTGAAATGTGTGATTCTGGCATAAGCAAAAGTGAATCTTATTTATTTAGAAGTGGCAGCACTGTTGGGTGGGTCTCCTAAAGTTCTTGTGGGTTTGACTTCATATTTTCCTTTGTATCCACCCCCCAAGCTTCTGCCAAGCCTACCATGCTTCATTTCAGGCTCTCTCTTTGTACCTACTAATTAAGGACTTTCAATGTGTGTATGTATTATACAATCAAATATGATCTCAGAGGCATCTTTAAAGAAGTAAATGGTTGCAAATAGTAGCTGATTTTTTTTTTCTCTTTTGAGACATACAAGCTGTCATACACAAAATGTAAAATATTTGTGCAATAATATTGGTATCAGAACACGAGAAAAACTTGGTTGTATCAGTAGATACACTACTTCATTCCTCACTGCTGATATCTGCAAACATTTTGTTCATGTTAAGTAGCCTCTGACTGCACCCTTGGCTCCTCTGCTCCCACTTTGAATTTGATAACTCTGCTGCCCATTGGCTCTTTAAAGAAAATATAAAAGCATAACTAGGTAACATAAAAGTAGGCATGCTGTAAATCATTAATGCTAGTGCAGATAGTCTACAGCATCTTGAAAACATGCCATGTAATCTGAGAAATTATTAGAATCCATAACTAACAGAAACCGAATCAGACCAAAATGGTCCTGTTAACTGAGTCTAACACATCCTAGGAAAATATGTGCTCTATCAGGTGAAGGTGATGATGGTATATTAAGTTGCTATTAACAGTTTTCTTTCATCCCGTAATTCTCACTAGCATTGTGCTTTGTAATGTTTGACAGGTAAACAAACTAGTATACTAATTTTCCAGAAGAGGAAAATAAGGGAAAGAGATTTCGATAGTTTTAATCTTTTCACATTGAGATCACTGAAAGGTTTGACCTGGTATCAGACTTACCACATGTCAGCAAGGAGCCTAAAATTGCATTTCTGTCATCAGGCATTAAAGGTCAAGTGGCTTTTGTTGCAAAAGTAGAGCTATTAAAAACATACAGCTGGGTTAATATGAAAAATATTTTTCTTACCTGTACTGTTACCTGAGATTTCTTAAAATAATGAAACTGAAGAAAGTCAGCATGATTAAATTCAGCTATCATATCCCATTAGGAGTTTTGTTGTTGTTGTTCTGTGGTCTTGGACAATCTTAAAATAGTCAATATCATCTTGTTTTAAATTAAGTTTATACTTCATTTAACCTTTGTTTTTTAAATACAGTTCAATATTTGCCTTGCTACTCCTGCAGAGGAATATTAATTAATGTAAAAACCTACTCCTAATGGGATTCTTGTAAGTGGTTCGTTGTTGGGTTTTTTTGGAAGCATTCCAGTTAAACTTTATAAAAATTGACTTTTACAAAGTTGGCATTGTATGTAACATTTCATTTTTGTTCTTTCATTTTAGTAATCTTAAAGCAATCCCATTTTTAGTGATCACATATCCTCTAACAATATTCATTGCAGTAGAAATGGTACTTGTCTTTGATTTGTGTCCGACATACTCCTGTACAAGTTTGTACTTTGCTGTTAGGCATTTGCAGTGTTTAATTTCCTGGTGATTTCTGTTTATAAATTATTTCAACATATATGGAATAGTTTGTCTTGTCAATCAAATAATTTTATGTGGTTAAAATGATGCCTAGGTAAATGAACTATGCACCAATTAACTCAAGGGTTGCACAGTAGAAATTTTCACTTGTGGAGTGCAGTCCGACCAGCCTAGATCAATGTTCAGTACCACAATAAACATGCTCATAATCTCAAGAAACTGTTCGTTTTACCCTCTTCCTCACCTGTAAATAAACAAAGAAACTCCAGAGCCAGAGAAATTAAATTACGCCAGTGTTTTATTTAGTTCATTGAGTCTGAATATTCTGGTTTTCCTCTGAGGCTTTTAACTTTCCCAAAGACTATGTTTTGCAGTTCAACACTGCAGGGGCACCATGTGCAACCTTGGTTTATGTCTCTCCCATTTTTGAATTGCAGTCTAAGGAAGGTAGCCATATGTAATACACATGCTTTTCATGAAGAATTTAGCTGAGCTTTACAGTGGGGAAGTATTAGTTGTATATTGGTTTTGGGTTTGTTTTCCTATTTTTAAGTATTTATTCTTTGTTGATTCATTATTTCCAAGCTCTGTTACATCTACTTTTTTCCATTCTGAACAGATGGCTATGATATCTTGAGGGATCCTGGTAAACATGTAATGAATTATGCTTACATGCAAACACTTCTAATACCTTAGTTCTGTTACAAAGACTTACCAAATAATTTGTCTTTAGTTTCATTTGGAAGTGTCCACAGTTCCTTTGTTTGTATTTGACAATAAGTGGAAATACATAATAGCACGAACAGGTTGACAGTCTTCATAAGCATGAAGATTCACAATTCACACTAGCTGCCATCCTGAAATTCTTCAGACAACCCTCACTTGAATGAGAGCTTTCCTTGAGCCAGGGGGACTTTTTGCTCCTATTGATTTCAGTGAAAGAGTTGACAGTTCTTGTCTGATAGAGCACTTGGTAGGAATGGAAAGACAAAGTCTTCTACTGTGAAAATGTAGTTTCTGCAGAACAGATATGTGGGCAGATATGTGGACAGATGCCTTTCTCATCAGAATACATGGTCTGAACAGCTATGCCCAAGAGTTTGCTTTTGTTAACAGTCTTAATGTTCCTCCCTCAGAACAGCTCAACTTGCAACCTTAATTCTTCTCTCCTGGAGTTGTTTCCAATTCTTTTTGCAGGTTAAACTGGCAGCCTCCGGCATGAGGGCTGCTGGAACACCATTGGAGCTCTCATACCAGGACCAAAATCTGCTTGTAGGGTGGGGTTGGGAGGAGACACCGTGATTCTGCTTTCTGACAGAGAAGATATCAATTTCATGCTATTGTTTGTTTGACAGATTTTTCCAGACTTAACTGAAGAGCAATGTAAATGTTTTCTGTGGGTTTCACGCATTCAACTTTATGAAGGTCTTCTCCCTCTGAGCAATAAACCCTTTTTCAACAAACAAACCAAAAAAAAAGAAGGTGGCCAGACTCAGCACTCTGGAAGGGCCATTTCCAGTTTGAGCACTCTTGAAATCTTTATGAAAAAAACACTAAAATAAAGTCCTTAAAAATTTTCCACTATTTATAAACTAGGATGGCTAAAGCAAGCTGCAATGGGATTTGTGGGTGTTGGATACATTTAAAAATCGGTATGGTCATTTAAATATGTACAACTATGTTTGATCACTTGTGGCAAAAAAATAAGGTCTACGTTTATACACTTGCATGCTCTTACCTACTCAGATATAGTCCTTGAGTAATCCCAGTGGATACTATTTAACTTAAAAATAGCATTCAGCCCTATAATTTCTCTGCTGGCCCTTGAGCATCCAGTGCCACGCTATACCCTACAAGTTCCTTTAGCTTATTTTCCTAGTTAAAGTTTGTGAGGCACTAAACAGTTGTTGTTTAGGAAATAGCACTTGTATACGTAACAGCATAGAATAAATGATCTCTAAATTCGTTAGTGATAGAATAGGGTGCATAATATCTGCCAGGGGCTTTGCTGATATGCAGGCTTCTACCTTCTGTAGGTGTACAACTGAGTCTTGAAATTGCTTTGATCTTTTCATGTCACCTCAAAAAGTAATCGGCCACATCCAAAAGCCTTATTACATTTTTGCTTAGTGTATTTTGAGTTATTACTGATTTCAAGAGTTTAGCCCATTATCAATACTACAGCAAGCTTTCTGTTTCTTGGTCATTTCAGATCTTGTTGCTCTAGCTCAGAGCTTGTGAGCCGTCATTGTCATTCTGCTCTCTGACTTACCCAAGTTCAGTGGGACAGCTGTAATTTGCACGTTTTATGAGAGGAGCCTATTGAACTGAAACTTTTTGCTTAATGTGAAAGTTGGTGGAATGCACTGGATAGGAGTACAGATTGAAATCAAACCTTCAATGAGAACATTCTTAAACATTCAAATTCAGGATGTGGATCAAATCTGAATTTTCCCAGAATTTCAGCTGTTTGAATCTGCTGTAAATAATGATGGGTTTGCTGTAAATTTCACATTGTGAGTTGGGCATATTTGTGTTTTAATATTAAAGCCAATTTACACAACCTAACAGGTAAGTTATAATTAAAATTAAGTTGATACAAAATTTATCACTTTTTAATGCAACCCTGTCAACTGGGGTTTCGTGAATGTGATTGCAAGAAAATTTTATGCTTTTTCTGATGATCTGAATTATTTTTATGGTAATGATTATTCCAGTCCACATTGTAATGACTTGATGACATGTGTTTCCTGGTTCTCATCCTGTAGGATATGATGATTCTTCCTTAGATAAGAATTTTCAAATATTTATTTTGTAACACTATGCCATGGTATTAAAGAAGGAGAGGAGAAGTTGTTTGGCCTGTAAAAGAAATTTTTTTCTACAAGTCTAACAGTTTTAGCTGAACTGTTCAACTACCTTGCCAAAAATGCGTTACCGTCAATGGTTTCTGCTTTCAATTCTGCTTGTATTCATTTCATGTATATATTGCTATACATAGGTTTCAATTTACAGCTAGAGAAAAACAGAAATTCAATAGCACCTTGTTCTAAAAGAACATATAGCTTATTTGTTTGAAATAGGCCCAGGAGAAACAGCATGCCAATAATGTTGGTGCACCTTTGCACTTGGAGGCCATTTGAAAGAAGGTGAAGCTACTTTATGAAATTATAGATTATTTAAGGAAATGTAAACAACATGGTTGAAGATACAGCATCAACCATGGAGAAGGAATAATCTTCATTACTGAGCAGAATGAAAACACAGCCACTCCATCAAGCTTCCAATGTTTCTTGCAGTCTTTTACTAGTATTAACATTGCTGTATTCCCTTATTATCAACCTAAACGTCTCTGTCATTACCCACAGGCTGCAACATTCTTCTGTAGCTGTTTTATGCTCATATTATGCTGAGGTACAATCTTAATGGTCCTTTTTAAGCTCCTTTCCTTAGATACCATTTTCAGAATGTGATTGTTTACTACTTCATATATTTCTGTATTTTCTTAAAATGGACTGTATAAACGAGAAAATTTCCCCTTCCCAAGAGTTCTGGGGATCTATTTTTGTGTGCTTTGTTTGGCTGTACAAATCTGCTGCCTCTTAATGTAGTACTGGAAAATGATTATCAGATTACCTTTAATTTTGGTTGATGCATTTCTGCCAGGCAGAAGCAATAATCACTGTAATAGTTTTGTTTTCCAAACTTACTTCTACTGTTTTTACTTCTACTCTCAAAGGCGGCACATTGCCAGAAGGGTTAAATACTTTACATTGCAGTGTTACGTATGAATAAGGATTTTTCATTGTTTATTTTAGACTCAGCCATGAATTTCATCCAGGCTTTCTGTACTTAATACAAACTTTTTCTGCAACAAAAGCAATTCTAGAGGGTCAATTCAGGCTGCGTATTAAAGTTAGTGCTAGTGATGGGATGAATGTGCTATAAAATTCTGCTTGCAAAGCTGCCTGTTTTTCTTAAAGGCAAATATGAAACATGAACGTTATATTCTCAGGTCATCATCACTGAAAAATATATTTTCCTAAATCCTCTTGCTCCTTTGGATCACACAGCAGTAAAGACTGCATTGTATCTTTCTTTGATTTTCTTATTCAAAAAGGGTGGAGCATTTCTGCATGCTTTGCCATTCAAACATTCCTGGTGGTTCTATTTTCAAGTCAAAATTTTTGAATTAGTAACAGATGTGCTGATTCTTTTGACTGAAACAGAGGGCAAATTTTTCTACTATATTTTGAATAAAGTTTTTTAAACATTTTCTGATTATTGCACCCTGAGTGCTAGTTTTTGTTACCAGCCCTCACTGTAAACAGTATCTTACACCACAGAAATCTCACTGAAGTCAGTGGGGAGTAATCCTGATATTATAAGTATGATGAGGGGCAGCAGAACATATTTGGAGTGACTATAAAATGCAGCTTACAGAGCTAGACCCCAATGAGGTGTAGCATCCCGGTATTGCATATACCAACCTGTTTAGGTATGTTTTGTTAATGTATCATCCCCACTTACACCAAAATTGCAAAGCAGGTAGCCCAGAAAATAATTGTCGTACATGCATATGTATGTTATTGGTAATGCTGGTCCATTGGCACAAAACGTATAGAAAACTCTTGCACAGCAGAACTCCCAGGAAACCTTATAGTTCTTGTGCACAATGGATTTGGAGGTCTCGATAGCTCTGAAGCAGGAAGGAAGGCTTGTGGGTAGGACAGAAGAAAGATTCTAGAGGAAAAAAAAACCTAAGCAGAATCAAATTCCAATTTAAGGAATATCATTATGAGGTTTAATTTGCAATCATGAGGTTGAATTAGAGGTGGAGCTATTTTGCATTTTTCACACAGCTTGAGTGTAAGATTCCTCCCCCTTTCTGCTTCTGAACTATCTTCATTACTGTAATTTATTTAAGTGCAAGTCTCATCCTTTCTCTTTGCTTATTTATTGACATATATGTACTCATGATAACACAGATGCTGGTGTAATCTTTCATTCTCCCTAAGCCTTTGAAATTTTTTGTTAATGATAATACAGATGCGTGATTTCTTACTTGGATCTGTAGATCATCTAGCAATGAGAACTGATAAATAATACAGACTGTAATACTTTTCCGTAGTGATTTTTAAAAAGATTTGAAGGCCAAATAGGTCTTGGCCTTCTGGCGCACAAAAGGAAACAAACACCATGTTGAAAATGTAAAAGGCAGGAACCAACCATTTTTGTAGGTAGAATACCTGCTTCACTTAAAAGGGGATGAAAAACATTCACTAATACATAATTAAAAGAAGCCTGAATTTTTTTCTTCCAAGAATACTGAAAATATTCAAGGTATGTTTAGGGGCCAATATGAAACAGGGATGAAAGAAATACAGAAGCAAATTGCAGTTTGCTGTTGTGAAAATACCTCTGGCTCACACTTAAGAATATTTCACATATTTTAAATTTTCAAAGTTTGGTTTTACTTATGAACATTGTAAGTTGTCTTGAGAAATTATATAGCTCAAACATTCAGACTTCAGAGAAGTGAAGTGAAATGAAATTAATTTGTCAGATAAGAGAAATTTTTTGTCAAAAATGCTTTCCCATTGGTGGAACACTGAACTTAGTCTTCTGGATGCTTGAAGACCCCTGGGCTGACTTACTGTTTGTCTAAATACGAGTTAAATAAATGCAAAATGTCTGTCTTTTGATGACTCTGAAGTAGTTCCCTTTTTTTTTTCCTTGGGGCAGGAGGAAAGTTGCCACTTGGATGTCAGGAAGCTTTTGAAGTTTTCAAGAGGGACCATGCTGACAGTATAACCATTGAGGACAACAAACAGCTTCTAAAACAGAGGTGAGTGTCACAGCAAGATACAGCTGGAGGCAGACATCTGAGAGTTCATTATGAGTCCGGGTAGGAATGCGTAATTTTACACCAGACTTCCTAGGCTTCTATTGAGAACTTGGTACAGAAATTTTGCCTTTTCTTACTGGGGATGTGTCATATTCAGAAGGCACTGAGTGGTGACAGACTAGAAGTCTGGATAGAATATGAAAGTGGCATGAGGAATCTTAGTGCGTATTTCCTCTGGTTTCATTCATTTTATCTTCATAGCCATGTTGAAGCAATGTGGTAATGGCATTCATGATCGTGAATTATCTAGAGGAAGTAAGATCCATGTGACTGAATCAATTACTGCAATTTCCATTGTCAAAAATGCTTTACTGGCTTCAGCACTGAGTTGAACAGTAAGCTAGGAGATGTTTAACATATGCTCTTGTCTGTTGTTCCTAACTTGTTTGCCAAGTGATTTTAGCTTCTCTCTGCCAGTTTTGCACTCAAAAACAGAAATAATACTTCCCTCCTCCACATTTGTTGTTAATGCTGGCAAAACACTTCAAAATCTTACAGTGAAAATTGTGAGAATGGCAAAACATTGAAAACATGATTTTTCATAAAGCAGATTTTAAACATCTCACAAATTAAACCACCAACACTTGTCCATGTTGATTGGATAACAGTACTGTTTCAGTGTCAGTTTTTCAAGTGTTAACCCTCTTTGTACTGCAAGAGAAATACAAGGTTTTGAGATTGGAGATGCCAAAAGCAGATCTCTCAATCTACCCTTGTAACTAACATTTCCCCTAACAAGTTGGGTTTTTTTCTTTTTCCTTTTTTTTTTCTCCTGGGGTTTTCTCCTTCTCCAGGTTTCTCCTGCTTTCTTCATAACACAATTTTCCCACTTAATAGGCATGAAAGGCATTGTTTTCAGGGTCACTGAGTCTTATTTATTTCAGTGAAATTGAGGCAAGAAATGGTCTCCACATCTCTGTGACTTATTCAAGATCTTGCTATTTGTCACTTTTCTAAACTGGTTAACTTTCTACCTGGGTCTATAACTTAGCCACAGGGACACAAATTGCCAAGGTATTAGATGTATGTAAGAATTTATCCATGTAAATTGGATGTTTAGTAATGTCTTTCTTCTGATCAATATATCAGATGATGCCACATCACTGCATCATCACTGCATAAATGATTACACTGCAATCATTTCTGGTGTTGCTGTCTATTAAGCAGAACACTTCATGGTCACAGCAAGATAATGGGAGCAATACAGTTCTGAGCCATGCCCTGCATTTCCTCTAGTTAATCACATTTCTTCCATATTTTCTCTGTTATTACTATGAAGCAAACCAGTATTTCCTTCTGGTTTCAGAACATGTAATAGAGATGGGCAGAACCCACAAAGTTTGATGCCAGATTTGCTTTCCCTAAAGGACAAAGAGATTCAGACTAATGCCTTGGGTAACCCCTCTCTAATATGCATCAGCTGATTGCTGAGATCAGTGCTAATGTGAATGTCGATACCTTGGAGCAAGACAGTTTTCCCCTGCCATTTGCAGTCATTGTTAGCAAAGATGCCTATAGCTCCAAGTTTACCGAGTTCATTAGAATGGATTTATATCAAGTCCAGTCTGTAATTTGGAATGCAGCCTCTGAACTACCAGTTACACAAAAGCTCTGTTACCCAGCCAGTGTTTAAATTGCACAGGAAGAAGTGTGTGGACACCACATGCTTAAAGGTTACCATAACTTCCCTTTATATGTAGACCTCTCATGTTAATAATTTTGTTTATAGTTGCATAACCACTTCTGTCATACCACAAACAGTATTTGGTTCACAAATTACTTATTTTTAGCCATCTTATTTTTTCCTTTGGGTATTTTGGGTAGATTTTCTTGGCTTGCTAATTATTATAGAATCATAGAATCACAGAATAGTTTGGGTTGGAAGGGAACTTTAAAGGTCATCTAGTCCAGCCCCCTGCAATGAGCAGGAACATCTTCAACTAGATCAGGTTGCTCAGAGCCTCGTCCAGCCTGACCTTGAATGTTTCCAGGGATGGGCATCTACCACCTCTCTGGGCAACCTGTGCCAGTGTTTCACCACCCTCATTGTAAAAAATTTCTTCCTTATAGTTAGTCTAGATCTACCCTCTTTTATTTTAAAACCATTACCCCTTGTCCTATCGCAACAGGCCCTATGAAAGAGTCTGTCCCCATCTTTCTTATAAGCCCCCTTTAAGTATTGAAAGGCTGCAATAAGGTCTCCCCAGAGCCTTCTCTTCTCCAGGCTGAACAACCCCAACTCTCTCAGCCTTTCCTCATAGGAGAGGTGTTCCATCCTTCTGATCATTTTTGTGGCCCTCCTCTGGACCTGCTCCAACAGGTCCATGTCTTTCCTGGGCTGAGGGCTCCAGAGCTGGATGCAGTACTCCAGGTGGGGTCTCATGAGAGCAGAGTAGAGGGGGAGAATCACCTCCCTCAACCTGCTGGCCATGCTTCTTTTGATGCAGCCCAGGATACTGTTGGCCGCCTGGGCTGCGAGTGCACGTTGCCAGCTCATATCCAGTTTTTCATCCACCATTATCCCCAAGTCCTTCTCAGCAGGGCTGCTCTCAATCCCTTCATCGCCCAGCCTGTATTGATACAGAACTTGCCCTGACCCAGGTGCAGGACCTTGCACTTGGCCTTGTTGAACCTCATGAGGTTCACACAGACCCACTTCTTGAGCTTGTCCAGGTCCCTCTGGATGGCATCCCGTCCCTTGGACATGTCAACCACACCACTCAGCTTGGTGTCACCTGCAAACTTGCTGAGGGTGCATTCGATGCCACTATGTCATTGATGAAGATATTAAACAGTACTGGTCCCAATACGGACCCCTGAGGGACACCACTTGTCACCGATCACCATTTGGTCATTAAGCCATTGACCACTACCCTCTGGATGCGACCACCCAACCAGTTCCTCATCCACCAAACAGTCCACCCATCAAATCCATATCTCTCCCATTTAGAGAGAAGAATGCTGTGGGGGACCATGTCAAAGGCCTTACAGAAATCCAGACAGATGACATCTGTAGCTCTTCCCTTGTCCACTGATGTAGTCACTCCATCATAGATGGCCACTAGGTTGATCAGGCAGGAATTGCCCTTGGTGAAACCATGCTGGCTGTCTCAAATCAGCTCCCTGTCCTCCATGTGCCTTAGCATAGCTTCTAGAAGGATCTGTTCCATGATCTTCCCATGCACAGAGGTGAGGCTGACAGGTTGGTAGTTCCCAGGGTCCTCCTTTCTACCCTTTTTAAAAATGGGTGCAATGTTTCCCTTTTTCCAGTCACCAGGGAGTTCACCTGACTGCTATGACTTTTCAAATATTGTGGAGAGTGGCTTGGCAACTACATCAGCCAATTCCCTCAGGACTCTGGGATGCATCTCGTCAGGTCCCATAGACTCCTCCAGTCCCCGTCTTGTGGTCCATCCACTTGAGAGGTGTGGGAAGAGAGATTGCCAGTGAAGACTGAGGCAAAAAAGTTGTTGAGTACCTCAGCCTTCTCCTCGTTCATTGTTACCAGTTTGCCAGTCTTGCTCATCAGGGAGGGTACGCTTTCTTTGACCTTCCTTTTCAGGCTGACATACCTGTAAGAAGCCCTTCTTATTATTCTTTGCATCCCTTGCCAAGTTCAGCTCCAGCTGCACCTTGGCCTTCCTGATCCCATCCCTACACAACTGGGCAGCATCCCTATACTCTTCCCAGGATACCTGTCCCTGCTTCCACTGCCTGTGCATTTCCTTTTTGCCCTTTAGTTTGACCAGCAGGTCTCGACTCATCCATGCCGGTCTCTTGCCTTCCTTTCCAGATTTCTTACAACTGGGGGTCGAGAGCTCTTTTGTTCTATGGAAAGCGTCCTTAAAGATCTGCCAGCTCTGTTCTGCTCCCTTGTCCCTGAGGGCAGTTTCCCAGGGGGGTCCTATTGACTAACTCCTTGAAGAGCTGGAATTTTGCTTTCCTAAAATTCAGGGTCCTGACTTTACTCTTTGCCTGACCCATATCCCTCAGGACTGCGAACTCCACCAGTGCATCATCACTGCACCCCAAGCTGCCTCCAGTCTTGACATCATCGATTAGCTCACTTGTGTTGGTGACCAACAGGTCCAGTATCACATCCCCTCTGGTAGGACTGTCTATTACCTGGCTTAAGAAGTTATCCTCAATGCATTCCAGGAGTCTCCTGGATTGCCTATAGCTCGCCATGCTACTTTTCCAGCTGATGTCGGGGTGGTTGAAGTCCCCCAGCAGGATAAGAGCCTGTGAGCATGATGCCTGCTGTAGCTGGAGTAAGGAGGCTTCATCAATAGGCCCCCTTGATCGGGCGGCCTGTAGTAGACACCACCACAAGGTTCCCTTTGTTGCCTCAGTCTCTGATTCTTACCCATAAGCTTTCAACCTGCTCATGGCTATTCTTCAGAGACAGTTCTTCACACTCTATCCATTTCTTGATGTAGAGAGCAACGTCTCTGCCCCTCCTTCCTCACCTGTCCCTTCTGAACAGCCTGTAGCCGCCAATAGCTGCACTCCAGTCATGGGATTCATCCCACCGAGTTTCAGTAATGGCAACTAGGTCATAGCTTTCTAGCAGCATGGTGGCTTCCAACTCCTCCTATTTGTTGACCAATTTGTTGACCAATGCTGCGTGCATTGGTGTAGAGGCACTTCAGCTGGGCTGTCGGCCGTGTCACCTTCTTAGAGGAACACTCCTTAATTCCTTTGAGGTATTTCACTGGTGTTTCCCTGTTGGCTCCTATTACCTCAGGACCCCCTGGCTCATCTCCATAAGACTTCGAGTGTGCATTATATCATTCTTATATTAATTGAATGGTGAACTGTCAGTGAGCCTAGCTGGAAGTTTGACTGTGAAGGTCGCAACTGTTGCTTCGGCTGTGAAATTATTTGTATAGATGTGAATAGACATAGTCATACATATACAATATACGTATTTTTTTTTCTGTAACTACCTGTGTATAAACAATCAAATGTAATTGGTTGATTAAATCAAATACTGAAAAGCACTTGTTTAAAAAAAAATATATAAAAGAAATACTGGTTTTGACATAAAACTTTTTACCTACTACTTCAGAGCTCTTTACAGGGGCAGTAGCTCAGTACTGTAACTCAGTACCATCTCTGGATTTAAAAAGTGGGGAAGCTTATTATAGTTAAGGATAATTTCTCTCTGAAGCTCATTTACTGACTGTTCAAGTGAAAGACAATAGATTCAAGCTATCCTATTAGGACAGTTGCCTATGGGAAGTGGCTTTGCTCCATAGAAAAGGTGATCTTCTACAGCTTAGTTTGCAGTTAATACAAAGCAATTCTTTTTCATTTTTCTTCTGTATGTTAAAAACTGCTGCCCTGCTTAAAAAAATCTGTGTTTATGCCCAGACAGAATCAGATTTCTGCAATATGGTCTTCTTATACTTGACTTCCAGAGAACTTAATAATATCCTGTTTCTCAATGCAACCATGTTCTCTTAGCATTGTTTCTCTGAGGAGAAAAAAGCATCTCATTTTCTGGTGAAATATACTACCAAGAAATATTCCCAGCTGAGCTACTCCAATGTAATACTACATACAGCACAAAGCTTTTAAATCCCATCCTGGTCAATATTTCCAGTAGTAAAACTCTACTGAGCTTACAGATGTGATGTAAATCAAGTTTCCATTTTGTTGTTCTCCATTAATTTTTTCCACTTTCTTCTTTCCTTGCTTTCTGTGTTTCAACTGGTTAGCAGTTAACTTGTTTTTTCAGTACCTATGGATGAGTTTCATGGAAAAGATGAGTTTCACTTAGGTCACTTGTAATTTCTAATAATTAAACACGAGTGAATGTTCATTTAATTCGCTAAATGTCTCCGTTCTCTCATTAGACAGCCTCTGAGTTTGTCCTGGTTTACATTATGAGTCAGAGATTTGTTTTTCAAAATGTTTATTTTTTAATTACTGGCATTTGCATTCAAAGAGTGAAATCTTTGCAAAAACACTTGTTCCACTAAAATTAATGGCTAAATTCACTTTGGGGTTGCATCGTGGAATATTTATCTTGTAGGTAGTAGAAGCCATGATTTGGCAACTTCAGCCTTCCTATGGAGCGGTCTCCATGTAGGATACACATGAACTCTTTTCAGATAACAATATAATTGTTCACTCATCACTATTCGTAGCAATATCACCTTTATTCTAGATAATATCACCTTTTTATTAGAGGAGTATCAGAAATAGCCTTTTCCCTTTCACTATTAGAGTCAAATCTTATGTCTTTATCTGGTGTATTTTGTTTGACTATGATACATATTCACAGATGGTATTTGTTGGACTGTCATAAATTAATGCCAAATTTCAGTTTATGTTATTGTACCAGTTTATAAACTGTGATGTTTGAGAAACAGATGCATGGCCCATTCAACTATTGGCAGTAACCTATGAATAAGGGCTGCATAGATAGCGGGCTTCAACTTGTCCAGCTAAATCTCTCTGTGAACATGAATCAGAGTCAATAGTCAACAGGAGATTTGCCTCAGGAATTACTAAGTAATTGATGAACTTAGTATTTGGCTCATGGGAGCTGAAGGAAAGAAAGAGAGAGGTACTTTGGGGTGTTTCCCTTTGATCTTTACACAATCTTCAAGGCCTGCTTGGGTGCTCTAAGTCAACACCAGTGGAAAAAGCTTGTATAAAAGTCTCACAGATGCTTCAAATGCTTCTGCCTTCTTTATGTAAGAAACAGTAAGTGCTGAGGAACCTTCCAGTTTCAACCATTTAGCCTTGTTGAATTCAGCCTTGAAAGCAAATGTTCGTGAGCAGATACGAATGCAGGCACTTGAAATTCTAACTTGTTCCAGTTTTACAGGGAAATGGACTAATTAGGAAGGGGCAATTTTCCAAGCCCCGCCTCCCCAGGGGAAAGTCGTATTTCTTGACTCTGTTTTGCCATTATTTGAGTTAATATTTGACAGACAGGAATACGATTTGTAGATTTCCTCAGTTACTTTGGCTAGACCAAGACTCTTCCAGATTAGCTGAAGGCTTGCTGAACAATTAAGTATTACAGTTCTGCCTCCACATTCAGCAGGGTTCAACTTGTACACATCTAAGTGACAATTCAGAATTTCATGTTAAGCCTAATGTCCTACAACAAATGTCACAATGCAGCAAATCATTCTTCTACACTTTAAACTATTACTATTTAGACTATTACAATGGATATTTCCTTGAACAAGCCTCAGTTCTCTCAGAGACTCTTCAGACTTTGCCCTTGTACGTTGAGTTGACTGTCGTCATTTTTACAGCAGAATATACTTGGCATTTGAAAGCCTGATATGTATGCCATTTGTCCTAAACAGTTTTATATAGTACTGAGCTAAATAAGTGTAAGAGAGTAATTATGACAGCAACTGCTGTAAAAGATCAGAAAATTGACAGAAAAAAGCACAAAAGGAGAAGGCATCAAGTTCTAGCAGACTGTAGGGAATGTAGAGAATACAAGTGAATTTATAAGGCTCTGTAGGCAGCTGTTTTTTAAGGATATACTTAGATATGACACATTTCCTAAGGAGCAAGACATACAGTGAGCAGTTGTAAGCTAAAAAAGAAACTTCTGATCATTAGACTATTTTACATACCACATGAAGATTTGATTATTTGAATATAATGAGGAAGTGGTCAGTGAATTAATTTAGAAACATACCTGGTGGGAATTTCACATTTAAAAAAAACTAATTTCCATTCACATAAGTCCAATTCACATAAGGACTATCTGTAGAAGAATAGAATAATATAATTTTGTCACACTCTTATATTTCTGTTTGAGAGGTTTCTTAGTGACTGGGATGTACATTTTCACACAGCACAGTGATCATCAGCAATTTCCAAATTACAGGCTGAAATTTTAAAACTCCTGGTGAGCAGAAGTTCTAATACTTTAAAACATTTTCTCTTGACTTTGCTTGGATTTTTTTTCTTTTACTTTCATATAACTGTATGTTAAAACATTGCAAGTCATGTAGCATATTAAAATTAAAATTGTAGTGTAATATGAATATTTAAGATAATCCAATCATTAGAATTGAAATAACATAATTTTTAAAACTTAAAAAGTCAAATGATTTTGTTTTGTCTGTCTAGTAAACCTATTTGTTGCACGGTTTCTTTCAGAAATGGTTTCTTTTAGACCAGACAATCTTTTCTGATGGAAAATTGTTTCCAACTAGTTCTACTTACAAATCAAAAAGTAGTCCTGAGTAGTTCTGTATTTTATTGTGAACAACTAGTCTAACTAGTTGTTCTTTAGAATAATTCTGTATCATTATGCTTCCATTGACAGGTTTGCTGAAGCTAAATGCCTTGGAGAAAAATTAAATGAAGTGAGAAATAAAATAAGTGAGTACGTTTTAGCTTCATTTTACCTTTTAGCTGATGAAATCACAGCATTCAGAGGATATGGGAAAAGATTCTAGTTTCCAAAAGAAAAGAGTCAATGCATTACTAAGGTTTCCAATATGGTAAGTTGTTAGCTGACGATAGCAGTAATAATTTTATGTACCAGTTTTGATTATTTCAAAAACCATGATGTGAAAAACAGCTCCCTTCTTTACTTCACAGGATATCTGAAATTTATCAAAAGGAGAAGTTAGGGTATTAATATTGGGTTTTCTGAATTGGGGGGGGGGAGGATAAAAGGATTCAAAAACATCATTTCAAATTGTGATATCTATGGATTAAGGATTGTATTTATCTATAAATTTATACAGCTTCTGATAAAAGAAGATTTCATTGTTGAATTACCCCCCTGTGCTTCCTTTGTACAGATTAATTAGAGCAATTTTGAGGAGTGCCTCAGCTTGGTGAGGGTTTTCATCATTTTTTGCTTTAGGGCCCCAACAGCATATGCTTGGCTTCCAGTTTCAGATTGTTCAAAGCCAAAAATCACCTGTAGATACATTCAACCCCAGGCTAGGTCTTATCTGATCCTCCTAGCAGCCTTTGATGTGTTCCTAGTTGATTTCTGAGTTCTGTTGATTCCAAGCCTGTAGCTTCTTTCCTAAAAATTAGCCATCCAGGCTCTCTGTCAGATGTGAAACACTGTTTTGTCCTCTATCCCTGAAGGCCTTGGAGATCAGGTCCATGTCCTCCTGTATGCACACATTCAGGTGAACCAAGTCTCTTCAAGCTTCCAGATACAGGCTGTGAGGGACTAGATTTAAAGGTAATCTGGCATCCAGGTCCAGTCAAGTAGACCTTGCTCTCAGTTTCTATCTCCTTCCTCTTAGGATGGCGCCAGCACAGACATGGACAATGAAGTCATTGTCATCACTTCTTGTCTTATAACAGCAGTTGACTTCTGGGAAAGGACAAAAATCTCATGGCACTCCTGACAAGTGCTCTGTACTTTCACCATAGCTGTGATTATATTCTCTGTGGTCATGAATGGTAGCTACTGCCAGATTCCCCTCCCAATCACCTTTGGGTACACCACAAGTCCCTCAGAGATATTATGCAGTATATTTAAAGTTACGTCAGCTATGCGGAAAGCCTCAGCCATGTTGGCAGTGTGTTTTCAAACCACAGCACAAAGGATGTTTGGAAGGAATCCAGAACCAGAGACACCAGGTGCTGAGCCCTGCTGCAGCAGTGTTCTGAACACTGCATTATTTCTATAAGACATGACACTTGAATCAACCTGCCTTCTCTCAGTAGGCTCATTTGTCTCCTTCTGACTGGCCAGAACATAAATGTCAGTACAGAACTTGTGCATGGATATCCACAGATTGGCCCATGCAAGTAGAATTTGCAAAAAACCAAGTAGGTTTTTTCCCCCTGGTAAACTTGGAAAAGCAGGTTAAACGTACTGTGGAGGACAATGCCAAGTAACAGGAAGTATCTCCAAGGTGAATAATGCCTGCAGCTTTTGGGCAGCGGTGTGCACAGGTGTGAACATGAGCCATCACATCAAGATACAACCTCTTTTTCTCTGCTGCCATCTTGAAGCCCACATTGTCCTGATTTATTTCTGTCTCCTACATTTGTTTGTCTGTGATAAGCCTAAGAGATTTCTTGGCCTAAATGAGGCAGAGCCAAAGTCAGCACTGAGTGTCAAACTTCTTTCTCTTGCTGAAGTTGAAATCCATTTTGGAGCAAGCATAGTGAACACCAGTAATAAGCAAGCACACACAAGCACATCTTTCTCAGTGCCTGGGGCTGCGACTGTGCTGCTTGAAGACAGGAGCATAGCAGCCACCTTACATACACCTTATATCTGTTGCAAATGTCTTAGGGGGAGAACAAATGTTTGGAGGGTGTGGGAGACAGTACAAGAAGTGGTGGGACACATGCCAGTCCCAAAGGTACCACTTGTAGTGTCATGTTGGGACAAGACTTTTGTGGTCTGTAAGTCCCTTGGGATTTGCAGGAGTCTACTGTGGCAGCTCTCAGAAATAATGTAACAAAGCACTGTAGATGTAGCCTCTCAAGACTCTGTTTCCATGGATCCCGGCAAAATCTAAAATAAATCCTTGGTTTGGACTGAATCGCTGTGGGGTTTTCCCCAGTAAGTTAGGCAAAACTTCTGATAGCTATAGTGCAGTAGAGTATGGATTTGGCTGCAATTAAAAGCATCTGTTTTAAAATTTGGTTTTGGTTAAGTTCTTCAGTGTTAGAAGTGAAACAGTGAAGTATATTTGGGGAACATGAACAATACAAAAATCTGAGTGTGTATTCATATGTATATGTATCCTAAAAAAACAAACTGATCCCTTGAACAAAACAAGCAGCTGTATAGCAAATCAGTAGTATTGTGCTGAACTTGACAATGCTTATATGCCTCCTATAGGAAATTGTACTAGCTTCTAGTCCACATGAATATTGAAAAGTTCCTTTAAGAATCAAACTAGAAATGTCTCCATAGTTCTAAGAAAAGTTGCACAAAATTACACATTTTGGTTTTGTTTTGGTATATAAAGTACAGTTACAAGTAAAGCGTTTTCAAATTGAAAATGAATTCTATTTCTCTCCTTTTTTTTTATTTTGGTAGTAAAATGGAAAAATAGTCTTTTCATTTAGTTCATACTGTAATCCTACTATATAAGCAAGAGATTCCATCCATGTTGTATCCTTTTATAGCTATCCATACGCTGATCTATGCAGATTATGCAGATGTACACTACTTTGTGGATGGTTCTTAAACACTAATGTCTGAGGCTTGAGAGTGATCATATTGTACAGTCCTTCCTTCAGTTCTTTCTGTGTAACTTTATGCAGCATGTGAAAATTAGCACTCTGGTTAATATAAATACTGTATTTTATTCAACCTATCCTTTTCTCCTGTACAGGCTTCTTTTGATAATAGTTGTTAATAAATCTACCTATTAGCATCTCTCTAACAATTATTAGATTTTTGCATCCAGTATGACACTTTCTGGCTTATTCAACTTAGTCAATGCAATTACACTAGTTTATATAGTTTAGCAGCCTGAAACAATTTTTCAGTTAAGTCTGTCTCATCATAGCACACATACTCAGAAGACCATTAAAGACGCTAAGTAAGGTTACTAACCTGCCAAATTTTTACTGAAAATGTGGTAGGAGAAATGAGAGTCATCTGCAGCCTGCAACTAGATCTTTAATTTACTTTTATTGTTGTTTCAGTTTCCTTAAGCATTCCTGGCTGCCTTGTTGTGCACAATCAAGAACAGATCCCATCAATATCAGTTTCTGTTATTTCTAAGCTACACTTAATAGTATAAAACTATGCACCACAGAGGCCATAGAGCCCATTTCATGCAGTCTGATTATATTTTGAGATAGTGACAGCAGTTGGCTGTAACTTTTATGTCATAAATACCCTTTCATTCTGACTTCGGGAATATTAGTGTTTTGCAGTGCCAGGTACACAAAATACTCCAACTGCTTCTCAATTACACTAGCATTTCAAAAACATCAGGAAGTTAGGACTAGAAAAAGAAATTTGCAGTAAGATTTTCATGGTAGGCTTTTGCTGATGTTATTGCTTGCATAAAAAGATTAAGGAAAACAATGTCTAGATGTAAGCTGGAGTTTAAGTGTAGAGTGACTATAACATCAGAAATGAGACATTGTGGCTAGCATGCCTCTTTGCTACTATACCACATATTCCTGGATTCTATCTCCTTTTATGTTTAATAGCACTGCAGAGAATGCAGAGATTTTTAAATTATTTTTATGGAAAATAATATGTATGTCTTAGATTTTTCATTATGCTTACTTTTCACAATGACCTCCTAGAAATAAGAAGGTGAATTTTATTGTAGGATGAAAATTGTCTTTTTCTGATATTTAAAAAAAAAAGAGAAGAAGAAAAAGAGGGAAGGGTTTCTCAGCCAGTGATCCTGTTTACTGCATTATCACACAAACCTCTGTATAGGCACAAATAAAGGAGCAGAGGGCTTTAGTGCAAGCATTGAGGGCCACTTCTTTTTGAAAGTCAATATACTGCATAAATACACCATCAAAAGGCAGAGTAACAAAGTATGAATTTTGAACATGTAGACATGTCTGGATTGATTTGAGTGAACTATTCAGAATTGCTTACATATGACTGGAGAATGTACCCAAGGACTAGACTTTAAAAGACAAATACAGAAAACCAACATGAGCAAAACTGGAAAGAAATAACTGAGAGGTCAGGGAACTAATGAGAACTCTGTAACGAGCGTAGGAGAAGTGGAAAGTGGGCCAGCACTGACATACAAGTAAATTTTTGCCTTTCTAGTCCAACATTAAGGACTTTGAAAATGTGTATTTCACTGGCTAAAAAAAAAAAGGTTTATTTTCTTGTGAAAAAACAGGCTGTGCCACTGCAAGTGTTTTTGTATTGTATCATTTCCAAAGAGTGAGGGTCCCTAACAAGAGCTATAGATCCTTTTGGTATTACTGAAAAGACTTAGTGAAGAAAATTTGATGCTGAAGCCAAGGATTTGATTTCAGAATAGTGAAAGTATAGAATTTCTTCTTGCAAAATATTGAGTGATTGTGCCTAGCACATTGTGATGGGTCAACCTTGGCTGGCTGCCAGGCACCCATCCAGCCGCTCTCGCACTCCCCTTCCTCAGCAGAACAGGGGGAGAAAGTAAGAAGAAAAAGCTCGTGAGTCAAGGTAAAGATGGGGAGATCACTTATGAGTTACCATCACAGCCAAAACAGACTCAAGTTGTAGAAAATTATTTTAATTTATTGGCAGTTAAAGTAGAGCTGGATGGTGCGAAACAGACAAAGCCTCTGAAGTCAAAACTTCTCTCCTTATCAGGGTTAGCAGAGGTTTAATTCTAGGACGCTGTTATCAACAAGGTGGTTTTACACCATTACCAAGAACATTCTGTGTGAAAGGATTCTGACAGTAAGGAGAAGTCGTCTACGTCTGAACAAACTGCAAAGCATTAAATAACAACAAAAAGGCCCAACTGCCACTACATTGATCACACAGCAAATTAGAGTTAGGGGAATTAAAAATACTGGTTTCAGTGTAAATTAAACTGATATATTCATTCAGAATTTAGTGACTGAAAATGTTGCCTATATGCAAGAATGTGCCACATGTTAGATGCATTTAAGATTAGTAAAGATTTCCAGTTCATGCCTATAAATGTCTGTCTGTTTGGGGGTGTTTATACCACTATTACATTAAGTTTTTTCCTAGAAGAGAAAAAGCATACTAAATGGTATTTGATGCCCAAAGGGAAGCAGCTGTTGTTTTTAGCCTGTCCAGAAATCAGCTAACATTATGATTGAAGCTGGGAGAGGAAGGGCAAACTCATGTGGGAGTAATAACTGTGTGAGGAAACAGGCACTCTTGGAATGAAAAAGGGTAGGTGGGTGGATTATGTGCATATGATGTTGATGATGCAACTATACCCACAGGAATGCTGAGATGTTGCACTGCTCTGCCTCATTTCAAGCTTTGATTTTAGTGCACAAGATCATAGGATACCAAAGCCAATTATAATCTTTAGTGAGGGCATGTCCTAGTATTGCAAAGCAAGATTATTGAAGAGTCTTCATATAATTTGCTTGCAAATTATTCAGATAATTTTCCTTATGTATCACAGTTAATGGAGTGCTACACTGAAACAGTGAAGACTGGAGGAGAGTGAGGACAAGACATCGCAGTGCTCAAGGATAATATTGATTCTGATTCACTGCCTTGTACCTCGCACTGTTATTTCTGTGAATGCAAAGTAGATGTTAAACCTAATCAGAACCTAAATAGTGTAAAACCTGAATTTATAATCACCTTTTTCTCTATGTGCAAGACTCTATGTACGTATACATAAATTATTTTGCTATGGTCACTCTACCTCCCCATGGAGATAAGCCAAGTAGACCTACTTTTAAACTCCAAAGTAAGAATATTTCATGCAAGGTTTTTCTTTATACCTGTACAACTTTATGAAGGGAATAGATAGCAACCCTTTTGCATAGATAAGAAATCAAATAAGATGAAGTGATGTTTTTCAGGCAGAGGTGGTCTGAGAGCACTCTATTGGCTACGTTGTATATCTACATTGTTTTAGCTTCACATGCAGGCAATAATTCACTTTGAAAAAGGAGACTCAGTTAAGAACTAGAATCCCAAGGATGATATTAGGAATGTTATGCATATTTTAGGCCATGATTATATGGACTGAAATTATTGAGGGAAGTCATGCATGAGCAAAAAGCATTTTTAAAACTTTTGCTGAAGAAGTATATGTAGTTAGGAAGGATAGAATTTTTCTGTTGAAGAAAAATTCCATGCTTTACATGGAACCTAAATGAAATGAAAATGCTGTGATGATTTGCTATACAAAAAGAAAATTCATCAAAATCAACATGTTCCTTTCTTAAAGCTCAATACTATTGGTAGTATTATCTATTGGTTTTATATTAATGTAAATGTTCTAAGTCAGAGACATTAGCTTACTGGACATTGTTTCAGCCATGAATGAAATGAGGCTGTAATAAGGGAGAAAATTACTGTGCTTTGAAATGCATTCCATTCTTCAGTGTAATATTCTGAGATACTTATTCTTTTATGGAGATAAACATTGAGACCTCATAGCTGCTGATTATTATAATTCACTGTTCTAGTTTAATTCCAGAAAGTATCAAGTAGCTATGCAGACTTATATCTGATACATGTGCTCAGTGAATTTTACTGGAAATGACTAGTGCAGAAGAAAAATGGCAAGATTGGGTTTAAAAGGGGATTGAGAAACTCCAAGAAGAAAGGTTCCATTCCACAGGCAAATCTGGTTCAAATGAGATGCAAACAGTCCATAAATAAATGAATTCAGTATGCAGGTTTAATGAACAGATAACTCAATAATATCATTCCACAGCATTTCATTCTTCAGGTAGCTTAGTATGAATTACTGTTCTCAGCAGAGATCTTTAAAGTCCATGGAACTTGAAATCTTGAAATCCTCACTAAAGAAAAAATCTAGCTGAGCTCAGTTTGAGTTCTATTTGTGTAAGGATTGAAAAGAAAATTCTGAAAAGATTTCCACATTTGGCTTTATTGTTGTTTTAGTTGACAAACAGCAACAAGCATTAGATATAGTAGTAATTGTTTTAAACAGACAAATAATATCACTTATACTGTGAAATATATTGCAATATAGTCCACCTTTGAGATCTCCAAAGCTGCCTCCTTGAACTGCATTCACAATTTCACCAAGCTTTATACCACTGAGGCTGCTCAGTATTCTTCCAATGTTGAGAGCAATCCATTGTTGTGTGCTCAGCCAGTCACTTTAGGCCTGTCCTCTATTTAAAAGGTGGTTACTTTTAAATGTTTTCTCATTCCTGGTCTTCAGGAATGATACAACATGTATGACGTGGTCTTTCAAGTGCTTTTTCTTATTTCACAAGTGTTTCACCCTATGGAAATGTTGTATACTGCCCTTAAACGTTACACTGAGTTCTGTGTCATGAGAGACATAACCTGCAAGAACAGCAAGAGAATTTGCTATTTTCTCTTTGCTATTTATCTTGTTGTTTGATCAGAGTCTGTTCTTAACGTGGAAAGCTCCCTGAGAACCAAATATTAACATATGCATCAATGCTTGGCATTAAAAAACCAAGGGTCCCAGATTTCCTTCGCAGACAGAAAACTGAGCAGTGCGGTGAATCTAACATGCTCAGGATATGCTGAGTATGTGCAACTGGGCACTCATGCAGCACATGCTGTGCAACCCATCCAGCACATTCTGTAGGTGTCAAACGTACTGTGTGTGCCCGGATGACTTATCTACAAAGCCTGCTCAGTGTCACTCTGCATGCATTCTGCATGTACAATGACTTATGTGTCCAGGATTTCTGGCTGCCTGGCAGCTGCTACCCTAGCTGGACTGCTCAGTACCTGAGAAATTCTAGATGAACAGCCAGATCAGCAATCTAGAACAAGCTGAAACAGTAGTTTACCGTGAGAAGTAGGAGATTTGGCAAGTACACATCAGTGTAGACTGGAAGCTCTCTGAAAAAAAGAGATTGCCTGCCTGCTGCTTTGCCACTTCTGTTCCAGCACTGGGATATATATAAAAATAAAGCCTTGGTACACTTAGTCTCCACTGATTTCTTCTCTCCTGGGAAGCTGCCTGCATGTTGCAGATGTCCTCTGCCACTTAACAGAGAGTCAGTCTTGGTCTCAGGACACAACGGTTGTGTCAAAAAAAGGAACACAAGTAGTATTTCTACCATATTTAATCTTGGGTGTGTAACTATGCTGTTTACTCCTGAGGGATGTCACTTATGACTAACATAACAAAGCACATTATCTCTGCAAAACCTGCAGCCATCTGTGAGAAAAACAGAAGAGAAAACAGGCCATGGGGACAAACAGTCCCCCAGATGTAATTTCCCAGCTGGGATGTTATTCAACATGGCCCAGTGCCTAGAAGCCCCAGTCTGTTTCTGATCTCCAGGTCAGTTTCAAAGCAGTTTTGTAATAAATGAGGCATGTTTATATGTCCACCAAAAATAGCAGTAGCTGTTAAAGCTGAAGCCATTCAGCATGGCTGACACAGTCTTCAGATTCTTTCTCCTTAATTTCTTGGCTCAATTGTTTTGCAACCTAATGCTGAAAAACCATAGTTCCTATATGTGTTTGTTTTGGATAAGTATCTAATCATCGTGCCATTATGACTGCAGTTTTGAAATCTATTTTTTAAATGTTACATTTTGGTTTTTGGAAGCATGGAACTGAAAACACAGAAAACCAGTTGAATTTCTGCAGATTTTATTTTCTTAACCACCTTGTCACCATCTGTAGTTTGTCCTCTGTTGGAAATGTCATTTACTTTGCTTTGCAGGATGCTACGTCTTATTTTTCTATTTGGTTACAACTCCTTCCCTTTTAACTTATTTCCTTCTTTCCATGATGAAATATGGCTTACTTTCACCCGGATTCTGTTAAGGTTCTTTTTCTACTGATGCCCAACTCACTTCAGGCATGATTGCTATGGCTCAGTTTAGCCAGGGATCTGTAGAGCACAATATAAAAATGCTGTGATCTCTCACAGCGTCTTTTATAAGATCTCTCTCAAGGTGCTGTAATGAAGAATAGATGTCATGCATTTCACACAGGCCTGGCAGATAGCTACAAGATGGCAACTGGTTGCTGCCATCTTGGGGCAGACGCAGCTCTGTGATGAAAGTTTCCACAACCTATTTTCTTGTTCTAGGAGCAGCCAGTTGGCTCGTAATATAAAGCAGAGAGTGACAGGAATATATTTTTCTTTCTTGCTAGGAGTTCAGTGAAAGGTTCATATTAATGAATTTTTTGTTTCTTCACAGTGTTTGTAGTGAGTCAGAATAATCAATTAACTGCCTTGTTTGTAATCAACAAATCATATTTTTGATTTACATGAGAATTTTTGCTTAGAATCTCAGAATTCACTGCAATGTGAGCAGGGCTCACATTGTGTTGGAGTAGTGCAGTTACATTTGCCTAGTGTAATTCTTAACACCCTATGATTAAGCAATGAATAATAAAGTAATACCTTTAGCTGAATTACAGTCCCCAGAAAACTGATAGTAACATGTGCAAACAAGGAAGAAAAACAGACAAGAATATAAACTCTATTATAATAGCCTGTAAAACATTACTGTGCCTTTCTGAAATCAGGAGAGACAATCCATCTTTGCTATACTTACTGTAGGCAATGTAAACATTATAGGTCTAACTCTTGTCTCACTTCAGAGGTACACCTAGATTGATGGCAGCTGTAACAGAGCTGTCTGTTCTGCTACTGCTCCAGCACGGGTCATGCTTGGGCAATTGTCAGAGAAGACAGAAGGAAAGATGTCATTGCTATGTCTCTGTCAGTCCTTAGTTGGCGTAGGATTTGTCTTCCCTGCTCTGTTAGAGTTGAGACGGACAAGAGAACCAGGCAGCCCTAGCAGTTTTCTGGCAGCCTTTCTCCTTTTTCTGCTCCTCCCTATAAGAAGAGGATACCATCTTCGGTAATATAGCATCATCTTTGCAGCAGCACTCAGGAAACTTATTTTGGAAGGTACAAGTCTTTTGGCTTCAGGGGGCATTGCATATGTTTATGCCAATGCTAAATATTGTCCATTGTTTCAGAGTAGCTTACATATGTTTGTTTTTACTTTCAAACAATAGGCAATGCCCCTGGGTGACAGTGCATAGGCTGAATGGGTCCTTAGAATGAGAAAACACGATTTGTCAAATGACTTATTCAGAAAATACCAAACTGAATGAATTTTTTGAACAGCTCTATTATGCTCCCCTGATGTGCTATTCTTTAAACAGAGGAACCTTATTAGTGTAACAGTGACTCCAGGCCTAAGACGTTAATGTTTTCTTTGGATCTGTGTTGGAATCTACATATGTAGGAAACATTTTCATTTTCTAATTATTACAAATGATGTTCTGTTCTTTAGAAACAGAAGTATTTTCAGGGGAAAAAGTTATGCTCAGGAAGAAACCAAGTAAACACTTTGTACTTAAGGTTTTCACTAGAATAACTAAAAGCAAATGGACCAAGCTCATTGGATTTAATCAAGCTATGAACTGCCATGACTATAAACTTGGAAAAGTAACAGATTTTCTGCTTGTAGACTGTCCAGACTGAAAATAGGTAGTCGTTGCTGGATTGCTACACTGCATTTTGCTGTTTTATTCAGCTAATAAGTTCTTAAGTCAGTCTATTAAATTTGCTGTTTTAAAGAAAAGATGCTAGATGATAGTTAATGCTATATTATAGAGTTTTTTTAAAATCCTTCAGTCTTTTGTACAAAAAGTTTTCCTTGATCATGTCTGTCTTCAGTACTGGATGGCCTGAGATTTTATGAGTGAAGAATCAAACCTTCAAACTCTAGAGAAGTAGACCTTAGCTTATTCAGAGTAGCAGTGTCAAAGAATGAAGCACCCCTTCATGAGCACAGAAATAGAAATTTGTTTTTCATAGGATCTTGTGGTTCATTTACACATCTGGACAGCATTCATGCAGACTTGCAGTATAGGCATATATATTTACATATACTAAAATACAATAGTTGTTTTTTTCTAATCAAACTAGTTCCTAAATCATGTAGGACTAGCGATGTCACCACAGCTGGTTGTGAATGTTGCAGAAGGAGTGCAATCAACATAGAATAGCTGTATTATGAAGATGTTCTCATGCACTTTAGTTAAGGCTGAAGGATGATGTATGTTCAGAGCTGATGACATCAGTATGCCAGTTATATAGAATCAGGTTGCATTTGAAACTGCTGAGCAATTCAAGAAGCAGACTTAGGCTTATTCACAACAGTAAATATATACTGCATCTTTACAGGAAGCTATTTCAGATTTTACTGGGATGCTAATATGTGTCTAACACTCAAAAAGCCATTTCTCAAAGGCTTGGTATATATACATATTACAAGTAAATGAGCATTAAAAAAAATAAGTCATACACCCATTCTCACTCTGACCTTGCTTCTGTCATGCTGAAACCTTGACATGCCCTCAAAACATGGTAGTGTATCTAAGCAGCTCCAGCACCATAATTTTTTTTTAATTTATTTGATTTTTAATTTTGTGTCATATCTATCAGATTCCTAACATCAGTCTAAGTATGTCTCATCTGACCAGAAGTCACACAGCAATATGAGCTCAATTCCAGGGCAATTTCTTGCATAAGATAGCAAAATTTTAAAAGGTTGTGAAACTGAAGTATATCGTGAGGCCTGGAACTCTATACTTAATTTTCTGTTGGGCAGCCCTGGCCAGAAAAAATATCACAAAAAGAAACTGGACATCAAATTGTTGCATAGGAATTACAAAGCCATGAAGGCAGTATTATAACAGAAAATAACGATGTCCATCTTATAGTTGGATATGTTCACTCTCTGTTTAAAATATTAACTGAGACCAATGTAGTATTATCAGAAAACTTGTTGGGGGTAAAATTCTTTGTCTTTGACTTTGCCTGTTTGTGCTTTAAGACCCTTTATTTTTTAAGCTTCTTAAATTTTGACATTAAAAAAAAAAAAGAGGAGATGTATACAAAGCTGTTCTTCTGACTTTATTTTCCTTATTCTTTCTCTTCATATTAATTTCTCAGAAATAATCAAGAGATAAGCTGCATTTAGTCATATGAGCATCCAGAACACTAAATTCACAGATTATGATTCCTTATCCATATGGCATTGCTTTTCAGCCATGCTTTTTGGGCCAGCTTAATATTTAATTCATGAACAAATAGATGTGATAAACAACAGAGCAACAGTTTCCAGATGTGCATCATTTCTGTCTCTTTTCCAGCATATGAAAAGAAGTTAGATACACAGAATATTTGTTAACTTTGGACAATACCTAAAATAACTCTCTGGCATCTAAGGTATAGCTTAAATTAAATTTAGGCACCTAAATTCAGGAGAGCTATCTAGGAAAAAAGTAACTATTCACTTTAATTCCTGAAATACAACTGTCATGGTTTAACCCTAGCCAGCAACTAAGCACCATGCAGCTGCTGCCCCCTCCCAGTGGGATGGGGAGGAGGATGGGGAAAAAAAAAAGTAAAACTCGTGGGTTGAGATAAGAGCAGTTTAATAACTAAAGTAAAATAAAATATAATACTAACATAATAATAATAAAAATAGAATAATAATAGTAATGAGAAGGAATGTAACAAAAAAAGAGAGAAATTAGACCCAAGAAAAGACAAGTGATGCACAATGCAGTTGCTCACCACTCGCTGACCGATGCTCGAGCAGCGATCAGCCCCTCCGGGCCAACTCCTCCCTGTTTATATACTGGGTGTGATGTTCTATGGTATGGAATATCCCTTTGGCTAGTTCAGGTCGGCTGTCCTGGCTATGCTCCCTCCCAGCTTCTTGTCCACCTGCTTGCTGGCAGAGCATGGGAAACTGAAAAGTCCTTAACTTAGGATAAGCGCTACTTAGCAGCAACTAAAACATCAGCGTGTTATCATCAGCATTATTCTCACACTAAATCCAAAACACAGCACTGTACCAGCTACTAAGAAGAGAATTAACTCTATCCCAGCCGAAACCAGGACAACAACAAACTGCCTTTACTAGTGCATACAGAAGCACTACTTTATTAAATGAGCTGCCTATCTCCTACCCATTGAGAATCCAGAAATGATGTGTCCTTCTGCTGAAGTCTCTTGGAGTATGCTTGCTGCTAGACATCCATGCTTGGCTAAAACTGCCTGGGCAGCATTGAGTTCAACTTAAAAAAAAGCCCAGCTGGGTAGTGACAGCCAGCCTTGGGACAACAGAATAAAGATCTGAGCATTTCTTTCTAAATTCAGCAAGCATCCAGGTTCTGAGTTCCAGTTTCAAGGAGATGTCTGGACTGCAGTCCAGAGCCTCAACAATTAAGGCCTATGCAGCCAATGACAGTCTGTACTTAGAGGAGGAGAGAGGTCCAGAATGCTGTCATCAGAAAAATAAATTCAGTTTCTCTACAGTTTTGCTGTATAGACCTATCAAAGCATTTTTTTCTGTAACAGCCAGAAGGTATGAAAGGCTATTAGAAAAAAAATGTGGGATAAAGGGTGCTGTGGAAATGCAGGCTAAACAATGAACAGTTACAGGAATGCCCATCAATCAGAAAGTGTAAGTAATCATCTTGTGAGAAAAAAAAGTATTATGTAATCTGGCCAGAACTAACAAGAACATGTAGGAAATGGGGAGGAGACTTAATATGGAGGTTAGAAATAAATGCATAGAAATAGGGACAGAGTTTAGAGGCCTATATATTGAGTAGCTCAAGGAATAATCAGTGAAGTCAAATACAGTGTCATCCTATAGCAATGAGTGACAGAGACTGCTGTCTCATAAGCTTTCTGTCTGTAAATTTGATCATGCTTGAAGGTATTTAATGTGTTGATAAAAACTGTCATTGTCTCAGCTGAGTATGGCAAGGAAGGGAACATGCCCCAGCCAGATATTTTAAATAGTAATCTCAAAATGTGCAGTATCCTACATCATAGTAAAACGTATGCATTTGAATCTGTGATATTTAAACTTCTAAGAATGAGAGTATGTTAGGAAAAGTGTATTTCCAAGTGTGTTTGTTCATGTGCTGAGTTTAGGCTGTGGATTGCAACTATGGTTTTGGTGTGAAAGTCAGAGTTGTGCTTCCAATTCTGAACCTGTCATCTTTCCTGGAGTCTCTGACTGATGAATTCTACTAAATACCATCAGCTACCTTGCTCCCAAAGGTCTGCCCCATCTCTTTGCTGGCAGTTACTGTCTCTAATCCTTTCTTCCCAGCACAGCTGGCAAAAGAGAGTGTTTATTAGTATTTCAACATTCCAGTTGACTCGGATGATAGTGTCACAGCTTAAATTGCTGGTATGCTTGTGCTGAGATGCCAAACTGTGCTGGAGTGGCCAGAACGCAGGCAGACATTTGCTTCTACCTGCTCTGCTGTGGGGCAGTAACCTTTGACAGCAAAACTTAGGAAGGAGGGAAGGGAGAGGGAAAAGGAGAAAGGAGAGCCAGTAAAATCTTAAACCGCTGCAGATGTTTTTTCAGTGAAGAAAAGGCAGAAATCTGCTGCAGCAGGTTATACTTTACAATATGTTACCTCAAGTATTTTCATTAATATATTTTTAATGCTGATAAGGGCTGTATTTCATACCTTGAAAAATGAGTATGCTATAGTCAGGAGGCTCTGAGTGCTGAGACAGTGGTTTTTCTTTCCTGATACGTCCGAGGGCTTTCTGAAAGTTAGGACTTGTCAGATTACACGGGGATTTGGCCAACCACGTATCCCAAAATAAAGCATTTGCATCAGAAATAGTGTTGAGCCAGGTAACTAGTGCAGACTACTTTGCCTCTGCACATTGTCCTAATAGAGCTGATTGACATGTTTTTGCCATCCGAGAAGGACAAAGGTTGCAAAGAAGTCAGAATTTGCCCCAAATATTTCTCTGGGTCAGAGAAAGGCTGAACAGTTTGTCTGCTCTTAGTGCTGCAGGATTTTGAGTTAAACAGAATCTTTTTTTTATTCCATGACTTTTCTCGTCAGATACTTTTTATCATAGGTTGTGTTCTCATATAATTTCAGCACCAGATTTTCAAAAGTATCTACCACCTCTGGTAAGATTTCCAATAACTATCTCTGAATATTCTCCATTTGAGAAATTACTCCATTTGAATATCTCCATTTGGGTTCAATGTCTCCTACTTTCAGAAATCCTGTGTAAGCTGTTAGAACTCTGACCTCAAGCTCAGTTAAAAATATATCTCTGCAAGGCTCATAGAAGTTATGTGATTACCCTCCTATCTGTCTCTAAAAGCCTATCTTAGTGATTGTTTACTGAGTATACAGCTTTAATTTGTGCTCATTCAGCAGAACTCCTTATGAGACTCAAGTGGATGCATGCAACTTTATGAATCAAATTTAATAGATCCAGGGTCTTGAGTACATCTTCATAGTTGGGTGATAGCTGGGTCCAACTGCATGTGTAGGGGCATTGCATTACAAACAACAGCCCCGCATATTTTCTGTCGTGGTTTAAGCTCGGCTGGCAACTAAGCATCACACAGCTGCTTGCTCACTCCCCCCCGGTGGGATGGGGAAGAGAATCAGAAGGGTAAAAGTGAGAAAACTTGTGGGTTGGCATAAAGACAGTTTAATAGGTAAAGCGAAAGCTGCGTGTGCAAGCAAAGCAAAGCAAAATAAGGAATTCCTTCACTCCTTCCCATCAACAGCCAGGCGTTCAGCCATCCGTAGGAAAGCAGGGCTCCATCACTCCTAACGGTGACTTGGGAAGACAAATACCATCACTCCGAATGTCCCCCCTTCCTTTTTGTTCCCCCCAGCCTTTTTTTGCTAAGCATGACGTTATATGGTATGGAATATCCCTTTGGTCAGTTGAGGTCAGCTGTCCCAGCTGTGTCCCCTCCCAGCTTCTTGTGCACTCCCAGCCTACTCACTGGTGGGGTGGTGTGAGAAGCAGAAAAAAAAGATAGATCTAACACTTAGACCATATAGCATTATTAGGGACCCAAAATATCCTGGAAGGTGAGTTCCAGGAATCGGAGGTTCCCTGGATGCATAAGAGGATGTTCTGCTAGATATTTTATGTAACACCAAAAATGGTTTAAAGATGAAGAAAGAAAGAGATACAGCATCCTAGCTGAGGTGTGAAGGTTTCAGGATCTCCTGGATGGAAGGACTTCTTAAGCTAAACACAGACTTGGAAAATGTAAAATAATAGAAAAGTATTAAAAAATAACAAGAGATGAGAGGTTATTGATGAAGGCTCCAGCCTGTGATTTATTAAGTCAGAAGAGACCCTGCATCAAATTAAAGGTCTATCCACATCAATAACAACAAATATTTTCAAAGGGAGGGAGTTAAGGTTGTATGTGTACTCTTAGCTTGTCCAGTATTTTTATCCTTTAAGTTAGCAGTCTTTGAAACCTTATAATAGTATTATATGGAAGGTCTGATAAAACATAAGAGAAGCTTTAAAACCTGTAATGTGGACTCAAACAAAACCAAAACACTTTTTTAAATCAATATTTTTTTAATAGTAACACTCATTTTTGTATTGCCCTGAAGCATATACGTTATTGTCAAAGCATTCATTGTCTGTAATAAATTGGAAGATAATTTCAGCTCCTTGAAACAGTCTGGAAGAACACAAAGACAAGAAGTTAAAGGACAGCCATACTATTCAAGTTACAGATTCTGTCATATTTAGTCAGCATATAGGATACTTTCCTCTGCTTTACATCAGTCTAATTAAGACTTCTCTATTCCATTTTGTCTTCTTCATTTCCATCCTTGGTTTTGTCTCCTGTCACAAAGCTGAAGTTCTGTGTTACCAGTTCATTTCTTTTCCATACCTCAGGATGGTACATGTGTCCAGAAACACAGGCCAAAACCAACAGATTTATCACAGCCTTAATGACAGCTGGCTGCGTGCTGAGTGAATTCTTAAATTCCCCAAAACTACTTTTTTGCCAAAACATGTGGAGTTGCAGCATTCAACATTTTATTGGGACTGTTATCTCCAAATGAAGAATGACTCCACTGGAAAAAAATTATTTGGTATCAGCTGCAGACCTATTTTTAGCTTCTTGTTTGGTGAAACTTCAGAAAACATAATTAGCCATATGTTGAGAGATGTTCTCCAAGTCTTAAATTCAATTTTTGCAAAGCACATTTAAGCAGTACCTTGTCCACAACTTTACACTGTTGGAATAAGAAGACATGGGGGGGGGTTATGAGAATGTGATTCTTCATATTTCTTTGGGTAAATATTTGTGTTTATGAAGGTTGTAGAACTGGCAGTACTAAAGACTGAAATCTTCCATTTGTTTATATGGGAAGGCCTGTGCAGGCAACAGAACTGGAATCATCCCCTACTTCTGTCATGAACTTCAGGCCTTGCATTGGGGTGATGGTGTTCTCAGAGGCAGAAAGTAGAGCAGGTCAGAAACATTCATTCTCCCCCACAAGTATTTGTAGTGAAAACAGAACAAGATTACTTTAATCAAAGACATGCACAGAAAATGTTAAGGTTTTGTCAAAAATAAGAGTTTCTACATGAAAACCAGGTTTTTTTCCAAAGGAAATCTAAATAAACTGTCAAATTTCAAATTGGATTAAAACAAATTGAAAGATTAAATCATATCTGGCTAAGTCTTGGTATGGAATTATAGTCAGGTGCCTCATGATACCATCACGTCCTCTGAACCAGAATTCCTGTTTGGGCTACTTTTCCTGTAATACAATTACAATTTCTCCTCAGGAAGTTTTTTGCGAAATGAAGTTCGGTTTTTGCTGCCCTGAAAAGGCAGTTTGGACTATGTGAATTGGATAAATGTCACCTTTCTATTTTTATTCGTAGAAGAAAAAGAAAACTCTCTTGCTATAAGAATGGTAAGACTGGATTTTTGGTTTTCTAGCCGAAGGAGAAGTTTTCTTTGGTTCCTCTCTGATTACAGGTGGTCTGGTTCCAACTTCTCATTCTTTCATAAAGCTGCCAAACAGAAGAAGGACAAGATTTCTTACAACATCATGGTCCATGTCATGGATGGAGCAGAAGAGTACGAAGGCTAGAATGAAGGGAGGGAGGAGCATTTGGGACAGTTCCACACTGCTGGCTGGCCTAACAAAGCTTGCAATAAAAGTAGGGCTTCTGCAGCCTCTGTGCTCTCTATCCCAGCTGTACTGAGAGTAAATTCTAGGTAATTGAAAGTCAAGCCTCTTGGCTATAATCATTTAAAAACCAGTCCCCATATTCTTGTGTTTCCCCATATTTGTATCGATTGCAAGCTGTTATCTATCTGTTCAATCTTACTTTCATTGACTTGTTTGGCTTGCCTTTTTTTGGTTGACCTCATTGCCACTTGAAATGCAGAACAGTTAGATTACTGTTGATCTGTTTCTAGCAAGGTTAAAGAAAGAGAAATAATGCTACTAAAACCATGTATTGACAGGACTGAGAACTCGTATGTCACCTTTATGTTCAGTTAGCTCATGATGAACAGCATATTCTCACTACTAGAACCATTTTTTCAAATGACGGTGGCATTGTCTTTTGCAGCTCACAGTGCTTAAGAAAGGGAGTTTCTGAGCCCTTACATGAAGATAAATGTATAGATGGCTTTCTGAGGCACCTAAGTTAATGGTAATCCATTGAGATGAATCTCAAGATTACTACAAATTGTTTCATAACCGTCTCATGGCTCAATATTGAAAGAGTAACATCACCATGTGTGATACAGTACAATAGAATACAAGGATCTAAATATCCAGAATAGCAAAAAGCAATCTGAGGAAAAAACTGGTACATTTAATCACATTTCACTGAGTATTGACATCAACTGAGTTGCTTTATAAAGCTTTCAAATCACAAATAGCATGAGTGTTGATCATTTAACTGGGCTTTTATTGGTAAAAATTATTAATCAAGGGGGTTTTGTCTATAGTTACAGAAATCAGGAACTTACTTAACTAAATGGTTTTTTTGGTTGAGTGTTAGTACAGCTGAGATGGAGGATTTATTTGGTATAGCTGGGGTAGGTGAGGTTAGTTCTTTCACTTAACCTGTTTCTCAATAGCTGAAGGCTTTTCTTAATTTTACAGATAACTTTAAGTACAGAAGAATTCATTGGTTTAAATAGAAATAATTGAAAAGAATAAAACTTCCTGTGCAAAAAAATAGGAATCTGCAATATCTGTTTTATAGACAAGGAGTAGGTAGGGTGTTTTGTTTTGTTTTGTTTTGTTTTGTTTTGTTTTCTAAAACGTTCAAACCAACATAACATGGCTGTTACACTGCAATGTATTGCATACAATACCTTTTCTACAATGCTACTAAATACTTAAGAATTATTCTCATAATTCCCAAAGAAGTTTAATTTTTCATGGTTCTTTGGTGCTCATAGGACAGGCTAATTCTCATGACCTGTGAATTTAAATGGGTTTTCACATTCTACAGTTAACCATTTGGGAGCTTTTAATGACTTAATTTGCTCTGATTAGCTTACTCTGTAAGTCTTCACTTGTAAGCAAAAGGATATTTTTAATTCAGAATGCGTGCTAATATAATATAGGTAATCACAGGTCTGGGGGGAAAAAAGTGAATCCAGCGTGGATTTTTTTTTTCTTTCCCTTGTATCCAGATGTACAGCTTAGTAAAGTTTGTGAACAAGTCTCTCCTTAGAAATTGTTTTACTTTGAAAACTTGAAAGGCATAATCCCATCCTCCCTCAGAACACATATACTGCTGAAATTGCACATTTAGGGTTATGTTTTTCCTTTATTGGTTCCATTAATATCTATGAATAATGGCTTCCCATGTGGTAATCTAATTATAGTTTGAAATAATTGGTGAACTGGAACAGTGTCATAGATCAAGGAGGAAATTAATAAAAGAAGGGTAAAGGTGAATTATATAGGGCATGGGAGCCTAACTAGGAATAATGAGATAATGAAATTAAAGAAAAATTTTGATTGAAGACCAATGACATCTACACAGTGAGTTCTGTTGAGTAGTAGAACTTGCAGAAGCTCTAGCACATGGGATATTTAAAACTGAGCTGGACAAACAGGAAAAAATGGACTGTAGGGAACCAATTCTTCACTGGCAAAGAGGTGGACTGGATGACCTAATATCTCATTTCCACTGCTAGCACCTATAAGTCTGTTTGAACAAATACTTGGAATTCTGCATGTCTTCTATCCTCACTTGGACTTCTTTTGTATCTAGCAGCAGGAGATCATTATCCTGTGAAAGTGCTTGACTTAATAGCTTCATTTTCAGTCTTTCTTACTGGACAAAGTTAAATATTAGGATATGTAAAGCCAAGTTGTGCCTACTTGTTTACTTGCAGTAGTGAGAAGGAGAGAGCTCAGAAAACTACTGTCCTGTGGATCACAAAAAATCCCCTTAAACTGGCCAGCAGCACAGGGGTTTTCAAATGGTGGGAAATAAGCAATGACTTCATTGTTTTTTGACATTTTGAATTCTAACTATTTGCATTTCATGTCTTTTACAGACCATCTGAAAGGAGAGATAACCCAGAGGCACATTCAAAGGGCAGCTCTAGGTAAGAGTAAAACATTTCAGATACAATAGGATACAACAGGGGCAACAAGCTCTCTCCCAGGGCTGAATCTGCTTGTGGGGCAGGCTGTATTTTCTGTGACAGTTTTTGCCACAATATTTCTACAGTAGTGCATGCCATAAAGAACATGGACTCCGTGAACTTTGCCAGAGATTTGGCTCAAAAGGCATCTGATTTTATGTGTGGTGAGAAAAATAATGCAAAAGTCTTACGGGTTTGGGGGTTTGGTATTGGCTTTCTTTCTTTTCAGGATGACCAAAACAAGAACAGACACATCTAAGCTCTCCTCATTTTTAAGTTTTTTTTTTTTCTTTCTGATGACTCTAATTTGAATCCCCATTAACAGACATTGATTTTGTCCTGAGACTGAGCTTCTAGCCATGTTGCCACAATCTGTCTAACATCCTTTTTAATTTTCCTCATTCCAAGAGGGACTGAAGGCATATACAGGTCATTTCTTTCGCATCTAGTTATAGAAGTTGAGAAGTTATTTCTTGCAGTTTCTGTTGACACAGCTGTGAAGCTAAAAGTGTCTATGTAAGTTGTTCACATAAGTGTAAAGTCATCCAAATTTGGTTTAAGATGCTTTAAGCTGACTCCACTGACTTTGTACTGAAACAGCCTAGGAGTGTTCGTATGAGAATTCCACTTTTGGGACAGTAAACTTCAGCTAAAATGTGACAGAAAACTGCTGGGCCAATAACAGTTTAAGCCCCCCTCACTTAGATCCATAAAAGAATCCCAAAAAGTGCCTTCATGGACCTTCTTCACATAAAAGATGGAGCTAACTCAGACCAGATTGCAGTTGATGGTTTTATTTCTATGTATACATAACACAGCAAACAATATTTGTCTCTTAATAAGAGAGAGAAAATCTGGGAGCTCTCTTTTCTCCCCAGAGTCAGGAAAATAAGTTACTGCAGAGTAGCAAAATAGTTTCCCCTTTCTCTTTCTAATTTAGTCATACATCTCAAGCTCTGTTGATTATGTTATTATTTTATACCTTTATGCCTTTTTATTTTTATTTAAAAATCAGCACTGAAAATTAATGCTGACCATGTCAATAAAGCCCAGGAGTCAAACTCAGTTTATTTTGATCAGTACGAGAAGGGGAAATGAAGGAGGTGCTGATCTCTTCTCCCTGGTATCCAGTGACAGGACGCGTGGGAACTGTTCAAGGCTGCATCAGGGGAGGTTCAGACTTGATATTAGGAAATGTTTCTTTACCAAGAAGGTGGTCAAACACTGGAACAGGCTTCCTAGAGAGGTGATTGATGTCCCATGCCTGACAGTGTTTAAGAAGCATTTGGACAATGCCCTTAGTAATATGCTTTAACTTTTGGTCAGCCCTGAAGTGGTCAGGCAGTTGGACTAGATGATCATTGTAGGTCCCGTCCAACCGTTCTGTTCTGTTCTGTTCTATTCTATTCTATTCTATTCTAGTATCTGAAGTTCAATCTAAAGGTGATATTTTCAGTATAACATGGAATGCTTTCTTTAATTCACTCCAGGTTTTAATACTGTCTATTTACTAATTTTATGCCACTTTAAGAAGTTACATCAAAATGAATCATAGCAATGCCGTTTATTAGAATTCCTTATTCAGTGTTTCAAAAAATGAAGTGATGTATTCTGACTGTATGTTTCAATCTGCATGATAACATCTGGTGTTGTATACTGATTTCTTACTATATAGAAAATCGTGTTGCAAATGCTGTTTTCAGTAACTATATCTAAGCTGCTTTTCATAAAATAGGTAAGCATAATTTTTTCATGTCCTTAGGAAATGACATAGTAGTGACTTTACTAGCTATACATTCAGATTGTAAATATTCTATTAGTATTCCACAACATAGCAGGCAACCCGTGTGCTTTTGCCTTTTGTTTTGAGCATTGCTATCTGCTTATCATTACTAAGTCTGGACCGCACAAAGTATTTTCCAGACTTTTTTTTTCCCTTTTGCTATTCTTTTAAATACTCTGGATATTTTGACTTAATATTTATTCTGTGAATTGGGGAGTATTATTTGCCTGCCTGCCTTTTTGGATGAATGTTCTTCCAAGGAGTAACAGGTGTCAAGTCTCCCAGGATCTTCTTGATGACCAGAATGTCATCAAGATATTTTTAAATGAAAACTGCATGGTAAAAAGTCTAATTAAGAGTCTGTTAAAATCACAACATGAAGTAAAACACACCATTGTTTCAATTAGAAACCAAGTTAACATCTTCCAGCTGCCTTTTTTTTTTCCTTAACTTGAAGTATTTATGGTTAAAACTCTTTAAGAAGCTATTCTAGTTGGATTTTAAACAGTGTAGATCTGTTTCCCTCACGGCTGTGCTTAAGATGTGGATTTCTTATTGAAGGAAAACTGCACTACTTAGCCCATTGTTCTTAGCTATCTCTTTTAAAACACCATATGCTGGGAGTTAACAAAGGACACAAATAGATGGGAGGTTTCATTGGAGGCAAGGGAGTGCTCCATGTTTTTCAGTACACAACCAGAAACATTGAATACTTTGTGTAAAATTGCAAGGATTCACTCTCAGTGTGACTTTCATCTTTATTAATTGTAAGAATACCTTATTATGCAAATAACTTCTTTTATTCGGTACGATCTTTCAGAGTAACATGCTTAACTGCATTTTTAGGCAGGATTTAAAATTCCTTTTGCATGCTTAACTGCATTTTTTAGGCAATATTTAAAATGAAATAATGTGCACACTGTTGAAGTACTGACAAAGCAAAAACATTGGGTCACCAGCATGCTTCTGGGTGGAAAAGATGGAATAAAAGGTAGAAAGAAAAGCTTTCCTTGGGGTTTGCAATGTTGTAGAAGAAAAATACATGTTTTATATGATTCTAATGAAGCATTATCTTAAGATGCTTTAAACTAGCATTTCTGTAAAATACAGGACCTGATTCTTCATTATCTTATTCCAGTTTTGCATTGATAGAACATGATTACAAAAAGACAATCAGGCTAATGTAACATTATTCACCAGCACTGGGGGAAGACTGAATCCCAAGTTGGACCTGCCTGATGACATAGGAAATCCTATGACATATTGTAATAGGAAGATGCTTCTGTGGGGATGCAGTCATCCTAGCAAAGGCATGTTTTGTACAATAACTTTCCATAACAAAAGCAACTGTACTGAGACTTGCACAGTTTTGCCTTTTCAACTACATCTGGAGTAGAGGCCTCTGTTAGGTCAGCTCTGGAAGTTAGGGAGGACCCTTGAACATACTCCTGACTGATCTGTCCATATCAGCAGAAATGTTTAGTAAATCTACAAGTCCCTCAGGCTGTTCAGTCAGCTTCAAACAGATCCTGACAAAGCTTCATACACAGAAGGGTCACTCATTATGTGCAGTCTGAAACATGTTTTCTAAATTAACATGAATGGTAGAGTCTGCAGCCAGTGGTGCAGCATCTTCAGCACAGCAAGCCCCTCGTTATCAATAATTGCAGTTACTTTATCAGTTAGTTGAAAAGCAGATTTGCAGCTTTCCATTTCAAATATTTTTCTTATTCATCTCGTTCTCCATGAGCCTCCCTTCTCTTTTTATGTAAGTTTTGAAATCTGGGCTAGTAGCAACCTTATCAGTTCTTACAGGATTCTCCTGAAAACATCAAGAGATGGCAAAACCGTTCTGCTTCTGGGGAGGTTTGTTGGGACCAAATTAGTCTCTCTCTTTCTGTCCAGCTCCATTGTCTCTGTAGACCTAGTTGAAAAGAAGAAAAAAAATAGGTACAATCTAACATGGGTAAAGATTGCAAACATGGGTCTTTGTAAGGAATCTGCATCCTTTGTACAGATTTTAGCATTAAGGCCCAGTTTTATCAACATTTTATTAAAAAAAAACAAACTTGTTTTCCCAGGTTTTGTAACTTGGGTTTTAGAAATAAGATTTTATATTTCTGCTGTTATTCAAAGAGCTGTTCCCAAGTTCTTTTCTGAGCAAACTTCCTTTGAAAAAGCCCATTCCTCATAAAAAATAAAATGACTAGGTGAGTCAGAAATAACAGATATATTGGAATCCCTGAAAATGCATACCAGCATTTGATTTAGTGTGGCAAATGCCTGAGAGCAAGGATTTTGGCATTATTTTTATATTTGGATTTGTAACACTTATTTGTTTCAAGCAAAAATAGGGAGCTTTCTCCTTATATTTGTTCACTCTATAGCTTTGTCTACATCGTCTTTCCCTACATTTTCAAAGTTACATACCTGTTCTAAAGGTATTAATATCAGTTCATGTCCTTGTTCTTGCCTTGCTGTGTGTTTCTTTGTAGTGTATTACATTCTGCTTCCTCACCTTTCCTTGATTAGAAGTGAAAGAACAGCGTGATCAGTACCAGAATAAAGCAGGGACAGACAGTGCTGTATAATGCATCAGGGTACTACTGCAGGAATAATCCAGCCAGTGTTAGGAAAGAATTTCAAATAAACTATTCCTCCAATGCACTAGTTTGTGGTGCTCCAAGAAGCTGCCACTACTGTATATCCTATACCTGATGGGATGCAAATATGTTGTCTGACGCATTTCTGCATATCTGAAGAGGTAGAATTGGAACTGCTGCTCCTACCTGTCCAGAGTGAGATATCATAGAATCACAGAATTATTTGCATTGGAAGGGACTCTTAAAGATCATCTAGTCCAACCCTCCTGCCATGGGCAGGGACATCTTTCACTAGATCAGGTTGCTCAAAGCCCTGTCCAACCTGACCTTGAACACTTCCAATATAGCTCATGCCACTAGAAAAGCTGGGCCACCACGGTTTGTATCTGGTGTAGATATAAGGTATGTTTAGGAAGTGTATGATAGTTCTCTCTACAACCATAGCAGCATCTTACAGGCATATATAACATTAATTAGGCTGATAATTAATAACTGTCTTGAACTCATCTGCTGTGATCTGTGTGAATGAAAAGCACGTAGCACTTCCAAACTGCTGGTTTGCATCAGAGTTAGTCTCTTATTTAAAAAAATCCATATTTAAATAAAATGAGCTCAGTTTCTTTCAGTGCTTTACATCTTGTAACTGAGATGACATTTAACTTCGTTCATATGAAGCAGGAGAGTCTTAATCTGTACTAATGCCATGAAATGAAGAGACACAAGTGTTTTCAATCACAAAATGACAGAAGCTGAGGAAAGTGGCAGTCTGTGTTTTCCCACACAAATCCAACGCAGACCATGGAGAATAATAGATGGCCTGTTTTAAGACCATCATTCCTGGTGCTGAAAAATGATATCTTATGTATGGGCTAAATAAAGCACTTTAGAGAAATAATCTGTTTGAAGTCCAGAATTTTAAGATTTTTTTTTTTTACAAGAGATAAAGCAACATGTCACCAGTGCTGCTAGGCATCCAAAGATGCTTCCTCTAAAACCATGTAGGTGTGTTCATGTATTTCCAGTCTGTAAAATGTGCTACTTTTAGCCAAAGAAAGAAAGAGCAGTGTAGTCAGTTTGCAATGGACTCAGAATAAGGGAAAGATTTCTCTTAGAAATTCATGATTTTGATATGCACAATGTTTCTGTGTGTTATGTTCTTCTATACATTTGTACTTAAAATGTCAAGCAACAGCAGTGTTTTTGTAAAAGTTCGCTGTTCTTGTGCATGCAGGGCACTGATTTTATTCCTAGGGTGACCTCTAGTGATATCAAGGCCACTCTTTTTAGTGATGGATTTCATATCTTCAGTCTTTCTGTTTCAAAGGGAAAAAATCAGAAATGCTTTGCATTAAGGTTTATTTTTTGAATTCTGAGACTGACAGAAAGCTGGTAAGATTGTGCTTGTTAAAAAGGATGATGATTTTTCACTACTGCTAAGAAAAAGATATCAATAGCAAAATGGGCTGAAAATTCAGAAACCAGTGCCTCTTTGCCTTTTTTAAAATAAGAGCTTTACTCTGACAAAGATAAAGATACTTTTGAAATTGCTTTGTGCAATTATTGTAAAATATGAAGTGCTTTTAGAAATATTTACCAAATCAGTTTTTAAGCAAATGCTTGAAATACTGATGGACAATTAATTTTGAAAACATATATGAGTAGTTATATAGGATATTATAAGTAGATTAGAAGATCTATATAGGTTCTTGTTACTGCAGTGTATTTAAGTCATTGTAGTTATTCCAGATTTGTCTTGGAGGAAAAAAGCATAGACTTTAGCCTGTGGTAACTGTGAAGTTACACACCATAACAAACTTACTGTCTTGGTTTTACATGCTATTTTGTGCTTCAAGTCAGCACAGTATATGGCTAAAACTCTGAGCTCTTGAAGAGCTTTTGTATTTTTGTACATGCCAAGTTCTTCTGTAAAGATGATCGCAATCAGGAAAAAGAACCACGGATTCGAAGCAGCAGCTAGACAAGCAGCCATGATTCCCTTGCAGCAGTACTTGAGGTTTCTTCTTAGGTAATATGTTTTGGGTTTTTCCCAGTATTATGTAGGAATTAAGTTTAAAACTGTAGGAGCATGTTCTAGTAAGAAGACACTTCTTACACCCATCCCTTCAGGCCTCAAGCCCACACAGCGCTTTCTTTCCATAAGTTTCTCTTCGGTCTTTCTAGGGTGTTTCGTAGTTTTATTTGTTGCTGTGTTTTTTCTGTTACTCTTTTTAGCAGGTTTTACTAGGTGCAATGCTAAATTCTAGAGGCAGCCATGAGTTTTCCCTTTCATTGTGTCTTCAAGAAAGAGAATACTGCATATTTACTGGAAATCTTTGCAAATATGTTCTCCTGAACTGTCAGAGAAAATTCTGAGATTACTCGTGTGTTCCTATTAAGCTTCCCACGTGACCCACTCAACTTCAGCTTATTAGATCTCAAAAAAGAGCAAAGACATCTTTGGATCAAGTGATATTTTTATTAGGAGTCATGAACTTGTAGCACAGCTATCCAGTTCTCAGTTTTATTGACATTGACTTCAGCATTTCACTGTTTTTGGAACAGCTTGCAGTCTCTGGAAGCTTTCTTGCAATAAGTATTTCTTCTGAAATACTGAAAAGTTCAGTGTGAATTGTATTATTATTTAGAGACTCCTTCTGGTGACTAGCAAGTAAGCAAAACAGAATCTGGAGATGAAGCTGTCAATTCTCTAATTTGGTCTACTAAAATTAAGATATTAGGAAAAAGATGCTATGAGGATAGTTACACATCGACAGAGGTCATCAGAGCAGTTTGCAGGATCTCTGTCCTTGGAGTTTTTCATTACATATCTGGACAACCTAGTCTGATTCAGTTTTCACCCAACTTTGAGCAGTAGGTTGGACCACGCAGCCTTCCAAGGTCCCTTCCAACCAGAATGGTACTGTAATTCTAAGACAGGACTTGAGGTGGAGTGGGCAAAAAATAAGTTTGGTTTTATGCACACAGTCTACTGATTCTAGGCTGAAGCTTATTTGCTTTAGCTTCAGTATACCTCAGAGTAGCCTCTCTCTGTATTGGCTCTGAAAACTGGTAGAATAACTAAAAGTAACATGCAATTTAAGATGCTGCAAACTTCTTTCTTCTGGCCATGTCCAGTGGGTGTGTTGGGCAGCTTGACTAGTTCTGTATCAGTCAAGGTTTCCTCCATGAGAGCTCTTTGGAATAAAAAAAAAGTTCTGTAATCTAATGAACTGTAAACAACAAATGGAGCTCTTTCACATTTGTATTTGCTTTGATTTTTTCAAGGTAAAGGTCAGACCTAGAATAGCAATTTCCATCTGATCATGTAAAGCACAGGACAAGGAGTGAATGAGAAACAGCATGGCTAATGTAATATCCAGTGTTTCAGAAGAAGCTGCAAATCTGGTGAAAAACTTCTTCCATTTTACGTTTTGCTGAAACGGCTAAAAGAAATTAATTCACTACTTCTTTGCTCAAAAATTTTTGCATGTTTAAGATCAAAGAAAATAATGACTTGGAACAAGTAGTTACTAATAATATCCCACAAATGTGCAGAGGTTGGACATACTTCTACAGATAAGAATCTTGTGGATAAGTTGTAATTGTTTCTGGATATGTCAGGATTGTTTCTTCTCAGTATACAGTACAGTACAGTGTAATTCAGCCAGCAGCTACCAGAACATCGAACTTGATGTCCTTTCCTTCATAGGCCATAGGAAAGAGCTGTCTGAGTTATGAGAAATGCCTAAATACCTGTATACTTCTTGCACCTTCTTGAGCTGGTAGCCCAGCACAGACAGCCTAGCTGTTCTGCAGCTGCAGACAATCGGTATGTGCATGGGAGGACCAGCAAAAGTGTGGCACTTGATGTAGGATATGAGTGTGGCCAGTGGGGACAGAGGGTCCCAAAAACATAATCTGGTCCCCACAACTGCCCAAGTTGTATATGGCCCTGATCTAGTACATGTGCTAGAACACTGAACAACATCAAAATGAATCTTCTTAAAGAATAACATTCCTGCTGACATGAAATCTTATGGTTGTGGCTTCAGAAATTTTCTGGAAAACTCGTACATCATACCAACATTTAGAAAAGCATTCAGGAAACTCTTTTAGAGGGCTAATGGAGTAGCCAGGTGGGAGAGTGGAAACAAAACTTCTGTAGTACTTTGGTCTTTGTTGTACACTTAACTGAGGTGGGGTCTTAGCACATATCTCTACTATTTGCACAGAAGAAAAATCAGATCTGTGATAGAGGTGCTTCAGGCCCAACACCTTTTGTCTTATTTGGGGCAAGGGTTAAACTAAACACTGTACGGTGCAACCCCATGCTCATAACATATTGATTTCACCAACAATGGTGTATTTTTCCTTTGGGTCTTCCATCTCCTCTACTTCTCTCTTGCAGATGAATCGTCTTTTACTAATACCTTGTAGCAGAAAGATCAAAACTATTCAGGCTGATACTACCATATGTATTTGTTTGGTTAGTATTCACCTCTTGAATCAAGGTCAAAACCTCTTTTATTGTCTAACTTGAAGTGACATGTCAGTTGCATGACCCATCTATGCCTATACGCAGCTGAAACAGAAGCAGTTGTGTATAAAACATGTATGCTTATTTTTCCTTAATATTATTTCAACTGACATTGCTATAAATTCAGTGTACAGTCCAAAATAAATGCTTTTGTGCATTGTCACGAGTGATTGTACTGACAACCACAGCCAGAGTTCCATGCAGAATGCAGGTAAAACACCCATTATTTTTAGAAAACATTAGACCTATTGAATTGATCCCACAGTTGCTGTGTGCATTGCATTCCTAAATGTGACCTGCAAGCACAGGACTTACTGTGCATGCCTATGTATATTGCTCATGCACAGTAAGGCTGGCACTTCTCAGAACTGAGAACTGTACCTCTGCTTATCTGAGAATCCCAAGCCAGAAATATGAATGCACTAAGCTTCATTATCTCTTCTGTGCTCTGTGACACTCAGTGTGACTGCACCTTTAGCACCCTTAGGTATTTCTTATTCTCAGTAAAGTTGTGCTATATTATTCTCAGTCAAGTGCTTATCTTGACCAGGCATTGCGTTACAAAAGTTATGGTGCTGTTTTATTGCAACTGCAGTCTGCACATCGGTGGCAGTGTATTCCTAATGTCTCAGCTTCGTGTTAAGCAACCAACTTCAGAAGTATTTTCCATCCTTTTCTTTCAAGAAGAGCATGACAAAACTTAGCAAAGGGACTTTTTTTTCCATGAAAGCTCTTGGGTGTTGTAGAAATGAATGCTAAAGAAGCCTCAAAACTTATGGATGACAAACCACACCCCTTCTTGGGAGGCAGAGAAAGATCATTCAAATATCAGGTATGGTTTTATCTAGTATTATGAACAAGATAAATGATGCAACAATAATCTCATGTAATCAAATGATAAAATGTATTTATTAAGTGTAGGCAAGAATCTGAGTTAGCAGAGGTTTCCTGACTAAGACCCAGCTATGTTACTATTCCACTAGATCAACTGGCGTGTATGGAACATATTAAACTTGAAGCTGCTTTTTTTTTTCAGTATATTGTACTTGTATATTTGGAAACCAACAGAGAACTTTTAGCCACAATGGTTTCAGAAACTTTCATGGCTTGAGTGCAGCTGACGTGAAGGCAACGCCTTCTGTTTCATATGCCATGTATTTTCAAGAGCGAATATATAGATGACTAGTTTCAAAGAAGAAACTTGAGGGAATTGAAGTGTCGGTCTGTATTTAGCCAAAACAGCTCAAAGAGACCGGAAAAAATAGCTCCACTTTCCAGGTGTGCATTGGAAGTCAGTTAGTTTGAGCCAATATTAAGTCAGTAAAACAATAAACAATACCATGATACAAAGAAAAGCAGCATACCGATGGACCCTTTTACTAAATTCAGTGATTAAAATAAAAATCAACAAAATACACATGCCCTTAATCCTCCACACATGTACTAACTTGTAAAGTGCTGAAATTAGGACAGTTTGTTTCAATGTATGCTCATGACCAACTGGCTGAAATTTTAAAAAACCTGTTACATTAGGATTAGGGGTAAATTGCTCTAAAACCCACAATATATTCTCTTTCAGGCATTAGGATATTTTTGTCTTCTCCTGAGTTTCATTGTTCATACCCATCTTTGCTTTTGTATAAGGTACACACATGGTGCCCAGTGACAAACAGGTTGACACAGCCCAGGGGAGGAATAAGAAAGAAGAAGGGGAGAATTACTTGTAAGCTGATCCTGAATAACAATGGATGGGTATTTCTTTTTAAAAAACCCAAATGACAGCCCGAGTTTGCCAAAAGCTGCAAAGCTGATAAATAAAGCAGTAAAAATATTAACTGGATACTGAAGTCAATTCTAAATTTGGTTACTTCAAGTGACTATAAATTTAAGCAGATAAACACAAGACTATCCAGTGAAAAAAAGAAAATCTTGGACTGCAAAAGTACAGCTGCAGGGCAGGGCACAATGTTATTTGAGGCACAAGACAATAAATCCCTAGGAGTTTGACTTCTAGGATACACTGAGGTCGAGAAATATATGAGCGCCCCAGAGAGTATAAAGTTCAGGGTCACAGAGAGTTTCTTGCAAAATTTTCTGACTGTAGACAAGAATCTGCCAGAGTATTTCAAGTTGTTGCCAGCTTGCAGTAAACTATGGTGATAACACTTGGTATCTCATGCTAGAAATAGTGTTTTTCATCCATGCTTGCCATATTGCTTTGAAATAGTGATCCAGTTAGCAGGTGCTATCATTTCTTTCTGGTAGTGTGTGATTTGGTGATGTGGAATGTGTTGTAAAATTTACTACATCCTGTGCTCCAAAATTGGCCCTTTCATTAGAATAAAATCATTATATCTTAAAATGCCTCTTACAGTCTTCTTTAAGGAAGAAAAAAACAAAACCCACAAACCTTTATGATATGAACTGAGTGTCAACTCATGCAGAGCTCACCTTCCTCTCTAAGCAGGCAGCTGGTATCAATTGTATCCTGTGCCTCAGTTCACCAAATGGGTTGTATCTGAAGATGAAACAAAAACAGCCTGAAGAGAAATATAAAAGTTGCTAGCTATTTCACTACCCAATGTAGCACTGTCAAAATCTCTTCTTTACATTGTGTGACTCAGTACTCTTAACAGAAGACTTCACAACGTAGGATTCATAAGTTTTGCCACTCAGCTGTGTGTGCAGTTACGCTAATGTAAAGGAACTAATACTCCTTATGAGTACATTGCTGACTTCTGCTAAAATAACTCTGTTGTATAGAATCGGATGGAGGTATGCCAACAGAAACCCCTAGTATATACAGAGGCAATATTTTCCTAAATATGCACGTCATACCTCCCCTGCACCCCTGAAACCTGGGTCTGCATTATCCAGGATCAAATTGCAGCAACTGCATTTGTTTCCCAGGAGAAGTCACTGGGGCACTAAAAGTGCCTATGATATTGCACATCAGCTGAATGGCTCATCTCAGTTGATGCACTAAAAGCATAGAGCTAGCCTGTACAATCAAGTTTCATATGACAAACTGTCAATCAATGAATTAAAAGTCAACTCTGAGTGAACAAAGCAGATGATACCACTTTGTGTCTTTCTGTGCAGTTGCAGAAATGATATCTGATAGTTAGTATTTCAGCAGTACCACCTCTGCACTTTTTAATGTATTGCAAATTTTTTAATGTACATGGGCAAAAGTTGGTCTCGTGAATTTTCAGTTTTTCATAATTTACATGTACTTCGTATATATGCGGTTAATACATAGATAAAATGATTTGATGTTTTAATAAATATTTTCTGTTTCTGCATGAGCAGGCAGATATATACAATAAAAAGAAACTCTTTAGAGGAATAAAAACCTGTAGCAAAAAGAAAGTATTTCTTCTTAGGTATCTATCTTAAATTCATGAGTAAATATTATGCTTTCTATGTTTTACTGTCTATTCACTCAGTTGTCCCTCTCATGTTATTTTAAAATAACTGAGCCTGTGTACCGAAGAATGCTAACATTAGACATGAGATACAATGAGCCAGTAACCTCTGCCTTAGCTTCCTAGCTTCAGCTGTAGCTGAAATTGCCTGGGCTGGTGGGAGGAGAGGGGTGTGAGGCAGCAACAGCAGGAGCCCAGGGGCAGAAAGAGGCCACTGCAGGGATTCAGGAAAGGTGAACGGGAGAGGGGAGAAAAGAAGAAGCAGGGAATGAGGAGAAGGCAGAAGCAGCAGCAAACAAAAGGGTTGAAATACGCTCCACCAGACCATAGATCTCTTTTGCTTGGAACATCAGGAAAGAGCCATGTGTTCATCTGTATATATTACAGTAGCCAGATTCAAAAAGGTCTAGTCTTTAGAGCAGAATGCTCTTTAGTTCACAAGCACGTTGTTGCAAGGAGCCGGCATGACAAAAAGCTGAAATGGAGACTGTAACGGCATGGGAAAAGACACCAGAGAGCTTACAAAGCAGTGCCCAAGTAGGCATGTGCTGGACTTGACTTACCACTGGACTTCACCTGACACTGTGATCAGATCTCTTCTGCTTTTGTGACTGGAACACAGTGATGGATGTCTAAGTTTTAGCCATTTACTTGATGAAATATCCAATGCTATTTTTGTTGCTGGGGCCCCATCAGCTTGCAGTGTACTCGGCTCTTTGTGTTGTGTACATATACAAAACTTCGTGCTGCTCACCTTGCCTACAGCTGTGTTTCTTGCTTTCATCACCAGCATATTGCTAGAGATAATGGGCATAGCTGTATTCAGGGTTGAGGATGCTGGGGCCTTTGTGTGATAGAGGTACTCGTCTCATATAAAAGGCTTTATTACTATTTCTGAAGGTAACTCGCAACCAAATAATCCCTTCTACGTCGTGTGATCAGCAGCAGAAAAAACATTTTTCTTGGTGTTTTTATATAAAAGTGACAAAAGTCTGCCTAAGTTTGGCTGCCCTTTCAGAGCTAGGGCAAAAATACTTTTCCAAGTACTAGATGTCCAAATAAATCAGGGAAGGAAAGCTGCAATATTATGGCCTTGCATCACTCTGTAATGACTAGCAGAATTTGGTGATGTTTTCCTGTAGGGAAGTCCTCACTTCAGAAACAGCATTAACATTTTAAGATGTTACTGTCTTCCACTCTGTATTATTTCCCTTCATTATAAGGGGCTAGAGCTGCTACCTCCTGAACTCAGACACCGTAACAGATTGTGCAAATAGGTCAAATGCACTTCAGTGTGCTCAGGAGAGTCCCCTCTAACCACTGCTGAAGACGGCTCAAGCTGTCTCGCTGGCTTTGCACGGAAACGTACTAAGGATACTCACGTGGTCTGTGAGCATGTCTCACTTGGGAAGCAGTAACTCCCTAAATCGTTTCAGTTTGTTCCACAAGAGCACATTTCTCTCAAGCCTGAATGCTGTGTATTCATGAAGGTTAGAACAAGTGTGAAGCCTCAGGAACTCTGCAGTGTCTCCCCACAAGTTCCCTATGTAGCTCTGCGCTTTCCCACATTATGCCTTCTCCTGAGGCTGAAATCTGACAAATCAGAAAATCCTGATCCCCTGTAATCATTAAAAGGTTTACTGCTTTCCTTAAAGGTTCTGGCATGATTATGATGGCCGCCTTATTATCTGTTGTGTTTGGGTATAACTTGTTATATAATACCACTGTTGTGGGATCTCCTCTGCTGTGATGTTTGCACCTCCTGGCTTGTGCATTCACTTTAACATTCCAAGCAGTTTATTTTTTAATCTTTTGAGGGTACCCTCTCCACCACAAATGTCTTCACCCTATCCTTCTTTTGTAATCTGCACATCCAGCAAGGCCTTTCAATGTGTAAAATGAGAATTGTGCATGGGCTTTGTCCACCTTGGCTGTCTGTATTAACATGCTTGACCTAAGTACTCTAAATGAAATAAAATGCTTTTCAGCTTCATCTGTATTAAGCTACAGGGTGCAACAACAAAAGATTAACGGTTTCAGCTGGCACGCTGATGGGCAGAGAGGTGGCATTACTGCCCTCTTGTTCGAGACAGAATTTATCACCTTGAAGAGAGCGTGCAGTCCTCAGGCCCCATGACAGGTTGACGTAGAATTTATTTTCTTGGCAGAAATAATAGTCAGGGTGGAAACTTGCATGTATTTTACATCAAATCTTTTGTTTCTTTCTGTTTTCTTCAGTTAAAAAGGTTAAACATGTTTTCTTGAGCACCTTAAACTATTCTCATTCATCCTAGAAATAGAAACTGTTCTAATACTAGTAGGTAACTTTACATTTCCTTTCACTGCTGAACATATAACCCATGATGGACTGTTATGCCATCTCTCAGAATAAGCGTATTGTGTATTGCATGCTAACTAGCTCTGTTATAGGATAGGGAGATCCTAAACTGCTTTCTTAGGTTAACTTAGGCTACTCTTAAGGTATTTCCTCAGTTCTCCTTTACCTTGAAAAATTTCTCACATAGTTTCAGGACATTTTCCTTGTTTATACTAATTGTCTGAATTTATTGCTTACCAAAGTTAATTTACCTTCAGGATTTGTCTTTTACTCTTCTTTCTGTTACTCTGTTTCCAGGCACCAGCACAGCTACTGTTGTATCTTCTTTTCGCAACAACTTTGGTGTTCTGGTCTTGTCTTTGTAGCCAAAACTGTCAGCTTGAATGCATTTGGTAGGGTTTTATGCCAAAGACGAACTTTTAAAATGGACTGGCAAACTCACTTTTATTCATATCTAAAATGAATATTCCAGTCTTTACTAAAAAAAAAAGAAAATCAAAAGCAACTTAATTCAAATCACTAGTTATTGAGTGTCTCTTATGCTAAGGCAGGCCTAAATAAGGAATTTGAAGAAACATTTCCAGAAGAGAGAAATGGTTAATGACCTCCATTTCATTACCTACCTCTTAAAAAATAGTTTTTATTCTAATTAAAAGTTGCTTCTTTGACATCATATGGTCATTGCTTACATCTGATCATTTCTCCTGTAGCTGTTTCCAGTCCTTCTGAAGAGCTAAATACACTTGATCCAGTAGAAGAGAAACTTCGAATGCAAATTGAAGAAGAAAAAAAAAGGTATTACTTCTGCTTCAAACTTCTGCCATCCTTCAGAAGATAAATTATACTGATAGTATATTCCAATTGCAATTCTGCAAACACAGCTACCCTCAGGGTTTTCTCTGACATTTTAAAAATGTCAGCTTTGTGGTTCACTAATAGTTTTTAAATTTGTGTATATACTGTTGGTTTGTCTGTAAGATGCCACAGTACATGAGTGGGGAAAATTTATGCTTGGGCTAATGGCTAAAAATAAATAAAAATAGCTTAATGTCCTCCCTGAGGATTACTGTTAGAAACTTGTTGTTTGAATCCAAATGTATTGTGAACCTTTTTGGTTGATTCAGAAATGCCCTGCCTTCCTTGACCTAAGGAAAAACTTTACGCTTTACAAGATTGACTAAGTGTAAATAATATGCTGAATAAGCGTTGGTTAAACAATCCTTGCTCTAATGTCACTGTAGCCAGGAGGGTAAAAGAAAATAGATGCAAGGATATCAGTTCCAAGTAATTTGCTAGCATTTATGTTATGGGCAATCTGTGAGAAAACTTCTGGCTATTTCATACTACTGGTAAATCTCCAACTATATGTTAGCCAAGAGGCCTTGATAATGAAGCTTCCATCTGAAAGGGGAATCGGTCTCAGCTCCTATCTGAATCCAGGCTCTGGCAACCAGTTCTTTATTAATGGTAACATGCTGAGAAATCAAAAGAAATAATTGACATATTTGATTGAACCTGTATTTTAATTGTTAATCAATATTGATCCCACTTGAATTTCACTGATTTCTTTAGTGAAATAAAAGCTTTGTGGGATAAGTTTCTTGTTCTTACTGTCCAGTGAAGCTCTTATGAAATATGAGGTGTCTCTTCCTACCACCACTCTGTCTGTGTCCCCTGCATCTCTGATTATTATATATTCTTTTGTAGTTTAAATCTGTAACTGTTCTAGGTAGGATAAAGCTTTGTTCAGATACGTGTTGGAAGATCTGTAATACACTTTCTTCTTCTCATATTAGTTATAAAGCAATGTTCAATCGCTTGAAAGGGCTGAAGGTAGAGATTGAGCACCTGCAGCTTCTTATGGAAAAAGTCAAGATGAAGCTGCAAAAAGACTTTGAAGTCTGGTGGTCTGAAGAGGCAATAAATCTACAGGTATGAAATCACTTTGTATTTCTTCCATTTTCATGTAAATGTAACATCCTCAATCATTTCTTAAAGAAGTAGTTAATTTACTAGATAGAAAGGAGTATGAAGGATGAGATTTGGGGCCTGATTCACCTGTGCTTATGCCGATGTAAATCAGACAAAGCTAATGTGAATTATACTTGCGTGAAGCTAACACAAACGAAGCAAAACCCTTGCTTATTGCTCTATTTTCTGTTTTGACATTCCCCCAAACGACTTGATTGAAAGCCAAGAATGGTCCCAAAATGCCAAAAACTCTGAAGGAACATAAAACAAATAGAGGAGATTGGAAAAAATAATCTTTTTTACTGCTAGCAAAACTATGATTTCATCAGGTTTATGACGTGTGTATTAGAAGATGGCAGTCATAGCTGTAATATGGACAAATCCCAGCAAACATAATTGGTTTTTAGCTTCCTTTGTTTGCAAAGACTCCAGTAACCTTTCAGCTTTCCTAAGTTCCCAGAGGGTCAGCAGCTCTCAGCACAGGGCCTGTGTCCCCTCACTCTCTAGCTGAGGCCCATCACTGCCATCATTGCCTGTTTAAGAACCCAGCAGAAAGAGTGCTCTAATTTAATGACTTGTGTAAAAATGAACTAAAGAGGTGTCATTTTAAACAGCGTATTAAAAGTTCATAACACAGTCAGTCTGAAAGCTATACAGTTTCACAAACATAGGAGACAGTACGAGAGGGTCCGGAGCAGGATCAACTGAAACAACAACATAGCTTTCTTATGCTCCCCTTCTGACACTTTTTTGATGTCTTCCAAGTAGTGACATGGCATCTCACAGCAAAGCACTACCATGAAAAACACATCAGCCTAATGAAAAAGAGTGCTGAGTGCAGTCCATCCCATATCACTTATTATTAACTGGAAGAGAAGATTTACTCCTTGGGGAAAAGTTGTTATAAACAAAGAAGTGTTTAGCCAGTATTTTGTTTAATTCTTATGAGTATAAATTTAAACTGTATTTTTAAGAAAACAGCCTAAAGTAAATACAGAACTTAACACGAGGAACTTAGTTATCCATAAAGTGCCACCTAACTAGCTTAATTTCAAGTTGTCATTGCAAAATAATTTTCAGGTTAAAATCCCTAACCATGTTAGTGTCAAAGAGGATAATGTTCTAGTCACCCTCCTGTCTAAATATTTAGGTTTTTCAAAGCACTGCAAGTAATATTCTTGAATCCACTGGAGCACATTTTTCTCTATCCCTTAACAGGAGAGGTCCAGGATTCAACCTCTCATGATTCATCAGCAGAAGATTAGAAAACTGGAAAAAATAATTGGGATTGATTTCTTGGATCTTGACCTATCTATACATCTGAGCTCCCTAAGAAACTCAAATCAGCGAACACATGCTGTTACATATTAAAAACCTGTAACTTGAGCTTAAAAATACTTGAACCAATCCTGAACACTTTTCTCTTTGTTCAGAAGTGCTTGTCCAAGTGAAGAAAATACTGTGTGATTCAGACTCTGTTTTCCGAATGAGTCATTGCCTACCTTGTTATTGCTGAGACCTGTAGGCCAATATTAAGCACTCTAAAAAAATCCTATCCTGCATAATTTTGTTTTTCAATCTAAATCCAGCAGGAAAAGCCAGAGATGGTTAGCTCACCAAATACCGCAACTGTTTATCCACAGTTTATCAAATCCTTGCAACATCTATCAACTAACAGGTAAATTGGTCATTTTTCTCTTCCTTACTTACTTGTAAGATAATGCAGTTTTAGTAGAAGTGCAGCTCACCAGAATGCTTTTGCAAATATCACACTCAAACACCACATTTCCAGTTACAAGAGAAATGACTGTGTAGAAAATGAATTTTTATCATTCAGTTATTTTGCAATCGTATTGAAGGTAGCTTATTGTAACTCAGTTCTTTCAACTTGTTGGTCTTGGGACCCTGGAAACCTGTCACTAGGGACCCCATGACAGATAGCTAAGAAAAGCAAGCCTGTTATCAGTCAGTTTTGCTATATGAGGAGACTATATCTCCTTTGGAATGTATTCAGGGGGCTGCAAACCAAAAAAAGATTAAAAAATGATTTAATATATAGCCTAGATATATTTGCTGTTGAAAAATGTCCTGGTGCTACATTTATGCAGCATATTATTCCACAATGATATTGCATTTGATATTATAAAACACTGGTGCATCCTCTACAGCAGAAAAATGTAAACATCTTGGTTGTTTCATCATCAGTCACTTCTGATTTCAAAACCTCTAATTTGAATTTACAGTAACAGATCTTTCATAGCCTTCAAGCAAAGTAGAGTGCAGGAAAACACATACTTGAATGTGCAGGTTTCCATATTCATTGACAATAAATGGACATGTTCTCTCTCCTTCCCTCTTCCTCTCTCCCTCCCCATTTCTCTCTTTCTCTCTTTTTCTCCCCCTCTCACTCCCTTCTTCTCATTATACAGTTAATCTTTCGCTGATGGGTGGCTTTACCTACAATTTTATAACAATACTCCACATAAATGATGTTTCCTGCTTTGCAGCAAACGTAATATATCCTACATACCATTAAATAATGAATACTGGATTTTCTTAAAACTGTAAAATATATTCTATTTTTTATTGTAAAATTCCATGTATCTATAGTAAATGGTCCATAACCATTACAGAGAATGAAACACATAATCCTCTAAAGTTGTCTAAGAAGGCATTTTCAGATGTCTCAAACTGATGAAAACCAACTCTAGTCTTCTCTACTTTGCTTCAATTCTTATTCTGTGTTCTCTCAAGACTTAGGCACTATTCATTTGCAAATGGCTGGCAGGTTTTAGGCCTAATTTGAGCTGTTCATTTCTGGTTTTAGGCTGAAGGTTACCTGTCCCACAGAAAAGCTGATGGAACAGAACGTGAGAGCATTTTTGGTCTAGCTTAGCACAAAGTCAGCCAAATTAGCTCAAGCAATCCATGACTGTCACTCTCTTTAACTTTGTACTGAATTGAACCAAGGACCTCTTGCACAACCTCTCTGCCCCATTGTTCTTGGGAACAACAATTTCCAGTTGGTGTGCTGATGCATTGCTCAGGAGAGTGATATCTTTTGCAGTCTAAGCTAGAATTAAAAAGAACATATGATAATGCCCAGGCACTCTCCAGTGCAATGGGAGACTGGCCTCCAGGAGTGGTGATTTCTCCTTCCCCACCCTAGCTCAGAAGAAAAATTGCATAACTGGTTTCTTCATAATTTTCTTTTAAACTTTTCTTTCAAATACCTTTACCGTTTTGGAGGACAGGTCTCAGAAAAGCGTGTCTAGCATTTTGAATAGAACGGGGGAAGGTGCCTGGTTGCTTTCGGCTCCCAAGCTTACTTCAGAGTCCTGTACTGCCCCACATGGTCTCTTGCAAAAAATCTCCTGTTCTTTATAATGAACAGTTTCTCTGTGTCTAAGTAATGGACATATTGACTGAGATTGACTGGATGATCCTTGCATACATATCACAGACCCAGAACATCATCTTCTTGAACTTAAATTGTAGAGGGAGTCAGGATGAATATAGTTTTGTTTCCCCATCTCTATCAATATTCTTGCAATGATCTTTTGACGTTAACTACTCTTTCCTCCTTAGAGTTCCAGAAAGTGGATCTTATTTTATGTTAGGCTGTTTAAACATATTTTACACAGGTACATTTCCAGTATGATGTATATGGAAATAGAAACACTATTTCTGCTTTTTTGTGAGGCGGGAGCTGCAGGCTTAACATCCCACTGCGCATGAAAATTTACTTTTCCCCCTACTTGAGGCAATAACATTTTAGAGTAAAAGTTTCCAATTTCACAGGCTTTAAGAGTATAAAACAGTAGAATATTTATTTCCCAAGGATTTCCTTGACCACAGTTGACACAGGAACTTTACTTACCAGTTCCCATGATTGTGTAGGATGAGTCCGGGCTACAATTGCTCCTCTCGGTTACATAGTCCTGAGACACAAATGGCTCTTTGTTTCTAACTCACCTAGAAATCAACAATCTCTTTCTCTGAAATGATATTGCTATCTTCACCCAGCAGAATAACCGGTCACAAAAGCAGAAACTGACATAAATTATATTTGATATAAAGTGGTGTAAATAAAACCTATTTCCAAGATGGAATTCAGTTCACAGGTGTGTTCAATGGATATAAGATCTAAAACTTAGTGGGCTGCATGTTAGAAATCTAAGACTGCTGTTGACAGAGTAAGTATGCAGTAAAACCATTCAGACAAACTCCTGAGTGTGAATGGATATAAATACAATCTTCAGGATTAGAAGTAATAAATTATCTATCTCAGCATTTAAAGGATACAGGTATATTCCATAATCTATCTTGAGATTTATATATGTGTTTGAACAAAATCTTTTGAACACCTTCTAGTGCATGATTCATGTGGATTGTTATTGTTTGACACACCTTAGTCATGTTACCAGAGAAAATTAAGCCTTGGGAAGGGAATGTGATAGCCTCAAATTGTATTTTATATTAAATCAATTTATAACTAAAATAACAGAGAAGGGAAGCTGGTAATCCTTTTGAGGTTTAAGAAGGATACACATATATAAAAGGCACTTGATTCATGGCCAAACATGTCTCTTTTTCAATTGAAAAAAAAACCCTGAATTGTTAAGTGTTGAAATGAGTCTGTGTTAATAAAAAAGTTGAACAGTGAGCATTTCTGCTTTAGTCAGTATGGTTTGAAAGCCATTGGCTTGATCCTACTCCCACTAGAGTAAGAAGCAAAACATTGATTTCAGTGACCAGAGAGCTGAAGTGGGGAAAAGGGTGACATAAGGGTTATCAGTGGGTTTGGCATGAGAAAAAACATTTCTGCATAAGAAAGGTAATTTCTTGAACAGGTTAATCACATTACCAAATCTGATATAGTTAAAATAGCTGAAACCAGTAGTTTGTATATTGTAGAGGCTTACAGATTCATGCTCGTTAACCTGTTGAGTAGATTCAGAAGGTTTCCAGATTATAGCTATCTTTGCATATGTCTTTCATGTGAAGGTTGCAGAAATATTAAATCTTATCTGATCTGAACATATTACTTAAAATGAAGACCCACTGTGCAAAGTGGAGAAAGAATGACCCATCTCTATATTTCAGATAGAAAAGGGTCTAATCAGCAATCCCAGAGTCACAGTACAAAGAGAAAGGAAGAGGAACTTAAAATAATCATCAAGAAGTTATTTTATTCAAAAGGAATACCTAATAAAATCCCTCAAACTTGAAAGAGAATACCCTACTTGTCCATATTGTCTCTACCATAAAGCTGTGGTGCTAACTGCAACTCGTACTGTATGTACGTTTATGTCTTTTAATGGGTTCCTGTCAAGTCTGCAAAAAGTCTTAAAATGCATGTCGGGCTCAGCACTCTATGTCTGCTCCACTTCAGAATTCAAGCACAGTGTTTTGTTCATCCTTATATAGTCTTCTCCAATGCTGGCTTTCATTTAAGAAATTTATCAGATCCTTGTCTGTTCAAGTTACTTCTCTCACTGAATATTTAATTTCACTAGTGTTGAACTGTTCTTGTATTCCTCTTGAATCAAGCAAATGTTGGATAGTTATTCAAATCTTCTAAAAAATTTTGGATTTTTTTCCTTCTCTGAGAAGGAATGCATTCCTTTTTAGTTCAGTCAGATCTTTCTTAACCTCACTCATTCCCTTTTACTGAATCTCATTTGTCCTATTCCAGCAAGTCCCACAGTATGTTCAATCTCAGACTCCTTGGCTCTCCAGCTTCTTCTTCAAAATCTTCCTGTCACTTTAGATTCCCTTGGAGATATTTTCAGATAACTCTTCATGTTCTCCGATGACTTTGAGCATCAGATTTTTTAACATTTATTGGCCTGGATTGCAAAATTTACTCCCTATATTAATGCTATGTGAAACAAGGGAAATGTTTACATATTTTGCAGCATTTTCTGTCATAATCATTATTCATTCCTGCCAATTTTCCACAGTGTTACATGGTGATAAAATACAATCTGGGAATAACATCATTGATTAATGACATTTCAAAGATTTTCACATTCTATGGGTAACAATTTAACTTGAACAATTTATCTATGAATTTGCAAGTTACGCCAAATCTGATTTTGTAACCAAATACTAAAATGCTTAGACTTTAAGCAGCTTGAATCTCGCCTGCCTTTACACAGAACATCTGTTCCCCTCACGTCCAAGGCTCAGATGACTGGAGAACTGCAGCTGAGGTTTTTTTAACATTGCAGAGGTTGCACACCTCCAAATTTTACGCTTTCTGTTTTAATCATCTACGTGATTTTCCACTTTTTTTCAGCTGGCAAATCAAGCATTCGTACCATGACAGCCATCATCTCTCCAGCTCCTCTACCCTATTTACTTGATGGAGCTGGTCAGTCCATGGGACAGTTGTCTCTGGCCCTTGGGTTCCTGCAGCAAGGGAGACACTGCCGCAACACTGTGTACATCTCTCTAGCTGCTGCCCCATGCCTGACTGAGACATATACCCCCCAAAGATGACCCCCCCACAAAAAAGCAGGTTACCCACTGGGTGAAATTTTAGGTACTAGGTTAAAAAAAGAACTGAGACATATGAAGTTGACAGACTACCTTTAATCTCCAGAAAAAGCAGGCATTTTACAGAAGCTGTCAGGAAACAGTGCTTTGAGACTTCTTAAATTCAACTCAAGGAAAAATCAGATTCAGAATGAAAATGGGAATTATACATTGTCAAAAGAACCTGAACAATGTTAGAGCTTAGGAGCTAGACAAAGAGACAGGACTTCTACACCTCATATGTCCATCCAAATCCAAAACTGTGATCCAGGAGTGCCTATTTACACATTACAGAAATGTTGGTTGGAAGGCACCTCTAGAGATCTCTAGACCAACCTCTTGCTTGAAGAGGGACTATCATCACACTAAACCAGGTCAGCTATGGTTTTGTCTGGCTTTGTCGAGCATCCTGAGATGTCCAGTCCTTCAGGCTTAACACACTGAGAGGGGGATCTTTACCCCCACGTAATGCTGTCAAAACGACTTTCCATTAAATTTGGAGCAGTATTAGCAAAATTTCTCATCTTTTCTCATCACTGGAACAGTATCTAACACTTAGATGAAGAAGAAGAGTCCTGGCGTTTGAGAACAGGCTAGGAGCAAGTTGCATCTGAGCGTACAAACCACTGCACAGCAAAATTACACTCTTCCATCCCCTTGTGATTCAACGTATCTTGCAATGCCATAGAAACATTACCAGAGCTTCAGTATGAAGGATGCAAATTACCGCTATGCAGGCCATCCCTCTAGCCTAGGGATTAGAGAAGTCTCTGGGATATGTAAAACATGGATTTGAGTTCTGCCAAGCTGAGGGACTAATTTGTTAGATTAGTACTCTAATTGTTAACCTCTTATATGGAAGCAGCACTTTGAGTCATTACAAAAAATAGTTATAAGCTTCCTTATAAATTTCTTTAACTTTCAGGAGAAGAGTTTGCATCCCACAGACAAAAATGTCTGGCTGTAACCCCACAGGCAGAGGGCAGGAGTTTAAGGTCCACCTCTGAGCACAGTAATGTTAATTTCCTGATTCTGGGCATCACCTCACTCAGTCTAAGGGGTTTTCTTTAATATCACCTTCCTCAGGTGCCCAGTTCTCCCAGAGCACTCTAAGGCAAGTTTTGGCATATTGACCTGGGTCCAGGAATCCACTTGAAGGTGAGATCCCTAGAGGTCAAACCTTGCCACACCTGTAGTGTCTAGTTTTTTTAATGGATCTGGATCTAAGTCCCCTTTAAAATGGGGATTTAACAATTTTGGAGAATAATTTTCATTTAAATTCAATGGAAAAAATTAGTTCAAACATATAAACTACTGCAGCTTAAAAATAAATTACTTCAGCTGACTCACAGTATTTATAAAATCATACATTCTGTTCATGGCAAATGAAAAGCAAAGAAGCTTATTTCAGTGAAAAGAAAGCAATGAAAAAGGTTCACATTAAGTCACATTACCTTACATTTGTTGCAGGCTAAGAACAGAGTCATGGACAGTTGCTATGGTTCAGTTGATGTGTAGTGATTTATTAAACCATGGTTATATGACTTGGATGCCTAGGTATCTCAGGGCACAGACACAGAGTCCTTCTAGAAAATTGAATTTAAGACCCTAAATCACTTAGTTTTTAAGAGCTGCCAAATCAATGGAAAAAATGTTCAGGAAATCCTAAAGCAGAACTATGATGTGAAGTTCCCAGATATTGTTAAACCACATAGTAGGTAATAACATCACACATCCTTTCTAGCTCTTGTAATATGTAGGCATAATAAAGTACAGAATATTATTAGCATTAAATATAATATTGCTTTAGTTGAATTAGGCTGAGTCTTGAGGTTATTTTAATCCATTTAGGCAGGTGCGAATGGTATGGGACTTGAGGAGTTAAAGAGAAACATTCAGTAAACCTGGAGCTGTTCACTTGAAAATGACTTATACTCTTGGGCACAATATCTTCTGCAAAACTGAACCTGGCACAGTGTAATACAGTAAAATTTTAGTAATAAATTTCTTTCCTTTTTCAAGTTCTCTGCCAGAAATATCAATTCATCAGCCAACAATGAACAAACTACTGCAGAGTCAGAAAAGCAAGAACTTGCCAATCCTGCCATCTACTGGAAAAATGCTAAAACTGAGTAATTCAGTGTTTCCACTCTCTCTGAAGATTGGCACCAGATCCGGCAGCATACGCAACCCCCGGGGACAGGAGAGAGTCCCTAGACATCCCATGGCAGAAATCTGCCTTCTTAGTGGAGAGGTTCCTTGATAACGATATCTGCAGGGACAGGAATGCGCAACAGCTGTTAGCAATATATTTGGCTATCATCGACAAGCCACATCCCAAAGTCCTCACTGAGTTTTTGTCCAGTCTCCCACTGATTTCAGTAATAATTTTGCCTGACTAAAGAAAGAATGGAAAATGAGCTAAGGCCTCACTTGGCTAATAGTCAGTTTGGGAACTAAATATACCATTACAAACTGTGCATCAGATACATCGAAGTGTTTTACAAGCCCTGCTTAGAAGGAAATACTAAAAGTATAATCTTTATGAGCTTATTTGTCATTCTTTCATAGACACGTTCCCTACATAAACCTAATCATCACATGGATTCAACTGAAAATCCCCTTCCAGTAAACAACAAGTGCTTTATATAGATAAAACAAGTCTTGAAAAACAGCTTCTTTGCAGTTACTTAGCATGTATTAATATTCCCTCCACAAGGGCTATATTCTTTCCTTCATTTCTGCTCTCATTCCAGTTTTTCAGAGACCACAAGAGTCAGCCCTAATGAAGATCCAGCTGGGAAAAACAATTCAATCACTTCTAGTAACCCTACTTTAAAAACAAGGTAAGAAGTGTACCTGGGCTATTCAGAGGAAAAAGCAAACCAGTAAGTAATATAAAGCCTAGATAACCCTCTGTCAGTCTCTTTAACAACAGTCTCCTTGAAAAACAAAAATAAAACTGAAATTGCAGATTTTCCTCCAACTTCCAAAACAACACCAAATCTGTTCCATAGCTTTACACCATGTAGCTGCATTATCAGCATTAAAGAGGTAGTTTCTTGTTTGGCCTGAGGTGTTTTTTCCCCCATGAGCTTATGAATCCTCATGACTGTGTCTCCTCAGCAAAAGAAAGAGACTCTGAAAGAGTAAATAAAAACATTTGAAAGGAAGAGAGATCAGAGTATGTAAGTATTGCAGAATGCAGAAACTACACAGAGATTTTTTCATTCTTGTGATTTTGTCCTTAAAATATTTTGAATCTCCCTCCTACAAATTATTCTAGTAAAATAAAATGGCACCAGCAGCCCAGGTGTGTCAGGCTTGGCAAAGGTTACATGTCATGTTTTCTCAAAAGAGGTACTGTTTTGTGAAAATTAGCTTAGCAGGTTAACAGAAACTACTTTTTTTTTTTTTTGACAGCTCCTCTATTTTTTCTCATGTGCTCATTTCCATGTTCTTTTCTCCCACCAAAACATCATGCCAAGTCAGTATACTTCCAGAAGTTACATTCTTATTGTGCTCAACAGTTCTGGCTATTAAGGCCCTTAGGAAAATATGGTTAAGTTACTATTTTTCCTACTGCATTAGTAAGAACAAATCACAAGGGTTTTTTTCTTTCATTTTCCAAAACAATCCATTTCTAGAACAGCAAAAAATCATGGAAAATTTCATCCCCCAAAACCTAATGTTTTAAATTGCATTTGTGTTTCAGAAAAACAGAAGAAAAAGAGAAGCTAAAATGGAATTTAGACATTTCTCAAATGCATTGTGTATTTTTTATTTTTTATATTGTTGCTAATCAAATGAAAATCAATAAGAGAATAGTCCCTTACTGGTGTTCTGAGATCACCTTGTAAATTACATAAAAAGAGATATTTTATTAAGTTCATAGTCATTTGTATATTTTTCCCATTTTGGTTCACTAATTCAGCACAAAGACAAGGATATCAGACTTCTGTTTATGTCAGGCACAATTACATTCTACTGCAGTAGTCAGTAAGGAACAGTGGAAATAAATAACTATGATTACAAAGGTAGGATATGTAAAAAAAGTTTCTCCCTTCAGTTCCACTTGTCCTTCCATATTGTAATTTTTATCACTATATTTCTCATTTCATCGTTAGTGCTTAATCTTTAAACAAGCTAAAGACACAGGGCCAAATTCTTAGCTTTCTTAGCTGATTAGAATAGCTTCATTGTACTACATCATGTTATACCACCAGAGGATCTATCAAAAGCAGAGGTAAGTCAATGATTTAACTGCATAGATACAAGATCTCAGCTGGGACTGGAGACTCAGAAGCACAAAGGAGTTGCGTCTGTCAGCAAATGTCATGAATGTCATGTGATTGTTTACTTCTATGTATGTATGAAAACTTAATTCCCTTACAGTAGACAAAAATATTATTGATCTGTTCAAATAAATAGCAGCATTTTTTCCTGAAGCAAACAAATACATGGCATAGTCACATCCATCATTTCTTTGGTAAAATCAATATATTAGGCTTTTCCACTTGGCAGTAAGTCTTTGACTCAGCAGTAAAATATTTTTAACCCTTTGTGAGAGGTTTGATACCTTATAAGCATGTAGCCCTACCAAACTAAAAAGATATTGGCTAATCTTAAGAATCTACATAACAGCATTAAGAAGTCCTGAGCTTGATTCTCCTTTTAACTGTGCCATCTCTAACAATGTGTCTGGAGAACAAAGTCGTCCATGCTGAAAGAAGAGAGGAGGTAATGGAACAGAAAAATAACCTTCTTACTCAGTTGGGTCCACAAGTATACTTCCTTATTTCAGGACCCCACCAAGTTCAAGTACATCTATTCCTCTGACTGGAGACAGCCAGGCTGATGCTGACATCCTAGCTTTCATTAAAGCAAGACAGAACATCCTGCAAAAGAAAGGTAAATTCTGCCAAAAAACGGGAAGCCAAACCAAAATCTCCAGTACAGCATTTTAAAGCCAAAATAACTTTAGTCCACATTTATACTGACGCAAGTGAGAACTGATTCTGGCTTGTTATATTACATTATGTTCTCAGCTGTTCTAAACACTTGAGGTTCTTCACATGTATTTATTTTAGTAGCTCAATGCTGCAGTGTAAAACTATGAAGGCCGTCTGTTTTTCTCAGCCGCCATCAGTGAACTTTCTGGGGCATGCATGTCTGTGCAGCCTGCACAGTGTATTTCTTTACATTTAAGTAAATGCATTTGAATGTGGTTTCTTGATGATTAAAATACTTGCAAAATTTTCTGTATACATTCTCTTTAAACTATCTGGCCTGGTTTTCAGCTGGTACAAGTTCACCTGTAACAACTGACACCAAATAAAGATTATGCAAATGATTGCACTGTACCCTACCTCATGAGGCAGACTGGCCCACTGTGTCTAGCAGACTATGCCCTTAACAGGTATTTCACTATATCAAGGTCCAATGAAACTTTCTATGGGTATTTGTCACCAAATCAGGTACTGAGAGCAATCATAGGTAGGCAATAAAGTTCACTCTACAGTGTAGATAAGTAAAATTGGCAGGAAGCAGAAAGCAATAAATACACAACGGTGGCACTGCAAGGTAGCCTAAAAGTAATTCATCATGATAAAGAAAAATGACCCGTGATTTTCTTTTTTTTTTTTTCCGGAATAATAGTTTTTAGTGGCAGCAACCAATTAGACAGAAGATGAAAGCGGTAGTGGTCACTGAAGCAATAACTTTCCATCAGCACTTGAGTGCTGATGACAGCATTATTCAGCAAGCTATCAGCACCTGGCAGATGGTGTTAGCACTGTCACAAAGTGGGGTTTCGGTATCAGACTACTTATCAGAAAACTGTCAGGTAAACACACAGTGGCTGAAAAAACAGCCTCCCTACACTCATCCAAAGCAAACACTTAACACACTTAGGCATTGGGATCCCTTTTGTCTTTATTTAGAAAAGCTGTTGTCAGGTTTCTTCTGCAAATGAAATTAAGTTGAATTTATAGGCAGCTCACCAGAGCAAGGTTAGAGATAAGTGTCTTACAACAAACATTTCAGGCCTTTAGAAGGTCCAAATCTGACTCATTCTGTGAAGTACAGTAGTCTAACTAACAAAAGCACATCTCGTCCTGTGATCATCTCCTAAATCATACCATATCAGGAACGTCCCTCTCAAATGCCTTTTCCATCCTGATTGTTTTTCAGCCACAGGCTATTACCTAGCATCATCCATCAGTTTCAGAAGGGACTAGGCATTATCAACATTGACAACTATTAGACCCCAAGTTATAAAAGGTATTCTTGCAGAACAAAGGACAGTCAACACTTTTAAAGTTGTTCTGAAGTTCAGTTAGACAAGATGAGCTACGTGCTGCACTAAGTAGCTGAAAGGGAATGGAGTAGCATTTGGTCAACTTGGCAGTGCAGCGCTGGATGACTCAACCAATCACTAAGCACAGGCAGGGGAACAAAAAGTAAAGAGGCTTCATAAGTATGTCTGGCATATGACAAACATGTAGGGACCTGATGTGTCATAGATAAGAGACAGCTCAGCAGCAAGTTCTGAGAAGGATTTGGAGTCAACCTGGCAGAGAAAAGGCGGCTTTTCTTCCGTGACTGCTTGCGAGGAAAGGGAAAACCTCCCAGATGTGAAGGATTGAGCCACTGATAGCAGGAACCATTGATCAAAAAAAGTTTGTAAATTCTAATTCAGAAAGATGAAGGAGGGTAAAATCTATGGATTAGTACTACTAAGGAAGTACTTTGTGTTTCAGCACCATAGTGAAACCTGAGGACATTTATGAGGTGCAGTGGTAGCCTTTCTAACAGAGAAGAAAATGGGCTGATAGACTCCACTATTCCCGTATCTGTGATAGCATTATGTGTTCACTTTTCCTGTGAGCACACCACTTCACTCTTACCTGACTTGTTTCTAGACTAAAAGGAGACAAGAGGCACAGTTACTGCTGTAGTGTTTGTGCATCGTTGGCTATGTGGAGTTTCCGATAACAGTTGCATCCAACGCAAAGGAGAACTGGAGGGGTTTATTTTTGGGTGTGGGGATGGGGACTTGGTTTTATTTATAAAGAAAAACTATCAGAGGTAAAGTAGAGTTAAGCAGAGAGGAAGAGTAGAAGAAGAAGGAATGTATTCTGACTGAATACTTTGGGGGAAAAAGTTATGTGTTATCAGTCTCACACAGAACTTTTCCTCAATAAATTTCAAACATCTACAAAATAAACCAGAGAGAAATTATTTGCCCAGAGCCACTAAGCTGAGTCAGACAGCTTCATATAGAAGCTAAGTGTGCTGAGTCCCAGTCTAGTGGTCTTTGTCTCCTTCCCAAACTCTCTTCAACTGAGATGTTCAATAAGCATTTCTGCATTTGCACGCAAATGTATTCACTCCCTGCGTGATTATTACACACAGAGTATCCTGCAGGAAACAACATGAGAAAGCATAGGTTCAGCCAAACCAAAGTCTGCTAGGCCTAAAAAATGTCAACATACTTACTGCTCTTTCCTTTATTGATCCTGACCCTTTCAAACTGTTATATCAGTATCTTAGAAGCAAACTGAGGGCCCCACTTTACATTAGCGGGGGGGGGGGGCAACCAAAACGATAAGTGTGTGCAGAAGCCAACGGAGTGGAAAATAAGTTTCATAAACAGAAAGCATGGGAATGCTCCATATCCTTAGTGACAGTAATGCAGGGGAGGGAATTAGAGGTCTCAGTGAAGATTACCTCAGGATTTGCAGGTCGTTACCATTTGCTTTCTAAACAGAGCGGAATTAAAGCAGGTACATTCACAGGGGCTTGCTGGGATTGTTAAAGCATTGTAATAACTACATTGGAAAGCTTTTTACAAAGGGCTACTCTGCAAACATGCTTTTGTTGCCTTGTTCAGCCTTGAGGTAGAGAAATGAAAATGCAGAAGAGTAGATGAATGATTTTTTTGTCTTAAAAGTTTTAAAATAAAAGATCTTTTTTTTTTCCTTTCTTTTGTTTTGTGTTTCTGAAGTTTGTTTTAAAACTGACAGCACAACCTGAAATATAGTCTAATGTATTCTTTATCTCCTTTCAGGCTTGGGGAACAAATGAAATTCTTGTTGCAGTCCGCTATTTCCTTTCAGAAACAAGTTAAAGATCTTTATTCTTTCCCTTCCTCTTCTGTTTAGAAACAGGTACGAATAAGTATTTTAGATGTACGGGTTTAATTGGTAAAGGTATAGAAATGACTTGTCTTTGACAGCAAAATCCATTTCTCTGGGGAATGATATTCGAATATTTGCATACAGTATCTTCAGCTTGCATTAAGATTAAGCAAAACTAAAACAACCAATCAGGAGTTTGCCAAATATGTTTGTTTATTGAGAATTCATTGTATGTTTTCTAAATGTTAAAATTATCTAATGTATTAATGCTCTTCTATATCTTCAATCTGAGGAACACTTATTACTACTTATGGTAGTTTTGTTTGCATTGATTTGCATAAGGCTTTATTAATTACATTTAGTTGGCATCCAGAGATGTCTGCGCAAAAATAGTAGTTATCTGGGTTACAAAATTCTATAAAATTTCATTTAAGACTTTTTGCTGATTTTTATTTTTTTCCCCAAGGAATAGTAGTTTTCATATCAGATGATTAGAATACTGAGATTGCATTGTAATATGAAAATAAATTTTTATTAGAAAGTAATTCTAGAGTTCAAAATTTCCCAACTGTTTTTTTCATTTGAATACATTAAATGTTGTGCAAAATATACACCTTTCCAGAATATACAGGTTTCAGAAGAAAAAATGACACTTAATGGGCGTAAAGTAAAACAGGGCAAATACTTGTAAAACACAAATGAGATGTGAAAATTTAAATGCAGTTATGTCTTATATACAATGTAAATTCACTATTGACTCGGTACTACTTTATTGCATAATACCTGGTTATGCAACAACTTATTTTACACACCAGACTAAAACAAATCAAAAAATGCAATGCAAAATACAGCCTATTTCTCTGAGATATACATACTTCCAGATTGAAGCTATCATTTTTCATGCTAGTGATAAGCTTATAGTCATGCATTTGGAAGGGTTTGGGTTGTTCACATAAAAATACAGCAATATATTGGCAGAAGTCACATATCATTCTCAAGGATGTATATTTCCTTAAGTTGTTGATACTTAATTCTGTGGCAAATTCGTAATTATTTAGAAGTACATGGTGAATTGGTATGTTCAAATCTACAGAAGATATGTTTATCAAATTAACAACTAAGATGCAATCAATTAAGAAATATTAAAGTTATACCTTTTTTCTGCATTTTAATTTTCTGTAAAAGTCAGCACAGCTACCACATAAATTGGTAAGCTTTATGCAGAATTTAGGATGTACAAGGTGAGATAAAAGTCAGATCTATTGTTGCTTTGGGAAGAGAGAGTTCAAGGATTTGGTCAGAGGTGGGAAAATCCACAGGTCTTCCCCCTTTTGTATATCTGCTTTGTTGGAGATTACATTAAAATGTCCTTCTTCTGCCAGAACCTTTATCTGTCTGTCTTTATTTTTCTTCTTCTTACTCTGTTATATTAAATATACATTGAATTAATGTTTATACAGCTTCACTGAGGAGAGCAGGGCCACCATCCTGACTCCATCCAACCCAGCTAGCTGGAGAAGAGCCAGAGGTTCCAAACCATTGCTGGGTGAAGCAGCTGTCTTTTTTGGTTTTCAGTTAAATCTGCATTATGGTGACTTTATCTGAAGGTAGCCAAAAGAGAATTACTGGTACAACAGCTCATTTCTTTTGACATTGAAGCATTTCCAATAGCTGTCAGTAACTGGTTAAGAGAAGGATCTCAGTGCTATCCTGGTATGATCTATGTGACACTGCTACTACTTGATGATTACACATTCAGTGTTTTGTTCTCAGTTTGCCACACATCTAACTCACAGAGAGAAAAGATTGCTTGCTCTCCTGTTTCAAAATTCTCTAGCCTTTTTTTACAATTTTGTAAAATTGGTGTGAAATTCAATCACTATCAGCAAAGTAATCCCTGATTGGCAGAATGTTCTGAGATTAAGATTATACCAAACACATAAGAAGAGCTTGGACAAAAGTGCATCCAGTAATAGAAAACCATATAAATAAATATAAAGCCTTTCTTGTTTCTTTTGGAAATTTTCGTAATATCATGTGGACAGGAAAGATTGCTCATTCAGTACATAATAGTCTTAAGAAGTAAAGCATACACTTTTTTTAAAAACTGCCTCAACTTTTCAAAGGTTGCCTCTTGGGTTCATAGGAAAATTCAGGTTGGAAAGGACCTCAGCAGGTCTTTAATCCCACTTCTTGCTCAAACCAGCATCAGCTATGAGATCAAACCAAGCTGCTGAGGACTTTGTTCAGTCTGGTCTTAAAAACCTCCAAGGATGGAGACTGCATAACCTTTCTAAGCAATCTGTTCCACTGCTTGACTGTCCTCATCATGAAAAAGTTTTTCCTTATGTCCAGCCTGAACTTTTCTTTTTTGCCCATTGTCTCTCTTCCTCTCACAAACCACACTGTCAAAAGCCTGGCTTCATCTTCTTGATGGCCTTTTCACAGGTGCTAGAAGGCTACTGGCTTTCCTGTCTAAGTCTTCTTGTCTTCATGAAAGCATTTATTGCTTCAAGAAAGTTTGGTTGGCCACAGATGAACAAAGTTACTTGTTTTAATAATCTATCTTCATATAATTTCTAGATTAATTTGAAATAACCCAAGCATTTACCACACTGAAGAAACAGAGGCCCACATTTATAATGGTCTTGACTCCTGCCTAAGCCACCTGTAAAATAGTCTTACTAAGCATAGAGATTCGCATGCATATCTGACTCCTGTCTATTCACCGTGATATCTAGCTGCTGGTTGGTTAAATGTTTATATGGTAAATACAATTTACTTATTATCTCCAACCAGAATAAATGCAAATATCTTTTTTGTGGAGATTTCTTGGGGAAGTAGCTCTACAGTGCTAGATATCATACAGATATTTCCAGGATTAATTTATGCCAGACATTGTGGATCATCTCATCTCTTATTTCAAAGCATTTCCAATCCTTCTACATAGTTTATTTCAGGAGAAGACAGACATCCGCTAGTCTCCTACAGCAACATAGCTTCTGGGAGGGTCAGGATATGACCCAGACTTATAATAAAGGCCAAAGGGTCTGTTCTCATTTATGCTGAATCTGCCAGGGATCTATATACAGTCTGGAAGCACACTAGTGAAACCCTTAAAAAAAAGCTCACCAGCTTTTGGCTTGGGCATTTGTCTCCATTTTCATCACTTCCTCGCCACTGCAGCTTTCCAGAGAGCTCCAAGGAGAAAATGACATAACTTTATGTTGAGTTTTCTTGCTTGGAAGATGGACATGCCTAATTCAATCTCCCTTTTTCACTGCTGCGTTTTTTATGAAAGAGGCTTTAAAGTGGAATAATGAGGTTCACACATGTAATAGTGTAAGTATGTATTGTAATATCTTCCCAACAAAAGATTTTATTGTTCTTACCTGGTTTAATCAATCATAGGATGCAAGTGTTTTATGTCAATAGTATCAACTGAGAGCACTTCAACATAATAGAATATTAAGATCTTGTAAATGTTGCTGTATTGGGTTTGCGTGGCAAGGTTTTGGTAGCGGGGGGGGCTACAGGGGTGGCTTCTGTGAGAAGCTGCTAGAAGCTTCCCCTAGGTCCGATAAAGTTAATGCCAGCAGGTTCCAACACGGACCCGCCGCTGGCCAAGGCCGAGCCTGTCAGCAACAGTGGTAGCACCTCTGTGATAGCATATTTAAGAAAGGGGAAAGAAGTTACAGGGGAGTTGCAGTTGCAGCCAGAGAGAGAGAAGTGAGAAGATGTGAGAGGAACAACTCCGCAGACACCAAGGTCAGTGAAGAAGGAGGGGGAGGAGGTGCTCCAGGCGCCGGAGCAGAGAGAGATTCCCCTGCAGCCCGTGGTGAAGACCATGGTGAGGCAGGCTGTCCCCCTGCAGCCCATGGAGGTCCACGGTGGAGCAGATCTCCACCTGCAGCCCGTGGAGGACCCCATGCTAGAGCAGGTGGATGCCCGAAGGAGGCTGTGACCCCGTGGGAAGCCCGCGCTGGAGCAGGCTCCTGGCAGGACCTGCAGACCTGTGGCACCGTGGAGAGAGGAGCCCACACTGCAGCAGGTTTGCTGGCAGGACTTGTGACCCCGCGGGGGACCCACGCTGGAGCAGTCTGTTCCTGAAGGACTGCACCCTGTGGATGGGACCCATGCTGCAGCAGTTCATGAAGAACTGTAGCCTGTGGGAAGGACTCACATTGGAGAAGTTCATGGAGGACTGTCTCCCATGGGAGGGACCTCATGCTGGAGCAGGGGAAGAGTGTGAGGAGTCCTCCCCCTGAGGAGGAAGGAGCGGCAGAAACAACGTGTGATGAACTGACCCAAACCCCCATTCCCCGTCCCCCTGCGCCGCTCGGTGGGGGAGGAGGTAGAGAAAATCAGGAGTAAAGTTAAGCCTGGGAAGAAGGGAGGGGTGGGGGGAAGGTGTTTTAAGATTTGGTTTTATTTCTCATTATCCTCCTCTGATTTGACTAGCAATAAATTAAACTAATTTTTCCCCAAGTCGAGTCTGTTTTGCCCGTGACAGTAATTGGTGAGTGATCTCCCTGTCCTTATCTCGACTCACGAGCCTTTCGTTTTATTTTCTCTCCCCCTGTCCAGTTGAGGAGGGGGAGTGATAGAGCAGCTTTGGTGGGCACCTGGCATCCAGCCAGGGTCAACCCACGACAGTTGGCTGTACCAAATATCCAGCTGGTGAATATGGATGCCAACAAGATGAAAATCTGGGAGTACTTAGTTATATATAGCATGTTTGGTAGTTCCATAGAGAATTTGTTTGTCTTTTCAAAGTCCATTTTTAATAACCACAACAATCGAACTTCTGTTTTTAGATGATTTCATATGAATCACTTTTATTGTTGTTTAAATCAATGTTAAATGCTCTTTTTCTAATATTTTTTTCTGTTTCGCTTCCTGCAGTGTTTGCTTTGAAACCTCACCAATAAGGCAAGCAATGTAAACTAGATATTTATAATAGCTACTATCCATGCCTTGATTTGACACCACCACAATAAAAGTGAAGACTTTCGACTTAAACTTTGTTTTAGCTTTCCCTTGAGGGAAATCTCAGGGGCTGCAGCTGAGATTTTCTAAAGATTATCTTCTGTTCATTTTTTTGGGCAGCTGAGGTGCTTCATTTGACACAAAAAGTGAACTAAACAAATATTTGTATTTGTGGGCCAACAGTGGGTTTACCCAAATGCATTTATACAGATAAAGAACAGAAACAACAAGGTCTACCTCCAATACAATAACTACAGAATTCAAGGAAACTTTTTTTTTCATGGAATCTGTCTGAGAAAAATACTATTGAAATCTTGGAACTCTTCATAACTTTTATCTGAAAATGCTTCATGTTTTCACCTATGTGAGTGTAAATCAGGATGTCAAAATGATTGATTTAAATTTGGAGTGAGAATAAAATCAGAAGTAGAAAATTGCCAGATGGCAGTGTCATGCCTGAAGAAATGCAATGTCACTGTGATTTATATTTAACATGCTTCTAAAATAATTTCCTTAACTCTTCTCTGAAGTGCAGGGTTTAGAAGTCATTCAAGGCGCAAAGCAAATTCAAAACAATTCAGTATTTCCATGTACAAACTGTTCAGGCTGATATACATACCCTGTGGAAGAACGGGTCCCTGGATCTTTGCATCCAGTTTGTCATCTAGTTCTGTACAAAGACATTTCTTCCAGAAAAACTAGTCCAAAAATTCACTCTTCATCAGAAGTTTGAGGATGACAGGATCAGCCAAAGTATCTTTCAACCATTTAATTACTTATTTTAGAAACAGCTTATTTGTGTCTATTTAAATTATACTCCTACAGATCACAATGGTATTTTTTCTGGCTTTTGAAATACAGAGTGAGGAAACCATGTCAGTTATTTTTGGCCTATCTTTTATTTAGCATCTGTCCATGTTGAAGAATTGTTAGGGACTGTAACAACAATAGGTGAAGCAATTGGAGAACCCTGAATCCTTTGATTTGCTCGAGGTAATACATGTAAAGTGATTCATTATCTTGATTGTAGACCAGGATGTCATTTTGGTATCTGTCCTCTCTAGAACAGCTCAGATTTTCTCTGGGAAAAGCTGGATCCTACTGGGACAGTCACATATTACAACAGCATTGAGGGAGGAAGATATGATAAGTGAAGGAATAATCAAGGAGGTCATGTTCAGCTCTGGATTCAAAATATCTTTTGTGAGAATTCATTCCTTAGCTTTGAGACCTCATGTTTAACATTGGCAGGAAGCACTGGAACAGCAGAACCTCTGAGTAACAGTCAACTTCCAAGTCCAGCTACTCTCAAGAAGTTTTTGCTTTCAGCATTTTTTATTTCTAGTGTTTGGGAACTCAGGTTTTGTTTATTTTTTAATCAGAAGAACATTAAAAGAGCAACATGAGAAGTTAGATTAGACAGTGTGCTTTGTCATCCAATCATCAAAACGGATCTGCTAGTATTGTTATTTCAGCATATTGTATATTATGCCTTTTTACCTGGAAGCCAAATCTCATTTCCGATGTGGTAAGCCATGCTGAGCTCCCTCTTCCAGATTCAGAACTCACTTAGAAATCACAAGTCTTCAGTTTACTTCCAAATGTATATATTTGAGTTTCTTTTTTCCTGTGGCAAGACATAACTTCTGGGCTACTGCACAGAATCTTGTTTGTTTTATTCCTATGTTGCAACCTGACACTAGGGAAAAAAAAAAACCCTTTGCAAACAAAATATCGATGATTTCTATAACTTGAAATCTATAGGTACATATTTCTGTAGCTTTTCCATGGGAATAAATATGGCAGCATCAAGCTACTTATAGACTGTTGTCTTTCACATTTTCAGAGCACGCTGCTCACCTGTATGGAACTGTGCAGGTTTATGAAAATGCTTTCTTAAACGTATGCTTCATGATTTTGCCCTTGCATTTATCTGTAAGGTCATTCAGCTATGAAGTGGTTCATCTCTAACTGCATATTTACTCTGTAGTTTCTTGTGCACATACAATTGGGTTTTTTTATTTTTTGCACCTTTCTGCAGAAACACTGCTTTCTACATCAGCCCCAGGACACGTTATCACATATTCTATGTTTCTCTTGAAGTTCTCTCCAGCTGTTTGTTATATTAGCCATTAATTTATTTTTTTTTGCCTTTTTTTTTAAATGCTTTTCAAATAATAGTCGTGGTAAAGATGATAACACCTCCTCTGAAAGTTGATTAGAAATCATTTCACTTGGCCAACCAAATAGGATACACCTTTAATGTTGGAGTACTTTAAGTAGGAATATCTACAGTATAGAAGTAAACATACCTTGACAATTTTAGTGACTCAATTCACAAAACCCTCGGAAAATTAGGATCCTAAAAGTAAGCCTAAGTGGACATTTTTTCTTAAGGCATAATTTAGACTGCCAAGTTTGGCAGCTGGAATGCTTTGTTGAACTGGACTGAACAGAACAGAAGGGGACATAAAAGAGATTCAGTGCTGTATTTGTTCATTTATAACTTAATTAATAGTTTCATACCCTTAATTGTGAAACCTACTTCAATTGTGGGAATCTGTCTCAGCCCAGCTATGCACATGTGTTTGCATCCATTCCAGAAAACCAGTAGGCTAGCATTCTCTTGGACTGGTAGACATAGTTCCTATAAACTACAACACAACAAACAGCTGGATCTCTCACCAGAGACAGCCCTGCTAGTGTAACAGGCAGTTGTGCAACATCCCAGCCTTGTCTACCTGTAACATTTCACAAGGTATGGAACAACAAGCTGTACCTTTTAATTATGGAAATCAGACACAAGAGGGAAGTTCTTGTTAGATATTCTGAAAGTAATTGTCAGCCTTAGCACAGACCAAGAGGAGGCCTTCCATCAGTGATAAGCTGGACATCTCACTTGCTTCAGATCAGTTTGCTTCATAATATTATTGCAGTGCTTGGTAATATCAATGCCACTATAGCTTCTATCTCCCAAATGTTTCACTTCAGCTGAAAAGAAACACCAGAGCACCAAGGCTCTGAGTCCTTGCATGTCGCACTTCTCTACTGAAATCTGTCTTTCCCCCAGTCATAGCAACAGAGTGGTCCCAGACAAAGTCCAAGATGTTCTCCTGGGAGTTCTCCACAATACTTTTCACAGTGACAAGTGGCCTTCTGCTGCCAGTCAGTCATCCTCTTCTGGGTGGAGATGGCTGGCCTTAGGCTAGGAGCACCATTCAAATGGCAAGTACAGGGGTTTTCCCAGATACGGATATGAATGAAACCATTTTTTCAGTCTTTTTCTCTGAGTACTACCTCTTGTTTGAAGGTAGGTGAAAAACAATCTGAATACTAAGCAAAGGAGAGAGATCTGTATCCAGAACATTTTAATGGCAAGGGAGTTTAATAACAAAATTGCAGCCCTAGCCACATGGTTTTCTTGCTCTGTGTGTGTCTGTGTTTTCTTTCAGAAGCAGTGTGGCATAGACAACACTAGCCATAAAGCTCTTCCTACAGAAAAATATGCAAGCCTAGCTCATTTCCAGTGCATGATAATGATTAAGGCTCCCATGACTGAACCTCTGATATTTTTTTAGCTAACGATTAACCTTAAGCCCTCCTTCCCCCTTACGCATTTGGATTAAAAGGGCAATACAGAGACTGAAGGCAGTCATGAGTGGTTCATTCTCTAACTCTGTGGACTAAAGGGTGGAGTCATCTGACAACGAATTCAGGAGCAGCAGGCCAGGCAGTGAGGAGACTGATCTTATTAGGGTTAGAAAAGAAAGAGAAGGTCTGTCTTGTGACGAGGCTGAATTCAGGATGTTTATGAGATTCATCATGCTGTTTTCACTGGTGCCAGCAATGTTTGTATGGTACAGACGGCAGCTATTGACTTTTCCATTTATTCAGCTCCATACTCTTCTTTGTTCTGGGGAGTCTGCTGTAATTAGAGAGTTTATAGTGTTTTCTTGTACAGAAGTCTAGTGTTCAGACTAAGGCTTTACTTATCAAGACTTTAAGAGTCTATCCGTGACTCTATATTTGTATAACCCTGGGTAAGTCATTCAACCACAGTTTTACTTCAGCTTCCCAACGTGGAAAACAACACCAATCTCAGAGGGCTTGTGTCAGGCTTCATTCATTTGATTGAGATCTTTGGATAAAAGTTGTTTTAATAGGAGAAAAACACTATGATTCACATTCTTATTAAGCCATAAATGCTCTCCCTTTATTTTGGATAAAGAAAAGATGTGGAGCGATAAAATTTGCCTGTTAGTCTCATTTTGTATAGGCCTGATACCCGTATGTTCTGTTAAAATATTCTCCAGGGCAGTAGCTGGGAACAAGAGTGTGTGATTCCTGGGCATCCTGGGTAGCACACGTCTTGGGACAGTAACCTATTAAGTACTGAGCAGGGACTGGCAGCAGCAGAGCAGCAGCAGAGCAGCAGCATGCCCCTCCTCACCATACACAACCGGCAGATCAGCTGGACTCCGCTGCTAGTACTGGGGTATCTCTTTTACCTCCTGCTGGGCGCTATGGTGTTCCAGCTGCTGGAGAAGCAGGCAGAGACCCACTTTCGGGACCAGTTCCAGCTGGAGAAGCTCAAGTTCCTGCAGAACTACACCTGCTTGGACAGGCAAGCCCTGGAGCAGTTTGTACAGGTAAGAGCAAAAGGCTCCCATTATTTTGGCTCAAGCATTATTTTGGTTAGAAGAAATTACACTGGTGTGGCCAAGCATGTCATAAATTGATCTGCTGTCCATGACATTAAAGGACTAACTGTACCAGAGAAAGGCAGAGGTTTCTCAAGCCCATTCACATACCTCTTTATCTTGATCTGTTGCGCTTCTTTCTTTTCCCAGTCATGAACTCCCAAAATATGCAAATCTGCTGATGCACCTTCGTGCTACATTGCAATAATTTCAACTTCATGATTTTCAGCTTCCTCATTAATTATTACATGGGAATTATGCATGGGGACAAAAAACAAGAATCAAACCTACAAGAAGTAAGTTGCCCTTCCAAGGTTCTCCAGCCCAAACCTGTGCAAATTCTGCCCTTCTTTTGTACTAGAAATTGTCTACTCCCTTTGAAGGTGGTCCTGCACTTCCAGGCCTCTAAAGAAAAGATAAAGTCAACCATCATGAACTGTGTTATCTATCACTTATAATAAGAGAGAAAGGGCTCTTGTTCAATATGGGTTGTCAATTAATGACATCTTCAATTACTTTTTGATCTATCCCTCAAAACTGGCTGGAGATAAATTACTAGACCTTTCCTGGTATTATTATAGACCTATTCTCATTCTAGTATGGCAAGAACTGGACAGAAATCCTTGAACTACCACTTTCTTCGTGCTCAAAATTTATTCAGTTGCAGAGCTGGGTGCCTAAACAGTTTGAACTCTTTCTGCCATGTCATTAAACCTGATAGAAACTCTAAACATGCTGCAAGTTTACATTGTCCGAGTCAGAGGACTTCCATGAAGGTATATGCTTTTGATCAACAAAAAGCCCAGATTCTGTAAATGGATTTAAGCAAACAGTGACGTTCAGATCAGAAAGGGAAGAGAAGGTGCCTGAACCTCTGTCTACAAGGAGAAGGTTCTGATTACTAATACTGTGATATATTTCTTGTGGAACATTTGGCATTGGCCAGAAAATTACTAGAGTTTTCAAGAACTTACACGCCTAAAAACATGTCTGTTTTTTCCAGCTTCACCAGTTGGTGATATTACCTGTCTTGCCCTTATCTCTGTGATAATGATTGTAGAGGAAAAAACCTTGATTCTCATTCTAAACCAAATTGGGATACTTCATAGGATTGAAAGGTTTAGTTAAATCTCCGGTAGCCTAGAAACCTTAGGGAGGGTTCATGCATGTCCAGATTCTCCTCTCTCTGGCTCCAGTGGAGCTTCCTTAGCACTGCCGTGCCACTCACAGAATCAACATTTTGCTGCGTCTCTGCTGAATTAGATACAATTATTTCACTCGCAAGTTGTTCCAGACAAAACCAGCTGAGGGCACCAAATTATCATCGACAATGCGCCAAGCTTCAAAGTACTGAGACTTGATAGTCCTCAAGGTAAATGTAAGTGCAGGTGCCCTCTGACTCACCTGTTATTTATAAGACCTCTTAAGAAATTTGTCCAGCTCTTACTGATAGTAGGGAATAGAAGTCTTTCCATATTAAATCTCTAACTCTAAAACTAATGCAGGGAAGCAGTCATCTCTCTGTATGTTTTAACTATATGGTTAAGGAGGCCTGTTCATCATGTCAGAAGTTCCAGCCTGAAAAGTCACAGTATTCAGGCTGTGATGAGACACAGCCACTAGATTCAGTCTGCTCAGCTGACAAGTACAAGGTGCCTTGTCTTACTGCCAGTTCTTTAAACCTAAATCCTGGAATCTGAGAATAAGTCCAGGTTTCTTTTTGCATATCCATTATCACTAATAATAGAGTTACCACCTATAATTCATTAACTTTTGACTTGATTGTGCATGAAGCAAATTCCTGCGATTCTATGTCCATAAACTGCATCGACTCTGCTTGGCTAAAACCGTCTAGCTGAGAGGTAGCCCTGAGCTGCGGCTCCTAAGCTGAACAGCCTGGAGTTTTGGGAAAGTGCAAACCCAAATTCTGTGATCTAATACGTCTGTGGTAAACACACTTTGGTTAGGAAATTATGCCATTCTGACAGCATAATTGAGAAGCAGATTCATTGAGTAAGGAGGTACCTTTTTTAAGTCCCTGTTCTGATTATCTCCATACTTTTTCAGCCCCAAAGGAACTGATATAAGTATAGACCAAGAGGACCAAATCCTTGTCTATGACCACAAGTGGCTGCAATGTGCATTGGCAGGGGGACAGGAGCAGAAATGGCAGGCAGTTTTTATTCTCTCCACATCCTACTATAGCTTTATGTAGGCTTCATACTCTTACTGTAAATTATAGCACATTGCTTTTACTTACTGGCTACTTCTGCTCTCAAAGGCAACAACTAATGTTCACCAACCATTCAACAGCTGCTCTGTTTGCACTCCAGCCATAACCGTTACCTAAGCTGTAGATGGAAAGGAGCTAGGAGCCGTTATAACTGTCCCACATGAACTTGTTTGTTTAGGAACAATTCTCCTGGGCACCAGGATGCCATTTCTTTCATGAGGTCGTACTTAAAAGCAACAATCATACCAAGAAGTCTGGCCTTGTTAGACTACGTCTGAAGTGTTGAACATTCAACTTTGCCTTACTCTTCCATGTTGGTTTTCATGATGTGAATGTAGCTCCTCTGAACTCTTGTGCACTGAAATGGATAGAACTGACAAGTGTTCCTTAGAGGGATGAATTAAACCTGTGATTATTTTAGACATTTCAAAAGACTCACACCTCACTAGCTTCTGTGTGTTCCTTCTAACCAGCAAATAAAATAGTCAACTGTAGATAATATGATGTGTCGAATTCTTCCCATTCTAAGCACAGTCTTTTAATGGATAATGTAAAGTTCTTTGTCATATTGAAAAGAAACTCTGCTGACACTTCAGTCATGAGATCACATGTGACAATGCCTAGCAGCCCTATCTGATGGACTTGACCAATGCTGTAGGATTTTTTACTGAAGGAATAACATTAGCTATTAAACAGGATACTCAATCCACCAGCACAGATCAGCTAATATTGCAGAACCTATGCAAAATCAGATACCTTGTAGTGGGTATGTTTATCAGATAAGCAATCCTTCTGGCAGTTGTCAACATTTCAATCAAGAAAGAATATCTTCTTTGGTCTCATACTCCTGGAACCAACTAAAGCTGGGGTTGCTGATGAATCCTGCTCATGTCTTGCATCATACAAAAGTGTCTAGAAGAGATGAAAAAGTAATTCCTTCAGGCATTTGGCAAAATGACGAAGGCTGTGACCTGGACCTCAAAATTGGTATGTAACAAACAAGGGGATTCTTGAAACCCCAGCCACTGAGCAGAGGGTAACCAGTCTCCTTCAGAGAAATCCTCGGGGAGAGCAAAGGAACACAGTCTTCACTAAGGCAGCTAACAAGATATTTGATGCATAAATGGGAGCAGCATTTCTTTTGCACACAGTAGTTTTGGTCATCTGGTAAGAGCTATCGGGAATAGCAGAGACTATTTCATTAGCTAATCTTTCAGACTAGGAGAAGCTTAACATTCATTGAAAATTATTGGGAAGTCACAGCCAAAAATAGTAGTTCATCCTCAGTAGTACTTACGTGGAGGAAACAGAAATGAGCATGTTCCCCATGCCCCTCCCCACAGACACAACCATACATTTACACATGCCCAAATTAAAACCTGGAGTGAGATGACTAGACTAGGGAAGGAGAGAAGAGGAACTGCTTTTATTTTTTTATGGCATAACTTCACTTTCTTTTCCCAGTTTGATCACTTTGGGGACTCCCTTCACTCCCTTCCCCTTAGCTTTCAACTGGTTATGGAACCTATCCTACTTCAATGGCCAGTTCTCCAGTGACAAGAGTGCAATTTCCTGGCCAGCAATATTTCCAAGCTTTGCCATGTCAGCACAAGGCCATTTTAGTCAAATTCTACCCTGTTATCTACACTGTTTATTGCTCTGTTTGCTCAAGATGGAAAGCAATATTTATTTCTCTCTTTTTTTCTTACATTCTTCCTGATTTGGTCTGATGGGTTGCTCATCTTTGCTCCTTTGACCTCTTCTGCCTCAGGTCCTCATGGAAGCATGGGAAAAAGGGGTCAACCCAGAAGGAAACTCTACGAATCCCAGTAACTGGGACTTCAGCAACTCCTTCTTTTTTGCAGGAACTGTTGTCACCACTATAGGTGAGGTACTCTCTTTCCTTATAAATTGGGGTTTCCTCCAGCTGTCCTGTAAAGCCCCAGAAATGTGCAATTGGTGGACAGACTACACCTGCAAGACAATCTTGACTACTGTGGGTTACGGTTTTCTACTGGTTTCCAATTATACCTGTTATTCTTGTGTATCCAGCATATTACACCTGCAAAAAAAGCTGAGTGCCTACTTGGTACATGCAATATCATTTTGTACATGCACAGCACATCTTGAGGTTGCTTTGAAGCACTCAGTTGCACTCACCGCAAAATCAGAGACCTATAGAAAATTACAATACTCTTTAAAAGTAACATTTTTCATGTTAAATTTTCTGTTAGTAGTAGTGAATGCACAGGTCTCCATCATAGGCTATGGCAATTTGTAGGCAGATTTACTTGCAGAAAATCATAGGTCCGCAGGTTCCTGAAGCTTAACATAGTTGAGCTTCCAAGCCTAGGAACTTCCTATGATGGCCTGCAGCCTGACTGTAAAGCCTTTTCATGTAGCTGTTTTCTTCTTTTTTTCCAGGTTATGGTAACCTGTCCCCCAGCACAGTGGCAGGGCAGATCTTCTGTGTGTTTTATGCCTTATTCGGAGTGCCCCTCAACCTGGCCTTCCTTAATCAGTTGGGGAAAGGCCTCAACGCTCATCTGATTACCCTGGAAAGATGGGTGCAAAAGCCAGGCCGTACCCAGGTACAGTGTTAATCTATCATTTATTTCCACTCTTTTAAAACTAATCGAAGTTCCCTTCTCAGGTACTGCCGCTACTAGATTGGGTTTCCTTGTGTGTGCCTACCTTTTTCTGAACCACAGCAATTACGTGGCCCTCTATATCAGAAAATTTATATACTCTATTTATCTACGATAGCTTTAAAGCAATTTGCTTTTGCTTGAGGGACTCTAGATTTGCCTTTTTAAAACCTGACTCAGCAAAACTGTTAAGCAAGCATGGCCTCAATTTTGAGCAAGGTCCTTAAGCTCTGGTGACCTTAGCACATACACACATTGGTGAATCAAGCTCTTATTATCTAGCCTATGCTAGCATCTATCCAGAATCTAGCTCTACACTGTGCAAAGACAACTTATTTTTATTGGCCTGCTAATCTGGCTTGAATTACCTTCCCTGATTGTGCCAGCAATTTAGCACTTCCTTCCTTTTCTTTTCTTGAAATGTAAATAAATACTCCTTCTCCTTAGTTATAGTTTGTTGGTGAGTCATTGAACTAGTCCAGATGTATTGGAATAAGGGAAGCACTGATAATAGAAAATACATGAAGGTCATTTATAACAAAGTTAGTGCATGTTTCTGAGTAAAGGTTCAATGAATTGACCCCTTTAGTTAGGGAAAAGGGAGATTAGATATGTTAGATATGTTGAAACATTTCAGAGTTCTGGTACAAGTTTTTTTTCTTTTTCATTTGTAAAATCTCTGAGTCACTGCATTCTTTACCTACACTGGGAAAGCTATAAAGGTACTGTCAAATGCAGACTTGATTTATATGAACAAGAAGTTCTTTAGCTGCATAACCTATGTCTGTTCCCCAAATACATACAGCTCTACCACCAGAAGGATTTTCATTATAGTATAGCTGCATCTTTCCTGAGATTTCTAATAGCACCTCAGGGATGTGATTTTTTTTTTTTTCTTTTCACTCCTGAATTAACAACTCATTTCTGGCAGAACTCCGATGATCAGACAAAGCTTTGGACCTGTATCTGCTTGTTCACTCTGAAAAGCCTCTTCCAGGAAGTTGGTTCATCTCCTTTTAAACACAATTTAGTCATGCTTTGGGAAATTATTTACAGCAGTTCTTCTTCATTCCTGACTTACTGTCCCCTACATTTTAGATTTGTACCAGGAATTTCTTAAAAACCAGGGTAAAAAGTAATATCGTGCATTTCAGTATAAAAATTTATGCAAACTTGATTATCTAATTAAATGCTATCACACTTCTGGAATGAACTAAATGAGAAGAGATATCAGCTATAACCATGTCAATCAGTAATTCTCAAAGTGCTTTGCAAATGAAGTAAGTATTATTATACAGCTAGAGAGACATGGTACATAATATAGAAGTGATTTGTCAAAGTCACCCAGGTAGGCTGATGCCAAGTTTCTCAAGCTCAGCGGACTATTTTATATGTCAGATAATACAGAGAGAGAAAGAAAAACATGATACCTGGACCTTCTACTTTATAAACAGTGGTTTGGCTTTTCATCCAGTCACAACAGGCATGCATAGAAAATCATACTCTGGTTTGAATGCCCTTGAGGGCATTTTTAAACAATTGCAATGAGTTTGCATCAGCCCACACATCACTAGTCAAAAGTTCACCAGAGTATGTTCCCTGGAAATCCATGAGCTCCCGATCCTCAATCCTAAACTCCTAAAATCCCCTGTCATGACCCATCCACTAACCATTCTGTGTACCTATCTATTGCAGCCACATATGCTGTAATTTGTCTCCCAGAAGGCAGACGTTTGTACTGAGAGACACAGATCTGCCCTGTGCTGACAGAAAACAGTTCTGCTCTGAATGCTTCTAAGTTAAAAATAAAAGCAGGCAAACTGACTTCACTTAGATTTCATCCAAACATATTTTTGGCTGAGCTCTTGCAAGCCACTTTATAAATCTTTGGAAGCAGTCATGGTGAAGAGAACCCTAATTTGTTCTTGCCAATCTTTGTATTAAGAGTTATGCAATACTTGGTGATTTTCCTCAAAGACAGGAGCCAATTGATTATGAGAGCATCTCCACTTGAATTGAAATTGTAAAGTGAGTGTTTCATTCCTATGGTTGCCATGATAAGTTTGAAAATATGACCTGAGCATACTTAAAAACTCATTGCAAAAAGCTTTAAAAAAATCCCCCTTTTTTTCTTAGTTTTGAGATTTTTTGGATTCATGATTAGGTACAATAGCTATGTGCAGGGTAAACAGCAAGGTCAGCCTGCAGTGCATGGAAGCACTGGTTTATCCTTCCTTTTTTGAACATTGCTCCCAGCTGGAGTGGGTTTGTGATTCAAGACCAAAACAGACCCAGCAATTTCCACTAGACAACTGCTCAGTGCTGTTTAGCTGCCATCTTCCTTTTATCTTTCAGGTGGTTCAAACACTGGCAGTGGCCATCTTCCTGACCACTGGGACCTTGCTTTTTCTAGTGTTCCCACCATTGGTCTTCAGTTATGTAGAAGGCTGGAGCTACGGAGAAGGCTTTTACTTCACCTTCATCACCCTGAGCACCATTGGATTTGGGGACTACGTAGTAGGTAATAAAGAAAGTGAACTGGATTGAGCTTTGTTGAAATTAGTTACTCTAGTATAAAGCTAAACACAGAGAGCATAGATATCCATTCCGCTATAAATCTGGTACAAGAGTGAGCTGAGCCAGACTGATAATAATGAGCTAATGTATTATATGCCATGGGCATTTTTCTCTTGGCAGCTAAGCTGAGAGTCACCAAACTCATTTCACATATGCCACTGAACACCCATTCAACAGTGACTATGTCCAAGATGGTACGAATGTGATCCATGAGTGACAGGTGGAATGTAAATGAAATCTCTCTGTCAGTATTAAGCCTTTGAATCACCCTCTCCTAACAGTGATTTGTTTCAGCAAGTGCCTACCATTCCCAATAAGAAATCATGTCAAATATGAAAAGATCAGTACTTACAACAGGGAGAATATTACTGACAACCCCAGGATGCCTGTGAAAGAAAACAAACACAGTGAGATTACATAGTCTTTAGAGATCTAGCCTGAGACATAGCAGTAGAGACACATGAAGGGCTATTTTTCCACCCACTTATTTGAACAAATGCTCTTAACAGATTATGTATAGTGTGTTTATTTGTCAAAAACACTAGGGTCTACTTCATGAGTAGTAGCTCTCCTCTCCTACAGGTCATAACTATGTCCCAAAAGGAGATAAAAACCCATCGCATGCTGAATCTGGGCACTGTGGAGTTTCATGATGATCTGGATGATGGAGACTAAATGGATGGCTGCGGTGCTGTCCTGTGCCTGTATCAGCTGCACTGATTGTCCATGCTGTGGAAATATCAGACTGGGGATTAAGATTCCCATAACCACTTACTTAAAATGGCTGCATTTCCCATATAATATTCTCCAGGTGATTTTGAATCCTAGTTACTGAGGTACATCACCCTACAAAAAGCAATCACTATATCACTGAGGTAGTAAACCGTATCTTTCCAAATCATCTGAGATCTCCTGTGTGTCTCTTGAGTAAATATGGCTAATATGGATTCAACATTGGGTTTCCAAGATGATTTTTTTCTTTGTCAGTGGCTAGGAACACTCGATTTTGCGCATCTCTGATTAACATTAGATATGGCTATTTTTATTATATAGCCTCGACTTCAGAGATTTGATGCCAACTGTGCTAAGCTTAACCTGAGAGTTGGAACACAAAAAGGAAAAAGGAAAAAGGAAAAAAAAGAAAGGATGCTCATAGATCACACAAACTTGTTAAACATACACTTTTGCAGGGAGTGGAGAGGGTGTATGAGTATGTATGTCGTCTGGCAGACCAAAGCTGTTCAAGATTAATATGCAAAGTTTCCTGGATTTTTCAGGCACAAACCCCAACAAGCACTATATCCCAGTGTACAGGAGCCTAACTGCAATTTGGATTGTTTTTGGCTTGGCCTGGCTCGCTCTGGTCTTCAACGTGGGAGCTGACCTGATGGAAAAATTCCTTCAGCTAAAGTGGCACAAGCCTGACTTAAGCTTGGCAGAAGGAGCCGCCACCAAATTAGAAGATGAACCTGAACAGCCTAGAATCCACATCCCTAGCTGAGCAAGGTACACAGAAAGCAGTCTTGAAAGTGCATCTTTCATCTGTATCTCACACTAAGCAAGCCCTGTGGATAAAGGACTAAACCACAGGTTGTGGACTGTTTCCTAAGGAGGAAATGTTTCAGATGCATTGAAATTTCCACACACTGCATAGGCATCAGCCAGTTAAAACCTCCAAAGAAGTAGCACGCATGGTAAAACAACTGTCCCAGGATTCATTTTATACTTCTCACTCAACACAGGCAACGTTCCCTGAAGTAATCAATTATTATCCTTTCTCTTTCTCTAGTGGAATTCAGTTCTTATGGTCACTCATTTTCAAAAAAATCCAGAGTGACTGCCTCCCAGCTCCAGTAAGAAGTCATGTCACCAAGAATCTCAAGTGGAAAAAGTCAGGTACAGAAATCTTTCTTCATTTCCAATCAGAAAACAAACAAAACCACAGAGGAATATTGACAGTAGTGACCACCTGCTTAATGACATCCATCCCATTAAGATTCATTTGCTATGGTCTGAAATTAGCAGCTTTCATATAAAATGATAACATTTCTTTAGTTCCTGGGCTAAAATGCTTCTCTTCTCTCTTAAATTGTGCAGAAATTATATGTCTATCCAGCACTGCCTGGACTGTTACAATTAATTTCAGAGCAAACTGACAGCTCAAAGCAGGTCCTTATCCTTATCGCAGTTCATTTCACAGCCACTTGAAAACAGCACTTTAAACTAAATCTAAATGCAAGCAGACTTCCTTATTTCCAGCCAGATCACAAATATTATTAGAGTCTGGCATTTGTTTGGGGCCAGTTCATTGAAAAACTATCACGCACCATACAGAGCTGATGCTGTCCGTTTACCTCTAAACAAGGCTGATGATAGGCTCTTGTGTTAAATCTCATCCTCAGCCATGCACATAGTGTCACCCGTGAGAAACAGGGAGTCTGATTTTATCCCAGTTATTGTAAGTCAGAAGTAGCAGCAGCCATCTCTAAAGAAGCAGAAAAGCCAAAGGAGGACATATAAGCACCTTATAACAGGCTAGTCACTGAGATATAAAACTGTACTCATACTCTCTATTAAACTATAGAAACTTGATAAAACAATTATCCATTCATTGAGTACCATACTAGATTGTTTATAACCATCACTAACACGCTCCATGGGTATGCTTGTAATTATGTACATACTGCTATTTATTCAGTATGTTTATAACTCATACTAATGATCAATTAATCCTTTTAAACTCATTTATAAGTGGAACTTTAATGTAACGTGTGAGTGAAATATGACTGGGCATGTAGACTAGCTGCAAGCTAGCCTATGGCTGACAGGCTACAGTAACACCAAATGTCAGCCTTTCAGCAGCTGCTTTGATATTTCATTTTGGGGAAGTGTCCATAAAACATGTAGAGACATGTGTAGGTCACAAATCTCTTCCCACATACTTTCTGTGCTAGATTTTTACTTCTGAGGAGGGTCACAACAGACACGTGTTCTTACATCTGACTTGGTGCTTGTTTTCTTTGCTAGTTGCCGACTCCTGCATAGCGCAGTGTGGCTGCTCAAATCTGAAATGCTGGCATATAAGAATGCCAGCTATGGTTTATTCAACTCATTTCAAAACTGAGTTTTCAAATGCTTATCCCATCTAAGATTTCCCTCATGTCTTACCACTACCTACCTCACAGATTTTATCTCCTCAGTTTTTGCACTGATCTTCCTCTATGCCCTCAGCTATTCCCATAAATTTGTGCAACGGCTTTCTTTGTAGCCTCTTTCACTGACAGCAGCCAACTCTCTCCTGTCTGGCTTTTTGTATCTTTGCAAATCTCACGGGAAACTTTCTCAGTATTCTCCATTCTTCGGACATAATGTTTGCATATGCACTTGTTAACATCATCACCATCACTGTACTCTGGACCTGTCTTGTGTCAACACTACAAGACAGTTTAGGCCTGTTTGTGTGGAAGACAAAACTAAAGTTCTACTGACTTTTATCTCTCACCTGTTTCCTTCACCTTGCCTTTCTCCATGCCTGCCTTACTTTATCTAGCCACAGCCAGCCACAAAACATGCACTAGTCTAAAGGTGATCCTATACAGTGTTTTACACCATGCTGCATGCCATAAAAAATGATAATGAGGTTTATCAGGGATAGAAAGCATGCATGCACCACTTACTGGCAAAGTGTTTGTTAAAATCATTCTTACTTGACATCTGACCGCAGGGAGTTTGGATTGCTTTTACTGCAGTCCAGAAAATTGCTCCTGACCTGATACTGATTTCGCAAAGTAGCAGCATGGTGAGACTATCTTCTGAATTTTCTGCTACTGCTGCTTTTAGTAAGGCTGAGAGTAGCTGCAGTAGTTCGCAAGCTGCCTGCCGGAAGACTCAAAAAGATACCTTAAATCAAGCCTATGGCCATGTTGGAACAGACAAGAGAAAGATACTGATGACCTCTCCTATGTTACACAAGTGATAGAAATTTTTTGCTCACTTTGTCAGTTTTTCAAGATCCTGAAAAGATCCTAAAGGTCATGCACATCTGTAATCAAAGTTACTTTGAGATACATACTGGGAGCACTGGCCCAGTTCTTGAGCATGGATGGGTCAAGTGCTTTCTCGTACCCTTCCTCTAACAAAAAGGTAGTCAACAAGTATCAACTGACCAGCTAAGGAAAATAACGTGGAAGAACTGTGGAATCACAAGGGCTTACTAGGAGCCAGAGGAGTGCACAAAAGGGCCTGTTTGGCTCTTTTAATAACCCATTTTACCAGTGGTGCAATCCTGCACAGAATGGAGACCACACAACCTGCTACAAGATGCTCAGCTCAGGTGCATGGAGAACAGTGCTTCTCAAGCCTCTGAAGGTAGCTCTGCAGCCTGTGGCAGAAGCGATGGCCCAGGCAGCGTTCATCTGTGATGTGGAAAAGTAGCACATTGTCCTCAGCAGCTACCACTTGCAGTTCAGTGCAGGACAAGAAGCAAACGTCCTTCCGGGCTTACACTTACCCTTTAAGCCTACTCAGCAAGCCCTTCCTCATCCTCAGATATGTTGGTACCTTCCAGAAAACACCAAAATGTCATCTGCAAATATTTGAGCATAAATAGAAGGCTGACACACAAGTGAAATTTCTGAGAATGCTCTCGAAAATGAGGCATTAAAATGTTATATGATTCTGTGAAGATTTGTTGTGAATCTTGATCTCTTCTCTTCCTCCTCAAATTCCTTCTAGCAAGCACATGCTTGATGTCCTGGGTTTTCACAGTCTTGCTTGTAGTTACAAACCCTGACTCTCACCTGTAATTTGTTTTATATAATATAGCTTTAGTATAAACATTAAATGCTATATGTTTAGTCTGTAATGTTTCAGCATGGTTATACTTAGTGTGCTTTGTATAAACTATCTGATTTTAATGCAGTTAAAATGTCAAAATGTAGCTCAGATGTGTCTATTTCCTGATCTTAAATGAAAGAGAAAACTTGAGTATATATACTTTTTATTATCTTTGCATATTTTCTTCCTCATATATATTTTTATAGAAGGGGTTTTTTTTTTCCATTTTAAACGTCATTCAGTAATGAATACATTGAAAAGGCAGAGTTAAGACTGAGCAATAAGCAGCATAACTTTTTTTTTTTTTAAGAATGTGTTCAGGATGATATCTTTAAACTGGAATTGGTCTATCTTTTGCATATTAAGTTTTGCATCTTGCCAGTAAAACCATGGATTTATGCTAGTCAGTTTAAAGCACCTCCCAGAAAAACATAAATCAGCACATTACCAGAACTGTTCCAGTGGTGCAATACCTGTTTGAAGGCTGCCTTACTTGTAATAGTATGAACAGTCCCTGGCAAAAAAAATCACAGGGCAGTGTGAGAAGATGTTACCATCTGACAGCGTATAAAGGCATCCTGTTTAGAAATTCAGTGGATTTATTCCCCTTTATCTCATAGTCTGCAACAAAATAGGTAAATTACAAACTTTTTATACACCCAAAGTGATTTGGTTGTTTTTTTTTCTACTGGTGAGAGAACAGAGGGGAACATTTGATGTAGTCCTATACAAGAAAATAATTAATCAAACAGGTCTCAAGAACTACCTATACGAAGAAAGTGCTCCTATCTCTCATAGGAAAACCACAAACGATAAAAAGACTCTCACAAACTTGCTACCTTTACAATTGTTTATATCGAAGAGTCGTTGTCAGAAACACCTGTTTACTGCCTTTTAAATTAGCGTAGCAGCTGAGTGAAGGAGGGAACTGGATTTACACAAGCTGCTGGTATAGTGATCTGTAACTGGTACGATAAGTAATTCGGCTTGCTGGGAACGGAGTTGGGTAGCATCCCTCCGAGGGACGAACGTGACTCGGTGCTCGTCCTTGCACAGACACACGCGGCACAGAGAAGGGAGCCCTAGGGCAGTTCTGCGCTAGGTGGGAAAGACAGGTGGGAAGGGGAGCGGCGCAGGAGGAGGAGGAGGAGGAGGGCGGGCTGCCGCAGGGGCAGCAGCAGAACCCGCTGCCTAGCCCGGCTCTGGGTTTCCCTCCGCGCCGCGAAGGATGGGAAGGGGCAGGTTGGGGGCAGGCCCGGGGGAGGTGCTGGGGGCCGGCCGGGCACCCTGCTCTGCCCTGCCCGGCGCAGCCCTCCTCCCGCGGGCGGCCCCCGCCCCCGGCGCGGCACCTCCTTCAGCCGCGGGGGCGGCGGCGGCAGCGGGGCCGATGGTGGCGGCGCGGCGGCAGCAGCAGCAGCAGCAGCAGCGGCGGCAGCAGCAGCGGCGCTGGGGGGTGCCGGTGCTGCTGGTGGTTTACGTGGGCTATGTGGGGCTGGGTGCCGGCGTGCTGCAGGCGCTGGAGCGGCCGGCCGAGGTGCAGGCGGCCCAACACCTCCTTCGGCAGCACTGGGAGCTGCTCGCCAACCACACCTGCCTGCAGGGGCCCGCCCTGCAGCGGCTCATCGAGGTGAGCCCGGGGGGGTCTGCCGGCCCCTCCGCCGGCACGGCAGTGGCGGAGCAACGCACCCACCCGGCTGGGAGCTGCCGGGGCAGGCGCTGCCTTCGTCCCGGGGTGGGCGGGAGGGGGGGCGGTCACGGCAGCAACCTCGCCTCCTGCCTGCGGGCAATTTAAAAAACAAAACTCTTTTCCTGTCTATATCTATGCGCGCACATAATCCTGCCCCGAAGAAGCTGCCCCCGGCGTGGAAAAAGCTTTCCGCTCCGTGGGCAGCTTGCTCGGAGCAGGATCGCGTAGCGCCGCGTTGCTCTGTGCCTCCGGGCAAGCTGGGCTTTCCTGAGCTTATCACCGAGTATTTCGGCCGTGTTTTCTTTCTGCTAATAAAGACACTCTCTTGTTCTCTGCTGTCCTCCCACAAGCCGTGGCGTTCGCGAGTTTTTAAGCAACGCGTCCTGACGGAAGACAGTGGCAGAGTTTCCCAATATGAGATAATTACCTGGGGTTAATTGCAGGTGGTTTTGTTTCGCTGTTGAACTTATTAAGAATGAGGGATAGTCTATGACATCTTACAAGTGGCAAATTCTAATGGAAAGGCTTTGTCGTGGTAAGTTTAATTGCTGTTTATACCAGTGTCAAACTTTTTCAGTTTTTGTTATTTAAAGGGAAATAGAAAATCCTGGTAACACAACTTAAGATATCCTTAAAAATGTTTCTGAGGGTATTTGCAGGATGGTTGCAAAATGTAAAGCAGGACCAAATGCAATCTTATTAAAGTACAAGTGGAAGCATTTTATGGTACAGATATCAGCAAAGTGGGATAAATGGGTTCTCTCCTTGCTCAATTTTTGTCTGAAAAAAAAAAACAAACCTACAATATGGAAGTGACTTGAATATTTACCCAAACCATTCTAGTTCGGTATGTGCTGGTGGTTGAATATGTACTGCTTGGTTTGTTCTGTCTGCCTCAAATAGATGTTGCCAAACAAATGAAGAAAATTTTTTTTTTTTTTTTTGTAAAAGCAGTGTTTGGTGGTGGCTGAAACCGTAGTAGCTGGCCACCAGAGATCAAAGGACCTAAAAGGGACTTGGAGAAGTGTTTCCAGGTTTTTTTCCTAGCAGAGAGAAAAAACACAGAAACAGTCAAATAGATAATCTTGTCAAGAATTTCAGAAAGGCCCTAGCAGACAAAATTATGCTGATAACCTATGTCAGGCTCTCATCCCTTGACTTTCTAGATGGTAAATTCTCTGTGGCAGTCAGTAGTACATTAAAGATACGATATAAATTTGGACCCTTGTAAGCTACCATGGTATCTACTCTTATTATTTATAGTGTGTGCTGTGTACTGCGCTAGCTGTGGAATATAAATAGTCAGAAGTGAGAAATACATCAGAGAAGACCAGTCTAGTGCTTCATCAAGGCAGGTCTGAGCTGAGCTTCATTCAGCACAGGCTCATTGAACAGTGAGCGCTAGGCATGGCTCTTGCCCTCGGGTTGGAAAGGTTTCACTTCATGAATGACAGTAACGAGGTGATAGTAGTGGAGAGAAGAAGCTGATCACAACTGAGTAGGTAGAATGACATTAGAAAGACCTTCCTGATGGTTTGTTTTACTGTAGGGTGACCTCACTAATTCTTGATGCTGTCTGGTAGTCAAGGGAATAGGACAGCCGCCCAAATGCCTTTAGACCAGACACTGCTATAATATGCCGTGCGAGTACTTAATTGTGACCTGAGCAAGCCCTAGATGAGGAAGTCACAAAGAAGTTTCATTTCACTTTACGGAGTGTCTGTGCATGCCTTCATACTTTGAGAAACCATAGTCTGATTTTGAATGGCTTTGTGTCTTATTTTTAATAACTTTCACAGTGAGAAATTAATCTTAAACAGATAATCCACAGGATTGCTTCTTTCCTACACTCTTTTCTAATTTCCTGTGTAGCAATTGGGTGGATACTGTAAATGCGCTCAAAAAAGAGATGTTTTTCTGTGCAGTAAATTCTTATTGCAGTAAATTGCTCATAGTTTATCAGACAGTGTCATCACTGGCCCTCTTCAGATAACAAACTCATATTCTAGATACACAGCTGATTATTTGCTAATTAAGAAAGACATATAAAGAGTGTTTGTGAAAACATAAAGCAGTGTGTGAATTTTAATTGCTTTGACATTACTGGCAATTCGTCATTGTTTTCTTACAGCTCTTTCATCCTAGATAATTCTAAACTCTGTTTATTTTAAGTGTATAGGGGCCAATATGGAATAAAATCCCAGTTTGCTAAGCAATGTACAAACATCATTTTACAACCTGTTTATCGCTTAGTTCCTAGTTACCAACCGGGAGTGGAAATCCACTGTTCCAGCCCTTGCACAGATGGAGAGCAATAGAGAGCTCCTGCTTTGGGGAGCTAGCAGGAGAGCACGGCATGAGGATGGGCAGGAGGAAAGGCAAACAGGCCATGCTGTGGTAGCTAGACCAGTGAATTGTCATTCAGTAATTTCTATGGCTCAGATAATTTCCAGGGAAGAAGTAATTTTCTAGTTAACAAAAGAAAAGACAGAAGGAGATGGAAATAGCAGACCAACAACAAAAACTGAATGGCGGAGGAGAAAGTGTTAGAAAGTGTGTGACATCTGTAGTGGTGGGTCCCTGCTTCCCGCATCTGTGGGTTTTTTTTTTTGCCTGGAGGGACCAGCTGGCTCTTCCCTTGCAGGATGCTGAACAGTTCCACGTTTCCTGAATAGCTGAGGGTAGCATGTACGAATGCTTTATGTATAAGCAAACAAAAAATGCATGCTTGTGTGTTTATACATATGTATATGTGTGTATGTATATGGGGAAGACTGATTTGCATTTTTCTTGGCTTTTGTTACTTATGGACAAGGACAGCATAGAGGACAACAGAGGGACTCTGGCCATGTGTCCCTCTACCGTGCATCCAGTAACATCTACTCAAGGAAGACATAAGTTTGGTTTTGTTGACGCATCTAACCCTAGGCTATTTTTCTGACACTGTATACAGTCTGTGACATGAACACGTTCACCAGGAACAAGAGCAAACAGTTCCTCAAGAGCCATTAGGCAACGTACAAAGAGGGCAATATCTGGCTTTCTATTATAAATATGGTGGTGGTCTTCACATGCCAGAATTACTGGCTGTGAGGTCACATCAAAGGAAGCTCTCGGTGATAAGACTTGCAGAAGATGGAAACAGATGCAACGATAAGGCAGGTTTCAGGCAATATACCCCCAGTACAGTGAAGAACGCTAGCTGGACTCAGCTGGGGAAAAACGTACGTAAGAGTCTCTGTCCAGGCAAAAATTATGTTGGTTCCAGATTTGAGAAGTGTCCATAGAGTGAGGCTGCACACAAAGAGGGCACTTTCTGTACTGGCAAATCTCTTAGAGCTGAGACGCTCTCTGGCCTTTTGGGGGCGGGAGGCACCTAGACACCCTACCCAGCGTGATGCACTTCTAGTGCATAAGTCTCTCAGTTTTACTGCCTAGGGTGAGTATATATAGCTGTGCTCCAGCTGAGCTGTCCTCCAAACTCACTCCTTTTCCTGCATCATTTTCAGTGGTTACAGGCACCAGCGTAGCCATAGCTGCTGTACTTTTCAGCGTCTCTTTAGCCAGATGATTGGCTGTATGGCCAGGCTTGGAACAGTGCGTTTTCTGCATTAGGCTGTTCGCTATAAACTTTTTTGTTGTTATATACGTATTTCCCTAATACAGCTGTTTTCTGTATTTATTATATTGTTCTATCCACTTCCTATTATTGTAGATGCATAATGCTATTTAAACCCAGTTACTTACATAAACTGGGAAGGAGAAAATGAAAGCTGAGCCAAATGAAATAAACATTATTTTTTTTATCTAGCAAGACTTAAGGTGTAGTGAAAAGGACCTAATTCTAAAGGGCAGGCCATAAACTAAAAGCTGCAGGTGGATCTAGATACTGTTATCTCCAGAGTCAACAGCTAGAGCTACACAGAGAGTTTTAGTTCATGTTTACAAGAGCAACGAGAACCCGCGTGACTGAAAGATCCTCATCAATACCTTGGCTTGCACAGACATTGAACCAGCAGAGATTTGTGCCAGCTGTCAGGAAATACAACCCTGCAAGTACAGTTTACTAAAATCATCTTGCCCAGAGATGATGCAGCAGTGAGTGACTGTTAAGGGGTGAGCATCAGAGATCACCTGTTGGTGTTAAGGGAATTTAAGGAACAGCATTGGCTCTTGGTATTGTGGAGCAGTGACATCTGTATAGAACCCACTTTAGTCAAATATCCGTTGGCTTGTCACAGATGAAATAGAGTTGATCACCTGTAATTGTTCTTTCCAATTTCCTTCTTATCAGAATGTACTACTACTTTGGTTAAGTTATAGCCAGTTTGTTCTTCTCCAGACCTATTAATTAAAAAGAACTATGGGTGACTTACCAAGAGTGTGCATTCTGTGCTTATAATATCCTATTATAGTATACCTTTGACAGAAGTTGTTAAAGAGGAAATCTTTATTCTATAAGGCAGTAGGCATATAGTATTCTGTAAGGCAATAGGCTAGCGCTATATTGTTGGACTTTTTGAAAGGCGAGGAGACCTACTGATGAACTGTTGTTTCTGGTTAGTTGACTCACTCCTAGGTCTTCTGGTCAATGATGTAGCGTCCAATACCTGCGTTTAAAAAGAGAAGGGGGAAAAAAAAGGCACAGGAACCTATTATATATACTTCTGCCTAAAGAGAGATGTTCTTTGATAACTATCAAATTCTGAGTTACAGCTGCTCAGGTTTAGTGGGAAATAACAAGTAAGGAAGTGCAGCAAGCTGCAATTAACCGTTAACTGTCTCAATAACTTGTCCAACCAGGAAGGTTTGAGACACACTACTGGCAGTGGATAGCTAAAGACCAGGGGCTGGGGGGGGGTGCCTTCAAACAACTGACAAGAACTACCATTTCTCTTTTTAGAAGATGTGGGTTACTCTTACAAGTACTTGTTCATCATACTCTATCCTTCTTAAATGCAACTAAAAGAAAAATAACTACTACAGAAAGAACTTCTCAATTTTATGAGGATGATGCAATGCAACCTGTTATGCTCTGTTCTGTAGATTATATAGGCAGTTCCTTTCAACAGACCCAACATATTTCTGTTGCAGCCCAGCTCTCAAATTACTTGGATTATTGGAATTTGGGAAGCGACTGGAATTTAGCAATGCTTTGTCCCATGAATCATGCCACAGATTCTTCCTTGATGTAAAAGCTTAAGTTTCAGAAAAGTACTAGTGGCTTAGGGTAGCATTGGTTGCGGCATTACTGTACTTCACTAAACTCTTGCTCCTCTTCTGTTGAAGAGTAAGTCTAGATGAACTGTAGAAACCGTAGTGCAGACCCAGCTGCAAAGTAAAAGTGCTTTTGCCGGTAGGATTCACTTAGTTTAGAGGAACTAGTACCAATTATATTAGCAAACATGGTTGGGGAGGTGGGGAGGCAGTTATTTGATCAGGTCTCAGGTTATTCAAGTGACATTAAAAAAAAAAAAAAAAGCTGGATTCCATTGAATTCATAATGCACCTTGTGCCTGCTCTTCTTTTGGTCAGAATTCAGATAAGCTTCCACTCTAGGCAAGGATGGGATCAGAGTTCATGGCTGGGAAAGGTGTGATTCATAATCTATTTTTTAATTATTTTGCAGTTAATTGACCTTTGTCCTCGCAATCTGAGACCAAGGTTAATGTTAACCATTTTCTTCTGATTTACAGCTGGTATTCTGTGAGACATAAATGAATGTTTATATACCAACATTGCACAGAATTTCCAGGGCACAAAGTTTATGTGAGTTTATATTTTCTCATTAATCTAAATGGTAGTTTGGTGCCTTGGGAACACCTCCTTTCCCTCCTTGATAGTTTGCGAAGGTGAGGAGAGTAAGTGTCTGAAATGAGGCAAACAATTTTCAGGAGGGCACGTACTCCCTGGAAAAGTTGATTTTTGTTTATGAACGTGTAAACTTCAACTAAACTGGGAATGAAGTTTCTTACCCCAGTCCATTCGCATGCTTTTTTGCCTTCTTTGAGAACTGCTTTCAAATACAATTGGGAAATACTGCTTTTGCCTGCAAAGGTATCTCAAGATTACTGTGACCTCTGACCAAAATGCCATAGGTCAGAAGCACAGGGCCGCGGCAGCAACTGGAGCTGTGGCTTATAAAAGTGTCATTTGTATGACTCCTTCCATGATACTTTCCTCCAGGAAAAAAGGTGATTTCTCCCCCCCCCCCGAAATAAGAAATTTTGAGCTTGAGAGTCAGGAATTCTTATGGAGATCCTTGGAAGGGTCATAATCTTCCAGGGCTTCACTTCCCCCTTTTCACTTTATATCTCGCTGTTGTTGGGGGGGGGGCAGATAGATTAGAATCGGTCTGATTAATAATTTATATAAAGTTTTTTTTTTGCTGTAAAGTTTACAGAAGGAAAGAGAAGCATAGTGTTCTGAAGAAAGTAGAGATTGCAAGGAAAATAGTCTCAGTTTACATATACATATGCATTCATTCCTTATTACTCATCTTAAATGCCTTTTTTGAAAGCTGTGCCCTAGTCACATGCAGTTGTGACTTGGCGCAGAGGTGAAAGATGAAATTTTTAGTTGGTGTTAAGGAGGTCAGAGTGAATAATGTTTCTCCCTTTTGCAGCACTTGGTGATCAGAAGCTGTGCTGCAGCCACAAGCTGGTGGTGGAGGGGCCCACACGTGATAAGAGGGGTTTAGAAGAGAGAGGAAGTATGTAAGCTGAGAAAGCTGGGAGTTGCCCAGAACTGATAACACAGCACACATGGTAAATGAGGAAGACTTACGGGTACAGCTGAAGGATAGAGCGACTCCACAGCAAATAGAAAAGGATAAACCTACATTTTGCAGGGAAGAAAAGGATGTAACTCTCAAATGTCAAGAGGGAACTGAACTCTGTAGGCTGAGTCTGCATTAAGTTTATGGATACTTAAGTGAGTGTCTTGGAAGAACCAGCAACCTCACTCTTTTTTGTGTGTGTGGTTTTTGTTTGTTTTTTTTTTTTTAAACTAGACAATATGAACAAAAGAGATCTTTTGAGAGCGCAATTCAATCGTGGTTTAATTTTTGCTAGTATGACTGTAACTACATTGGGTTTGTTGGTGCAAAGCTGTGTAGATTGGTGAAACTTTTCCAGGATAGATGAGGCACTGATTATCAATCATCTGTGGAAGTACAGCCCCAGAGCTGTAAAGGGCTAAAAGGCAGTCAGGCTGAAACAGTGATTTATTTTTTAAATTTATTTTTTTAACTCCTATAAGGAAACTGGGACAATGTTGTGTTTGGATGCCCCTGCAGGAAGAATCAGCAATGATTATTTTAATTGATAGTAGAAGAGAAGGAAAGAAGGGGTATTGCCATCCTAAAATAAGTTTGATAAGTCAAAGATACATTAGATAAGGGAGTCAGCAGAAATCCACAACTTCCTCATGGAGTTACCAGTAAGCTTGAATTAAAGGAGGGGATTCCCTGCAGACGGATGCACAAAACTAGGCTTTGATTTGTACTGGGCTATAATGATCTAACATAAAGTGTGCATTTGTAAGCATTAGCTTATGATGTTCCTAACTGAAACTTCAGAGTTTATCATTGAGCAGAACAGAGCTGGAGGCTCAGTTTGGGTATTCTGAGGCCTGTTTTGTCACAAAGGTAACAGGACAGACATCTACATTTAAATAGACTACTTTGAACAGAAGTCATGCTAGTTTTGTAATCACCAGCTGTGACAATATTTGACCATGCAAGTAGGCTTTGCATGGTGCTATCAAGAAACAGAACAGCCTACTTGATGAGAAAATGTGGCAGCCTGCAAATAAAGTTTCATTGACTCATGAAGGCCTAAGAATCTAAAATATCCTGATTTATAAATGATGTAGCAGTTACAATAGTTTCTGTAGAAACTTTTATCTGCAGTTTAAAATGATATAAGCATTGTCAGCTAAAGATGTAGTGGTAGTTGTGAACTGTAAATTATGATCATTTTAGAGGGGGAGGGAAATAAGTGCAGAGAAGTAAAATTACTTTTTTTATGTTGTGTAGCTTGTCTGTCGGTAGAAACCAAAGCAGAACTGAGTTTTGTTTCTTTCTGATTATTTTAACCACCTACCTGTTTCCTTCCTGCTCTTCTTTGAGTTGCACATATGACCTTTCAAGTTCCCAAAATATCAAGCCCAAGCTCTGCAATTTCAAGATTCGTTGGGTTTGAGCAGTTGGTGGTATTGACTGGGGTCTTAGATCAGGCAGATATCTGCTTTTGAACACTGGGTTTGAGACGCTACTTCTACTAGATGCCTTTTAATGCATTAGGTTTTGGAGCAGACACTCTATAAATGACTAGCCTAATTAAGAGAAAAAGGAAAACCCCTAAGATTTCACCTCAAAATCAGTGTAAAGCAAAACAAAAAAGTCTCTGGTTCTCAAAAAGGCAGGCTAAGGGAGCCAAGCAGATGTGACCCAATGTGTATGATTCAGTTCCTCTTTAGTAAATCTGGAACCCACAGGCCGAAATATACTTCAAGTTTTTTTGAAAATCAGAAGCAGAGACATATCAGTGCCTCTTCAATGGGAAAAGCAGGGAGAATTCAGCTGTTCTGTTAGTGTTTATTGGCTTGGTTTTTCGTCTGTTCTGTCAAAAATGATAAACCACTTCTCTGAAAAAGAGCACTAGCCAAAAGCAGAAGTCGAGGAACATATTAAGTTAGAGCAAGTATGCGCTGATATCTTCCTGAATGCTCTCTCAGCCTTCAGGAGTTTGCAATTCAATGACTTCCTGTGCCAGAAGTAATTTCTGTGTATTAATAGCTATCTATGGATTTCTCTTTCATGAATCCGCCTCTATGGGCACATCTCTAGGAAGGCAAGCTCCATTAGTTCTACTGTTCTCGGAAGAATCAATCTTTAATTTTCTATCATCGTTGATGCTGTGTCAAAGGTTGATTCTAGATATTATAATAAAACATTTTTTACTTAAAAAACAAAAACAAAAGTCAGTATCCTTATGTCTACCCTCTACGAATTCTCCCCTTTAAGGATGTGTTGTGGTATAACCCCAGCCGGCAACTGAGCACCACACAGCCACTTGCTCGCTCCCCGCCTCCACAGCAGGATGGGGGAGAGCATCAGAAAAGAGTAAAACTCGTGGGTTGAGGTAAAGACAGTTTAATAGGACAGAAAAGGAAGAAAATAATAATAATGGTAATAATAATAAAAACTATAATAATACTAAAAGAATTAGAATATACAAAACAAGTGATGCACAATGCAACTGCTCACCACTCATCAACTGATGCCCAGTCAGTTTCTGAGCAGCGGCCCCCCGCCAGCTTTCCCCCCAGTTTATATACTGAGCATGATGTCATATGGTATGGAATATTCCTTTTGCCAGTTTGGGTCAGCTGTCCTGGCTGTGTCCCCTTCCAGCTTCTTGTGCCCCTCCAGCCTTCTTGCTGGCTGGGCATGAGAAGCTGAAAAGTCCTTGACTTAGTATAAACACCACTTAGCAACAACTAAAAACGTCAGTGTGTTATCAACATTATTCTCATACTAAATCCAAACCACAGCACTGTACCAGCTACTAGGAAGAAAATCAATTCTATCCCAGCCGAAACCAGGACAGGATGGCATCAGTAGCTCTTTCTTCCTAACAGTAACAAACTTGACATTTCTTCTGGACGTGTCTGTTTATTCAAGTGGCTTTGATATGCATGAGTATTCAGTGGCCCCCATATCGGCTGTGACAGGTGCAGTGGGCCTAATGGTTAATGATGTTATCTGGATGTTTGATAAGATTTAACAAGGAAATGCTTAGCCAGAGTCTTACTGCTGAAGGCTCTTGAAGACCTACCACAAACATGCTAAGTGATTCAATCCTAGAAACAGAAAACAGCTGGCACACTGCAAGCTCAGTGCTTGCTCTTCACCAATGAGTGATAAATAGTTGCACAGTACTTTCCTTCCCACTGAGATGAGTGCAGGATCATCACATGCCATTTAGTGCAAGTACTTTAGCCTATCCACAGACTCTTAAGACAAATGCTGTCCTTAGTGGCAGTAGCATCACCTCAGGGAAAGTTAAGACGACAACTCTGGATGCTGTGCTGTTATAAATAACTGCATGGTTGCTCACAACTGCTCAGTCTCTTGGTCCTAAACCATGCAGAACGGAAGGGCTGCAATGATGTGAAATTAAACATTTAATGACTTGGGTTACTGCTGCTTGCTTCTTCATGATGTCTTGTGCAGGCTGCTTATTTCCCCTTTTTGCATGAAGAAATTTCCTTTTCTCTGGGCTGATTCAACCACAGTTTCTTACAATCCTCTCTGGTTCTTAAGTGTTTCTGGCTTTAAAAACTTGATGTTGTGTGTAATATTGTCAGCTGCTGAGCTTGTATCAGCAGTGCATCAGGCAGGAGAACGGACAGCAAACATGCTGCATGCGTTGGTTTTTTGAGTCTACCTGATCAAGCTGATAATAAATTTATCTGAGAGCTGGACTGTTGCTGTTCCAGCAGGTATATACATGTTCAAGACTACTTAGAACTGCAGAGATCACAGGGTACGGAAGGAAAGTTTGAGAGAATAACAAGCTTCTTATTTTCAAATTTAGCCAGTAGTTTCTGGAGGTGAAAAAAATACAGGTCATCTGTATAGATTTCCAGTGTCTCCCTTGCCATATGGTTTAGTTTGGGAGTTATTTTATGTTCATGGGGACTGTGATTCCTGACTAGGCCATTGTCTGCAGAACTTCTTACAATTCTTAAACCTGAGGTCAAGTATTGTCAGAGATCAAGAACAGAGAAAGGTCAGAGCCTGCATCCCATGCAACCTGACAAACCTCAATGCAGATACCAGCCCTGGAAGAAGCGGGGTGGGGGGGGAGAATTGCAGACAACTATTCAAAACAAATCCTGCTGGAGGCTTCCTGACACCACCTTTTCTCCCTCTTTTTTTTTTTGGGGGGGGGGGAGGGGGGATGGGGGGCAGGAGGGGCTCAATTCTTTCACGTCACTTATGCTGCATACTAATTCTTTCTGTGAGTTGCCCCACTCAAGTTATGGCCACAATTCCCAGAAGGAAGCATAATGTAATATAGCATCTGGTCCTTAGCCCTTTTCAGAGCAAGGGCTCTCTGCTCTGTCTTGTGCAGAGGAAAGCATGTTGTCAGATTTAGTAGATTATAATGTGACCCTGAATGGTTTAAATTGCCTTGAGTTATGAGTAAACAAAGATATTTCTGAGAATGTGACTATGAAACTGTTTCTTATTTGGGAAAGATATGTGTTGATCTCTGAGCTGCTCTTTGTTCTTAGTGTGAAAACTAGTAGCTCTGGAGAAAAGAGATAATGGTCCTTGTAGTTAAGCTGCTGCCTGGGTCTCTGGAAACAGTTTTTAATTCACAGCCCTGTATAGTATTATATAAGTCACTTACAGCATGTTAGATCAGTAAAATGCGATAAAGCTTCCTTGCTTTGTGGGCTTGAAGCGTTGGTTTGCTTGATGGTATATAAACTACAACTTCTTTGTAAAACCCACAACTGATGCAAATCTAACCTGAGAGTGATTCCTTTTATTATCAATGGTGAGAGCTTTATCAGCAGCCCTATTGTTAGGATAGGGATAGTATCATTTGGTATCTGCATGTCTTTCTCAGAGGTGATGAATTTTATGTATTCTTGGCTACACTTTACATTCAAGGATAATCAGCTCTCAAGGATTCTTGGTCAGTGGGTGTGAAATGTTCAGTGTACGTGCTGTGATTAATGTTGTTTTGGACACAACTCAGTTCGATGTCATTAACTTTATTGGCATGAGAAGGTATAGTCAGATGTGGGTACTGTTCAGACATCTGATGTCCTGATATCTTATTTTGGCATAACTGCACACTTCAGCATAGTGACTTCTGAGGCTTTCCCAGGTGGATTGAACAGAATTGGGCATCATGCTAATCTAATCCATTTATTCGTATTTGTAGTCCTGATGTGGGGACATATTGCCCAATACTAGTAGACTGGCCGTCCTGTGTAGTCTCCATCTCCTACATCACACCGTATACGTTCCTCCCCAGTACAGGCAAGGGATCTGCATCATTTACATATGCATGTATATTTGCTGCTCTGGGACTTCTGCTGTCAGAATATCCCATCTGGAAACACTTTCTTTTCCTAATGAATATGTCATAAGGCAGTCTTAATAACTATCTGGCTAGGCTTTCTCTAGGTAGTTCTTGCCCTCCAGTCTCTTCCACATTTACCTGTATGATCTACCATGTGCACGTGCAAGTTTCTTTTATTCTGTAGATGCCCTTCCTTAGAACGAATATGCTGGCTTTTGGCTTTTCTGACTTCTCAGCTCTTTGGTCTCTAAAGCACAGGATACCCTCTATTAAAAGGGAAACAACAGAATCGGAAGTAGTTGTAGTTTGTGACTTTACCAGCCAGCACTGGAAATGCCAGTTACATGAACTTGCCGTAAGGGGGTTTGTGGGATCTCATGTTATTGTCTCTTTGCAGGGTATCATCCAAGCCTACAAGAGTGGCATAACCCTCCAGGGAAACACCACTAGCCTGGGCAGGTGGGACTTCAGTGGGTCTTTCTTCTTCTCCATCTCTGCAATAACAACCATTGGTAAGAGTTCCCTGCTCGCAGGGCCGCCTCATAGGTGGGAAAGGAGCAGGAATGAGGACCTGTACTATCAGATGCTGCTCCAGCCCTATGGGGCTTCATGTAGCTTGTCTATATCATGCAATAGGTAAACACCCATGAACCTAGCCCTAGAAATGCTTTGTCAGTGCCAGCACAGTAATGATCTCTAACTAATTAGATACAGGGATAATTAGCTTGGTACATATCCTTACTAAATTACACAGCTTTTGGGGCCTGAACTTATGGTGCTGCACTGCCTGTACTTTCCCAAGCCTAGTGCTCTCTGAGAGGTCTCAGGTGAATTGTGCATTGAAATGAGCTTTTCCTGTCACAGGGAGAGGGAATGATTTTGAAAAAAATCTTAATATTGGCTGTTGAATCTTTGGAGGCTATGAGTTATGCCTTCTTATTACTACCTGTATTGGATGAGGACCTGCTTGTTTAGCTGAAAGTCAAATAGCTGGATAAATGAAACAATTCAGTTGAGTCAGGTTTCAGCAAATGAGTAATGCAAAGCCATGAAGGAATGATGGAAATAAGTGGGGAGGGGGAGAGAACGGAAACAATAAAATGTATTTAGGTACAGTGTTACTTAAGGCAGATGCTATTAATTATTGTCAGTGCATGTCCCCAGTCCCCCAAACCATTAATAACTCGCCCTGACGTCTTTTTCTTACTGTGTGAGCCAGTATTATAAAAACCAGGGGGGGAGAGTATGTGGAGAGATGGTGGCTGAATACCAAAAAACCCTCACGGGTTTCCTGATTTGTGTTGAATCTGTCAGCTCTCTTCAATTTCAAGTACATTTTGAGATCGAGAATTTTCTTTGTGCACCCAGGTGGAGCATTCTTATGATTTCTCTGATCGTTATTGAAGATACATTGACTTCAGCACATTAAGCTCCCAAACAAGAGCTCAGAGGGGGGGGGGGGGGGGGGGGGGGGGGGTCACATTCCTGTGACTCAGTACATCTTTCTGCCCTTCTCTTTTACACGTGTATTTTTCTGGTTGGGAACTACGTTTGGTGTGTTGTACTACCTGGTACGGGTTGTACCAGATGATGGCAGTGGAGGCTCATTAAACAGGGCTACACAGGCTGTGGATTTCCAGCGGAGAGCCTGGGCAGTTCCTTCCAGCCTTTGGTACAAAGCAGCATCTGCTCAGAGCTGCTTTGCTTGCCTCAGTAGTTAATCCTGATCCGTTTCTAAGCTGTCAGAGTAACTCCGTTTTACCACAACCAATTTAAGTTAACGACGTTCAAGAGGAATCAAGTTTGTCATGTTAAAATATAAGGGTGTTTTGTGATGTTGGCAGAGATCTAGACTAAACATTTCTGGCTGTTACTCCATGAAAGCCTAAGCTACTCTTTTTCCTTTTTTTCTTTAAGTAAACTCCTTGCCCTGATGGCTGGGGTGGGGGGTGGGGAATGACTTGATAGCAGGGGGCAAATAAAAAGAACCAAATGTTACAGCTCTCCCTATCTCATCGTTTTAAAGCTGATGCTGTGACTCTAGGGACTCGTTCATGATTTTTCAGTTGTGGAGTTGAGAGTGCTGTACGGGTCATCTCTATGCAGAGAACTTCAGACAACTGGGACCTTGATTTTGCTTTTTCAAGTTAAATTGTTAGTTGCATACAGGTTAGTGTCTTAACACTCTGTTGATAACAGTATGTTGTAGAAGAGGAAAATACAGATGGCCTCACAGAGCCTCACCTTGAGTCTGTTGCCCTTCCTCTTTATGCAAGTTCTTGAGATAGTGGCTAGTGCAGCCTCATTGACCCAGACATCACTGCATGACTGAGAAGGATAATTGATGATGTCAAGTAAAGAGACAAGGTTCCAAAGAACTCAATGAAGTTCAGAGGAGTGATTCACAGTAGAAAGCTTCATGTGCACGGCATGGCTATGGGTAAATTACACAGTTGAGAAGGTTTTTTGAGAAGGGTTTGTTGAGGTTTTTGTGCCTTATGTGGCAAGGAAGAGCTTATCCCAAGCTGTGAGTATGGAACCATTGAAACCAGGTCCAGCTTCACAAGATTAATGTATAGGAGTTAAAAACCAAGGCATTCTGGCAAATGAGTTCAGAAAGAATAGAGTTAAAATGGTAATGGAGAAGAGAGATTCTCAGGAATTTAGGGGTATTACGTAAAGATTTTGCTGAAGAATCTGGGTGGACTGTACTCCATGTGTTCAGGCTGCTGCAAATCCTTCTTTGTCCTGTTTGTCTCTTCCATATTCTTTCTCTGCAACTAATGCTATGCATGCCTTGCTGGCCTCTTATATGATGTAATGTCTTTGTGGCTTTTGCATCAGCTATTTCTTCCTTAGTCTTCTCAAACAACAGTGCCAAAGCCATTATCACTTTTACCTTCATCACTTTCCTTTATGAGATGCTCTTTCCACTCTCTCAGCTTCTGGTTTTTGTTTTAGGTGCTTTAACCCCCTTCAGAAGGCTTGGTGTGTTTCTCAGGTCCTCACCAGAACACACTCTCACTGGGATACAGGAAGGGATGTTAGCTTCTTTCCCCATTAACACCAACTGAGAGACATTAGCTTCTTTCCCCACTGACACAGTTTGAATCCCCATGTCTCCTGTTGCAGCATCTTCTGTGCTGTACCCTTCTTCCATTTAAATGAGAGCCTCATATATTTCCACTAGTGATTAAAAGCAGTATGCAAATTTTGCTTAAAAAGCAAAGCAAAGTTCTGACCTGCAGGCTGGACACACTTGGTACCCTAATCCCAAAGGTTTAAAGAACAGATGTGTATGAACCAAAATGTGTTGTTTAAAGAAGCGCCCCAAAGCATATGTAGTTTTTGGCCAATCTCATAATTTGAGTGGAACTGCATTTATAACTTTTGATCATGTGGGATGGGCAGCCCTGGCCGCCTGCTGATTCCTTCTCCCCGCTGTTACGCTTCTGTGCTTTCTTCATTGCTGTCTTTTATATGTCGTGTCATCCCAGATCTTGTATGTTATCTCATTTTCTGCAGATGTTTCCATAGGAACCCTGTCTCTTCCATGCCTTGAAGAATCATCTTCAGAGTTCCTTTAGAGCTGTGGTACTAAACATGATTAAAGAAAGAGAAGCTAACTTGCTGCCGGTTTTCTCTCTGAGACATCTTTATCCCTTGCCAACACAAAGTCTCTCCTTTCTGTGTTTACTCTCCTCCTAGTTAGTTTGGACTAACAGGGCAGAGGTCAAAGCAAGTTCAGAGTGAGGCACAAGATGAAAGTTCCTAAAGTCAGACGACCACAGGGTGGTGTAATTTCAGAGAAGGTGCTAGGGAAAGGATTTGTGATGAGACTGAGGTTGTCTGTGCTAGCCTAAGAGCAGAAGGAAGAGTATTGTCCTCTCTAGCCTGAATGTCCCCCTTTATCTTGGATGGGTGGATGCCATTGCCTAGTGCTGCCTTCCCATTTTCTGGTGGCAAAGCTAAGTACTCATTTGTATGAATTTCAAAGGCCCTTTTTTAAACATAAAACAGGGCAAGTAAACTGTCTCACAGTGAAGAAAGGAAGGGGAAGACCTTCCTCCTGTCCTTCCCTTCTCTGATTAACACAGTGTAATAGCTCCTAACAGCAATCCCCCAAAGGATTGGGGGGTAGTGAAGAGGCAAGGAGCAGGCTATTGAGTGAGGAGTGATATTTAGTACATTATCACAGACATTTAGCATGTTGCCACAGGTGATTCCCGTGGGGGAAAAAACAACAGCCAGTTCAGGGCTGTGAAGTCCTGGCAGTGTAGGGCTTTGGGCCAGCAAGAGTTTCGCTAAGGCTTTGACCCTCTGTAGTGCTGCCCAGCCTGTGGTGGAGCTCCTGAGAAATGGCCAGGCTTCTGCCCATTGCTGGCTGACGATCCATTGGGAAATCCAGTTAAAGCAACTTGATGTCTCAAAGTAGTTAAAACATGGAATAACAGCCTAGGGCCACTTTCACATTTGAATCTTCTGTGAACCTCAGGTTTGTGTAGGGGAGTTCTCTGCTGAAGAGCCCCACACCTTTGATGTGTTGATCTTTTCCCTGCCTTGTGGCAGCTGGCAGAGCTGCTTTGCAGGCTTGGCCAAGTGGGACGTGGCACAATGATCCATGGGAGGTCACTGGTGGATGTGGGGATAGCACTCACAGCAACATCCTCTGAGCTGTCTCCTGAGCACTGGCAAATTTGGTCTGCTTTCCTAACTGCGTGCCATCTTGTCCTGTTGAGACTAAGCCCACTATACAGCTTCCAGTGTATACACAGTACAAATATAACAAATAGAAGAAGACTGCAGCACTCATCCCAAGCATTTTTCTGGCCTTTCATTCACTGAAGGAGGGTGCAACCGAATTTTGCTGTTTCCTGGAACTTCATAGGGCTAAAACTTAACTCTGTTCAAACGTGTTTTTCAGCCTACCAGCGTTAGTTATTGGTCTCTACTTCATCACAGCACCAGCTAAAATGAATAGTGATGGGCACCTCCCACACATGCCCTGGTTCAACCTGCCAGGGTCCCAGTGAACTTCCCGATATAAGACACAGTTCCTGAGATTCTGCCACCACGAGCTTTTAAGATCAAATTGTTTAGTTTTTTGGCTTGCTCTACTCATAAAACTGAGATGCCAATGCAACTACTGGGGCTGCCTGGGGCTTCTGAGTCCTGTTTCTGTCTCTACCACAGTTGGGAAGCCTTAGCAAAGTTATCCTCCATGGATGGGTGAACTGGAAGTAACTGTGACTTCCCATATCAGGTGTTCTCAGCTCAGTAGCTGTGTCCAGCTGACAAGTGTTTCTGCACTCAGAGTAGACTTGGTGGGTATAACATGAAATTTCACAGGAAGCTTGAGAAGCCAAGCGTGTTCATTTGTTTTGCGTAGCTAGTGCTCGCAGAGACATTCAAAAGTATGAGGGAGGATATGAACCCCAGACTTGCTGATGTTCAGTTGAATGTAGGTGGTACCAAATGACCTTTGAAAATCCTAATGCTTGTAAGGATCATAGGATAATTCAGATTTTCTGGTGCCTCAGAAGGTCTCTAGTGCAACCTTCTGCTTAAAGTAGTCAGCTGTGAGGTAAGACCAGGTTACTGAGGGCTTTATAAGGGACACCTTCCAGCTAGGCTGGGCCCGTGCTCACATTTTCAGGAACCAGACAAACATATCTTAAGGCTGTGTGAGTAATCGATAGGTTTGTTTGGGGTTTTTTTTCCACTTTGTCTGCTGAATTATAAGACGACATCTTTTCCGTCTAAATTGAATTTGAATATTTTTATTTTTTCTCAATGCAACATTTTAATTCATCAAAACTGAACAAAAACTTTCATTTAGCCCAGATTAAAACATTCAGGTTACTTGTAAGGAGCACAAGGGAAAGAAAAGTTTAGATCTTCTGAAAAGTGTTAGTGGAGGAGCTGGTGGTGGGAGCAGCTCGGTGGTTCGAGCACTCCCTGAGGGTGTAGGAGACCAGTGTGCAATTTCCTCCTGTGCCTGGGAGAACAGGATTGTGGCTCACAGGAGATCACCCCAACTGCCAAGTGGAGCATCTTTCTCTGAGTATTTAAATGTGTAATGCAAAATAAAGTAATTCTGGCACTGGCACCCCTCTCTGAACTGCCCAGTGGCCCTGTGGATCAGACACTCGTGTGTTAGGCAAGACACCTGGCTCTCAGGCTTCACTGAGTGTCCAGGTGTTCAAAGCAAAATACTGTTAACAAGAACATTCTGTAAATTTGGGATTAGGTCATTCCTGTGGGAAGTGATGGCTTGTATCCACTCAGGAGAAAGAATTAAACCAAATCTCCCCAAAAATGTGTTTGAATGCTCAAACCACTGATAAAGTTACTGGTTAGAGAAGTGACTCTTCCTCCAGCTTTTTTTTTTTTTTTTTTTAAATCTAACCGTTTTTTCCCACAGCTGAAATTATTTGGTGAATTTGCAGATGTTTTTCAGCCTATGAAAGACACATATTTTTTTCATTCTAAGCACTTTTTGCTTAAAATACTCTTTTACATCCGGGCAGTGAGAACGGGAGCCAAACAAACCTCCCATTGTGGGTAGCAGGAAGTCGCAGTTGCCTCAGCTGAACTGGGGGCACCGCAAGTAGGATACTGTCTTGCACATGAAGAGATCTTTTGCTAATAATCTGTTAATTACACATCAGTCTCCTCCTTTTAGCAAGTCTGCAGAGCCTCTGAATCCCTTATGTACAGGAATGTAATGGACAAGCAGAACAAAACTGAATTTACTTAATATGTGTAACAGAAGCACATGAGTTAAAGCGTGTGGATATGAACATTTAGAAAGAAAACCACTCTTATTTTGCTTCTTCTAAGGAAGATTAAGTTATGTTGCACTTTATTTCAAAATGAGAGAAGCTATACAGGCATTTAATCCAGCTGCTTCAGTGAAAACACTTACACTTTGACCTCTGTGTAGTTTTTGGTGAGCATCCCTTGGTGTCTCTTGGTACCAGGTGACATCCCAGTAGCAGGCTCATGACAGATTTGACACAGTTGCCAGTGTAGTTTCTTTTAGTCTTTGAACTTGATTCAGATCTTCTAATGTGTAGCCCACAATGGTATAAGACACCGATTACCCTCATTCCATTTACTGAAGAGGGTAAGTCCATTTACCCATTCCTGCTTGAGCTTTATAACAATTGAGGTTTATATACAACTAGGTTGGCATCTATTTGTCTAGTCCAAAGGCAAGGGTGTGTCATCAGCCAAACGTAAATTGCTGGCCATTTTGCATAATCTAAAGGCTCCTGTGCTGTTTGATCAAACTTTGTATCCTGTATAAAAAGCTAATGGGGCATGGCTTTTTGGCATATTTACAGCAACTGCTCACCAAGTCTTCAGCAGATTGTCTTGAGCTGCTGAGCCCAAGGGAAAAGGGAGCCAGATAAATCATATGCAAAGCAGATCTGGTGTTTTGTGTGCTGGGCTTACTGTGCACATCGGACCTTCTTACAACATTGAATTTGCTGCTCTAAATTAAATGTAACGTACAGCTTAACCTTAGATGCTCTCCAGTCAGCACTATGTGGGGTCCCCAAAATCCTGAAGGCTGCTGTGCTTCACACAGTGACCTGAGATCATGGGCCTTTCTTCGTCTCTTATCTGATGTTTTTCTCCAGAGACTGTAACCTGGAAAGCTATGGTAAAAAGAACTGCCCAAGCCATTACACAGTCTTTTAAAACTTGATATAGAAGGGAAAGAAGGAAAAAAACCCAAAAAACCTTGGGAATGTCTGGCCATAAATGTATGTGACTCATGTTCAGACTCCAGCCTTACAGTAAATGCCCCCCAGCCCTTTCTCCTGGGTCCAGACCAGCCTGCAAAACACCCTAATTCCATGAAAGAGAAGAACTGGAACCAATCCACTGAAACGTGGCACAGCCAGTGTGAAACAGATCACACCAGGCGCATATCCCTTAAATTCACTTAGATGGGATCATCTACCAGATATACTTGCCTGCATGTCTCTCATTTATCACACCTGTTAGTCTAGAAATGGTGAAAGCTGACAGCAGTCAGCAATTACATGTGGGGGAAAAAAGTGCGTAAACATCACGGAGCTGCTCATAAGTGAAGAACATAGTACTGGAATTAAGGCTGCTGTACAGTCTTAATTTAGCCCCTTTGTTTGACTGTATTTCAAAACAACCTCTAGTTACATAACAGCATCCCATTCTTCCCGGGGGACGCTCTGCCCCCTCCCAGGGACAGGCTGCTGGGGCCATCGCTTTGGAGGTATGTTATGTGTCACCACATACATTAAACCTAGAGGCTCACAAATCATTCAAGCCTAAAATTATTGGAGGGAAAGTCCTCCAGATAGTAAAATTTTAAGGTTTTGGGGCTGGGAATGCGATGAAAAGACAGCCTGTATACATATTGTGAAGTAGTTTGCTCCTAGACTTTTTTCTGGGGGTAGTTTGCTGGTGCATGTGCACAATTGACTGTTTGCAGAGTTGTCCATGGCAAGAGATTTTGTCAGCACACAACTTGGCACAGAACATGTAGATATCCCAGGCTCATAGTCGCACACCCTTCTACGTTGTTGGTCAGTGGCTTACTGCAGCTGGCGTGGGACAGAGGTTAGTGAAGGAATGGGACTCCATCTAGTCAACCGTGAATGTTTGCACTCTCGCTTATCTCACGTACAGAGCCCAGCCCTTGGACCTCTCCCTCCTGGGGGCTGCTCACTTGCCCTGGGGCTCCACCACCCACAAGCATGGTAGCAAGGCGTCAGTGGTGGGAGCACCTCTGTGCTTGCACTGCACCAACAGTTGGGTGTCACTGGGAGGGGATAGCATTATTTGTGGTGAAAAGACAAGCTTTGCAAGGTTATGTCAATCTTGTGTATGGACGTACACAAATCTCTAATGAGTGTAGATGATTTCAAAAGGTAGTCAAGGCCATGGGTCTCTGACTGGCTAAGTCACTGTTGAAATGCTTGCCATGTGCTAGTCCTTCCCCTGTCTTAGAAAGCATCCTGTGAAATAAACCAAAGCTAAATCTGACTTTCCTGTGGCATAAAACACTTGAAATTACAGAAGTGCAAGTCTGCAAGTTTACAGGACATTTTTAAAAGAAAATATGGGGAATAAAGACAAATATTGCAGCAGTGGTGGTGAGGCCATGATGGTCTAACGATACAAGGAAGCCTGTGCTCGCAGGGCAGTACCTTTTATTAGACCAGTTCATATGATTAGAAGAAAAAGGCAAAATTTCAAACACTTTTTTTTTCTTTAGGTCTGAAATTGAAGTATTTTACTGAGGTTAAATATAATTTCTCCAGGTTTATTGACCCTAGGCAAACACTTTGACAATTTAAGCTTAAGGTGTCTTTGGTGCTTGTGGTGCAAAAGAGGAGTATAAGCAAGGAGGCAGTGTTAAGTTCACTAGTCCTGTGGGACAAAGGTAGAAAATGTTGTTATAATTAAAACACTATTGTTGTGATTCAGAGACCATCTGAGAGCCATGCAGGATCATTTACCAGCAAACCCCATGCCAACAATGCTTACAAAAACTGAACTAAACGGAAGTTTTGCATTTACGTCAGATCCCAGTCAGGACAGTGGGTAGGGGAGAGGAAATTCACTGGTAAATGGAAAAGGAACTAAACAAAATTGGCAGGGAAAGAAATGTTATTTTCCAGCCTACAATAGGATATGACAAACAATGGATGTAACTTACAGTTATTTATAAAAAAAGGTCCTTTTGGAGCAGTGACCTTCTCGTCTAACTTTTAGAAGATGGAGGTTCACCCCTCCAGGGGAGGAGGGCAAGCAGACAATATTTTAGATTTAACACCTCATTCCTTCCCTGCCTAGGCTATGGGAACCTGAGCCCCAGCACTGTGGCTGGTCGAATCTTCTGCATCTTGTTTGCGCTCTTTGGGATCCCCTTGAACCTTGTACTCCTGAATGAAATTGGGCAGCTGATGCTGTTGGGGGTTCAGCAATGCGCCCGTCGTCTAGAGGAGGTGTTTCACTGGCAGGTGAGCAATGTGGACAGGTATGCCTCACCCTCAAGTTCAGGAAAGAAAAGACAGAAAGGGCATTGTCTGGTATTTGGGATCCTCTGGCTAACAAGGACAGCCTGCCTACCTATTTGGCCAAAAAGGCAATAATACTCAGGAATAACTGGAAGCAAATAAATTTAGTTTATGACAGCCCTATGAGGTGTCAGATAAGGTTGTTTGTTATTGAGGGAACTTCTGTGATGAATGGCTTCCCCTACAGCAACAGAAGTGCCAGAGCCTTAGAGCTATGCACAGTCCTAGAATATCTGGTCTGTTTATCATCAGTCATAGTTAGAATTGCATGTGTAAGTTACATGGGAATATTTGTGGAATAGGCTTTAAACTGGCATGAATTTAGGACTCATGAAGGTGATGCCCGGTTTGTGTTGACTGGGAGAGCCACACCATTTATTCTAGTGGAATGTCGTGTATGTTTGTGTGTTTTTCTGAAGTCCAGCATCATCTTCAACCAGAAACTGAGCTGGACTTTCCCTGCCACTCTTCTTGTGACAGTCTCTTCTTTCTTTTCCGTTTTACTAGAAAAAAGCTTCCCTCCTGATTAAAACCTGTGCGCTGGTAACTGGCTTGTTATTGTTCCTCCTGCTACCTCCCTTGCTGTTCTCTGACAAAGAAGGCTGGTCTTATGAAGAAGGCTTCTACTATTCCTTCATCACCCTCAGCACTATAGGGTTTGGCGATTATGTGATTGGTGAGTAGTTCACATTTCATTGCTTTCACCTACTGAACATTAAAGCCAAATGTGTGGCATATGAAGCTCCCAACTTGGCAGTTTTACACCACTAGCAATCCACAGACCTGATGATAAATATGTTGCGGTAGGCATTTGACAGGTTGAAGAAGACGTGATTTCTGAGATAGCAATGCCACCTGTGGAAGAGCAAAGAAATAATTTCCCAGTCAATGAGTAATCTTCCAGCATTCAGCTGATCTGTCTCTTGAATGACTACAACACCAGACTGGAGTGCTAAGTTTTTAATCACAGCAGTTGCTGACGGTGCATGTGGTGCGCTCCAGTGCATTGGCAGTGATTAGTTTTAAGCGGATGCTACTCTGCATCACCATTAACAGAAAGTGACCGTTTCCTCTGTCAAAACCCCAGACAACTGCTTTCTAAAAGGCAGCTTAAGTCACTTAGGTGTAGACTGTCAGGCACCAGGCACAGCCTAGTTTTGGTTGCCAAAACCCTTTGCCAGAGGAAATGGGTTTGGACCCACGCCCGATGCATTTGCTGAAACACAAGACACACCTTTTTGATAAAGATTTTCTCATTAAAAACAAATTGATTATAGAAACACATGCACCCTTGAATCCCTGGGAAACAGAAAGACTAAAACATCTTATTACAGGTTCTCTCTTTTCTTTTCTTCGTAGTGCTTGCTTGATGCTTAGACAACTTAGTGGTGGTTACCTTAGGACTTGCCTATAATGCATCAAAGTTATGACTAGAGCTTGTGTAGGCACACTTAAATGAGCTGGAATCAAGTTAGCTTGGGTAAGGGTAGCCAGATGGAGCTTAACAAAAGCTAGCCAGTTCAGAATTTTCCTATGCTGATTTCATAGATGATGCTGAACTCTGTGCTGCAGCAGCTTTACTTCTCTCAGTTCCTGATAACTAATTTTGAAGCTCTTCACTAGTATACCTCCCACTTCCAGGCATAGCTTAACCTGTGTGGTACCTTTGTAACTGGCATACCACCATAGATACACTAGGTTCAGTATGGGAATAACGGAATACATCAGTGACCTGTGGTATGTAGAGGCCAAACCATTTTGGCCTTACAATCCTGTGTTTGTGGTTTATGTCTCAACTTAAAAATAAGCAGGGCCAGGGCATGGGTTCAAGTGACTGTCACTATTTTGTGACTATCATGCTGTCTCCCCACTAGTGTGATCTCTGGCGCTGTTCTGGACCAGGTAAATTCTGGGGGATATCACATGCCAGGAGTGATGCCCAATGTTCACTTTGGACACAGCTGCTCTGTTTGGGGGGAAGTACAAGCCAGGCTATGGCACTTGGATTTGAAGTCATAGAGTGGTCCCTAGCCTGTTTAATTTAGTAATATTGACGTAGCTTCTCTTACTGGCCTTGAAATCTGTTATTTACGCACTCAGTAAGCCCTTCTATCGGACACAGGGTGCCCTGTAGGTCCTAAACTGCTTCTGATCTTCTTATCCCCAAGACTGCACCTATCAGATGGTCTCTGTGGATAAAGCATTCTCCTTGGAAGCCTCAAATAGCCCTTCTCTCTTGTTTTCATTTATTATTTAGAAGCAAACAATTTTTAAACCTTTGAATTTAGCATCGGTAAAAGGTGCTTGTTTGAAGGATAAATATAATACTCTTCCTGGTTGAAGTTCACCTTGACGTAGAAAGTCAGCCCAAAGAGTAGTTACCACAGAAGTGGTTGGTAGCTCCCAAACATTTACCAGTGGCTTAGTGACAACCTCAAAATGCCTTGTGGTCCCATTATATTGAAAACACATACAATATGTATTATATAATATGTAATAATACCAAGTAAATAGATGTAAAGGATTGGCTGTTTAATTTGGCTCCACTGACCAGTTACTACTTATCACAATCCTGTAGACAGTAACAGTTCATGCACCACGATTTGGGAACTGCTAGTCTGTGCAGGTAATGACAGGACAGTATTCCCACATACAGCCAGTCACAGATGATAAATACCTAAACACCTGCCTTTATGGATGTCCCATTTCAACCCAGCCCTATGTGTACTTTTCATTGGAACATGGTATGGAGAGTGGCCTCCAGGTTCATGGAGGTACCACCTCATACATGTTAACTCCTCACACTCTGTCCCGAAAGCATCAAGTGTTCTGTAGTATCTGCTGCGCTGTAGGTATTCAGTTATAAAGTGACAAACCTTCCTAAGGTAAGGAAACTAAATAATGAGACCTGAGAAGCAGTAGAGAAAAAGCCCATGCAAAGACTTTGCTGCCACTGATTTGTATCTTGTACCTTCCTTACCTGTGTTTGTAAGGGTACCCCAGCCTGCTTCACAGATACAGCCAGTCCCTTCATAGGGCTGAGCTCATTCCTTTGCTTTGCCTGTATTATTATTAATATTACTACCGACACTAACTTAGCATGTAGAAGCCTCTTTGCACTAAACATTGTGGAAACACAACCAACAATGTGGCTTTGCTCCAAAGGGATCACGAAGTACCTAACTGAGCAACCAGACAGAGGTGGCATAACTTCAAGCTGTCTTCCAAGGCTTGGTTGTTCTTAGAAGTTTTAGGACTGCTCAGGCCCCTTCCCTCCTGCTCTTAGAGACTCACTTGCTCGCTTATATCTAGCTTAACAAGATACATACACCGGTACATAAAACCTGCTTACCTCTCTGCCTGCAAGTGACCCCTGTTACATACTAATATAATATTGTGATGCTGAGTGATAAGTAGAGGAATGAAACTGCGCGCCTAAATGTGAATAATTTCACTTTGACATAGATGTAATTTGGGATTTATTTTTCTGATGGGTAATCTTTACAATTCCTAGGGAGTTCTAGGCTGTTGTTGACATGTCATGAAACATACTTGCTTACAACATCTGTTCACATCCTAAGTAGATGGCATACTTGTGTTTTATGTAGAAATCGCTAATATTAGGTCATATATCCGCTGTCTTTGCTTTATATGTAATGTCTCCTTTGAGGCACTCTTGAATCAATCTAGAAATGTTTTGGGTGATTCTCTTGTAGGGATGAACCCAGACCGTACCTATCCAGGCTGGTACAAGAATGTAATCTCTCTGTGGATCCTCTTTGGGATGGCCTGGCTAGCACTGGTCATCAAATTTTGCATCAACTTTCTCGAGAGCTCCAGTGACTTCTGTCAGTGCAACAAGAAGAGCACAGAGATGGCAGAAGACTTAATGGATGGCAACAAAAATAGTATGACGGGACTTCACGATGTGGACATCTGCAATGACAAAGACACAAAACCAAAAAGACCAGATGAATCTCACACATACACAGCTCCTACAGAAGCACTCTAGGGCAGAAACATCTTTAGTGCACCAGAGATGCACCACTTAGAAATGCGGGAATGGAGCTGCCCTGACGTTCACATGGGGTGAAAGTTTGCTTATTGAGCTTGCAATGCTTCTATTCTGAATTGAGCAATAACAACAAAATGTTTCATTTGCAGCACCACCAAGAATTACCAATGGGACTCTTAGCCAAAAGTAGATTTACAGAGATATTACCTACCCTCCCACCTCAATATATGAGGTTAACTTTGACATCCGTACGCAACACTAGCTCTTGTCCTTTTCTTTGCATGCAAAGTTCTTGTAGCCTCTAATTGTACGTATGGCATTTTGCAAATACCACAACTAGAAAAGCAAGTGCCATTTAATGCAGGAAACAAATTGCATGTTGCTAAAAGACTTAATGAAAAACACTTTTTAAAGCCACCTGGCAGTCACTGCAAATGTGCTCCATCACCTATATGCTTGTGCTTGCTAAAGGTGGTAAGGTGCTTTTGCTCTCTGATCATTAGTATATGGATGGCAATGAGGCAGAGATGCCTAATAGAAACAGATCATTCAATTTTTTAAAAGAAATTTCTACATCAGAGGTCCACTAATATTAAAAAGAGGCTAGGTAGGCTATTCCTTACTTCTGAACTTATGTAGGCTCATCCTTTATGAGAGTATTAGTAGAATATTAAAGTATTACGTAGACCAAATGTCATCAGCTAAATGTGACAGTTTATTTAGATAGATTTTTATTTTGCCACATCTTGGAAGCCAGAAAAGAAGGACTAGAGGCAGTTTTAAGCACCAGTGGTTCCAACATTTTCCTGTGGCGAATGTTAACAAGGGCTACTTTAATCTAGAAACAGACTGAAGTATCTTCAACTGTGATCAAGAGATGCTATTCTGATGAACTCTTCATGTCATAAATTAATAGTGTATCTGTTCTAGCTAGCATCTTTTATAAAAGCACAACTATCTTTTGATCTGTGGAGTGCCAGACCTGCTTATTTGGCCTTTGTGTCAATCATGAAACAGAACTGATTTTTTTAATTCCATTAAATTCTCAGAAATCTTTTGATAAATTATGCCATTTATAAAGGCCCAACACAGTCTAACTCCTGCTGCCGTTTATATACCTGTATCTAATCTTCTCATTTTCTTGTTCCTGTTGTGCTATTTGCATCCTAGAGCATTAACTTTGAAAACTTGACCATAGCAGTAAACCGGAACAAAGCATTTGGGTGAGCCTTCAGCTTCTGCATTGAACCAAGATTCTACATGGACAGTGGAGAAAAGACTGAAAACACAGTTTGTTGGAGTACAGGACTCGGGAATTAGAAATACCCGTAGCTAGATTCACAGAAATACAGTGAGTGAAAAGTTTAGTCTTCAGGAACACAAGTTCTGGAACATGTATTGTGAAAAAAGTATTTCCAGAGTAGGCCAGTCTGAGTGTTGATACATGGTGGAACTGATTACAGGAGAAAAAGCAGGAAAGGAATCTGCTGGATGAAATTTAGTCTGTCAACCTTGTGTCAGCCTTTTTGTCATCGGCCTTTTGCCGACTCCATAGTAATAAATGTTCTCTCAAATACTGTTTCAATGGACAGCAGAGCTAAGAAAGGGAGGTAGCGGCAATCTTAGGTCATAGTTGGGAAACTAATGCAAAATAAATACATTTCAATTTTTTCAACATTAGGTAATTTCTTCAACAGCCTTTAGCATAAACTTTTCTGTTTCTTCTATGTTTTGTCTTGGTTTTTTTCCACTGATCAATACACGATGTAGGTTTTACTAATGTTCATAATGGGCTGGCCTACAATAAGACCAAAGTGTATTTCTTTAAACCTAAGTAAATCACAATTCCACAGCATAAAATGTGATACCCTTTTATGCATATCCTTTGCACCTTCCTTCAGGTGCAAAACTACAGTAAATATAACTGTATTGTAAAATCTGGATGCCCAGAAGGTAGTAGGAGTTTCTGCTGTCAAAGCATGGGAATGACTATGCTAAATCTATTTCAACTTTAACTTGAAATGTCACAGGCTCTGGGGATTTCTCCCAGCTCTGCTTTTTGATGAGAAGGCTTAGCTTGAGAAGAGTTTCTTCTTTTCAATTTGAATGTCTATTATATTAATCACATCTAATTCATATTCCCATGTATTTGTAGTTTGTGCCTTAGAGGTTTGGGCACCCTAGTCCCACTGAAGTGCAGAGTCGCATGCCTTAGGACAGCTAATATACACTTCTGAGAGCTAAAAGGAAGAGGAACTCTAGGTGTAGTCCTGAAAAAAGGAAAAAACAGTAATTCTTCATAGATCTCAGTGCTTCCACTGTATGTCAGGGTTCAGCCACAAATCTAAGCATGTGGCTGGGTCTCAGGGTGACTCAATATCTGCCCCAGCAATCCTTGCTGATTCGCTTCATATTCGTTCACATTCACTTGCTGTGCTGTTGTATTACCCAGCAGCTCACCACCAGCATAGACCTGCCACTAACTGTCTGATACAGCATGCTTTACGGGAGGCACATCTGAACTGCTTGCAAGCCGCAAGTTGCCTGCTTGGGTCCTGGATCACCAAAAAAAATATGAAATAAGTGAGTCAACTACTGCCTCTGCCTGGGTTCTCTGATGCCAAATTAGCATGTTGTCACTTCAAATATCCTTTTATTGACAGTTCCTCAGCTAGCTTTTGATACAGCGAATAGATATTATTGTATCTGAGTCCCCACAAACTGTTGTGCCTCTGGTCTTTCTGTTCTTTATAAAGCTGTGTTGTGGTTAAATGACATGGATGAATTTGTTCCCAGAGGGATGAGAAGAAAGTGGAATTTTGCAACATCACAGAAACATCATCACCAATGTGTCTACTCTACCAAAATATGAAAGGTTATCTGCTCAAGGGTAAAATAAAGAAAACAAAAGCATGGTGCTGTTATCATTCTTGTCACAGCTGACTTGCAGTCTTCTGTAATCTGCATTGGAAAATTACAGATGCTTCTTGATTTTTTTTTTAATAGTGTCTCCCTGTTCAGATAAGTGTGCACTTTCCATTAGTGACTTTGGGTTAGACTTTCACTGCTATTATTCTTCACAAGTCAATTCTTCCCTATTATCCTGTTTTCTTACTTGGGAGGAGCAGGGGCTGGAAACAGGTTTGGTTAGTAATGGTAGTTGTAAATATTTATGTAACATCAGTGTCCAGAGGCTTTTTCACAATCACATAGAGCATAATGTGCTTCTGACCTTTATACAGTTTCCCAGGAAATCAATCCCTTAAAGCAAGAAAATAGGCCTTTCTTTAGCTCCCCTACTCCAAGGACAAGTCCTGGCTTCAGCCTCAGTGTTTCTCATGCTGGCTCTTTCAGCTAGTCCAAAAGAGATGTTTACCCCTTGGGGAGAGATATGTCCAGAAATATGTAATAAGATGTTACAGCAACATAGTACAGACTGCTCAGAACTGCACAGTTTTTAATAGTCTAGTTGACTACAGTATTTTAAGATCCGCAGACTAGAACAAAAAAGTCCTTTTTCCATTATGGTCTCCGAGGCAAAAAAAATCCAGGATGTCGTTTTTCTCACAGTGGTTGGCTGATGAGATCTTATCTTACAACTGATATCTTATGGTACAACTGATATCCCAGCTCAGTTTAGAGCTGGGACTGTTTAGCCTAGAGAAGAGAAGGCTCAGGGGGGTCTCATCAATGTGTATAAATACCCGCAGGGAAGGTGTAAAAAGGATGGAGCCAGGCTCTTTTTGGTGGTGCCCTGTGACAGGACAAGAGGCAATGGGCACAAACGGAAACACAGGAGGTTCCTCCTAAACACCAGGAAACACTTTTTCAGTATGAGGATGACCGAGCACTGGCACAGGTTGCCCAGAGAGGTGGTGGAGTCTCCATCCTTGGAGAGATTCAAAGGCCACCTGGACACAGTCCTGGCCAACTGGCTCTAGGTGGCCCTGCCTGAGGAGGGGGGCTGGACTAGATGACCTCCAGGGGTGCCTTCCAAGCTCAACCATTCTGTGATTCTACATTGCAAGATCAAGCCATCCTCCTCCTCATAGTCTATAGCGCACAGCCTGCCACTGTCTCCAAACTATCTCCATTAACATTCAGGTTGCACTCTCAGCAGGCCTGGTAAACCTGAGAGAAGAAATGGAACTTTCCAGTCTGAGTGAGCTCAATGGGGTGGTCTATTTATGTACACTTTTCATAAAAACTTACAGAATTTTCCTTTATCTATACAGATATCAACCAAGATTTAGGTTCCATTGCACTGGGCAATTCATAGACACTAATTATTTTTATCTCACAATCAGAAAACAGCTTTATACAAAAGGTGATACAGAGCAGATAGAATTAGTTGAGGGGGGTGTCTCCTCCAGATGTTTAGAGAGCATTGTGCCGTTCCAAAAATGTGCAATAATGTTCAGCTTTTCAGCTTGGCGTAGCCTCCCGTCATTGTTATATGTCTGCCTACAAGTTCCAGCAAAAGGATACAACGCTTCATCTCTGACATGTTTCAGGTAAGGCAAACCTTGCTTTGGTTTACCCTTTCTAAATTAGAGGCTTACATCGGTACAGGTGGCTACTTACCAATTGAATCAGGGCAAAATTTTAATGTAATTAGGTCTTATAATATGAGCCTGCCATCTCTGTAAATAAGTATTCTGGCTGATGAGAGAGGAGGATGCAATAAAAAACTGGTCTTTTTCGGTACTGTTACGCTATGGCTTAGGGAACCGCATGCTTGATAGTGTCTCGCCTTCCAGTAGTCCTGGCTGTGTGTGATGTAGCATCAGGACAGATAGTTTTTGTGATTGCTATTGAGCACCTTTTTGGTTTTAGAAGGTTTCTTCTTCTTTTTTTTTTTTTTTTTTTTTTAATCATATAAGTGTGTGGAAACTTACAGTTGAAATGGAGTTGAGTCAATGTCTAGGCAACTATCTGTCATGCTGCACAGTTCTGGGCAAAGATTCAAAGGTTTCTCAGAAAGATGAGTGATTACAATGGAACAACATCTATGCCCTTAGAAATTCTCATCTCTCAGGACTGAGATTCAAACAGCTGGTTTGGGTGGGGTTTTTTTCAGAGATAAACTGATATACATGTTTTAAGCTAGCACTAAGCAGGTAGAGAGGATCTCTGGTACCTCTGAGGTCGAGGTATGTTGCAGTAAGAGCCACTGAATAGCTGTCACTGTTGTTGGAGGAGACAGCAGCAATGCGGCATTCAGAAACTATGCATACTGGAATAGGACAAAATGAACTTCAAGAAAACACAGGAAAACTATTTTAAGATCTTCAATGCTGAACAAGGTTTCAAAGAATTATTGTATTCTAAAGCTGTTGATGTTAATAAATGTGCTGATATGGTCTCCAAAACTTTTTATTCCTTTTCAAGTTTTGAGCTAAGGTACCTTTATTTTTAAGGGAAGTTGTACAAGAAGACATTCCCAGTAAAAAATTGATAGATCCATACTGCTTGAGTCTAGGTGCTGGAGCTACCTCTTGGGGCAGAAGCAGTGCAGTGTAAGTTAGAAAGGCTTTGAAACTGTTTTAATTTTTATGGTAATATGTAACCTGTTTCTTCCCTGCTACTGACTTAAACTCACTGGAACATAAGGTTTAGTTCTTGAGTAATACAAGTTTCCAAAATCTCTAAATTAAAACAAGAGCATGCTTACCAAAGTGAGCTATAACAGATGCAAACAGAAAGGGAGGGAAAATAATAGGAAAGAAAATGTGGAAAAGGAGAGAAGCCTGTGGAGTTTGTTACTCATTCCTAAGGAACCTGCTTATCAAACTTGATTAGGTTCATACATTTCTTTTTGGTAATGCCTTTAAAAAACATCTCTTAAATAAATGAATCAGTCTGTATTTAGTCAGTGATTATGGAACGGCTTCAGACAGCCATATATCTGAGTGAATAGAAAGGCCCAATGCATAAAGTCAAGGTTGTACAAATCTGCCACCAGAGGCAAAACTGAAGAAGACACAGATGTGGAAACTGAAGAAGGAGGCACGCAGTAAGGATAGGGTCAAAAAGAAAGGATGAGTTGAGGCAAGCATAAATCCAGTGAGGCAGCATTTGCCCAGCTAGGTAATTGAGGGAACTTTCAATATAATTAAGAATTAGGATTAACCTGATTTGGATAGCTACTGATCAAAAAGTCATGATTGTACTATAATTGCTATTACTCTATATGTAATTCTATTACAGGTTGGAGTTGCAAGGTAGTGTTTTTAAAGCATTTCAGTTCTGCAGATTAATGCTGCTGTTAATCCCTTTTCCTAGTACTCTTTTGGATCTGCCCAGTTAGAACATTATTCTGGTACTGAAGATCCCCTGCACCTCAAATAAACAGATAAACAGGGTGCCTTCCAAATACAAGTTTAAATCAATAAGCTTTGAGTTAAAATGTGAAAATGCTGATTTTATGAGGTATAGCACAGAAAAATATAATCCTAGAAGGCAAATGGGGTGGATGACTGCTTGATGTACTGGGTCTGTCATAGACAGTGCCTGGCAGCTTGGTTTTACATGGTTTTGCTGTCAACAAAGCACAGCGAGGAGTTTAATTAGTTATGGGCTTCAAAATAAGGGAGGATTACTCCTTAATAAGCAATGAATGTAAGTCAAGACTTTAATGGAACATAACCAGTTTGGGTGCACCCAAAATGATGCCCCATCTCAGATCTTACTTAATAAGGAGACTCAAGCATCATTACCATTTGGATGAGAGGAATTTTGAAGTCTTACAGCACTTTCGAGCGCAGAGATTCAAGAATCCTGAGTCCATACTTTTCAATGTCTGTCCTTTGAATTTTGAACTGTTATTGCAGTGCACAGCATTGAGCCTCTGGGTGTTTGTGTGAAAGAGAGAAAGAAATGGTGCTGCCAGTGTTCCCAAGTATGGTAAGGTCACGTTAATTCCTACAGCACATTCCCCACATGGCTCCAACCCCTTTCCCAGCAAATAAAACAATCTTTCATGATTTTGTCTTCAAAAAGCATTTCTTTCTCATCCTTTCTTCTGGTCTTGCTTCTGCCTAATCAGTCTTGCTCCCTCATGAGTTCCCTCACCAATCCCGGGCCAAAATCAGCTCTGGTCCTCTTGCATTTCCTCTGTGTGCTCAAACCCTTCTCCTGTGCCAGGAAGAAGTACGTACAGCAGAGTCCTTCTCTGCTATGCTGGGGCCAGCATTGTATAAAAAGCAAAGAGAAGGGGGAGGAGCAGAGTATTTGCAGGGACTACTTTTCCTGCTCCCACTCTCTTGTCTTAATGATGTTAACTTTAGGATCCCAAAGTTAACAAAGTTAGATCCCTAACTCTGGAGAGGGTTGAGATCTTCCCAACGTCTGCACCAGTTCTGATCTGCTGGTCTTCTCCTTGAGGGGAGCAAGGGGGTCCAGACAGTCTCAGATGGCTTGCTGTCAGGTTGGTTGTAATTCACTGGAAAGCTGAAGCTTTTGTTGTCAGCTGCAGCCATGCTCCAAATTCATTTGGCTTGTGGAGAATTTGAAGGAATTGGCAACACGTAAGGTCTTCAGGAAAAGCCTGAAGGAAGATGGTGATGGCTTCACACAAGTTTGTCTTCCCTTTGAGACAGCGTTAGCTGCAGTAATCCAGGAAGTACCGTGCAGCAATGAGTGACCTAGGGAACTAAGCAGGGAATAGTCTTCCCTGGGGATCTCTCTTGAGATCCAGCAACCCTGGATGTTGTTGCTATTTGTTCCATGATACTGTCGCCTTTTGAGCTCAGAACAGAATGTTTCAGCTGAGCAATGAGTTGAAGGTATAAGGATTGAATATGAGGATATCTTTTGATGTGACATAAAAAATAATGATGACAACTAGTAGCCACAAAAGAGTGTACTCTATAGTGTTCTTGTTATGACACTGGACTAAAACTTTGGGAAGTTTAGGACCTGTCACAGAATTTCTGCATGATTTCACAAATAAGGATATTTACCACTCTATCTGTGTCACCCCTATATAAACTCTAATTCTCAGGGTAACAGTACAATATTCCCTGCTGTGCATGGAGTAGCTAACAGTGGGATTCACTGAATCCAGAAAATAATGAAAGCAGCTAACCAAGCCAGTAAAAAAAAAAAAGCCAAACAGGTGGACGGGACCTCATTCTTACTCAAGCATAGTAAAATGCCTTTGTCTGGACTATGTCCAGATGTTAGATGTACAGCCAGTGCTTTGTCTTGAAAAAACGAAATAAAAGTGCTTGGGGCTCATATCTGGGAAGGAGGGACCCATTTTCAAGTCTCCACTCTGACTCAGTAGGGCAGGCCAGCAGTATGACATGAATGCCGTCTACCTAAGGTTCATGGGCAGGCCATCTCAGCCACTCCTGAAGCTGTTTCACTGCTCATAAATTATTAACTTGGCTGTGAGGGAACTATTACCTACCCTCTTTCTTGCTTGATGAATCACTACATGTATAAATCTTTAGCCCATAGGGAATGACTACAATAGGAAGAGAAAGAATAGTCCAGTGCTTGGATAGCAGTAGCCAGTGGTGTGAAGAATTGCTGTCACAGATGTTGTTGAGTTAGCTCTCATGGGTCTAGATGCTTGTTGGTTCTCAGGCACTGTAACATCTTGGTATTAGATGGACTTGTCCCGTAGTGGAGCACTTAGCCCTCAGAACGGTAAACATGCTCCCCATATAATGTTGGGGAATGCTTAGATACATAACTGGGAGACCTCCCTTGTTCTTTAGCAAGGAATTGTCCATGTGGGCTTGCAAAAACAAACAGAAATTAAAAGAGCAAAGGACAGATGCAGAAATGTCTGACTGACTCAGACAGGCACCTGTTTCCACACAGCACTCAGCCACGATTCCTTTGTCAGAGACAGATGCCTACACGTGACTTTTCTGTTTGTGGAAACCCAACAGAGACACGTCAAAACAGCCAGCAGCCAAATGGTTAGGGAAGTCATTTAGGTCAAAGCGATGCAGGTTCATATTTCTGTGTGATTAAAATCAAGGGATTTAAATCTGTATCACAGCAAAGGCCCCAGGCTAAACAGAAGTTAGTCTTTCTCAGCCTCCTGAGCTAAATATTTGTTGCAGGATAGAAAGGAGAGAGCCAATAGTTGACTCTATAGCTCACTTGTGAAGGTATGGGCGATGTGAAAGTTTGATGTTTAGGATCCATTCCTGTGGATGTTAAATGGTTACACCAAGTGGGACAAGTGTACCTGCAGAGATTGAAAAAGACTCAACTCAAGGTACCTCGCAGGTCCAGTTCAGGAGGGACAAAGGCTTCAAATCTTGGCCCCAAATCCCAAGTGAGTACCTGCTGAGTAGCTAGTAGCAATTTTGAGAAGGTCACTAGCCCCTAAATAGGGGGCTGAGGCACCTACAGAGCAATTGCCACTGGAGAGCCCTGAGGGTGCCAGCTACGATGCAGAACTGCAGACTTAACGTGTAACTTAAGCTCAGTTAAGTTACATCAGACCTGAATGATCTGTTTCAAAGGATCTAGCTGTACGTACAGCTGGAACAACTGTGCAATGCCATTACACAAACAAATGACGTGCAGAAAGAAAGTCAAACTGTGGGTGGGTGAGCAAGTTTCTCACCTGTAATCTTCCACACCGTTTGCTTTGCAGTAAAAGGGAGCTGTCAGAGACTACCAATAGGAGCTGCATCTCCCAGCCTTGCCCTCCTTTATCGTATTTCTGAGCAAAGCCAGCTGATTAAGCAGGGTCTGGTGTGACTGACCTTACATCTGGTTTGAGAGCTGCAGAGCAATCTGTTGATTCACTCTAACAAGCACAGGTACTGACTTTCAAGTTTGCAGCCCTAGATGCCTTCACTCACACGGGCACGGGAGGATTACTTTAGGTCTTGGTTTAGATGTATGTTAACTCACTGTACAGTTCAGCAAGTTGCTGTGGGTCAGGGCCCTTCTAATCAGAGAAATGAGGGATGCTGAAACTCTGCATGCACACAAACACACAGTGGTGCACAATACGGTAGGAACAGGATTTTGAATGCAATAGGTTATGTATATGAGAAATGGTGAATTAGAGTGGGGGGAACGTAGGAGCATGTGTTTCTGGAGTAATTCAAACCTTATCTGCACAAGGAAGTGTTTGCCAGTTAACTTCAATTGGTATTGCTATACCAGGAAACCCTCCTAACAAGTATAAAGCTTGTATTACTTTCCCCAGGGAAAAAAAGGCTTATCTTGTTGGAATAACTGTTGTATTCTGGACCAACACAGTTAGGCTGGCAAATCTTGGAAGGAGGAGTAAGACATCTCTTTAGCGTTTCACTTCTCTGTAGTTCCAACTTTTTCAATCATGAAATGGAATTAATGTTCCTTATTCTGTAGCTCCGAGAAATACTGAGAGAAGTCACTACTTAAGATTTGTACAGTACTTTCAGAAATAAGATCTCTAATGCACTCTACTAATGCGGTGGAGTACTGTTAGCATGCTGTGAGCACTCGTACAATCCCTTAGACTAGCTGTTGTCTCTAGGATCCACGCAGCTGTTGAGGAAAATGAGACATGGTCTGCATGGCTGGCAGTTTCTCAGAGGTAATCTAGTTCCCATCTATTGCATTTCTGTGGGGAAAAAAATGTCTGAGCGCACCTGAAGCTTCATCAGGTACGTCATGCGAAGCTCTAGCTAGTGCATGTGGCTGTAGGCATGCAGTCCTGAATGACAAGCCAAAGGCAGCTTTGGTAGAATCTTTTGGTGTACAAGAAACCCAGGGAATCACCGTCACTGCACAGATACCACAGGGCAGTTCCATCCTTCCCTTATCTCATCCATCTCTAAAATTTTGTTCTTGTTTCTGCTTCTACTGTTCTTTAAAATGCTTAGTTTGACTGAAAAGGGCACTGTAATGTTGCAGATTGATTTGTTAAAGATTAGGCAAAGAATTAATCTCACCCAAGATTAGGCATCTATATATAAATTAATCAAAGGACTTCAAGGGTATGATTTGTCTGACCCACTTATTAGAATAAGATTAATTTCATATGAACAGTGTGTATGTCTTTCAGTTGCTTGTATAGGAGGCCTTGGCATTGTGCACATTAAGATGTCAGATGAATCACATCCTAGAGGTCTTTACTCACCCTGCGTCTAGGCCTCTGGTTAGTCTTCTGTGTTGATGGAAATAAAGCAATCGCTTTTGCTTTTATTTTAGGTCAGTTTCACATTTTGGTTTTCAGGCACTTGGCAGCTGTGTAATGTTTGGTTTGCAAACACTTCCAGGGAAGGGCTCAATCCAAGCCAATTATTTTCTTTACAAAGAGATAAAAACTCAAACATTTTTCTTTACTCTCACATTTTGTGAAACATTTTTTTGTTTTTCTACCCCAAAATATAAGCTCCAGGCTCAAACTACTTATTCCTATACCCTTCATATGTTTAAAGATCTCCTCTTTCCACACTTCACCCAGGATTTTTGTGTGGTTCTGTGCCTGGTTTTGATGCAGGTGGAAGTTTTTTTAAAACTCTTCTTTAAGAGCCCAGTCATTTTGGGAGCTGGAAAAGGCATGGACATATCTACACCGTGCAACACAGGCACATGGACTAACGCTGACCTATTCCTACCTAAGCTGGTACGTCTGAATGATGCATGGCAGCTGTCTTTGGAGAAACTAGCTTTGGTTTAAAAGCAGCAGGCTTCCTTGGGAAGACCCTCCCTCCCAGGTGCTGTGCCGCACTGCGGCCCTCATGCTTGTGCTGCTAGCCGCAATGCTGCTGGATTAGGGGTGTCTGCGCTCATGCTTTGCTGTGTGATGTAGACATGCCAGCAGCCGTCACTTGACACTGCTGTCACCCCTGCTTCATTACTATGCAATGGAGAGTGCTGTTCTTAGGAGCCTCCAAAGAGGAATCATAGGGAGTGTTTAAAGCCAGCACTGTCTGTAAATTGTTTATAGAAGCCAAGTCTCACTTCAGCCATTTTCCCATTGAGAAGTTCTCAGTTAAGCTGCAGATCCAATCTGCATGCTTCCTCCCCCTCATAAGTCTAGAGATCAAGATAATGGAATGTCGTGGTTTAACCCCAGTCAGCAACTCAGCACCACGCAGCCGCTTCGCCCTCCCCCTCCCAGTGGGGTGAGGAGGACGAAAGGAAAAAAAGTAAAACTCGTGGGTTGAGATAAGAACAGTTTAATAACTAAAGTAAAATATAATACTAACAATAGTAATAATGAAATATAATAATAATAGTAATGAAAAGGAATGCAACAAAACAAAAAAAAAAAAAAGGAAGGGGGGGGAAGGAAAAAAACCAGTGATGCACAATGCAATTGCTCACCACCCGCTGACCGATGCCCAGTTAGTTCCCAAACCGCGATCCGCACCTCCCGGCCAACTCCCCCCTGTTTATGTACTGGGCATGACGTTCCATGGTATGGAATATCCCTTTGGCTAGTTCAGGTCAGCTGCCCAGGCTATGCTCCCTCCCAGCTTCTTGCACACCTGCTTGCTGGCAGAGCATGGGAAACTGAAAAGTCCTTGGCTTAAGATAAGTGCTACTTAGCAACAACTAACACATCAGAGTGTTATCAACATCATTCTCACACTAAATCCAAAACACAGCACTGTACCAGCTACTAAAAAGAAAGTTAACTCTGTCCCAGCCAAAACCAGGACATGGAAGAACACTAAATATACGCCAGGTACTTGATGGGATAAATGAGCATATTGTGATTAAAGGCAGTGGATCATATCTTCAAACAATGTAGATTTGTATAAACTTAGCCAAGAATGTAGGCCCACGGTCACATTTTCAGCTGGAATTGAAAGTTAACTCATAAATGTAACAGATTTAGATAGCAGGTCAGGATTGTCCAGTCTTTCTCATACTGGAGGTCAGGTAGGAGCTCTGGGCTCCTTCCACTTAAGCCCCAAGTCAAGAATAGCGGTGTCTTATAAACCCCTGGTGCAGGAGGGACACCTCTGATTTCCACTCCCACTTTTTCTTCTCCTTTGTGGATGCAGCCACCGTTACATCCCTTGAAGCAAAAGAGGCTCCCTGTGACACACAGCAGGCACTGGATCTGGACAGGACCACTTACCTGTTTGAAATAGTTTGGTCGGTCTATGCTGTTGTTGTTCAAGGAATGTTTCATGTGGGATGTGCACATTCTCATTTGCACAGTATAACCTAAATATAGGGGTGCTCGTAGGCAGCCCAAGAGCCGCTTCCAGCCCATCAATGAGTCCATCTGTACCCTGAGCAGTTTTTATTTTTTAATCAAATGGTTTTAAATTATGTATTTATCTGACCATATAATTCAGTACCTAGCTGTTAAGAAGCTGGACAAACCTGTCTTGTAATGTTGGTTTCTCCAGTCTCTCTGAGGGCAGAGATACGAGTTACAGGAATATATCTGTTCTGATTCTTTCTCAGTTTTCTGTGTTCCGTATAGAGACTGTTGAAAGGTTTTACTACCCCGAATCTTTTGAGCATGGACTCCTCCTGCATAGGATAATCAAGACTGAGGAGAATAAAGCCTGCTGGGTGTCTTCCTATGGATAAGAAAGACATAGCAATTCTAGCACCACCAGAGATAAAGAAAGCAGATGAGAAAGAATCAGCTCGAAGATAACACCATCAGACACCAAAAGCAAATATCATCTGCAGGGACTAATTTTTTTTTTTTAATAGATGCATTAAATGGTTTAGCCTCTTTCATTTCTTCAGCTAAAATGTTTTCAGTCTTTTTCTTTAACGATCATTTTCTTCACAGTGTTGGAGAATGCAGAAATCAACATGTTGGGCTTGTTTGATTGCCACCGCACTAAACAGCAGACCTCTGGCATTAATGGAAAGTGCCAATTTAATTGGAAAGATCTAATTTTCCATTTCCTGGATCTGTGAAATGTGATTTTAAATATAAATGAGAGTCAGACCCAAGGAGACGATCCAGATTGATTCATTTAAATTAACATCAGTGTCTGAGTGGATGCTCTTGTGTCAGTTTCTAAGTGATTTTTAAGATGGATAGATTGGGAAGTAGACAGATAGATGAATGAGCAGGTTAGCGGGTGAGACGTGAGCATAGCGCAGAAGTCATGGTTACCTGAACAGAAGAGAGCACAAAAGGAAGGAGCTGCTGGATGCAGGGATGCCAAATAAACCATGATGGGCAGTGATGTTTTTAGATCCATCCCTCTTCTCTTGATCAGCCCACCAAAATATAAGAGATGTCCCTGGGGCCTGAGATAGCTCCCTGTCCCTCTCCTGAGATTTCAGCTATGGGAAGTGCTGAGAGCTCCCTCATTGACACATGCTCTGCTTTGCAGGGGAAGACCTCTCCCTCAGGGTAGCCCAAGCATTACAGAGCCACACAGCAGTTGATGTCCTGAAGGCTGTGCTGAGGATGCTCTGTGTAACGGGAGTCTGGTAATGGCAGAGCAGCTAGTCAGAGGCGAGGCAAAGTAATGCCAGTGGCAAAGTGCATTGAAGTTGATGAGGCAGTGATGAAATCTAATTCACGCTGCCTTCTTGCAGAGTTTACAAGTGTAAATGTGAGGTAAAAAGTGAGGATGTGCGGCAGCATTGTCCGGCTTTAAATGATGTAGGTTATCCAGGCTATAAAATGCTTCATTTTGAATGGCTTTCATACAACAGCCGTAAACATGCCTCTCTTTCCCCACTGCTCCATTTATTGCTGCCAGGCTCAGGCCTGCTGTTATCCCACTGCTTATGGTTCCTGGTCTCAACGGCTCTGAAACAAGGACAAAACACCCTGTTCATTGGAGCAGGCATCTGGGAAGGCATTTTCCATTACCTTCAATATCACTGTCTTTCCCCTCTCTTTATATATTATCTTTTGCAGCCTTGCAGCATAAAGGTTACCTGATCCAGGCTTTTCCCCGTCTCTGGTGGGAATTTCTTGATACTCTGGGATGAGAGGGGTGCTTATGAGAGTCAGGAGCTGTACAAGCTGTCTTGCTGTTGTTGGGGAAGTCATATGTACTAGATATTGGGGTTTATTACCTTAAGGTGATTTGTGAATGCTGGGCTATGCCTGCCCTTTCATATTACAGAGCTGCCCGCAAGATCTGGCCTGTATGACACTTTGTATTGTACTGTTGTTCGTGAACACCGAATTATGCATGGGTTAGTTTATTATTCCTGGGTCACTCATGCACACTCGCACAGACAATCCAGGTATCAATATGGATCGTACTTTGTGTTATAAAAGTATGCATACCTGTATGTAAACCTACACCAAAAAGATCTGCATTCATACACTAAATCTCAGCTTTTTCTTTGCCTGCATTACTTGAGGCAGAACATGTCTCATGTTAACCTGAGGTGGGTTGTAGAAAGATGAGTGCAAACCAGTGAACTGGGTGGTTAGCTGGTAGTTTAGAGGTCTGGATTCTGTTCTCTGTTTTCATTTTGACCTGCTACTTGACCCTGGGACCTCTCTTTATTCATCTTGTCTATTCAGATTGATGGGTTTTACTCACAGTCTGTACTGGATGTAAGTACTCAAGTCAAGGGAATCAGGGTTTCAGGGTATGTCTGCATTGCAGTCTTAAGCTGTGCTCCCGCCTGTGCATTCGCCTAAACCCACTACTGTGTCTGCACAAAAATCTTGCTTGTATGGCTTGGATTAAGTGATAAAGCACAAGCTATGCCCAGCTGCTAATCAGTGGATTCCTGAGAATGCCTTTTGTTATGTATTCTTGGCTTGACAAGAACTGTTGACTAAAATTACTTGTATCCCAGAGCGCCCCTGGCCTGGTAGGTGTCACAGTAGCTCCTGGTTGCATCCAAGCAGGAGCCAGGTAAGCACAGCAGGCACCAAAATTATTTGTAAGATGCATAGCAATCTCCCATTTCTCTGCAAGCCATACAACCTTCATCATCCAGTTATTGGCCAGTACCAGTGTACCTCACTCATGTACCAAAGTGAAGGGTACCAGTGTCACTGGCTCCGGGAATTTCCAAGCTGTCTCCCTTTCTCCTGCCCTCTCTCACTCACAGGAAAGGTGGAGGTGCTGCACCAGGGCAGGAAGCCTGCAGAGTCCTTCCAAAACCCTCCCATCAGACTGGGACCCACCCCACAGTGAGTCTTTTCCTAATTTGTAGCCCATGTGTGTTATCTAATGTGAATTGCTTCAACCATTAGCAAAGAAATCTACTGGTTCAATATAAAGGCCTTTTGTCTCTCAAACTTTGAGATAGCTGAGTGTTGCGAAAGTTAAGTCTTTCACACCCTGTCTAATCCATGACTGGTGCTTGTTTGAGTCTCTTTTCTTGGCAAGGCAGGACAGGAGCTGCTGTTCTTGCATAAATTTCTTAACACTCCAATAATATTTTAAGAGAATAAGATTCATCACTCTCACTACTATGCGGTTTTTGTCAATACTTATTGCTGGCAAATATCAAGTATTTCATGTCTGAAAATTAACATTTTTGCTGCCCCCAATTTCTCAGCTAGTGTATGAGGTTACTCACTTTGCTTGCTCCAAAGCTGTGATTGTTGATGCCAATTTTGCTGATGAGTTGAGATGTAGGAAGACCCACCTGAATACATTTTCTGTCCACAAACGTTGCTGTTTCCTGACACCACTAAGTAGGGGCCTCAATAGTTCAAGATACAAATCTGACGAATGATGTGTTCTGTCCATGAAACAAACATCTGTTATTCGCCATAGTGAATGAATCACTCTTTTCAAAGTCATTTGCCTGTTGGATTATAATTTAACCCTTATCTGGAGCGTGAATCAGGAACCTGAACGATGACCGACCGGACAGTTAAGGAAAGTAGGTGTTGTTTCCTCATTCCACCCAAGTGGTTGTGCGGAAAATTGATATTGTAGCTTTTGTTCAGCTTGTGTACTCATAAGCCCCTCTCCCTTTCCGGCTCCAAACCAGAGTTTGTGTGGTACTACTAACATCATTAAAAATTACAGCATCCAAGGACTGCTTTTACAGAAAAGGGTGGAAAGCCAAAATCCTTTACCTTAGAGGTAACTGGCTCCTGAATGGTGCATTCTCAGAGCATGGCAAGTTGCACATGGATTAGGCTGCTAAGTTCTTCCAAGAAACATACCTATCAAACTGTCCACCAGGTGCCTTGCATTTTGTGGGTGCTTGAAATAACTAATGGTTAAAAACAAAGTCTGGAGACTCAGATCCTGCTAGCTGTAACTCTAGTGATAGCAGTGAGATTAGATCTGAGGTTGCTATTTCTTGTCTTTTTCTAGGTCACAGAGTCTTTTATGGCTGTGATAATTAAGCCTCAGATCAGTTCTGTGAATCGTTTTTCATTACAGTTATGCACTGAGTCCGGGACTTCTGTTAAACTAATTTTCAAGATGCTGAGAATTCATTTTATTTCTTTATTGTCTCTGCTGCAAGTACACATTATTTCCTGGGAGACTGGTTGGCTGGAAGTGACCTGAAGGCCACAAAGTCAATGCTACAGGTACGAGTAAGACTCAGAAATCCTGTCTCTATGACAGTTCTTCCAGTCTTAAAATATTGCTTACTCAGCAATGTGTTTTTCAAACACATGTGATCCAGATTTCTTTAAAGAGACATGTCATGACAGTTTTTTTTAAAAACATTAGCCTACTCCCGTGCCTTGAGAACCCTTTTCATTCTGCTCTGTAGGTCAGATTGATTCTAATACCCAGACAAGTTGGTCATGGGAGGAAAATCCCTCATTAATCTCAAACTAGACCTAACTGATGAGATTTTTAGTTACGATTATGTCAATGAAAACTAAATTACAATCAGATGATGTTACAAGCACCTGGCAGAGGGAGTCACATGGAGTGAGATTCACCCAATGTAGACACTTACATCTGAATGAGATACTAAGTGCCTCTGATAATTAATGGAGAGAAAAAAACATATGGCTAGGGCATGATTCATTTCATTCTCAAGTTGCTGATGAAAAGACAGCAGATAAATCTCACTATAAAAGTATCTATTCCCATTAGCTATAAAGTGAGCTTAGCATGACCACCTCAGATGATAGACATTCACATCATAAACATCTAAAGTTGATGAGATAAGCTCCCCCAGAGGATGAGATCCCACACAAAAGGTGAGTACAAATGTGGAGGTCACCCTGTGAAGTGAACTCTGTAGTGCCAGAGCCCACAGCCAGAAAAGAAATTATGTTTGCAGGATGCTGGAGAAGTCACCACTTGGAAGACCCACAGTCAGAAGCTCTGGTGCCTGCAGGAAGTTTGCACCTAAAATGCCAGTAACAAGATTTGCAAGATACCTGCCAGAAAAGCAAGGTATGGCATAGGCTGAAAGGGCTCTGGTTATCCACCAAGTTGGTTAATTGAACAAGAACAAAGGTCAGCAGGATAAGGCCATGCAGGAGCCTAGCAAAAAAAGCCCATTAGTCAGACTAGGACATGTTGACGAGACTGATACACCCAGCCTGTAAATGCTTCTGTCAGAGGTGCAGGCGGGAAAGCCCTGTGAGCACTTGCATGCGTGAGGATGTTATGTTACCCGTAGCAGTGACAGTTTTTGCTCCCTGTCCACACTATGAGTTAGTTTTATTCCAAGGGCACTGCGACAGCTTGAATGGGATTTGAGGTTCCCATTGATTCTTGAGCTCCAGACTGCCATTTCCATCTCTCCATCCCCTCCATATTCCAGGTTTCAATCTCTGCTCCATACAGTGATTTCTGTGTCCCAGAAGGAACAGATGAGTAGCAAATATTTCACCTAAACGTAAGCTCCTGGACTTTCTCCCTGGAGAACAGAAAGCCCCTGTTTGTAGTCACCATAGCCCTGCAGACAGCAATGGCTGTAACACTTGTTGTGAGTGAGCTGGATAAGTGTTAGGGCAGCTGGCTTGTGCTGAGCTCTTTTGTGCCACAACTACACTGCCAGCATCAAAGCTAATATCTGCCTGCATCCGCGTTAACAAGCCTGAAGTTAGTTCAAGCACTGCTACATGAGTTTCAGTGACTACACCTCAGGTGTGTGCAGAGGTTGCTACCCATAGGTTTACGGATACTGTAAGCACAGCCATGGCCTGGCGAAACAGCAGCAGGTGAAGTCACAGGGACAAGCCAAGCTCTACTGGTGAAGCACAGCTCTGCCGCTAAAACTGCATCAGCACAAGAGACTTCTGCTGGCATGGCCATCTGGTTCAGGGACCACTGCTCTCCCAGCCCTGCCACACTAGGCAGAGGTGTAGGGCTGACATCTGGCTGTTAACTGTAGTGGTTCAGTAACCTAAATAATCTTGCCCAATGTCTTCATTCTCAGTGTGAGCTGAGTTCCTCTGATATTCCAGAGAAATCTATCTACTTTAGCAGGCCTTTTATGTACTCACATAAGGACAAGAGTAGTTAACAGGCCAGAAAAGGTCTAAGCCAATAGTTCCCAAATGCCGGACTTGTGGGCCATGCTGTGAAAGTGAGACCTGTTACAGGGTCTGCCACGCAAGCAGAGAAGTGTCTGCTGGAGCTATTCTCATGGAGAGAGACGGGCACGGTGCCGAGCACACAACGCGACTTGTGAGCCAGCTGCAGAGCGTGCACTGGGGTCCCAGTCAGCAGGTTTGGATGCCATTTTGGGACACCAACATAACGCTTGGTATCCTGGAGTTCTGACACCTCACTCTGATTTTAGCTCATTTCTGTAAGTAATAATTAAGAAAAAAAGAAAAAAAGAAAAGCAGCAGATCAAAACCTATGTGTATTCCTTAGGAACCATTACTTTAGTGAGAGACTGTTAACGCTATGAGAGACTTCCTGAGCACTACAGAGATTTGTCTGTTAACAAGAACTTTATGAAATGTTCATTATCACCACCTACCTACCAGGGGAGCTAACAATTTCACACCCTTTTTATTCTTAGCTGCACATTATACCCTCTTAACAACATTTTAAAAATAACTGCAGGAAGAACTGAATCACACATAATTTGAACAATTAGAAGTGACAAGCTGTTTTTCTCATCTAGTAAAATATGCCCATTTGGCATACTTTGCTGTCTAGCAGAGCTCTCTTATTCACACCACTCCAGTCTCTAAGGAAGACAAGCTATTATTATTATTATTCCACTGAAGAAATGGACATCTGTGCTTTCAACAAGATTAATATATTGAACGCACCAGAGTTATTTTATAGACCCTGAATTTATTGTTACGAAGCAGACCCAGGAAACTGAAGACCCAAGGCTAAGCCAAATGCGTCCTTGTGAAAGGCCTGCCTCCTTGGTCCACAGAGTTAGCCAGACAAAATGAATCAGCCCTCCTGCATGTAGCATCTCCTATTTGTAAACTGGGCCTTGTAATGACATTTGGTCCTCCACTTAATAAACCTTTAAGGAGTTTGAGAAGGTAACGCACTCCATGTCAGAGGTGGCATAGCCATTCTGTAGACAAAGCAGGGGCCCTGAGTTGAGATTGTGATGCAGTCATCTTCATACCAGCCAGACATTTTTTCTTTCCATCTATGAACCGTCAAGTTCAGGTTTCTTGCTGAGCAACTAGCTTGACCTACCAGGCAAGCTGAAAGTCAGGACCCACAAAGGGTTTGCAAAGACCCGGATACCTAAGGATGCTTAAAGCCTAACTCTTGTGACCTTTCTCCCTGGAGACCTACCATAAGGCATAGCCTTAAGCTTCTATTTCAGTTTTAGAAATGAGTCACTTGTGTCTCATTTTTAAAGGTATATATGTGCCTAAAAAGGCAGGTAAGTGGTTAGTGGATATTTCAGAAGTCCTTTCATGTCTAACTTCTATTGAATCAAACAACTGTCAGATGACTTAATGCTTTGAAAAATCCTAGAAAGAAGATTTCTATAGCTGAATACATTTACGTCTTTGGCCTCTGTTACCCCATAAGTGAAATGAAAGCCATCATAACTGCCCATTTCCTTGGGGATGATGACAAGATTTTGCTAGGAAATAAAGAGGTCTGGAGCATGAGTGCTGCTAAAGAAGGTTAAGTAGAGCTGAGGGAGGTGAGAACATCCTAGTTTCTGATGTTGTGTCTCTTGCCATAGGGAAAAGAGGAGGCAGTGAGCTGAAGCATTTCTTTTTACTGTACCCTTATTTCTCATTTTTGCATACTGGTTAGCTTCTTGCCTTCACACATCTCTGATCCTCTTTGATCTGCTCTGCTCCTCCCACCTGCCACATACACAGCTTATCTCATCCCACCCTCTTGGATGGTAATGGAAGGTTAATTATCCAGTGAGAGACAGTATGACTCCTCTCTTCTATCTTTCTGGGCACTGACATAGTGCTCATAATTATCATATCTACTTCAAATAGCATGCTAGGTATTTCAGGAGGTGAAAAATGCTATCTATTTGCTATCAACAAATCCCATTCTTTTCTGCTTGATCCAAATCTTTTTTTTCTTCATCTATTTTCTAGAAGCAAATCAAACATGCTTTCATTGCACGCTCTGTTAGCAGAGAAGCAATGTCTAATTCTTAAAAATGTTGTGTTGTTTTCCTGTCCCCTTCTGTCCTTTGAGGCTAAGTAATCCCTTGTGAAAAATCTGACCCTATTATGATGGAACTGTAAGCTCAGAAGAAATCAATAAGTGTCCGCTTGCTGGTGTGCCAAACAAATCTGGATAAAGCACATCAAAAAGATAAGATTGATCCATTTCCATGGTCCCAAAGGGAGAAAGCTTAGTGCATTGCTATGCTTCCTTGCATAAACTGTAGTGACTACAGAACAGGGGATCTGCCTGGTACCCAGAGTTTCTCCCTTTCTACAAAGCATTAATCTTATTTGTCTTAATTCTTCACAGAGGAAAACTTTGTTCGGTAGTCCAACAACTAATCCTGTTAGTACTTTGGTTCTGTAATGTAGTATAACTGAACCCATGAAACACTGATGGTCGTTCACTCTCACTGGGGGCAATGGGAACTGATAGTCCCGATTACTTTGCAGGATCACACTGCAGAGAATTCATTCCAACAATTATAATTTGTCCCCTCAGCATCAAGTCCTCTTTTTTTTTTTTTTTTTTTGTTATTAGACATAGAATTCTAGTCTTTTTAGCTATGAAAAAGTGTATTTAAATGCAGGTGAATGTGAAGTGAGGTGTTTGATTCTGTATGTGGTTTGGGAGAGGTGGGAAGGGGGACTGCAGACTTTGCATCCAGAAGGAATTGGCTGCAGGAACAGGAAAATGAAGAAGGTTGCATGATGCAGTTGTGGAATGGCAGAGATTTGGAAAGTAATGCTTTGTAAAGCAGTGAGATTCTCAGTCTAGTCACTGAATGCGGGTAGGAAGCAACCCTATGTTGGGCAGCCACGCTGTGACTAGGTATACTTGCCTTCAGTGAGGAATATATGTTAACAGCACTGTTATCATCATTGTTAACAGGAACGATCAAGGCAGTTTGCCTCAGGAACACCTTCTTGGACAATAGTAGCCTTCCTGCCCTCTCTTCACTTGAAGCAAGTCATAATTTGCAGCTATACCAACAACAGTCACTGCAGCCCTCACGCAACTGGATTACAACTCCAGCTAATCCACAAAGGACTGAGCAAAGGCTACACCCATTCTCTACCATTTATATTCTACAAATGGCTTAAACTGGTGACAAACCCTACAAATTCCCGTGTCATATTTCTAATCTGGGTAGCCTGCATAGGGCTGTGAAGTCGGTGTCTATTGCTTGTGTAGTTGCAAGTGACTTATGATTTTGCGGAATAACCTCAACATTGAAACCCGTGGCACAAATTAAGTAAGGTTCAGTTTCCATTGAATCCTAAGAGCTCGTGCTGTTGGAGCTCGTGCTTACTTCCTGATCCCTATTGCAGCAGCACAGTCAGAGCTACATCCAGAGTGGGGCCGTCTGCCCTGAGCCATTAATTTGGGTCCCAAAGGGGCAGGAGGGTGCCAAATTCACAAACCTGGAAAAGCTCACTCTACAGCTGTGTTATGAAACATCTGTGTTTTCTTTTTGTGTTGAGCTACAGTCTGGGGAATAAATTAAGAGTTGTTGGGTTTGTGCTTTTTTCCCCCTGTATAATGATTTTTTTTTATGAACTGAACTTAAAAAATGAGAAATATTTGCCATTATGTGAGGAATAATCTGACCGGTAACAGCCCAGCGAGAGACTGTCTGTTTGGGTCCATAACTCTTTCTTTTTCTGCAAACATTCACGTTCACAGCCTCCTGCTTGCTTTTCTCTCACAAAACGTTTTCATTAAAATTATGCCAGAAACAGTCCAGATTTTCAAAAGTGAAAATCTATTGCAGAACGTGGACACCCAAAGTCCCCTTGGACACCAGACCTCCCCTGGAGAAAGTGTTGCCAGCTCAGAACAATCCCTCATAGGGCAGGAGACCTGGTAATGGGGGACACAGAAAAGGCTGAAGATCTCATTTCCTCCTTTTCCTCAGTCTTCACTGTCGAAGTCTGCCTTCAGCCTCCCAGAGCTGCGTGCCTTGTGGCAGAGTTTGAAGGAGACAAATATTGCTAATGGTAGGGGAAGATTAAGCCAGAGACTGCGTAAACAAATGCATCAGCATGAGCATGGGGACGTGTACAAGTCCTTGGGATGGGATGGCATGGATCCAAGGGTTACGAGGGAGCTGGCTGGTGTCATTGCAAGGCCACGCTCTATCATATTTGAAAGATTATGGTAATTGGATGAGGTCCCCAATGTCAAGAAGAAAGGCAAATGTCGCACCCACTTCCAAGGAGGGCAAGAAGGAGGATCTTTCTTAGCAAGAACCTTGCCAGCGGGACAGTTGCCTCAATTTGGTATTCACGAGGCTGCATTTGGAGAACTGTGTCCAGCTTACAGGAGGGAGTCCAGCAGAGTACCACAAGGATGATTGGGGCCACATGACATGGGAGGAGACACTGAGACAACAAGGTTTGTTTAGCCTCAAAAAGAGAAGGGGAATAGGAAAGCTAATTGCCATCTTCCACTACCTAGAGGCGGGGCTACAGAGGAGACAGAGCCAGATTCTTCTCAGAGGTGCACCAGGAAAGGTACAAGAGGCAATGTATGCAGTTTGCAGTAAGGCAAACTCTGACTGAATATAAGGAAAGAAAATTTCATCCTGAAAGTGACTATGCAGTGGAACAGGTGCCCAGAGAGGCTGTGGAGTCTCAGTGTGGGAGATTTTCAAAACTCAGCTGGTCAAGGCCTTGAGCAACCTCACCTAGCTTTGAAGTTAGCCCTGCTATAAGCGGGTAGTCTGGTCAGATGGCCTCAGGGATGCCTTCCGGCCTGAATTAGTCTGTGGTTCTGTGACTCTTAAGTGTTGGGGCTGGAGAGTCTTTCATGGGCTCTCTTTCCTGTGTGTATTCCCGAAGAGTAAAAGAGAACAAGACAGTCAGGAAAGTATACATAAACTCTTAAGTCACAAAATAATTCCCTTACCCCATTAGAACAAACAAGGAAAGTAAAATACTTGCTTAAACGGATCAGACTATTCTATTCTTAGCTTACTGTTGTTTGGAGGATTATGATTCCAGGTGAAGAACATGGGTACTATCACTTACTATAAAAGTGAGAGAGTTTTGCAAGGCACCTTCTGGCTTTTTAGCAGCAGGCTAAATTTATTTGCAATGACTGGAATTTCTTCCAGTGTGTCTGAATGCTTTCAAATGTAAGGAAGTCCGAAGCGATGCTACTGGTGGCTCAGTGAGGAGATCGTGACTTATAGTGTGTGGAATGCAGTATCATCTGACACATCTGTGTGCTGGCCTTCTGCTGGGATCTTCTTTTCCTGCAATCCCAACATTGCATTGCATCATCAGTCAAAGCTGTTCTCTTTTAACTCCTAAATTTAACAAGTGTCTAAACCCTCCAAATCCACATAAAAGATGCTAACCTCTAAAGATTCTTCTGACATCTTCTTTTGATGCTGGAGCTCATTCATCTTAGGATCTTTCCACTATGAAAGTGAATATGCTGGGGAGAATAAAATCAACATGATAGACAGACAAACACTTATTAATTAAAACCACTGCTCCTGAATGCATCATCCGTTTGGTATGGACATTTACCAGCAAGCATAATCTTACTAATATAGTAAGGCCAATACCAGTCTATAGCAAAGACTTATGGAAAAACCATCTGGTTGCACAACATTTCTATTACTTTCATGCAGCACACAGTAATTTCACCACTTTCAATTCCACTTTCAAATTTCCGTTCTACAAGAATCTGTAGGAACATCTTGTATGCATTCACCACCCACACAAACACATGCATACACATGCACAGTGTAAAATAGTCCATTAGTCGTTGTTATTCATATGGTGTTTGGTCTCATATTTACAGCCACAGATTTTCCAGCTGAGATGACCAGCCTAGTTAACACAGTGGCAGCGCAAGTGTTGCCACACAGGTATTCCCTGTGTCCCCACAAATGTCCCCACAGCTGACATTTGTGCCAGTGCTAGTGCAAAAGTGAGAAGTTACCTCTCTAGAAACAGCCAGAGTATCTGAAGGTAAAGCTAACTTTCTGTTTTCTTCTGAGTGTGAAATGGGACCAAACTCCTTCTTGTGTCTCGGTGAGTTTTGCCTGTGTTTCGGCTCATCTTCCAGACTTGGAGGAAATGGCAAACTGAATGTGCAACAGGCATATTCCCAAGGGTTTTGAATGCCCTGTGTCACTCTCAGCTAGCACTCTGCAAAGCACAATAATGGCCTTAGGACACTCTTTTATGACAGGGCAGATCTGTGTGGTGTCCCAGGCCAGGTCTGCACCTTCCGCAGATCAGTGCCATACACGGAGTCCTTGCAGCAGCCAGCGCACCTCAATTCCTCGGTGGTGTCTGAACACTGTCCTGCTTGCAAGGCTGATTTTTCCCAACTCCACACTTCCTCCTGTTGGCCAAATCCAAATTCAGTCCTCACTGAGCAGCCTCGGCTCCCATGTCTTCCCATGAAACAATCTGCTCCCAAAATGTTGTCATTCTTTTCTGTCATGTAAAGAGCCACTCCCATGCACCTCCCTTGAGAGCCTTACACACACCCTAACTCATGCTTCAATTCATCCCGGTTAGCTAGCGTGCCTGATGATATGATGCTGTGTACTCCACCTTATATTAATACCCAGACTTTGAGTCCAGAAAAGCCCCTTTAGCAGCCTCATGGACTAGTAATGATTCATCTCTCTAATAAAAAAGGTTAATTCCATTTTTTCTTGTTCATCTTATCTGTTGACCCAGAAACAAGCTACAAACATTTTTTGCATGTAAAGCTGCCAAAACCCAGTCGTCTTACACAAGAGCAGCTGCTTAGGACTTTGTCCTTAGCTGGTTGGCAGTGCAATGCTAGAGCAGAGCCCAGTTTCCTCCCCTCCTGGCTGCAGCACAGCTTTGATTACACAGACCCTTAAACCTGCAAGTTCCCACATGGCAGTGAGATCTCTGCTTTGGCTTTGATTGGGTCATCAAAATTTTAGTGACATCATTGCCACGCGCCTAATCTGGGGATGCCCTGCAGCCCTGAAAAGAAAGCTGTTCAAGGGGGATACTTGCATACGGGTACATCTGCCAACACGACAGTTTCATCAGTTTTAGGGCAGAGGCTCCCCTCTGTAATTAACTTTATGCTACAAACAAGAGCTGTCAGTTCACTTACAATGTCCTCAGCATCTCTGGTAGTCGCCTTGATACTACATGTTCTGTAGCTTAAAAGTTCCCATTCTTTGCAAGCTTTTTTCTTTTTTTGGCCTCTGATTTATAGAAAATATCATGTCTTACTTCTTCTTCCTCCTCCCCCACATACCTTTAGTACTTCACACTACTTCTTGGCATTTATCAATATCAAACCCTCATCAGCCTGTGCATAACTAGATAACAGCTTCATTACTCATGAGTGTGAACGCAAGTCCCACCCCTGTTAGTGTGCCTTGGAGTTTCAGCTGACAGCCTCCTGTGCATTGCACATGGACAGCCTCTCCATCCTTGCACTTCTTTCTCAACCAAAGGACTGACTGATTCTCTTTTCTACACTATTGTACAGAGTGTAACAAAAAAATGTAGAGTATCAGCTTACATAGTCGAGGATACAGATGTAGAAAGCAATTAAAGCCATTGTATGTTTCAAGAAGCAGAAGCAACACTGTATGCAGCAATTTTTTGTGTTCAATTGCATTCATACTCTGGGGTTCTTTCCAGATTGAACATTTGTTGTTTGATTACTGTAGGAGTTGTCTATGCAAAAATACACTGCTATTTGCTTATCAATGTACTGACACAACTGTAGTAACTCTGCTAGTGTTCTGTGTGGACATTCTGATGCTGTAACAAGGCCATAAGCAAAGGGAGCTGTGCTGGACAGTATGTGCCTGTATTCCTTGCATAAACCTGTGAGCACTTGAGCTCACAGTGAGCTTTTGTATATCATCTTGAAAAAAGCAAAAGCATCAGATCTTATGCATCATCCTTCTAAACTCTCCCCTATTTTCTTGTCATTCTTTTCAGTCCTTGATACCGCTGTGGATACTCTTTGTAACAGTTTCTTCTCAAGCACTGATTCTGCACTGTAACACTGGCAGCAAGCCCCCTAATCAGGCAGAGTCCACAGGCGTGGATGGATGCAAACATAATATGCAAAACTCATCTCTCAGGATTGGAGTCCTAGTAAGAGGTGAGTCCTTTGAGCACTTCCACCCTGTCGTGGTTTAGCCCCAGCTGGCAACTAAGCACCACGCGGCTGCTCGCTCACTCTCCCCACCCAGTGGGGTGGGGAGGAGGATCAGGAAAAAAAAATAAACTCGTGGGTTGAGATAAAGACAGTTTAATAGGACAGAAAGGAAGAAAAATAATAATAATGATAATGATAATAATAATAAAATGACAATAATAATACTAAAAGAATTAGAATATACAAAACAAGTGATGCACAATGCAATTGCTCACCATTTGCTGACCGATGCCCAGTTAGTTCCTGAGCAGTGATCCGCTCCTCCCGGCCAGCTCCCCCCAGTTTATATATTGGGCATGACATCATATGGTATGGAATATTCCTTTGGTCAGTTTGGGTCAGCTGTCCTGGCTGTGTCCCCTCTGAACTTCTTGTGCCCCTCCAGCCTTCTTGCTGGCTGGGCATGAGAAGCTGAAAAATCCTTGACTTGGTGTAAACACTACTTAGCAACAACTAAAAACATCAGTGTGTTATCAATGTTATTCTCACACTAAATCCAAAACGTAACACTATACCAGCTACTAGGAAGAAAATTAACTCTATCCCAGCCAAAACCAGGACACACCCTAAGATACATTCTTTATGAGGCACCATGCTGTAGGAAGCCAGGAAACTCTTATAGTGTTAAATAGGGATGAAGCCAGTAGTGTAGAATTAAGCAGGGCTCAATAAAAATTGCTTTTAGAGTAAAGGAGGAAGGAAAAGAGGAAATGGTAGTCATCAAGGTGTGAGATGACAGTAGCCTAGTAGAGAACTTCAGCTGTGTAAGTGGAGATATTTGTGAGAAGCTGCAAGATATAGACTCAACCAGCCTAAGGAAATAAACAATCACATTGAATATGATGTCCAGATTACAGGTCTATATGAGAAAATGGTATCATAAGAAATTAAGGCAAAAGATCCAATATATTAGTTAAGATTAAGTAAGGTTAAAATGGCAGCTAGACACCACAAGCAGAAGTTCAGTTGGAAAAAAACAGACATCAGCAGTGATGTAGTAACTTTTCCAGTCCTCTACACTCAGGTGGTCACTTCCAGGTGGGCAACGCATGTCTGCAGCAGCTCTGCACAGCAGTGTGGCAATGACTTGTCTCCCTGGGGTAAATCTGGGTGGGCTTCAGAACTAAATAAAAAGAGGCAATCAGTGGTGGTTGTTTAAATGCTGATGCTTCTGTGACTAGATCTGCCTTTTGCTTCCCACTCATACATAAAAAAAAAAAAAGGCCAGCCAGTGCTGGGGGACAATTTGGTGTTGCTGCGTCAAGGATTACTACAAATTGTGAATGGCTTCTTCTGAGTATAAACTAGTGTTCACAGAGGAGGTACTCTCTGCCAATTTGTTTGCAGTGCCAGTGGTGACTGATGCATTTGTGCTAGCTCACCATTCAGCCCAAGAAAATAGAAATCCAGCTATTGAACAGAGACCACTTTAAGAGGTTTGCTCTTCTTTTATGTCTACTGGTGGAGAGGAGTTGTTCAGCTGTAGCAGGATGCAGGTGTGTACTCTCTCCATAAGCATAGTCCAGTCTGGTGTGCAAGTTCCTGGTCAAGTGAGACAGACCCACAAAGGTAACTGCAGCTCACTCACCCTTTTCCCCTGCTCTCCATGTGCATTTTACCACGTCTTCATAAGCTGTCGTGAGCTGAGAACTGGCACCTGCTACATGCCTATTTATCCTGTGACTGTTTTAAGCAGCAGAGAAGGTGCACATCGTAGCATCCTTTCTGAAGATCTGTTGCCAGAGTTTTCCTCCCATCATAGAGCTCTACACCCATATTTGCTGGCTGTTGAATTGCAGGCTGATTTGAAGGCAAGCGGCTTTGTTGTTGTTGTTTAAAACTTTGCCTCTGAATACTGTTTGTGCTCCTTTCCATTCAGGGAGTTAAAAATTCTGGTATAAGTTGGTGCTTTTGTTCTGATACATTTTGGGCCTACCATCAAACTCAGGCCATCATTCCCCGTCTTTTTCTGAAAACCCCTGCAAACTTTGCTTCTGGCAATATCTCAGAATATGACTGCATAGTTGTTTTAGTTGACTCCCACTACTCTGCTCCCCTTTCCAGCACACTGCTTGTTTGCCATTAAGAGGATGATTTTGATTTTCACTGCCTCATGTGTCAGTGTGCAAGTCTGAAGGGACCTTTTTGTAATTGTAATAACAACTCTCAACAAAATCAATGGCACTTTCATTACTGGTACGAAGCATCCATTTCCTTTTGCCCCCAAGGAATGGATGCCTTATTGCAGAGTGATGTTATAATAGTCTCAAATGATGTTACATGTCAGCCTCAAATTGAGGCCGACAATCAGCAGTTACAGAGTAAAGCCACATCACAGGAAAGCTCTGTCATGAGGCTGCCTTTAATAGGCAGCCAGCAGAATTTGGCTCCCATTTACTTACACTGAATTCTCTTATCAACAAATTTGGCGTCAAAGGAACTACAGTCTTCTAGATTTTCTGAGCTTGCCTGAACCTCACTGATCTGGTGGCCTCTGTCCTCATAGCAGCTCTTACTGTGAGTTGGAAAGTTGGAAAAGTGCTATTGTTCCAATTTGATATGGGAAAAGGAGGTTGTCAAGCAAATGCTTACCCAAGGCGACACATCAATGCAGGGACTGAAATTGCTCAACTTTTACTTAATTTTTAGGCACTTGACTTGGCTCACAGTAGATACCTGTATATTCAACAACAGGTGCCAGAGGATCTTGCTCCCACACCGTTGTGCAGCAGCGCACCCCTACTCCAGTCTCACCCATGCTTCTGGGTTTCTTTCCCATGAACACAGGGACAACGGGAAGAGAAAGACAGAGGAGAGAGCCTGGTGCATGGTCAAGCTTTACCCTGTTAAGGGCCTTGGACATAGCTGGGACCTGTCCCAGCCCCAGGAATATGAATGTGTTTTCCAGAAGCACAGAGGCGTATTAAGGCGCTGTGGGACATTATGACTACCCTAAGCCAGTGCTGTTGCTTCTTCCCTCCGCTGCTTTATCCTGCTTCTGACAAGGGTGCACCAGTTGTGCTGACAGAGCTGCTTGTGTGGTCACTGTGTGAACCAGATTGGAAGACTCCGTCCGAAAAATAATTTCCTTTTTGTTATTTTCTCACTGGAGTGGTTGCGCAAGGCTGTTTACAGCACAGCTGCACTACTGAGGGATAGCGTGCCACTGGATGGGGTGTAAATGAGAGAAGGCATCTCTGGGGAGGGGTCTGTAAGGAGAGGAAGGAGATGATACTTTAAACCAGAATAGCTGTGAAACTCTTTGTAATGTAAAACTACAGCCGAAGTCAGTTAGCTCATCTTCTTGGGCTTTCTCTGTGGTCACTAGGGAGAGATAAGCTCTTTCAGAGTGATGGAGAGCAGAAGTCCTTATCTCCCTTCATTGATTATAGAGGGACCCCAGACAGTGAAGTGCTTAATGTTACATGATACAAATACCCCCAAAGCAAGCAGTAAAGCCAAACCTCCACCATCTCAGGCATTTTTGCTCATGCTGTCTTCATATTAAGGAAATAACTTTCATTCTTGTGCCAAGAGCCTGCCAAAATAGCAGAACCACGCTCCAGATTTTGTAAATCTGATCAGCCAACAAACAGGAATCTGAATCCAAACTACAACTACCAGCCCTGACAGTCCTCATCTCCAGTTTTTTTTTTTATTTTCAGAAATTATACAATGTTTAAGATAGGGGCCTACCCCATCCCTACCTACTACAGACAATCTTTTAAAAAGTCTGCCTTGACTTCTTTTTTTCTTCCTCTGGGTAAGCCTTTCTTAGTCTGTGAGCCACATTTCACCTCTGAGGTTGCTTACCCAGCTCCCACTCCGCCCTGAATTGTGCTGCAAAATGCTCCTTCATTAACTGAAACGGAGTCTGGGCTAAAAAGCAGGGGAAACTCTGCACTATACCATCTTCTAGCTGAGCTGGAACAAGGAGGCTGCAGTTCCTTGTCCATCAATACCAGTTTCTGTGCTCTGCAGGATCATGTGGCAGTGCACATTTGATATGGAGGAGTCATGAGGTCAGCGTGCTCTTTTGGGCAAATTAGTTGCAGGAGATCTGCAGTTGCAGATCTTACCTGCTGAGCTACTCCTTCAAAACATTTTGAACATCTTTGAGCCAGCAAAGAGAGTAAGTAGTAGTTCAGTGCCTCGCATCCTGAGGCCGCAATCGTTTTGATCCATGACTATGTACCTTAAAAGTGGAATTGCCATCTCAGGGAAGCCCAACCTGAGAAATGTCTGCCAGCAAAGCGAGCGTCCTGTATTTTCTCTTGTGAGGATGGGATTTATACTCACAGACACTCTGGTCCAGCCGTATCAGAATTTGCAGTGTTTATTTATATAAGCTGAAAAAGGACCACCCAGCTATTGCAACCACACAGTTGTCAGCAGCCATCAACAAAGCAAAACGATTTTGCGTGTTAATTGACCACTGAATAGCATGCTGTGACTTTCTGTCTTTCTTTGCTTTGCTCATTGTCCCTGTGAATTACAGACCAAGAAATCTACCATACTGGTAGTCTATTTTTTGGCATTTTTCAGCTGACAGACATGCAATTCTGTTCACACACACTGCACCAAACATGGTTATAGCATGAATCAGATTGCAGATTTATTTTAGTTAAGTTATTCTGTAGATGTAGATTATACAATATCTGCACTACCTGGTTAAAATGTACTACATAAAAGTATTTCACGCAAGATAAAGCTATGTCCTAACCATATCAAGAACTAATCAGATCCCACAAGAAGATACAGTTTCATGATGTACATGAGAATTAAAGCATCTATCTTTCAAAAGGTTTGCTGTATTTAAATTGAAGTTATTATGTTATTGTGTCTTAGATCATTCCAACCCCCAGTACTGGCACATGTAGTTTTAGTTTGTATTGTCTTCTGTGGCATACATCCAGTGAAAACAAGACATAAGCCAATGTCAGAATGTCCTTATGCAGAATCGTACTGTTTAACTAAATCTGTGCAGCATCGTACTATTTGTTAAACTGATACACCTTCCTGTTTAGAGCTTGCTATTCCCTTCCCACTCTCACACCCAGATAAGCTTAATTAATTTTTCTTGTGTTCAACTTCAGCCCGTGTTTAATGAAACCCTCCACATAAAACTATGAGCAAAGTCATTCCTCTTATAACAAAATGCAAGATTATTCTCAACCTGGTAATGGGAGTTTATTTATAGTCAGTCAAAAACAAGTAATTAACAGTACATAAGAGTTCCTTGATAAGTCTTTGCCTCTTTCTTACAAATTTGCGCATGCTGACAAGATGACCATTAGCAATTTCCTTCCTCCTCTTCCTCTTGTATTTGGGAGCACAAACAGAGGCCGTCATACAGCAGTGTAAGCACTCCGGCAACAGCACCAGGTGAAGGTAGCCCTCCCTGTCGTGGTTTGAGGAGCACCATCCCCACACCTCCGCAGACTGGTCCCTCTCTTATGCTGACGTAACTATTCATGGGGCCATGCCATGAACTAAACCACTGAAAGAAGATGAGTTGCAAATAGGTGCATCTCTTCCTTCCCCCAAAGAGATATTTTTATTGAGGTCCATTTCAGTGCTGTGGTTCCCAGCACAGCCCCACAAATGGTTGTGTTGACGCAGTGGAAGGGCTTGTATGAATGAGCAGCTAGAGATGGATGGGATGGGGCCAGCAGCTCCCCAAATGGGTTCATTGCTGAAATCCCCGTATCATGGCAGTGCAGCCTGGGCAGATAGTGCTGGTGAACCAACACCCAGTCCCAGCTGAAGGCGAGGTCTGGCGGGTCAGTGCTGAATTACTGGCTGGCCATGCTGACTCAGGAGAGATAAGGGAAAGATGTGGACTACTCCTGTGATAGTGAGACTGTCTATCAGGCAAAGGTCCTGAGGGGAAAATATGACTTGTGTTTTAAGGGCTTTACTGTGACACAGAGTTGTGTTACAGTAGCACTAGCAGCAGAATGCCATTTTGCCAAACAGCTATACACAGAGAGTAAGATGGACCCTGATTGAAATGCTTCAAAGATCAGCAGGAGATGGTGGAAAATACTGTCTTTGCCCTTAATTCTCCCCATACATCAGAGAGGTAAGCAATCTCCTGAAGGATGAAACATAACAGCTCTGTTTTCCCATTTCAGAATTTTCCCCATTTCTGTCACTTGGCTGGGGGAGGTCTCTGTGCCTACTGGCGACCCTCAGTTTGGCCAGATGGCCGCTGGCATGCCCTATTACTCCCAGTGATACTGGCACTGGAAAACCCAAATGCCACCAGTATCTGAGTAAGGTCTATCAATTACCAAACATGGGGTCTGGAAGGAACTTTACGTCAGTTCAACCTGCCAAGAACTGTTTTATCTATCTATCTGTCTATCTATCTGTCTGTCTGTCTATCTATCTGTCTATCTAGCTATCTATCTATTTTGTCTTCTCCTGTAATGTAGGGCCGCACTCTTAAATCTTCTGCATATTGTTTATCTAATATATCCTTTATAGGGCAATTATGCAGGGCACCAGTAATGCCCTTTGATACCCTCATGTCTTCCTATGGCACAGTTTGTGTTGTAGCCTACAGAAGTTTGCTGTAGGGTACAGTAGAGAGATTTGTGGTCCGTGGTAGGGTGTGGAGCAGATGGCGTGTGGAGTCTTTTGGAGGAGAGGTATCTTACAGGGTTGCCTGCAGCTGCAGAAGTACTGAACCAAGGTTGTTAGCCATGAACCAGGCTGTTTTTGCATGTTAAAGGGAATGACAGTCCCTCAACATTTCCCCCTGCAGTTTCTCTTCTGTCCTTAGCACTTCACAACATAGCTTTAAGGAATATCTCGGGTTCCTGAAACTTTATTGCTGTTTTATCGTCTGGAGTGACAAAGAACCTTTCATGATTAGCACTGTTTCCTGCCTACAATGATCCTTTTCTTCAGGACCTCCATTAAAATCCCTTTGGAAATTCCACTGGCACTTACATAACTCACCGTTAGACTCTCCCTTCCACACCTCAGTCTTCTGATAGTGGTGCCCACATGACTAGCTCATGGGTTGGTATACTGAGTGCATTACACTGCATCAGCGCTTTTCCACAATCATGGTCTTCACATTGTGGTTTGGAGTAAAACACTCTCTATCTGCCCAAAACCAAAATATCTCTGTCAGTCTTCCCAGGTCTCTCTGAAACTGAATCCTTTAGTATTAGTGATGAAACTGAAGCACAGCTTCAGTCCAGTGCAAACATCCACACATCTGCTATCCCCATGGTCTCTCCTGGCTGCCAGATCCAAACGAGAAACCATGCAGTCGTGTTAGCATGGTCCTGCCCCTGAGCACATAAGCCTTGCGGAGAGGCAGAGGATCTGAGCTCAGATGGAAGTGCCACATTAAGGCCGTTACTTCTGTATCAGAACTGGCTCACGTCCAGGCAGCTTGGGGAGCAAGCAGACCAGCCCTGGGACCACCTGCACCCATCTGTCTAGAGACACCCTCATCATTGCTAGCAGGCAAGGGTTAAATCTACAAAGCACAGTGCTGCTTCATACTGCAGACTCTAATGTCCAGCTGTCCTGACACTGAGAGCAACTCCCAGCCCCAGGTCCCCAAGTCCAATGTAACCGGAGAGTTGAGTAAAGAACCTAAAAACATTACTTCTGAGAATCACATCCTGAAGAGGAGAAACCCAAGTTTTACACCTAATGGTGTAAAAAGGAATGTAGCCTAAGCAAGGGAAGAAATAGAGTCTAGCAATGGATCTTGTCCTAAAGCTAAACACTTAAATTATGTTAGCCCTGTTAAAAAAAGAAAATTGAATATTCCTCTGCTCCGCATCTTCAAATGCTTTAATCTCTATAGTGCAATTAGGCAGAAAAGTTTCTCTGTGGATCTGGGATCACTATATGAGCTTCATCCATTACCTGTGCAACTTGGCAGCAGTAGAGAAGCAAGTTGCAGCATCAGTGGTGAAATGCTTGCTTACTTAGGTGGAAAATTATTAGCATAGTTTTCTTGTTACCTAACAGCAGTCTGAATTCCTGAAAGGGATAAAGGAAAAAGATCATCTTCATTCTTTCCAGCTGCACCAAATAAACAGCATTCCTCTTCCATGTTTGTTATTGCTTACAGAGCAGGCAGAGAGACCCATTTCCTTCTCCAGCTTTGATACTTATGAAAAATTGGAAATTGTAGGGACACACCCTGCAGCTGCCTTCAGCCAACAGAGGGTTAATTGCAATTGCCCCTCCATTTGGCACTCAAGAGAAGGATGATAAAACCTTATCTACACTGGCGAAAAAAAAATCTCACCAGAATAACAAGCATTGCATTGAGGAAAAGATTTTCAATGAGCAAAGGCTTCTTAGTGCTAGGAAGTTTTGCAGTGTTTACTGTATTTGTGTCGTCAAAGCAAGCAACCTTTCCTCACACTTTATCACAAATATAAAGATATCAACTGAAAGTGCTGCACAGTCAATTTTGGCTTGAGAAGCAATGTAGTTTATATTAGTGTCAGGCAACTTTATCTAGGGCTTCTAAAGGCGTAAGCATTTGTCTGGTAAAAAACAAGATATTGCACCTCTGATCAACATATTTATAATCTGTCTAGGGTAGACCAAAAGTTTTAAATTTGAATTTAGAAAATTGCAAGCATGATCGACACTGGTGTAGCTCCCTCTTTACACTTGTGCGGTGCATCTGTAATTACAATGTGTAAATTGCCTTAAGGACATAGTGAATTCTTGAGACATTTGTGGAACAAAGCCCTTAGGAGACTGAGCTCCAGGCCTGAGTTAAACCTCAAGCCATGTAATGGGGTTGAATATTTAGTCTTTACCTTCTGTAAATTGCAAATTTATGGAAACAGCCATTGGAAACAAACACTGAACTGAAATGAAAGAGTATGGCTACTCAGGACTTTGCTGCCTTACAAATGTAATAATCTGAAGTGAATCCAAATCATGTCTGCCTTTGCTCACTCAAGTGAGTGCAGATTCATCCCACTGCCTCATGTCATTTCAGCTCATCATTTTTTGAGCTGCTGACCTCTTTGAAGTGGTAATACTTCTACAGGGCCTGTGTCTCCAGAAGCCAACTCTACAAACATCAATAACTTAACTCCTAACACTCCAGATAGCAAGGGAAAGATAATCAGAGTCTGGTTCATAGGCTTTAGCTCTATGGGATCAACTGGGCTAAGATGGGTGTTGAGCTGAAGAGAAGAGGTGGGGAGAATTCGCATCTCCTAGTGCTATCTATCATATTCAGCTGTTCTCAAATTTTCCAGCAAATGGCTCACTTTTTCCTTCCTTTCAGAAGAACTGCTTTCTTCTATTTGCAGTCATATAACATTCCTATGGCGTCTTCGAGGACTAACATAAGGAAAGTATTTAATGTATTTTACCTAAGGCAAGTACTAAGGCTATTAAATAACTTCTGTGATTTAAAAGGTGACAGCAACAATTTTCTATCACATGATGTAAATTGAACTAAGTTAGGTTTCTTTGGCTGCTTATGCTCTTATAATGCAAAAGCAGACCTGGAGCAGTAGAGGAAAAATGTTCTTTGGCTTTTATTTCAACATTTAAATTGATTTTGTCCATGAATATAATTATACCAGGGTAGCTATACTGACAATCTTCCTAATGGAGACATACCTTACGGGTGTAAACTAATTAGCTGAATTAAATTAAATAAACTAGATGACCCAAAGGATTAATTTTCTTCCCCCCCCCCCGCTCTTTCTTATTCTGTTTTAACTGCATCTATATCAGTAGAGGTGTGATATTATCTTTCATTCTGTCTTCTGGGCTTGCATTCCTTCCCTTTTGCTTTCCATGAAAATTCTCACCAGCAAATTCAAGTGGTTTAATATAAACAAAGTCAATTTGCAGCAAATATCAGATAAATAAAAAATGAATATAGAACTTTAAATGCAACTCTCCATTCCCGGAACAATGACTGCACAAAAAAATGACTGCACAGTTCGGGACTGAAAAAACCCAAACTTATCAAATAACTGGAAGGTTTCAGTGAAACCGGTTTGAAGAGTCACAGCCGGGTACCTGTAAAACACATTTCAGCTGGGGAATACAAAGCAATACCTATGGTACACTGAGGCTGGACACACAGCATGGGGGACTGCACTGGCGTTGCTTCTTCCCATCCCTGGGTACAGAGTGACCTCCCCAAGGGCCTGTACCTTTGGAGGAAGAGGGGGAAGGAATGAAGTGGGATAGTGGAGATACGAATCTTGGGTCAAACCTAAGCAATGAAGTTTTCATGCTCTGAGTATTTGCCTTCTTATTCCTATCCCTCTAAATAAATCACATTCTGAAGTACCAAACAGATTTCTGTGGGCTTACTTTTATCAGCTGGGGGGAGGAAAGGGGCATGGTTCCTCACCAGTATGTGCTCTGCCAGCAGATATCCTAGGGTTGACCCAATTATTCCCCAAACAAAGTGCTTTTGTCAGTGCCGTTAGTTAATAGGTAGTTCACCATATCTGAATGTAGGACTGTTCTACTGCTATACATATGTCCTCACTAGGAGTTAGTATGGTATATGGATGCCTTATGCCTTAAGTAACACCTAGAATAACATAGCCAAAAAGGTATTTGCCAGAATCAGGCAGAAGCTGAAGTTCATCTAAGACCCCACTGCTGCTGAAAGCAGAGGGCACCCCTACCTCTGCGCATCCTTTGGGCCACGGTGATGCTCACTAGAGGATGCTCACATGGGAACTGCCCCTCCTCAAAATTAGTTTTACCAATAAAAAGGTTTTGTTTCTTCCTAGATCAGCCCCCTGGCCCAGTTGACTGTGTGGGTACCCAAGGATTAGCGGCAGCACATACGAAGGACAGAACTACATGAAGTGCAGTATTAAATCAAATTAAGATAATCGGGGAAGTATATCTTAAGTCAATAAATACTGTTGATCGGTTAATGAACATGAGCAACTTCCTTTCTATTCATGACAACTATCCATGCAGAAAGACAAAAATGTGTCAGATGATAGATATGTCAGTTACAGCAAGGAATTGGTTCAGTTCTAATTAAGAAGTTGCTTGTATACGGAGTAAGAGAGGAGTGATAAGACACATTAACCCTTGAATTAATGAACAGAATGTTTCAATTTTAGTTTGGTTGGAGCAGAAACAGAAATGCTTAAGCTGCCATTTTTTTTTGAATACAGCCCAAAATGTGGGCGGTAACAAAGCATCAAAAAGGTTGCAATTGATTTGGAGCATATGGCAAAACTCTTTGTCAAGGAAAAGGAGGGAAAAAATTGTTTTGTTTGCTGGAAGAAAAATAAATGAGAAGACCAAAGCAATTCAATCTGCTGAGTGTGAAATGCATTAGGAGGATAGGAGTGTTGCACAGCTGAATGCTGCGCTGTCACTGCCAGACACTTCTCTGCTGGCTCCCGATCCTGGAGCTCTGAAGTAGGTCTGGCAGCTCCAGCCCTATCTCGGGTCAGAGCCATAGCTCTGGGCTGTGGGGATAGGAGCATATTGCTCCAGCCCAGCATAGACAGAGAGGAGCTGAGGGAGGTTTTATAGGTATTCTGAAACAGAAGGAAAAAAGATTTTTAAGTATTTTGAAACAGAAATGGAGGCAATATATACCTTATTCAGATATGGATGGCATTCACATCTGGAAACACTCCTGCATCATGAACACTGCCTCTGCCACTGTGGAGTTCTTTGCAGCCCCCTTCCCCACACACCACCATCACTTCAGGTATCAAGTTAGCCTTGGTAGGAAATGAGGGCCTGCTTTATTGACTCTTTCCATCTACCAGAGCATGCCTAGTTTAGTCACAGGCTCTGTCTTGCCTCTAGTGAAAGATGATAATTGCCCTCTTTTCTCTGTTTTGGAAGAGAAGGAGGATCTGAAAGATATCTAAAAGCGGAAGCTACTCGTAAAGCTTTCTAAAACTGCCACATGCAATTTACACTGCAGTTAGGAAACCACTGTGCTTTGTGAGATAAGTTAAACTTTGCAAGTGAAGCCACAGAGATGAAGCCACTCATTGCAGAACCCAAAGCAACCCTGCAAACTTTATTGCTCTCAATGTCCTTCAATTCACTGGGAATAAATAGAGACCGAACTTTATCATGTAGGCTTTGTGATCTTTGATCAAACATGTACTATTAATGGAAAGGGCACTGCTGGTCTTTCTTGGTTTAGGTATGCCCCTTTATTGAACACACAAAACAGATATAATTAATTTATATATCATTGAAGTTACATCTGATAATCCGAGTGTTGATCAAAATGCCATGAGTGGTAGATCATAGCTTGGAAATTAGTGTATGGCCTAATGAAGTAATACAGGAGGAAACCTGAGGGAAGAGGGACAGATGTCAGCCACAACAGAGCTTGTGAAGGGATGTGACCGTGAGATGTTGGGAAGCCCACATTTATTCCCTTTTGACTAATTCATGAAGGTTTTGTGCTCCAGCTAATGGGTTGGAAAGTTATTTCTGTGGACCTTTTGCTGCTTGAATCTCTGTTTGTCCACTTTACTCACAAAAGGCTTCATCTTCCCTTGGATTTAAATGTTTGCTGCTGGAAAGTGTTAGACAAAATATTTTGAGGAATCTATGTTTATAAATTAATAGATAATGATGGCAGAAGAGATTGTAACAGTTTCCTTGTTCAACTTCTGTAAAATCTAGCTGAAGAATTTTGTCTTAGCGCAACCAATTTATCTCCTGCTTAAGTCTATGGAGCTCTTTCTATACTGTAATATTACAAGATGCTGGCACACATCCTTCAGAAGAGAGAATTTTAAATCTTTCCCAGGGCAGATCCAGCCTGGTAGTGAATTATTCCTGCAGGATGTTACCTCTGCAGCTTAGCTGGGGAGCAAAGAGGAAAACTGGTATTATAATTCAAAACAGCCAAACAGACCGAGGTTTTTTTTTCCACTTTCTCCCTTTCTGGTTTTTTTTCAGTTTGACTGAACAAAAGTTGGACCAATCCAGCTCTGAAAAAAGTTTTGGATTGCCTGGCATCCAGATACACCCCAAAATCTCAGACAAAAAGTTTGCAGCAGTCAAACAGGCTCTTATTGTCCTTCACTTACCATGGAGAGAGCTGGGAAAACAGCTGTACTTTCTGTTCTGATACTAGCTGGAGGGTCCTTAAAATGAAGTCCATAATAAGCCTTTATGATATTAAAATGTGGTTTAGATAGTTAATATGCAATTAGAATTTAATCATTTGAAGTACTTCAGCGGCTGACCAACTCCATGCAGTGCTTTAAAATGTGATTCTACTTTGAAATGTGATAAATAGGAAAGAAATCGTGACTGCTGATAACCCTGTAGTGTGTTCAGAGTTGACTCAGATGATTTTAGTGTCTGTAGTGTTCTGTTGTGTTTGTTGCTTCTTTACCATGTTGCAGGGGGAGTGGGCAAAGAAGCAAAGTCGTGAGCATACGCGCATATTTCTTTTCTAACAATACACTGCATTTGTCCAGTCCTTTTCTTCAGATGATCTCATAGTACTATACCAGGACTAATCTATTCTGTGTCTCTGAGATGCACCCTCAGTGGCAGAAGAGAGGAGGATGTAAATGCAAGATTGTGCTTTCAGGAGCTCACCTTAGGAGCTTGGCAAGGGGTTTATCCAAGGATGCTCAGCATTAGCAGCAGACCAGAGAACAAAGCCCAGGAGGCCTAGCTCTTGGTCATTTGCTCTAACCTTGAACTTATGTATTTACTGAAAAGGTGTTTATATTACTTCATTAGCAATTTCCACATGATAATCTTAGTTTTCCTCCCGCTTTGTGTTATACGCCCACAAAAGCTGGAAAACAAATAACAGCACCTGAATGTTCTCTTATGTGCTAACGAAAAAACTGAAATACCAGGAGAACCGCTCAGGAGGGGTATTGCTGTCATATAGCAGACTTAGCTTGGAAAAGACGATGCTGGTTAATGCCCTTTAATGGTAGGTACTTCTCAGTATTACCCGCATACCTGACAGACATAAATAAATACAAGCCATTTCTAAACTTAGTTGGTATCTTGACTGTTCAAGAGGCTGACACCTGCTATAGTAAATAACCAATGTGACCACAGGGAAAACATCGTGTCTGTTTGCTTTTATGTATTTATAGAGCACATACCTCAGTGGTATGCAAATATTTGGTTGCATCACATTGCCTATAACTTAATTTATAACACACATTGCTCACAACACAGCCTGAGCTCTGGTAGATAATTCAGCTGAGCAAACTGTCCTGCTCGCAGTGACTCATAAGAAAGAGGCCTACAGCAAGCAGCCAGATGATGGAAACACAGCAGAGCAAGAGGCTATTTTTATTGTTCTGAACAGTTGGTTTCGCTTTTTTCTTTAGCCCACAGAGCTTCCACAGTGCTCACTGATGTACTACAGAGGAAACCCAAACTACCATTCATATGGTTTAAAAGCAATTTCTTCTAAAGCAGGGTGAACTCTAAAATAGTGAAGGACTGTCATAAGTAGAGGTACATTTCATCCTCTTTTGTATTTCATCCTCTTTTAAATCATGGAACGCTTCCAAAGATTCATTTTTATATAAAAACTGATGCATACTTTTAAGAGACAAATGGTTAAACACTCCTTTCCAGACAATAGTGCTGAGAAATGGTTTGCCACAGACTTATTGGGGATTAGGTCTTTTCATTAAAAAAATAATAGCAGAAAAAGGATCTTTCTGACCTCAGACCATGTTAATTCAAATTCCAGTGTACATCTAGTTCAAAGGGCGTTCTGAGTTCCCCTGGTCTTCTAATCCTGGCATCACAAAGATGAAGCTTTGATGATTTAGCATCTCCCAGCTCAGCTTTCTGGTTCATTTTAGTACTTCTAGAGTGGGAGACATGATTCTTGGCCAGCTCCCGCATCAGGAAGGTTCATAAATTCATTGACAGATCTTGTGTTCACTGGGAGAAAGCATCATTAACACAGAGTTAAAGCTGTCCACTGGTATTTCATGCCCTTCCAGCATGTTTCAGGTCTAACTCCCACATCTGAAAAAATGGGAAATAAAGCATTAAAGGACATATCTGCGAAACCTTGACACTCACCCTTCTCTGTCAATAACACTGGAATTACGTGCAAATCATCCAGCTGTCTTGCCTGTGCAAGGTGTGATTAGCCAGAAGGATTAGTCAGTTCCACAGAGCTGTGATTCATGTTAAAAGGTGATCTGGATGGACCATTCCCATCTGTGAATGGGGGAGCAAATTCCTTGACAGGACCCTCATTTGATCAAAGGAGGGCTTCCTGTATCTTCAAGAGCTCTTACACACCTCACTTAAGCACTGCATTGAATCGGTCCTATAAATAAGGATGTCAACAGTTGGCCTGTAGCTGTCTATGCATGACAAATTTAATGGCAGGTGAGTGTAGGGTTAGATTGCGTCAAGTGCATAAAGGCGAAGAAGCAAAGGGCTTATCAAATGTGAGAGATCTGGTGTTCTGGGGGTGAGGTGCGCCAGGAATTTGGCTGCAGGGCAAGCGTAGCCACCTCCCCCTGCACAGTTCAAAGATACCCTCCGGTATGGGAGCTATTCCCGGAGCAGGGGCTGCGCAAGCGAGGCAGGGTAAAGGTTGCCTGAACATGTACTTCAATTCTTCATTCCTAGTGTTCATAAACTTGAAGTTTTCTGACTTGATACTTTCTAAAAAGGCATGGGACCTCATTAGATAGTCTTAGCTATGCTTCAAGAAAATTATTTGAAGCTTAATTTCCTATCCTTATTTCTTTTCTCTAAGCAGAGAGAGAAACATGACTGACAAAGGTTAGTCATCCTTTAGGTAGCCATAGCTATCACAGTTTTACAGTAGACGCGCTATGGCAACTAGTAATATAAAGGAAGCTATGTGATCTCCAAGCAATTCTTCTGTTATTTATAGGAGTCGGGGCTGAAATATCTGAGGTTGCTGATATTGATTCCCTTAAAGAGACAGTGATATGTACTATCTGGGATAACTATTGTATGACTTGAAAACTTTGAGCTACACCCTGCAACAGCTCATGCAAGTCCGCCCCTAGTTCAAATAGGATTACACCAGTGATTGTGGGCCTCCCAGATCTGCCATGTATGTCTGGGTTTCAGGGCTCCTGTCAGGGACAGGCAGAACTAATCAGGGTTTCCATCTGGGTATGTATCAAACCCCCCTGGGCTGTCCACCAGTAGCTCAGATGAAGAATTCACGTCTGCACATCTTTAAACAGGCTAACCCATGATATTCCCATACACCTAATCCTAGTCTTCTCTCTTTTCATGCACTTCTTTTGTGCCTGTGCTATTCTGGTCTTCCAAATTCTTCCCATTAATGTACTAATCACATGCTTCATCCCCTTCATTGCAACTATGCTCTCTTTCTTTCAAGTGCGCTAAAACCATAGACCTTTCCCATTTGATCCTCTCTCTGTACTGGCTAGAGAGTTAGACTGCATGTGAAATCGAATTGCACAGCGTAGCACACTGCTTTTGGGTGTATTCCAGCCTCCACAGCAGTAGGAATTTTCTCTTGGGCATCCAGCGTGCTGCTGCTGCTCTACTACTACTGTAATGTCACTGTGATTTCTGATAGTAAAAAGAATGAGCACCTTATTCTTCCAGGACTTCAATGCTAAATGTTCCAATTTTATGGTGGCAGAAAGAGAGAATATTTGTAAGACTTATCTGGAGGAATAAGGTGAATACTGTGCAGAACATGATGCTGCAAAAGAGTGTAAATGAAGTAGGGCACTAGAAACAATAGGATAGAATTGATCTTACGTAAATTATAGGTAAATAATATCTGAGGATCACTTAAGTTCAACTTCAGAATGAGAGGTGATGCAGGGCCTTATTACATCAAGCAGTTAATTTTTCAGAATTGGTGACCTTTACCCAGCTGAACCTTGAAAGAATACTTGGCTGTGCTGAGGTTCATTACAGTTGGTTAATTATCTTCCACTACATTTGTCGAATATGATAAGCATGTGAATTTAAGACACCCCTATAAAATGGATGACTGCTATTAAAGAAAATTTTGGTGGTTTTCTCTAAAAGAACAGCAAGGGCAGGCCGGTAGACTGCATGCCATGAATGAAGTCTTTCTGGTGAAGTGTCTCTGCTGACTTCACCTTTCTGTTTTCTTTTCCACCATGAAACACCTCCCCTTCTTTCTGCTTACTAAGACTGTTATCTCTCCTTCCAGACCTCTCCCAGAACCTTGCTTCTGTAACATTATCTACCAAATAGAAGCTTTTAAAGTGGTAGAAAAATACTTGGGTATTCACTTTCTCTAGCTGTCCAGCTGAAAAATGTCACCTTTGTCCTACCTTTCCCCTCCCTCCATTTACTTTGTTGCTTTCACTGGTAGTCTGACATCTAACCTTTAGGCATATCCCTTCCAGACACACGGCTGCACTTGATCTCTTCTGAGAAACATCAACACATCTACTGAATGGTAAGTGTTATTTCTAATAATGAACAAACAATGAAATTGCTCTTATGCCTTGATTTCAAGAGACTTGGAAACATGTGCCTGATAAGGGTGGAAAAGAAAATAAGCACTCATGCAGATCCTAATGTTCTGCTGATCAACATTTTGACATCGCCTGTGAAATGGCTATTCCTGACAAAGCCTGGACCTCTCTGCTCTAGAGACACCTGACATGGAGGCAACCTAAGGGTGATGTGGGTCAGAACTGTAGTTTACATGTGAAGACATGTAGGATTACTGGGACTCAAATAGTAGCAGATGATCATGACGGTCAGAAAGGAAAGGCTCAGGCAGGCATAGCTCAAGAGTGGAGATTCTCTTTGCCTGTAAAGCTCACAGAATTTACTCATGATTTTGCTAAGTGTGCATCCAGAAGCAGATGAACTACTGCAACATGACAATGCCTGGACAAATTAAAAAGCCTTATCCAAGGTGAGGCTTGTTCACAGTAATTTCTCCCTACGCATGTGAGTAGTCCTTGTAACTTGACTTATAATCACTCAGACTATCACTTCTGCCTTTGACCTTTGTTCCCATCCTGTCTCCACACTTCAGTTTATCCTCACAGCACTCATGTAGGACACACCAGTACTCTTCTTCCTTTTGCAGAGGCGGACCTGAGGCATTGAGACATCATTTGCACATAGCTTTGCTGTGCAAGAAGTAATAACATGAATTAAGGTTTGCTAAGTCCCTGGTCGCTAGTCCAGCCATTTCTTCCACAGCGACTTCCTGCTTCCCCTGATGATTAAGTGCTGCGTCTTCTCTGTGTGTTGAAGTCCTTCCTAGATGGTCTATATCAAAGCAGGATTGTGGGCACCTGAAATACGGTGCCTAGTTACTGAGGAATCTCAGAAGACCCTCTCTGACAAGGTTTAGAGAGCTGTGATGCTCAGTACGTAAACTGTGTGTGCCCACCTCCAGGAAGGTAACCCCTGGTCCTGAGTGAGGTGTCCCACACAACAAGCAAGCAGGGGCAGATGTTTAAAGTTGAGGTTGACAACAGGCATCCCAGTATTCAGAGCACTGCTGCTCTGGCAGCAGGAAACGTGGAAGAAAGGGATGTGTCTGAAGTTCTCTCTCTTGCCTCCATTTAGTAGTTTAACTCAGTTATGGAGTTAGGTGCTTTTGTGAGGCAGAACCTGAAACCAGCTCTTGTGCTTCGACATCTCAGTCATGCACTTGAATGCAGACAAATGAGGTGGAAGAACAGCCTGTTCCAGTGGCTCCTTCTTGCACAGTCATTTTCTGGCCCTCCTCAGCCTCAGAGGCATTGAACCCAGCGCTCCCTTTCTGCAGGACAGCCAGTCGCCAGGCATTGGCCATTCCTCGTGGACACCTCCTACTCTCCTTTTGAGGATAAGGGGCCAGGACTACAAAACTCACGTGGCAAGGAGCGACAGGCCAAGAGGGACTCACAGTACACCACCACGTGTCTGGGGACTCAGGAAGGGGGGGTAGGACCTGCGTCTCCTAGGCCACGGTTGGTTAGGTATTTTGTGTTGCTGATCTGTTCTATGGATAGAAGAGTGTAACTCGGCTTCTCAGTCCAAGCTGTGTGTCCCTAGGCAGTTTAGATAAGATTTGAGTTATTTGCCTCAAGTAGTTGGGAAATTGTCTTGAATTGCTCTTTATGTGGTTAAACGCTATTACGGATTGCACCATCAATTGCTGTAATTCAGAAACTGTAATTTAGTGAGAGTTAGGAGATCTGGTTTCTTTTTTTTGCTTTGCCACAGATTTCCAGCACGACCTTGGCAATCAAATCAATTCAGGTCAAATAACAGTGAACTCGATGTTTTAGGCATTGGCTATCACAAGAAATCGGAATATATCTGCACCTAATTTGTGGAGTCCAGCATTTATCCATTTCTTATACATATCAAACTGACAAGTTTACCCACTTTCTTACATTTTGTGAATGTGCTGACCAAACATGCTAGTTTATCCTAGAGTTAAATTGAGATTATAACATTTCTGTACATTATAGGAAGCCAAATAATATTTGCAAAGCAGTCTGAGATTCTCACATGCATCAAATTGTGTATAGATGCACATGACTTAATGCGCATACCTTAGCTAGTAAGTTTTAATCCTCTGAAGTTTCACAAAGTATGCCAATCTGTGATATGGATGCTACCTTAGGCAACTGAAGTTCACAATACAGTGTCAATCTCTGTTTCTGAATCTGTTCCAGGAAGATCTGGGGCAACCATGACTTCAGACAAATGTTTTGATTATGGAAATATCTTGACCTCATCTCGGTGAGGAGCCACAGAGTCATAGACAGTGCCACCACTTAAGCCATAGCAATGTATCAACAATATAATTAATGATTAATGTACTATTTATATTGTGGTAATGTTTACAAACCACAGCCATACAGCAAGACCCGCTTCTGCTGTACAAACACACACAAACATGATTTTTGCCCCAAAGAGCTTAAAATCTACATCAGGAAATAAAAGCAGTTTCCAGGGTCTGGAAAAGGAAAAAATGTCAAATCAGTGACAATCAAAGATTGTGCAAAGCAACTCATCTACACTGCAACATGAAACTCATGGTTTCTCTGCAAGGGAAAGCTACTCTCACGTAACTTGAAGAGATTTTAAACAACGTAAAAGGTTATGTAGATACTCCTATTTCAGAATATTAGTGGCTAATTTAAGTATCGATAGAGATTTGCGTAAGTGCTTGCCTACATGGTATATATTTTTCTCATTATCTTCATATAATTAGTTAATGAAAAACTTGGTACAGTTTCCTCACATAGGCACCCAGAGGGAGTACAGAGGTAGGCAATTATGCAATTGGTGCAGGGGAGTCATATCGGCACACTCAATTATGCTCTGGAGGCTTCCTAACGACAAGGTGTATGCACCTAACTTAGATACCTACATTTTGGGAGTTCCATACTTCCATGTCTTCCCAGGTGTGTCCTCTCTTTCTGCCCAGAGATTGTGTCCAGATGCCCAGTAGCCCAGTTACTACAGTAGTACAGCTCTGCCTGGACTGTCTGACAAGAGGAAAATCCAAAGAAACTTCTACCAGTTTTGTGGAGATCAAATCTACAGAGTTTGTGCAGTTAGTCCTGTGAGCCTTACTGTATTGGATGCTCATGCACTTCATGACACAAATATATTTCTGTTAGGGAACTTCCATAAAGAAAAAAGGGAGCCCTCCCTAAACTAGAATATATACTGCCCTATCACCTTATTTTATAGAAGAAAAGTGTCTCTTCAGTTTACAGTGTTGAATTATTCAAAGCACCCAAAGCTAAACTGGAGAGAAAAAATTATACATCAAAGTAACTGTCTGAATGGTGACTATGTCCCTCTTCATGGCGGCAGGGGAGGGGGATTAAAATAAACCCCCATCATAGTTTTCTTCCTACTGAACAAGGCAATCAAGAGCAAAGGGACTAGCTGGAGCAGTAGTCTTGAACTACAGCAGTGAGTTTTGTTGGTGCTCATCTGTTAAAGCTCTGATGGCAGTGTCCATACCAGTTTCCTCATACTGATATAAATTCACTTTTCAAGTTAAATTAGAATTACTTTTTCTGGCATCACATAAAAACCATTACTATTTGGTGGATGAAACTAGGAGAATCTCATAGTGCATAGGATGCACACAGATCTTTTCAAACAGACACAAAATGATGTGGCCTCAGCTCACCCTCAAATGAATATTACGAATTCAGATGGATCAAGAGGATGGGAAGACCAGAGCACTGGCAACTGTTCAGACAGGATATCACATCAGAGCCAGGGGACAGCTCCAGCACAGCAGTAATTGCGCTGATGCTGGCATGCCACTAAATGCTTCGAATTCCTTGTAGGTAAACAGCATGTACCTAGGACATACCCATCTGAGTGCAGAAGGGCTGCGGACAAATGAAAAGCATATGCTGTGAATTGAACACACGGGATTAAATTTTGCCTCAGGTGTCTGCAGTTAAGACCACTGGTTTTAGCACAGTTATCCTGGGATGGTGTCTGTGGCACATGGCAGAGAGCTGTGAAAGCAACTGGAGCTGTTGTTGCTCGGGGCTGTTGCTGGAGGGCATTCAGCCAAGACAGGCACTTGAAGCTGCTGAAAGTCTGGACACACACAGACACACAGGAAATTATCCCTCCTTACACTGTTTTCCTCAGACCTCAGCCTAAGTCCTCAGCAATCTCTTCCACCATGTCACCGCATGTCTCTTGATATGCCTATGGTTCCTCCACTTTCACAGCTAGGCTCCAGCTCCTCCACCTTCCTACCCAGTGCCCCAGGCCTCCCAGCCCAGCTCTACCGCTGCCTTCCTCCCTCGCTCCTGCAGCTGCACTGGGGAGGAGGCAGCGGAGCAATCCCGGGAGCGGCAGCCTCACTGCACAGCGCTCAGCGGCATGGGACAGCTGATTTGTGGCATCTTGCTTCATCCCAGGTCAGGGCACAGCACCCAGGGATGTTATATACAAACCTGTCGTTGTTCACAAGGAATCTCTGATGCACTCTAGACAGGGCTATTAAAATCCAGACTGTCCCAAAAGGTCGTAATAAGTCTTGTGGAGTGGCAGGGCTTATCAGCCTGTATGTCATGCACCTATATTGCTTGTGGACCTCAGCAAGTGTCTTGAGTGTTTATCCTCCACACAGAGCCATCTGGAGATGCTAAATTAGGACTCTCTGCACTGCTTTCCATTATTTAGTATACAAGTGCCCTAGGATAAGTGAAATTAAAATATGTCTTGCAGAACGAAAAGCCCAGACATAGCAATTCTGATGAGACGAGCATATTTACAGGTATCTATATCAGAATGTCTTTGCTCAGTATTACCGTATACTTTGGCTAAAAGAAATCCAATCTTTATGAAGTGCATTTCACTGAGAAATGCAAAAATGGGGAGTGGAAAATCTGGAGGTATTCTGCACAGTTCCAGATTTGTATAAATATTGATTACAGTTGTAGCTCCTAATTTCATGTTAGAAATGGCATATTCCTGACCAGTACTGTCTGTAGTGCTTAAGTCCCTGAGAACCCACACAACCTTGCCTTGCAAGATAGAAACAATGTATTTTGTCACTACCACCCTCCACTTGTTCATTTTCAACAGCTAGGGTTCTTTAGCCAGCACATTGAATTAATGCATCAGTGGCCTTCCACAAAAAGAACTCAAACATCAAGCCTCAAACCCTCTGTATGAGGTAAGAAAATACTTTTGCTATATGCGTAACCCAGCATCACAATTAGCTAACACAGTTAACTAACGGGATGATAAATTTCTACTTGCCCCTTTGGACTTTAGGAATGGTGAGGCTGGAATTGCATTAACTAATTACGTACCCTCATTGCCCAGCTGCACTGAATGTCCTGTCCTGGAGTTCATCTTCCAAAATGCACTTGTATTTTTCTGGGCTTTTAAAGGCAACCGCATTTCAGACTGTTAGCACGGAAGGAAAATGGCTGCACTGCAACAGGGTTAAAATTAGGCATATATATTGTCTTCATCAGTGTATGGAAATATTTCTATGTTATGACTATGAACCTTAAACATACTATTAGGGGAGATACTTCAGGATTTAAATTCAAAAGCACCTGAAAGTACTGATTAATAAGAAGGAGTTGTATAGTAACTATTTAGGAACCATTTTCCTCAAAGCTAAACAGTGAGACCTGTAAGAAAGAACAGAGATGAGGAAAGATAAAAAACCAAATTCTGAACTAAAGCGCTCCGTAAAGTCAAGCATCCAAAGAAAAATATGTGCTTATTTTTCCCTGTTGCTTTCTTCTGCCCAGGAACTGCATCGCTAGTGTGTGTGGTGCTCTGCAAGCCAAAAAGAGATGCCTCTGTCCCTGCCCTAGGTTAAACAAGCTAATGTTGACCTGCCTTCCTGACCTCACTGTCCCAAAGATGGACTATTTTTGCTGCCTGAGTTCTGCTGCGTACACAGGTGCTCTCTGTAGAGAGACATTTCTGCAGGAGGCTTGCCTTTCAGAAAGCTCCCCATGGCAAAGAGTAGCTGAGGCATCCTTGGCTTTGTGTGGACTAAAGCCACTGAATTGGACTTGGGTTTAGTCCAGGTTTTGTCTCATTTTAGGTTTGCTTGAGAGCTGGTGACAGTGTGAATAGGAGGAAAACAGGGATCAGTGGCAGGTTAGAAAAATCAAGACTGGAAAATCATCTCTGCTTGAAGGAAGGGCTTTGAGCCACCTAGTCTAAATCCCTGTTATAACAGAGGTTCTTCATGCAGTGTAATGTGGTAGCCAGCCTGAGTCTGGCTCCGTGGAAAAATTGTATTGTGATTGCTGGTTATTGCCTCCCTCCGGAGAGGCGTGCTGTGAGGCTTTCACTCTGCCTTGTCCCCGGGGGTGGTTTCAGGGCTGGTTGTTGCAAAGGTTAATTGACTGCTTTTATGAGCGAGAGAAGAGAGCAATGGGGAAACAAGTGGCGAGAATATCTGTGGAAAAGGACCAAGGACAAAACTGAGGGTAGTGGGGGATGTCTGTGGCCTGAGCAATGGTTATAGCTTCAAAATCTCAGATCCTTTGTGTAGAATGAACTGAGGGCTCCAGGGTGGGCTAAAGCAGAAATCTGACTTCGAAACAGACTGTAAAGAATAGAGTGACTGTGGTGGTCACTTGCTGTACAAATATATGGTGCAATACTGTTCTTATTAATGAAAACATAAAGAACAAGGCAGGAAGAGCCAGGATCGGAACACATGTTAGGATCAGAGTGATTTCCAAAAAAAGACAAGGAATCAGTGGCCATGTACAATTTCATGCCTACTCAGTGCAACTAATAAACACTAGTACAGATACAAATCAAGTATTTGTGCATCAAAGTCAAACACCTAACTGCAGACAACTTGCTTTCTTGGGCCTGGAAGCTCTGAATTTGTGAATTTGGCCTGGATGCCTGAACGGCTCTCAGACTGGACTGTGTTGCATGCATGTGTGTATAGCACAGCAGTGCACCCACCAACCCCAACACCTGAATCTCACAGCAGAGTTACGTTACGGATGGTAATCTATTGGTGTATTTACTGACAACAATTTTCTGTCAGAGATAACATCAGAAAAACTGACTCTTGGATTTTTACAAGAAATACAGTGTAATGTTAATGTCAAAAAGCCCATTCAGACAGGAAAGTAAAGGAATTGTTAATGTAAAAAAGCAGATTCTATAGAATAAGGACAAGACCTTCAAGCTGCAGTGAAATGCCTTCATAGTGTATTTTAATACTGGTAGGGCTTTTTTTTCTCCCTCAGATCTCAGTAAACAGCCATAGCTGACAGGGGTGGACTCATTCTGTAGATAGTCTCCACATGGCTTGAAGTTATGGCAGAACAGAGCAGTAGCTATGACGAAGAAAACACAGTTTAAAAAAAAAAAACACTGGCTAAATAGTGGCATTCAGACTTTTTCTTTAGTGTTGTCATGGGGAAACCCATGCTGACCTCTCAAATGATATCTACAAAAGCAAAGAAAAGCTCCCTGTGTTGTAAGATGGTCTATTATTCCCAGTTATCTTCTTTTTAAGCTAGAAAGTTTTAAATCCTTGCCAATTTGTTTTTTTAACTGTAGACAGTTGTGGCTCTGGCTGAAACCAGTGGGAGTTTCAACAACTCTTCTCTGAGCGTGACTTCAGGAAACAACAGGAGCTGAAAAGCAACAACTTTCGGCCCAAAAGTGGTTCACATTACAGGTTGGATCTGAAGCTATATCCCTCAAATCAGTGGATTCGCGTAGTCAATATCTCCCTGTGTGCGAAGAGGACCAAGAACAGGCAGACTGCAACAGAAACGCCCTCAAACATGTTATGAAAGAAAAGAGAGTGGTCAGGACCACAGAATTACTGGAGGGGCAGGCATGGGGATGCATTCGAGGTTATATCCGCTTTTGTTTATTTCCACTGGAATATTGCTTTGCACGTGTTCCTTGCATCAAGGAATATACCCAAGTCACAGTAACCAACGAAGTCTTTGGTGCACGTAGAATTTGAGTGTCACAAGATGTCAATTATGGTTTCCTATCTCTTTTCAAATATTAGTAATTTGTCTGGCTGGCATAGATGTGATATATGAATATGAGTTGGTGTAAGTGGGAAATGAGATAGTGTCATTGGGCAGGGTAAAAAGGTGACCACATGGTACAGGATGCTCTATTGATAGTCGACCTATGAAAAAACTTGGGCTCCTATGTTCAAAACCACATACTGTCAGGTCTAGTCCATGCACATATTTCCTGGAAACTTTGCCAAATGTTTACAAATAAAATCAGCCTTGGTTATAATGGCATCTCAGATAGACATATAGACACCAGTGAAGCAAAAGCAGTTTCTTTTTCTTTTCACAATATCTTTTTCTTTTCTGTGATACTTTCACACTCAGCATAGCCACTTAGAAGTGCTTATTAGAAAAAGGAAAAGATTTTTTTTTTAAAAAAGCATGTATACAACTAGGTTGTTAATCCTTATTTAGTCACTAAGTTCTGCTTTTCGGAACTAGTGAAATCTCATGCCTGAAGATGTCCTAGACATTTAGCACACTTGGTGTCTAGCTATGAACCCATGAGTTTAGGCATCCATTTTTAAAAGCAGGTGAAGCTTTTCTTTTTATTTGTGTCCAGCTTGAATGTCTGTTGCACAGAGTGCAGGTGAAAGGACAGTGATAGCGAGGTGAAGGCACTGGCTCAGGTATCAGGAGATCTGGATTCCGTGCCTGGCTCTGCCAAGCCTTCTTTAAATGAGTTGCATCATCTTTGTGCTTCATTCTTTCCCATGTGCAGAACAAGGAAAACAAATCCCAATTTACATTGGCATTGCGAGCATTAATACATTACTGTCTGTAAAGGAGATCAATCCTCTGATAAAAGGTGCTAGAGGAATGCAAAGTATTTCTATTACATAAATACAAAAATGGGGATATTGTCAAGGTCTGCCCTGGCTAAATCAAAGGCTCCAATACCCGCTGCAGTCCCCCCGAGAGCTGAAAACTGGCTGGTCTTTGGATATGTGGCAGGATTTGTGAATTCTGATCAGGGCAGGAATAATATTTAGCACTAGTGAAGATTTTCTTTAAAGGTAAAGTTGCTGTTTCTTGGTGACACAGAGCACTTTACTGTCTAGCTTGTCAGGGCTGTGTGATTTGCACTGCAAAGAATGTGTCTCATCTCTGCTATATATTCCTGCTGGCTTCTGTCAGTGAAAAGTGCACCAAGGTACTCAAGGGCCTGTAAGTGGTCCATCACAGTTCAATGGCCCCTTTTATTTCTGACTATCGAGTCCCATAAAGTTCAGTGACAGCCATTAAGTCTTTATGACACATGGAAGCGTCATAAAAGTAACATTTAGGAAGAGACTGAGTGAAGCAAATGAGAAGATTTCTATTCAATACTCACCTCAAGTGAGGGTCAACCTAGGACACACAAGTGTGCAAGCCAAGTGTAAGTAATAATAAAGGGGTTGTTTTACAAAAATAAATTGTCCAACTTTTGGACTGTGGCTGGAGTCAGCTACACCTCAGACATATGTGATTCTTGGTGTACTCCTGTTACATATTAAACATACTCTGTATGAAGTTTGTAAATATTAGCAAATGCTTTTCTTTTCCCTGTATTTGCAAGAATGCAAATTTAGAGGCAAAATTTCTCAAGTGCTCTAGTCCCATGGGTAAAAACAGCTAGTAACGAGAATATGAAGAACAGTAACTCCTCATTCAGTGGAGTGCTGTTAGCAGGGTAGGCTTCTGTGCATTGTCTGTGGCTAGCCTTTTGAGTCCTACTACCATCTACCTCACCAGTTAGTCCTTCCACATCACGTACCATATTTCCAGTGTGTACCTCCCTTTTGGCATCAGCAATATTTTGTAATGATTCCAGGCCTCAGGCAATGGAGACTGTTTAAGCACCACAGACAGAATTGCCTCTTGACCTGGTCACAATTTTTCCACCAAAACACATTTTCCAGAAAATAACTCTTTTTCACTGGTAACTTTTTAACTCCCCCCCCGGAGACACAATGGCACTTTGAAAGGTTTTGGCAGAAGTCAGGCAAGTTGGCTGCCTGGCTAAAGGTGTGACTGCCTGATGGGCTCACAATCTGGCTAGCTTCTTGCTTCTTAGGGAACTGGCCAACTTCCTTGGCTTCCTTGCTTGTAGCCGAGCAGGTATTTTGGCTGGCCAGTAGACTGGGTTGTTCCCATTTGCTGGAAACTTGGCCGCCGGTATTTTGTCCTAAGTACAATGTTAGCAGCCTGGAGTTTTACACAAAGCAGAAGCTGGTTTGGTTGGTTTTTTTCTTCTTACCACCACTAGCCACCAGGAATATACAGCGCTAAGTTGTGCCTCAGTTATAAAGCTGTTGCATCCAAGTAGAAAGGTCTTGATACCACTTTTGACCAGAGTTTGTGTTTCAACCCGTGTCTAAGAATGGTGGCAGTAGACTGCAGTAATTTCTAGTGTGGTCTAAAATATGACTTATTTTCACTAATAGATTGATTTTTTTGCAAGAGTAAAAAAGATGAAAGCCATTGTATGCCCTCCTTTTTCCTCCTTATCTTCTAATCTACCAATATATTTCAAAAAGTCTCCTGGCTTAGATTCTTGACGTTAAGAAAGTATTAGAATTTTTCCTCATTCTCACTACATGTGAATGCATGTGATGGTCTTGTCTATTTTTGTCTATGTAATGAAACATCAGTGCCCCAAAGGCATTGGTCATTCATCTACTTATGCCAGCATTCTTGACACTGTCTTGGCTTCTTCCAGGCAGTTTTTTTGTGCATCAGCAGCAACACATGAGACAGCATGCCTTCTTAGATCTTCTTCAAGTGACCCCTTAAAAATTTCCTCTATTTGTCTTCTCTACACAGTTTCTTGAATTTAAACGTAGCTAACTGACAACTGTTTTGACAAGGAGTACAAATATCATATTTTAGAGGCTAGGATCACTATATTGCCAATGAATTTGCATGAATATTTTTTTCAGGAGGTATGACTCTGTACATCTGAAGTGTAAAAATGTTTAATGGCAGTCAGTTTAATACAAATTTTACATTCAATTTGTCTTGCCCAGCCCAGCCTAGGAATGTATTTTATATCTAATTAATGTAACTCTCATATATTCATGCAGACTATGATATACTGCACACATTCAGTGCAGTTACAACTCAGACTTTTTGACCACAATCCATCTCCTCGGATCCCCTGAGCTTTCCCATGTCAGACAATATATATAACATGCACTCCTTCCTCAAGAGTTTGCAAAGAAATTACTGGAGCTAGACAAACTTTCAGCAAAGTGTATTTGGATTATTTATCCTGACATTATTCACAAATTCAGTTTGAATTCATTAGATACCTTTGGCTAGAACCTGGTCGTCCTCCTCTTCTACCACAAAGTTAAAGGAGGATGTGACACATACTGGGAGTAGAGTGCTTACCTGGGCTGTGAGAAACCCTGGGTTAGCACCACAACTCCACTTCGCATAAAATATTTAAATATTACTAAAGAAAGACCATGGAAAAGTGTCCAGGAATGAGCCTCCACCTGATGTGTGATAAACTCCCTGGAAGGCTGGAGCTGCAAATGCTTACTCAAAGTGAAAATGCATCAGCAGATAACTGGAGAGCGGCTCTTTAACCACATGTGATGATTATGCCAATTTTCTGGGAAGTCAGCAATGGAGACAGAGGACAGAGTTGAATCTGGATAGCTCGTGTCCTGTGTAAGTGCTACAGCCCTTGAGATACTGAATAAAGAGGCAACTGTCTCCCCAGCAGCAGTTCTCAGAACTACTCCCTCTCTACATATTTATATTTCTGCTTCTGTGAAAATTCTTCAAATGAAATATTTCGTGTTAGCTAGAACATGACGTGTCAAATTAAATCAATTTCTAATTTTTGTTTGGCAAGAAGATTCAAATTCTGAATTTTCCCCCAAATTTTTATTTGACTGCCAAGCCACAAAATCAATTATTTGGACAGCCATCTGGTAGATGTGTCTGATGAAATTGCTCAGAACAAATTTTACTGAGAAATCACACTGTTTTTCTGTGTTTATGTAAACAGATAACCTCATTGCCAAACAAATATTTTAACTATTTACCTTCCCTTTGGCTCCCACATTTCTGTAAGGTTTCAAGGACAACCAAAATATCCAAACATAGCTTGTCCTTTTCTGCTGGGATTTCCATGCTCAACATGTGGTACCCTCACAAGACCTGGTGAACAATCTGTGTTTCTATGGAAGTTTTTAAAAAATGTGTGTACTTTCTCATTATGTTGCATGCACCACTGAGGAGCCAGATACGTGCTAACGCTTTCTTTTGTAAATACAGAAAATGAGACTAGGTAGGTAGATTGTTGGCTTGACTCTACCCAGGCAAAGCCTACAGAAGTAATAAGTGTGTAGAGTCAGATGTTCTCTTCAGTAAATTTAAGGAGTTAGCAGCCCTCAGAGACTAGTTTCACCCCACTTCAGCTATGATACAGTAACTGACCACAGTCATAGTAACAGTCATAGCAGTGCAAACTAAGAACGCAAGTCTAAATGTCCTCTAGAAAGGGTCTAAAGCTGTCCACACTCAACTAGTTGTGCTTTTTCAGCTGAATGGGCAGCAGCTGCTAGTTGTGGGGTGGTAGTTGGAAGCTGAGCAGTGAAACTATTGTACAAATGCATATACCCTAATGTATGGTCTCAGATGCTAGACCTTAGTAGCAGCATGAATTAATATGGTTATGTTACCAGCAGCACTGCCTGGGAACTGATGCAACGGCTCTAACAATCCAACAACTGCAAGAAAAGTGGGTAATTCAAGCTTATATTGGAATTCTATCTGCTTCCTCAAACCTGTAGTGCTCCACCTGCATTGCAAAGCTGACCATCTGTCCAAGCCCTTTGTTTAAAAGACTGACCTCAGGAGTTGTTTCAGATAGTTACACAGATTAACTGAGCAGATGGGTTTAAATAAACATCCACCCAAGTGGTTAACATGTGCTAATCAGCACAGAGCTAACAGTCATGTGCCTGCATCTTTTCCCATCCAGAGTGCACCATCCTCTGAGTGGTGCAACTTCTGCAGTGCCCAAAACAGGTACCAACATAAACTCTAGTTTAGCAAGGCATTTAAACATGTGTTTAAATATCACTGCAGCAATCAGATTTGAAACTTGAATGAAGAGCCTTGTTCAATTAGAAGAATACAGGAATTTCCCTGAGAAATCAGATTGAACATCCAGCTAGTCCAAGCCCACCTGAGACTGTGGTCAGACCAGAGGTTTACAAGGCAGGCAGAGGAAGCCTGCAGCAGGCAGGTGGAAATCCATCTGCTCCAGAGTGGTTTAAGTACTGTGCTATAAGATCAAAGATACTCTCCGGTTCTTTTAGTTTAGTTCCTAGTCTGCCTTTTCCAGACCACTTGCCATATTACATACTTTTCTCATGTAGCTCTTACTTGCCTCCGATCTACAAAAATCCCATCAGTCTTTCCAATCTCTATTCCTGTGACAGGTTTTGATCATTTATCATACTTTTCTGTTCTCCATTCTGGATTTGCAGCAGCCATTGCAAAGTGGCTTGCCATGGTCCTATGGCAGTCCCTGGGCATCCTGTTTGGTGCCTGGCACAGCAGGGTGCCTCTCCACTTTTGATTCCCACTGGTAAGCAGAGGGGTCAGGGAGACGGATGGAATTTCCCAGTCCCTTTTTGTCACCATGTGTCATCTTACTGCTGCAAGCTTTGATCCTGAAAACCGTTTGTAGTTAAACATGTTTTTTGAGTAAAGTGTGCATTTGAAGGGTGCTGGGACCCTGGGAAGTGAATGAGGTTTGGCTTCTCTGATACAATTACTAAAATTGCAAATAGATCAGCTCAACAAGCATGTACAATTTCAGTTCATTTTGCATTGGTCTCAAAGCAAATGCATGTGAGACCTTGAAAGGCATCTGGTGAAACTCTGAGTAGGGTTCCAGGCACTTTGAGCTGATTTAAGTCTGGGCAGCCTTAGTCTTAACTTCTCCTTTCTCTCCTTCCCAGTCTCATATTCCTTCCTTCTTCATTGTGCTAGAACTAATATTTGTATGTCTGCAAGATGATCCGGTTTGTGAGATGATCTGGTTTAAAGAGAAGCACTTTTTAAAGTTATTTTTTTTGGAAACTGCCAAGGCCACTTGCAGGCCTACGGACCATTTACATCCTTTTTCCATGATAAATGGGATGTAAAAGCTTCATAGGCTTTGAATTCACCAGCCACAGAAGGACACGTGTGTCCCATCTCTTCTACTCAGCTGTGGGAAGATCTAACCTTCTAAAATTCCCTGTGGTATGTCTAATTAATTTGTCTAGTGGTACGTCTAATTAATTTTCTCTTAGTGTTCGGAGCTGCACTGCATATGGGAGCACTGTATCTGCAGAGCAAACTCTTAAAGCCAGAATCAGACCATACTTTTGGCGAGAGGCCACTAGAGTGGGAGAAGCAACAAACCTATTTATAATAGGCATTTTGTCCATCGGAAGAATGTCAACAGGCAAATTACAGTAACCTGCCTGAACCAGCTCAGCCCTCCTGCAAATGAAAGCCCAGATTGTATTAGGAGTGTTTGTTTTGTCATTTTTTAAATAAATGAAGAAATCAATGGTGTATTCACAACAGCCAGTAGAGCAAGTAGTCATTTTAGATGGACAACCCCAGAACCCTTACTGCTGGCACTAAGTGACTGCAGTTCTGGCTGGTATGAGCATTAATCCTACCTGGGTAAACACAGATTTGCCTGAGTCGCAAATTTAAGCTGTATCAGCTGCCATGCTTTCATCTGCTAGTTTCAGGAATGTGGTTTCTGCAGTGGATCCATCTGGAAATTACCCCCCCAAGACAGATTGCTTGTCAGTATCTCCTTAGGGCTTGTCTTCAATGCTAAACACTGCTTTTTCTATCTTTTTTTTTTTTTAACCTTGGGGTAGCTGATGTACATCAACTATCCGAAGATAAAAGGAAAGGTAAAGAATACCTCCAGCCACAAGAACAGTTGCAGTGGGACAGGGAAGAGATGCTGGCCGTGAGGCAGAGCCTTAGTTCAGTAGGACTTTGTAATCTGAGGGACACCTGGGAGCTGTCTGCCATGTCATCTCATTCATGATGGCACACGTGCTGGGTGAATGAGATGATTGGGGGTAAAGGCTGTACAGTGTGCACAAGAAACACACAAATTTTTTAAATAATTATTTTGGAGGCCTGACTTTTCCATTTTGAACTGTAAAAAAAGTCAATTCTGTACTTTTCACACTGTTTCACACACAGGTTAGTCTTTGTTTTCAACTACATTAAGGCCCTTCTGTACCTTCATCTTGGTAATTTTATTGTATGATAGCCCTTTCTATTGACAGCGAAGTAGCTTGTTGCTGTTAATATTTTCAAGGCAGTGCACTGGAGAGGAACATTGACTGCAACAGCATTGCCCAGCTGTCCCAGAGCCTCGAACAGAATCCCAAAACTTCATGGTGCAAATATAAAGGGCTGGTGTGGTCAGGCCACGAGGTCCGTCAGCAAGACCTGACCCATTTGGCCATGTTCCACTAGCAAGACACAGAAAAAGGATATCCTGTGAGTCTCTTATGTAGATAGTTAGATATTTTTCTGTTCAAATCATCTTCCCTTCTCATGGAAAATACTTGCCTCTCAGAAAGCTAGGATTAATGCTAAAATTGTTGTTACTCACATTACAAGGCGAGGTCTTTAAGTTTAGCCAAGAATATATGATAATGACGTACCTTTGTGTCTCAGATTTTGAACTGATACCACCGTGTCCAAGGGAGGTAGAAGATGAAAGTATTAAATCTCCTTGGTTATATTAAATTAATCAAATTGAAGTGTAAGGCAAGGAAGGAAAATTAAGTTCATGAAGCTGTCTTAAGCCATGCTAACATTTTGCTTTCTCTTATTGACACTGCCAGAAGATATATCCCCTTTCCTAACTTTTCCTGAGTCTCCGTATTATAGGATAGTTTAGCAGCTGGCTTTTCAGCCTGCATGTTTGCAGATCTCTCTTTGACTTCAGTTTCACTTTGCATGCCATCTTTCCCTCTTCCACGCCCTGCTCTTTCCCCTCAACAAGAGATGCAAATACCAGATAACTGACAGTTTAAGAACTTGTGATCACCACTGGCTTCCATGGTTGGAGATCGTTATTAAACGAGACATGAGAAATCCCCAGGCATGGAAAATGTGTAGCTAGCTTGGAGTTCAGGGCTCTCTACAGATCTTATGCCTGGAGATCTGAGATTGCTTAAATGTTGAAGTTCCTGTTGCTTCTGATTGTGAAGGCAACCTCGAAGTGGTCACTGCTCCTAACCTGCAGCCGGGCAAGTTTAAACAATGCTAGTCAGAAGTGTGAGTTCTCTCTTTGATCTCTCTGAACTGTTAATTGTTTATCCTCAATTAAATATTTACTTTGGACTTGTTTTCTAATCTAGGGCTTTATGCCGCACAACGCAGGTGCAGACTCTTGCCATTTTGAGACCACCGATATTATTTTCAAGATAAGCTTAAGTTTTAGTGTCTTGCAAAAAGACTGAGGCTCCTAGACATGCAAGTAATTTCTAAAAGGAGTCTTAGGCTTCTAAATCACTGAAGTGCGTTTGAAGACTTAACCTCTTTACAGAAAAGAAAACTATAATGATTAGACAAAATACAGCCTGATACATAGGAAGTTATGAGTGGCTTTAAGGATTTAGCTTAAGTCAGTGGGCAATTAACTGAAGCTGAATCAACACAGAGGATGCTATGTCCACTCAGATTACATCAGTTTAACATCAGTTTCTATACAAATATAAGACTTACTTGCCTAACACCTTTATAGCTGTGTGAGTGTAACTTTACACAAGGAACTGCTCTGAGAAATGTGAACACCTCTTTCAGTGACACCAGCCCCTAGATCATCATCGCTATAATGTCACACTGCACCCTAAATTAAATGAGTATAACTGTTTGGTATCACATACATTTAGAATGAGAATACTGATGTGGTACAATATGATCACTCACCACTTCTGGGAGTCCTGAACTTCTTCCCAGCAGAGAGAGACCTCATTTTATGCAGACTCCCCCATTCCCAGCAATGGCACTCAGAGACAGTCCTTGAGCAGAGCTGGCTGTCAGTACTTACAGGGCTTGACCTGGAAGACAGGAAGCAAGGAAACTTTTAGACTGCTGGCGTTCAAACAACCCATATGGCAAGGCAGGGCTGATAGCAGGGGACCTGAGAGCCTTGGAGGCTAAATCTGAGCCACCAAGTCAGCACTGTGGCACTGACACAGAGCTATGGATCTGGAAGCTCAAGTTCTTGGCTACTTTCCAGACCTATTGGCTGGACTCTGAGCAAGCTGCATGTCGCCAGTGGATCCAGTCTGCGTTTCATCAGAAGTGCACTGAAAATATTTCGGTGAACATTTTGAAGTTTATGAGTATATAGTTTCTAATAAAACCCTTTTACGTTGCAAATTTCTCACTACTCTCAACAGTTAAATTTTCACAATCATCTTTTGTCATATTCACACAGTCTGTCCTAACGTATTTGATTCATTTGACTCTGCTAGTGCTTGGAGATCACCTAAAAATTCATTTGCAAGGAGGAAGGACAATAAAAAAATAAAGGTAACCTTCACAAAGATTCTTATCTTTCTCTGCCTTAGAGGTCTGAGTAGATAAAATTATCTTATGTATGTTAATGACACTCTCTGCTTCAGCATCACTTCACCTCCCAGAGATTTTATGGTTAATCCACATATACTATTTCCCTCCCCATAATTCTTGTTTAATTTTCTATCTGTCTTTAGACCATTGCCTTCCCAGAACAAGTGTACTCTTTTTCTGAATTCTGTCCATCTAGCATATAGTGGGGGATACTATAACATTAGCATAATATATCATTAATATAATAAATGTTTTTAAACATTTACTGTTTTATATGTATGGTATCATTTAACATCTTTCCTGGTAAAAAATAAGTATAATAATCATTGTGCTGAATCATCAGTAGTTCTTGAGCTTGAGAATGTGTAATCTAAAAGGAGAACTTATAAAAGCATGTAGGTATTCATTTACTCATTGGGTTCTGATTCAGCAGAACTCTTAAGCACTTACGTAAATTCCTGTGCAGCAAAGCACTTAATCTTAGATTAACTCAAGGTTTTAAATAAATTTCTTTTCAAGAACACACTTAAACTAAATATATCCATAATCAAACTGAATTACAATTCCGCATTGACCAGGATAGCCAACTGGGTTTAAAAGGCATCATGAAAAAGTCATTTGGGCCATGTTTCCACCCAGAAATTGTACTGCTCCAACTATCTTCTAAAGTGCAGATGAAGATATATTGACAGTGAAGTGTTTATATCAGAGTAGTTCACTACCATACGAAAAGCAGAACATTAAATCTGCTTTTTTCAGCTGCATTTTTCCTATAGGTTTCAGCTATGTAGTTGTGCTGGTAAAAGTCATGCCTCAGACCTAAATATTATACTAATACTAACTAGTCCACACTGGAAATGACAGAGAAACAAATAACTTCATCTGTCAAAGACATCATGAGGTTGTGAAGATAGAGCTGGATGGAAAAATACTTGCTGTGCCTGAAAAAATGTTCCTACTTCTTAGTTAACCAAAGGGTTCCCAAATGATTAGGCTTTTTGTGGGTAAACACCAATGCGGTATATTGCTGTAACAAAATAAACTAAATATGAGGACAGTAAAGACTGAAGTAGGGGACTAAAAGAAGGTACAGATTTATAGCTTTATCTATATTGTCAATGTCTTTCATGCCCTGGTTTCTGTTTCCATTCACATATTGCAAATGGCATAAACATTAGACAGTAACTGAAGAAATGAAACAGGAGCACACCAGTAGGAAGCAGCACCATAACACAGCAACCTGATACGATAAAGCTATATTCCAGCAGTAGGTAAAAACAAGGGCAGCTAGCAGCAGCCAAAAACCAGCAAAGGACAGAGAGTACCCATAACGGCACGTCTTCTGCAATAAGCAGTGGAAAAGATTAATATTCTTTTTGACACTTTCTTTTTTAGGGTTGAAATTTTCAAGTAAAGTAACATACCCTGACCTTGAAGTGATTTACAAAGGGAAAATAATAGTTTTTCTAATTCTCGTGAGGTTCTGGAACTGAAAGGAACTGTCAATGCTATTTTTTAAAGACTGGTTTACCTACAGGACTCTCTGGGGATCTTGGATGTTTTATAGTGAGCTTTTCATTTTTGTTTATTTGAATTACTGCCATCAGTCTCTGATTAAATAATGTGAGAGACTAGGAAGGAAGGAAATATAAAGTCTTTAGCAAAGACTTTTTTGCCTCCTAACTCTTTGTAGGGCATTAGAATTGGAAATTTGCAAACTAGAAACTGAGTTTTAAGTAGGCAGAAAAGAGTCCCCATCACCTCAGTTAATCAGCATTCATTTTTCTACTTGGCTAATGTCCTATACAGTGTCTGCTCACTGGTATAATACTTTTTCTAAACTTTTATTATTCTTAAATTTCTATTAATTTTTTTTTCCTAAAAAATAAACCAACAGGGTAGAGAATCCATTAATTCAGAGGTATCCTCTTGCTCTTTTTTCTAAAAGGAAAAAGTACTGAAATCTTTTTTGTGTTATGACTGAAGAAGAGTATTGCAGGGGTTTTTTTTGATTTCCCAAAATTTGCTGGGAATCTTTGAGATTAAGATTTTAAAGGCCATGTGGTAATAGAATTTGAGGTAAATACATTTAATTTAATCCAAAACCAGATTAGTATGAGGGAGATGCCCCTGGAGAATTAGTCAAGTGGTTTGATAAATTCCTGACTTCTTACATTGGTTAATGGTCTTTTATCTGACAGGGAATATTCAAATATATAAACATTTAAGGCAAGCCTATAATATAAACCCATGCCTATAGGCATATAAGCAAGGCCACATTCATGGCTCCTAGTAGTAGCTCTGTGGTTCCTAAGAGGAATTTGAAAAGCCTAGATGTGCCATTGCCACTACCCAAACTTTAATCTGATCACTAAACATGAAATGTAGGATGACTTCTAAAATGACCTTTCTTGGAATTCTCAGCCATATAGAAACTGAAAATCATATTGGGAAACTGTTTTGTAAACATGTGAGTGAGAGGTGTTATATTTTTAACATATGAATATCTGGAAGATATTTCTGTTTCCATGAGAAATCGATGAGAGTTGAATGCTCTAAGGTTAGGTGAAGTATCGGTCATTGTAACCGCCCAATTTTATCCCTGGCTGATCGTTCAAAAATACTTTCATTTTTTATTATACTACAGAAACTGATAATACTGACAGAGAGTTGGCAGACGTAAACCTTAGGCCACCTTTTTTTTCTACATTCATCTGCGAAGCTCAGAACTGTCTGTTTGTCTGTTCTCTAAAGAAAAAAAAATTACAAAAGATCGGTGCCAGAAACCCAGCATTCATGCAACCCTCTGCTAACAACTTAGTGCCAATAAGTGGCCAGTGGGACTGGTGACACACTTCTTTCTGAGCACTGACAATACAGAATTTGAATAGTGCATTGCATAACCTGAAGATTTGCATTCCAAAAAACAGAGTGAGTTGCAACGATGAGCAAACTGAAATCCAAACACCCAGAGTATGAAATCAGCTATTCTCGTAGGCCACTACAGTTTGAAAAAATTGCCAGTCTTGCTGTCCCACTCACTTTCCCAAAATATGACAAGCAAAGACTATCTTGTGCAGAGCTCCACCATCCCATTCTCAATTGGCTAAGCACTGTTACAGCTCCGGAAGTAAACTGAACACAGCCAGGTATGTTCTGTGCATCTTTACATATATATCTGTCTATATAAAACCATATAGGGTTATAATTTAATGTGATAAAATCCCATTATGGGAAATGAATGCTACAGAACAGTTTTCAAACTCCCCTCTTAACTATCCATAATACACATATGAATCCATCCGTGAATGCAAAATTCATTTACACATGCAAATCGCATAACTGATTGAACAGTTACCAGACTTGTGTGCTCAGGTGGGGGATTATTTTAACATCTACCTCAAATTGTGTGGATGCAGTGTAGGCGTTCTGCTGAGTTTATGACTAATATCCCTCAGGGGAGACCTATGAAAGGGAGAAAATAATCTGTCAAGAACATACTTAACTTGATTAGTTTGAGCCTAAACATTTGAGCAGCCTTTGAACCTGAGCCAAGGTGGTTCCAGGAACCTTCTCTAAGACAAGCGCCTCTGACTGCAGGCTTAGGATTGGCATCTCTTCCTTGGTAAAGGAACATATTGTACAAGTAAAAGGATATTATGCTGGATCTGGAAAATACTTTACAAGTATGTACTAAGTGTGTGTTTAGATACTTAAATACTACATGCGCTACTTTCAGACAGTACTGTGTATTTAGGGCATGACCCTGACTCAGGGGGCTACCTACGGCAGGGTTTGTTTGTTTTTCAGTTCCATTGCTTTTTATGTTTCTGCTCACCACTATCATGTCTAATTGTTCCTCTTGCTTTACACATCCACTGACTGCATGCTTCTTCTAAGAGAGTGTAGACAGTCTATCTCTATGCAAAGAAGATACAAATAGGTTTGGTTTTTTTTTTTAAAAAAGCATTGTTTCTCCTCATATACTGGACCTTGAGAGGGGAATGTACCTTCAGAAGTGACCAGCGCCCTTCAAATTCTTATCTAAAGGAATCCCACAGGAAACCTTGGAGCTCTTACAAAAATTTGGACTGTCTGTTATTTATCAGATTTACAAGGACACTAGTCTTTGGCTATCAAGCCCTCCTGGAGCCACCAACTGTCCTCTCCCCGTCTCCTTGCTTTTAACAGTAGAGGTAAACATTGACTTAAGTTTGCTTCGTGCTATCAATCTGTAGTACGAACAGGTTAACTATAAATGCTGGCAAGATCTTAGCTCAGTATTAGCCCTGAAGCCCTGACAGCAGTGCCTGGTTATGTCAAGTTACAGGCTCTCTAGCAACTGACAACAAACATTTGGACCCAGCCTTTACTGGGTGGGGAAACTGTAAGAGCATCTTTCTCACAGTAACCAGTGGTCTGCTATCATTTCCCTGATTTGTTGGTCAGAGCCTTTAATGGGTGCACATCTCTCAACATCTTCTTAGTTACAAAGTTCCCAGTATTAATTTTTCTCCCATATGAAAAGACCCATACATTTCCTATATGGCTGGTTCTTGTGACAAGCCAGAAACTGAAGTAACCTCTCTTGAGTAACAAACCAGAGGCTTATTATAAAACTACCTTTTTAAGCATATTTCAGTTGTGTCATTGTAATTACATGCATGTAAAGCACTGCACAAACATCCAGTGCTTGGGAAAGTTAAAAGGGATGGCTTGACAGACACAGCTTATTCTAAGATCTAAGGAGCAACTGAGTTCAGAAACTACTCCTAGAGTATGATAATACAGTTTGGGCTTCTTTGAGGGGAGACATTAGTATCCCTCCCTGAGTGAACCTGGTAAGCATTCAAAAAGAAGGCAAATAAAAAATCTCAAAAATAACATTATGTAGAGCCATGACAATGTCTAACCTGTCATCATGTTGGTCAGGTAAATTAGTGAGAATGATGGTGACAGAGAGGAATAGGAGGCGAAACTCTCATGTTCCAGTCCCGACTGATTCCCTGGCCCTGTTCTTGCAGTCCTTTTCTTGCTTCCCTTTCCCTGCCTGCTTTTGTTTTACTGTGCTTTGTTTTTTTTAGTTTTGTGACCTAGGGTAATTCACACGACCATATCAGAGCTGCCTGTGAAAACACATTCCCATAACTCAAAGCTGTAGTTAGTGCTAAATAATGTATATAAATTAATTTGGGACCATTAAATAAAAGGTATAAAAACACTCTTTCTATTATTGCATTAATTCAAAGAGCTTCTGATGGTATATTTTTGGGCCAAATCCCGCTCTGTTTGCAACTCAGAGCAGGGCAAAAGCTTTTTCAGCCCATGATCATTTTGTACTACTTCCAACTTGCTGAAATATGTTCTGTCCACAGCTGAAGAGTTCCTGACGAATTCAGCCTGTTTTAACCTAAGAGTGCTTGAGTTTATGATGTGGTTATCTGTACAAATGTGCAGACCTACATGGTTAAAGTTCAGTGGTTTAAACAGTATATCTTCACACATACTTGGCCTCAGCTTTCTTAAGCATATTATTTAAAGCATTTTAAACAATGAAATTATTACAGCCACTGCACTCACAACTGATTTTTCTACATTTTTACCTTGAGTGATATCTTGCGCACACTATTCTATAATAAACAATCCATGACAACAGAGGTTAAGTGAGTTGACAACAGAGACAGGTCTGCTCCAAAACTCCAGTTCTGAATGTATCTGAACTTCAGCAAGTTCAAAGCGAAGTGTAGGGCAATGAAACTCTGCCCTTTCTGAAGTCCTTTTTTTCCTGACTTCATGGGTTCCTTTCATTTTCTGTGATACAAATTAGTCCTCACCGGGGGCATTTGCATTTACTTCTCTGAAACACAAATTTAAATTGAAGCTGGGGCTGGGAGGAGCATCCTGCTAGCACAGAAAAGAGAGCTGGTGGTTCAGAAACAGAGCTGGTGGTTCCTCTTTTTCTTGCTGGTTGAAGGGGCACTGTTCGTCTCACTGCCTCTCCTTCCTTCAGCTGGCGCCAGGAGATTTCCTCTCCTCTTCCACACTTCTGCAATTGCTGACACCCTTCTGAGAGCACAGAGCGCCGCACTTTCTGTGTTTGAATAGAAGCGCTTTTCAGTACTTTGGCTCTGAAACAGAGGAACCCAAAGAACTCGTATATTCTCTGACCTCCTTGCTATAATTTTTTTTTAATTCTTTAATGTACGCTAATCCCTTGACAATTTCAATGTTTTTCTAGGGAAAAGGGAACACTATTTGCTTTGTGAGGAAGCTACAAGAAGCTTAGTAACCTGTATGGTAACAGATTCTCATGAAAAGAACCTCTCTAGCCTAGCATAAACAAACTAATCTTTCAGCAATAAGATACAAGACACAGCATTTTTTGGAGATTAGAGAAGGCCTTGGGCTGATCTGGTAAAAAGAAACTGAAAGCTGACAGGTTGCAGCCATTTGGCAAGCCAAATAACATCCAAGCAATATGTGGTTCACTATATGAAATTTCTCCATTTTTAAAAGGAAAAGTCACCCTTGGTCATTATTTCTACCGTTGTGATGGCAGTGACGTGATCCATCGGTAGATGCCAAGAGGAGCCCTGCTGAGCCTGAGGCATTTTGAGTGAGATTGACTCTGCTGCCGCTCCTCCGCTGCGCCCATCCCTCCCGGTAGCACCCCCCAAGGTAAGAGCTGTTGCCAGCACTGCGGCTGCAGAGAGGAAGCGCTCAGGGCCGGAGCTGGAGCAGGTGGAGGAGACCCCGCAGGGGCCCGCATTCAAAGCAACCTGGTTAAGCAGCACGCGTCTGCCGGCAGTGGCATGCCCTGTGCATCTCCTCCACGCATGATCTGACATGCCCTGTGTCAGATCACGTATAGGAGCTGAGATGTGGGCATACATTCTCAAGTGATGATTCCCTCCGACCTCCTCCCCTCTCACGTGATGCAATTACCCGGGAGCCTTGCTGTTCCAGACTTTTGACAGTTCAGAGGTCTGCAAAGGGTTGAGCCAGACTCGTTTTGTATTAGGGATGAAATACATCTGGGAAGATGGTTAGAATAAGACCTGTCTGTCTATAAGACCTGGAGGATTTTAGAGGTATGGAAGACTTGTATCCATCCCCTGCATAAACAGAATTTCTTTCGATAGATAAAACAGGTTCCTGACTGGACCAACAGGAGAGGAAAAATCTGAACGAATTAAAGGCCTATTTGTTTTTCAATGAGATGCTTGTTGGTTTTTGCTTGTCCTATTCAGAGACACTATTTTTGGAGAAATATATTTGCTTCAGAAGTGCACTTGGGAGCCTTGACCCATGTCATCACAGCCACTGCACTCAGCTGAGCACCTTTTGCAGCAGGTTGGAAAGGCAGACCAATGCTCCGTGCCAGGCACCATACATGACACAATGTTCTGTTAACTGTCGCTGCATGTAGCAGACACTCAAGTGGCAATATTTCTGAAGAGAAACTGCACTGTCCAAGCATGAACAATGTATGGAGGTGGACCACTCAAACAGGACAGAGCAGCGGTGTAAAAGCTTTCCCCTGCCATAGTAGTTGCAACCTTCATTGTTTGTCTTCATAGTTCAGTAGGCACAAGGGCTTCAGTGGTCCTTTCCAGACTGAGAAGAAGAAGAAAAAATAAAGATCCCCACTCCTCCCAAATAATCTTTAGTTCTCTTTAATAAAAATTCTGCCATGTGCAGAAGTGTAACACAAAAGTTATATCCCACTTACAGCCAACCTGAGTAGCTGAAATTCACTCAGTATCGTGCTGTGCACAGTCCTTCAGTGAGAAAGTCAATACAAGGAATAAAGAATATACCAGTATTATCATTCTTATCCGATGTATGTATCTGGTTCCACTGTCTTCCCTGTTGGCCCCACAAGTGTTGATATTACAGCAGAGGCAGCTTATCCAGCTAGAAGACGAGCTGGCTGCAGGACTGGCCATAGAGAAGATACTGTGAGGAGAAACAGAATATGAGAAACTGTCAGAGCTCAATGGGAGTAAGTTGTGTGCCTAAAACTCCCCACAGAAGAACAATAAATCTTTCTAGTTTGGAGGACTTCTTAGTATAGAGGACTTTATAGCTCAGCTTTGTGAATGTGACCGTTTCAGCTGAGGGCTTTGCATGTCGCAGGTGGCCTGTGTCGGTTTCAGTGGTTTTTCACAGGTGCCTAAAAGACGATTTGTGAGTTCTGATATATTGCCTGGAAATGGCCTCCCATATGTGAGATAATACTTAGTGTTACAGAAAGATATGACTTTTTGTGTCCTGCATTCCAGTTCACGTGTAACCTCCCACTCTCATTTTTACCTACTTTACCAACATATCATTTGGATAGCTTTAAGAAATATAAATGTGCTGGGAGCAGGGAAAGTTCTACTGACTTTTTCCTCTACAACTGCATAGTCTGCCTTTCTGTGGAGCTGAGTTTAAAAGTTGGATCAGGTGTGCTGGAATCTCTTCTCCTACTCAGTCTGTTTAAAACCAGGCATAAATGGTGTAAAGAGACTGACCAAAAAAGGCAGAGAACTGGATATGCAGCTTTGAAGTTCGTTCAGGAGAGTATCAGAGTCATTCTTTCCATTGTTATTTGAACGCCTTCATTACTGCATGGTACGGTGTATTCTTTGGAAAAGAAGAGGAGTGCATATGGGGGAATAGATTGGACAGTGTTATAGTCTAAAGTTATTTGCTATTCACTCTGCAAGGTACAACTGGAAACATAATTCACTGCAGTGACTAACTGAAAGGTGCGTATTGCTTCTGTATGCATTGGCAAACTGTCAGGCTGCTAGTGTGAGCTCTTCCTTACCCCTGCATCCTCACCCTGATGTGGGGTACTCAACTGTTGTGAAAAGCCTGTGTGGAACTGCAAAACTCACACATGGAAAAGACCAAGAGGTTATTTGATCTGTCTCCTTCGCAGTTCCAGATTGCACCTTCTATATTATTCAAGGCATTTTTATTCTCCCTTTCTTTCTCTCTCTGCCACTGTTTGAAGGTATTAAATCCTGCTATCCACACAGGACTGAATTCAGGCTTTATGTCTAAACCATGATCAATGTAACAATATGAGATTTCTGATATGGAAAACTGCCAGACTCAGAGGCATTCTCCACAAAGTGGAGACCAGAAGGACAGAAAAAGTTCAGATTTGAACTGGATCTTAAAACTTGGGATCTCTGTTCAGAAACAGATATGAGTTTGCATCAAGATTAAATGGAGAAAAGACATTTTAGTTTAGCCGCTCCAGATATGAAAGCCAACTTTTTTCTGGAAAATACAAATGATAGTTGTAGCATCTGTTCATCATGTGGCCCTGTCGCCTACAACACGTTCAGTGAAGGCCTGCAATGGCAGCCAGCCTGCACAACCCTTCCTGTAGGCTTCTGTGCCACCCTTTCTTACAGTGCCCAACTTACTGCAGTAGCAGCCTCCCCACTGTGTCTTGTCAGTGAAGGACCACGCCAGCTTTTCCCGCTCTTCTGTACTAGTGACATTAGGTATCAAAATCCCCTCTCTGCTTTACCTATGAGCCCCAGTAATGTCCTTCCCACACTGCTCTGTTAACCGGTGCCAGATTTCCACACATTATCATGATAATGGATATTCCAATTGTAATCTTTCCACATTGCTCTCCAAGCAGATTTAGATGCCAGCATTGCAGCATGCCCTACAAGCAGTCCAACTATAAAGAAGGGCAAAGGAATTTAATCTCTCTAGATTTCATACAAGGCATCTGAACATTCCAATAGAGAGCTGCAAAATAACTCTCTTCCCACTGCTGAGAATAATTATTTGTTAGTTAATGTATAATTGTGTAACTAGGGCCTTTCCCGGCATTAGAAGGAAATTTGAAAGGCAGGTCTTCAGCTGATACATGCAGGTTTAATGATCTTGTCCCAAGTGCTTGTAAAAGACTAGTGTTGAGACAAGCCCAGAACTAAATGAGGCCTTGTTTATTAAGCAAGGCTGCTGTATTTGCACTAGACAGCACAGTAGAAGAAAGGTATTTCTGGCAGTTCTTTTATTCAGCTGGCTTAGACATTGCTTATTTGTCACGTTTTAATAGCTCTGTGTCAATTATCAGTTCCTTTAGTCAAAATGAAAGTTGCATTGTCATCTGTTTATAATAGACACACATTGAAATAACATACAACACAGTTAACGTCAACTGGCAGGTTCTGGCCACTTCTATTTAGTGAAAGCAGCACAGTTTCTTCAACCCAGTTAAGGAAAATGATGTTTCCGGTAGGGCAGAGGCAGATGTCGTGTGGTCTGTTGTAGACGTAGGACAATAGCTTCAGCAAGGCAGCCTAAGCCTGTCCCTGTGCTTGTGACACAGTGGCAGTAATGCGAGACTGTAAGCTCCAGACTACTTTTAGACTTATCTTGGACGTGGTGGGGTGGAGGCGGGGTGTGTGTGTGTGTGTAGTTTCTGCAGGACACATTTCTGCATTGAAATATGGGCTGTGGTAATCAGATCTCTCTTATGAAAATTAAGGGCTTCAGGCTTCTTGGTATATTGCCAGGGCAACCTTAACTTGGGCAAAATGTTGCGGCTCCTCCTTCCCCTGTGAAAATTTCATCACAAAAAATGATGATGCAAATTGCTTTATAGGATCACAGACACACCTTTTATTAACTCTGATTGTCACTGAATTGCAAAAGATTGGGGGTGAGAGTAGGGAGTGAAACAAGAGTAGAAGATGAGGCAGACCTAAGAGCCAGGCTCCCCAGCCTGTGGAATCTTTATTGTTACAAGTATCCCCAATCAGTGAGAGTTCTTGAGCAAAGGCTGCTGACCTGAGTAAGTGTTTGCAGATTGGTCCCATTATTTGCATACGCTTCCTTGTTCCAAAGAAATCTTAAACACACGCAAGAAAAGCACTGAATTTTCTGCCCTGACTGAAGCAATGCCATCTGCAGAGTTCACCCATCTCCTTACTGACTCAGTGTTTTAAAATAGATTAACTGCCCCATGTAGTTTTTATTTCCTCCTCCTCCCTTTTTCTCCTTCTGTCTTTGGCAAAAGAAATATTCAAAGGAAATGAGTTGTGAAACCTCTAACAGCCTGCTAACCATTAGTTTCTATAACCCATGTTGGCAATGCAATATTCACTGGGGACCTCTGGCTGGCTCAGATGGTCCTCTTGAGTAAAAGAAGCAGCTAGGGATGTTCACCTCTGTTTGGATGCCCTTAAAGAGCACCACATCACTTCATCTTGATGCGATCAGTGTTCCCTTACCCATCGCTCTTCTCTCCCTCTCCCCACCAACTGCTCCAGAGATTTTTGCAGATGTACCAGATCCCCAGGTATAGTTAGGGGTTGTCTGTTCTTACACTCTCTGCCTTCCCTCAACTCTGATTCCTGCCAGGCCTCTCCCACACCTCATTGCTGGCACCATTGTGAGTCTGACCTGAGTTACCAGGACTTCTCCATGAGCTCCTGAAGGAGAGCAGCAACGTGGGCAATTTGAATCTGCTCCCATTCACTCACTGCTTCCTCAGTTTCCCCAGACTTTGTTCCAATTCTGAGACCAACAGGCCATTGGACAGAATGAAGAACAGAGCTCTGCTGAGGTGCTACACAATACGAGGAAAACCTCCAGCATCTGACTTGCTTTACCACCTCAGTCATGGGTTATCTTGCAATTGACTGTGACCCTCCACACACATCCCTGAAAAGCCATTGAGAGCCAAGAGCATGGTGCTCACCATGAGACCAGAACCAGTGTAAGATATAACTTGCAGGCAGCTTTTATGTTTACAGCAGTGACAACAGTCTAGCTGTTGACTGAAGCACTAGACCAGGTGGATTTTTTCCTGATGTTCTAACTCAGTCATTTTTGTGCTGAGTTGCTTCCTTAGAGTCACATCTGCTAGTGACCTGGATTTGCTTGCTACTTCTACACCAGGTTTTGGCATGTGGGAGGCACCATTGGAAGGCAACAAACACTGAAATCCAAGTCCCCTCCAAACCTTCTGCTGATAATGGTCTAGGAGGGTACAAACCATAAGTTAAAAGCCACAAACAGCTTGCAAGCACTTCACTTGCAGGACAGCTGTGGGTGTTATGGCTCAGCCTTTGCTGTCTTCTTTCCCAATACCACACATGATGGAGGAGGGACCACAAAGGACCACATGACAGGCGAAGGGGCTGTGGAGGTAGACTATGCCAGGAACTCTTGTCTTCTTACAAAACTCCTTTAAGCACAGAAGGAAGAGGCACATGCCTGCAGACAGCGTGGGCCATGACTCTTCTTTCGCTCCAGGACACCAAGCACAAGAGCAACGAGTGTCCATAGAAAAAAATTCTCAAAAATTCGTATTCCTTTAACTGTATGTAGCCAACTGTCTCGCTTGCTTACTCGATCTTTCTTCCCCCCATATAAGACCCAATCTAACCTCACAAGTTGTTGCTGCTGCAGGATTTGGAACGGGAGAATAGATGATAAGAATATGATCCTTTTCAATATTTTTAGGGTGTATAGCTGTCCTCATTTGTTATCCACGAGACTCTATTCACCCAAGAGGGAAAAAAAAAAGCTGTCAACCTTCCCTCTGCTTTTCCTTTGCCGAAATTAATGTGGTGACTTTGTTTCTATAAAGGGAAGAGGTAGGTGGGAACAGCTCTTCAGGCATGTTGGCTAACAAAACGTGAGCACTACACGCCGGGCATGGAAGGGAGCCTGATGTGGATGTGGGAACTGCCCGGTCACACACAAGGCCCTCCGTTGCACAATGTGGCACACAGACATGCAGCTATGCAACCCAACTGGGAGATGGGGGAGGTCAACAGCTCCTTGAATTCTCCCCGTAATCTGCCCCCATCACATTCAGGCAGACGCTGTAACACTGGAGGAGACTTTTGCACTGCGTGACAGGAGATTGATAAAAGTTAATTTAAACTGGTTTGGGAAACAAGTCTTACAGCAATGTGCAGACATTCATCCATATTACTATACAGAAATAGAATTTAACTCCTTCTTAATGACACAAAAATAAGACTCGACAGTGATATTTTACATAACAAAATAACAGATTGTTGCATTATTCACTGACTCTGTTACCATGGTGCTCAGCTAGCCTTGAGCATACTATCTAGAACAGTAATGTGCTCCAGGTATCATGATGGTAAAACCCAGTCCAGGACCGACATTGTCCGACTTGGGGTTTTTTGTACAGCTGTATGCTGAACTGTCTAGATCGCTGACTGCCATAAGCGTTTGGTACTATCAGTGTTTGTCTGCAAGACTGAGGCCACGGTGAAGAAGAAAGAGAAGGCCAGAGTCTTTCTTTGTAAAATATTTTGAAGGAAACCGGGTTTCATCAGCCAGTTCTGAAGATCCAGTGACTGCTGTGGATGGCTGAGGAACAAGGCAGTCAAGGAAATACACGCAGAAGAAATGTTGAAATACCTGGACTTCCTGATGAAGACGTTTCTCTTGAACACTGCAGGTATCTCAGTGAAAAACAGATGATCCAAATGCGTGTTTTTCCTTGAACACATTACAGCCATTCCACACAGGTATTGTACTCATCACCAGTTATTCATTAAGCAGCATGACTAACATCTGTCATGTGGTGTTTGTTCACTCATTATCTGTCCATGGGTGAAGAAGTCTGTTGCAGTGGTATGCAGGTTGTTTTGGTAAAGGTTTTTATTCTTTTATTATTATTATTTAGTATGTGTTACTGTACATTCAGGGCACAAAACGTGCTACGTGTAAATACTTGGGCCAAGAGGTGTGAACAATCCCATGGAGAATTTTTGAACTTTCTACAAATGTCTCATATAAAATTCTGCATCATCTGCAGACCAGCCTTACCCTTTCTGTACGCACCGGACTGTACCAAAGAAGCCAAACTGCTTGTCACGATAGTACACCCCTCAACTTACTTAAAACCACACACGCCTAGATGTATGACACTTGAAAGCAATGTTGGAGGTGTCCAAATTTCTATGTATAAAGCAAAGTGAAAGATGGAAAGTTGGCAGGCATCATCGAGAACAGAGCCATCAACCAGCCAAAAATAGACTTCCAAGTGAAAAATGGCAGAGGATTGAAGAGAGGCTCATAGCTCATATTCAGTACAACATGCAGTCTTTGCCACTACATGACAGGTTTCCTTTGCTCAAATAATGTCTTTTATTTGCTCCATCTAAAACATTTTCTGACATTTATTCATTCATTTCAGGCTGTTCTAGGAAACATCTGTACAGCAAATGTGTCTTAGACATACGGCTTGGATGAAAGAGATTTCCTTTTGGACTGGACAGCCTGAAATAATGACCTATGCAAATAATACAAATGATTGATACTTGTGGTATTGCTCACCACAGTGCTATCTGCTGTTTCTCCCCTGATTTTTTAATGAGATTTAAAAGCCTTTGAGTGAATAACCCCAGCCTTTTCATTAACTTCGCTAGCATGAAAAGCTGTGGGGCCTATGTGGCAGGTGCTGTGGGTTAACAATAGGGGTACTGTTTAATCCAAGGGAAACAGAGAGTAGAAAAGGGCCATGAATAAAAGGATCTGGGATCTTTTATGAGGTCAGGAGAGGCATTTTGGATCAGGAGGTGCAAAGAGAGGCGAGCTACATAAAACATTCCTTCTTGCCACACTCACTTGGACAGCAGCATGAAATTATGCCTTGTAATTTGTTCTGCAAAAGACAAAGGAATCAAAGTGAAATATCTAAATGCAAGAAGTTTGTTGATACTCAGATGATCACCTCTACTTGTAGAAGTAGTTGGCTACGGTTCCTTGGGGAATAAACCATTCTTCTGGGTGGTGTTCCTTACCAGGCTCACCTCTTTGAAACTCTGAGAAACACAAAGAGACAGTCTAACAACTGCAATAGCATTTCAACACAGGGAAAAGTGGTATGTGATTTACAGGTTTGTCTGTTTTTAAACACTGACTCAGTTACTGAGAGCACTAGTTACGCAATCAGTGATTGGGAGTTTAGAGTGGAAAGTAGAAATGTTGAATCAAAATTGCAAACAAGCTTTCTATAAAATGCCTGAAAGTGGTTTTGCTCTCATATGCGCTTTATAATTGCAGTAGGTTCAGGGTCATTTGTGTCATTCCTTGTGCCTTTAAGATAGTGCTCCAATGGTATAAATGGGCCTTTAGAGACTTAGAGACAGATGGAGAAGAGTACAGTTTCAAAATTTAATCAAATACCTTCCAGTTACGAAGCACAGATGTTCAGGGTCAGGAACACACAAGTGTAATATTGCTATAATGTGTCAGGCTACTGATGCTGCTGTTGGAATAACCTAACCATTTGCAGGTGACTCAGAAGAAGGTGCAAGAGCACCAAAAGGAAAATTATATCATAGTTTGCCTATGGGAAGAGTTCTTCCTCAATGCTTTCAGTCACTTGCCGTAAGTATTTACATACCTTACAGTTTTTAACTTTAATTTTAAATCAGTAAGTGAGGCAATGATGGATGCCTACATTATTCATTTATGTGGCCAATGGCTTTTCAAGTTTTGCAAAGGTCTTGGGCCAAGTGATAACACCTGGGAATAATTTTCATGTGGTAATTATACATCATGAAATTCTTCTTTTCCTTTTAATTAAAAGTTCTGCCTTACAACTTCATGAAACTTCCCCCATTTTTGCCTTAATGAAAAAAAGGTTACTGTAGTTGCTCTATGACACTCATTTTAAAAATGTTTATTATGATGCCTTCTACTTGATCTCTCCTCTAGTACATATAAAAGCCTTTTTTTTTTTTTTTTTTTTTTTTTTTGCTACCACAGTTTGGCAATCCTTTTCTCTTCTTAATGTTTCCTTTACATAACTGGGGAATCCCATGCAAAGACAGCGATGCTGATCACATAACATGCTTGTGGATTTTGTGGTTTCTCCAGTCCTGCTTTTAGGCTGCCAGGAACCTCTTGCAGATGTATTTTCACTGAGCACTGTACACGTTAGTAGGAAGGACTGCTTAAGGGGCGTGTAATTTTCTGTGGGCAATCTCACAAGAGCATCCATTGAGCATAATTCAAAGTTTTACGGATAGGTGTCTCTGGATACCTCCTAACCAAGGCATGTTCCTTGGCCTTCCACGTGCTCTCCTTTTTGTTTTCTCATACTCCGTTGCCTATTTTCTACTTGTTTCCTTCCTCTTTCCCGTTCTCCTCCATTCTCCCTCCTCCTGTTTCAACTATGTCTGCGTGAGAAATTTCAGCTGGCTTATCTCAGCCTTTTGGTGCGTGGACTCCAGCTGACATACCTATACATCCCAAAATCCTTAGTGTTGATGCAGTTGATATGGACAACCCTATATTTTTGAGTGTTTTCTTCCTGTCAGGAGAGGGGGTGGGGAGCTGGAGAAGGCATAAAATAAGTTACCCCCACAAAAACAGTGTTTTTAAGATGAACAGTGTCCACACCAGAAGCGCTTTGCCGGGGGTGCATAACATATCGCTATATCCTCTCACTGACTTGCTCTTTCCCTGACCCATTTAACCCCATTTCCAGCCTCATTCATTCAAAACAGCCGAGTTGCCTTCCTTCTGCCTTGAAGTGTGAGCATGAAGGAGGAGCGTGCACTTGTGCGTGGCTGTAAGCAGCTCCTGGGAAAGGCTGCACGAACAGGGTGAGCTTCCAGAGAGCTTCAGCCCAGATGGGGTTTTGAGCATCTCGTGGAAAATCACTAGCCGGGGTCTCTCGCTCACTCCCAAACTCACAGACACACACACACGAGCGCGCAGAGGAACATCTATTGAACGCACAAAATGCATGAAGAAAGGGAGATACAGTTCCTGCCGTGAAGGATCTGTAACGCACGCGTCTGGACAACGTCTCGGGGAAGGGGTGAAACCTGCCGACAGCCCCCCGTCTTTTCTCCTCAGAGCTCCTGCTCGCCTTCCCTCCTGCACCTCGCTGGATCCCGGAAAGCCACAGCTCTCGTTTCACAGCCTTCCAGTGTCAAAAACGAGAAACTCCGCTGAACCTGGCAGCACGAGGGAAAAAGTAAAATAAAATTGAGGGACGTTACCCCTTCTTCCCTTGACTCAAGGAAAAATACGGAGGGGAAAACACGGCTGCGGGCGCAGGGACCACCCCTGCTCAGGGGGGAAGGCGCCCGGGGCCGGGCTCACCTCAGCCGCCCCCACACCCGCTCCCAACGGCCGCGCGGGCAGGGCGGGAGGGAGGGAGGTCGCGGCCCCGCTCCCCTCCCCCCAGGCGGCCCCTCACGGGCGGGCGATGGCGATGGCCAGACCCAGCCGCCGCTCTCCCGCCCCTCACCGGGGCGGCGGGGCCGGCCCAGCCCGCGGCGGGTACGGGAGCACCCCGGGGCGCCCCGCCGGCCTTTCCCCCGGCGGCAGCCCCGCATGCGCGGGCGGGTGTGTGAGGGGGAGGAAGCGGGAGGGCACGAAATTCAAATCGCTGCTGAGGAGGGAGGGGAGAAAACTGGGGGAAGGAGGCAGCTGGGGGGAGTGGAGTGGAGGAGGGAGGAAAGGAGGGCGGAGGAGAAGAAGAGAGTGGGAGGGGAGTGTGGAAGACGCTAAGGGAACGCGGCAGAGGCCGGGAGAGGCGGCACGGCGGACGGCGGGGGAAGGCAGAGGTGTCAGGGGAAGGACAGGGCGGTTTCGGGCACCCACGGCCGCAGCGCGGGGCAGCCGCCCCGGCCCGCCCGCCGCGCTCCGCCCGCCCGCCCTCCCGCCGGCACCATGGTGGACAGGGGCCCCTTGCTGACCTCGGCCATCATCTTCTACCTGTCCATCGGGGCGGCGATCTTCGAGGTGCTGGAGGAGCCGCACTGGCGCTCGGCTACCGACGACTACAAGCGGCAGAAGACGGAGCTGCTCAAGCAGTTCCCTTGCCTGGGCCAAGAGGGGCTGGACAAGATCCTGCAGGTACAACGGGCGCTGCTGGGGCCGGGGCCGGGCGGTGGCGGCGGGCGGCGGCGGCAGCAGGTGCTGCCGGGCGCCCCGGAGCGGAAAATACCGCGCCTTTGGGCCGGCGGGCGGGCGGGCGGGAGGAGTGCTGCCGGGCTGGAAAGCCGGTCGGCTCCCCGGGAAAAGCCGACCGTAGCCGCGTCCTCACAAAGCCCGGTGCCTAAAAACTGTCCCTCGACCGGGAGCGCGGGGAAAGCTGTTAATCGTTCCTAACTCCTTAATGATAGAGTGACTAAATGGGTCCGCGTTTCTTTCTCTTTCCTCCCCCAAGTGATAAAGGAGCTCGGGGTTGATTTCGGTTTTAGCTGGATGGTCCGGGGGGCTGGAGGAGTTCGCGCACGGAGTGTGCTCCCGCAAGCCCGTCTGCTGCTAAACCCAGTAGCCGTGAATGCAGCTCTTGTTTTAGCACCCAGGGTGGTTTCTCCTGCCTCAAAGGATGTTGTGTTATAAGGAAGGGAAGGTGAAGCCAGGCGTCTTGATCCTCTTCTGTTTGGTCTGATTTCCTTCCCCTCCTCTTTTTTTTTTTTTTTTTTTTTTCCTTCTCTGTACTGAATGCTCTCGTTGTGAGACGTGTCTGGGGGTCCGAGTGCGGGTCCCGGAGGTCAGTCGGGGTAACTGCGGGAAAGGCTGAATGACTCGCACGGAGGGATGCTTGCAACTCTTGCACTGTTCGTTTTACTTTAGGAGAATGACTTCTTTCCAAGCCATAAGGAGTTGATAATCGTCCTATCTCGCTCATCTGGCAGAATGCCTCTTCAAAACTAATTATTAATCAATAGCACGTATTAAATCATAGAGCGGTATAAACTTGGTTAGTGCCTTTTTATGGATGTGGTATCCTTTAAAACGTGGTGGCAAGCAATGGTGAACCATGAAAAATAGGCTACCCAGATATGTGGGACTCCAGTGGTGAGAATGAGTCATTTGAGACTTTATTTCAGAAATGTTTATATTGACTAGATCTTCTGGTCATTGTGTTTTGGATTTTTTTAATTATTATTTTATTTTTAAATTCACTAAAAGTCTACTAAAATGCTAAAATACAGACGACTGGGAAAATGGCTCATTAGTTCTATTGGTGTAATCAATACTGTGCAAGCTTAGAAGAGGATATGGTTCTTGATCCTAAAAGTTTGTGGGTTAAATTCTCTTTCTTCAGTTGCTGGCTGCTTTCTGTCTGCTTCAGATAGCAGAGCTTTCTGGTGGTAGTGTCCTTGTTATTACCATCTTAGTACCCTATTAAATGTGTTTTTGTGGTATACTGTGGAACGGGTGGGTGGAGGCTTGAAACCATAAAGGGAAGTTGGAAAATGAAAGACATGCTATGTTTTTTGAGTATACTTTTGCTGTTCAGGAGTCTTACTGAAATCTTACTCTAGGTTATATCCCAAACCTGTTTTAACATCCTCAAGAAAAAACCCTTATTTGGATTGGGATGCGCATTAAGCCTGGCATGCCTAACTTGCTGCAGACATAATGCAGAATCTAGATTCTGGCTCAATTTAGGATGAAACTCATGTTGGTATGAGGGAATCATTAGCTATTTTTTCCCCCATGATCCTTATCCCAATTAATCCTGAAGTGGCAGAAAGATTTTTCTTAAAATGCAAAATTACAATGGAAAAAATTATTGGGCAGTCCATTAGAATGGACTGTACAATAGAGCACACTGTAGAATGGGGATGGGTGCAGAAGCAGTGAGGAGAAAAAAAGTGGTATAAGGTGAACTATGGCCAGATCAAAATACTTGGTTTGAGTATCTCTCCACAGCACAATGTGGAGGGCCTTCCCTTTTCAGTGCATGTTAGCTCCTGGTGATATTCTTATATTCATGTGATTTCAGTTTTGCCTCTGTACTACTTCCAATCATACCTTACTTTCCATGTCCAGTCTTGCTGGTCTGATGATCCCTCATAGATATTCTGTTGTCGTCTTAACCTCAGGTTAGCTAAAATGTAAGTCTTACCTTGCTCTTATTTCACTCTTACTGGTAACTGGAAGCTTCACTGCCTGCTTTCTTCCAGACTTGTAGTTTTGTTCCTGTTCTTACTCAACTTCTATGTGAGAATTGATGGGAAGAAGGGGAGTGGCATTTCTTACAGAGGAGGATGGCAGGGTGAAATCTAGCCTAGCTGAAGCTAACTGGGGTGGGGGAATCGTGTAAAGACATCAGGATTTCATACCGAGTAAGCTGTAAAGTATATCTGAAATAGTCTTCGGAGTTGTCCTTTCTCAACCACTATTCATGCTGCTTCTGTTGGGTTCTGCGGAATCTTTAAAACATTACTGACATCTGTTCTCTTTCGGCAAATCCTGATCATCCTGTTCTCATATTAAACCTCCAAATTTATTATCTTACAATACATCCAGAATGTTGTTGATTTGAAAACGTGCATTTCTCCGCCCCTCCCCCCCCCCCCCCCCCCGTTTTGTTCCTCTAAGCCTCTTCCTCTAGCCTCTTCCATGGACTGTCTGAGCTTGTTCTTGGGATTTTGCATTATTTGACTCATTTATCTGCTCTTGTCTCTCTTTTTTTTTTTTTTTTTTAAATGGCCTTCAGTCTTCATCTTAGAGCCTTATCTGTCACTCTGCTTGTGGTCCCCACTGACACTTATGTGACTCTACAGAGCCACATTGAGCTTTGCTATTACTTTGCTGATATTCTTTTTAATATCCCCATTTAAAACACACTGGATAAAGTTCTTCAACAAATATCACCAACTATAGAATTTTAAATGGTCGTTAGTAAAATGCAAGGACACCAAGAAATGTGTTCAAGTTGAACTAACAATACCAATTTTGTTTCCAGAAGCAGCCTGAAAGGTGTCAAGGACTGACTTACTCAGAGACCGATCTCTCTGCTGCCCTTGTTCCCCACCCAGGTTAGCTCGTGTGTTCATCTGAGCCTAATGTTAGCTGTAAGTGCAATGGAAACTCTGTGTGGAATGGCTACAAAGTTAGATCTGTAGTGTGATCTTAACCACTTAAATAGACAAGTAGGTTATCAGCACAGATTCTCAATTCACATACAAACTAGTATCTCTGTACCAACAGTTTAAGTGATTATTAAGTGGGCTGTATTAGGTCAAATACTGTCTAAAGTTTATATTCTGTAATAAAGATTTCACAATGCATTACAGTAGAAATACACTGCAATAAATGTTTATTGAAATGTGTTTAACACACTTTCAGAAAACTCACAAGCTGAGTATTGTAGGATATGCTAAAAAGAAAGCCTTTTTCCCCAATCCTAATTGAGAAATGCCTAAAAAAAAAAAACTTGTTTAAAAACAGCTTTTAGAAGTCTCTCATGTGAAGAATCCATTTGCTTTTGATTATTTTAAGTAGCATATTACTTATCATAACTATAAGAGGTAAAGAAAGTACTTAAACTCTTCTTGGAGTAATGCTATGTAGACCCTGATTTTAAAGGTGACTAACTCTGGACAGTGTATAGGCTGGTTGCTGCCTGCCCATGCTCTTCTGGATAAAGCTGATTGCTCAAATGAAAATGTGGCTGAGATGCTTCACGTGACAATTTATGTAGGCCTCCAAAAACACTCAACCACAACCCTGTATTGACAAAGGAACTCTGTAATCTCTCCTCACTATGTACAATTACCTCAGAATAGAAATGTCTCATAACACTGTGGAATATCTGCAAAAATAAACATTTTTAATAGTGATGTAACTGCCATATTTATTGGCATTGCAGAATCTTAAAAGTAGTGTAACACCTCTGTCTGTTGATAAAAGTCTATGGTTTGTCCTTACCACTTGCTGCTGTGGCCCGAAGTCCTGGGACCCTTTAGGAAGGGGGAGAGGGCAGAGATCCACAGTGATGACACCTTCACCTAGCCTACTGTAGGAATGAGTTTTGGAGACTGAAGCAAATGTAAGCCAATTCAGTCATTTCCTTCTTTTCCAGTTCCTTACTTTTACTCTTTATTGCTCCATCCTGATTGTGAAACATCAGCTTAATGATAAAGGAGCTATTCATGCAAGGAGGAGCCCTCTTGACCCTCATGTCACTATTCACATGAGCAAAGGTTTGCCAACAGTGGGCCACATGCCACATCTTATTTACTGGGAAATCTCTTACTGGCCCACCACAGTCATAAAAAAATTAAATGCTTCCCATTGATAAACATCAAGACTGGTGAAAAGAAAGGGAAGAACATGAAGATGAGTGAAAACGGTTACTTTCAAAACAGAGCAATAAAATGAAAAGAGAAACTGCTGGCTCCATCTAGGAGAAGCAGACAAACATACTGAGTATGAGAACAAATAATTGAGGTCTTTATTTGAAAAGCATACAGGACTCTAAACAGGCCTGAGAGATAACTTTAGAAACCTAAATGTTTAGACTTAAAGCCCAGTGCTGTGAACAAACATTTAGAAGACTTTTAAGGAGAGCTTCTGCTGGGATATACATGGCACACAGGAGGTTTACGCTAAAGGAAATAACAGTCAAGTGGCTTAATAGTAGTTTCTCCTCTCTGTTTTTTTTAAAGCCAGGATGTCTTTTCCACTCACAAATACTGACAGGTGCATTTACAGGATTTTGGTTTGTGTTTGAGTATGCTGAAGCTGCTTCTAGATTTGTTTATTCTTGGAGTTAGTCAGTTTTATTATGAAACTTTAAAAATAGTCTCTGATTCTGAGCACTGTTTCCCACAATGCTTTACTTCCAAGGTGCTACCTCAAGGTTTAAATCTATGTGCAATACTCTTGAGAGAGTCTGCAAACTATAGTTTTCTTAAAAACTTGAGCTAGGTTTTAAATGCTTTTCGTTAGTTCAACGTTTAGTAAAGAGATTATGGCTTTTGCTTACGCTTTGTAGAGTGTTTTGTTTTCCAATGTAAAGTTATTAGGGGCATATTTTTTGTAATCTTTCCCTTCCCCTGTGTTCTTCAGGAGGTGCATAAATGAGATTCTAGACTACTACGGTTTGTTTGGTCTTTAATTTCCTGATCCCTTCCATCTAAGGTATTGAAGGTGGGGGAGACAAATAGGAGACTGAATTCCTTAGCTGGAATGCCAGATGAGCTGTCCCTTTGAAGACTAAGACTTTTGCATGGGCTGAACAAAGTAAAGCTGAGCAGCTATCAGACAAAGACAAGTGACTGCTGATGGAAAGTCTTTAACTGCAAAGTTATTAACAACTACATCTAATACCTCTTGTATAAAAACTTGACGGTGTAAATTAAGGCTTATGTCTGAGATATAGGTATTGCTACATTTTTCAAATGTATATCTTGAATTATGCACCCTCTAAGTTCAGCAGGGGTGAACTGAATTGAAAGTGTAGGACCACTGTCCACAGTTCTCTGTGGCATCTCAGACTATGAGTTATGGATGTTGCCACTGCAGCATTAGGAGAAGAAAATTGAGGACAGGCAATACTATGTTAGTCCACAGCTTTTCTCTGCGTGTTTCTACGTGCAAAATCAAATGTAAGGACGCATGCTTTTCTCTTGGTTTGGTTTGTTTTGGTTTTTTTTTTTGTTTTTTTCCCCTTTTTCCCTGTTTAACCATTACATTGTTTAAACTTTCTTGGAACACAGTTAAACAAAGCTGATAGTGCATACACTGCAACTCTCTCTGCTGATGGAGCAATAGCAATCGATCAGAAATTATAATTTTCCTGCTGTGGGTTTTTCCTTTTTCCTGCTATGGACTTAATCCTTGAGTGCTTGTAGTATGTTGTCCTTCTGTTCCTTTAGGACAGAATGTTTGTATTACCTGACATGTTACCTTCTGCTACTAGGTGTGTATTCTGGCAAGCTCTGCTCTAGAGCCCATGGCATGCAAGAAGATTTGCAGGTTATCAACAGCTTCTTGTCCTAAAAGATCTTGGAACTCCTGCTTTGGTTCATACTGTATATATGGTTATTGCAAGATACCTTCTGTAGCCAGTGAAGATAGTGTAATGATGACTTTGTACAGATTTCCTTTTTTAAAACAAATTGTTGTTTTTGCTATTAATACTAATTAAACAAAATGAATTGTTTTGCTTTTCTCTGAATGCTGTTGACCTTCAGAGCAATCACATTTCATGCTGGTACTGCAAGTAGATATCAACATAGTAACATACAACCAGAAACAAGCTGGATTGCAAGTGGCAGTCAATAGTCTGATTAGCAGGGGAGCAAGTGAGAATGCTTTTGCGCTTCGGTGCTGTAGACCTGCTGATCACAGGGCCTGTATTTGCAGGGATTTTATTTTGTGCTTACTCCTGTATGATCCTATGGATTGAATGCCTATGAGCAAGTAGTTAAATTTCTTCATGGAGTATGTCTAGGTTTTGTTTAGTCCAACATGAGTTCAGCTCTTAACTCTGAGTCTGCTCTGTAGTATGAAACAAAACGTGATAACGGGACAACTGGAAGAGTCGCACTCTTAATCTAAATTAAAATCCTACTGTGGTCACACCTGAAGCTCTCTATAGTGCTACAGACGTCCTCAGGAGAGCCACACTTAGAGGCAGATTGAACCCTTAAAACATGACATGCAGTACGCACTCTGCATTTTTACTAGCTCTGTTTATTGAAGGGATGGCTTAGGCTTGAAGGCATAACTTCATCTTCCTTTATTTCCTGTCTTCATTCTGATTTAGGTTCCTCAACAGCACTGCTGGTTCTAGTGGCACTAGATCTTTTCTTTAAAACATCAAGTTCTTTAGCAGGGGACTTCAGACAGGCAGTTTGTTTCTGTGTCTACCCATCTTATTTTATGATGTCTTTATATTAGAGTTCTTAGATATTACTGTGTTAGTTATGTACTTGTCAACAATTTAATTGTAGGCAGGAGAGATCCCTCCTAGGCATGCCTTGCCCTAGCAGCTCTATTTACAGTCAAATCAGTAAGGAAGTTATAATTTCTTTTGTTTTGCATTGTGTTGTGTGAACTCTAGTGGATCAAAGGTACTGTTAGGTGCAAAGGAGCTTCTGAAATGTTTTGAACTCAAACCTCATACACTGTTTTCTTAAGAGAAAGAAACATAAGTGATGAAAAGTGAGTAGGAAACTAAAAATAGGTTGTATAACATAGCCTCTGTTGAATCTGAAATCGAGTTCCTTTTCTAACAATGCGTAGTGTTTCTTGTAATGGACCTGGTTTTTTAACCCCTGTTGTGGGATCAATTGCTACAGATCAGCCCATCTGTAGGACTATATTTCTGCCTTAAACAGCGGACGTGGATCGTGATTGAGCAAACTGGCAAATACTAAATTGACTTTGTTCTGTGCCAGCGTCTTACAAATGTTGTGTAAGCAGGTTCCAGCTGCTGAGAAACAAAACCCAGACCTGTGTGCCTCTTCGAGGTTGCAACAGGTGCAAAAAAGTCCCAGTTGGACCTATCACAGGTCTCTGAACTCTGATCCTTCTTAACAACAAAGATGTCAGTTATTTGACATTAATTTGGACTCCAAAGTTAAGTCATAAGATTGTCAGATAATGGCAGCTAATGAGTGATAGCTAATGGAACTTGAAAATAATTCTGCAAAGGGTTGTGAAGGTCCTGAGGTGTAAAGCATAGTCAGATATGATACAGTATTTTTGGTGCCTTGGCTAAAATATCAAATTCATCAGTGATGACTTCTGTGTGTGACTTCCAAGTGCTCGTATTGCTGCTCCTCTTTTCTACTCCCAACCCACTCCAAGGGAGTAAAAAAGCTTTGGAGGAAGGTTGCTCAAGAATCACGTGTGGTCCCTTGCTAGAGAAACAGCAGCTGTAAGTATGTTTGTTCTGGCCTATGGGGGAAGTGAGGCTGATGAGTCTCCTCCAGGCACCAAAGAAACAGGGGAGGTGTTTGGAGCCAAGCAGCTGCATAAAGAGAAGGGGTCTAATCAAACTCACTGGTGGTACTGACTTTTCCCTTGGCTTCTCTTGCACCTATCTGGCTGGAACCCTCACCCTACTACATGCCTGGCTGTTACAGTTGCTGCTACCCAGCTCAACAGACTGTAATGCAAATATGTTAAAATCAAGTTAAATAGTTGAACTATGATAACTTGCCAGTTAAGTTAGAATTTCAACCTTCAGGCCTGTGTAAGTGGTGTGTACGTGACTGTAGAATGACAGAGGGCAGTTCTGTAATCAATGCTTGCCTTGTTGGCACAAGGGTTTTTGAAGGGCAGTGGAGTTTATGCTTAGAAAATCACTCTTTCTTATTGGTACCAGTGCACTCTGAAAGCTTTCCACCTGTGTCACCATCAATTTGCCCTTTTAAAATAATACTTGCGTGTTTCTGACTTAATTTTTTTTATGGCTTTTGGGGTGGAAGGCAAGAGAAGGGAGAGGAAGAATGAAAAACTTTAAAGTTGCTTCTGTTGTAGCAGCAAAACCAGTAGCTAACTTTATTGTGTCTCTACGTGATTTGTTACAGTAATACTAGGTTTTCAAGGTAGTATCTTAGCTGGATTGTGACTGTAGGATAACTGCCCTTTTCCTGAAGTTGCTATGTAGTATCTGCAAGGTCCTAAAGCTGTCAACTGGATTAATGAAATGAGCATTCATATCTTTTACATCTAAGAGAAATGAAATATAGTTCACACTCTGAGACTGCCTTGGCTTTATTTGCATGTGTTTTAAGAATGCTTGCTCAGCTCTGCTACAATTAGACAGTTGGTTATTTGGACAGATGTCTCCACAGCTGGCTGCTTGTTGTTGTTGTTTCCTAGCAGAGAAACACTGCAATAAAGTGGTTTCACACTAGGCATTGACTAGGTGCTTTCAGCTGAATTCTGTGCATCTTTCCTAGGAAAACAGTCTCACTTATTTGAGGTAACTGCAGCTTTTCTCTGGTTTTGATGACTCTCTGAGCTTCTTGTATGCTGAGCAGCTTTTAAGCTTGAGGGTTCTCTACTTAGCAATGTGCGAGTGCTTCCTCTGTCTCAGCTTCTTAGAAGGTAATAGATGCCTGCTGAATGGTTAGAGATGTCAGTTGCAAGAAATCCAGGCTAGGAAGGAAAAGAGTGTAACAAACAGAAGGCAGCAACTATAGTGCTTCTGCCAGCTGATCCCTCTTCTTTTTAATACATTAGCAAGAAGATAGCAAAGTGGTTTGGCTTTCATACACCCTCAGGGGTGGGACAGTTGAGAAGTGACAGAGCACAGAGTCTGTTAATTACCTACCACATGTCAATGCTGTACATTACTCTTTGCCTTCAACTTGTCTTGTGTTAGATGTTTAGGAGTGACCTGCAAATATATGGGAAACTTTATGAATCTGGTAGTGTGCACAGTTTGGTAGTCTTAAAGTTGAAAGATTTTTCAGTTGACTAAACTTGCTTTTCCACTTATTCAAAACACTTTCTACAGGATATATGCAATGACTTGTTTACCATTGGTTTTTGTCCAGGAACTAAATGTGATATGGGACTGAAAAGATTATTGAAGCAGTATCTGCTCTGCTTTTTGCCAAAGTTATTGATTGGAAGTTCTCTTGGGAAGAAAGCCCCTTCTGTGTACTTAGTAATATAGTGCTAAACATAATAAAGTAGCAGAAGATAGTGTTCCAGTGTACATGGTGTGTGTGTGTGTGTGTGTTTTTCAACGTTATACTATTCCTGCAAAAATGGGGTTTGTGTGTATGCTGACACAACTGTGTTTAAGAAATATTCTAATGCATAGGCAGCTCTTACCAGCAAACTGATGCTATTACCAGTCTCATTCACTCACCCAGCAGAAGAAGCAAGATAGACTAGGCAAGTTATGCTATTATAGGTCTGGGAGTGTCTAGATGAGACTGTTACCCAGCATGCTTGTCTTAGTTACTGATCGCACTTCTTTCTATTCTGCCATAACTGTGCTGGCAGATCTCTGTATCTATATTTGAAAACACTTGTCCAGAGCAGCCTCCTCTCCTTCCCCAATCATCCTCAAAGATCAATCTTGAGCTAATCTAGTGCTGAAGGGATTTATAGTAACATAACAAAATTTTGTTTCAGGTTAAGCCCTGGACAAAGCTAAATACATAGTAATAGGAATCTCAAACCAAATAGCGTTTCTGTGGCACGTTTTTCCCCCTTGTTACTCCTCTTAACATAAACCCATCACCTTGCTATTCATACAAAGCATCCTGTCCATGTGGACATTGGAAGCCTGCCTTGCCTTGCCTCCTCCTCGACCTGCTGTCAGATGGACCAATACAGGGAGAGAGACTAGTGGGGTTGAGGTTATGTAAAGGTTTTGGTTGACCCTGGAAACTTTGTTGTTTGTTTGGCTTAACAAGGTGAGTTAGTAAAGGTTCTGCCCCAAAGAGTTAATAGACAACAGTGTGACTCTTTCTTGCTCCTGTTCTGTAGTTCAAAAGTCTCCTTGATTAAAAATGTTGTTACACTTAGTACTCTGCTCCACCCAAGCCTGATCACTTTTAGTTTTGTTTCATTGATTTGACACTGTTGGGACAAATAAGATTTTTATTCTAGCATGTGTAAGCTCACTGATCTGTCAGACAAGTAACAGTTGTTTTACCAGGACCTGCCTTTTTTTTTTTTTTTTTCCAGACTTGTTTCTCCTTAAGATACGTTGTTAAATAGGAAATGAGATGTGTGACGCTACTAGCACACTTCGGCAGCAGCTTCTAGTTTGTCTTCAGAGAAGCAAGACCTTTAAAGTTGTATTGAAATTTGGGGATGAAATACAAAAATGCTTGTGAAACCAAAAGCCTATAACATTTTGGTCCTAGCTACTAAGAAACAAACTCCAAACAGTTTTTAAGGTGTTCTAACAAAGTGACTTTCTGTAAATTTCTTAATCTGAAGCATGTTTTTATGCATGGCTATAAATGAGAGAGAGCATAATATGCTTCTTAATGCAATGTTACTTTATGCTGCAATTCATTCACTGAGTTGAAAAGCTTATTTAGGCCTCTGTAAGCAAGGTTGTCAAGCTTGGATCACCTGTGTTTTGACTTGTCCTAATGAAGTATTCTTATACACTGAAAGCATGGGGGGGGGGGGGAAGCTTAATTTTAAACTCAGCTTCCTCTTTTACTTCTGTGTAATATCAAGGCTTTTCTGTCCAAATATTCCAGTTTATACCATTTTATGGGTGGGTGAAAATCTGCAAAGATTAACCAGATTGCTGGGTTACTGCTCCAGGTCTTGAGGCCTTGTTTGAATAAGGGGAAAAAAAAACTGCAACACTTCAATGATATGGTCCAACCCCTCCCCATCTAGTAAATTAATCTCAGTAAACTGTTTTTATTGACACTAGGGTTGTTCTGGTTTAATTTAAATCTACTTAAATCAATTGCAGATAAACTGAAATATATTATTTCGGAAAGTCAGACTGCTGCATGCGTTAGCATCTGCTTATGCAACTGGTACCAACTCTGTTGCAATAGTCTCGTGTAAACACTGTCTGGTTCTAACTCTGCCTGACATAGGTCACCAACTGGTGTGAGGGCTTGATTAAACTCTTGACTCTTCTGCTTCCACTTTCTTATCTCTAAAATGGGGACAACAGCATTTTCCAAAGCTCTTTTAAAGGGGAGTTGGCTACATTAGTCACCATGTATGTATTCAGATAGGAAGGAAGCCTAATCTGCTATTATAGATTATTCCAACCTCTTAATTTCAGCTGATGCAATGTAAAAGTTGTTGAAATACTTTTTTCTTCCAACCAAGGAAAAGTGTGTTATAAGCATATTGGCACAGAAGCCCTCAAAATTAAGCTGTATTAATGAAAGCTATGAAATTGTCTGATAGGTTTTATTTCTGAATGAGAGTAATCGTAGACCAAAGAAAAGTTGGGACACTCAGCATCTGCAGAACAGCTGCAGTTCTCATGCAGCAGTAACCTTTAGTTAATTTGTCTTCAAAACATGTCTATGTGGAACTTGGGAAAGTGAAAAGGAAACAGTTCTATAATTGCATTAATCACAAGAGCAAGGGAATGCTGGTAAAGCACTGAATATGCTTTTCATCAAAATAGTTTATTAACCAGTTCATTAAACTGGAATCTAGTCCTGAAATTAATAGGGGGAAAAATCCATATCAACTGTTAAATTCTGTAGTCATGATCTGTCAAAGAAGCCAGCTGCCTTTTCAAAACTGTTGGTGTTTACATCCATTGCACATAAGTGGAAAGGACAAATAAAGTTAAGCAGCATTAGTTCATTCAAGCATAGGATCTGCAAGTATCAAAACCAGGTAAGCTTCAGCGTTCAATTCTGTAATAACAAAATAGTTCCAGTTAACTAATTTGCTGAATTATGGGTTTCACTTATTATTTAACTCTGCAGAAAGCCACAAAAAGGAAGTAACCTTGTTGATCTCTTTCCATTAATATCCCTCACATTGTTTGTCCTATGAATTATGACTTATAGGAAAATTAACTGTCCATGCTATACATCATACACAAGCAAGTCTTAAACAGTGCATGCTGTAAAAATATTGACATGCCTCCAAGAGGTTAATATCCCTACAAATTAGAACCTTTTTTCCAGAGGAAATAGTAACACCTATTTGTACTGCAGAATGGAAGTAGAGCTCCATTTGTTCAAACTATTTTTTTTTTTTTTAAATGGGCTCTTACCACCTAAGTCTCACTTCACATTTCATCCTAAAATAGAAACTATTCCAAAACTTGGGGGTTTATTGCAGAATAAATTCATTCTCTCATTACAATTGTTTACCCTTAGTTGTCTTTTTCACACATCTGGGCTGGGAGGTCACTAATAAAGTGTGCTGTTAGCTAGTTGTTATGGCAAAGAGGTTAGCAGCAGGACAGCAAGGGTTGGTAGTGAGGGGAAACTTAATCATTCAACTGTAATGGTTCAATTTGCCAAAAAAATTCAAAATTCACCATGTAGCAGCTTATGACTGCTTGATTTCTGATCAAACAGTGGCTTTAAGTTCTTCTGTTCTTTCTTTTAGGGGCTTGATTGCATACTTGTTTTCATTTCTAAGAATGAATACTGCTGATGTAGCCATGAGAGTTCATTATTACACACTTAATGTACAGAAACAGCAATAAATATTTCCAAAGACCTGACTACTTACAGTTTTTCTGTCAAGTCATGTGAGCAATGCTGACTTGGCGTCAACTTGCCTTAGTAAGGAAGAAGGGGCATGTGCTTAGGTCCAACTTTGTTTGGGCTGAACATCCTTTTGTGGCCTTATTCTTGAATTTACTGTGTGAAAACTGAAGCCTCAGACTTGGGGCATTCCTTTCAGTAGAGGTATTTTGGGAAAGCAATGGGGAGTTTCCACGAGGATGGAGAAAAAGGCAAAACACAGAACTTGTTGCAGACCATGAAATCAATAAGCATTATCCAAATCCCAGCTGGGCAGAGTACAACAGGTTTCCACAGATACACATGTACAAAATGTGAGGACTTTTTAGAAAACGCTTATGTGTCTTTTGACAGAGAATGTCTCAAACTGCCTATTTTCAAAATACTATTTTGTAAAATAGAGGTTTATGATGGAAAGCTGCAAGAATAAATGTAACTCTTGCTTTGCTTTTTACAAAACAAAAGAACAAAGACATACCCTTCTTCACTTCCCTCCCTCCAGTTGTGTAGTGTTTCTGCTGCAATCCTTGATTAGTGTTCTGTTTCCATTATCAGCTGGAATATTTTCATGCAAAACTTGGTTAATCTGAAGAGGATAGCTCTTGTGTTATGTCTGTAGCTGTAGACGTAACAGCCATCTGTAAACCTTCAGTAGAACAGCACTTTGTACAGTACGAGTGCAAACTATCATTACAAAATCACTAATCTTGACTTGTACTTCTCTTAAATGTGGCCTTAAGACGAGGCTTCACAAAATCAGTAGGGCAATGTGTCCACTTTGTAGAACCACTAGTGTCCTCAGTAAAGGAAATGACATGTATTTTATGATGCTTGAGCCTTGTTGAAAGACCTTTTTAAACTCTTGTTAGAAGTCTGCCAGGAAAAAATATAAATCAAGCTGGTGCTGCAAAAGTTTTGGTGTTCTATTTATCAGTACAGTTGTTTCTTTCCAAGTAACTTGTTTTACTCTTTAGCATTTATCTCTCGTCTACTCTGCATCGTGTCAATCCTTGAGGAAGAACTCCTGCATACCTTTGAATGGTGCCACAGAAAGAGTAAACAATTTCACCATTCTCACAACTTCTGTCTGAAGAACTCCTTCTCTCTTACTAAGAGGATTTTACTGTAGTAATAATATGCTCCCCAATGCATTATAATTGTAATAAGGATTTCAGATCCAAAATCTTACCTGTAAAGAAATATTTACATTAAACTAAACCAATCACTGTTAAGCTGCATCTTGGTTTAGACAGGGAGGTTCATCTACACTACCATGCTGAATGTTTTGATTAAAAACTATTGCATAGGTTGAGAACCTGTTTTAATTTACAGCTTAATTTCACTCATGCTTAGGTTTTTTTGTTTTGTTCTTATACCGACACTGGGTTTTGGTTTAAATAGCTTTTGTTTGTGGTCTTGCATTGTAGTTTCTGAGGCAGTACAAAAGAAAGCAATGCTATCCCCTCTCAGCCTTTGTTTTTTGCAGTACAAATTGCTTTGGCTGACCCATAATAGTCTCCTCATTCTTCTAGTCCTTGTCTGCATTTGTTCCCATTTCTTGAAGGCAGATGACCAGAATTGTAGAAATCTTGCCAGCTAAGTTTCACCAGTGCTTTGCAGAATGACAGCATGATATCAGGAAAGGGATTTCAAGCATCTAGCTGTTCCTTGAAGTTTTTATTGATGAGCTTCTGTTGTTGAGATGCCTAAACGGTATGACTGGACTGATGAGATGTAACAAAAAAAATGTATTCCCCTTGCATTTACTGCTGTAGGTTATGATAGTGCTTTTATGTCAGAGAATGGGAAAGGAGAGGCAGAATAAAGTGCAGTAGGTGACTAGGACATCTTAAAGCTGACTTTAAAAATACCCAATTTTTGAAACATGGTTCTTCATCAAGATACGTTACCCTTGAAACTAAAGCAGTAATGATTTAGTGTACAATTGGCCAGGACTGTTTGCAGACCTCTCAAATCAGCTGAGCAATAAATGTTTGAAAAAGGTGTTTGTATGTTGAAGGCATGTCAAAGTCTATAATATCACCAGATTTACAGGGTGCCCAAGTACGTGGGTAATATGAATGAAAGGTCTGGTGCCATACTTGCTAATGACTGAAATGATGCCAGTAAATGACTCAAAGATACAGCTAGTGTGCCAGCTGATTGCTCTGTCATTACTTTTTTTAAGCTTACAGCACTGCTGGGGCTTATCACAACCCATGCGCTACCTGTATAAGACCTTATCTTCTCTAAATAAAATTGATGACAAAATCTATATTGCTTTCAAGGGCAATAAGGTCCAATTTCAAGATATGGAAGTTCTGGAACTCTCCTCTTACTTCAGGCTAATTGAAGGAGAGATTCAGTTCATAGGATAGACTGATACGGAAACTAGATAAATTTTAAGCTGTGTTTTGCCAGTCTGCTCTCTCTTGTGGAAGGATATAATTCAACTAAGTCAAATGGTTTTCCAGTGGTTCTTTTCTACAGGCAGGCATTTTCTGTTGTTAAATCAACATCCTTTCCTGGAACTACTGTTTTTCTATTAATTTTCAGATACTGCAGAAGTTGGGAAGCTAGGAGGGTTAAGTGGTACATTTGTTCCCCGCCCACTTGTTTGTCCCACAGGAGATAATTCTCTCCTCATGTCAATGGTGATTATTTCCCAGGATATTTTCCATTAACTTTAAAACTCTCAGCCCTTGTTCTCCATGCCAAGGGACAGAAAAAAAAAAAAACCCACACCAAACCAAAAAAGAGTGCACTTACATCTTGGGAAGCATCATGTCCTCAGGCAAGCTCTCTCAATTAGGTTTATTACTCAGCTGTAACTTTCCATGCAAAACTCAAAAATGTCAATACATTTTGTGAAGCTTGTGTTCACCCTGGTGGGAATGAAGAGGTAATGGTGGTAGTTACCAGTGCTGATTGAGTAGGTAATCTTGCAGTACATTACAGCAATACTAAGACTGTTTCTCCAAGTAGAAGCAACCCTAAGTACTTGCTGTAGGTAGAGCAGAATTCATTGCAGTAATCAGCATTTACATTTGTGTGAACTACTAATATGGTCAGCACATGAATGTCTGGTTTCAGTGGGGGGGGAGGGAGGAGGCAGGGGGAGGGAGGAAAGAAGAGTATTCAATATATCTAATGCTGGCACTATAGAAGTGCCCAAGATATTTATCCTCACTACTTCTGTATCCTGTTTCATCCTGCTCATGCTTTGTCTAATTTTGATCACCTTTCCAAGCAGGGAATAGCTGGCACAACTATTTACCTTCTCTATTTCCAAACAATAATGTGGAATTAATTTGACTGTAGACTCATAAATTGTTTCCACTGGACTGTGTCCTGAGGCCTCTAGGCTCATAAATATTAGCCACAATTAAATTTTTATGAGTCTTTCAGGTTCAAGCAAGTACAAAGATGGTTCTTTACATCTCCTCTAAATTCATGATTTATTGAGTGGCCTTCAGATAACAAGCTAAAACCAGGGTAGAGCATGTATCTTCTAATTTTGCATGTAAAAACCTTCCCCGCCATCTTGTCTCTGACTGATTAGAGCTATTTCTGGTTAATAAATTGAGATTATGCTTGAAGAGCATGATTTGTTCTGCCCAATATGGGTTAATTAACAGATTGCCTTTTTAAAGGATCACTTAGTCTGGTTAAATTGTAATCGAAAAACAAGAAAACAAATGAGGACTTGAAAGAATGAAATAACAAGTGTTTCTATCTGTGACAAATGTGTATTCTCCACCCTCATTCTTTTTGCCAACTAGGAAGCACATAGAGTAAGAGAACACAGTGGCAAGAAGAGATGCTTGTGCCTGTAGTACTGTCTTTAGCGAGAATACCCTTTGCAGGTTAAACCAATTATTTCTTCTGTTCGCTGGGTTGCCAGTGTCAGCAGTTACGGATTAAGAAAGTTTGATGCTTGGTCCCTGTTACAAATTTATCTTTTTAATATTGTTCCCCCACACACATTGCATTTGCAAAAAGGTAAAACAAAACCCAGGAGAAAAAAACTGAAGCCCAGACTTATTTAAGTTTTCACTCTGTTCCTTTTGAGACAGTCCACCAAAGAACTTCCTTCATTGTTTAACATAATTGGTGGTGTGTTAAAATAATGATGCCAGAGGGGGGGAAAAAAGTGCTGTCGTCAGTGCTTGGGAGAAGGTGGGGGGAAAACTCCTTTCCGCTTAGCAGAATAGTTAGAAGATCTCTTCTGCAAGGTCAGGATGGATTTGTAGGCCACTAGCCTAATAAAAAGGTAGGGACCTGTGACAGTATTATCTCTTCAGTTTTATTTATGATGGCATTGCATCCAAATGCAAGTGCTGTTGAAAAACTTCGCTCACAACATTTTTGGAAAGTCCTGGAGTCTGTATGCAGTAGTACACTAACCCATAGCAAGGATGCTCTTGTTTAAATCCTCTCTGTACATACAGGTTATTCTGGGATTGGGTAGTGTGAATTTTAAAAAGAACAGCTAACCTGATACAACTTCATGTACAAATAGGAATTCATTGGCTTATCTAACAAACTGTCTCTTTCGCAGAGATATCTTAGAGCTCGCTGTTGAGCAGTCCCAGTTTGCTTTGGGATATTTCTGTGTTATTCCTCAGTTCTGAGCACCTAAATAAACGTCAGATGAAGCTTCCTCAGAACTACACTAAATAGAGAATATTTTCCAGCGTAAAAGTATGTGCGTAGGGTTAAGATGTGAATACTTTTTAGTTCCTCTTCAAGCTCAGTCATGTTCTTCGAAGGACATACACAGGTTTTCTTTACAGCAGAGTGATGCAGTTATTTAGTCAAGGGTATTTTCCCTCTGTTGAAGACCACTTCTGTGTTTCTCTGTGTTTGGTAGTATCTTGTATGCCTAACTGTTTAATGCTGTGATCTTCAGGTGTTCTTACTAGACAGCCTGTTCTGCTTTCCTGGCTAATCAGTAAATTTAAAGGAATCTGTAGCTCTAATCTGTGGCTTTCCTCATAGCATGTACTTAAATTACTTTCATTGGAATCTGGTTTCAAAGTCCAGTACACGACAATGTATCCCACTCTGTGCTTTCTCCATCTAATAAAACTAGCAAGGCTGCTTTAAAAAAAAAAAAAGAGTGCTAGGCACATTGAAGTCTAGGAACAGGAGTTTCCCCAATACTTAAAAAAAAAAAAAAAAAAATCAATAAAGAATTGTGACAAAATGGCCTAATTAAGAAATCAAGACCAAGACGCATGTAAAAAGCCCTGTGGGTGTGCTGTAGTCTAAATTAACAGACACAAATGATGTCTGGTTTGCTGTCCTGTTATATAACAAAACTATGCAAAGTGAAAACCAGGCATGTATTTACGTGCATTCTTTAAATATCAGGCTTAGATGTAGGGACAGCTCTGTATGAAGTGGCATGTGCTGGAGGCTCTATTAGGTAAGAAAAGGTATGCTTAGATGGAGGTCCAAGTTGCTGACAGACGAAAGTTAAGCGTAATGAAGGGAAAGCAATAGAGTGTCTTGGTTCTGTAATTCATTTATGCATTGAGAAGCACTGTTGCACGAATAGAATGAAACACCGAGAAGTTGCCTGGGTAAATGAAGAATCAACAGTATTAGCTAAACCTTCTCTGCAGAGCAAGTTCAATCTTGTTTTATAATCTTTTGGATAAAATGTGGTATCTACAGTGCATTTGACCTATATATGTACCTTTCTATTTTGTATGCTAAGATACTGGTGGATCATTTAAAGTTACTTTTAGCAAATTTAAATAACTTTTATAATTGCCTTTTTTAAAAAAAAAGAAGCACTGATATTTTGAAGCAGTTAAAAAGAAGAGTTGAGGTGAACTTAAAGATCTCCTTTCTCTGAAGACTGTGGAAAACTGACTAGATAACATTCTATCTGCTGTATTGGTAGGAGTGTGAAAATACCATCTAATTCTGGATTAAATCTTGCTATTGCTGGAAAGAAAACCCTTCCCTGAAATATGTAAACCCATATTTTGCCAGGATTTCTTTTTCCCAAGTGGGTATTTTCAAAAGTTTGCCCTTTGATAGGAACTGTATTTTAAGACTAAACTGTTGATTGAAAAATGCAAAATATGTTTTTACTTGCAATAACACTTAATCAACCATTTTATAAATGCAGTGTATGACAGCAAGGGGAAAGATTGTCCCCTGCTATTTGTAGTTGATCTGTGTAGGAATGTAAACACTGGGACTAACACTTGCTTTCCAGGGTTTGATTTTATTTTTGTTCTAGTTCAATTCATAGATAAGGGGGAAGGAATCCTGTATACCCATATTGATCTCTCTAGCTTTTCGGCTAATGTTCGTGTATGCTTTTGATTTGGTTTATTATTTACATCTGTCAACACCAAGCATGAGGCTTGTGGGGTTTTTATTCTTCTAGAAGTAAAAGTTAACATTATTCCCTCAATGACTACTTCCTATTTTTTGCCTCAGTTTCAACTTTGGCCTTGTGGTAGGTGGCTACTGGCCATAACCCCATTGTGCTATTAGAAACAAGCTGTTTCTGCCTTGGATTTTACATTTGTTAAAATAGACTGTACAAGTTCTAGGATTAGCGAGAGTCTTGGAGAACCTAGCAACTCTTAGTATAGGCCAGCTGGGAAGAAGTGCTGTGCTCAGCAGTTGAATTGACTGCGGATTCACTCCTATATGCTCAGTTGATCCAGAATCAGACTTGTGTAGTCAACTGATGTCCTATTTAATAAATGTGGAGTTTATTAAATCCCACCATCCTTCTCTAATGCAGGTGCTGCTGACTCATGTCCTGCATCTCTTGTCCTTACCACCTTCCAGCTCAACTCTCTGCATAGGTCAGTAAAGGACAGTAAAACTTTCACAGGTTAGCAAGACACAAGGGTGTTGCCTGTTAGACCGAGACAATGTGGTTCACTTGTCTTATTTTTCTTTCCACAAAAAAAGGTCGCAAACCATTCCCCACAGAAGTGAAGGAGGAAATCCAGGACTCAGCTAAAAGATTTCTTTTTATATCTGGCATGGTTCTTGTCCTGACAAACATGAAATTCATATTGTGAACGCAGATAATGCTGAGAGGGAAATGAAAGGTCAGTTATCCTAAGCCCTGCTGTTTAGCATAGTCCTGCAGAGACTGTCAAGTGGCTAAGGCAGCCTGAAAGGCTTGTTCGCTTGGCCCTGTGTGCTGGCCCTGGTCATGTGCCAGCGTGTGTCAGTCAGCTGGGAACTCAGAGCCCAAGTGAGCAATCAGGATAAGCCTGTCATTACACTAGAGATGAGGGTGAAAAAAAGGATGGCAGGAACCACAAGCGTATGCTTTTCTGGTGACTTTGAACTGCTGTAGAGGGGTGGATAGTTACTACCATCCTTCCCTGAGAACTCTTGCCTTGAGCCGATTATGTACTAAATGTGCCAGGTGCCAAGTGGCTGGCAGAAATATGTGTGTCCGAATCGGGTGCTGCTGTTTTGTATTCTAGGCTGTGTCTTTTTCTGTTCTAATCCTCAAAGGATTTCTCCCCCCCCCCCCCCCGAAGCAATGAACTTTGGTTTCTCTGTGCAGAGACACGTGTATAGCAGCCCTCCTAAAGATGACATTGGAATAGCTGCTCTTTCTGCTGTTTTGATGAAATCACTTAACCTTATGTGTATTCTCTCATCTTTCTGCAGCTCTGCCACGTTGTGTCTCTGGCTACCAAAGTGAGCATCGTGGCATTGCAAGATTTTCTTAGCAGTAGTGCAGCTGTCTTTGGAAGTGAAGGCTGGGAAGAGAGGTGAAATATTTTAGTCTCAAGAATATATAGGTTAATATGAAGGTTTTGGAGAACTCAAACAGAAAAATTTAATAAATCATTACATGTATACACCTCATATATCTAGACATGAAAGGTAATTGGGGGGAAAAAAGTTTCTTACTCATTGGTAAAACCATTAGTTGCATAGTTGGCTTCTCTTTCCCTTTCCTTACCCAAACCCCAAGCTGCCAAGATACTCTAGTGAGGAAAATATTTTCTCTGATGCCTGATGCACAGTATCCTCCATTCAGTCAGGACATATCGGGGGTGTGGAGGGAAGGCAGTTGGCTTTAAATTTCTCTTTTTTCCTTTTTTTTTTTTTTTCTTCTTTTCTCTTTCTGCAACTACTATAACTCAAAAACCTATTATGGCTTTATTATATTAAATATATATTTGTTGCTTAACAATTAGACACACAAACTTACTCAATAGATGAGCTGTGACAGCTGTCAGCTAGGATTAATATATTCCTAGTTTGACTGTGAATCTACTACTTTTGATCTAGCTATAAAGTACTTACAAATCCAGACTGTGCCTGTGAAATAGCTTCTGCTGCTTTTAATATGCAAGCGGATGTCAAAGTGCAATATGCCAAGAGGGCAGGAAATTTCTGGCCATGGCCACTGTGTTGCCTGTCTGCATGATGAGTCTGAGGCAGTTGTTCTGTCAATCTAGCTGTGACCACCCACAGACTTTTTTCCTTCAAAAGGGTTACTGACTGAGAAGGTTTCTTTTCTCTTTATTTACATGTAATCCTGAGACAATATTATCTAGATCAGCAGAACTTTGTGATGTATATCTAACCTGGGAGTCTTAATATGTGACTCAATTTTTTTTATTAGTGGAAAGATAAACATTAACAATTAAATATGTTTTGATTGCATTTAAAAATCTGATTATTATAAACAGCTGACTGCTACTGTAACTTTATAGCTGGAGCCAGAAAACCTAGGTAACTGCAAAAACCATGGGGGACAAGTAAAAGGGCATGCAATTTGCATGGCATGGACTATTTTTTTAATTATTATTTTTAAAGTAACTTAGGAGTTACTTTAAGCCTTTTCTTGATTTTAAAAGCTATGAAAAATGTCCATACAGCTTCTTGTACCACTTCACATATTTGTTTTGCTCTGCTAGTGCTGGATTTGGTTAAAATTAAAATCTGTTTAAAGATGAACAGCAGTATAGAGTTTCACCTGATATCATAAATCTAAACCTTATTACCCTGGACAATTTTATTATGATTGGCTAAATTGTCAGTATTGTATGTACCCATGATTAGATAACTACTGCACAGTTTTCTGTTTTCTTCAAATTGTATAAAATATTTGGATGTCAATGTGACAAGAGATTGCTGTTGAAGATTTATTCCTTGTAGGAAGGTCTCTAAAGTACTTGGTAAATTTGTAATTCTCAGTGTTTTTCCGTGCATTAAATCTTTACATCCTCAATAAAAGAACCTGAGAAAGAAGCAAAATTACTCCATGTTCCTTCAGGGTCAGAAGTGGGGACAAAGCCTAGTAGTCCTGAAAGGATGTATCAGTTTTTGCTTTAATGGACTCTGCTTTTGGATGCAGCAGCCAGCTGTGATTGTCCTTTATGTACATGGTAATACTCTTGAGAGTAGAATGAAAGCCACTGGTTCTGATTTCAGGCTTAATAGTTCAATTATATCTCCTTTCTTATGGACAAACACTTAGCATTTGCAAAAGGGAATTGTTCATACCACTGGGAGAAGCTTAAGACTACCATTAGACTTATGTGTCAGATCTCCAGGGAATGCTTTGAATAACATGGGAGGCTTCAGCCTCTTCAAAAGAGACCTGGCACTGAGCAATAGCTGGCTGTTCTTCTTGTATGTAATAGGGTGCCTGTGGGGCAGGATCTGTTGCTGTAGTTTATATAGCCTGTTTACTGTCTTGTGTCTTTAGTCTGGACTATCTCTCTGTCTGGCCTATCTGTCTATTTGGCCATAAATACCCCAGAAGTCCTTTTTCTTTCCTATTGCTCATTGTTGTCAGATCCAGCTAATCCTTATTAAAGTGTCTAGGATTTCACACCAAATATGAAATTATTCCTACTTGATATGCAAAACCTGTATCACAGCTTTCTTGCAGTGCTTAACTCTTAGAATAAAATCACTAACTGCCTGTGGATCTATGTACCAGTACATGCTGGGGGCCACCTAGCTGGAAGGCAGCTTTGCAGAAAAGGAGCTGGGGACCTGGTGGACATCAAGTTGAACATGAGCCAACAATGCGCCCTTGCAGCAAAGGTGGCTAAAGGTGTCCTGGGCTGCATTAGGCAAAGCATTGCCAGCAGGTCAGGGGAAGTGATCCTTCCCCTCTTCTCTGTACTGGTGAGGCCACACCTGGAGTACTGTGTCCAGTTCTGGGCTCCCCAATACGAGACAGACATGGGACATGCTGGAGAGAGTCCAGCAAAGACTCACTAAGGTGATCAAGAGACTGGAGGGTGCTCCAGTCCTCCTCTGAGGAAAGGCTGCGAGAGCTGGGACTGTTCAGCCCGGAGAAGAAAAGGCTCAGGAGGATCTCATCAATGTATATAAATACCTGAAGGGAGACTGTAGAAGAATATTTGCTGCTTTTCGTAGAAAGAAAACAAAGCCTTGTGCATTTGTTCATGCTTACAGAGGCAGAAGGTGATATTTTTGTGCCATTTTTCCTTCTTCTGAAGGCCAAGAAGCTGAAGTAAAATGGCATAGTCCACATACCTAGTTATGATAAAACTCACTTGGAGGCAGTCTCCAATGTGCTTGTTCTCTTAGTTTTGTACCCTTGCATTACTTCTGCAGGGACTAAATGTCATTCTGTTGTGAACCATTTTACCTTGCGGTGGTATTGATCAAATTTCAAATTTAATCATCCTTCCTGCTAGTACAAAGACAAGGACAGCTAAGATGGGTCTTCTGACTATTGCAAGCTTTTAAGCCACCATAGAGACTTGCCCTAGCAAACCTTGACAGGACAGTAGAAAAAAACAATTTGAATAAATGCATTAGTACGTAGCTTCCCAGTCTGGGAAAACCTTGCTGCTGTTCTGGGCTTGCCCCCAGCAGAAAATGGAGAAGTAGAATAAATAGAGGTAGGAACATATCCATAATACCTATGTGGGTCAAGGCTTCTCCTTGCTATTTTCAAATTTGTTTTGAGAACTTTTCAGCCCTACTGTTACTCATGTAGGGGGGATGCAAGTGGCATGTGCCCAAAGCATCTGAGAGAAACCCCTCTCCTTTGCCCAAGATAGAGGAGATTTAACAACTAGTTCTTGTGATATCTGGTCAATCTTGAGTGAACCTGGTCATCAGAGGGTTAATAAAAATGTCACCAAGCCCAGGAAACAGAAGGCTGTATTGGAGCAGTGCTGGGGTTTGTCTGTGGGGAAGTACCTGCAAATGGAGCAAATTGTCTGCTTGATTATCTTCAAATGGCATGCCGCTTTCTACTTGTGTTAATGTCATCAGAAGCTGTATTAGTTTTTTTGTGTGTCTTAAATCTCCCTCTGCAATTGCAAGTCTGTTTACTTTCAGCAATAGCTCCAGGGACTCTAGATCTTTTTCCTTTGCCGAAGTGCAGAATTGGAGTGGTGGGGAGTGAGGGCGAAGAGGGGGCTTGATTCCTGTGAGGCAAAAGTCGTTTGACTGAAAATAAAGTGCTGCTTTTATCAGTACAAACTGTCATGAGGTGGGGTCTAAGGCGATGTGTAAATTCCGAGTGAGTTAGCTACTTTCAGCTTTTGAATTTGGGCATACTTGAAAACCTGTTTTCTAAATGACATCTTTCAAGATATTAAGAACACTTGCACCATCTACCCTCTTTTTCCTCTCCCTCCTTGCCCCCTGTTTTCCCATCCAAAGACTTTTTAGAGCAAGTTTTCTGTAGTTTAAGAAATCCAGCACAGGCAACCTGGAGCATTCTGTATCCTAGCATATGAAAATAAAGGCATCTCTGACATTGCCTAACAGATTTACCAAGGAAAAAGAAAACCATATTTGCTGTTCAGTTGTATAGTGTCCACTCACATTGTTGAAGCCAAAATATTTAATTATTTCAGTATGGGCAAAAGTTATGCTGCTTGGAAAGCAGCTATGTATTTCCCACTGCACCAAAGCTATCTAAGCATGTTTTGTGACCATCGTTGTTCCTGCAGCTGGGATGCATATAGTGCATTCAGGCTTATTGCAGGCATAAAGTAACTTAAAAGACTAGACTGTGGATCATAGATAATTGTGTGCTAATAGCAGATAGCTGTGTGCGCATAGGGACAGGAAGAGGGGTGGCAGCTTTGGCTGGAGAGTGTCTGTGATTCTCTATATAAAGTGTTTGTGTAACTCAGAGAGCTGGCCATCTCTCCGCCAAAATGTTAACTGCCTCGGTGTGAAGGGCAGCTGTGTGCTATTCGGTTCAGCAGCTTCTTCCCCTTGGGTATGGGCCCCCTTTACACCTCCAGACCTCAAACGCTGGTGGATCTTAGCGTAACTGTATGTACTGGGAAACTGAGCTCATTAGCTCAGGCTGAAGGTGGAGTAATGCAATGAGATAATGGCCCAGTGATAATGGAAACGGATACTTCAGTGTGTCTCTTATGAGATCAGTTGCTCTGTGAGGAAATAACAATAAAAAAAAATCCAAGTGCACTTATAACATGGAAAATGACTGGAGAACTGGTGTTTGATAGAACATTTAGTGCAGTGTCGCTGGGCAGTGGAAGACATCAAGGCATCTTTTCAGGGATAATAGATCACAGATTGTGTCTACCAGGTACTTTGGGTGCCCTTTGGGACTTTTAGGAAGTTCATCTGCAGACCATAGCAGAAATAAATGAAGTTACTTTGATTGGTCTCTACTCACATGAACTCTTGTGATCCAATGTAGCTGCCTCAAATATTTTTTTTGGAAGAGGGCAGCATTGTGTGTTTACTTGCCTGCTCTCGACCTGCCCGTTTTAGGGCTACTTCTCATTTCAACACTCCTTTCTTATGACAAATGACTGCCTTGGTGAGAACTCTCTATCCCTTTTTATCCAGAGCCTGTAGGCTATGGAAAGACACTGCATGCAGTTTTGCACACACATTGAGTTTACCAGGAGAAAAATCTAGTTCTGTACCTTCATTCACTTTCAATGCTTCTCCTTTTATCTTCTGTAATAGCTTGTCTGTTGAAAGTGCATTTTTAATTAAATTGTTTGCATCTTGTATATGCACAATACATTCACTTTGAGGGCATTTTTATTACAGTAGGAGGGTGGTGATATGTAATAAGTCTCAAGAATAATTAAAACCTGTGTTAACTTGTGTATGTTTTCAGTAGCGATTGAACTTTGTGTTTAGTCTCTGCTGGGTCCAAGATCAGATCTTAATCAAGCAGGAAGGAAGGAAGGGGTGACGAGGGAAGGAAGGGTTGGTTGTAGGTACCTCTAAGTTCTTACCAGTTTAAGATAAACCTCACCTCTCATGTTTGTTTAAAAAAAAAAAGTATATTGCCTCCAATTTTAGGTATTTAGCTCAAGATAGTTTTTGTGTTCAACACTTATTGAGGGAGAAACACGGAAAGTGGGATAACGTTATGAATCAACTTTTGGAGACACCTTCACCTCTCCTGTGTATGGATGTAGCCTCAGAGTTTTGTTCAGACAACCTTGGTTTACACTGAAGGGAAAAAAGCAGAGTAACCTGAGAAGGCTTTAACTGCATCATGATGTGACAGAGCAAAGATATAACTAACTAGGGATTTCTAGGAGAGAACATGATAAATCGTTTTTCTCTTTTACTTTGGGGAGGTAGAAATACATGTTGGAGTTGGCAAAATGCATGATTTTGATCTGAAACTTTGACTTTCTGCACTAAATAGTCATTAGGTTTTTTATCAATGCGTTTTCTATAGTCTAGTTTTGGAAAGGCAGGGGAGGCTGGGTCTTCCAAGTCCCTTCCTACAAAAGGTGAAGAAGGCTAATAATTCTTGAGCACCTGAAGACCTGAACAAATGTTAAAAAATTGACTTGCTGAATATGTGGAAATGCCAATAAGTACACTTGCTTCCCTAAAACATTGTAAACAAGTGCTTTGCATTCATCATGGCATACTAGATTCAAAGATGGGATAAGAAAGGGGCCTGATTCAAGGAAATGATTGGAGTCCTGTTGCATGAAATACTTTGGAAAAGTGTTTATTTGTCTGTCTTTGCTGAAAAGTACAGTTTTATATTGGCTTGTAGATGGTTTGACTTTGCCAGGGACAGCAGGTGAATTAACATTAATCACACTAGCTTTGCCAAGGATTCTATGACGTCCTGCTCATACCCAAGTCAAGCTGAGGCATGTAACAGTGTTTTGAAATGGATAGTAGTTCTGAAGATGTCCCTAATATTAAACCAAATTCAAGAACTGCACTGGAGGTTAAATGCTAGTTCAATCTGGAGGAGTGCATTTGGTCTCTGGAAGAGATCCATTTGGGTTAAACTGGTAAATCAAGTAAAAGCTTATCTAATTATCACTCCCTATTTAAATGTCAGAGCACCTGCACTACTTAGGTGAAGCAAGTTTTTAATATTTCATAAAATTATTGTTAGCAAATATACTAGGCTAGCCTTCACAAAAAACCTTGAGTGATTATTTTGAAAGTATGAACTGAGGGGGAAAACCTGAGAGGGACAGACACATTTCTTTTTCAGGCTGCCAGGATTTTCCAAGAATGACTGTAAACTGTTTTCTTACAGGTTGTGTCAAATGCTGCTGGACAGGGGGTTGCCATCACTGGGAACAATACCTTCAACAACTGGAATTGGCCTAATGCTGTGATCTTTGCTGCTACTGTGATCACTACAATTGGTAAGTATTTATTATGTTAACTTTCCTAACTGTAGTTTTCTGTGTGCTCTAGGATGTTTGTAGTCTTCCATTTGTGTCAAGCTAGCCACTGAATAAAGTCCCCATGACTGGAGTTGCCTAGAAAACGTGTTCACCTGCATGCTTATAGAGGAAAACAACAGGTTTTTGGCACTCTCTCCATGGGTATACAGAAAAGAAATGTGTGCCTTTCCAATAAGTAACGGATTCAAGGTGCTGTTGGGGATGACTGGTGTCATTCCAGTTCCATTAATTTGTGCACTTAAATTTCCAAATCATAAAATCCCAAAACAAAAGCGTTACAAAGCATTCCATTAAACTAATTCTTAAAGCATGTGCATATGACGTTTTTGTATAGCTATCCTGTTACTCACGTGCATCCTCTTAAGCTGAATTATCAGTGTTCTTGGCTTGCAGAACAATCTAGACTTTTTACCTATCTCTTAAAGAAGGCAAAGCAGAACAAGTGTTGTCTTCTACACTACTGATTTGTGCTTGTAAAACCCTCTGCATTGAAAGACTCCTTCCTCCTTTGATATACAGATTTTCAGAGCTCAACATCATCTGCCTTCTGCTTTTACAGAAAAATCTTTGCTACATGGTATTGCTACACCCTTGCTACACCTACAATGCAAAAAAACAGGAATGCAAAATAACCAGAGAAGGCTGGAGGTATACAGAAATGGAAGTCTTACTGTTAAACCATATGCAGTACTGCGGTTTTCTTTATTATTTGAAACTCACAATACCCAGCTTATATTATAACTTATGACAAAACGTTGAAGTCAGGAATGCATCTAAATAAGACAGCTCTGACAGAAGTTCAGAAAATAGGCTGCTGATTTTAGAGCCTGAGTTTGTAATGCCCTGTTGGGTTCTGTGACCAGCAAATAACTAAATTCAGTTGAAATACCTTGCTATGTCACAACTCACTTTGCACTTAACTCACAAACTCTTACCCTGGAAAGGTACCAGGTCTCAAGTTAAATGTGTATAGTGGATCTTTCACATGGAAACTAGCTTCAAGATGAATTTTGAGCTTTTATTCCATAAAATTGAATCAATCAAGTTTTTAACAGTCTGCTTAAGGTTGGGGAATCATATTAGATGTTTTGAGATGAGCTTTATTTCATATTTATCTCATCTTGTCAAGAAAAAGATGCACAAAACCTAGGAAACACTTAAAATGCACTAATCCTCTCAGCTTGTATTGATGGAATACGTGTTTGCTAGAGCAGAATTGGAAGGCATCCAGATTTGGAAGATCAGCAGCTGGAGTAGACTAAAGCTCTTATAGATGGTGAAGTAAGGAGCATCTGATACAGCAGAAGCCCACACAATGTTGTTTTGTGCATAGGTAGAATTGCCTTGAATTCCCTGCAACAAGAACAGACCGTGCATATGCTTATCTCTTTTAGGTTACGGAAACGTTTCTCCAAAGACACCCTCTGGGCGTCTCTTCTGCATATTTTATGGGCTCTTTGGAGTTCCTCTCTGCTTGACGTGGATCAGTGCTCTGGGGAAGTTCTTTGGAGGACGTGCCAAGAGGTTGGGCCAGTTTCTGACGAAAAGAGGAGTAAGCCTGGTAAGGCCCTCGCTTGTTTACCCTCATGCTGTGTATTTTTGATGCGTGAATTAAGCTTACACTTCTTAATTTACCTGCTAATCTTGGTAGTAAATGATCACTTGCACAAATACGAATTTTCCCAAATGGTGTTGCATAGAAATAACTGAAAGGGGGATTGGGTCTGATATGTTAGTTCTGCAAGAAGTTTTACTAAAAATGAGATCTTGTAGAAACCTTTGATACTAAATATAGATCTTGCAGCTTCTATGGAAACCTGTAGGACAAATGTAGGTGAGGCTCCGTTTCACAGACATTCTGTGCAAACTCCTCTGGCACAGAAATAAGCTGTCCTGCTTTGTTCCCACCTGCTTCTATGCTAGCATGAGTACTTCCTGCTGTGCAGTGAGCCAACTGGAAAATAATGTTTTGTTCTGAGTTACTGGCTTGTGGGGTTTTTTTTGTGGCTTTTTGTTGTTTTTTTGGTGGTGGTTTGGTTTTTGTTGTTCCCCCCCCCAGTGAGTTCTATCTTGGTTCTAACTCTGCACAGAGATGGGAGGCAATGCAGGGCCATAGTGCCTGGAGGACAGTGGGACTGGTTTAGGTCCTGGTTTCATAAACAGAGCAAGAACTTTCTTGGTTCAGCACCTGAGAAGAAAGTACAGAAAATGATGGTGAAATGCATGTGTCTGCGCAGCGTTGTGCAGAGGTTGCATGAGTGGCAAAGGTTAGGAGGCATAAATAGGAGAGAAGCACTTATTATATTAAGTGTTATTAAACACTTCTGATCCTCTATACTCAAATGAATAAAAGGAAAATCAGAGGTACTGACTGCTTTTTCGACTAGAGTGCTATGTCTGTATCCCATGCCTATTTATAAAATATCAGGAACTCCTTAAACTTTTCAAGAGTGTGAAAGAAAACTGTGAGGAAATAATCCTGTTTGAGCAAGTAGTTGTAAGAATAGTGAGTTCTGCATAAAGGAAAAAAAATAGTTGTGTGTTTACTTCAGTCGGTGACTTTTAGTTATGGCTGATAAACTTAGTCTAAAGCTCTGAAATGTCTGATACCGTCAGACAATGCTTGATGCCATGGATGGGAAAATAAATTTAGAGATCTTTCCCTGACTTTTTTCTTTTTTTTCTTTTTTCTTTACAGAGGAAAGCACAAATTACATGCACAGCTATTTTCATTGTTTGGGGTGTCTTGGTCCATCTGGTTATTCCTCCCTTTGTCTTTATGGTGACTGAAGGATGGGATTACATTGAAGGCCTCTATTTCTCATTCATCACTATCACCACCATAGGATTTGGAGATTTTGTTGCTGGTCAGTAATTGTATTTTATGTATTATTTCACTACATGCATAGTGTGGCAATTCTATTTCCAAACTCTAATTTGAAAAGGTGCTTTCTAAGCTTTTGGAAAACATTTTGCTGAATAGAAGATTCAATTAAAGCTGAGTACTGATCCAGTGGACTAGATCTGGCTCTTCAATCTTGGTTTAGATGCCTAAGGCCTTTATTGGGCTATGTCTGGAGCCAAGTTCTGGAGTTCGTAACTTTCAGGTGCCTCAGGTCCCTGTTTCAGGCAAGGAGCTATCCTATCCACCATGATAGTTAAGCACCTTTGAATGGGATCCAGTATACTAAGCAGGGCACGTAAGTACTGGGCAATGCTCTCTGTGCAGCTGTCTAGAACTAGTCAACAGGAAATGCTGGGCATATTGATGTCTCCCTCCTAAATCTTGTCTTTCTCTGAAATCCACTGCCTTGTTCAGGGTTTTGGAGATGGTCCTTGTAAATGGAATTCTGAATCCTTTTCTCAGGGAAGGTACCTACATCCATACCTCAATGGCAGGGAGAAGGCTTATAACTTTCAAACAGGAAAAAAGTTCACTTTTATAGGTTACAAGGAGAGGATAAATATGCTGCCATTTTACGTTGTAGTCCAGTGGTCAGAATACATGCAGGCAAGAAGTGGAAGACCTGGGATCAACTTTTTCTTTCAGAGGGGTTTCGCATCCCCACTTACCACCTCTCAGGGCAGTGTTCAAACAACTAGGCTCTGTTAGTGTGGAAGGGAGTAGTTCTCGGGGTCATAAATTCAAAGGTTTATCAGCTGCGAGTCCTCTTTCAGTAATGTTCTTGCTTTTAATTCTTTGTAGGTGTAAATCCAGATGCAAACTATCATGCCCTTTACAGATATTTTGTGGAGTTATGGATCTATCTGGGACTAGCTTGGCTTTCACTCTTTGTTAACTGGAAGGTCAGTATGTTTGTGGAAGTCCACAAAGCAATCAAGAAACGGAGGAAAAAAAGAAAAGAGTCATTTGACAACCATCCTCGGTCTAAAAAACCCCTTCAAATGGGTACCTCAAAGGATGTCAACATTTTCAGCTTCCTTTCAAAGAAGGAAGAGACATACAATGATCTTATTAAGCAAATTGGGAAGAAGGCCTTGAAGACAAACAATGACAAAATGATTAAAGTAGAAAATGCCAAACAAAATATGCAGAATGCCAGTATAGATGCCCAGGTGACTTACACAAAGACAGAGTCATTTGAGTATGATGAGGCTTCCCTGGACATTCAGAATGGTCATGTACTGAGACCCCTGCATGATAAACGTATTGGAGATAGCCCTGTAGAAGGAACCATGTTCGTAAACCAGCTGGACAGGATTAGTGAAGAAGAAGGCGAAGTGTGGGATTCCAGAGACTATCGACCCTTAATATTTGAGAATGCCAATATAACATTTGTAAATGAAGATGATGATGAAGAGGAAGATATCTCAGATGATGAGGAAACGTCAAAATCCTCCATGGATGATAATCTTGCAGAGGAATCTGAAACTGCAAAAAAACTGGTAAAATTCCCATCCTCTGATGAATCTACCTTTACCAATAACGAGCTAGAACTTTCTGTGCCTTACGAACAACTGATGAATGAATATAATACAGTAAGCAACGTGAAGGCTGCAACGTGAAGCATGTTTGACAATGGTTTTCTGAAAGTGGTCAGTGCATATTGAACAAATTAACAAAGCAAGGAGAAAAGCATGTTTTTGCAGCTTCTCCTGTCTCTTTGAAAACAAAAGCAAGTCCCAAACTAATAAACTGCAGTGTCCTTTTCCCACCCTAAGTTGGTTTCTGAGCCCATCAGCTTTGCTTATCTGAAAAACTTGTAAAATAACAGTTGAATTTAGAGTCCTGCTCCTTCTTGGGATTTTATGGTTCTTGAACAAAGTAGAAAAGAAAAGACTAGTTAATACACTGGACCTGCTCTGTGTTTATGCATTTCATTGAGGAATTAGTTTGGGAGTGTAATTATACTGTTGCAAAGAGACTGTTTTGGGCATCAGTGTGTTCGGTTACTCCATTAGCCTTCCACCTCTGAAAACCTGGATTTGAATCCTGCTTTGATCACAAATGAAAGCAAAGGGGTTGCTTTTTTTTTTTTAAGTTGCCCATTGTTAAGTTGTTACCACAAAAAAATGGTGCAACCACTAGTTGTACTTAATGAGAAACTTTAGATGGAATACCAGGACATACAGATCTGAGCTGAGGTGCGCTGGCAGACTGAGGAGGAAGCTTCTGAAACATCTGTCTAGAATATGTCAGTGCTTGTCAAATTATAGTGAATTGTAATTTCATAAAGAAAATATTAAAATTAAAAATTCCAAAGGAATGGATTGAGAAGGAGCCCTCTAACAAGGAAGAATCATCTGGGATAAAGCTCACCAATTGGGCTGCTAAACTGCACATCAGCCCCAGAACTGTTAAAGAGTAAAGTGACTGGAAGACCTATTGATCAAAGCATGTATGAGCACAAGCAGGATGCAATGAACTTTTTTAATGTTGAAAGTGTCCTTCCACTGTCCATTTCCTAGAGGAAATACTTGAATGAACCTTATACAGTATCTATGTACAGGTAAGTTTTATTGACACTGTTCTTCTGAGGAAAAAATTGCCTTGGGAGGCACAGATATTCTCCAAATGCCCTAATGCCTGTCAGAAGGGACCTGTAGCACTGCTGCTGATCTGTGCAGTGTGTTAGTCAGTATTGTTGTTTGATGTTCCTCCCTGCCTTGGTACTTCAGACTAGACTTGAATGAGAGATGATTTTTGAAACAGTTGATTACACTTTGCTTATTTGTTTTGTTTGACCTAGGTGCATATACAATGGTTATTCTATCCCACTTTCAAGAAGGCTGGGCAATGTCAAATCTTGGGCAAAGTGAGATGTCATCAAGTGACTTAAGGCCGTAAGGCACTTTTAAAAAGGAACTGTGGCTCTAAGCTCCTGAAAGTATTATCTTTTGGCTTGGAGATGGGCTTCTCATTGAGAAGGAAGTATGTCTCTTCATAACGTTTATGCCCAAATTGTTTTGGCTACAAAGAAAATTATACCATGGTTTTATTTTTCTTTCTTTTTTCATATCTATGTGTTAACCCTGACAACTCTTTCAAATGAGGCTTTTGACTACATGTTGACAAAAGGTACTGACTTCAGTTGTATCCAGTATACTTGGAACAGAAAATAGCTAAGACCTTTGAACCTTAACATGTCAAGTTCCGTTGTTCTGTTTAGTTTTACAGTATTTAAGTCATTCCAGTATGTCCGAAAGTTTCCAAAATTCAGTGAACAGTTAAAAGTTGTCTCATTCTCATTTTCGGTGTAATGCTGGCAGACTCACTAGCTCTGTAAGAAGAGCTTATGGAATCTTGCAATGCTAATCTTGAATTACTAGCTATTTCTAATAACTGCAAATATTGGCTGCAGCTTCAGTTGCTGGCTTCTTCCACGGAAGAAGGAGGACATATGGGAAACTGGCACTCTGGTTGGATAGCCTGTTGATGGGAAGTTTTGAAGTCATCTACTGTGAAACAAGGGACTGTCTTTACTAGTCTTTTTTTCAGAATTTTCCACATATATGACATTTTTTCAAATGGAAAGTGAACGTAAGGCTAGGGGCAACTCTGTTATACTGGCAAAAATGTGGAATCGACATCATTGGATTTGGTAGTTAATCCGTATTTTATGATAATATCACTGAAGAGAGATTCTAATTTGAAATCAAATTTTATTATATTACTGCTATTTGGAGCAGGGGTGACTGGATGAATTTGACTTGTATCTGACAGGAAAGGGGGAGAGGCCCTATCAAGAACATTCTGATTTACTTCTAATAGACACCCCCACCCCCATTGTTTTAAAATTACTCCGAGCTCTTCAAGTATTACTATATATCTGAAGGGTTGTGGTTCACAGCTATACGTTGTAACTGTAAGAAATGGTAGGTAAGACTACATGCATGATACACAGGATGCTTGTGTAGCAAGTCTAGCCTTCTCTCTTTTTTTTTGTTTAAAAAAACTGCACACTAACTTAAAAGAAAATGAGAAAGCACTCCATATAGCTTTTGTTGTCCTCCAACTTGTCTTCCATTATTGATGCAAAGATCAAAGTTTTAGTGACAGTTAGAAAGCTACAGGACAGTGAGGAAAGAAAAGGCTTGCTGAAAGTGCATGAAATGGAAAAGCATAGTCCAATCTTCATTTAAAAAAGAAACAAATTCTCTTTACAGAAATAATACAACCCAGACACTTGGCTGGGCTGCTTTGATTGGGAGGGGATATTGCACACTGGAACCCAGACTCTCCGTTCTCCGTAGTGAAGTGCACTTGTATGCCAGAGCTGAGAATGGATAGGATCTGTTTCGTATTATCAAGTTAGATGTGGCTCTCTGGCCTTTCCCAGTGTAGTCAGCATAGACTATAAGTCTGCATAATAAGTATCATGGGATTTAAAGTAATAGTTTAAATTTATTAAAGTGAAGTACAATATTCCCGCTTTTTTGGGAAACATGATCACACCTCACAAAACTGTTCTCAAGACATCCCACCATGTGCCTTAATGTAATCCCTAACACTGGGAAAAAATTCCTCTTTACACAGGGGCCAACACAACTGGTCTCGTTAAACCCTACTTGTTTTCAGAGTTTTGGAGGGGTTTAGTTGGCGCATACCTTTCATACTGGCGCTCTCCAAAAAGTTGAACCATTTCCCAGGGTTTTTAAAATTATGGTGCCATCTCAGAACTGCCGAAGTGCTAAGCAAGACAGCTTTTGCCTGCCTGTCTTCCACGTCTTGAGAAAAGCAGCTGCCTGGAGGATCTAAATTACTGTCTTTTCTGCCTTCAGATTTACATGTAGTGAGTTAGAGGGGTGTCCATGCTGGATTTTGAGCTATTCAGCCCCAAAAGTGCCTCTGAGTGAATTCCCCAGTGCTACTTGGTAAGGTCTTGTAGTTATTTCAATTATCTTGTCAATCTGGAAACATTTTCTTTGGATGCCATGTAAGATTTCATTTGGCTGACCAATAATGTTAACAGCTCTCTTAATGCTATGGAATTGGTTTTATAGGTGAGACAGATCTCTTCCTGGAAAGAGAGAAAAGGGGATTTTTAAAAAAGAAGAAGAAAAAAGAAGCTTAAAAGCACATATAAGGAAGGGATGGAATAGAAGTAGAAACTTCTTTCTAGCTATTGCTTACAAGTCGATTATATTTCCAGTCACATGTGAAGCATGGGTCCACTTTCACAATATAAACTTACTAATTTTGCTAAGATGAGCCAGTACTTTAAAGAATTTAAAAAAAAAAAGTTAAAAAATCCTGAAATGTGACAACAAAAGTCTGTTCCTACAAAAGCCCTTTTAAGTGCTATAGATTATGTGACCCCATCCTTCATGACATCATTGTGACATTTCTTGGTTTTGTCTTGTGCTATTAAAGCCTATTTTTACCAGAAGAGCATCATTTTCAGATACATATCTCGCAGCAGGCATTCTAACACATCTGATACACTGGTACGAAATCACTGAGGAAATATGAAAAGTAGTGTGTTAAATTTTTCTGAACTAATGATTTATGAATCTGTTGCTGGCAATGGATGTCACGAAACATGCAGAAATAAAACCATAGACTGATAACAGATCCATGGTGACACAATTGTATATGTTGAGATTTTTTTTTCTCCAGTTGATCTGGGAGAGTATGTGTAGAGACAGACAAGCGTCACTGATGAGGAGAGCAAAAAGCAATATACAAGTCTGTTGACCTAAACAAAAAACACCCCAAGAACTCTGATGTAGACTTGTAATTTTTGTGCCTCATGGGATTCATTCCATTTGTGATGGATTTACCTTTTAAAAAATTAGCTTGTCTTTCATATGGCTTTTGAAGTTTGTACAGTTCTGACTCTTATCACTCCATAATATGCCTGTCTGTCTGTTCTTTGTTGCCGATTGTCACTGGAATCACACTGTATGTAAATATTTGCTAAGTCTTTGTAAAATGTAATTTATTTTAATATTTTGCAATAAAAAATTTACAATTTATCCTCTCTGTCATGAGGAGAATGGCAATCAAGAAATGAGATTTCTTTTTACAACTCCCTATACTTGTAATGCGCCTCACAGATGAGACTGGTCCTGGTCCAAAGAGCTTGAAGGTAAGGAGCTGATAAAGCAAGTTGTTTTATGCAAGCAGATGCCTGTACTTTTATGGGGTATCAATGACTTCAGTTCAACGGGATCTGGTCTTCAATTAGATACAGCATAGCAAAGTATTATTCAATGAGGGTTTTGGTCAGCTATTGAAAGATAAACAAAAGTTTATTCTGGGGACTGTGTTTTTTCAGGAGGCTGTTCTTAAAGAAGATGCACTGAGACAGGAAGTGTTAGAATTGATCGGTACTACAATAAAATAAAATGGGTGTTTATGACTGCTATCTGAATCTCATGCCAGAGCTATTAAAATATCTGAGTAGCTGTTTATGAATTTTCACAAGATTTCTAGCAGCAGTGCTCACCATTTTGCAGGCTAGAAGTATTTGCAGTCCTTCAACTCCAGCAGTTCCCTTAAAACACCTTGGAAAATAGATAACTACCTACATTAATGGGTAGCAAAAAGTGACTTGGTGATACCCATGATAGAGATGGAGCCATCTGCAGAAACTGGGACAGCCTCAGCCTGAGGGCGAAGAGACTGAACCTTAGCTTTTAGGCAACTGAGTGAAATTGCTGAGGCGTGAGCTAGGAAAGCGGGGAGATGCATAGGCACAGGAGGGAAGGGTGGATGCTAGCATGATTTGAGTAAGGGTAGCCAATCTGTACATTTTCCTCCAGCCATACAACAGAGGAGTAGTGGAGGAGGAAGAGGTGACTGATGCCAAAAACAGCCAAAAAGGGAGGTGGGGTCCCCTCATGGAGCTGAGGGTAGGACATAACATCAGTTTGGTAAGCACCCGATAACATTTCTCTCGGCTCCCAGTGGGTTGGAGCCCACAGACTACTGTTCACCTTCTGCCCCCGGTATTTTAGTAGAGAGTTAGTAATTTATAGGCGGGAGGGTAGCAAGAAGTAGGAGAACAGGATAAACCTGTATCTGTTAAGCACCTGTTCTTATGATGCATGCCTGGCTGTGGGTCCCTCTGAACACAATAGCTTAATAGATAAAATCGCAGACCAGCTGACACTTAAGCCTTCAGTGAAAAGATTTCAGTTTTTTTATCATAGGTCTTTACAATGCATGGTGCAACATGATACTAGCAACCTGCAGTTCATGGAAATGGAGACCTCAGACCTTTAATTCTGGGAGATGAAGACTGTGACATAGCAGGTAGAGAGTTGCTGTTCAGGACCGTTTTACACAGCAAAATGCTACTTCATTTCCTTCAGGGCAATTTCCTGTAGCTGGACTTAAGTTCTGAAGAACCCATAAAATATCTCTTTCAACTCTTATGCAAGGACCTGTGGGGAGGTGGGGGAGATCTGTTGCCCTATAGTTTGAGCAGGAAGAGCTTTCTTTTTAAATTCATGACTTGTACCTTGTGCCTTTCAGCAAGGGTTGGGTGGGTTTTGTAGGTCTTTTGGTAAGATAACTAATACTGTAATATCTAGGAATAAAAGGTTGGGCTGAGCACAGCACCCATTAGATTTTTGGCTTCTTTTTGTTCCAGAAAGCCCTCGGAGAACTCCCCTGACCTGCACGCAGACTGCGCCTCCTCCACATTCCCTGCCTGGCTTCACAGTGTGACTGCGGGCTGTGGCTTTATTTTGACTCCATACCCAAGGAACAAGGGGAATGGGGGGTGGGTGGGAGCAAACCTGGCCCTGCCAGGGGCCACGCATCTCACAGAGAGAGCCTGTGGCATTGGCTTTCCCTGGCCGGCCCTTAGCTCTCCACTTAAACCTGTTCGTCACTTACAGGTCTTGTGCGGCCTGCGATACTTGAAGGGCTTGCTAAAGGATTGCTTTTCACTTTCATGTTGGCAGATACTTTATTCCGTGATGCAGCTAATGCGACTCCTGCTGACTCACGGCATGCGGGCAAAGTCTCGGGGAAAATGGGAGCACTACTGACCTTTACTGCCTTGCTTTCTGTCCCAGGTCCCAAGAAAACCAGACTCATAAGGGGTGGCTTTTTGGGGGGTTGATGTCTTGTGGAAACACAGATAGGTGTCCAAGCAGGTGTTTTGTGTCTTAGGATGAAAAAAAATTCAAGCAGTGGTTATCTTGGACTACACAGCCACCCTAGCACAGGGAGTGGTACCGCAACTGATAGGAGCACAGAGGTCCAAAATGAAACGCCCACAAAGATTCAGCTCACTGACCAAGGAAATTTGCTATTTCACATCAGAAGGGCTTATCTGGAAAGGGAGAGTTGAGGTGGACTGGGATGCTGGAGGCATTATCCTGCACAGAGTAGGTAGCATGCTCTAGTTAGGAGGACTTCCTCTGATGGCCAAATTTCCAAGTACAGCCCATAGCCAGAACTCCTTCTGGTTAAAAAATATATGTATATATGACAAATATATTGACATACGAGAAATATTCTGATGGAAATATTTTAATAATCACTTTGGATTTTACAAGTTGAACTGAAACAACTGTGAATAAAAGAGTTTTAGTTTTCTATTTTTAGAATATTTTTTAATGGGGTGCCAGAAGTTGCCTCCCAATTGTCACTCCTTGCTGCTCATAGGAAAGAGCTGAAGAAAGATGGTGACAACTTACTCCTTGTATTTTGATGGTTATGTTGTTTTCTACATGGAGGAAGTTGTGGAAAATACACCCTGCCCCCCTTTTCTCCTTACTAGGGTGGGGCTGTGAATGACGGAGAAAGCAGAACAAAAAAACTGAAAATATGAATTCTGAAGTTGGGGTGAGGAGGTTAAAACACAAACTATCTGAAGTAAAAGTTAACATTTTTCCCATAGACATTCTTTGAAATTTCCCATGTTAACCTTTAATAGAGTTCTTTTGGATACTTTCCTAAATATGCCAAACAAAAGTACTTGTGTTTTCAAAACAGATCTATGTGTTATTTATTCAGGAAAAAACCAAGTACTTTGACACACTTTTATATTCAAATAAGATTAAAAGTAGTGTGTGGCACGATGACATGCCTTTTAATTGTAAGGAGAACGAATACACTTTGTATGAATGACCATAGTCCCCCACCGAGAGCAAAAATCCTGTTCAAGGCCTGTCAACAGCTTTGCACTGTTATGTGGACTTATGGCTTTGGGCACTTGTTGATTACATTTCTGTTTATCTAGTCAAGTTTCTGGGTGTATGAGGAAGTATCATAATTCCTAATGCCGCTAAGATCAGAGACAAAAATCCTCTTGTGTGTTTCTTTGTGGGCTGGGCCCTACCCATGCTGATCAAAATAAACTGGGTGCAGAGGAGCACTCATTCCTACATACTCCTGGTTGCTGGGCAGAACTGCAAAATATGTGCATGCAAATATGAAATAAATCTGTGTTCATGTTGAAATAGAAGTTACAAGCTTCTGAAGCTAGAGGATAAGTGTTTATTCATAAAGCTGTGTTGTCCTTCTCTGGCAACCTTCATATTTGCTGCTTATCGGTTGTACGTTGGCAGTTAGCGAAAAGTAAAGGGACAAATCAAGACTTGAGACACAGACGACCCCTTTTGATATTTTCTATTCCTCTCAGCCTGGGACTTTTGCCAACTCCATCTCTAGCACGGCTGGAAAGGAAGGAAAAATAGTAAGCTAATTGGTCTGCTTTTTTAATTGCTGATTAGAATGGGAAATGAATACAAAAGCAAGAGTAAGCAATATGCCTTGGACATCTGAGGGGGATGCTGCCCTCTTTGGCTGATTTTGTGGCTGTCAGTTTTTGATAAATGATAGAAAATTGGTCGCTTAACTCAAAGTGAGAAAGGCTTGCAAGGGGGCTTTCTTTCATATAAGGAAGAAGGCCCAGGTTTTAAGATTTTCTTCTGTGCTGTGTTTCTTCAGAAAGTGAAGCTCTTTAATCTAAAATATACTAGACTCTGAGATGTACAATAGAGAGCAGATGAAGGCAAGAAGATAAAGCAAATACCTATTTTTAAACTTCAACCTCCAAGTTCTCTGCAGTTCTGTGGTGCAAGTTCTCTATCCTCTACAGCTGCTTAAATTGAAGAGAGCACCTGACATTTAGCCCCTACTCTGATAACCCCAGCATATCACTCAAGCAAAGTTAAAGGGGTGTGTTGTTGAATTGAGAACAATTTTTTTAGGGCAAGAGACACAATTTGTATCAAGTACAGGAAGAAATCAGAGACCGAAAACTATAGTAGCTGAGGAATCTGTTATTTGTGGGGAGATTTGCTCTAAAACACTAGGAAGTAAGTTTTCTGGCAAATAATTTCAAGCAGTTTTCTGAAGACATTGTCTGGCCAAGTGATATTGACTTCTCTGAGGGAGTTTAATTTTATGATGTTTATCAGTGGCTGAAAAGTATAATCTTATGGGGGCATAATAGCTGAAAGCTGCAAGATCTGCAGGAAAGAACTGACAGCCTGTTAAAATGTGTAGGCTTGAGTCAGACTTTTTCTTTCAGAGAATGCAATAAAGATAAAAAATAAGGTGGAAATGAATTGAAGCTCTAACTGGCTTTTATTTAAAAGTTTCTGACCCCATATGTTACTGTGCCTTCAGATGCTACGTGGTTTTGGAAATGCTTGGGATAAACTTAGCTTCCTCTGGCACAGGGAGGGAGGAAAAGGCTTTGGGGTTATCACAGTTTATTTACTGTGAAATGACCATTCTTTAAAACAACAACAACAAAATTCAGGATGGGGAGAGCAGTGACTGGTTTCAAATGCTCTTCTACTCAGACCTACGCAGTAATGACCCAACTCATTTTTCATGGAAGAATACCACTTCCACCCCTTTTGTCTGTCTCTTCTGGCTCCCACCACTTTTCTCCTTGCTTATATGTCTTAATTTTCCCTTTCCTCTGCTGCATTGCATCTGTCCCGTTACAATTCCTGTGGCCCCCTAGGAACGTCACGGCTGCCTGCAGGCAGGACATAACGGCAGCTTGGCATTTCAGGCTGACAGCCAGAAGACAGATTTGGCTTCTCCCGCTCAAAGAGTGCCAGCCTGAACTGCTTCAGCTAAAGGAGAAAGAGGCTGAATAACCAAGGCACCCAGCTTGAGTGGTCACGGCTTCTTTCAGTGAAAAAGTTCAAGCTTTATTTATATCTGCTGTGGATTTAGATTTGCAGGGATGTGGTTTGGTAAGGGCAAGGGTAGGGCTTCACTACGGGGCCATGAAGTGGACTAGGCAAGCCTATCTAAATACTAGCAGAGACTTGTTAGTGAGGCTGGGGTTCAAAATAGTTTTTGAAAGAGGCTGTGCCTATTGTGAGCTGTAGTTGTACATGTTCCAGCTCCATATTTCTCCTCCCCTTCTTCCCACTCCAGTTCTCTTTTATCACCACTCCTACACTCCCTGATCCCACTTTATGACCACAGTTGTCCCTACCGCTCCAGCCCCTGAACTGGGAGGATAAAGCTTAGCTCTTTTTAGTCTAGAACTCTCCAGAAGGCTTTCAAAGCCTTAGAAACACTTTAGCTTGTTGCTGTGTGTTCAGACTGCTTGACATGACTACGTTTGTCAGGTAGATGTGACCTAAAACTATGTTCCAGTTGCACCAAGTAAGCAGCGAAGTTATCACCTGTTTAAATAAACCTTTGGCTCCTAATCAACAATTCAACAGAAGAAAAGAAATTGAATAGAACAATATGTCTGATTATTTACTAAAGACATAATGGCCTGGAGACTGAAAACAAAGAGTGGGACTGAGAGCCAGATGGCAACCAATATAACCTAGACAGCCTACATGTCGAGTCTTTAGGGTACAGAAAACTCCCACGGTGGAATTTTTTTAAGCACTAGAGAAATCCATATGTGCTACTTTTCCAGTTACAGTTATTCCCAATAAATGCCAAAACTGTGACTTTAAAAATATCATAGATCGATGTCAGGAACCATTTATGTATTTCATAACACTTGAATGTAAGTGGCCCCAGAACACCAGTGAGAGGGCAGGAGTGGGAATGGGGTCTTACACCACATCCACGCAGAAGCCCCCATCGAGAGATTTGCCATCTGTGTTATCAAGCAGTCTACAGAAAGCTAGTAATACATGACAGCACAAGCTCATAGCATGGATATAGCTGGTACCGTGTGCCATAGTTGAATTCTAGTGTATTATAGTGCCAGGGAGCGTAAAGGGAACATTTTAGACAGGGACAATCAGCTGATAACAGACGGAGAAGAATAGACCATGAATAGCAGGTGCCACTGGCCCCAGGCAGAGTTATCGGTGGCATTCACATAGTTTACGTACTTCTTGGGTGGCTAGTCACGAACTGAGGTAGAGGAGTCTTCTTCAAGTACCAGGGATAGCTAGCACCATCAAAGTAATTGTATTTGTACACAAAAATATAACCCTGAGAATGAGAAACAGGGCTAGATGGGGACAGTCATCATCCAGAGCTTTGGGAAGGAAGAGGACAATGGAGTGGCCCTCACTCCAGAGCATCTGCACACAGTAGGTACTCTACACGAGGGGGAATAAGAAGCCTTGTTAACTATGGATGAAGAAGATTCTTCTACGTGCCCATGTCCTGCTAAACAGATCTTTGCTTTGGCTGATGTTTAGGCCTGACTGGTATTTGAAGTGGGAAGGGTAAGAACATGAGTTTGAATGAATGCAACAGCTTTAGGACACTTTCTCTTGTTTCTGTTGTTGGAGCTGAAGGCCCTCTCTTCAAGTATCCCTGTGCACTGGGACTCTGGGATGTAGCATGTTCCCTTAACTGGAGTCCGCAAGAGAGGAGGGCAGAGCATGTGCTGCCATATGCCACCTGCTGGGAAAGGAGTTTGGGGAAGCAAAAATTAGCATCTACTCACAAGGAACAAACAGTAGAGAGAGGTGTTTCCTCTCTTCCACTGAATCAGCACAGTGATCTTCAAGGGTTAAAAGGAGCTAAGCCTACATCTTCATACTGAAGGTCTCCATTATACGAAATTTAAACAAAAACTGATATGCTTATGCTTCATGAGAAGTGTACAACCTTCTCTTGTGGAGAAGACTCTTCAGGAGGGCAACTGACAATTACTGAGGAGATAAGCTTGTTCCCTGTTGCTCCAGACTATGAGGTGTCTCATGTCTTGTTGCTGCTTCTTCATTCACCCATCTTCTCACAGGGAAGGCAGTGGTACTGTTTCCCTCAGGGTCAGACCAGAACCTAGGTAGGTCTCCTTCACAGAATCCCTAACGCAAGCTTAGTTTTTGCTCAGCTGTTCAATGCTATTTATAGCCTTGGAAGGCCAAAGAGTGCGAGCAGACCTCTTTCCTCCCTAACTTAAGACTCTTTGCAGTAAGCAAACCTGTACAACTGTGTGCTGACAATGAGTAGCCAGCTAGTTGTAGCATTCGTGAGATCTACTGGTAGTGTTTCCACCACCTTGGCAGATTTTGTTTTTCAGGTAGCCTAATTTTTCTTATGTGTAATATGCAACTCTCTGAAGTTTAATTTCATGATCATTTTCTGTTCTCATTAGCAAGTAGAAATAATTAGTTCCTGTTCTCATCTTAGTTTTAATTTTTGCCTGCCCCAGGTGAAGAGGCCTCTGGGCAGCAAAATAGGAAGAAACTAAAAACAGAATTCATGAGAAAAAAATCAGCATGCATCAGTATAGAGCCCATACCAGGAAATTCTTCAAATCACATCCTCCCACCGCAAGAAAGTCATCCCAAACTCTTTAAAGATAATTAAAATCAAACAAAAGATCTGGAATAACGTCAGAATTACTACTGCATAAAAGGATCTGGGAGGTATAAAAGTTCCCCCACCAAACAAGTGTGATGGCTTCCAAAAGGATGAGTGTTATCCTGGGATGTATGAGCAAAAGTAGCATGTGTGAGAGACAGGAGGTATTATTCCACTCTCTAGGACAGTGGGGCTAGTATGGGCTCAGATCATCGGATTTTAAGGAAGCTGTAGATAAGCCGAGAGTAGTCTGTATCACAGCAACAAGAAAATGTTTTAAGAAAGCATGATGTTTGAGAAAACCATTAGAAGAGGCTGAAAAAATGGGTTTATTCAGACTAGAAAAGAAAACAAAACAGCTAGTACACATAAATTTTCTGATGGGTAAAAGACTGTTGAAGAGCGCTAAGCGGGGGCTAAACTGTTTCTTGTAGACCTTGGAGAAAATAAAAAAAGAAATCTGTCCACATTGCAATAAACAAGACAGAGCCTGATGCTACAAAATGCTTTCCAGCTGTAAGAGCAATAAACTCTTCTAGATGGACATAGACTTCAAACTATTGGAGGATCTGAGAACAGTTTAGGCAAACAGCTGTCAGGGATGGTCTTGCTACATTTACTGGCCCCCAGTACAGAAGGGATTCAGTAATCTCTTGAGGTCCTTTTCAGCTTTACACTTCTGTGGTTTGTGTCCATTTCTAAGAGGTCTGATATATTCTTTTCACTCCCTAACAATATTCCTATATTGTATAATCAGGGTTACTCAGCATACTCAGTGTCTGCTAGAAATCTGATGCAATATTTCACACACATCTTAGAAATAAAATATTCTCTTCCACTTACCAAGACTAACTGGCTGCCCTAACATGGTTCAAATGTACTAACATAAAAAAGAATGAAACGGTGTAAATAAGAAAAAGACAAGGAGACTTCATATCATTTCTATTTCCTGAGCTTCCTTAGTTGTTGAGGCCATTGGAAAATGATGTTGTATGGGATCTTCTAGTTCATTGTCTGGCTCCCCTTTCCAGTGCTGAGTGTTTGGATATAATAGTGTTAAGGCAAAGTTTGCTATGCCTAGGACAGTGTATTCCATCTGTTTCTCTTCTTGAAAAGAAACAAGGATTTTTTCTTTTCAAGCAGCTTCTTCTTGAACAGTGTGTCCTCCTTGTCTAGCTTTTCCTCCCACTCCTTATTCACTTTCCATTGCTTTTCAACCACATGAATGGATTTTTGTGACTTGGATGAAGTGGTTGTACTGTACATCAGTTGTCATGCATGTAAAGTTACAAAAGTAATCTCTTGATTATAGTCCTCTGGATTCTGAATTTGGTGGCCTTTCACTGCTGTGTAGCAGGTCCCTGCTCATTTACCCCACTGTTTAATAGAAGGGAGGGAAAAAGAGGTAAGAAATTCTGTGAAAGGCTTTGCCTTCCAGAGTAGCACAGATGCTTTGCACAGCCACAGCTAAAAAGTAGCAACTGGTATCTCAGAGGAATGTCATTCCCTTCGTGGGTGAGAGAACTGGCAAAACCTCTGACTGTTGGGAAGTTTTATAAAAACAGCTCTCTCAGGAAAAAGAACAAGAAGCTTATTTACAATTCACTTCCAATTTTATCCCTGATATTTTTTTTTTTTGTGAAAGGTTTTACATCAGCTCCTGAGACAGACTCCTACAATTTTACAAAATGTTAAGCTATTTCTGTTTCTGGAGCAGAGGAATAAACAATCTTCTCAGACACCTAGGATTTGCTTGTATAGAAGAGAAGCATATTATAATGAACTGATAAATCAGCTGGACATATGATTCAAAATTGCAGTGAAAAGAGAAAACATTGCTTTACTAAGGTATGTTAGAGACCATCTGAAATACTTACTGACGTAAATCATGTTTTATTCAGCTCAGGGAAAGGTTCTAAATAAGATCGGCATTTGAGAGTCTTAATTTCTTGGGTTATTTGGATTACAAGGCCTTTAAAGACTGTTTATATTACAGCTAATTACATTTCCCCAGACTAGAGCCAAAAAACTTATTTACTCTTGTATTTAAGCTTTCCTGGTAAAGAAATGGGAAATATTCAGCTGCCACAAGGTCCCACATGATATACCAATGGAAGACCCTTCCTTGTAGCCCATGTTAAGCAGGCCGTTCAGGAAAGACAGAGGGAAAGCTGATGAAGAAGTGAGGGTTGGACCAGCGTAAGAGAGCAGCCTCTGTTCACAACAGATGCAGCAGCCAGGCCTGTCCCTTTCCCGGGCGCGGCAGGGACCGACAGCACCTCAGCCAGACAGGGACACATCTGTCCTGCTGAGGACAGACGGGCTCCTCTGGGTCTGAGGCGGACAGCCCCTTGGGTCCTGCAACGCACTCACAGCAGCGTGGGGCTCACCACCATGATTCACGGCGCCTTGCTGTGTCGCATGGAAACTTGTGCTTGCAAGACAGGAGCAAGAGCTAAGAAAGCAGTCCTGGGACACCTCTTTTTCCCAAACTCCCATTAATTTTTTGCATTTTCCCCTAACTCATGCAATTTTTCTGCTCTGCAGGGCAACCTGTGTGATTTCTCACATCAAGCCTAAAGTCATCTTTGCCCTCTACTGGCATCCTGTAGAAATACAGGAGCACATCAAGCAATAGCTCCGTCACTTCAGCTATTCAAAATCATCGCACAGGAGGACAGGGTACACAGAGACTACATGCAGTCAGTGGTGGGACCGTGCTCTTGGGGTGGGGAGCAAACCTGCATGAAAGCTCAGTGAGCACCTTCCTACAGCTCCTCTAGCAGGAACGTCCTGGTGAGATAGGGCACGGCAACCCCTTCCCCTCACTCTGTCCAGACGTTTGCAAGGGAAGAATCTGTCACTTTTTAAAGTGGTGTCTGATTTCAGGTTATTTATGAACAAGCCAGTCTAGAAAATGAGAAGTGGCTCTGCCAATTGCTGTTCATAGTGTTTCCTTCCGTCATTTCTAGGTATAATGCACTCCGACTGGTTTGCAAGCTCAGGGAATGGGAGCAAGAGTGGTCAAAGACAATGACTTGAATGGCTACCATGGATGTGAGAGCAGGCTGGTAATCTTAGATGGCACTTTTAATCCTGAAGGATCACACAGTGCTTGAACATAGTATAGGCTTGAAACATTGCACTGAAACCTGCTGGAAAGCCAGCTTCGGAGTGGGATGCAGTGGCTGCTCAACAGTATGTAGATATTTGGGACAAAGTAGAAAAAGCATTTTATTCACTTGAAGATATGTGGACACTTTAGCTTGGCAACAGATTACTGGATAAATGAAGTCAGCACACAAACACTTATGAAAATTTAGACCACAGTTTCAGTATTCAGGCTGACCTATTCCTGTCTTGCAAGGTTTAGAGGGATATTTCATATCAGCCCCAGCTGTAAAATCCAATAGATTCTGGTTCCTGATAAAATACACAATGAAAAGACTCACAGAAGAGCTTGTTAATATAAAATAGCTCACAATAGTTAGGTAGCTAATGCTAAATAAACTACTGTTAGTCACTATCATTCTTTTTTATTTTTAAAATTCAATGTGTCAGAAATAAATATGAAACTACATACAAGTAACAATTTTCAGAAAATAATTATACACTTCCCTCAATTTGTACATCAATAATAACAACTAGCAAGGGACACCTCCAGCAATGGCACAAATAACTTAAACAGAGAACAGCAATTGTTTTTTCAGAGAAGAAATGTTAAAATGGCAGCTGTAATTCAAAACTTGTGATGCCATTTGTAATCTTTAGTTGTATATGTCTAAAACAAAGTTATTAAAATAAGTTATTTATTTTAATCATCTCTTAAAACACCAATTAGAAAACCTGGATTATTCTTTGAGGACATTGTCGATGTACACATTACTGTGGATATATGTGCATACCATGTGCCAAGATCGGATGTTTTGCCTTCCCAAAACCTGCATAGCAGTGCCATTGGTGCTATATCCTCCTTAGCCCTGATGACAGGAAGGGCAGTGCAAACTCTCCATTCCTCAGTTTCTCTCAGTGTCGTCGTTTAATCCCAGCCAGCAACTAAGCACCTTGCAGCCACTCTCTCACCCCTCCCCCCTCCCAGTAGGATGGGGAGGAGGATGGGGAAAGAAGGTAAAACTCGTGGGTTGAGATAAGAACGGTTTAATAATGAAAGTAAAATATACTACTAACAATAATAATAATGAAATATAATAATAATAACAACAATAATAATAGTAATGAAAAGGCATATAACAAAAAAAAAGGGAAAAAAAAGAAATAAAACTCAAGGGAAAAAACCCAGTGATGCACAGTGCAATTGCTCACCACTCGCTGACCGATGGCCAAGCAGCAATCCGCCCCTCCCAGCCAACTCTCCCCCCATTTATATACTGAGCATGACGTCCTATGGTATGGAATATCCCTTTGGCTAGTTTGGGTCAGCTGTCCTGGCTATGCTCCTTCCCAGCTTCTTGTACACCTTGCTTGCTGGCAGAGCATGGGAAACTGAAAAGTCCTTAACTTAGGATAAGCGCTACTTAGCAACACCTAAAACATCAGTGTGTTATCAACATTATTCTCACACTAAATCCAAAACACAGCACTGTACCAGCTACTAAGAAGAAAATTAACTCTGTCCCAGCCGAAACCAGGACACTCAGGCAGCTTCTAGTGTGCTTTTCTGCAAGCCATTTTGATCAGTCTTCAGCATCGACACTTAGAATGGACTTACCCTCCACCTTTTTCCTCTGCTTCTGCTTTTTGCAACCACAAGTTGACCTCAAAAGCTCAAGAATGACTGAACATCTCTCAACATCTCAAAGGTAGCAAGATTTTCACACGGAGCTTTCCGCTTTGGCCTTTGCCAGCAGAAGCTGCCCTTGTGGTGTGTCCTGGTTTCGGCTGGGATAGAGTTAATTTTCTTCTTAGTAGCTGGTACAGTGCTGTGTTTTGGATTTAGTGTGAGAATAATGTTGATAACACGCTGACGTTTTAGTTGTTGCTAAGTAGCGCTATCTTGAGTTAAGGATTTTTCAGTTTCCCATGCTCTGCCAGCAAGCAGGTGGACAAGAAGCTGGGCGGGAACATAGCCAGGACAGCCGACCTGAACTAGCCAAAGGGGTATTCCATACCATAGAACATCATGCCCAGTATATAAACTTGAGGGGGGGGGAGTTAGCTGGGAGGTGCGGATCACTGCTCAGGCATCGGTCAGCGGGTGGTGAGCAATTGCACTGTGCATCACTGGGTTTTTTCCCTTGAGTTTTGGGGGGTTTTTCCCCTTTTTTCCCCCTTTTTTTTGTTATATTCCTTTTCATTACTATTATTATTATTATTATTATTATAATATTTCATCATTATTATTGTTAGTATTATATTTTACTTTCATTATTAAACCATTCTTATCTCAACCCATGAGTTTTACCTTTTTTCCCGATTCTCCTCCCCATCCCACTGGGAGCAGGGAGGAGTGAGGGAGTGGCTGTATGGTGCTTAGTTGCTGGCTGGGGTTAAACCACAACATGGTGTTATATCACCCTAAGCCAGAGAGATAGAGGCTCAAAGTTGCCATTAGATCCTGCCCCAGCCCTAAATCAACTTGTTTTTTTCTCTGCTCAGCCTGAGAGGATGTCTTTGTCCTGCTTATGTCCACAGTGACTTAACTGCAGTACAAGCATTTACCTTGAAACGACGCGATCTATCAACACCTGACTTTGCAGTAACACTGGATTCTCCAACCCTTCCCATCATCTTGCCACCCAAATTTGTGTCTGAGACAGATGTGATCAGAACTTCACCGGATCCTACCAGCACCTAGTGCAAATATTCTGCATTCCCCATCCTCCTTTGAAACTGCATCAGTCTTTACAGTAACAGGTACTGGTCTTTGGAACATGTTTTGGCAGAGCCAGAATGTTTAACGTTGCATCCCAGACATCATTCCCATGTGGCTTTGCCCTTGGATGCTCTAATGCTCTGGTGGCTCCCAGGAAGACCATATACCTCAAAAAGCTTTTGAGACTTTGGCATAAGCTTCAAAAGCTGTTTCTTTTCTGTCATTGGTTTTCCATCTCCAGATCATAAGGAATTTGTGGAACTGATTTACAACCCAAATCAAACCCTTACAGCCCTTGTGCCCTGTAGAAATGATTGCTCCTCTGAACTAAAAAGACAAGTATACGTATCTGAGATACTCCATCCAGTTACCCAAAGGCCATGTCTCCCTCTTACTTATGCAGACCTTCAGAAATGTCCCATACTACCACTAGTGAATGGATGTAGGTGCTCTGCTATTTACATCACCTTGATCCTTATCTCCAGCTTTTGGTCTCCCACCCTTTTCAACCTAGAGATCTTTCTCTCAAGATCCCACTGCATTGAGATGTTTCTTTGCTACTGTCTTCTCTGCAGCATTAAAGAAGCAGTGGAGAAGCTCCGTTTTGGGATGTGAATGTTCACATTAGCATCAAGCTTCACCACAGAAAAGATCTAAGGCTTTTGGTGAGCTTGCATTAATTACCAGAGCTTTCATGGGAGAGGCAGCCCACTGGCCAATGAATTACATAGCAAGGTAGTCCAATAGACATATAAAAATGAGTCACAATATCATCTTATTTATCAAAGAAACATCTCCTGGATTGCTTGTTTGCTTGTCTGTAATAAACTCCAAATGTATACTGCTTCCATAGTATCTAAGAAATGACATCTTAGGTAATTCAATTTAATTTTAATAACAGCTGAGAAACAGCAATATTTTCCCCTGTTTTTGTATAGGGTAACAATTTCTTTCAAATTGACCCTTTGGTCACCAATTTCTTCAATTACAAAGAAAGAGAACTATTTTTCCTCTGTAATTCACAAATAAGGCTTTTATTCACCAGTAGCAAGAGTTGCTGAGACGAAAGCGAAAGAGGCATCTGGCCTATTGAAGTCACTAGCAGAACTCCCACTGCCTGCAGCATTGTCAGAATTTCACACTAAGGATTAGGCATATCCTAATCTGTCCTGATCTTTTATGCAAAAGACTGGTAAAACAGCATTTAAAGTTTTATCAGATTAGACACACACATACTTAACAAATCTAAAGCCTTTTAAAGATAAATCTTGTGCCTCTAAGAGGCCTGAGTCATGATGTCTGAACGTTTGGAGACTGTGACTTAATTCTGCTGAGAGGGATACCTTGTTCAGGCTAATGATCTCACCGGGGCTGATGCCTGAAGAATTGTGTTGCCAGCAGAAAAACACAAGAGGCAGTTTACCTCAATAGTCTGATGTAGCAAAGGTTTGGCAGGCCTGATTCCCCATTGACTCTTCTGCCCTTCAGATTCACCAACTCCCATTAAATTAGGTATTTTGTTTCCTCTCTCTTCTTGCTGCCTAGGCATACTAGGGAGGATTGTTTACACTCCTATAAACATGTATTAATAACTGAATCTTTGCAATTGATAGATGTAAAACAATACTGTCTTGGAGGAACTCAGCAAGGTCATTTCCAAAGTGATAAAGTTTCTCCCTTTTATCCTTCCTACCAAGGGAGGACATTCCTGGCTTCTTTCCTTTGGGGACAAAATACAGCATGGAGAGAAACAAGCAACTAAAATACAGCGTGGGGAGAAACAAGTAACTTTTTTCACTTGTTGAAGATTTGGTTTTCCTTAGTTTGACTGATAACAACTCTGAGCTTGAGTAAGGCCATGTTTCAACTCCTACTGACAGATGCACGAGAGGTGCACACATACTGCCCTGTAATTGTACGGCAAAGACATCCCAAGGTGTATATCGGGCCTGTGTACTTTCTGAGATTTTTTCATGCTGCATCCAAAAGGAAGGGCTGAAAATAAAAATATCAGAGCAGAGAGTATCTCCTGTGTGATCAGGCATATTCCATGGGCATCACAGGTATCGTTTTCACAAATACATCCAGCTTCCTTTTAAAACTAGTGAGGGATTTTGGCCCTAGAAGAAGGCTGTTCCAAATTCTCATTCCTCTGGGGTTCGGAAACCTGATTTCCAACATAGATTTATTCTTGACCAGTTCTTACCTATTTTTAGTAAGCTAACATTGTCCTTTAGCTTAAGTATTCTCTTCCTTTCCTGGTGTATTTACTTACAGTAATTGTAACACCACTCCACTGATTTGTCCTTATTTTGCTAGACTAAACAAGCTGATGTCCTTTATCTTCTCCTTAACTAGCATATTTGCCTCTCTCTGTTCCACTCTAGTGTGCACAGGAGTAGTCAGGTATTTTCACAGATTAAAGCTCATCAGATAAAGACTCTTTTTTCATTCTAAGAAATTCAACAAGGAAAACTATATTGTAGCAATAAACTCTTGGTACTATTGCTATTGATACTATTGCTATTTTATCGATGGTAATAAACTATACTGTATCTCCTGTTCATACTATAATTGACCGATGCATTTGCTTCTTTCTTCTCCCCTTTCAAGGTACCCTGAAAATGCATCAAGGCTGAAGCATCATTTTGAGGCCTTAGTTTACTGGCTCTCATTTTTTCCAGCTAGAACCACAATCCTGGAGCCAGAGTCACTTGCTTCTTAATGATTCACACTGTATTTTTAACACACTTCAGTGTATGAGAGCTGATATCACATTTTAGGTCAGCTTTAACTCAGAATCTAGCTGAACTTTCCCAAGCTTCTCTAGGGGAACAAAACCAAACCCTGTGTATTCCAGGGAACAGCCCCACAAGATGCAGAAAAGGAGAGATTAAAAGCAAGACTTGATTTCATCTGAAAAAAAATTGTTTTGTGTCTCAATTAGGAATGCGGGAGGGAAAACCATGGTAACTACAGCTGCAAAACTCTTGATGCAGACAAAGTAATAGCAAAGAAGTGTCTTTTTTTCTGGTATAGCTTACATTGCATGGGGGATTGACTGGAGCTCTGTTAGCAAATAACTGCAGTGTTGTGCCTTCTGTAGTGGATGCAGGTTGCTGACAGCACCCCAAGTCTGGAGAAAAGCCCTAAAACAGAGTAACAGTACTTGGGACTACAGCGGGAGCTGGGGACGCAGGCTGAGCACTGAAGGCAGGCCCAGAAAGGTTCTGCACATCTAAAATGACTCTCCTAAGAGGCTCTGAAGACACCCTATAAACAGTGATGCTGTCACTGGAGGGGTGAGAGGAACTGCTTTCCCCGTGGTGCCTCGTGCCATTGATGGCCAGACACTCTGCCAAGGTCTGCTGCTCTGGTGACCTGTCTCTCCTCCCAGACACTGAGCTCATCTTTCCCAAGGAGGAAGGCTGTAATCCCCAAAAAGCCTGGAGAGGAATCAGTCAGGCTTCTCAAGGCAGACCTGTGCACGCTGCATGACTTCTGTGACCCCGAAATATGGCATTGGTGTAAATCTGTTCAGAAGTTAGCCTTCATTTATTAAGAAGTTAGTTTCCAACCACTGTGATTGCAAGGAAACCTGAACACAAGCTGATGCATCGGTATTCACTACCTGAAAAATGGCACTTTAAGCTACTCTGCTCACCTTAGCAGGTATATGACTGTTAGTGCCTTGTGATGAAAATGAAATATTGGTGGATTTTAGGAAGAAGAACCAACTAACTTGTTTATCATCCCCACCCCACACTGCCTCTCATTCCTTCACAGCTGCTTAAGTAAGCAGCTGTCCTCATTCCAGCTCTATCTCCTTTTGATAATTCTGCAATACTGTCACATGTTTTCAACCTAGTTTTGCAGCACACTGAAATTTTGAAAGTGTGGAGGACTTACAAACCAAATTGCACTTATGCATAGAAATATTGTTTTACCAGCTTTCTCCAATGTATGCTTAGTTCAGTAAATAAATACACATTTAATTGACCACCAGCTGAATTTTCTCTCTTTCAATTTCATATGCCCTCAAATCTAAACACCTTGCTGTCAAAAGTGGGTCTAATTTGCTAAAGAATAGTTGATCTAAGTAAATATCCAGCTTGACTGCACTGCCAAGATCTTTGTGCTGAAGACTTTTGGTTATGGAACCTCATTTTCCTGTCATAAACAGCTGCATGTGACAAGGACTACAACTCTCTGAGGCCTCAGTGTGAGAAACAAAAACTGAATTACACTGGTAAATAGGTGAAACCTACTGTTTTGGTTTTTTTTTTTACCTCACCCAGTGCATATACTGTAAGGAAACCTGTAAGGCTCTACAGTAAAAAAATTTTAAAACACCAGAAACTTCTTCTCCCCACCAAAATGTTCACTCTGTAAACCTCTGCAAACACAAAAACGTATTCAAAGATGTGTCTGGCTATGCTATTATTCAACAGTTTCTTTGCCCCTAAAACACCAAACAAATGAAAATACTTGGAAGTGCTTTGTGGAGAAGGGAACACCAGCATCACGGAATAAGCCACTTAAGGCAACCTGCTGTTCTTCTAACAACTCCCAATACCTTCAAGTGACACTTAGAGGTTTCCTCTGCTTCTGGAAGAGCAGATTCATAGAAATACCTAGCACAAAGGTAATCTGAGTGTTGATGTCAGCCCACACTGGATCAGTCTGGCATATCTTTCTTCTCTCCTGGGGACAGATGTCTTTGATTGCAACACGTCCTTATTCCTACATAGAATTTCAGGTCTGAAACAGACTTTCAGAAGCAAGGATTCGGCTTTGAGTCTCATTAAAGAACTGCTGAGCATCCATCATGAAGGCACTTATCAGGCATTTTTGAATATATGTTTCAAAACATCTACAGGAAGAGAATGCAACAGGCAGAAATATTGGGAGAGACTCTAACAGAGCTCAAAAGGAGATGCCAGCTCATACAGAGCCCTTCCTACTACAGATCTGATCCTTGCAAAGACTACGTTTGCTTCCTTGAATGTATCTCCAGGCCTGAGTTACCCACCCTACGTTATTTTAATTAATAGAAAAAGCAAGTTCTCTTTAGAGTGTTGTGTGCACCGAGTCCTGGCTCAAAAGTCCTGCGTGTCTCACAGGGTAACTTAGAACATGTTCTGGTACATCTCTGTGCTCCAGTTGTCCCAGCTGAAAAAGGGGTAAAGCACTCCAATTTCACCCTGGTGTGAAGTGTTTTGAAATCTGCAAGATCAAAAGAGCTTCAAAGCAAAGGGCAATATTATCACTCTACTATGTAGGCAAACTCCTCGTATGTATTGCTAATTTCTGATTGCTTCTTGTCCCCCTCTCCCCAGAGTGGCAGCTACAGGAAAGGCAAGGCAGGCACCACATATCTTATCAGTTGTTTCAGATGAAGACAGAAGGAAATGGAAGGGGGAGAGCCAGAGACAAAGAGGGGAAAAACACCCATTAGTTTGCATCCCCATTTCGATGAGATTAGTCTTCACTGGCTTCTGGTGTACATCTAATCTGGACATTACCCGGAGGTTAATTTTACACTGATGAGAGCACTACAGCCCTTTGTACCACAGCTTAGGCTTCCACCTAGTTGTCAGTGTAACTGACAGAGACAGTAAATCACAACTCCCTGATTTAGCCTGAACTTGCTGGTTCTTGCCGTCTGCAGGAACACGTCCTGAGCACTAAGTGATTTAGAACAATGCTCTGAATAATCAAAGGCATAGTGTGTGCACCCACTGTTATATTATACTGATGAGTATGATAAATTAATTGACCTGTAATTTCCCGCAGCGTTAGCTAGAGCAAGTATTTCCTTTTGTAGATTGTATTTATGGAAACCTAACTGTAGCAGGTCAGAGTGACTTGATACATGGCTGAGGCAAGCAAAGATCTTTTTAAAGTCAGACAGGCTGGGAAGAAGCTTTCCTCCCGTCAGGCTCAAACATGGTTCTGTCACTTTGTCTCCTGCAACTATGAGAAATGCAGGTAACTGGTTGCTGCCAGTCACACCACAATCATGCAAGGATTGTCACAGTTGAATTATTTGCAGCACTCAAGAGGTATCTATTCAGAAATGCCTTTGAGAGGATCACTCCAGGTCGGTGATGGTAAAGCACTGGCACCGGTACCTAGTTTAGCACAGGCAAAAATTTGGACCAGTCATAAGATCCAATAATTTTTTAAAAGAAATTTCGTACCACACATCAGGAGAATTTACTGCCATTGATCTAAGTAATGATTTCTTGACATAGACGGTACAGAAGTGTGGCTGCATATAAGGAGATTCATACTTTTATACATTTGGGAAACCAGCAAAAATTCACATAAGAAAAAATAATATGCTGAAGGCAACTATCACCTACCAGCTAGTGTCTCCATGTGGCTAAAATAAATTAATAATCTTTCTGATTGCAGACAGTCTTTAAAAAAACCTAGGCACTCAGTATCACTTTTCCTGATTCATAAGAAAGCCTACTTAAAATTCCCAAAGGCTTTACCAAGCCCAGACTCAGGCTTCCAGGCACACTCCTTTGGCACTTCTGTGACCCACTAGGACCCAGCTGTGCTATCAGGTACCTCCCCTGGACAGTCTCTGGGAAGCATGCAGCAAGAATAAGTGTTACCTGAGCAAACTTCAGTGCAATTATCTTTATTTAAACAAACAGTTTACTGTAGTAATTTCCCCCCCGCCCCCATTTTCTTATTTGTCTTGCAAGCAGGGGCTGGGGAAAACATTCCCCACCCTCAGACACAAGCCATTTTTTGAGCGTGAGTTGTACATATTTCGAAACTTTGTATTATGAGTAACTCTCCAGAGCCCCGTCACGTTCCAGCCCAACTGACCAATTCCAGCAAATTTCTAATGTGCCACCCTATGTCTCCTGCACTTTCCTTTAGTTGCTCTTCCCTTCTCTCCTCCTGACCAGACTGCTGGGAGGGTTATAGTAGCTAATGGGAGAGAAATGGGGAGCTCCCCAGGGGTGGGTTTTGCCACAACCCTGGCTCTGAACCCTGCCCTTCCTCCCCTTCCTTCCTCCCTCCTGCTTTTCATCTTGGGGTGTAAGGAAGTGGCATCCGGCTGCAAAGTCTTCTGCTTGACCTTCTCTAGGGCAGGATAAACCAATCCTCCTCATGCTCAAATCCCATCCCCTAGCACATGACAGGCAGCTTCATCACCCTCCACCTCCCATGGTTTCCCTCTGCTACCATGTGCTGTTGCCCACAGCAGGCAAACAGTCACCATCAGGGTGACTGTTGCTGTATCCTGATGTTGCTGCATCTTCCTGACCATAAGAAAGTCAAAAACAGTGGTTCCACAGAAGAATGTACCCATTAGAAAGTGAGGCAGCGCACAGGCAGCGCGTCTGGAAAAAAACGAGAGATGTTTCTATTCCTTTGCTACAGCCAGGATCTGCCAGATGTTTTTGCAAAGTTCACAGCACCACCTATGCTGACGCTCCTTCGCTCTCCCTCTGTAACTGTGCTAGGGAAAAAAGAGACACTAAACTGCTGCTGTGATCTTAGTAGTGCAATGACAAAAGCTTACCGGCATGTATGCAATAAGCCTCCTTTTCTCTGTCTCCTCAATATAAAATAGCCCACTTTAGCTTACTAAATATTATCAAGAAATTTTGGACTGAGATCACCACTCCCTTAGTAAGAAATACACTATCTATCTCCACCCAAATGGAAAGAAAAGGTGATTGTTCCTTGGGGAGGGTGACTCAGAGTTTGGTGGCAATACAATGTGCCTTTTGATCACTACGTTAAACAAACAAAGTCTACATAGGAGAATGCCAATAGCTCTTACTGCACGCGAAGACGGTTCACACAGTGTTGCCAAACACTTGCACAACATTTTCAACTGACAGATGCCCAAATGCTGTGTAAGAACAAGGATGAAAAAAATGCTCATAATTATTAGCAAATCTTTGCAAAATGCCTGTACTATTAATCCCGTTTTACTGGATGTTAAATAGTGGTATGCAAAATTAAGGAATTGCCCCTGCTGTGGACAGCAATTCAGTAACACAATCACAAATAAACATCACATAAACACCCAGTCCTCTGATGTACAACTTAAGACACCTTAAATGATGGAAACATTAATCTGTGATATCTCTCCATTGACTTCTGTTGTGTTGAGCAAACGGAACTGAAAAGAAGTTCAATGAATTAACATGTTGCTGGACAGGAATATTATATGAGCCTATCAGCACAAATAGCTATCTTGTTAGGAAGAAAAGTAATTTATATCTGAAGTCATGCAAGTAACTATATTGTTATAAAGAAGCTCAAATCTTCAGTTAGAGGGAAAATAGTTTTCCTGGTCTATGAACACAGCCTCCCAAAATTTCAAAGTCTCAAATTTACACAAAATGAAGACAACGTAAAAGTGCATCCCCAGTGGCATAGGCCTTCAAAAATCTTTTGACAAAGGCACCACAGTTCACTGTAGATATCACAAATTGCAATGATCAAGAAGGATGATGATAAGAGCTATGTGGAAGGTGGAGGAAGTTTGAAAGAATATATTTAGTCCAGATGAAAGACATCAGGTTGTCTGATAACAGATTTCAAACATATAAAAAAGCTGTTGCAAAGATGATAGTGATCAATTGCTCTCCATGTCCAGTACAGGCAGGATATAAAAGTGAAGAAATCAGCACTCATCTGCAGGACTGGAAAGAGGTTTCTAAGTTCAGGAATAAGCTACATAGCCCGTTTTGGAGACTCCGATATCGGAGGTTTTTAAAACAGCTGATATATATACCAGGGAACATCTAGGTCCAGCTATTCTTATCTGGATCAAACAGGTTGTAGGTGATATCTTGAGGTCCTTATAGATTTAAACTTCTGTGATTCCAAGATAGTCTCCTGAAGTTTCAGTTTTGAACATTTGCCATTTTCTGACAATTTTTTTTGCAAAAAACCCAAATAATTCTAAAAGTCTATTTAAAATGGCCTCTTACTGTCTTCATCCTGTCTTGACATGAGATAAGCATACAAAATATTGCTGTGAGGTTTTTCCATAATCAGGAAGTTAGTTGACGTTGCTTGCGGTTGCTGCCCGCCCAGGCTGAAGGCTACAGAAGCCTCCAACATGTGCAGCTGGACGGCTGCTCAACACCAGCAGCTACCGCAGCTGCTCTTCTTCCTGGACTCCACTTGTAGCTCCTGTTACTTAGTATACAACTAATATTTAGTCTAGCCATCCAAGTTGGAAGAAACAACATATCTGAAATGTGCTCCAAGGAAATGACCTAAAACCAAGTAGGTTTTAAAACCCACAAAGAACATTGTTGCGATAAATTCTTTTTCAGTCCCCAAAACTAAGGCAGAGCCTTGGAGTGACTTTAAAACATGAAGGATTGGACGAGGGGGTGATAAGAGAGTTAAATTTACTGAAGACGAGATAACTGTCTAGCACTATGAAAAGGCTGAAGAAATCTGACAGGAGGGAGCAGTGGCCATTCTGTCTTTAATTGCCTTGTTCGTTAAATTAGTTCAAATCACACCAAAAAGAACGGGCACCTCTTCTCAAAACATCTGGGGAGCTGAGGTCTGTTTCCCCCAGTCAACAGTGACTCCCAGGACTGTACAGCTTCATAGTCATCTCATGCACACACACATCTTCTCAAAAACACGTGTTTGTGGAGGAGACTCAGTGATCCAGCTGACAGCTCTGAAGATGTGGGATTATATGGTGCATTGACTTGATTCAAGAAGCTCACCATTGGGGAAATCTTGTAATAGAAAATTTCAAATGGCATGATCAAATCTTTAAATAAAAATCAGAGATCCAGGAATGATTTACATCTGCTATTCTCAACCGCTGGGGCATCAAAGTGACTGTCTTCTACAGATGGTAAAGCCAACGTCCGTGCCGAGCTGTGTGCTCTCTGCCCCTCATCCTCCCAGCCCAGCCCTGTGAACACTGAAACACTCACCATAAAACTGGTGGGAACGGAGGGAGGAGCAACACCAGCCGATGAGCACCATGGTCCAGGAGGGGGGCTAATTATTAGGGACTTGACTCAGGAAAAGTAGTACTTGCTCAGGGGATTGGTTGGGTAAGGGAGTCTGAGTCAAATCCTGTGCGAGGAAGGGTGCATCATATCCTGTGCTCATATTGCTCTTACTTTTGGAAACACTACTGCCAGCATCTGTACAAAGGCTGGGAGAGAAAGATTTAGGTCGCTTCAGTCCTGATAGCTCACAGAGCTGGTAGCCCAGCTCCAATGAATGAGACCAGGGCCAAACAGTTAGCACAACGGTTCCCATCAGTGCGTGATTCTGGATGCAAAAATGACCAAAGATTTGGCTTTCAGGTCTACATACAGTGGCAGTGTCAGCTGTTTCACTGCTGTCTTTTTCCTGTCTTACACTACATGCATCAATGAGAGACCACAAAGAAGCTGGAAAATAAGCTAAGAATTATTCTCTGCTGAGTCACGGTACTGAAACAAGGACGTAAGTGAAAACCCAAGCATGCAATAATGTGGTTATATAATATATTCATGATGAATGCAGCAGTTAAATAACATTCATTAATTGCATTTATATAGCTATGATTAGCCACCATAATGTGGTAGTCTTTAAGCTGCTTTATTTCAAGTTCAGGCAGTTTTATGCTCCACAAAAGATGCAGCCCAAGGAAAGAGCAACAAAATTGTTTTGTGCTACCTGTACCCTTGGTTCCCTGTAGACCCACTTGCCCACTCATTCTTGTGTAAATTACAGGAACTCTGGGTGGGTTGTTTTAATTTCCATGTGGCTCATCAGTATTAAATGTTGGTAACACAAATGCTGCACATGCTCTGGTCCTGCCTCCATACCTGGGGTCAGAGAGCAAATGCTGAGGGGGTGGGCGGCAGCTGCTCTGGTCCTGGGCTGAGCGAATTCTCTGTGTCCGTTGCAGCCTCCACAGTCTGCATCACCAGAGATCGTTTTGGACGGAGAGAAAAGGACCCTGAATTGGTGCCTTAAATGACCACTCAAGCAATTCCAAATCAGGTAATATAAAAAAAGAGGCCATTTCAATTACGCACTTCAATGTTTGGCAAGCATAGGAATGGATAAACTCCCCAAAGACGACGTCCTTACTGCAGTTTGAAAATGGTAAAGGTAATAGCGTAGCACAAATATTTCTCATTGTTTCAAATGTCTCCTCCTGACTTTCAGTAAAGATTTGAAATGTATTCGTTTTTCTTTCCTGAGCAGGTTTAGATGAGATCCATCTCCTTTCTATGAAGGCTTCATTGTTTTCAATGTACACAGTGTACAGTCTGCAACCATTTTTTTCCCAAAGAGACTTTAATGCTCTTGGTCCAGGTATCGTGTTTTCTTTTTCATTCATTTTGTCCATTATATTTTAGCATACCATGTTACCATAATTTTCTGATTCCCCCCTTAATAGGAGTATAAAGCAATTCTTCCTATCAACCAAGTAGTTGTGAATTTCTACATACTACTGAGAAGGGGTAACCATGATGTCCTTTCAGGAGAGGGGATATGTGTCATTCATTGGCATATAACAGTAGAATGTTTATGCGAAGCCTGTGGTTAGTGTTTTCTCCTCAAATCATAAGTAGTTAATATTTAAGCAAACTGCATGAAATCTTTCTTTGTTGCACATAATAACAACATTACTAAGGAAGGAGGAAAAAAATCCAAGCCATCGAGACAGACTGAGGGGTTTTATGACTAAAGCTAGCTCCTTGTGTTGACTTTGGCCTCAGCTCTTGCCTGGACCAGACATAAAGAACATTTCTTTCATTTGGTGTTTACCTGCCCTTCTCATGCACGTTTCAGTGCAATTTGCAGGACTTGAAAAAGAGCATGTAAAGCCCCCAGTCCAGTGAGTTTCCTGCCCTGTTCTCTTCTCATTGTAGACAGCCTTTGCAGCTGTTCTTGTTTGCAGAGAGTTTTATCTGATTTCGTTACCTCCCAGAACAAGTTCTCTCACAGTGATGCAAGTTACTTCTTCATATACAAGCTTTTGGTAAGAGCAGTGTCCCTCAGGATGAGATGGCTTAGCATTTAGCAGCACGTCCATCCCTGAGAATTCAATTGCTTGAATATTATTTCCTGATATGATGTACATCCCCACATTTCTGCAGGGGCTTTCTCCTCTATTGAAATACTGACAGCTTCATTTCAGAATAAAAACCCCGTTCCTCTTTGCTTTGCAGAAGAACAAGGTGTGAGATACAGCACATTTTGGAAACTGGACTCTAACATTGCAAGTCCCACATGTAGCAAGCTTGAAATGGCTGGTGTGCTCAGCCTCTTTTACTCATGGAGCAACTCTAGCTTTAATGAGGCTCAAAAAAACCTTATAAAACTTTTATCATAAGGACTTTGAACAGAGGAAGTTAGCATTAGTTTATATTTCCTAAGTAGTCTGATGCTATAAACCACTCAGCATTAGCTCCTCTGTCATCCAAGTTCCCAGTAAATGGATCCAAGCTTTATGGGGAAGAAGAGGAATAAGAGAGCTTCATGGTTTTCATAGCTGCCTCTTAAGTGAGTCACAGGGTGACAAGAAATGACATTTGGTGGCAGTCTTGTGGTTGGGACACTGTGTCTCAGATTGCTCAAACAGTTTTCATCCACTACTGACTAAGTTATCACTGAACTTGCTTATTCCTTTAGAAGTTGCTTGTCAGGTCATTTGCCAGTGCTGAGTCAAGAAGTGGAATAATCTCTAAAGCTATGACAGCATCAGTGCACCATTGTATGATAAAAAAGTCATGTCACTTTTACACCACAAAACCTCAAATGGTTTTGCTGAGCAATTATGTGCTATGGATTTCACCTTTATCCTTTCCCAACTCAGTGCTTTGCCTCTTCTCCAAAGGGAATTTTTGTGCGTGTAGGTGGTTTATGGGGAATCTTTTTTCCCAATGCAGCAGCAGCATTAGCAATGTTGGTAATAAGCCAGGTCAGCTTACAGCTTTGGAAATGGCACCATCCAACCACAGGACAGTAAACAATAATTTTAAAAAAGTCAAAACTATGCTTTTTGTAAATGTGTGGGTATGGTGGAAGTAAGAGGAGGGAGAGGCAGAGAGAAAGCTACTTCTTCAGTCCCTATGGACCATTTCTTTTGTATACCGGGGCACAGGTAATTTTTACCAAAGGATCGCGTGCATTTTATTGCATTGAGCTAGAAACAGAACCTAGCTGAATTTTCAAAATAAAACCAGACAAAAAAAGTAAGCTGGGAAAAATATTATCAATTTTTTAATGGCATTTAACGCATGATAGGAAGCAGTCCATACTTACAAAACCTTAAAGACATAGTGATAAGGTGGGGAAAAGCTTATGCATTCTTTTCTGTACTATCAAGCCTACAAAACTTCCAATAACATGTTTCAGTGCTCCATACTTTTACCTCCTGAGGACACTCCACAATAGCAGATAGCCCTGTGGTGCCTCTGATTCTGCAGAGGCCTTCTGTGTCCATGGTAAATCAATTTGGCGTCTCTGATCAACACTATGGTTTCTTAAAAGTTGTTGTGAAGAGGCTTAATGAATACATTTATGCTCAAATACAGATTGAATCATAAGTTCTACCTTCATGGTGTGGACAGAGGAGGAGCATTAGTTTAAAAACCTGTGGGTGTCAGTTTTTTCCTGCATGAGTGGGTGCGGGATTTTGGGGAAGGTTTTAGAGTAAGTCACAGTCTGTTTTGTAAGTTGTGTGGGCTGGGTAGAGGAAGTGGCTAGTCTGAAAGCCATAAGCGTCACTTGTGGAGAGAGTTTAAACACCCCCACCACACACAGGTTTAGTATCAGAGGGCAGGGACTGGAGGTGCTGTCGGAAGTAAAGATAATGACGAGAATAATGGACCCAAAAAAGTGTATTGGTAGGTATACCAGCATCCTAAATATTTTTGGTGTCTTTGTATTTCTTTATATGAATTCAGAGCATCATCTTCTGGCCCAACCTCTTCTGGTAGCTCCAGGAATTGTAAGTCTTCTTTAAGTTTCACCAAATCCATGCCCAGCTATCCATGTGTTTGCTTCAACAGAAGGCCCTTCCCAGCAGTTTAACTCTTCTTAACACCTCCCTATCTCCAAATGTAGTGCAGGGGAAAGCTCTCTATGTAACCTCAGGATTAGCTATTTTGAAAGGGATGGGACCTGAAGGTGGGACAGTGAAGGCTTTTCCAACAGCCTCCTCTCCCTGCTGCACTACCACGACTTCGCCCTTTTTGAAGGGAACATGAATGCACAAAGGAACCCGCAATAAAAGGCTGTGAGGAGCTTTTCCCTCTCAGGTTTTCTTTTCAAATGGTAAAGCTATATCGTCTCAATTGGCATATGGTTTATCAAACCTCTGCCACAGCTAACACACAGGAGAGAAGGTTGCTAGCTGATAGTCACATTTATTTCCAGTAGATAAAATCAAAGGAACTGATAGAGACATCTGAATTATTTTAAATACATGCCTCAGTCATTTATGTGTCAAGTCTTGGCAGAGGCAGAGAAGCCCTCCATGGTTTTTTTTGGATTGCAGGACGCAGACAATAAGAGGAGCCAAAGATGAAGACATGACTGGAGATTTAAAAAATCACTTCACCTGTGTACAGGTAAGCTGCATTTGTTTTTTAATTTTTACTGATAAATCCAAAGAAAGACATGGTGCATTTCTCTAGAGTTGCTGAAAATATCTAGCATTATTAGGCATTGACTGTAGTTAGTGTAAAAGAAAGCCACATGCTGCTTTTTTTTCTGCTGGAAATGGATAATATAAGTTAGGTTTTCTTTCACTTGATGATTTACTTTATTAATGATGTTACACACTGTAACTGTGTGTAAAAGACTGTCAAGTTTGAGAAGACAAGGAGGCTGGAAAGAAAAGCATGCAAATATGATGGAGGGAGCAAATAATAAAAACAATCTCAGAGATATTGCTGGCAATAGTTCATTAAGACAATACAAATATATGATGGACCTCAGGTCATAGGAGCAGACACTTCATAAGATAAGACGTAGGTTAGCTCACATGCACCCTGTGACTTTGCCAGAGCTAGAACAGGATAAACCATGCATATGGCCAGGTGAGATAGGCTGGAAGCAGACAGGGGCACACAAACATGTAGAGTAGTTTTACTATAGCCTGACAAAATCTGACTTTGGAGAGAAAATGAACAACTAGGTTTATAAATAGATGAGTATGGAAACTGGTCAATGGGAAGGATAACTTGGGGGGATTAAAATTGTTTCATGGTGCTGGGACACTCACAAACAAGATTGCCTGGACGCATTGCAAAATCAGACCTCCCTGTCCTTTTATACAGCCACCCAGATCAAACATGGAAGATAAAGTATTTCCCAGCCCTAAAGTAGCTCAAGCTTCAGCTGGTTAAAATGCTTCCCCCAACTTCAGACCATCTATAAAATTTTTAGTTTAAATAAACAAGTTCTTCCTTGTCTGCCTCTCATATGGGAGATAAAGAACCCTTGGCTGCTTGTTTAAAAATGTAAGTAGAGTTGCAAATTTGCCTTTCCTCTGATATAGACAGAAGCATTCTTTTATATTTAGTTTGTGGCCCAGATTCATTCACTTATGTCCTTCTCAGCAATATTCACCCTGAGAATAGCACAGAGGTTCATCTTTGTGAAGTGTTCCTGAGGAGAACAACTTCATTTTCCTTGGGTGTTATACAATGTCAGTGCCAACAGAAATAGCCTGAATGGCCTCTATTTCCAGCAGATACAATTACTGCTATTCTCCTCTACTGAGCAACGCTCCTGGGCTCCCCCTTATAGACGTGCTGTCATTGCTGGTTTGGTCATTTCCAGGAGGGATTGAACATGAGATGCCAGAGCTCACAGGGACTTGCCCCCTTTCAGAAAAGCCAGATGAAAGAGTCCCTGCAAACATGGCAGGAACTTCTGTTGCCCTTTGCTGTAGTAGTCCCTCTTTCCCTGTCTGGACCTTGAGGAATGGAAAATAGCAATATTTCCTTGGAAGTACTGGTCATATCTATAACCCATGCGATCCTACAGATGTTGTGCAGGCTAGATGATAGAATTCATCCTGGTTGGGTCTGTTTTGCAAAACTAGGTCTTCTCTTGTATAAAAACCGAGCAGAGGAACGAGCTCTTCAGGACCTGTTTGTCTGGGCAGGTTGGAACAGGAGGAGTTGCACAAAGGCAGCTTCAACCCAAGCTGGTCTCAATTTGGAGCCATTTTGCTACGACGGGGGGGACCTGGGGGTGTAGGAGTACTTGTATGACAGGTGCTTCTGGGGGATGCCCCAGTGAGGACTGGGGAGCAATGGAGTTACTCCATTTGAGGGCTGCAGAGAAGACAGCCGTTGCCGTGAGCCCTCTGGCTTTAGGGGTGTCTGGCAAAAATGCACCAGGGCTGAGAACTAAGCACAGATGTGGGGGCTTGTTCCGTTTTGTTCTTTTGTTTTGTTGCAGATTGTAGAAATGGTCATTGAGTTACTGGGTTCATCTACTCCTGCTTTCAGACACAGGGTTGTGCAACCCAAAAGTCTGTGGGAGTCTGTACAGGCAGCAGCTATGCTGCAGCAGTGTGAGATGAGGGAGCCTTAAATGAGAACAGCAGATCGGTGCCAGGGTTGTTCCTTATATGGCTACTAAATGTCTGTAGTGTGTTTCTTGGTATATGGCTTACGGTAAGAAGCTTCAGGTGCTGTGTTCTTGCACTGCTGTATATCAAATGCTATTGCTGAGGTTGCACTGAGCGGCGCTGAGTCTGGGCCAAAAGGAGGTGGCTGGGAGTCATTCAAATGCTGAAGCATTTGACTAGCCAGCCCTCATATGGTCTGCAAAAGTGCTGACAAACATCCCTCCCTTGTCAGTGACTGACAAAGGTGGCAAATGTTAACAGGGAAGCCTCTGCAGCTGGCTGCACATCCCCTCGCAGGTGGGGGTCTGCCGTCCCCTCCGTAGCTAGTGGGAGCAAACAGGGCAGAGCGCTCTGAGGATGCGGTCCTCAGAACAGATTAAACTCAGCCAAGGACAGACCACTTTTTGTATCAGGTCCCCGATTTGTTTTTTATTGCTTTGGCTGAGAACATCTAACGGGAGTACTCCTGTTTGCCAGGAGGAAACTTAATCTATGTCTGGCCTATGGTGTAACGCTGGCTGCCAGTCTGTGAATGGTACTTGTGCACAATGTGTTTTAAACAGCACCTATTTATGTTTTCAGGGCTTGTTTTTAACCTTTCTAGAATACGCTACTACTGGCGATCATCCACTAGCTCTGCTTCTTTGGGGGCTTAGCTACAGTGAATCATGCTTAGAGAAAGGGCCATGTTCTTGATTGCTGAAACATTGCTTTTCTGCAATATGGGATTTTTAAAGTGCAAATATTTGCAGCTTTCCCAAACCCACAAAAATACTGTTTATCAGTGCCCTAGAGATCAGTGTTTAAACCAAACAATTTAGTGCAATCAGGAGGGTGTTTTGACTTACAGAAATACATTTTAAAGTCAAACAGATTGCTTTATAGATACATACATACCTACACACACACACACACATATATATATATGAGAGGCAGAGATGTAGATGGTTCAGGCAACTCCGATGCTCTAAAGTCATGTCTTAAAATACACATTTTACAGCTGTGATAGTATAAGGTTTTCATGGAAGATTACTATGAGTTGACATTTTTATAAATAATGTTTGAGGCCTCAAATAAAACTTATTTGTTTCCTGTCTCAAGTGTCTGCCAAATACTTCTGATTCTTGGGAGACTAAAAAAGTGATAGGCTTCCTCTAGCCCTCCAGTAATTCTGCTACCAGATTGTACAGCGGGATTGTTTTTTTGGTTTTCACTCTTATCTGAAACACTGAATTCTCTTTCTCATCTGTTCTTGAGCTTTGCCTATGCTGGGCATTTTTACATGTCTGTTGCCACTGTAAGTTTTGCTATAAATCATCCTTTGAAAATATCAAAGCTGTCTCAGCATTGGTTTTGAAACAATTGGCTTTTATTTCATGGTACAGCTCAAGTTGCCTTTGTTTTACTTGGAGCTCCCAGGATCTTATGATGAGGATAGTGCAGTCTCTGGTCTTTTCATGCGTTTTGAATTTTAAATACCTGTGTCTTATGGGACCACCTTAAGGAAGAAAAAGAGGCTGCTGCATGATACATCCAGAAATGAACCCACGTAGGGATATGTAATGAGCACCCAGGCTCCTGTACCAATGACCATGGCTTTGAAATTGTGGTAATAAAGCAGTGAAAGCATGTTCAAATTACTTCTTAAATTGTCAAGCTAAGAGGAGATTAATTAAAACATCATAAACCATGGTTCTTGAAAAGGAAATGGAGAAGGCACTGACTTCTTGTTTTTACAGCAAATGTAGTACAGTGAGTTTGTGATGAAGACTTCTGACCACAGCAAATTCCCAGAGGGAAGAGTCTTTAAACATAACAACAACAAAATGACAGAAAGAAGGGATTTTCTAGTCTGCATTTGAAAGAAGCCTCCAGAAGTTGATGGTCGCATTTAAATCAGATGTTAGTGAAAACGACTGAATATTATATGCATGAGTTTGGATGAATGTATAGGCTTGTTTGGAAAACGTTCAAGAAAAACGGATGCTCTGTGGTGTGATGTTAATACAGGAGAAATACTTCAATGTATCTATTCGTGGGGGCGGTGTTTGTTTGTTTGTTTTTACTTTTACTGGAATTTGATGATGCTCTAGTGAGGAGCGCGCGGACTCCTCCAAGCTCTTCTAAAAAATTGTGATGTTGGCTAGCTGGAGGTGGGCTGGGCTGCTGTGAGAAGTAGGCGGCATCTGCAATTAAGTTGTGATCTACAATCTTTCTCTTATATTTGTCTTGTTGCTTTCTCCCATTCTGCAGAATGAAAGCAATTTTATGTAATTCCCCATTTTATGGGGGACTTTTAGATTCAGGGAAATCACAGTGTAAAACTCACATTTCATTAACAGCAATTTTAAAAGTACTTTGCGCACTGTGATAAATTATGCATCTCTGCAGAGGCACGGAGGCACAGTAGTGTAGAGTAGAAACAGCTGTATAAAGTCACCGCAACAATCCTGACTTTCTTTTCTGTGTTGTAACAATTATGAGATACTTGTGATAATGAAATGCAGGTTGAGAATAAAATAAGCTATAAAAGGATAAGTGAAATCTGCATCTATCACAAAACTAAACATAGTTTAAACCAACCTGTAGTTCCCACAGGCTGCAGGTGAAATATCTTAGGCTCAGTGGTGAATGGATTTTTTTTTTTTTTATGGTCTTGTGGGGTTTGGGGTTTTTCTTCTTTTGGGAGAGGTTTTGGGGGGTTGGGTTGGTTTTTTTGTTGTTTTGGTTTGGGGTTTTTTTGGCCTTTATCCCCCTCTCCATAACAGATCTCCTACCTTAGTAGAAGCATGCTGTTACGGGTTTACACAAGACCATTTACCAAATGCACTGAGTTCTCCTTCATGACAGCTCTTGTTATTGTTTTAAACCACTTGGCACATTCTCAAACTATATTAGATGAAATATTAATAAATGTAGGATAGGTAGCACTTTTCCCAGAGAGAAGAAATAGATAGAATTGAGGTATTTTGTGATGCCTGATAAAGAAGGTGTATGTATGTGTCTACTGCATCCCAACAGAGTTGCAAAGGAGCAAAAAAGAGGGTGAAGGCAGCTGCTTCAGAAGGCGGCTATTCGTGCATTTTTAAAAGAGACAAATGGGACTTCTGTTCTGCCAGAAAAATCAGCTGCTGGAACTATTTTAATCTCTTGTGCTGAACATTTCATCTGTATTTTGAGTCTTTCCACTGTTACCTCCTTGAACATGGCATATATTTTACATTTCTTGTTCCTGCTTGCTTCCTATGCAAGTCCAACCAGCCTGTACCTCAGGCCACATCCCTAATAGGAACTTTCAAAAGGGATGATGAGAAATGACCCGATGCAGGGTGGAAGTGGTAAAAACTTTTTAATTCACTGACTCTTATAGAGTGTTCTGGCAGCTCTGGCTAATGGATGATATGGAAACACCTAGTATCTGTAGACTACTATTCTTAGCTGATTTTTGAATATGAGTATGCTTTTTAAAATAAACTTTCAGCTAAGCACATGTGCCTATTACAACAGGACAGAGCAAGATAACCTTGCATGGAGTTGCTACGCTGTAAATTCTTCTGTTATGATCAGTTATTTCTCATATTCATCATGAGGATTCATTTATTAATGACATTCACTAATAAGTGTTATTTATGTGTGATACCATGGACGGAGAATAAGTAATCTCATCCTTTCTAAATCTCTCAATTTGCTTCTGGTGTGAGATTAACAATTTCAAGTGACATTCAAAGGTTATAGAACAGTTCTTGGCTTTACAGGAACAAAATGTCATGGAAATGCCACCTCTCGGCTCCCTCCCCAGCAGCAATAGTAAATATTTGATCAGCACGTACTTTCCATTCAGCTCAGCATCCTCGGCCTGGTTTGGCACATCTGTTCTTTTGAAGAAGTCTTACATTTGTGAAAACATGATCACAGAACAGTCAAGTGGACCTTCCCTAAGTACTTCAGTGAGATTGGTGTAGAAAACAAAACAAGGGGAAGACATGGAAAGACTTTAATGAGATGCATGAAAACAAGAGGCCATTGGTCCTCTTGACTCCGTGTGTCCTTAAGGTGGATAACAAAGTGGGGCAAGTCATCCTTGCTTTCTGTGATTTCCTCTGGACTTGTATAAAAATTAGAGAAATCCCATGTCCTGATTCTCACCGTTCTTCATGTTTTAAAATCATTATGTCATGGGAGCAGCCAAGCCATAGCTCTTAAGCAATGTTGTTGTTCCCACATTGGTGCTGTGGCATCTGACCAGCAAAGGTATACCAGTGGGCAGTTGTGAGCTTTGCAGGTCCTCAGCTGTGAGATACAGCACAGCAAGAACCGCTAAGCTTGCATTTGCTCATTTGCTCTTGGACACAGCTGCCTGCCAGACCCACCAGGCAACATCTCTGAACTGCAAGAAGCCCCATCACATTCTGCCTGTGAACTTCTCTGAGCTCCGTTCCACCAGCTTCTGAAGATACAGGGCATGTGTCTAACAGCTCCCCACTAAAATCTTTGCACAGCAGAACAGCAAAGGGAAAAATACTGTAGAGCCTCAATGCCAGCTCAGTGCTATTGAGGGAGGCCTTCTGTAGGTATTCTGCAGGCTCTTCTTGCCAGAGAGCCAAAGGAAACCAAAGCATAAGCGAAAATCAAGCCAGTTGCTGTTCACCCCAAATATGGGCAAAAAGTATACAGGAGCAGCTACATAACACGCTATTGCCTCGAAGGAATAGAAAAAGACTTATTCTTTTAAATCTGTGCAGAGAAACTAAATTCCAGGGAAAAAGCACTGATAACAATCCGCTATAAACCCAAGATTAGAGTCCAGACAAAGTAGACTTGTTCTTGTTCTCTAAACAAGAAATTTATTAGCCCACACAGTCCATTCAAAAGAGCCTCTGACCAGGTAATTAGAGTCCAAAATTCTGCTTTCAAGGTTTTGTCATATATTACTCCCTGTTTGTTTTTTATCGTGCAAGCTCAGACACTCCAGTGATAAACTGTTTGCTCTGTGGCCTTGCTGTGGTACATGGAAAACTTTCCATGACTGTATTGCTGTGGAACAGAAATAGCTAGGCATGTCCCAAGTAGCTTTTGAAAGCCAGTTTGGATCCTGATGAAAAGAGGGATTGTTCAGAGGCTCATCGCTATCCCATACAACTTGTTTGTTTCTCTTTAAATGTGTCACATGAAAGACTGTGAAACGTTGGGAAGAGATTTTATTTCATATTCTCTTGATAGCTTTTAGAGGGGCAGAACGCTGTGCAGTTCTTGAAGAAAATTTCTTCCAGGATTATGCAGGGGAGGATTTGTCTTTTTTTTTCCTTTTTTTTTTGTTTTTTTCCAATGCTGTACTGTATTGAAGGATAGAGAGATCTTCCCCTTTTTTCAGGAAGTAAAATTATATTTTTGTATTAATTTTACCCTGATGTATTGAGAAATGGAGTGTTGAACTGTTTTTCCTTCTGGAGTTTTCTATAGGCAAAATTCTCTGCTGGTCCAAAGTGAGTCTTGGTGCCAGTATTTCAGATACAGAGAGATAAGAGGAGAGAGATTGCTATTTTCTGTCTCAGTCACTAATGTTGAAATCAGAGCTGACTTCTTTCCTTCCTTCTGTCCAAAATTTCTTGGGTGACTTCACATGAGTCACCTAGCTGCTTCATGCTTCTTTCCCTTCTTTGAGGGACATCTTCAATTCCCACCATCTCCCCCTTCTTTTTGTTTCACTGGGACATAACCCATAGGGCTAAAAAAATAACAAGTGGCTACAGCGAATGGATAGCCGGCTCTATCAGACTTACTTGAGATTGTATCAGGTTACTCCTTGTTGTCCAGACAGCTAGAGGTGGCACTAAAATAATTATTCTTGTGGCTTTTATCTTTAAGAAATAATCCTTTGTATTTTATATGTGAGGGCAAGAATACTCACTACTTAACCTTTCTTCCTCCAGATCATGCTGAAATTTCTTAGGTAGTTTTTGTGGTTTAAAAATGTTTAATAATCTTTCTGGTTGGGCTGATTAATCCTAGCTGGGCCATTAAGCCATGCAGAAAATTCTATTTATCTTTGGAAGGTTTTTCTAAATGTTTTTTTGTTTTTTGGTAAAGATTGTGATTTAATTTTTTTCCCCTCTACAGATGCATCTTAAGTGAGTTTCAAGAAAATATTAATCTCAGAAGTGAACTGTAGTCAGTAAAAGGGCTTGGGGGAAAAACTGAACCGTTCTGTGGTTGGTGAGAACACGTGGAATTTTGCACCTTCAAGGAGTGGGCATAAAGCTCCTGCTGGATTTGGGTTTCCACATTAACTAGATACTAGTTTTGTAGTAAGTCTATTAACAGAAATATTGTCCCCATTAGCAGTCTCAGTAGAGAAGAGAATATTTAGACAACTGATGCTAGACAGGCTAAACTTCCTTCCCTGCAAATGGCTTCATCCAGAAGCATTTGCAGAAACTGTGTGCATCGTTGTTCAAGTTAACCCACTTTCTGAAAAATCTGAAAGCTCGAGTCCTTAGGTCTATCCAAATTACTTCAGCATTATTCTACCGCTTTTGTCATCTGTAACCTCATAGAGATGCAAGAACGTTGAACTCCATTGGTCAAATAGGAAAAAGCTGAACATAAGATGTTTCTGTGTAAGGGACCTCTTCCATGCATTCATCTGCATGGCTGCATCCTCTGCCTTGACGAACATCTTTTTAACATAGATCCTCTTCTCCGTTCTCCCTCTGGATCTCTTGTTTGATCTTAAGTCTGTAACTCCTGCTCAGCGATGCACAATTAATGTCTGTGTCATACATCTACTCCCTCACCTAAGCCTGTGCTTATCTGTCATCAAACTTGGACTGTTCACCTGTATTATTTCATACACTTCCGAAACTTGTAAAGACCCCGTGGCATGGCAACACGGCAACGTAACCCTACCTTTGGGGCTGGGCAGGACTGTACCATAGCTTCTGACACTGTGCTTTTCCATACACAGTGCTCTCACAGCTAGGGTTTCCAGAAGATACCCTATCAATAGCTTAGTACCAAATCCTATTCACAATGAACCATGGAAAGCAGAATCCTGAGCTAAATACCATTAGGAGGAAAAATACTTCAGCACTCCAGAGCTTTTGAATTGGAAACTTGGAGATCTTGTTATGATGGATTCAAGGTCTCCAGCTGTGACACTGTGACCCGCTGTTTCATTTCAGTGATGTCACTTCATAGGATATAAGCAACTTTAAAAGTTTCCCAGGACATCATAATGCTGTTTAATAAACAAATAAACTATGTCTTAAGTCTGTGGCTCTGAATTCAGAACAGTTAAAATGTTTTTGACTGCATACATCTCCTGATAAGCTCAGGTTCTGTGAGCCCCTCAGTCAAATCTGGAAAAACATGAGGATGCTGGTCAAGTGTCTTCCTCACTAGCTCCTGGGGGCCTTACTAAAGGGTTAGAGAATCCACATCTGGTTGTTCAAACACACTACTGGAGTTTAAGGCAGATTTGGGGATGTTGGGGGAAAAAAAGGGTTGGAGGATACAATACCTCTGCAAGGATGAGGAAAAAACCTCACCAGACTGACTCCAGCAGGACTTCTGAGTTCTGCTTTTGGCAAACACTTTCCCTGCATGGGAGCTGCAGCAAGAAGTCTCCCTCTGAACCTGGTTGTGCCTGATGAAGACAAATAAAGTAAAGCAGGAAATGGAGTTGATTTGAGATTGTAAATAAGCTTTACGTACACCTCTTGCCCTTGTCCAGAGGAGATGCTACATGTTGCTTTTTTGGAGAGTGGAGGGATTCCTAGGAAATCCAAGCTGGTATGTCTCTGAACAGTGTTTAGTCAGTGGCATTAGTGCACTGCACAGCCAGCCTCCCTCAGGAGCTGCTGGCAGCTGTTTTGGAGGCACTTGGAATTAATACAAACAGTACAGGTAAAAAGCAATGATAACCAAGGTCATCTGTGTACCTGAAAGTCATGCTGTTAGGACAGTATTTAGGCTGACACTTGGTTTGAATTAATTTCTTCCACCTTTGCCTACCATCAGAAAGACGGCAAGAAAGCGTGCAACTGGTTGTGACGTTTCATGGTCCAGCAGAGAAGCTGTGCTGGATGAGAGAGGGAACTGGGGCTGGAAAGAGACAGTGGTGTCAGGATGGGATGGGAAAACAAAGAGCTGAAACGGGGCAGTTTTGGTTTGCTTTCTCAAGAGCAGGTTGCATTTCTAGCAGGCTGCTAAAGGCTGGTGGGGTAAGAGAAAGGCAAGCATGAGGAGGAGAAGGCTGTATGGCGAGGGCCTCTGCTTAATGACATTTCCCCCTGCCATGAAAGAGGACAGTCTCAAATTTCTTATGCAGTATTTAACCTTGCCTTTCTCACAGCACTGTAAAACTGAGCCACCTCCATAGCCCTCACTTGTTTAAATATGTCCTATAAAATATTTTCTTTTTGCCCTCTACAAGTAACCAAAAGCAAAGAGCAGTGATTTTTGAGAAGACTTCAGATGAATATGGAAGAATGCCTACAAAAAGCAATACTAGTGAGGAAGGGGGAGCTACTTTACTAACTTATTAATTACTTATTTTCTTGGGACAAATCGAACAAACAGGTAGGACTTAATTTCAGAGGCGAGAACCTGCAACTTTCTCTGAAGAGGGCAGAGTTTTAAGCGTGGTGCATCACGAAGAAATGGATTGTCTGGTTAGAAAATCCTGAGCCATGTAGCCAAGACACCTGAGAAACATCAGAGACTGTGTGTTGTGCAGATAGTGGAAAATCACCAGCATGTTCCAGAGCAACACTGCAGCTCCAAAGCAAGTCCAGGGTTTGGGGCGGGGGGGCTGGGGGATGCTAGTTAACCTTGGATGAAATTATAACTGAATGTGCTGGAGACTTTCTGCAACAGAAACTGATTGTATCTTGTGTATAGATAAAAGTGGATGGTCAGAAACGTTTCTCTTCTGGTGAAGTTTTTGCCTGGAGCTGTAATTTACTGCAAATCAGGGGAGTAACTTTTTTTCTGCTAAAGATTACAATGTAAGAAGAAATACAGACACGCTTTTGTAGTAGGACAAATTTTCAGGGCTGTAACCATGGAGTCATACGCTCCGGTGCTGTCATGATTAACCTCTTCACTGCTGTCAGAAAGCACGTGTACTCTGGCAACATATTCCTCCTGACTATATTCCCCCTTTTAGGGATTACTGCTTTGGTCCTCTGTCTCGTTCATATGCTGAAAACCAGCTGGAGCATGCTGCAGGGAAATGCTCTGTATAAGGGGCTTTTTAAGGCCTGCTGTGGCCACGGGAATGTTTGTGTACTTCACTTCTTTACAGCCCACAGTGGAAAGAAAAAGGGAGACCAGAGGAGGCATAATAAATAATACTAACAAAAGTTTGGAGAGGGTGGTACACTTCATACTCCAGGATTTATGCCAATCTCTAGTAGCTAGAGAGTGGATTAAGTGGATTAAGACTTAAAGTATGTGGGATAGGGAGGGGGATGTTCTCTCACACTTGCCTAGTGGCAGTTTCATTAAATTTTTGTTATTTGTTAATCCATACAATGAAGTGCTAAAGGAGGAGGATTTTCTTTTCAAACACATTTAAATGCCTTTTGATTCTCCTTGCTGGATTCAGAGACCCAGACAGTGTTTTTGTTGATCCAGCTTAAAGTTTAGTTGTGTTTTTAAATTCAGTGAAATTATAGACGTGACCTGGATACAGGCCTGTCTAAATGTGAACAAAATTTGGCCCATAAACTGCAAAATCGGCTGCACTTATTTTCAGCTGACTGTATTCTAAGGTACCGTGTATGCACAGCTGTATGTGTACCAGCAAGCAAACGTGTCCTTTTCCGACTGTCTCTCAGTGAACGACTTTGCATTCTTGCTTACCAAGCGCCCTCACTGGAGTTGCTGTGAAAGGGTCACTGAACTGAAAAAAACAGAATTACCCAGACTTTTATTTACTGATTGTCAGCTGATACAATACAGTTCATTTGATCCCAGGCTAATAAAGTCCTGAAGAAACATCGCTATGAACAAGTTCTGACCTAAGTGTTTTCTCATTTCATTTAAGCTTTTATAAAATCCTGTTCAAAGGACATTCTAATGGAAATAAAGCATTAAGACTTAATCCCTAGTGGAAGTTACCCAAACAAAACATTTAGTAGAAGCAGACATTTCAAACTGCTTTCACTGATGGGCCAAGATCAGAGGAACTTTTCAGGATTTCAGTTCCACTTCACCCTGGGAATGACACTTTCTGATATTTAAAACAAACTGCACTATAATAAAAAGACAAAAACTAGAAACACTCTGAAAAGAGGAGGAAATGCTTTTTCCTCCCCAATACTACTTCAGGGCAAATTCACCTGTGTTTTCCTTCCTTTCTTTCATGTGGAGTGAGAGGGCTTCTTCCCATCATCGTATTTTCCAGTACCTAATGAGGCAGCAATCACTGTTATGCTGGCAGAGGCACACAGGGTGGAGGAGAACCCCTTTTGGCCCTCCATGACCATTTTGTAAAACAGAGTCAGTAAATCCAATTAAATGTAGCCCTGGAACTGCCGAAGCATCCCGTCACTGAATGATTATAACATGTCCTGATTAAAGATCAAGTTTTCTGCTTATAAGCACATTTTACTGTGGTGATATGTTCAGACAAACAGCTGAGTTTATATTTCCATGTAACATTTTTGCATTTGTCAAAGGTTAAGATGCTTTTTTCTATATTTGTGGGCTTGGAAGAGTATGGCCTCTTCTCCTGGCCCTTGGCAGTACTGCCAACACTTACACTTAGCCTCATTACTTATTCCTCACTTTGGGTGAAGAAGGGTTACAGCTGAAGCTAATTTGAAAGCTTAGACTTGGGTGGCACCGATGTGCTTGTTCTTTCAGAAAATACCAGCTTTCACTGGCAAAACCTCAAGTTACATTTAGGCCTGCATTATATTGGCCATTGCCCCTTTGCTATACCTTTCTGATCTAACTACAGATTGTAAAAAGCTTTCAGCTGGAGGAACCTTGGCTTAAAAGAGGAAGATCTGGGAGTCTGCAGTTGATGCATACAACTTGCTCTGCAAGGGTCCTAAATAAATTTTTTTTTTTTTGCCTTTTTTCCTCCCTGGTGTTTAGTGGTAATGAAGGCAAGAAAATGAGATGCTGAGATAGTCTAGTGTTTTATCTGCATATCTCCAGGGTTTCTTGAATTGATTTTTTTTTTAAAATGCTGCTCTAAAAAACTGGTTTTGTTGGTCCTGGAGCCCACAGAACAGCCTGAAGAGATATTTCTTATTTAAACTTGTACATAGAATTAGTTTATACATAAAAATAAGTCCTTTTATATTGCCAGAGTTCAATCCTAATGCTATGTGCCCACCAGTCATTCCATTCCAAAAACTAACCATGCTTTTCCTTTGAACTCAAGTTCTGGGTGACTGTTTTTTTCCTGGCCCTTGAAGCTGACCCTCAGAGTACAGCATACCATCATCTTGCAATGTATCATGCTGCAGAAAGCTTGGGATGGAGTTAAATGTTATGTTGGTCAGTGAATAAACCAAGCTTTTCCCAACAATTATTTTTTTCCTCTGGTAATCGCTAGTGACTTTAGAAAAACAAACTGTGTTTGGATTCAAAAGACCAGCTCTCAGAGGAGTTAATGTAATGGCCATGTTGCAGAAGGCCAAGTGTTCTTTCCTAGTTCAGTCCTTGCTTAACTGCTTTCTTCAAAGCCGAATACGCTTGGATGTATTCTTTGGTATTTGAATGTTAGGAAATGGAAAATTAAAAATAATAATGGAGGAAATTCCCATCTGGGAAATCTGTTGTGTATTCAAAGCACCTTTAGTTGCAAGCTTGCACTTTGTGGCCTTGACGCATATTGTACCTAGAGATCAAGCTTGGATTTGAGCTTTCCCAAGGTTTTTAGTGAGGGGGTGGGGGGCCCGGAAGGGGATTAATTCAACTCTGCCTAACTTCATCGCTCTCAGTAGTTCTGGTGCCTGGTCCGTGTCCAGATGTTCCCTTTTCAAAGGAAAGGGAACACAGAGCTTGCCTTGACTCTACATTCAAGCCCAAGACCAGGATTGTCCCTTTGACTCCTGTGCAGAAAATAACCATAGCAGTGAGCAAAGGTGAAAAAGGGATGGTTCTCTGCCTTGTCTTTTAGCCTATCATCAGAAATGGTCTGTGACTTGGGGGAGGGCATCAACAGAGTCTATGGAAAAAACAGTGGTAGAAGAATTAGGTGAAACTTTCACAATAGGGCTCTCTTCTGGCATAGATGAAATAACAAGCATCACTGTCCGAAGTATAGGTCTCATAGAAAGCTCAATGACGTTGCGAGCTGTGTAGGCAGAGTTTATGAGCAGCCGAATAAAAAATAAAGCTGGTGCTCATCTTCCTATGGAACTGTGGGTCTGGAAAGCAGCAACCAAGGAAAGCCTACAGAAACATCACACAGATTTATTTGAAGCATGAAGCCGAGAGAGAGAAGGAGCTCTTGAGGTTCAGCTACTAGCTGGAAGGAGGCTTGGCATCATGAGCAAAGAAAGTGCTTCCTCGAGTGCTCAGTAGTGCTTTGCTTATGTATTTTGTAAATAAATGCAATGGTTGGAAAGAGAGGAAATTAGTAGGGGCAGGGTAGCACAAAAGCCTTCCCTCTGGCTAATTAACAGGACAGGTAGTAGGGTGCATTTGTAGTACGCTCCTCTCATGAGCCAGGTGTCCAAGAAGACGTTCTGCTTTCCTAGCTTCCTAGATGGGTAGTGTTATAGTCTGTGCTATAACCAAACCAACCTGTATCAAAAGTTACAGCAGGTCGCTTCTCAGTCACTTGTCTACAGGTCACAAAGAGCTGGGTGTCTGAGTTCACTTGAAAGCAATCCTTTTAGGTAATATTTTACTTCTTTCCCCTGTGATGCCACGCAATCCAGAAGCAGGCCATAATTCAAATTTAAGAAGAAGATAAAATCTTAGCTCTGGCTCTTGTCAACTTTAAGTTCATTTTCTTTAATAATTCTTTGATATGTCCTTGACCTGCTGAAGGCCAAAAACTTATACTTTTCCCTGAGACCATTGTGAGCATGTGCATGTGTTTGAAGCTAATTAAACTGTTTTATAGGAAATGTGTCACTTCAATCTTACGTATTTGTATACTTAAATTAAAAAAAATCAACAAACAAAAAAATAAATTGTGCAATTAATCTTGTTCTTACTTCTGTACTGTTAGTCATGGCTGCGAGCTTTCTGGTGGTATTTGGCAGCTATGAAAGGGCAGTGCAGCTGGCAGGCCGATTTTCAATACAGTGAGTGCTTTGCTGTTTCTTGGTCATTCACTTGTGTTGCATTTGGCAGTTTTAAACTTTTCTGAAGATGTCACTAGAGTTTTGCCTTCACATTTCTGTAAATTCCTATGACCTTCAGCTTTTTTGTTTCTCCTGCTCTTCAGGTCTTCCCAGTTATCAGGCACTTGTTTGATCTGTGCTTTCCCTGTGGGTCTCATTTAAGTTTGTAAGATCTCTGAGATCAGATACTTTGCCTTTCACCTCCCCCACAACCGTTGAAAATGCACTTGCGCTTTCTCCTTGAGCCTTTCAAGTCACAAACTGTATCCTCCATTCGAACAAACTGATAGAACTTCATCAAAATAAATGCTTCATCTGAGGTAAAGTGGTGCCAATCTAACTTTGCCCATTCCCGAAATTATCTTGCAGAGCTTCTCTCAGGGTTCTTGGGCTTCTGGGAGGGAGTCGTTGCTGTTGTTTTCCACTTGCATGGTTCCAGTGACACTGTTCCCTCCTTTGACCGGAGCAGCACAGCCTGCCTGCCAAACCTCAGGCGGAGGCGTCGAATGTCAGTCCAGAGGCCACTGCAGAAAGCTGGCTGGTTTGTTGTTGGCTTTGGGGTTTTGTTTCTGAATGGGGGTGTCTTTTTGGAGCTGGAGTAAATGTGTTCCCTTCATACTAATAAAAACATGCCCTTGTTTCTCGGGGCTTGTCACCTTTTGAACACGTTGTATTAAACATAATGAACTCTTCTGGGGCTGACTCAGAAAACACATGGATCTATTTCTCTGACTTACAAAAGTCCTACTTCTGCCACCTGATTTAGAGCTTTGGGTGTGCTCTCTACCAGTGCCAAGCTGTTGTGTCTGCTGACTGTCAAAGCATTTAGCAACATCCTGATAGCAGGTTTGGGGTTTTTTTGTTTTTTATTTTTTTTAATCTCGAAACAAGCGTACATTTCCTTCTTCTGTAGTTGCATATCATAGAATCATAGAATCAGAGAATAGCTTGGGTTGGAAGGCAACTTTAAAGGTCATCTAGTCTAACCCCCCTGCAATGAGCAGGAACATCTTCAACTAGATCAGGTTGCTCAGAGCCTCGTCCAGCCTGACCTTGAATGTTTCCAGGGATGGGGCATCTACCACCTCTCTGGGCAACCTGTGCCGGTGTTTCACCACCCTCATTGTAAAAAATGTCTTCCTTATAGTTAGTCTAGATCTACCCTCTTTTAGTTTAAAACCATTACCCCTTGTCCTATCGCAACAGGCCCTATGAAAGAGTCTGTCCCCATCTTTCTTATAAGCCCCCTTTAAGTATTGAAAGGCTGCAATAAGGTCTCCCCAGAGCCTTCTCTTCTCCAGGCTGAACAACCCCAACTCTCTCAGCCTTTCCTCATAGAAGAGGTGTTCCATCCTTCTGATCATTTTTGTGGCCCTCCTCTGGACCCGCTCCAACAGGTCCATGTCTTTCCTGTGCTGAGGGCTCCAGAGCTGGATGCAGTACTCCAGGTGGGGACTCACTTATCCGTATGCAAAAGTTATTCCCTGTTGGTTGTTTTGCATGCAAAACTACGTGAATTTTTCCCTCTCAGTTTACATGTAACCACAAGTATCTGTTGATGTAGGAATATTGAGAAAGTTAATTCCTTATTGCAGGGGAGTATTGTACTTCTGCAATACCTAAATCTTGTGAAATAATCCATTCGCCTAGTGTGCTAATCCCACTACTTTATTTAAGAAAGTGGCACAGAATTCAGTATGCATCTTGCAAGCCCTGTGGTGGGGCAGAAGCAGCACAACTGCCTTGCTTGTACTTGCTGCTGGGTCTTTGAAACAAATAAGAACATAGGAGAAAAAAGAGAACAATATGATGCTTAATCAAATTTTTGGATGTCTGTGAGCAACCAGAGTGAAGTAGCAGTGAAAAGCCTAACATGCTTTTAGGGCACACTAAGCGAGATATTTTTGGTAGAGATGTCCAAGCCATTGTACATGACAATGATAAAGTTTCATGTACAGCTGAGATCACCTAGCTTTAACAAAGCTTAATGTGAATTCAAACAGGTGCAGATGAGGATTAGTAGGTTGGTTAGAAGAATGGGGTGGATTAAACATTTCCCTGTTATTCCTTACAGAGATAAAAATGCCTTGATTTGTTTAGCCTGGTGGGCAGATGCTTATAAGGGGATAGGACAACTATTTGTAAATGGATTGGAGGGTTATGTATCAAGGCGGGAAAAATCCTATATGAGAGGATAATATTAGCCCCAGATGAAGTGTTTATTATCTGGTTAATTTAAGCTGGAAACTCGAAGGTTCCTGAGCACTCACAGAGTGAAGCTCCAAACAGGACTGGAGGGAGTGAAGAGTTTAAATTGTTGGGAGATTGAGCACGATAAGCCCAGTGGAAGGGATTGTGTAACTAATTTGGAGAATTCCTGAAGATAAGAATCCATGTGTATCTGCTAGGTTCAAAAGGAAACCAGATCACTGCTTGCACTGTATTTATTTTTTGGTAATCCTGTGCTAAGACTTCTGCCCCTTTCTTGTAGGGATCAGCAGAGATTTGTCCCCCTAAACTATTTAACAAACTTTAACAATTTTCTTGCTTACTGCAGGGATCCAGCACATCAGCGGTGCCTTCAGTCTCTCTTTTGCTGTCTGCTGTCTATAGCTGTTTTGTCTGAGCTGTTACTTAGGTCCTTGTTTGGTTACGGATATTGGGCAGGTATTGTGTGGAAGTGGGTACCTGGACATCTGTTGCGTGCTTTCCTGGGATTGCAGGAAGCCTCGCTGCAGGACCTGCATCCCAGTTCTCCACTCCTGCTAAAGGGAGAGCTGCTGATTTCTTTTTCCCTCAAAAGGTGCTGGCAATCCAGTAGTGTTCCCCCACTCTCTGTTTATACAGACAGTTTGTGTCTTTAAAGGCTATTTATTTTTTCATTTTGAACATTTCTTGAGACACATCACTGTTTACTCAAGCAAAGGCCTGGAGTACAACTGAGTGCTTGTCATGCTTACTGATTCAATCCAAATTTATTTTGCCTCTGTTATTCCTCCTTTCCGGTGCATAAAAAAAAAAAAAAATCATGGGAGAGAAGCACTCTCTGGATTCCTTAAATATTCCTTGTGTCCTAGTGTTATGGCAGAGCTCTGTATGTAACTGTAATGACAGCAGGAGTGATCCTCCTCCTTAGGATGCACAGGCAAGGAGCAGAGTTATTTACTTTTTTTCTCTGATGGCTTTTGCACAGGTGAAATAGCTATGAAATTTCAGAGAGTACCGGTCATATCTTTATCTACCAGTTCACTTTGCTCAATAGTGCATAGTTAATTCCTTTTTTCTGTAGAGATTGCTGTTTAAAAGCACTTGCTGTGTAGCCAGCTACTGCATATGCTTTAAGCTAAGGAACGAAAACACACTGCCAGCTACAAGGTCTTGCTGCTGTACTTTTCCTTGCAACCTTTAACAAATTCAAACCATTGTTATTGTGCATGGAATCCAGGAAGGCTATAATCACCATTAAAGAGGGTGGTTGGTTTATGTTTAGTTTGGGTTTCACTATTTTAGGGCAGACAGGAAAAATATTTACGTAATTTTTTTTAGGACAGGAATAATGTTTTCTGTTTACATTTGTGGAGTGAACACAGCCAGGTCCATGGAGTGACTGGGACTCCTGTACCACAGTACACGATTATTTGTGTTCTTACTTTTCTCATCCCCCATCACATTGATCAGTGGATAAGCAGGTTTCATCTGATTGAGTGAGATGCCTAAACAGTTAGGAACCATTGCAGCAGAAAGAAACTATTTTTCTTCTGAGCAGCAGAAATCTAGTTCCCCCAAGTCTTGCATCCTACATCCCAACTTTCTGCCAGTAAAAATAAATAAATAAAAGACATTTTAAAAAGCCCCCCAGATTTAACAGCTGCACCTCTTCTGAGCCCTCCACCAATATGTTTCTTCCCCTTCCAGTGTTCCCTGCCTTTCTGCTCCCTGCATACATATTCTCATCTTCCTCCGAACTACCGTATGGGCAAAAGGCAGTGTGTGCGACGCCTTGTTCTGAGCCGTATGTGTCCTCCCTGACCCAACTCAGCAGGGAGCTGCTGATCCCCTGTTGCAGCCTTTCCCTCAACAGGGGCATTTGCTGGTATCTTCTAGCCTCATGCAGATCTCCTACAGCACTGTAGGAATTTGGGACCTCCTCAATCCATCTGTCAAATGTGGCTAAAACTGCCTATTGTGTTCGGAATGCATTAGGAAATGCAAAGCTGGACAGATATACAGCACTATTGTATAAAGTCCATTTAATCAGCAAAGCACCCTAAGAAGGCTGGATTTCCAATTTTAATAAATACAGACAGACACATATTCGTACCCAGATATATAACATTAGCTCTGAAGATGTGCTGTTACATGCATTCTGCAAATATGTAATTGGAGGGGGAGAGGGAGGAAGGAGAGGGATGTTTGTATCATCTCATGGCAGGTAACAATGTCATAGCACACCTGGGTGCTGCTGACCTCGTTTCTCATGCAAGTGCTAATGAAATATTTTGCGGTTAAACAAAAAAAACCAAGAGCTTGGAAACCGAGTATCCAAAGGGTTTCAAAACTTTATTGTATGTGCCAAATATTTCCAGCTGTTATTGCCTTCCACTTATTTCCCACAGCATCTTGGCCTGCGTCTGCTAGTGATCTTTCTTCGTTGATGGCATGAGATGTTAGCTGAGCCAATGTTTATGCTGCTCAGAAGGATATTCCTCAAGCCTTACTTCATTAATGATTTTAAAGCTTGTTAACCTGTTTATCTTCAAAGGATGGAAGCTTTTAATGCTAAATAATTTGGACAGCATTTATATAGATTTTGATAATGAGTACAATTGGATATCAGACTCCAGTCTGTGTTATAAACTAGGAGCCATCATGCATACTTCAGTTGCTTCTCAGAGGAGTGAGATTAGACTGAATACATGGGTGTTTTAAGCAGCATTACATCTGCTAACTCCAACCCATTGAGTGTTTTTAATGTACAGCTTCTTCAAAAGAAAATAATTGCTAAGATATTTGATAGTGGAAAATTTGGGGATGGTTTACTATAGCTTCTGTGATCATCCATGGATTGCCTTGTGGCATAGCATAATCTAGTGAGTGGTTTAATTTAATTAAATCTAGAGCAATAGGGGATATCTTGGATATTGTGGGATCAGCTGCTTTCTATCATGAGACTTTATAAAGTTGTATATGCAAAGCAGTTCCAAAGTGTTTAAATTGTCTTATATACCAGCCTACAGTGCTTTCTTAAAGAGTTGATGTCAAGCTACTCAAGTTACTCAAAACCACAGTCTGGTTGATTGACTGCTTTTTGTTGTTGTTTTGGCTTTCAAACACTCATTAGAATGGAAGGAAGTTTTTGCTTTAATTTTATTTTCCACCATTCACATTGGTGCTGCTTGCATTTTACATTTCTTTTTGTTTTGATGATGAAAACATCCTACTTGGTTGTTAATTGTTGTAAACATTTACTTAGCACTTTGCAGTCGCTAATGAATTAATCTCTCTAATGCTGGGTGTTATGTGTATTTATTTTAGAGCTCAGGAGTGTCGATGAGACATACCTAAGGCCATAAAGTGTGTCAGTAGTGTAGATGAGGATTTAATTTGAGAACCTTTCTGTGACTCACTGTAGTTAATGTGCTAGTAGTGTCAGTCTGTGGGTTTGTGTGTGAGCCAGGATTTGCAGTATTATAGAGATTATATCTTTCTTATTCACTGAGTTATTAGAGTTGTAACAGAAGGAGCAGCTCACGGGGATATAAGGTGCTTTTATTTCATGTTTGCATTCAATGGTTGTGTTTCTGTTAATTAAGCTTCCTGACCTGGGAATACCACTGGGTCTACACTCACAGCCTGGACTTTACCACTTAAGTACACGTGACTACGGCTATGGTGGTGGGGTTTTTTGTTGTCGTTCCCCCCCCCCCCCCCAATACACTTGATGTTGCTTCAGTCTCTCTTTCAGAATTCAAGGTAGAACTAGAAATTTGCTGAAAGAGATACATGGGGTGTGGAGGGTGAAATAATTTTCCCATCATGTATTACTTTTTCCTCCATTTTTCCCTCACCACCTTTCCCAGGTGTTGCTAAATGAAACCTACAGCTCAAAAATGTAGAGGCCGGTTTTTGTAGTGGAACACCTCGTTTAAAGGCTATTTATTTGAGTGAAGTAACAGTGCCAACTAGTGGTCAGATCCTTCACGGAGAAGAGATTTGGTATTCTGGCAAAAAAAAAATCATTTTAATATAAATATATGTAGATCATAACAGCTAGTCAGCTTTCTGATAGGGAAAAGGTTGTATTTATTGATTTTGTTTAATAAGGCATTTCAATTAGTAATATAACAAGTATATCATTAGATTAACGATGTGTTGTCCTTTGACCGTGCATTAATACACTATTATCCTTTTCTTTTTTTCCAAAATTAATTCATCCCACTCGTAATCTGATCATCTGTTCCAAAACCAAAGAAGGGAGTATATATTATCTTCATCTTGTTTCACAATAGTATCTGGGTTCTCCTTTCCTAAACTATAGATGTGCAGTGGGGCTTGAATAACCCACTCTGGCTCCTGTTTGAAAGTCCATTATTATTCTAACAACAAGGGATATTCTTCCAACATCACTGAAAGCTTTTTTCTTTCCCCCTCTCAGTCTTAGTTTTAAATGTATACTGCCATATCAAAGTTCATGAGGTGCTGTGCCACAAGATGCTTTTTTCCTCACGTTGCTTAAGGACGCTTTTTGTATCAAGATAGATAGTTAGATTTTGGGATGTATATGTAAATATTACTGCCTGTAATCTGGATACCAGTATCTAAATTTAAATATCACCTTTATGTATTAAAGAGGTAAAACTGTAAAGCAGCTATTTGGATTTTATTTTTTTAGGTTTTTAGGGGTTTTGGTCGGGTTTTTTTTCCCCTGTCAAAACTGTATCCTTCCTATAGTGTTCACCTAGCACTCAGTTGTTTTAGAAAACTCATGTGCTGATTAACAAGGCGATTTCACTAGATGATCCAGGGAAAGGCACAGATCAGGAAGACAGCTCTCTGAGTTCTACAAACTGGTTAAAGTTTGCATATCTTTTTACTCTGCGTCAGCTAGATGTTTTCAGAGTCTGCAGTCTGTAGGTGCTGTGTCTTCAGTATCTACAGTTCTCTTGATGTGCAGGATTTCTAGCAGCAGTCTGATGTGGGGGTACACTACTCTTTTAGTGTTAAACTGTGGGAAACATTCCCTGGAGTTTCTCCGGGGAAACTGGCCTGACTACCTACATGCCTGACTTTTGAAAAGCAAGCTTTCCATGTATTATCAGGTACTTATAATTATTAATTTTGCATTCCTAACAATTTTGAGCATATCTATGCTATCCATCATGTTTTATGGCTTCTTGAAATAATAGTGACCTTATAGGTTCTGTGAAGTCAGCTAGTTTGCGTGTGCCTCATTCCTTAGAAATACAACAGTCACCTGTATTTTATTGTATCCAAAGGCAAGCCCAATTCACTTCTCTGATGCTTAGTGAACTTTGGATCAACTCCTTGATCTCATGTGTTTAGCTGTGATGCTGAGATTAGGAGCTCTGGTTCACTTTGAGGTGCAGAAGAATGTGGATCACACCTAAAGGAAATATTCTGGGGGCTAGTTTTGATTTGCACTAAAGCTCCAAATCCTTCTTCCCCTTCTGGCAGGCTTCTGTAAATGCTGTCCTCTTCCACCATGGAATAATCCAGACAGAAAGCTCCCCTCTCCCTCCTGCAGCATCAGGAATTGGAGCCTGCTCTCTGTGGCTGTGAAGTTGTGCAGTGACTGCTTATGGCACTGCTGAGTGTCAGATTTGTATGAGCATCCTTATTCAATGTGGTCCTTCAGCTCTGCTTTCACCTCCCTGACAGATAAATACTGAGCTTTGGCATTCAGTGTTTCAGAGCACCATATACTCTAAGGCAATCCTGAAGTTTCCCATGTGTTTTGGAGGACTGTGGGGATACACCACGTTCTCTGGCTCTTCTGCACCCCCACAGGGTTTCTGGGTTTCTCTGTCGTTCTTCTGACTCTAGACCCTGGGGTCTTGATTTTTCCCCTCCTACCTTGCTTGTTCAGTGCTGGCAAACCTGGAGGCCACGCTTACAGCAGCCACTGCTTGTTCATTTATTCTTTAATCTGTGACTACTTTGAAGATCATTTACTAACAACCTTCACAGAAACAGCTTTCTAGCATTACTGCTGAATTTGGAAGTCCTCCATGTTGCTAGTTGTTCAGCTATCTTCAGACTTGGTTTTTTGCTTTTTCTCTCCTTGACTCCAAGCTCCATGGTTTGCATATTGCCTTTATTCTCCACTTAATTTTTTATTTTTTTTTTTTTTTAATTTTAGCTCAGAGACATCAAACACTGACTGCATTTCTGGATCTATGTATTCCCTGCTTTCTTGCCCTTTGTAGCCTGAGGGCAGCCTAAGTTCATAATTAAACTATGGGCAAGATGGGAAAAGAGAACTGTTTGCTCCATGAACTCAGCAGCATTAACCATTAACTATGCCTCTATTTATTTATTTTTAATGAAGGAAGAAGTGGAAAAATTAATAACATCTGTCTCTCACCTGTATTGATACATGGGTTTTATGGAGGTGGGAAGCTAGAAAAGAGAGAGAGAAAGATGCAGCCATTGCTTTCTGTGATCTTTTCCACTTCTACTCCTGGAGAGAGGATTCCAGAATTTATTTCCCCCCACCCCAGTTTTTCCTCCCTTTCTTTCTCCCCTCTCCACTAACCTTGCATTACCAGCAAGTTTAAAGAGAAGGAGGAGGGAGTAGAAAGATGAAGCAGTTCTCAATCCACCATTCTTCTCCCCACTGCAGCCTTTCCTCTTCCCTTCCTGGCAGAAGAATGCTGCTTTCTTGCTTTTGGGGTTTCTCAGTTGCTAGGAATTCAAAATATTTGTGGCTTTTTAAAAAATAATTTTGGAAATTGCGTCAGTGCTGAGGCCCTGGGGCTGGAAATGCCAAGTGTTACCTAAGTAAGTGGAATACTTGGCAGCCCAGCATGGCACTGTGTGATGGGAGACGAACCTGGGGCAAGAAGAGCCAAGCGCCTAGGGTAGAAGAGCCCCCAGCTGCTTCTGAGGCAGAGTCAGGCAGAGGAGCAGTGCCCTGATTGCAGAGGGTCGGTTGGCTGCTGCTGGAGCCGAACATTTGTCCTTCACGAGAAGCAGCCCACACACAGATCTCAGTGGCAGAGGGAAACCAGAGACTTACATGGAGAGGTGAGCAGATAAGGAGCAGAAACATTTGCCTGTAGGAAGAAAACGGTTTCCTGAAGAAGGACCAAAGCTGAGGGAGACCCAACTAGCCTTAACCTGTCATGCTTCCTCCTTTCAAGCCTGCTGTTTGCCACAGGAGTCTGGGCAAATGCTTTTTTTTTTTTTTTTTTCGCCCCCTGTACAAAACTGTCCTACCTAGCAGATTCAGAAATGAATGATGAGCACAGCCAGGAAACAAGAAGACTTGTCATAGGAGTCTGTGGACAAAGAGCTCCTCACTGGGAAATAAGTGGAAAAAAACAGAGGAGTCGTCCCTCCCTCACATTGGCATAACATGCAACTCTGTGGAGTAACACACAAACCAAGGGAATCCTGCCATCTCTAGGGAAGGCTTAAGATGTTAAAATTCCTGTTTTCTTTGGCATGTGAGGAAATATTGTTTGTTGTTTTAAAACCAATATTTCAGTAATGCCAGCAGAAGAATTTACAAATCACATGTACAATAATGAGGAGGGTAGTGTCTGTGCACGTGACATCTATGAGAAAGAATCTGGAATGTTTGAATATGTCCTAGCCATTTGCTGTAAATATGTAAGTTTGTTAGTGTAGTGCTCTTTACAATATATTGATCATTTGGCTGTTTTGTTTCTCCTCCAGAATTTGGATGCCTCTTGTCAGCAGAAATGACTCTTCTTCAGTCATCATGAAGAGCCCCTTTATTCTCTAAGGAAAGAATTTTACATTGTCAAGAAATTCTACTCAAGCAGAATCGAGACTGGGGTTTTTAATTTTTTTTCCCCCTTCTCATGCCAAATGTCCTTGCTAACAGCTACACTGTAGTTCATGCAATGGTCCAACTGCTTTGCTCCTCAGCACTGCCTGGCATTCTGAGAAAGTTTGACTAAACCTGCACAGGATTAGTCACTTTCAGTGATGGAAAAAAGTTCAAAGAAATACTCATAAATACTGTTCAGTACCATTTTGCAACAATATACATGAAGGAATTCTCCGGTTGCCATCATAATGTCCTACAACTAACACTGGGCTGCTACAGTGCAGTTGTTCATACATAGCTCTGGGGAAATTTTTATGGCCTGTGTTGCAAGCTTCTCAAAATCCAAACCAGAAATTTCCCCTGTTGGTTCAGTTAGGTCCCCGATGGCTTGCTTCATTCTGTTCCCAAGGACTTGGGGGTCCAGGGCCCCAGTTTCTTCTGTCCAGAGATGGAGCTCAAACGTGATGCATGTGGGACAGCTTGGGCTGTGCTTCTCTGGATGCCTTGGAGAACACAAGTGTAATGCAGACTTGAGGGAGCTGGGAGATGTCCTGCTCCGACCCCTTCTACCTTTCCAGGGATTTGCTTAGGGGAATGCTGACCTGGCCAAAGTTTTCTGCCCTACTTCTTCCTCTAGGCAAATTCCCTTCTCCTCTCTCCACTCCTATGATGAATTAGGGACAGATACCTGGACTGCAGAGACTTTTCTTGATAAATATGACTACCCTACATCCTCTTCCTCACCTATTTTCTTCTGAAAACTATTTTGTTCTTGTTGACATCTGGTAAGTGTAGACTGAGCTTTTGAAATCCTGGATAAAGGAGGAATTCTCATTCCTTCCTTTTGTGCTGCAAGGACAGCCAAGAAAGGGGGAGGCTTTAGCTGACCACTCAGCTACAGGGGAAGAGTATGGCAGATGGGCACATCACTAAAGCTGAGCAGGAAGAACTAAAAAGCCGCAGCGGGTTTGGTGATCTGAGGCAGGGACATAGGTGGGAAAGGAGTTGCAGATAAGGGGGAGTGTGTGTGGGGTGGGGGTGAGCTGGAAGAGAATTTGGGAGCAGGATAGAGGGTTGAGGGTGAGGGGAGGAGTGAGAAGAGGGTGGTAAGAGGCTCCAGGGTGGGTTGCGGGGTCAGGACTAAGAATTTGAAACAGGAGAGGGTTTAATGAAGAGAAGCTCTTGAACGGGAGAGGCTGAGGGCACTGTGGTTAACTTATGGGACATTTGAGAAAAGGGGAAGTGGGGTATTTGAAACAGGAGTGGTGAGAAGGGATTTGGGATCGGAGGAAAGCTGGAAGGAAAGGGGGTGATGCGGACAAAAGAAAGAGTTGTAGAGTGAACACGGTTAGGTCATTTGAGCCCTTAGTGGGTCACTGCAGTGCAGGGAGGTGAGGGATATGACATCTGGGTCAGAAGAGGGAAAGTACTGGGGACTTGGAGTGTGGGTCAGAAGCAGGATAGGTTAGGAGGATGCTCCAGGCACCAGGGACCTCTGGCTGAGGAGGGACTGTGATTACCAATGGGCAATTCTCGTCCTTACTCATCCACCCTTCTCACTCGGACACCTCGAAGCAGGACTCAGGAACAAGAGACACCCAGATCCGCTTCCTTGCCTCTCCTCTCTGCCCCTTCCACTTGCTCCAGACCAGCAGGAGCCACCTGTGAATCCCTCCCATCATCCTTGCCTTCTCTCCTACTCCCATGCCATGGAGGTGGCACACCAAGCAACGCAGCAGAAACTCAAACTCACGGAGTCCAAAGTTCTCGGTGCTTCCCGTTCCCTGCAAGGGGAATGTTTGATCTCGGGCTGACTGCTTCTTTTATGTAAACTTGGGCTTTGAACACATGTTCAAACATGCAGAGCACAGTTCGGAATTACAACAATGGCCTCAATCATGATTTCTTATTTCTAAATACAAACCATGGGTAGCGGGAGATAAGAACAACTTCATCCATGTTTCTGTACATTCCCATATTGTTTGCCATTACTGCAGGTGCAACACTACATCAAAAACCATTACACTTCTATTTTCAGGTTAAATGGTTTTTATTAACAAAGTCTGAGTGTGTTTTAATGAGTCTGTAAAATGAATTCTACAGAAATTACTAAACATCATATGAAATGCAATAATTGCAAACATGGCCTACTAATTTGCTATCAGGTAATGTGAGAAAGCATCATCATGGCCTTGCAAAACCTATTAATATATGACAATTCTTTTAAAATATTATATGCATGTTACAACCAGAAACAAGCACTGTGCACTGTTTTAAATGAATCTGTATTCTTCTTCAGTGGGGTGATTTGTTAGAAATATTTACTAAAAATTAGATAGGAAGAAATGTCAGTGTATATGCATGCTCCAGCAAGTATAAACTCTTCTTGAAAAACAATGCGTTTCTCTCGTTGGGGCACTAGACAGTTCCCATGTAGACTGTACCTACAGACATTGCTGAGACTATATCCTTAGGCCAGTTTTAATATTTCTGTTCGTTTCAGTTATGTTTCACATTTCAATACTGGCAATTTTAAATAGATAATTTGTAAAAGTAGAGCAGGAAAGTGAACAAAAATGAAATCCTTCATTCGAGAAGCTTAGCCTGTGAATGTGGCCTGTAAACAAGCAGCTGTGGAGTTGTCGGTGGTGTATAAAGAGGAATACAAACTCCCGGGCAGCATGTTGATGAAAAATTACTGAGATGCATTTATGTGACCTCAGTAAAGCATATCTGCAGGTAAAGTAATATAAAAAATATTGCAAACTTTTTTCCAGGGCCCAGAGCACAAAAAGAAAGGTTTACCTTCAAGTGCTATGTGATTACCAGATATGGAGTAAGAAACTCTCTGATGGGACTCAATTAATACAGCAGCCTGAGGTTCATCTTGTTGATCTTAACAGTTAAGGTTCATGTATCCTCTTGGCCTTGATTACTTGCCCTAACTAGTGCTCTGTTACATAAAATGGCATCCAGGACTGAAAAAAATGGAAGGTAGTATTGTACTCATACCTATGACATACAATTTAACTTCCTAAACAACTCAGGCAAGACACATACTTTTTCATTTGTTTGTTTGTTTTAGAGTAAAGAGCAAAACTATGGATGTTATGTTGCTTAGAATGGAGAATTTAGCTTAGAATGGAGAATTTATCTAATCGATGAAGCGGTAAATAAAAATAGGAAAATCAAACAATTTCACCTGCAGATGAATTTCAAGACTTATTTGTCCCTCTTCAATGAATGTCCTCTTGTCTACTGAGGACATTCAGGCTCATGTTTTGTACTAAATCCACCCCCTGCATTAAGCCCAGTATCACGTAGGATAACATGGTACTAATTAATCTTCTGTTGCCTTTTTATAGAATCTTCCAAGTCAAGATCTTTGTGTTAGTGTAGCGATCCTTTGTGATTCCAGTGTCTCACAGTAAGCTGTTGCTAGAATCCAGAACAAGGGACTGAAGTGCTTAATCCAGCTCTGTTATATGGCAAAATTACTGAATATTTATATGCAGGTATCTACCCAAATGCATATTGTTCCATTGACCTTCCAAATATTTGAAAAGCAACCAAGCTCAGGTTTGCAGGTAGGTGAATGCTCAAAGTCGGGGCCCTGAGAGTCCCAGGAAAACACTCACTGACTTCACGTGTCCTAATCCCCTGAGAAACACCTATCTGGAGCTTTTGGGATAGCAGATACAAGTGAAAACGCATCACTAAGGTAATAAACATCTCTGCTCTAGTGAGAAATGTGGATTGGGAAAAATCTTCACTTCTTTTTATATTTCTATTTTTAAGTTTCCGCAAAGTAGAACATGGAAAAACTTAAGCTTTTGTTGCCAAATTCTGTCCTGATATACACAAACATGACTTTCATTGACCTTTTGAGGGAGGGCTATGGACTTCACTGAGCACAGCACAGAATAGCATAGGCTTGGAGTGGGGAAGTTAAGTAACTAATAGGGACTTCAAGATATTTATTACCAAGTCAGAAGTACTTGATGAGCAAAAAATGGCCAGTTATCTCAACGTTGGGGTGTGGAATAGATAAAGACATAGTAAAAAATATAAATCAGCAGGATCAACGCAACATCACAAAGCCAAAGAAATAGCAAAATGATGGAAAAAGGTCAACAAAACCAGAAATGTCAGGAAGGCAACAAAAGCTGTGACAAAAAAGGGTTGAAGACTGTGAAGACAAAGTAGGACTTTTATAATTATGTCAGGAACAAAAGGTCTGTGAGAGACTACTTAAGCCAAGGGGAAGTTGTTCATGGATGCGCTAGATAGTGCTGGGAAACAGAGCAGTTTCTTCACCTCAGCATTCACCAGGAAGAAAAGGGAGAAACCTGCCAGAACCAAAAAGACCTTTTTGTAGAGCAAAAAATGGAAAATTTCTGAACACTACTTCTGCCCACTGCAGCTGACAGAAGAGTATAGTGGCTCAGCAGAGCGGTCCCAGGGCAGCTGGTATTCTCCCTTGCTCCCCCAAAAAGGTAAAGATGGCAAGCAGTGACAGGAGGACTGGCAAGAGCCAACTGCAGTATCTGTATTGCCCCAGCACAGTATGGGTCATACCCAAAGAGCAGCTCTTTCTTCCCTGTCTCCATGCATGGTGTGTATGGGGTTTGGTGGTGTGGGGGGTGTGTGTGTGTGTGTGTGTGTGTGTGTGTTCAAAGCCTTTGGATTTAACTTTAATTTAAGTTCTCCTTCTGCTTGCTCTCCTTATGATCTCCCCTTTATTTAGGATGTTTGCTTGCTCTTACTAAGGCAGCACAGTGTGCTCAGAAAATAAAATCAGTTTGATTTTATGCTCAGGGCCAGCATCCCCATTTGTCCAGGCTCTGTGCTTACCCAAAAGCTCTGGGGCTCAGATAAACAAGGTCATGTTACCTTTATAAATAAAACTGTGCATGACTAACTTGTGCATCTGATGGGAGAAAATAAGGTGACACTTGAGGTTGCAAAGCTTATAGTCACAAATTGAACAAGGTTAATGAAATTGCCCAGGGCAAGAGAGTTTATTACTACTGCTGCTCCTGGACCATCATCCAGATGGTAGAACATGGTAACAGAATACTCTGTTTAACCATGGATAGGTATGGTTCAGGTGTGCAAAAAGGGTACCTTTTCTTCTGCTTGTATGCCAACCCTGATTTGGAGAAAGCACTGATAGCCATCAGCACAGAGGCAAACAATTATTAAATGAGAAGGGGATGCTGCAGTCACTAGCCCCTTCTTGCTGGCAGGAGGTAAAGCAAAGGTATTAACGCTTCCATTAGCATGACCCATGCAGTACTTGCTTCTGGTCACTGGATACCCTCTCCCTGACCAAATCTAAATTCTGTTAAGTCTGTAAGCTACTTCATTGTGTGACTTACCAAAAATGTCCACTTTATTTCATAATTGAGCTGGTCTAACTTTAGTTTCTGATTATTAACTCTTTGGTTAGCAAGGCCAGTCTCAAAAGAAAGGGCCAAATGGAGTCTTCGATGCTTTGTGAATATCTTTTCCCTGGAAATTAGATCAAGATCCTTCAGCTCTTGTAATCTAAATTGCTGCTCTTTGACACTTGTTTGGCAACTGAGAAGGGCAGGATTCAAAACAGCATCTTAGAGGTGAAAGGCTACATATCCTGTTAGTGGGAAAACTTTCATCTACAAATGCAATGGTATTTGTCAAGAGGCTAGAGAAGATCTGACATCAGGAAAAGCCTTTGTGAAGTCCACCATAGTAACAGAAATGTATTCACCTTGATTTAAAGCATTCTTTTTACAGTGAAATCTAAAAATGGAGCAAGACTGGGTTATAACTTAAATGCAGGAACTGTGACAAATAGTAATTTATACGAGGAAATGGACATGCCACAGGGATTGGGTTCCAAGGCAAACTTGTCTTGTGAAGAGGATATGAAGTTAAGTAATGGTCAAATAAACCAGGGATTTTTTTGTTGTCTTTTCAATATTGCCTTTAAAAAAAAAAAAAAAAAAATAGTAGAAGTACAGGACTGCCTGACATTCAAGAAAGGCTTGCTTGTGATTAATATACTGAAGAAACTGCTGAATAGTTTATCCCTGTGAAAGTACTACCTCTAGGATGTTGCTAAGATCAGGAAAAATGTGGATTACTGATTAACTTGCCTGTGAATCAAACCTGCAGGAATGCAGGAATGAAAATCTAATATAGTGGATCCCATTTGACTTGGGACATTTTCTGAATTTTTGCTCTTGAAACAATTCACTTTTAATAAAGAGTTACTGGTTTTGTTCTGTTTGTTTTTTTCCTTGCTCTGCTTTTCTCTTGTAGAACAATAAGAACTCAACTAAATCGCAGTCTGGTGAGGATTTCTCTCAAGGAGGCTGAGCTGCTGCAGCTTAAATGCTGAGGAGCTGGAGAAGAGAAACAAATTGCATCCTTCCCAGTGCTACTTGGTTGGTACCAAATGACTGCACAGTCGTTCTGCCACCCTTTCTGCTAGGCTCCAGCAGTAGCTGGGATGTTGTATGTGCACAGGAGGAGGTCAGGCAGTTTGCTGATCTTTGTTTTTTTACTCTGAAATCATGGCCTTCCTGCTCCATTGAACAGAGATGGTCACGAGTTCCTGGAGCAATTTTCCAAATAAAAGATGCTTTTTTTGTAATCCAAATATATTGCAAGAATGTTTCAGCAGAAGATGTTTCCTGTAGTGTGGTAATTCAGATTAACATGCTGAGAGAGACCTGCAAATAAGCAGAAGCTGGGTAGAGACAGACTGCATCATTGTGTCCCATGAGCTGACCCAGTAGCACTAATGCAGAGGTCACAGTCTCTGGTAAAGCTGCCCATTGAAATCAAGTGCTTGCCCTGAATCAAGCAGGGCTGGCATTTTGAATGAAAGATCTTTCTTGGTTTATTTTCTTTCTTTTCCCATGTAAATGCCCTAATTATTTCAAGGCAATTCTTTTGCTCTGTTTTCACCAAAAATAATCTTGTCTTCCATTTAAAAAATGTTGAGTTTGTCCCCACATGGAAAAGGAAAACTTCTACGAGATCAGAAGTTTCATATTTTTTTACTAAGCTCTAGTGCTAGCAGTGTTACAGATGTGGAGCAGAAGACCACCAATGTTTGGGTCTTCAAGCTTGTGCCTGAATCTTCATTCCAACAGATAGTTCAGTTAATTTATTAATTGTAGGTATTTTTAAATGAAATAATAATGCCATCAGAACACCATGAGCTGCCTTTACCTTGCTCCCCTCTTTGGCCTTTAGCGCTCTCCCTAGGGATGGCCTTACCATATGTAGCATACCCTGAAGAAATGAGCTGAACATGGAAACCTCCATGCATTTGACAATTTGTGTGTGGGACAGCATCGCACCAGAGCATTCCTCTGCAGGTTTTGGAGATACTTTCAAGGACAAAATCCCCAAGCACTCCCTTCTTTCTATTTTATAGTTCTGAAAAAGCTGCAACTTGCCTTCCTTGCATCTTCCTGAAGTTTGAGAAGCATTTACTCTTTAGCAAGGTCCTAGTCCAGGATCTATACAATTGAAGCTCCTCAGGGTTTCCCTCCGCCTACCCACCACCAGCAGCAGCTTGACTCCAGGTCTGCCCTGCAGATAGCCGGGTGTGCTGATGGAGAAGGGTGCATTCACCCGGCTGGAGAAGAGCCCTGGAAAGTCTTCCTCTCCCAATAACGCCTTTTTGCTACCACCTAGTGGACATAAGGAGGTGTGATCAAACAGACTTTTGTAAAGAGCTGGATGTCAGTAACAGGGAAAGAGTGTGGGGAACCGTGTGCAGAAATTTCCCCTGATTTTGCTTTGCTGTTCCTGGCCCTGACCCTCCTGCTGTTACTATTGGTCCATGGTGCAGTGCAGGCAGGCCGAGGCAGAGCTGTGGCATGCTCTCATCTGAGATCTGCCTGCCATGATGCTACAGCTCCTTCATCTGGTGCTCCTAAGTGCCTGATGCTTGCTTGTGTTTGGCTGCTTTGAGGTGATGCACGCTGTAAAACTGCCTGAGATCCCAGAAGGACCCCAACACTGTTTTTATTGGAGGAAGACACAGCTGTCTTCTGACCCTGCACTGGGTTTCATCAAGAGACCAGAGGAACCTTTGCTGAATGTCCTGGACCATGATATGAGTGCCACATCACAGGAGCCATCAGTCAGCAATAGCAAAACACCATAGCAACTTGTCTGAAGGCCACAGAAGTGTGTATCAAGTCAAGAACCTTGATTTATATGCTGTGAAAGGTGGCCTTGGCCTGAAGAGATTACCACATATCAAATGGAGAGAATATTTTTGTCTTAGCCTGGATGTATACACCAAAACTGTAAGTGCAATAAAGCATTAACTTATAATATAAAGTTACAATGAGGCACCTAAGCATTGTTAGATGGAAGTGGCCTTGGAAGCCTTATGGCCCTGCTAAGTGTTGAGGAGGGGACAGGAGGACCGAGGCTGTGACCTGCGAATGTGGATTTCATTTTTCTGCAGTCAGCCAACATTGGAGAACACAAAAACATAGAACAACAGGAGAGGGCATCAACTCACTTGTGAAGTGAGGCTGAGGTGGTAATATGGCAACTAAAGACAGACCCATACTGTGATAAGTCTGGAGATACGGCACAAGTTCTTTTGGCTATATAGCCTGCAGGTAATGACGCATAGTAAATACAACCATAGAGCAGATGCCATTTTGTTCAATCTCCTAGGATTTTTTTCCAGAAATAAACATAGACACTGAATTGAGCCAACCATATGAGTCTTAGCATTAGGCCTGTACCTTCCATGAGGAATACTAGGCCAGATACTTGCTAATGTATGTGCATGCATTGCTAGTGATTTTTATGCACCAGCTGATCCCCGCTAAGAACCTAGTCGGTTCTGTCCTGTTGATTCCCCATTGGTTTTGTTGTTTTACTGCGTGCTAATGAATCTGGGCAATGACATGAAGCAAAAGCAATGCTGGGATAATTATGTGTTTGTTCTCTCTTAGTAAAAATTCTATTATTTCATGTATATGATCAGTATTTACTTTGCACTTCTCTACTTAAAATCACTTTTGTTCAAGAATGTGAATGAGTACTGATACTCAAAGTTTTAAAACCACTACCAGCAGAACAGCTTCTTTTAATGAATACAGGAGAATCTTTCCTAGGACTTCAATTTAAAAATGTTGATACTGAAGATTAAAAAAAAAAAAAAAAGAGGACAGAATACCAAATTTCCTCTGGAAAGAAAAAGCAATGGTTGGAAAACCTGAAATTGAACTCTGAAATCCATTTAATGAAACAGACATTACATATACAGGAAGACTTGATCCATTTTTGGCTCAATACTCCACATAAAGCTTCTAAAGAAAAGGATTTTCTTGATATTGGCCCAGAGCTCCCTTTTCAGTATCCCACAGTCTGGAGACACAGATGCTTTTGTGTAGATCACAATAATATAAATCCAATATATTTCACTCTGTTCATGTGTGTGAGTGAATTAAAAACAACTTGAGATCTATAAGATCAGTTCTACAGCAAATAAGTCCACCTCCATAAATACACAATGAAAGAGTCTCTGTATATGTGATTTTACATTTATTTTGTAACTTATTTACCCCAGAACCACAAACATATGTCCATCACAGAAGGGAAACAGGAATTAGAGAGAGAGGGACTGTATATTCATCTAATGTAATGTAAATTGTACTTCAGTCCCTAATTCTGGAATTACATCCCTTCAGGCCTCTATAGTCGATCCACAAATATGTCTTTGGGAGATCAGTGTCAGAATTGGCTGCGTTTTCAGCAGGGAAAAGGGAGATGTAATTTCAACTCGTATTGTGCAGCTTTCCAATGTTAGCTGTATGAACTACAGAAGTGAAGATTAAAGCTGTCTAGCTCTTGGGCTCGTCAGTCAGAGAGTGGGTTTTAGAAAACATATGTTGAAATTCAGTGTGCATGTGATAAAACCCACACTTATTGAAAGAGAAGGTATATTTTGAAAGGTGAATCTTATCTCACATAAGCAGATGGCATAGATTTAAAATTTCAGTTCTATTTTGATCCCAAAAGATAAATTAATCTGAATTGTGGAATATTACAGTCATTTACAAAACAATAAAATAGAAATAAATCGCAAGGCAGTCACAGTCTTTCTAACATGAATTAAAAATTATGAACCAAATATTCCAGCAGCTTTTTTCCAGGCAAGATAAAACTACTGAGATTGATACAGAAATCATGAAGGTAATCATCTAAAATGACAGCAGAGGGTGCTACCATTTCTCCTTAGGTTCGCGGTGTCATGACTGAATCCATGGCTCTCTTACCCCTTGTGTTGTTACTCTCAAGAATCTTGAAAAAACAAATTCTGAAATTCAGTGGAATTTATCCAAAAGGGAGTTAGAGACCACAGATGGAGGAAGAAAATATACACTGGTATGTATTTAACGCCAGAACTCAATTTCTAAATGTGAAGGCTCTGCAACAAGCACTTTGATTTTACAAAACTAAAATGTAGAGATTTTTGCTGTTGTCTGTTTCTCTTTTCTCTAGAAACATAAATGTCAGACCTTTTAATCTGTAAATATTTCTCCCTCATTAATTCATACCTTATCTGCTACAGATTGTTGTCCTTACTGAACTGCTCAAACAGAAATGATAGGATAATATTGCTAAATGTTTGCAATGTCCTGCCCATGAAAGCCACTTAGTCATCCTTTGGAAGAACTGACAAAACAACGTATTGCATCCTTTGCTGCCCTCCGAGATAAACAAATGACCTAGAACCAGTCCTCAGTCTTTTCTGCCATCTGAAATCTATACTTAACCAGTACATATGAAGCATGGTTTCTTCGGATTTGCTTTTTTTCCCGCTTCCTTTGATTGCTCAAAGTGTGGCCTATGAGGCCCCAGTCAAGTGAAGTACTTAAACTCTGGTCAAGTTTGACTGAAGAGATAGCCCAGGCGTGAGGTTACATGCTGAAGTTGCTGCAATGCAGAGTGTCCTTCAGGATCAGCCCAAAAATGCCAAAACACAGCCCATGGTTTCTAAACTCACCAGGGGCAGGATGAGTACTCCACATTCTCTTACTGCACTAGAACCAGCCAGACCCAGTTTTGAGCTTTACCCGTCCTAAATTTAGAGACTCAGCCCCGTTCCAGGTTGTCCTTACAATACGATATGTAAGAAGCTAACCTTATTTAGGTCTTAATTGTCCTCTTTATGTAATTTATCTTAATTTAAAACCCTGTATGCATGAGGTACAAGATTTGTGGGGAATACTTACAGTATAATAAATAGAATAAAATTGGCTGGATTTGTCACGGGAAAAAAAAAGTTACAAAGTTTTTGTTGTTGTGTTGGTTTCTTTTTAAGGGAAATAATGATGTGAAGCAATTTTGTGTGAGGCCTGCAGGTCTCACCAAGCAGACTGCGAGGTATGAGCTCAGTTCGTTCCGTCAGGAGATGTAATCCCAACCCCCGTGTAGCCCTGGCAAAGTTCCCACTGACTTCGGTGGGGTCAGGATTTCACACTGCAGGGTCTCACCAGTTCAGGAAAGCTGAGGGTCTGGCTTGGTGTCTCCATTTCTCTCAGACCCACTGGAGTGTCTCTGTCCTCACCTCTGCTGTTCTCACATGAATTCCCTTGTTCTTCTCTCCTACCTGTGTATTCATCTAGTCCCACCTTACTGGGCTTTACGCCTGAGATACTGGATCTTGATCGCTAACCAGAGGAGGCTGCTGCTGAGTCTCTGCTTGACGTAGTGCTTGCTACGGTTCTGCGAAGAACTGTGTTTTTCCCAGGCTCACAGTCAGCCCCAAGCCATGGAAATAACTTCAAGACAAAGTGGTAACTGGTGGAAGACTCAGGATTTTCCAATTTTGAGGATGTCGGAGGTTGGTTTCTGCATTATGTATTGGATTTTGGAGTATTGAATAGATTTTTGTGCAAGTCAGGGTTGGCAATGTGTTTAATTCAAAGACTTATTAATCTGTTTCAATAGGCAAAGTTGCCTTTTACTAGCTTTCAGCAGTTAGTAAAGGCAGTCTTTCTGTGAGTCTTTCGTGGATTTAAGACTTTCTTAGATCTCGCTTCTCTTTTCCCATTTTGCCTCACATACACAGGCTTTGCTTCCAGATACTATTCCATTTACTAGAACAAACATTGGCATGAAAAATACTCTGTCTGTGAATTATACCCTATTAAATTTAACCTACAAAGCAAGGAACTCAGATTCCTAAGAGCTCTGTACCACTATTGCACCTTTTACTCTGGTTGTATCCATTTGGGTTCCTGTGTTTTCTTTACAATCATGAAGATAAATTTGTTGGTATTTTCTTAATGAATTAAAAGTCAACATTTGGGGGGTAAGATCCAAAATAGCATGTAATTACCTAGAGTGGGGCTGAAACTTCAATTAGACCCTTGCACACAGATGAGTTGCACTCTGGACTCTGACTTGATCCAAAATGACAGTTATGAGATGCTAGATGAATAGAGCAGGCACAGTCACGTAAACATGGGTGAGGGACTTGGACAGAATTTAGATTGCATGGCTGCAATCCAAGACAGCCATGTACAAAATCTTTGCCCTGGTGATTAGCCAGGCTTTGTCCAGAAAGCGTTCTTGGGTTCTCCTGTGTGTCTACAGAAGTGCTGTCATCTTAACTGAGGAGAGCGTCCTCATGTCCTGTTTTCTATAAAATTAATTTGGGATTCTCAAACTACTCATCCCTAGGGGTGGTATGTCGCTCTGCTACATGGCTGAGATACCTGACGGCCCTGGATTCAGCACAGAGCATTAAAAAGTAATCATCGCTTCCCTGAGGAAATGAATGAGTACTCGGGGAACTTTGTACTGGTGGTGACGCCCACACTTTGTACGATGGTATAACAGCTGGAGTATTTCCCCACTGAACACTAGGTTTTTCACAGCTGATTCTGATGATGCCCCAGCCTTGACTCATTGCATTGGTGGGATATAAAGCTTTCTGCTCCTGCCTTCCTCTCAGGGTTCACAAGCCCATAAAAATTCCTTCCGTAACTGGCAGATGAAGTTAGGGATTAAGTTCATTACTGGTGTACCTGTTTTTTATTTGCGTGTGCCACCCACTAACTTTCACTGGCAGACCCCAACACAACCTTTGTGCATTACTGAGGGCAGCTTAGAGCTCAAAGCTTCTGTTGCAATGACAATCAGTTATTTGTACTATTCTGTAGCAGAGTTTGGAAGGAAGTAGTTGGTATATCATATGTTTAAATAGCGATTTGGAAAAGCGTTTTCCTACGTCATGCTGAAACGCTAAAGTTCTCTTGGTGGATTGCCTAGTTTATTCCTGTCTTTGAAAAGACTAGGGAAGGCCTTACCCCTAAACTTCGTCATCTGTTAGCTGTGATCTTACTGAGCAGTTTCACTTCTGGTTGCAATGATCATAAATATTCCAAAATCCAGTGTAGGTGTTGGGGCTCAGAGGAGATGAGGAGGAGGAGAAATTGGCAAAAAGAGTAAACTGATAGTATTTCCATACAATCTGACAGTTTGTCAGAAGTAATAGTTTGGACTTTTGTCCTGTGGATTATGTGGAGATATACATATGCAACTATTTTATTTTAGCTCATTTCTTTCATGTAGAGCCAAGGAGGAATAGGACTGCCATGATGTCTCCCTCCTTCATCTTGTGTTCTGCTGAATAATTTGTGGGAATTAAGAAATAGCACTAAGCCCTAACGCCTGGTATATCTATCTCAGGGGTGCAGGTGCAGTCTCACCCCCATTTGGATTGTTTATAGGCAAATTATATTTATCAGCAAGAGCCTGAGACTTCAACCAGCTGGTTGGAATGCACATTGCCAACTGCGACGACAGCTCAGTGCTTCTGGATGATGATTTGCCCTATCATATAGGGCAGAGATGTGAAGGCATGAGAAAAGGTTGTTGCAAAAACTTTCTGGGCATTCTGCTCCTCTAAAAATGAAATCGGTCAGTGCTCTGCTGCCGTTTGCGTTTTTGTGGAAGTGGCTGTATAAAACTGGCAGTCAACATGAACAGTAAAGTTTACGGTGTACTCTTAACGAAAGGCTTCTGAAGACTGAGTGTGTATGTGTGTAAGGCGGTAATGTATTCCACTTTTGTCTTCCTTACTCTTTATTCACCTTCTAGTATATAGTATTTTCTATATTTTAAACTCCAATGGATTTGAAGGAAGTAGATGTGGAACCAGAACTCAAATCTAGAGTTGGATTTAAGATGTTCTCTGACAGTCTCTTTACTTCATTTTCCCTGTCTGTAACATGGGGGAAATGCTGTTACAGCATCTAGTTATGGACTGTTGTGGTTAAGTGCTATGCAAACCTAGAATAAAACAATATTCACTCCAAGCCCAAAGAGCCTTATGTATTTCCAACTTCACAAAAGTGCTTTGATAGTTAATTTACAAAGTATTTGTTTAAAAAAAAGTTTTGAGAAGAGTAGACTGGTTAAACCCAACATAACAATGTTGACAGATAGGAGAAGCTTCTTTTTCAAATCAGGCTTCTTTTCACTTAAGTTATAGGGAATTTCAGGTGGCAGCTGCATTTTTTCCCACCCTATCTATATGATAAAATTCACAAGGCAGTATTCTGATCTTTTGAAGTTTTAGAACAGCTTCAAAACTTTGACTTTCGAATCAGACCAAAGTTATGAATATGGCAAAACAATCCCAGCTAGAATGCTTATCAGGTGTTAGCTTCTAAATGTAATAAAACAGCTTATCTTCCTTTTCTGTTACAATGATTTCACTAAATATCTGACATTTGCAGCCGACATTGTACTAGTGAGGGATATTTACTGTGTTCTTTTCCTCAAATGGAAGTTTCCCATGAAATTATAAGGAACGTTTCAGAGTTGTGAAGGAAATACTAACAATTCTGCTTTGCCTATGTTTTAATGTGTTTAAATATAGAGCATTTCAGCATATAAAGCAGTAACGTAAGTGCTAGTATCTCAGAACCTTTTAGCATGCGCTGTTGAATATACAAAGGTACACATTTTGAAACCACATGGACATTAAAATTTGCAATTCAGAACCTAAACTAGTTCAATAAAAAGACAGACAGAAAAATTTCCTTTATGTCTAAAGGCAAAGTACCCTGATGCTGCTATTTTAGGAAGGAAAATTAATGACCATTTTTCACAAAGGAAGCAGCTCTTCTCTGCAGTTTAGAACTGATTAGTAAATGGATATGCAGAAAGCTCTGTATGGAATTAGACAAGTATGAGTCTGTGCACTTCAATCTATTTTATACATGTTCTCCAAGACCTCAACAACTAAAGCTAATGCTCCCTCAGCTCCATTGAACTAATTAAGCTAGGTCATTATATTAATAATGGGTTGCCCTTCTGTCTGCATTTATGGCACTTAGCAAGTCAGTGTGTGTGTGGATGCTTATCTCATGAAGGAGAAAGCTCCTGTCAATGAATTAGATTAATCCATCAGGAGAATTAATGTGACTTGATTACTGTTGATATATGAAAAACCTGGCATGCACGAACAGATATCTGGCAGCTGTAGGAAGTAAGCAACAACACTCCAAACCACTGAGCAAGGCCCTGAGCCTACTGAATAAAGAGGTTGCTGACGCCAAGACGTGGTGACGGGCTGCTGATCTGATAAATGCAAAGGGTGCCACAAGATCTGAATGTTGCTATCGATGCTTAGCTTAACTCAGTTGGGTTGGTATTTTGCAGCAAATAGTTCTAATGCCTTCTGTCATGTAAAAATATTTCCCCAAATTAGTTTCGAGTTCTCTTGCTTCCTTAAGGAGCATGAAAGAGCAGAGACACTTGAAATTTAATTAACAAAAACTCTGCAGTCACCCCCCAAAAATAAAAAATCGACTGCACTTTGGACATGGCTTTGTCAGTTTTCTTGTTTTGTCAGTTCTTTCAGCAGCCACTTCATCTCCTTCAGTTCTCTTGCTGATGGAGTGCCATAGCCAAGGTTCCTAATGGTTTGGAAGTTCCCAAGTACTGAAAAAGTAGTCCCTTAAGCCAGTGATAATTGGCTAAGAGCAGAATGCAAAGATTCTTTTGTATCATAAATATTAAAATATAATGAAAAATTGATAGCTGGGATAAAGGAAAAGGTTTCAAAATTGCTGAAGTGGAAATATATAAAGAAAACCAGGTTTTCTTCTTGGCAGAGAGAAATATGCATGTGGGCTTCTTTGTATTACAGACATGACAATTATGATTTAGCATGAAACCAAGTTAAAAAAATCACAAGTTTTTAAAGTGATCTTAATGCTGCCTCCTAAAAGTTGATGGGCAGTTCCACAATTTCAGTTATCAAGAATGAAGCATTAGAGATCTATCAATAGCACCCAACATTTTTGATTAATCATTTACTTAGCTGCAGCAAAGGGGAGCAAGACTTGGCTCAGTCTCACACCTATGAAAAGACTGTATTTGATTTGTTTTTCTCATATATAGTGAGAAGGTCCTGAAGCGACTCAAGAGTCCCAGAGAAGTGTTCTTCAACCTCTCCATGCCCTCCCTGCCCTCCCAACCACTGGCTGAGGATCCAAAGACTGGGCTTGGTGAACTGCCCAGGACCTTTCTAAGCACTGGAATAGGAAACAAATTGTCCAGATGGCCTGTAAAACTAAGTGTGTATTCAATGAAGCTGTTTGCTTAAAAACAAGATATATTGAAGTCATTTAAGACTTTATGGATACAAATTTGTTTAGGTATTTGTCTGCAGTGTAACACTCATTTACAGATGAGGTTACTGTAGTGCACTTAGGCTTCACAGGCATGATTCATGGCACTTTTTTCTGTGTTTCCTAACAATACATGGCAATATAGGTAGCCCGGCACAGCCATAAAATAGCTATTTGGATGCACAATAGCAAATACATACTAAAACCAGTAAATTTTGAATAAAATCTGATAGCATGTGAATCACTGGGTGCGGCTTGCAAAGGTGGTATTAAGCTCAGGTATAACCATTTGGCTAATGATGCATACAGAATATAACATGTGGAATTACCCAGCACTTCTTGGAGGAGCTGTTTTCATGAACAGTAGTACAAGAGGAAGAAAAAAAAAATCAAAATAAAATAATGCCCTGTGCAGGCTATCTTAAAACATTTTGGACTGTTATTTCAAAATCAAATTTCCACAAATAAAGAGAAAAATGTCATTCACTGTGGCACTTTTTGTAAAGTCGGAAGGTTAAAAGAAAGTTATTTTGTAACCAAGCATAAAATAGGCATTTGAAAAATTATTTAGCTGGAAAAAACACAATTTTTTCCACATTAAGATAACTTAAGAACACCCAAATTGATTTTTATTAGACTTCTCATATTCACTTCTGAGCTGACACATGCATGAGATATTCAGCCCTAAAGGTCACTTCTGAGAAAGCTATAAGTAACTGGAAACAGCACTGCAGGATGAAATGATGTCTCATTGCTAACTGTTACTGCTGGAGAGTGATAAATATTTTACTCCTGAGGCTAAGAGCCGGCTCCTGTAAATAAATTTCTATTTCTCAGCTGTACCGATAGCTGAAAGATGATGTGACAGAGCTGGTTTTCCCGATTTTAATTTTTTGTTTAAAGAGAGGGTAGGACAGCCCAACCCAGTTTTAGCAGGCACCCGTGTGGAGGGACACCGGTGAGGCCTGCGGGCCTGTGCCGGAGGGAGCCCACCCCGCGCTTCTCCGTGGGCAGGAGTGGGTGGCGCAGGGAGAGCCCCGGCTCCTCTTGCCCCACTGAGAGCGGGGCCTGCTGGCCATGCCCAGCACGGGTGCCCTCCTCCTCCATGCCACCCCTTCCCAAGCCGCTCAGCGCTTTTCTAAAATGGCCGCTCAAACGCCTAACACAGATGTTGCTAGTCACCCCGGCTGCTAACATCTCATTCACCCTCTCCAGGCTTTGGTCACCCCATGCTTTATTCTCTCCCACTCCTTTTCTTTTTGCTGCCAACATTAGTCATTAAGGTTTAAATATGGAAAAAAAAAAACAAACCAAAACGAAAAGGGGAAGGCCTTTGGTGATTTACAGCTTTTCTCCAGAGCCGAACGGCTGGCTCTGCTACCCATTCAGACAGGGAAAGGCGAGGGGTAGCTGGTTGGTTGCGGCTCCCTATGGGGGGGCCTAAGCCTCTGCGAGCCTCCTCAGTTTTGGGGTTAGGAGGCCCGGCAACCTCCTCGCTCCGGTTTTCACCCCGGCCCCGCCACCGGCTCGGACCCTCCCGCTGGGCGGCGCGCGCGCTGCCCGGCAACCGCTGCCCCGGCGGCCGCGAGCTCCTCGGCCCCGCCCCCTTTCAGAATCGTCGCAGGCGTGGCGCGGCCGCCGCACCGCCCTTGCGCAGGCGCGGGGCGGCCATGTCGGCCGCCGTGGAGCGGCGGCTGGCCCAGTTCCGCGCCGCCCGCGGCAGCGCCGCCGCCGAGCCGCGCCCCGCGGAGCCGCCGGGAAAGGCCGCGGCTCCAGAGGCCGCCGCGGGACAGCGGGCCGCCGCGGCGGGCCCGGGCGGCGGCGCTCAGGTGAGCGCCGAGGTGGGCGGAGCGGTTCGGGTCGGGGGCGTGTGGCGGCGGGTCGGTGCCTGACGCCACGTCTCGCTGCCGCCTCCACAGGCCCGTCCCGGCGGGGCGGCGGCTCCGGTGTGGGCGCGCCCGCTGCTGCTGAAGGTGCTGCTGTGGGCCGTGCTGCTGGCGCTGTTCGCGGAGCTGGAGCTGGGGCTGCCCTACTTCGTCCTCTCCCTGCTCTACTGGATGTACGCCGGCACCCGCGGCCCCGCCGAGCGGCGGCGGGGCGAGCTGAGCGCCTACTCCGTCTTCAATCCCGGCTGCGCCGCTATCGCCGGGACGCTGACGGCCGAGCAGCTGGAGCGGGAGCTGCATTACCGGCCCGCCGCCGGGAGGTAGCGACCGGCCCGGCGGCGGGGGGAGCCGCTGGGGCGGCCCCCGCTACCTCCGCCCCTCCTACCACGGACCCGAGGAAGGGCTGGGGGAGGAGGAAAACGGGCTCATTTCTATGCAAAACGCCGCTTGCGCCTTACTCCTGGCCCGGTTTCCCCAGGCGCGGTCCGGTCCCGAATAAAGCCGTAGCAAAGCGTGTGCTCTGGTCTCGTTTCTTGGGGGGACCGGGCAGCTGGTTGTGCTGCTGTTGCAGCAGCACCGAGAGGCATGGCCTTTTCACAGCTGTAGGTGTCAATGTGTCAGCTGGTGAATTTCAGCTCCTGCTGACCTTTGCCACTGGTAACAGGAAGGCCGGGGTTTGATGACACCTTTAGTGGAAAGGCCAACTGGTTTTCTTCCCACCACTGGCTAGAATCCTCTTTCTGAAGAAAAGACATGAGGCGCTATCAGTATACCTAAAATAGGCAGCTGCTTCTGTTCATGCTCATGTCTTTCATCTAACACATCTGATTTTAATGCAAGTTCCCTGTTTGCTTCATATTACAGCTTTCATCATTTGTAATGTAAGCAAAAAAGGCATTATTATTCCTGGCAGGTAATACATGTTTTTCTTTAACCATCATTTTGAAAAAAATCAGGGTGAGTGTGCAGCAGATACGAAAATGCAAGAGGCCCTCAGACAGAGGGGGATTTCCCCTGTCGTTGGATACAGTCCTTTTACTACAGCACAGCTAATGATGCTTCCTACCATCATCCCACAGACCGTCAGGTGTACTTCTTGTATGATCCACTGGTATTTTTAATATACAGATCATTGCATTAAAACAAATCATTAATAAATCATAGTGAAGAACAGCTGGTAAAGCTTATGCCTGTGAGGACTGAGTTGAGAAGAAAAGTCACAAATTGGCCTTTCAAATCCTGTTTCATTATGCCTTTTCTAATTGAAGTTACACACAGTGTTCAGGCTTGACTTACCCCATGTTCCATCATTGGCTGGGGAAACAAAAGCAAGTGTCCTTTATTGAATTTAATTGAACTGGAAAGAGAATAGTAGATTAAAGCACAAGTAATATGTTTAACAGTGCTAAGCATCTCTCGGTAGCTCTCCACAGCGCTCTAGCTTCCAGTATTGGTCTCTTGTATGAATTCCAAATGCTGCTATTGACAGTCAAGCACAGAATTTTTGGATTTGCACATATTCCACCATCCTCTGGTAAAAACCCCTCAGAGTTCTCACTATTCTTACTGATTCCTTTTGACTCTATATAAATAACATGCTGCATTTTGGTTTTGTTTAACATAGCCTCTGCAGGTTCAAAGGCCTTTTTGTAGTGGACAGAGTTGCAAATATAAAGCTTTGTTTCTTTGGGAGAACCATGAACAGTGAGTCCTTCCATTCTTAGAAAGTGTTCTACTAATTAAAGAGTAAAAAGTAGTCAGGTGATATTTAAGTAAATATACCAGTAAGTAACAGAATTTTGAGTTGAAACTTTATTCACAAGGATAAAAATAAGCATAAGTGTAATGTTTACGGGGAGTTGATAATCTGACATCTTACAGAGTTAGATTCTGTGGGTGTTTTTTAAAACAAGGAAATACATGCAAATAAATAATACAAGGTAACATCCATGAAATTATAAAACTTTATAGCAGCAATGCTGGAAATAAAGTTTTCATTTGCTATAAACTCTAGTTATATTATGTCCAGGTGGATTTATAGACTCTTCTATTTAATGCTTCATGAAACAAGTTATCACAATAAGTGAGCATGAAGCTGAAAGGCGCAAGAAATAAGAATTCATACAGTTCATCTGTTCCAGTGCTTTGTGTTACTTTGCTTATTTCATGCTACTCAAATAAATGCACATTATAAATTCTGAAATAGAGATGGCATGAATAACAACAAAGGCTTGTAAAAAGTTTTACCGAAGTAGATAAAGTATGATGGAGAAATTGGTGTTTAGTTCTTGTTGAAAGTATTTTTCAAAATATACTATTACTGTAATTCTGCTTTGGTAGCAATTACTTTCACTGAGTTGTTCCCTCAGTACTTAGAGGGATTTAAAAAGGTTTGAAGTGAGAGCTTAATCAGAGAGGGGAAAAAAAAAATTCCACCACAACCCTCTGCTTGGCCAAGATCTCACTTTGTCGTCTGATTTTTCTCTTGGATTCTAACAAGGCAGAAGTTACAAAGCTAAGTTTGACATCTGGTGCTGGAGCTCTTCTTGTGGGCCCAAAGCCCTCAGTTCTTAAGGGACTAGGAGGGGCAAAAAGAGCCTAGTAACTCAAAAGCATTTCAAACTGTTGAATGAATCTTGTGACAGCAACTAAGTACAGGTTTGTTACCACACATGTAAATACTCCCTATGTCTGTCCTCTTCCATTTGTTACATATGCTTTTTCCAGCATAATAGTGAGTTAAAACACTTCTGTAACTTCCTATTGTCACAGCAAAACTATCATCTTGCTAACAGCTGCGCAAGTAGCAGAAACTTTTTTTTTCCAGGTTTGTACACAACTAAACAGGACCCTGGAAATCTAGCACCCACTCTTGAATATTCGTGAGTGAAATTATTCCCTCCAGTGTGCGTTATCATACAGCTGTAAATTTCATCTGTCATCATGCTGCCTTTTCACCTACTAGTGACTAACTTTATCAGTCTTTTCCTATTCAAAGCACTTAGGGGTAGATGTTAAATAGAAACATTAAGCATACTCTCTACGTACAGGAAGCTAATTAATTAAATGGCAGGACAGCAGTTAACGTACGCGTGTAGTAGTCAGGTAATGTATTGATGTCACACAACATAGAAGCTAGTTATTAAATTTACAGAAGAACCTGAGGTGCTTCATTCCAAGGTCAGCTCTGCAACCGATGTTAGGAAGGGAAGGCCTGGAAGCGGCCCGTGTAGAAGCCAGCATGCTAAACGTACATAAGCCAGCCTGAGAACTGTGGTGGATTTCTACAAACATGTCTGACTTCCCCCCCTGGAGCTCAATTACAAGCATTATATCAGAAGGCAACCCATCCTCTGTAATTCAATTCTAACCTGATGATTGCAAAACTAATCCAACCCTGTTGGCAATCTGGATTCTAATACAATGATTAAATAATCCCATGCAAAGCAATCTAGCTTCAGGCAGGAAAGATGCTGAATTACATCCCAGAATACCCAGTCCACTTTCTTGGCGACGGGGGCTGTGAATGCAAGTGCAAAGAGAGACTTGAAAATCGAGTTTTTTATCTCTGCTGAGTAGTCTATCTCTTACGCCATGGAAGTTACTTATTACAAGAACTCTATGGACAGGGATATTGTCAGAGCTAGTCTTTGGCACCTTGCCTCTTTGCTGTAAAGGGAGCCCGAATAACAGCAGAGTAAAGATTTGTAAAGCTTGTTATTAAGCGATGCAATGGATCACGTCCTGCTTGTAAAGGTACCTCTGTTTTTCCCCAGCAACTCCTGTAAACATCAGGGAGGGTAACATAATTAGCAGTGTAGATGCATTCACTGCAAGAGCCCTCGCAGTTTTAAACAAACAGGCAAAAGCCCGCTGAGTTTAGGATAGTGGTTTGGGGGGGGCTTTTTTGAATCCTGCTGATGGCAGGCAGGTAGGCTGTGGAGGAGGAGGAGGAGGAAGAGGAGGAGGGCAGCCCACCCCGGGCGGGGCGGGGGCGGGAGCCGGGAGCTGTCCTCCGTGCTGAACCCGCAGCCTGCCCAAAAGCCGCCTTCCCGCCCGCGGGAGTGCAGCACCTTGCGGGTATCTCCTGCCTGGAGAAAATGAACAAGGCTGGAGGAGAAACAAAAGTGAGCCCACACCACTGTGAACTACTCATTCTTTTCCAAGTAGGTGAAGTCTGCTAAGATCAGCTGTGGCCACAAGCTGACTTCTGTGTGTTTGCACCCACAAGAAGCAGAGTATAGCTTAGAAAGAAAATGTCCTCTTGAAGCACAGCTCATTATCCTGTTCTTGTTAACACCTGTGTGCCAACTGGAGAGGCAGAGTACCATATAAGAGTGGAAGGGCTGCGCATTCAGGGGATAATTCCATCCGTGTCAATAGAGAATAACACGCACCTATCAGTAGCTGAAGAGGCCTACCAGATACTGGTTTTGGTTTATTTTTTTTTTCAAGTGAAGCTTAAAAAGAGCATTCAGAAATGTACACCATGCTACCTGCTGTACTGATAGATCTTCAGGATGCTGTTCTTCACCTACCCAGAAAACAGGTAAGCGTATTTTCAACTTTAGCTTTGGGAAACTCTTACTACAAAACTGATTCTTCCCTAAAATACAAGTTGTGTCCCACTAAGTGCTTTTTTTCTAAAACTGGTGATAGCACCTTACTCTATCCCCATAAAAGACTAAATGTATTTTTTGGCAATAATCATATTCTGTATCCTTGTAATTTAATCAGTCAATCACTCAGCTCGCCCACTCAACAGTAATAAGACATTGACCCTGTGGTTTCAGACTGGATCAATGCTATGCTTAAGTTTTGGACACCTGGAGGCCTTGTGTGCAAATAGGAAGAAACTCTTTTAGCTTACTTTAGATGTGATCAATTTTTTCCTCGGATGTGTTGATTACATTAGCAGATTGCTTTCCCTAGAAATCTTTGTCCAACAGCCTGCAGGCAATGAGCAGCATATGCTTAAGTTTCTTGCTGGAGATGGCGTACTTAAGCCACGTGCTTAGGTATTTAAGGGTTTTCAGGTATATTATACAGTTCATTGTTCTCAGTCTGATTCACCTGCAGAAATCTTAGCTGAATGTGGCCTGACAAGTGGCAGCGTAGACACTACTGCCTACCGTGCCTCCACTACTGATGCTGTTGGCCGGACACTTCAGAGGTTTCATACTGCTGTCTCTCTGGACGTACAAATGTTCCAATCTCCAGCGCTCCCAGCTTTTCCGAAACTCCATCTGAACCTAACAGAAGCAAAGAAGGAAACAAAAGGAATGAACGTAGAACTAATCAGAACTTTAAATGACTCCATTAGAAAAGAGCAAGGGAAAAATAAAGATACCATACTACTGAGAAAAGCTGGCAATGCTTTAAACCTGCAATATTATTGCTTCAAATTATCCAGTTATCTCATTAGTCCATTGTAGGGTATTCCATATTTAAAATAATGACAGCATTCACTTTTACTTGTAGAAATAAAGCTCTTTTATGGACCAGGAAATCTTATCTTCATTATTTTATTCTAAATTGTATTCAGCTGCAATACCAAATGTACTCTATGCCCTACCAGTACTAACAATTAAGTTGATTTTGCTTATCAGCCCTGAAATGACTGAAAAGACTGGCTTCCTGCTCAATACTGTCACCACAGGTATTCTTAAGAGTTCTGTTTTAACTTCTGGTTTGATTTAAACAGTATTATGTCTTGGATTATTTTTGTTCTTTGAATATTTACTTTTTCTTATTCCATACAAAAATGAAGATTTATTCAGAATCGAAAAACGAACAATTAAGCACATTAAAGACTGTACTTCCCCCCCCCCCCCTTTAAACAGCAGTTACAATATCTCGTTCCAGATACTAGCTTTTTTTAAAGCTACAAAATATGCTCATCCAGTCACAGGTTCTGGGTTACACTGTGTAACCTCTGTACTCATTTCAAAGTTTATCCAGGGTCTTGTAACTGCTAAACAAGAACAGAATTTAGATCTTCCTGTTCCATGGGCAAAGTTCTTGCCACTTGACTGAAGTAAGAACCTCCATTAGCTTTTAACACATAAGGCAGAGGACATAAAATGGAACCTTTTTTACTGTAGAAAAAGGCAGGAGTGCAACTACGGTAATCAGTTCATTATGGTGTGTACTTCAGCCTGGAAGTAATTGCACTATAGGTGGGCCACTCAAGTGAGCCTTCTCTGGAGAGTTCCTTTGTGTTTCCTTTTAGGGTCCAGTACTGACCACAAGAGACTAAATAGGTTGATGGCAGTTCCAGCGCAGGTTTGTCATCAGACCCAGGCTGCTGAAACCTTCATACTCAGAGGGAAACTTCTTAGGGAACCAGCTGCTGTATGTCTTTCTTCTCTGCTGTTCATTGTGAAATACTGAATCTGGGAGGCAGCCCTAAAAAAGGAGCAAAGCCTTATATAACCAATTGTCTTCCCTTGGTGGTTACCTCTAGCAGTGCTTGTCAGCTCTGGGCTGCAGCCCTTGTACTGAATACTGTCCTGGTGGGAACCAGCTGCATCTCTGCGTTTCTGACAAGAGAATCTGTCCCTCCTGTATCACAACCAAATGGGACAGAAGGAAAGATGCTGAGACAGAAGCTTGCATTTTACCATGATAACTGTGGGTCGTTGTGTCAACAGCTGCACAAAGACACCAGAAAAAGACAGTGTGTCTGGGATAGCTTGGCATAGAAGAACAAGGGAGGACAGCCTGATGAAGACAAAAAAGGAAACAGTGAAATGCAGGGACCATACTGTCTGCAGGAGTATTGACCGTATTACCACCCCAGTACTTGGTACCTTTTGTGGGCATGGAAAATAGCTGGTTTGACATTTACAGGCAGATCCTGAAAGAAAGCATGAATGTACTTACTGACAGAATAAGTTAATGAGTAATAGAAATGGGTATCTTAGAATCAGTCAAAGGGAGGAAATGAGTCTTCAATCTGGCTGGACATGACAGGCTGTATCCTAGAGCTATGATACAAATAGCCTGCAAGACTGAGATGAAGTGAATGGGAAGATCTGAACAAAAGACTATAGGAATGGATCTGTCTTAGGAATGGATCTGAATGACAGAATATTAGTTTTCTTTACAGAGGTTAGGAAAAGGGTAAAGAGCAGCTCTGCTGTCTGTGCTGAACTGAGTTTTTGCCTAGACGGCTGTGGATATATGGCCGAGGGAATAGGTTAAGGTTTATTTTGTAAAGAGGAAGTTCTTGAGCACAGAAGTAGATCTACAGATCTTTCAGCAAAATAATTAGCCTAGTAACTTCCATGTGTGGATAAGATTCCTCAGAAATAAGCTATACGGAGAAAAGGGAACCAAGAACAAAACTCCCATGAGAAAGGGGAAGAAGGAAAATTTTGGTGTAGAGTATTTTGAAAGAGAAAGGGAAGAGGTATGAGAACTTGGAAAAGATGGTCTTAGAGGTTAAAGGTGGAGAAGACTTCTCACAGAGAGCAGCTGATTGAACTTAATGCAGCTAATGGGCAAGGATGTTGAGAGTGTGGCAATGGATCTGGAATCTGATTACAAAAAAAGTTAAACTTTGGCAAAAAAACATCTCAACAAATCATAGTGAAAGGAAAGTAGGTCTGAAATGGGATGGAATGGAGCTGGTGGAGGAGTTCAATGGATAGTCTGTATAGAGAATGAAAAGAAATGAAAAGAAAAAGAGAAGATTGGGCAGTAATTAAAACAATTCAGGAGTCCTGGAGTCAGGACAGATTCTTTAAGGTAGAAGAGAATGAAGTGTACTTCCGTTGTGATAGGAAGGAGGCAAAAAGGAGAAGCCTCTCAGAGAATGAAACCTGAACCAGCTTAAACTAATTCTGGTGGAAAGAGGCAGCATCTCTGTGGTTTAGAATATTTCTTATGGAAAGCAACACTAACTGCAGAAAAACTGGTCATATTAAGCCCAGCTCATTTTGCACAGAACGTTGGTGACAACAGGCAATCTGATGAGACCCTGCTATTGGCTTCAGAGCAATATCAGAGAAAATCCAGAATCTTTCAGGTGAAATATGACTGAAATATGAACATATTTTAATGTTTTTCCATAAGTAGATACTAGAAAAGGACATTAATATCACTTCTAGCTTCATTTCTACTCTTGATCTGGCACCAGGACTTGCAAAAAACTTTCATTCTGTATGGTTAAGGAAAAAGAAAAGGAGTCAATGAGTCACAGACAAAAATAAAAATATAGACCATATTGCAAACAAGGATAGTCTTTGGGCACATACAGTCTGTCAGAAGAAAAAGTTTCTCATTTAGTTTAGGAAAAATTTCTCATATAGTTTAGGAAAGAAATAGAAGGGACTTGACCTAATCAAACTCTTTACATGGATTTATTTTATGGATGCTGATGACTGGGCTTGACAAAATCCTCCTCCTTTCTTTTAACAAGAGCTGGAACAAGCAAAATAATTAATCCTAGATTGTCTCTCAGCTTTCTGTGAAGCTGAGCACATTGTGGTTAGATTTTACAAATTACATTACAAAGGCAAGAGAACTATAGCAAGAAGAGATTTGGAGGACCTCTTAGAAATGTAGGTAGGCTACTTCACAGTAAGTTCCCTCAAATGAAACAAGCCTACCTGTTTCAGGGTTTGTAATAAAGTTTGGGCTATGATGTAACTTTGCCCTTGTATCACTTGGAGGACATTATTGGGTATTACTCATGAGAGGCCTGGCTGCAGCTGCACAGGAGATATATGAGCAAAGGCCAAAGTGAATCAAAAGAAATACATGATGCACCAGCAGACGGTGCTGCATTTCAGGATTAAAGTACACCTGTAAAGCTGTACAAGGGATTTGAAACTAATATTCTCTAATTCATGCTTGAGCAAAGCCTGCTGCTACACACCTCTGACTTTCGTAAGCAGTACAATTAACACATTCACTTAAACAAAATCTTACCCGCAAGCTACAAAAGTGAACAGTCTCCTGCAGGGCTTAATTCAGGATGCCTGCTGCTATTCTGTTGACTCCAGCCTGGCCATAATGACACAAGTAGAACATTTTTCCATTGATTCCAATTCCTTGATGAGGCCTCTCTCTCAATAGGTGATCTTGAATTACCGTGTCATGTTTAAACGTAGATTTAGCATGAGTGTAAAACACATTGATGTGCATTAAACTTAATAATGTGCTGCCAAATTAGTAGTGTTTGCTTCCCTTGCAAACCTGGCTGCTGAATGAATGAATAATAATAATCACTTAGAAGGTAACATGAGAGATTCCTGCAATACTGAAACAGAACAATACTCTTTCCCCCAACAGGGCTGGGATTCAGCAGAAGCCATAGAAGATGGTTTTTGCAATCAATTAACTCAAAGCCCTGGCTACATTTCTTCTGGGCCTGTGGGAGAGCTCACTACTCCATGAAGTTCAGTTTGAATGAGAGCGCGATGATGTCTTCAAGTAGCTGAGCCACAGGGAAACCAAACGAAACCAAACTGTATGGGCATTAGCCAAGAGGACTCTCCAACCTCACCAGCCAGCTGAGCTGATTTCTCAGAATAAAATGGGCTCTACTCCCACATTCACCAAAACAAGCAAATAAGTGCTATGAGAGAGATTAAGAAGAGCAGCTATAATTCTTAATAAAAGCTCCAGCAGTGCAAACTATACAATTGTGAGCAAGACAACTTGCAAGATTTCGTGTCTACAAATAGTGGCCCTAAATTATACTGCCTGAATTCCTTCCAGCAACATTTGTCTGAGGAGTTATCCTGTGTAGCTGTACAAAGGAGGGTCTGTAAAAAAAGTAAAAGTCCTGAACAAGGACAATTAGCAGTTCAAGACCATTTTCAATTTCCTTTTCCTATAGTGGATGCTGACAAGGCAAACTGAAACAACTAGTGTCTCTCTTACCTCATTATTGATGAAACAGTAGAGAATTGCAACCATCAGCCCCTGAAATCAACAAAAAACAGAAGAGCAGTGAGCAGAGCAGTTCCCTTGCTTTGCCAAGCAAACTTGCAGAGGGCTAGAGGCTCCACACTGGCATGTCCCATATAAGACTGAAAGATGGAGACGATCTGTGGTCCCTGTCAGCTCTGATGGCAGACGAGAGGTTTGACCAAACTATGTCTCAAAGCACATGATGTTAGGAAAAAGGAGTTACTGTTTTCTTCAACCTGTTATTTTTTCCTAAAGATTCCTTTCCTCTTCTTTTTCCTTACCTGGTTTCAGGTTATGAACACTTCATAAGTGAATAATTCACAGTGATCTTAAATACAGCTCTGTGCTTGATAAACAGGGAATGAGCGGGTGAGCAGGGAAACCAGAAGAATAATGATTCCCTTAGACAAGGAGACTCTTGAAATGGCCTTACCTAAGGCAACAGCTAAATAAAAAAATCACAGTAAACCTACATCCTCCTCACATGCAGTTACAGCTGTAGACAGCTAACCTCTCACAGCACAGATTTTCCAAGGACTATCAAAAACACTGGAGAAAGCACAAAATTTGCTTTCAGCAATGCCATTATACAATTACAGGAAATCACAATTTCGTTATTGCCTGGAGGTGTCCCATAGGAAGTAGATATTAATATGTGGCTATGAACACCAGTTTATTGTGGTAAATTTAAGACATTGAAAATAAGAGTATGTGACACTAACATCTAAGTTAGCTATTAAAAATTAGTCCTCATACTTTCCCCTTCTACTGTCATAATCCTGTAATATCCAGTGCTAAGTTGAAAAATATAAGGAACAGGGAACATGCAATGAATGAGAGAGAAAGCAGGTCCCCAAACAGCAGTTAAAAAATATCTTATGCACATGGGCACAGTGTGAGTGCTACCTGGAAAGAAGCAAAGGAGAGTTCAGTAAAAAGCTTCACAAAGCGCAGCATCCCTCTGGCATGCTCATCAGTAATAAAGGCAAAGATGACCTCATGGGTCCCCAGCAGCGGGATCAGAGTCAACGTAGACTTGGCCAGCCTAAGATCACAAGTAAAGAAAAAAACAATGCCACTGAGTAGATCATTGTTGATCCCAATGATCACTGGGAGTCAGGGTTTCTGCATTCTGCTTCTGACACACTGTCAACTTTGGCAAGTCACTGCGCTTTGTGTCGCAGGGTCCTCCTCCAGAGGCTGCAGAAAAAGAAAAAAAAAAAAAATCCTCAAAATAACCTTAGCAGATTTCAACAGGTTTTAACTGCCCCTGCCACTCCACTGCAGACCACTTCCTGCTGAGAGCAAAGCTCTGTATTCAGCTACTGGCTGTATTTCACCTGGAAAATCTTCCAAACTCAGGAGGAGGCCATGTGCTTTCTTGTACCTGAGATGTCTCCTTGTGTATCCTTTTCCCCATCTGTAAGTGGGAAAGATGACCAAAACTTACCTTGTTGATGGCCTGAAAAATAATCTATCAATAATTAGAATCTTTTTAAAATATCTTGGCAAAGGGAGGAGTACTTGCTATTCCTTCCCACCTCCATGGTGTGTTAAATCTTGAAAACATTGCAACTAACCATAACTGCAGAATACTTTGTAAAAGCAGTTAAGCTGTCTTAAAGTGAGTGATGGCTCCACGATTTAAATGGCAAGTTCAAAGACACACCTAGCAAAGGAAAAAAGACAAACCAACCTGAAATAAAACATTTTTCACCTGTGACAGAGCAATGCTTAGGGATACAACCACAGGAAAACATTCACAAGAATGGTTCCTAACTCTCTTTTGATAGACATGCGTGCTAGCCACCCAACAGAATAATGAAAGATGCCTGAGCCTCACATGGGAGTTTAAAGGCTATCCTGGGCCACAGAACCTATCAACGTCTCATAACAACCTGTCTTGAGACAATTCAGTAGATACAAAATCACTCAACTAGCAGGGTTGTCAGTACTTCGTAGATCTTGTGTGCCCTAGGGCTGTTGGCTGCTATTCTAAATCATGTAATCATTCAGGTTGGAAGGGACCTCTGGAAGTCTCTGGTCCAACTCCAGTTCACAGCAGGTTAACTCAGGGCTGTGTCCAGCCAAGTTTTGAATATCTCCAAGGTCCTCCACAGCCCCTCTGGTCCTCTCTTCCAGCATCAGACCACTCTCACGGTGAATTTTTTTTCACCTCTGACATGCAATTGGAATTTCTCTTGCTGTAACTTGCGACCTCTGCCACTTGTCCTTTCACTGTGCACCTCTGAAAAGACTCCATTTTCTGCATAACCACCATTAGGTAGCTGAAGACTGCAATTAAATCTTTGCTTAGTCTCCTGTTCTCCAGACTGAATAAACTCAGTTTTCAGCACCTCCTTCTATGTCACCTGGTCTATCCCCTGAACTAGCTTGGTACAAAACTGATGCAAGTCCCATGGGGCTAGAGGGACAAGACACAATGTCCTTCTTGTACTGGGGAGCCTCAACCTGGACACCAGAAGCAGTCTCACAAGTGCTGAATGGAGAGGATTGGTCACTTCCCTGTACCTTCTGGCTTGCCCTTGCTAGTGCAGCCTGGTATGCAGTCAGCCTACGCTGTCACAAGGGCACGCTGCTGAATCATGTTCAACCTGTTGTCCTCCAGCATCCCTGGGTCTTCTGTAAAGTTGTTTTCTCCCCAGTTAGTGTCCATCCTGTAGTGCTGCATGGGGTTATTACATACCAAGTGCAAGGCTCCTGTCAGCCCATCCACTGGCCTGCCAATGTCCTTGATAGACAAGGACTGAGGGATGGTGAATCAAAGCAAGTACTGAAATTAAACAGTTTACATATACAGGTAGGCAGAAATGCAGATCTGTAATGGACCTAGGCAGACCATTGCATTGGGGGATAGGGGGCTTGTTTAAATGAGCAGCTTACCAGCAAGTCTTGTGATGGAGGCTCTGCTCCACCACCACCTGCCTGAAATAGAGGCAGAAGCGGGAGGCTGATGCTGAATTGGCTCTGGAGACACTGCCTGGGTAAAAAAAGGGAGTTGTGTAGGTGTACAGCAATCCTCTAGCTTATTTAACGAATGCTAATTGTTCTAGATGGGATACTTGGAGACCTCTGCCTTAAACAGGAAGCCATGCAAAGTCCTATGAAAAGGCTTCCTGGGTAATTAAGACCTCCCTAAAGAAAATCCTTTCCCAGAGTAAGGGGAGAAGTTTCTCCTCAACTCCAGTCCTTCTGTAGAGAAAAGGGATTTGCTGCCATTCTGAAGAGTGAACTCTCTCTGTCAAATGAATGGGCAACAGGAGAGAGGTGAAGGAAAGATTGGCCTGAGAGCAGAACACTTTTCTCCTTTCTATACACAAACATATCTAAGCTAGTGACTTTCTAGGGCACCTAGACTGGTCCTTGTTCAAAATAACACATACCAACATAGCAGTTCTGTCTTCCCTCCACCCAAAATCTTTTCCAGTGTCTTTGAGCAGAAAAGAAGAGGGAGGAAAAAAATTCTGATACAGGAACCTCTGACTACTGGTCTTGTTATCATCAGAAGCATACCAATGAACTGAACTCTTTTGGGTAAAAGACTTCCCCAAAGCTTCTGACTATAACCACCAACCTCTAGACAGACCACCAAGACTACAGTCTTCATCAGTGAAGAAGGCTCTGTTGCTGGGTAAATCCTTTTCTGATAAAGCCTTTCTGTTTACACAGCAGATTTTTGAACATGCAACATGAAGAAATGAATGAACATGCACCCCTGAGAAATGGCTCACCTACATCAAACCTTCCTGCTGCTTGCAGAAGTCATGAGGGCAAGGGCTTTCTCCCTTGACAGGGTAAATTTACAGTCAGACTTTTAAATGGCTTCAAGCCATCAGAACAGGAAAATCCCCCCCTTTCACCACCACAAATTTTATCCTGGCAAATAAAGGTCGCTTAAACTCAAAAAAACAGTAGGCATGAAAGCAAAGCCTACAGCTCATTAAAACAAGTCCTCTTCTCTGCTTTGAGCTCTAAACACACATTAGGATTTCCAAAATTTCATGTGATGTAAAGAAGGTAGGTAGCATACAAGGCAACTCTATACTCTGATGAGAATGCACCAAAATACACGCTGTGTCTAGCTTAGAAGGCTGCAGCATTGAAATACCCAACTTCAAACTAGCTAAGTCAACCACCAGTAGCAGTCCAGCTACCACAGCATGTAGCTCCACATTGGTTAATTCAATAGCTAAGTTGTTATTTCTACATTATTCTTCAGACTGCAATACAAAAGTATTCTGCAAGATGCAGAAGTGAAGGATGTGACCATGAATCTTAGCATGATTAGGTGATCTAGGTGATTAAATAACAGGAAGAATACAGACATGGACAGGGTGAAGCCTGCAAAATAAAAACTGAACATTTCTGTGATAACCCTGACATCTCTCTTGAAACATCCTATGCATTCAAGATTGAAAGTCTGTCCCAATAACAACTGGCAAGAAGAACAAGGACCAACACTCAGAATGACCCATCTTGACCTTCATAGCTTTTCTTTCTATCACTCATATTACTTTTTTTGAATTAGAATAGGATAGGATAGAATAGAGTATTTCAGTTGGAAGGGACCTACAACAATCATCTAGTCCAACTGCCTGACCAATTCAGGGCTGACCAAAACTTAAAGTATGTTATTAAGGGCATTGTCCAAATGCCTCTGAAACACTGACAGGCTTGGGGCATCGACCACCTCTCTAGGAAGCCTGTTCCAGTGTTTGACCACCCTCTTGGTAAAGAAATGCTTCCTAATGTCCAGTCTAAACCTCCCCTGGTGCAGCTTTAAACCATTCCCATGCATCCTATCACTGGATACCAGGGAGAAGAGATCAGCACCTCCCTCTCCACTTCCCCTCCTCAGGAAGCTGTGGAGAGCAATGAGGTTGCCTCTCAGCCTCCTTTTCTCCAAACTAGGCAAACTCAGTGTCCTTGGCCGTTCCTATTAGGACATGCCTTCCAGCCCTTTCACCAGCTTTGTTGCCCTCCTCCGGATGCATTCAAGGACCTTAACATCCAGTACTTGCATATGCTGCAAGTATTTAAAAAATATCTGCTTAATTAATATTCATCCAGTATTATGGAAGACTAAAGTGACAAACTCAGAGATCAAGCCTTCTGTTTATCTATAACACAGGTCTAACACCTGCCCTGGCTTCACCAGGAGGCTCTTCTGGGGACTGACTGTCGAAGCAGTCATACCAATGTGTGACACCACACCTGTGCATTACTCAAGGCCTGTGATTTTTAACCACCTTTGTCAATCCACTCCTTTCATGTACCTCCTTTGTCTACTTCCATTCTGATGGGCACAAAAAGCGTCAGACCACCATATGACATACCTGCATTTTATGTCAGTTTTGCACATCAAATTAGCCTGTAGTTTGGAGATGATGATGCATATAACTCTGATAAAGATCAGGAAATTTACCTGGAGAAATGAAAGAAGGATTTATATAATCATCAAGAAACACATGTGCATAAGTGTTCAAAAAAGCTGGTTTGTGTATGCATGTGTAGGTCCCTGTGAATCCTGCTACTCTGCAGCTGCAGAATTTGCCACAGAACTCAACTCCTTGCTAAGGAATTGTGCTTTAAATACATCCTCTGTGAATGCACAAGTCACCTTTGAAAATGCAGGCAGTTCACTAAACAAAGCAGGTGAGCTTACCTACATCTCTGGGGAGTGAGACACAGTAAAGGTGTGGGCTTGTCCCATTTGCCTTGTCTGGAGGTCTGAGACTGACACAGTATTGTGGCTGCAGAACGTGGCATTTCTGCACAATGCCACACAATTTGTTGCTCTTCTGTAGCCCAGTACCTGGAATATTATCTTCTACCTCCCTATACTACGTGCCATAGCTTTCTGCACACAGGGGAGTTAACTGGATTCCTGTGGCATGCTGTTTTGTTATCATATGCTGCCACTACAACTTGACAGCATGTGGCCAAATTAAACAAACAAAATGCTAGTCGGGAATTCCAGTGACAGAAACCAATTTGGTTTCATAAAATCACATTTCTGAATGAAAATGTCAATACCCTCAAAGGTTATTAGCCTTTGGACATGCACAACAGCCATGTGCACATCTGCTCTTTGTACTATATCATGTCCTGTTCTCATGGAAATCTGCCAGCTCGCTGCATGCGCCCCATACGCACCCCAATGGCGATGAGAATGGGCAGTCTGATGATCAACCAGTAATTCATGTTATAGTTTCTGGTCCAGCAACTAGGAAGATGGCAAAAAGAAGGAGACAAGAAGAAAAAGTTTCAGTACATTACTAAAATCTCCCACTTTTCATTCTGTCACAGCAACGCAGATGGAAAACAATATTGAGGACTAGATACCAGGAAAGCACATCACGCTGACATGGAAACAGATGCAGTTGCTTCTTAGAAACACTGAATGCTTTGTACTATTGCAGCTATCATAATCTAACTGGATACTACTCGTTGGCCTTTCTTGCCCATTAATGGCTAGCTCTCCTCCACAATTTGCTATGAATTATCATCAGTTAATTGTGAAGATTTATTCCATTAAAACCAAGGTCAAATTTGTCATGTGGCTGAAAGGAGAAGGGGAGGAATCTGAGTCAGACCTTTCCCGCGTGGTTCCTATCCTCCTCTTTCTGCATTATCTTTTATTACTTTTCAGTCTCCAATGTCAGGTCATCTTATTATTTAACTGTTTGTTAGTTTTTTATCCCATTACCTACCATCACTTTTCTTGTATCAATATTTAGATCAGTCATCTATTTTATTTGTCCTTATTTTCAAAAAGGACTTACTAATTTCAACCAGGAGAAAGCAATTAAGGCAGCAAACTCCAGTTCCTTCAGTGTATATGTACAGGTTTCAGGCCCAAAGGGAATTTTAAAAGCTATAGGCAAGTAAAATCAAAGACGGGAGCAATAGTTCCCAACTTTTGTTGGCCAGCTGAGCCCTCTGCCAAGTAACATGCTGCAGGCAATATACTTCTTCATTCTCCCCGTAAGTCTCATTTTAGGTTTTTAAATTCCTGTGGCCTTGAGCAATACTGGAGAACAATCACAAGAAAAGTGATGCCTGAAAGCCACAGTTTGGGATCACTGGTTCAAAGTGAACTTTAGACTGGGGGGTTTGTACATCTAGTTCTTTTAGGTCCCACGCTGGCCACAGCCAGCCACCTCCGACTGTATGATGGGCCATGTGTGTGCACAATGGCCCAGGTGTGGCGGCAGTGTTCACATGCCACTTCACTTGTTGCTGCAGTGACAGCATTCTTAATATTTCTATGAAATAACTTTGTTAGCCTCCTGCCATATTGCTCAGCATTACTCAAAAGCAACAGTCATCAGTAAAGCCAGCAGGTTTCTGAGCTACACAGGCTGTGAAACAAACTGTGAAACAGCACTACAGAAAACATAGGTTCCTTCACAAAACAAGTTTCTCGTCATCTCCAAATCTCATCCGCCAAAACACATATATGCTCAATTTTCCCTAAGGTTTCTTAACAGGCCTATGAAACTTCAGCTTGGATGACGCTGGTGGAGAGTAAATCCTCCCCAATCTTGTAAAGGGACAGTCAATTTGAGAGAAACTAGCAAACTGTGCAGCACGTGGCAGGGATCCATGCTACAACAACACACCCACATGCACTCATACTAGAGAGGAAAGTGAAGCAGCTTGGCTGTGGCAATTCCATATCCCCTTGCAGGTCCTGCAAGCCCGAGAAGGGCTCAGGATTTAATTTTTCCTTTCAATTTCAGTTTAATGCGTATAACAAACATATTATTGCAACCAGCAGCTCCACAACCTACAATTCGATTGTATTTTAGATACTGGAGAAAAAAGTGTACATAAGGTGTGCAGTCAGCGTACCTGAGCTGGAATCTGAGTAACAGAAGAACTTCTTAATTGGTACGCGTGACTGGGAGCCAGCTTCATGGAGCCTTTAAAATTAATTTTATTGCAACGCCTCAAGACTGGCAGAATAATAGGCATGGCTGGAAGTGAAGTTCTAATTTTCTGACTAGCTGCAGTGGAAGCAGAGACAATTTTAAAATTTCCTGATAATGACGGAGGCTGAGAAATGATTCTTTACATTAACTCTGCTACATTTCTGTGTGCATTAATTTGCTTCCTGTGGCACAGAACAGTTTTATCTACTTTAAAATTTATACAAACATGTGCAATAAAAACATCATTACAGCCCAATTAAAGTGTCACAGCTATTAAAGTGTCCAGAAAATAAAACTGATAGATCTGTACATCATTTCTTGTCCATTTGTGCTTTCTGGGATTGCCACACTGATAAATACACCAACATCTATTGTGTTTGGGATCTATCCCTGCAGTTTGCTCAGCACCACTGAGAAGATGCTTAGCAACTAACAGCCTCAGAGCCATGAATGGAGAACTGGTCCAGTGAAACAAATGCTATTGGGAAGTTTCTGCCTTTGCTCATCAATCTGGTATTCTTTTTCTAAAAATGAAAACACTGAATTTTTACCTTGAAGAGGTACAGCTGAATGGCTCCATTTTTAAAAAAGATTGTAGGCTGGCTGTCTTGCTCCCATAGTTAATTGGGGATAGAAACAAAGATGTGTAAGTATCAGCTCTTTAGGCACAGTCTAATAACTAAGAAGCACAGTTTGCCTTTAATTTTATTTGTAATCTAGACGGAGTCTTTTTCAATAGCTCACTTTTTAAAACAGTAACTGCTTTCTGAAGGAGTTTACACTTGCACATGTAAGGAAAGAAGGAGCCAGTCTGCAAGTAAGTCTTGCAGGCTTCAGTCGTTCATTCAAATGGCTGCGTTCACAGGACTGCCTCAAATTCCCAGCCCTGACCACATTTACTTCCAGTTATTCCTCATAGCCAGGGAAGTAGTTAAGTCACAAATGACATTTACAGCCCGCTGCACATCCATGGTGACAGCACTATGGCAAACAGCATGAAAGATATCCCTGGCTGCTCCAGCAAATGCCCGCCCAAGGCACAGAAATCTTGCCTTTCAGAGAAGCTGCTGCAAGTGGTTATTTATTGCTGTATTTTACAAATATTTATACAAGATTTAGAAAATTCAATAAGGTGCAAAATTGCCCCTTTTAAGGTCCGCTGAAGGCAGTGAATGACAGTTTTCCTTAATAGAAAACATAAATCAGCTCTGAGCACCGCATAATGTAGGAGGCTCAGAATGAGCACTTTGAATACATTTTCTACATCAATGGGAAGATATGCCCATGGAACATCGCCTGTTCAGAGGCCGCATGTTCTCTATACATATTCTGATAATTTCAACAAAACTTGCAAGACATCAGTACGGCCACAATCTTGCTACAGAACATTACCAAGTCAACCTTGAAAAGTAAAGTCAGAAAATCCTAGCATTGCTTAAGCCAGAAAAGGTAGCTTTGACTGAACTGGTTCAGTACTATGAAAGACTAAAAAAAAGCCGGTTCTTAATACTCATGAACACCAGAAAAAAGTCTGGGGGTGGCTCTGACTACACTGAATTTTCACATTGCAGCGTCTCTCCAGCAAGAATTGTGTCGGGGGGCGGGGAAGACCCTCTACAAAAGTGCTTGCTGGGTTGTTTGGAAACTAAGTAAGAGGAAGACCCAATAAATAGTACCTTTAGAATAAAAAGGAAATAGCATAAAGTTATTTATTTCATCACAAAGAAAGCTACCCAAATATTTCCAGGCAGTCACTGTCACTAAGAGGAGGAAGCCGCTTTCCTCCCTTTTGTTTTTTTAAAAAAACCCAACAAACTATAATGCTATTTGGTACATAAAGCATATATAAAGGCAATTTTTCAGAACAGCCCCTATGGTAAAAGTGGACAAAAAGTATTTTGTGTTTTTCAGCAGTCTTGTGTGTGGTATAGTTGACTTCAGCAAGACTAATGTAAGCAGACAGAGAATGTGCCTTTATTTTAAGAAGATCTAAATAATGGAAGCTTAAACAAGAACAGGCAATCACATCTCTGCTGCTAGGCATAAGCTAACCACTACAAATCGCAGGCAGAATCCTGTGGGAGGTTTTTGCTTTCCTCTGAAGCATAACTGTAAAGGCTACTGCCAAAGGCACAGTATCAAGAGTGGTCTTGGTTGGGTATGATGACTGCTACTGTTGATACTGTAACTACAGAAAAACAAAACATACCTTTCCTTGACCTGCAAAAGGATAGATTCATTCAGACATGCAGAAAATTCTGATCAGAAAGAAACATATGCTCCTTTCTGAAATGTTATGCAAGACCTTCAGACAAAACAGAAGCAATTATGTGAGGTTTCAGCACATTGCCAAAGCAAACCACACTGAACAGAAAGCAAACAATGACCTGCCAGTGCACGCATACAGCACAAATGAGATAGCTAGAAAAATCAGAACTAAACCAACCCCTCATCTTCATAAAGGTACTTGACAGTTCCCCAGAGGATAACAAACAGCATTGGCACACCTGGGAAGAGAGGAGACAGGGTTGACACTGACATTAAGAGACAGGGAAAAGCAGAGAGAAGGACAAACCCCCCACATAATGACAAGCAACATAATTAACTGGTGGCAGGGTTGCAGCTCCTACCCAGCGCAGACGGCTGTCAATGGTGGGAGGAGGAATCTAACCTGCAAGTAACTAATACACGTAACTCATTTTGCCTGGGCCCCCACCTAGCTTCTAACAGGCATGAAAAATGAACAACAACAGACTGTCACCCCCATACTCAGCATATACCAGTTTTTCTGTGGAAAGTTTCACAGAGGGGCCAAGGGAACAAAATTTCTGGAAGCTCTGTTAGCCTCTATATTCACACTAGGGAGGAGCACAGTGCACTCTGACGCGAACCTTCGCATCCACATTTCTGCCTGTGGGTCAGCTACGCTGTATTCAGGCAGCACCAAGCTCAGGCTGTCTATTGGCATCGGGGCTGGAGCACACTCAGCCCCACATACCCCCGATGGCAAAGGGGGGTGTAGGCACACGACACGTAGCAAGTGTGCTCAGGCCTCCCCCGCAGAGAAGTCCCAAGTTTGGGCTGTGATACTGGCATGGACTTGAGTGGCTGCAGCAAAGACAGCAGATGCATCCGGTCTTGAGAAGAGGCTTGGTCCTACGCTTACCTGACAGTGCATGTGCTATGGTTGGTCATTTTTTCTGGGGTGTAAATGGAAGAGATAAAAGCCAAATAAGCTGGCAGTCATTACTTGCTTTACAATGACAAAGGCTCTCAAATTAATTTCTTTCATTTATGAAATGCCTAGGTCTTGAAAAATAATTTTAAAGTGCATCTACCAACCAATACTCAGTACAGGAAATGCCAAAAAAGCCCACAAGGAAGGAGAGCAAGTTGAGACTCAACGAGCAGGATGAGGAATTTCTGCCTAAGGATGGATCAAGATGGTCTAATTCCTCTGTGTACCTCCTTGGACAGTGTCTGATGCTGTATATAAATTGTATAGAAAGGACAACATTTAATGTGCTTTGTTATTGCATTCTTAAGAACCAGTATGGTAAGGGACCGTAAGAACATCAGCGTGCAGCAGTAAGCACTGCACAGGGCAAACACACAGTTCCTGACAGCAGAAGCCACAGGGAAATCAATGATCTCTCGCAGTCTGAAAATCTACAAGCAGTATCTGTAGTGGGTATTATCAGTAAAAACCTTCTCTCTTGTTGTACTGTATTCTTTCTCTACTATCAGAACAGCTAAATACAGCACAAAAGACCAATTATTCTCCTTAATCAGTTAAAAAAAAAAAAAGAGAGAATAAAGAGCAGCAAGAAAAAATACCAATAATTAAAATAATAGCAAAGATAATGAATTGAATAGAGGTTACTGGGGCAAGTGGTTGAACATGTTCCATGGATGTCCCTGATACTGAGAGTACACAGTATTTTGGGAGCAAAGTTACTGAGAACTCCGTGCCGCTTTGATAGTGGCATAAGAGATTAAGAACAGGCTCATTGCAAATCACTTCCAAACACAAAGGAGCCTTTGATTCATAGAAACTAATTATAGTTTGAATTATTCCTTTCTTGACTTTGCTGAGAATTAAGACATCTTAATACGAAACTTACAGGATAAGACACGAACACTGAGAGCACAAAGGCTGTATGTCAGTGGAGGGAACTGATATATTGAGTGATAACAATAATGATTTGTTGATATCTCCATCTTCTAGATACATCAGAAATCTCTCCATATTTAATCACATTACTTGACATTTGAATTGAGAATCTGTTATTATGTTTCAAAAAAGCCTAGCTAGAGAGAGGCTGGTATTACTGAACTGCATCAGCATCCTGCTATGCAAGTATTATACAAATTAATAGGCAGCATCTACAAGGTGACTTGTTCAACATCCTCTGCCCATTCCCACTTGTGATGCAGGCCCCTCATGCCTTGGTGTTGCAACACCATCAGTCACATTATTTTCCATGCTAGCAATATACATTTTAATCTGAGACACCAAGACTTAACAGTGCAATACATACATGTAAGCTTTGAACATCAGTGTAAATTCTACACGGATACCATCTGACATCTACCAAATTCACAAAGTCTTGTCCTAAGAAATGGGTGGCTCTGAAAACTGTCTGGGACACACTCTCAGCAGATGGGAATGCATCCAGTTTTCCAAAGCGCTAGTCAAGATCTAAAGAGGAGACTGCCCCAAGAACATTCCCTAATCCACCTCAAGTCTGTAGAAGTCATTCACAACAGCAAAAGAGCAAGTCTGCAGCATCTCTGCAATAATTGTAGTTTGCAAGGATCACTGAAGCTCTCCATAGATTAATTTACAATCTTGATACCTAATTAACCTGCATTAACTGGCACAAACGCAAATATTATTCTGGTTACTTCACTCAGTCAAGAGAAATTTGGCTGGCTTGAGCAGGCAGTGGAAGCAAACTGTATACAGCTCCTTGAATAAACTCTACAGATGACTATCATTCATTAAAAGAATCAGCGTTGTATTCTAGTCCTGGGCTCCCAACATGCAGCTCGTTTGGTGCATCTGAGTTCCAGTCCTACACCTCTTTCTCTTGCTGCTGCTATTCAAAGAAGATCAGATATCTGAGAAAAAACTGCACCCATTTATAGGAGGCATTTATTTAAGATATAGGCTGAACTCTTTCTGGTTTTGCTTTTTGTCATACAGAAAGCTCCAAGATTGATCTTTTCCCAGATTAACTGACCACAGAAAGGTCTCTGAATTCTGGAAATGGTAACATCTACTTTTGTCTGTATTGCATCACTGCTGAAGATGCCAGAAACTGCAACAGCCTGCTCATAATAGCCTCTGCCATGTTAATTCTTGCAGGCCGATAACTGACCAAAAATCTTTGAACGCTACATGGTGATTATGAAATCTGTCAAGTGTACCAGGAAATAAGCATGCCGACAGCTCAGCTAATAAAGTTCAACTTCAAATGACAGGGGACAGGGCATCTGAATGATAGGCTGCGATAATAACGTATAATGTAGATGATGAGAAAGTAATGGAACTGCCAAATCAACATCTTAACACCCCACTGCACAAATAAGCAGCACGACCTACTTATTTTCACTCTAGCTTACATATTCTACATTTGGCCAGGTGTCTGCATAGTAAGGGGGAAAAAAAAACCAAAACGTTGGAAACCCAGGCATTATCCAGAATGATAACAGGACAGGTTAGGTAAGAGAAAAAAGCTGTGAGAAATTCTGCACAAGAACCACCGTTTGGTTGACATTTTCACAATGCTCAATTGTCCCTAATGGACAATTCGTCCCTAATGTCCCAATTCGTGGAGCTGCTAATGGAAGTTACCATGTCCTGATAACAGCACGTAGGAATCAGTCTCTTTGTTTAACGGGTCTGAGATATTTTGGTAACAGAACAGAAAAGCTCAGGCTTGTTCTGGAGTCCACTAAGTAGCAGTTACCATGAAAGGTGTCACCAGGTGGTGCTATTCCATGCCATCTTCTTTCCCTTTCCTCGATGTGCAAGCAAGTTTTCATTCTTACAGACACACGATATTTCTAGCTTTGCATTGTACCACATTTTACGTAAAGGCAATTTCAGGGAAGAAAGATGTATGAGGAGCAAGGGAGGCTCCCCTCATCCTCACATGCTGATTAGAGATTCTTCCTGAAGTAAATTTGTTTCTGTAGGACCAGAGCACTGCCATCCTGCTGAGACCCTTAAATAAGGACCTATTCTGAATACAGCGTATTAGGACTAATGAGTTTGTCTATAAGCTCATATTTCAGATGTAACCTGACATCACTGGTTTCCACGTGCTGAGAAGTTTGACCTCCGAGACAATCAGGCACACAAGCCAGGGGGACACTACTCCTGTCAGAACTCCAATCCTCCTCTTTCTCTCAGAAACCATCCAGGATGGTCCGACTTGGTCAACTGCTTAACATATGAATGCAAGAAGTATGTGACGAGGAACTGAACGAAGTGATAAATAAATACAACTAGATGTAGAAAGAGTAAGAGCACTGAAGATGTGAGAAGAAAAGATGAAATGTTTTTCTTTCTAAGAAAGGAAAAGCATGAAAGAGTTTAATCCAGAAGACAAAGAGTGAAGAGAATTAAGAGAAACTCCTGACAGATGCATTTCCTACCAAGATCAGTCTGGACACAAAACCTATTTTCACATCCTTGTCTGAAACATAGTTTTCATTTGAAAACAGACAAGAAGTGGTTAGCACAATGAATGCATCCTGTTGCTACACTGAGTTCATACTGGGCTTCAGAAGGAAGGTTTCTTACTGGCTCTGTTCCAGTTAGATCTTCCTTGCAACCAGGATGTAGATTTTGACACCCTAGCCAGGCTTCCTGCCTTTAATAGCTTCATTCCCTCAAAGTATTCTTCCTTAAAGCAAGTTTGGATTGCCAAGGCTTGGGAAGGGGATTATTTATTTTTTATGGCAGTTTCCCCGCTGCAAGTGCAGCTGGGTGTAAAATTGCCATAGAAGCTCAGAGAATGTTTAGCTTTTTATTAACATTTTCTGCTTAGCCTTTAGTGCTGAAAATTGTCTCCTGTCATTCTTCCTGCGTGGATGTCGCACACAATCACTGTGGGATGTTGATGTTGCTGTTTCCCCATTCCTCGCTCCTCCCTGCTTCTGAATGTGAACAGGTCCTTTTTCCACTAAAAGCTGCTGAAAAATGCATACAGCAGCGTTACAGTATAAACTGCTCTTCTCCAGAGACTTTGTACAGCACTGACACAGCTGCTTAAAGTCAATGTCAAGCTCAGCGACTCTTCACTTGGGCTCAGACACAATGAACACTGAGCTGGTGTCCTGGACACCCTGATTAAGAGCAGCCTGCACATCCCGAGAAACAAACAAACCAAAAAAGTAATCATGTTGATCTCCGTAATTACGCTGTTTTCTTTCCCCTCTTCTTCTGCAAATGTTTTGTTCTCTCTAGAAAGCAAGATCTGTCGTCAAGCATTTCTCTTATGCCAGTGGAAGGAAGCACCAGGTACCAGCAATGTATAGCAACAGATTTTTTTTTTCTGCAAGTCAGATAATGACTATCTGAATCAACATCCTGTTTAGCTGCTGTTGTGTTGACCTCCAGATTGAAGGGAACAACTCATCTACTTGCTCTGCCGTTAGCCCATTAAGAATTTTCTTTGTTGATGCTGTTAGTGTTTCTGCTTCCCCCCCCCATCAGCTTTGAAAATGACATAAACCATTGTTTTTGCAGTAAGATATGTGGAACTCAGGGTTGGCACCAATGTATGAAAGTCTGCTTTTACAAAGAAAAGGAAGGCATAAGCAAGACATTTTCCACACTAAATGAAATAGGAAAAATTTAACACTGCCATCTCAAAGCCTAGTATGGTGTGAAATCTCAGCAAGGAAGTGGCCATTACACGAATACAGTTACATCACAAGTGATCAGGAAGCTTTATAGAATCCTAGCAATATACATGATGTCAATATAAATGACTCCCAATTTGTAAAACTACGTTAGTTTCCTTAGGTCTGTCAAGATTTTATAACTTTTCTAGCTTTTGCAAAGTACAATAACACAAGATAAACAGATTTCTCCCCTTATAAAACATTTCAACAGCAAAGAACAATTACTCATTTGAACTGCTACTAAATGGACTACCATCTAAATAACATTAAGAACTGACCTGAAATTATCATATAGCAAAAATATATTTGCGAAATATTTATTAATTTTTCTTTACACTTCTCACTGTCTGGTGACTGTTCCAAGGAAAACACAGACTGAGTATGGCATCTTTTACATGTTTCTATTTGAAAAGCAGGTTTACCCTTTCCGTGTTTTGAACTGAGATGAAATGATCATGTTAGACATAAAATGGGAAAAGTACTGGTTTTTACTGACACAATTATGTGGACTTTTTCCCCTGTTATAAAAAAATGTAGCACTACTTTATATAGCAGTTTAAAAGCTTGGAGAGAAATAGGTATTGGGACATTTCTACCTATTTGAAAGGTGGCCCTTACATTACAGTTTTGCTTGGGATTACCTGAGGAAATAATTTGCTCTAGTTTCTTGTTTGTTCTGAGACCTGTTGTTCCTCGAAGAAAGTACAACAGGGCAAATATCATGACCGAGAGTACGTGCAAACACTCAGGTGGACAAAAACCTTGAGGAGAATACACAGTTTTGTTCATATGTACATTTGAGAGAAGTACAAGTGCAAACATATGTGATCGCATGGGGGACTGCAGAAGCTATTCAGACAGCAAAAACAATACCGTACGGTCTGTGAGTGATCACAAAGTTCAGTTATAATTAGAAGAAATAACAACATGAAGTGACTAACATCCACTGAGTTTGTGAACAATACATATACGAAATTTTAAAACATAAATATTCATCAAATGATGAGTAATGAACAAGTTAAAAAATTATCCTGTAATAGGACAATTCACTAACAGAACAAAGGGTCAGGATATCAAATCAGCTCTGACCATCAAATAGATATTTGTTGCTTGATCCAGCTTTATTTTTACAGTTGATAAACTATTTCAAAGAGCAGTACTCTCTCAGCTCAAACACGAACCTACTATCTCTCTGAAGGCTTGGCATTATGCTGAGGCTATCATGCTGCTCAAAAAAACCCCATCTTCTGAGCATTGCATACAGCAGAAAGGCACCTGGTGAGGGACCTGAGCACCCAAAAAATTGAATCACCAGTGAAGAAGCAAGAAAGAGTTGAAAAAATCTTCATATCTTTCCACTTGTTAGAGATGAAACTCATCTGGTATAACTGATCTGGGAGCACTGAAATAGCAGATGCTTCTGCATTTGAAGATGGAGAATCATTGGCAAGGTTTGCACATGCAGCCATGGCTGGAATAGCAAGAAACTGTACAGATGAGGATTGAATGGCACGGGCAGAGCTTTTCTAGAAGCTTGGATGAAACCCATATATCCAGTGCCAAGTTCTGGCATTGCCACTCATTTCCACAAACTCATCCAGAAATTCAATATACAGTAGCAAAACCTCCATTGTAAAGGAAGAAAAAAAACAAAATAGCATCTTCTGGTTTTGCCTTCTGCTTTTGCAAGAGACAAACTCTAACTAGAAGTGATTCAGATCAAAACTATCCTATCCCTTACTTATAAAACAACACAATACCCTCAAGATTTGGCTAGATGTAATTTTGCTCTAATTTCTTTTCTATTTCCTCTCATGATCTCAGTCAGTGCTTCAGGATAGCTCCCCCATCTTTTTTTTTTTTTTTAATTGAAGGTATGGCTATTCGTAAAATATGATTAAAACATACATAGTTCAAATGTTATAAAAGATGCTGTTGCTTTTGCTGCATATCCTATATAAAACAATAATGGAAGATATAGAACTTTTTAACTAAAAGTCTCCAGCAGGAAACTGCTATTACTTGCATTTATTTATTCCCATCAATATGCCGGAAAGCCTTTGCTCCTCATATATCACTGTTCAGTAGAATTGAGTAATTCACAGTATGCCATTTATATGCATTTTACCAGTGAACTCAGTTGCTAGAATATTCACAGTTGACAAATCCATAGAGAGAAGGACAGTCAAAGCATTTTAAATGTTCAAACTAGTATCTGTGAAAGCACTTGCAGTATTTACTTGGATTTACTTCCAGCTTTCCAAAAGTCGCCTGATTTCCACCAAAAGGGGAGGGGGGAGAAAAGGAAGGGAGATAACGCAATAAAAGCACACAAGAGATCATTCCAAAAATAGGATTAATCCTGAACAGTAATATATTTTCAGGCTAACTGGACAGTGAAAGAATCAAAGCTTTAGGATTCCTACAGAAGGTGACTAGCTCAACCAACTGATTTCAAGGCATCACAGTCCTTAATCTCATGCACACATATGCCCACGGCACGTGCACCCTGACCACTCTTTTGCCCGACAATCACTACTTGACCTGCTCTGCCCACATAACCAACGTGACAACTCCCTGCTAGCAGCCCCTTCTTCATCAGCCCCTTTGCATCCCCCTAGCTCATGCTGCCACCACTTCTCTACTGTTATCCTTGACCAGATACAAGGTATCATTGCTACTTTGCACCACAAGTAGTTAACACATCTTTGAATACAATGGGAAACCTTTCAGGAGTTGAAGCAGGGCAGTCCAGGAAAGTCCACACTCACCTGGAATCACCCACACATATTTTGTATTGGGAAGCCGATGTCTTGCAGGAAAAGTACCATGGGCCTGCCACTGGTCCGGGGAGTTTCTGTGGCGTCGCACAGCCCCTGCGTTATGAACCCACAGCCTCTACGCCGCGAGCATCCAGGACCTGTGCCGGCCCAGCACCCTCTAGCTCAAACAAGGTAAGAGATCGGGAACAAAAAGGGAACGGAGAGTATAGGACTTGAACTGGGCCACACTACGATAGAGACACAATATTTTTTCCTATTATACCATCTGCCAGTGCACACAGCCACAGGCGGACACACGGAAAGATCAACTTACCCCAGCCAATGCAGAGATAAAGCCGAAAAATCCTCTGCTCAGAAAAGACTGAAAGTACCAGCAGCGTGTACAGGTACATGCCTTCCACCAGCAACCAGTAGTAGTTTGCAGCCACACAATACTGCATCATCACAAAGACCAAGCGGCAGCTGAGTGATTCCTGTGACGGAAGAAAGCACAGCCCAAATGAATGCAACAGGGGCTGAGAATAAAAGGATACTAACCCAAAAGACTGGATCTCTCTCCTGCTCTTGCTCCTCAAAACAACACTTGCTAAATTAATCACATTTGAGTACTGAAGGGACAGGAGCCAGTAATAGGTGCTATACACAGCAGATAGATGCTTTCAACAACATTCCTCCTTAAAAAAAAAAATTTAAAATACATGTTCTGCATTTTCCCTCAATAAGCAATGAATTATAATTTGAAAAGCACAACACAAAGATGACAAGAGCAGCAAGGGAAAGATACTGTATCAACTGCAGTCAGTGAATGTTTTCACTTCCCCAGATATTCTATTCTGCAGCTGAGAATTTCTCTATTAAAGAGCAAATAGTGCATGCAATAATGTTGACTATTTTCCAAAGCAAAAGATTTTTGTTAGAGCAGCAATATTGCCCAGTGCATCACATCTAAGTGCAAAATCTCTCTTGGCTGGTAAATTACAGAGAGGTGGTCAGCAGGGCTTTAGATAAGTATGAAACCTGATTACCTAATTAATATATCCATCAGATCTGATGAAACCACTATTGGATAAACCATGTGTGAAAGCATAAAACCTAAGTTTTTTTGGAAGGAGGGAATGACTGACAATCCAATGCAAACATTTCCAAACCATTTAAGATGTGTATTACGTTATTTTCTGCCAATGGATACATTGCAGATGAGAAGAAATCAACCATCATATGAGATTCACTATGTGGTATTAGTGCTTAAGCCTTAGGCAGAGTGTCAGAAAAGGATGGGTACTAAGTATGCATCAGAAGACATACCCTTTACGATCCCAACCCTGTATTGCAGCAGCAAACGCTGTACGCATGTTCTAGAATCACAAGAGCTATACAGATAATGAAAATGCCTTTCTTTGAAGATTCAAGTACATTTTGTATTCCAAATCTGAAGGGGGAAAGGCATGCTTTCATCATATTCACAAAAGAGTTGTATATCCTGTCCCTTCTATTAGAAGTATTTAATTAGCCTGTTCCTCCAAAGCTTTTCTAAATGCTTTCAAATTTGCATTAATCACACGCTTCCCTTTTTTTCGTCAACAGATTATAAAGATCTCCAAGAACGACAAACTAATTTGGTCATTATGCAAGATGGACAGTCCTATCATAAAAGCCACTGGCTTAGGGAAACGAATGCCCTCTTGTCACCGCTAGAAGAAATGAACCTGCAGCATGGCAAGAAGATATGGGCATTTATATAAATATCAAAAATCCACCTCTTCATGTTTCCTCTGTCTAGTAGGGGCAAACTTCCCACAGGCAGAGAAACATGCCACGGCATCAACTACTTGCCTGTACCAAGCCCGGGGTGGCACAACCACAACCACATACATTGTGCTACAAGTTTCAGAGAAACTCCGTGGACTGAAGAACAGCATTTTGTACAACCCTTGTTGTACAAAATGAAATTACCTGCTGTCATGCAGACACACCGCAGTGATGACTCCAATATCCTGAGAACCACCACAGTGTCTGCCCCTACCTGGAAGGAGATAAGTCCTTCCCACTGGTGCTCTTGTGTGGCTGTGCTGTACATCCACTTCACCACTGAGTCTTTAATGAAGATGGATATAGCCCGGAGGATAAAAGAGGTGAAGAGGTTCAGGTGAATATAATTCCTCGTACAATGCAGATGTCTGTAAAAAGCAAGAACCAGTCATGATCCTCCACCTACGTAAAAGCTGCAACATCACACGTAGGACTGAGAGAGGGAACAACGAGCCCTGCTGGAAATCAGGAGGTACCAGAGGAAATCCCATAACTTGAGAACGGCTGTAGGGATTTCAAACTGTCTTTGGGAAGAAATCACTATCAAGGAAAAGACATTCAAAACTTCAGCCCTATGTGTGAATGTTTGGGAGAAGGAAGGAGATCAGTGCATAAGGAAAAAAAGATTTTAAAAGTTTAAAAAGTGTAAAAATAAAGTCATTTTCAGGAGACATATCTTGAAAGGACTAAAAAAAGTCAAGTTTCACATAAGGCTGAATCTAATCTCTTTGAACTGACCCCAATGTCACTGCACAGGTTCACCTTGGCAAGGCTCAGGAACTGGTGTGCAGTACCAGCTTCTGGCTGTGCTCAACCCACAATGAAAAAACATCCACCTGTAAATTACCGCTTTGACAACAAGAGAAAAATCTGTATTCAGATTGCCTCCTGGGGGAATTGTAAATACTTTCTGTAGAACTAAAAGGAACAGAATTTTCACCTCTACATTCAGAATTGAAAACAAAAAAACAAAGAAAAAAATCCTCTTGAATTTCAGCAGCCAGCTGCAAAGGCAATAAAATTGCTACTTGTCAAAAAAGAGCATATTAAGGGATAGCAAAAGAAACTGCAGTCATGTAAATGGCATCCAACTGCAGAGTGCTGCCAATGTTTTATACCAGCCTTATCCGCAAACATTTTTCTTCCAGCACTGCAAGTGTACACACTTTGCTTCAAAGGAAGTTACACTGGGCATGATTCCTTTTTGATGCTAAAAGACACAGGTAACATATGATAAACAGCAATTGTTCCAGCAAGAGTTTCAGTGAACTTATGCTTTAAATGTCTATTTTTACTGCTCTATAAATTTGGGTAGAAAAATAGACTTGGTCTGAAAGTTGTCAGTTTTGCACTGAAAAGGAAGGAGAACTTTTTTTTCATAGGTCAAATAGAACTTTTTTAAACTTTTAAGTCACAGCTTATTTCAAAACTTAGCTATGATTAATAGTTATTTTCCTTTAACTCAAAATTTATTTGTTGCCACCCTTCAGAACTGCTACACATTTAAATCTGATTGAAAAAATTATGTAAATTAGCCAATAGAAGAAAATAGGTTGCACATAGATTACTGAGTATTTCTGCTACAGGCAATGCAAGTTATTCAAATTGTTTGGGCTTAATTCAGCTTCCATCACTGAAATTACAGACTTTTCTTCCATTTCTTTCAAAGGATGTAAAATTGGACACTGGAGATATATTGTTTCCTCTGTTGTATTGTTATTAAAAACAAATATAAAGGTTATTCTGTAGTCTAAGAACTTAAAAAGGCCTTCCTATTACAAAAGCGGAGAACATCAGCATTTTGGTGCCACTGAATCAGATTTCGATCCCCATTTGTTGAGGTTACACACCTACTGGGGAGTGGCCACGAGTGGAGGTTCCAGTCAGAATCCAGCAACTGCAATCCACATAGGGGTAGGTCTCATGTATTTCATGAGATCCAGGACCAAGTTGTCTCCAGATGGACAATTTAGACAGGAAAGCACAAAATGGATTGATGGCATAGTTTTAACAAGGCTGTCAGCCCCGTTAACATCTCTGAAACCTCATTTTCAAAATCAGAAACACACACTCATGTACATTTCTCCAGTCGCTGCTTCACAGTTAAAGGAAAAAATGCTAAAGCATCTCTCCACAAAAGTCAGGGCATCAAAATTCCCTCTCTCCTACCAGTCCTCAGTGACAAACTTGCTCTTTGTTCCCTGCCAAAAAAACACGCGCATCTTTCCTTCCTTCCTTCAAAAAGTATATGGCTGCGCTCAGTGACCTTTGCATTTGGGCTGCTAGGATTACTCAAAAAGTGTCATTGCTGGGTGAAACAAGGAGAAAACACTTATCCTGGGAGACATTTGGAGACTTCAAGACCATCTGGCGTTTTATCAGATGAGTCCCAAAGTTGCACAGGTACAACACGTACAAATCATAATTATCACGTGGCATTCCCAGAGGGTGAGCATGTCTCTGCGTTTCTGTAGTCATTTCAAATCTTCTTTGAGATTGCTAGCCTATGCTTCTCCACTGGAAGGAGGAGGGATAATACAATACTAAAAGGTGTGGTACAATATTAGAAGGCTTGCATCATTTTAGTTTTGGAAATTAGAAGCTAAAAGGCATGACTGATCTTTTTAAATACGTAAGGGGTATAAACAGTTAAGAGAGAGGAAAGGAGAGGGACTGTCTTGCTAACAGAGAGTGCTGGCACCAGAGCAAATGATCATGAACTGGCTATGATAATTCTTTAGTCAGGGAAGAAAGTTTCTTAAGGATCAGAGCACTGAAGGTTCCTGACCTGATTTCAAGTAAGAGTATCAAGAGATGGAAAACTATACTTTTGTAGGAGGCAGCCTCATCAGCGTGTAAGATGGATGACAGGACCTGGCTGTATACAGCAGCAGGGAGCAGGACGCCATGGCAGAGGGACTTCCTTTCCACAACACAGTAGGATCACATCTTTGTGTTTTCTAAATATCAGTCTCCTATGCTAAGCATCCCCAAACTGCAGGGAAGTCTGGCTGGAATCAAGACACCACTTGCATTTACAGAGGGGAAAAAAGAGATATCTCTGTTGGAGTCCAAAGTTGGTTTTGGGGTTTTTTTTCCCCCTCTTTTTTTTAAGCAAACTGGTGTACCTGATACACGGTGTATCACTGGCATGTGCAACCAATAGTCTCTTAATTTTTATGCACTCCATGCAATTTGTTGGTGCATGCCTGGATGAACCCAATACACCAATCTGACCAGGTGACAGCAATTTATTTCACAGAAACTTTTCAAGTTTCAAAATTAGGTTCTCTTCCATATTGCAAAAGAAATAAGAATTTCTGAAAGTTCTCCAAAAAGAGAAATTGTGTCAAAAATCCACTTCTGCATTGAAATACACCCTGCATGTGAAGGCTGGGAAATAGGCCAGACTGAGCTTTATGCTCTGTGCAATTCCAAGCAAGGCAAGATGAAAACTTCTGTCCTAAATGTCCTCTCACACTCCAGACTAGTGCCTCATCTGCAAGGTGACACCATGAGGGAATGTTGGAATCTCTCTCATTTTCCATCTCTTCCAGTGGAAATTTCATTGAAATACAAAATATCACAACAAAATATTTCAACTGATAAAAAGCATCCGTTCCACACATTCATACAGGTAACACTGCAAAAATTTAGGAATTTCACTTGCATTTTGAGACGAAACGATTGTAGGAAGGAACACAGAAGTGACGTAAGATAGAGTAATAATGAGGTGGTGGAAGAATGGAAAAAACATAATCAAATGTTTCTGTCAAAGTCTGATACTATCATATAGAAAAACATAACACCTTTTCTCCACTCTCTTCAGAGCTTCGCCAGTTACCTGAATCCAAGAAGAATGGCAGTTGCTATTACAAGGGCAGAGAAGGAAAGAGCATATCCAATGGTGTATATGATGGACAAATTCAGGAGCTGTTCTTCTGGTGCATCCTGAGAGCATACAAAGGAGAAAAAAAAAAAAAAAAGAAAAAAAAAAGGGGAGGGGGGGAAAAGACAGAGCTCATGGGCTTCAGTTCTTTTCTCCCAGCTGCTTTCTAACTTTTCTTAATGATAACCAGAAGTCATTCTCCTACTTTCAAGTTTAAATGCACATATCAAATCAGTCTTCCACTTTCTGTATGCTCTAAAGAAATAAAAATTTAATCTTAATTCCCCAGCTGCTCCCAGGTGTTCGCTCAAACAGTTGGGTTTTGCAGCCAGGCTAGAAAATAGATAATGTGACATTATTTCATAATAAAGTTGGAGAGGCATGAATTACCACACAAGCAAGTCTTAAACAATTGGCAGGAAGCACAGACACAACTCAACCCTGCCATTTTTACTGCAAAGCTGATGTTTTCAGACTTGAACACTTAAAGCAAGCCTCTTTACTGCTGAATGAGGGGGATCCTTTGGCTACGGCTATACTTAGAAATAAAACAAGCCAGGTCCCATCATTGACTCCAAGGCAAAGCATGCCTTGCATTCATACAACTAAACTCTTTTCTGCCCCCGTATAGTCTCTCTTCTGCCTCAACTATGCAACCTCCTGGCAACGAACCATAGCCCAACACCATCTCATGACCTAGGTGTTACAGCACTGCCTGGGAGGGAGCGACCCGATGCGGGCCAGAACAGCGGAGATGCCCGCATCCCCTGACAGTCCTGGGCTGTGGCTCTCAGACATGACCACCGAGACCCTTGCTTGAAAGGGCTGGCCAAAATCTTTAAGGAGAAGAGAAGTATTTGAAAAGCTACAGGCAGGTCTGAGTTCTAACACAGACTTATTGCCTAGCCTTTGAGGCACATTCGTATTCTCTGTTCTGGTTCATTTCTAAGCATGTATCTTTGTCTAAACAGACTCAGGCATTTTACTTCCCTTCTTCAAGCTAATTCTGCAATTGACTCCCAAGACCTGTGCTGTACAAAGGAATACATTCATTGTACTTCAGAAATAAGTACAGCTATTCAAATGTACTTTGCACAGCCAGGAGGATTTAAGGTGAACATACAGGCTGTTCCTCAGGGATTTGCTAGGTTAATGTTTTAAAGGGAATGATATGAGAGCTGCCTTCCAAAGAAACAATCTCTTCAGTATCAAAGCTCAGGCAAACTATTGAGACCTGACAATTTAAAACATCTACACAGATCAAAATCACATCGCACACTTAAAGTAAACAATGTTATTTTATAAGGATTCACTCACAAACCCTTTGGATTTTGTTCTAGCAACAGTTGTAACATAATACACTGCAAACTTATGAAAACAAGCTCTTGTTCTCATGTACAAGATGCATAAAACAAAGTAGGTTATTAGGGGGCTCTATATACATTAGCTGGAAAACCAAACATGGCTGTTCACATTTCAGGGAGTGACACCATGCATGCAGGGTTTCAGAATCCAAATCAGTTCATGGAAACTTGGAGGCAGTTGCCAAATGACCTTGGCATGTCCCAACACAACTCTGGAAGAAACCATAATGGCAAACAAGGAAAAGTCAAATGACCAGGCTTACACTTTGCGTTAAGATAACATGCTCTGCTGGGATACCCCAGAACATGGAAGGGGCAAGGAATAAAGCTGCAAATTAAAAGGAAAAAGTTAAATTTAACATATTTGGAGAATTAGAAACTATCTTTTTTCCCATCTCCTTCTAGTCTGCAGCCATTTATTCCTTCTGAAGAACGAGGCACTAGGCAATGGGAACTCCAGAGGACACAGATCCCGCAGCACTTGGGAACTTCATATACTTGAACTGTTTTGGCTAGGTACGTACTAGTTCCAAGTATCCTGGGACAGAGAGAGTGCACTCAATTTATGTGAGGAAAAGCATCACCCTTGGAGGCTCACAGCAGTAATGGTATCACGTGTCATGGGAATGCACACGGTGCGCTAGCTGACGCCAATGGCTGACAAAAATCCCCTGGAAATCCCTACGCTCTCCTTTATTTGGTGCCAGGTGCCTCAGCTCCCTGCAGAGCACAAAGCACGGGGGCAAGAAAATAACACTGACAAGCCTAATTCCATCAGCCACAGCAAATTAAGGTAAAAAGACAAAAAAACCCCAAACAAACAAAAAGCAGGGACTGCCCCCTGCCCAAAGGTGAAAAGCAAATATCCTTCAGTTCAGTTCATCTTAATCACCTTAATAGCTGCTAACAAGACAGAGAGAGCAAACAGTCATTTTATTGTAACGATATGCCAATGGAAGAAAAGGCAAAGGAATAATATTAGGTCACTCCTCTGGTTCAGGTGGGCTGCAGTTGAGCCCCCTGCACTGCACCACAGCTGGGACTACCTGGTTCACTTCTCTTGGCACTCTCACATACATTTAAACCTGCTCTCGTCTACCCTCATGTTCCCTTTGTTGCAGGGGAGAGGCCTGACGTCCCTTACCATTAGGCTCACTGAAATGAGGCACCCAGGATGAGTTTGTAAAGATTACTTTGACAGGACAAAAACGCATGGGCATAAACGACTATATTTTTCCGCTCTTCTGTTTTGTCCTAAACAACAACAGCAGCAAGAGACAGAAACTCTTACCTGGTCAGAGGCCTCGCACTCAGACAGGTTCCTCCAGGGCAGGGATGAATTCTCCTTCAGCAGCCATGTCCCCTCTGGGGTGCAAAACCGGTACACCTGCCCATGCAGCACTGCCAGAAGCAAAATGAGCCACGGGGTTAACGGGAAGAGAGCCTGCTCTCAGGGCAAGGTGTGCAGAGCTGTCTGAGTCTTGGTGCAACCTTTCTTCCTCACCGATCGCTCTCCTGGCTAGAAGGCGAAGCCACAGCGTTGCTGGGGAGTGCTTTGCCCACTCTCTGCCTGCAGCAGACGCCGCTGCTGCTCGTCCTCAGGGCCAGGGAGCAGCTTGGGAGGACACGGCTGCAAAGAGATCAGACGGCGCATACTCCAGGACAACTGCTAACCGTTCAGCAGCAACAACAGTCTGAAATAGTTGCTGCCATCTTTGTGTGGATTTTACAACATGCATAAATTCCAGCTCACTGAAATATTAGATTTTAAAACACACAGATTTTGGAAATGTTAAGCCTCAGCTACAAAATCCACAGGGAAAAGGCTGCGCACAAAGAGTAAATGTGCTTTTTCTTTTCTGAGATCATGCAGACCCAGAGACAGAGATGTTAAGCCAGAGAACAGGTATGCTAACACAAGCTCCCCAAAATGTAAATGCTTATACAAACATCTGTGCTACAAAATGAAGCTGTAAATCTTTGCCTAAGCTACCCACGTACTCTTTTTATTCCTTCTGTCTACATGTTTGAATAACAAAACTGGTAATAAATAAAACACCTTTCTGAAGCAGTTAGCAGCTTGATCTTGTAAAAGCAGCTACGATGAAATGGCTCATAATAAAATTACATCAGACTGAAGCACCAAAATAAAAGGGGAAAAAGCACCAAAAGTACAAAGGTGAAGGAGCACTCAACCATGGTGTATCAAAAGAAACCCTCTCTCTGCTGTCTGGAGTATTGGGGAAGTCTAACAACTTTTACTGCTGTACATAAGCAACCTGGAGGTGCCCCTGTATCAGAGCATAGCTAGAGTAACAATGTTGGCTGCTTTGTAGTAAACTGACCTATTCTATGTTATGAAGCTGCCCCTCCAAAAGCAGTGCTGGGTCAATCCCTCAACCAGGGTTAGCCTCTACCGAGGCAATGTTCGGAAACAGACAGTTAAAACATTTTGAGGTATGAGAAGCCAAGTTAGGAGGATGCAGTTCTGCACAGGTATCAAAATACCTCTCAATTACAGCTTTTGCTCAAACCCAGCCTTGACTCCTGCAACCTCATCCTGTTGTCAGCTCCCTCATTACTGCAAACTAGAACTCATTAGAACTCAGCATTTCTGTTCAATGGGAAAATATTAAAACTTATTTGAAATTATAACCAGCCAGTAGGCTATTTGCATATTAGTTGACAACTGGTAATTTGTTCGATAATTGTCAGTGGTGGACTAGTAGTAGGTACTCTAAGTCAAGAATGATGTTTTAAAAAATAATATAGACATTCATATTCTAATAAGCCATTTCTAATGAGGATGCTAAATGGTAACTGATAATGGTTTTGGTAGGCATAGTCTATTTGCTTTTGTAATTGGTGTACTGAATATACCAGTAAGAGATAATATAAAGAGGACATAAAAATAAAGTTATGCCTGGTGGAGGTTTCTCCTTACTCTTAAGGATATTTGTTTGCATATGTTTACACAAAAACAGAAGGAGTGATTAGGTCAGCACATGCAACATACACATTCACATCCATTAACTGCTATGAACATTTTGTCACCTGCTCTCGTTATCTGCTGGCAGTGCCAACCACTTCCTTCGGTTGGGATGTTGCTACAATTGTTAAGGATCTCACACTTGATGGAGGGCAGCAAGTAGGAAACCATCATTTTTTTTTCCCTCAAGATTAATGGACAGCAAATTGAAGTAAGCCATTCAAAACATCCTTGCAAAGGCAGCTCAAGGAATCAGGAATCAGTAAATATTATATATTAGAAGCCAATGAAGGTGAAATCCAGTGGGTTAAATTCCAGAGGGTCACAGGACTCAGAAATTCAGTCTGACTGCCATTGCATGAGCTGTAACCAAGAAGTATTACAAGACAAAATTATTATGAGAAACCATCTCACACAAAAAGAAATTCCACTATATTCCTGAAAAAAAGAAAAACTTGCTAAAGGAGAATTGATTTAAAAAAAAAACAAAAAACAAACAAAACCAAAACAAAACAAAAAACCAATGTTATTTCACATTCTCTGAAACTCTGTGAATTCTTTTCCCCCAGTAGTTCTTACTGTCAAGGTCTAATTGGGATGAAAGCTTAGCCTCAGTGTATCTATTTTCTCTCCAAATCATCATGACACATTTTAATTTTCTTTTTATTGATAACACTTCTTTTGAAATAATGAGGAAAATCTATTGTATGCTGAAGCCTGGCATATATTGGAGAATAGAAGAATTTACAGTAAATGAAACATGAAATTTGCCATCAGACAGAAAGACAAGGTAATTCATTTAGACATGAAGAAAAACTAATGTAACCCTATTACACTGGAAAGGAGAGTTCCTGCCATCTAGGAGTCACAAACACTCAAACTGGACTGATGGCTCTTATGGACCTCTGGGTAGCCACAAGCCAGCTGTGTCAGGTTGTCGTAGCCTCACTGCTCACCAAAAGAGTGGTGGTCAGTGCAGGACCCAGAGGCAACTAAAGACCAACTGGCCTGCCAGTATCCAGGAAGAGCCCTAAGAAGCGAAAGAATTAATCAAACCAAAAATCCACATAGATGAGACTGCGTATGAGAGTGTGAGAGTGTATACGTCTGGTCTATGGAATCACTTATTAGTCAAAATGCTTATGAGAGAGAAAGAGTTAAAAAAGAAAACTTGGGCTTTAAGGCAGCATTGAGATTCTGGTTGATACATGGAGAGATGCTCATGAAAGAGATTGCACTAACCATGACATGAAGAGAGCACAGGGCTGATACACTGCAGGCAGCCAGTTACTCTCAGAAATGTGAAAACAAGTCTCACCATTGTGGAAATAGATTATTTTCAGTTATGTGTCGAACACCACAGAACCCACACAACATCAGCAGAGGTTTACTGTAGAGGCCATGAAGGGCTTGGTGATGGATATACACCACACGCAAGAGCCTTCATCCCCTGCAGCTTGGCACATCCAGCACCAGCACCGTGCAGGACCTGTGAGGCAAACCCAGCCCAGCGGTGCTGACATCTTTGCATGCTGCGTGATCGGCTGCAGAAGCCCCCCAGAAAAGGACACCCAGAGCCACAGTCCCATGAGCCTCAGGCCTTCATGCAGCACAGCTGCACACCCCCTGAACCGCATCATCCTGCAGCCATTCCTGGTTTCTCTGTTTCCTAGAAGGACAAGGCGAACAGCCTCTGTCTACTCATCCTCTGGGCAACAAGTTCCATCACAGCCAGCCACCTGCTACTGCCCAAACACAAGAAAAAAGGCTGTTAATGACTGACAGCTCAGACGAGATGTTACCTTAACTGAATGCTCTTCCCTGGTCTTGCCTCGCTGAAGAGAGGGATGGAGAACAGTCTCAACGCCAGAAACTCTGCTCTGGTGTGTCTCCAAAATAACTGATAAAAACCTGAAGTGGAGACTTTACATCTTTTTTGTTTCATATACAAGCTAAATTCTCATCTTTGCTTAGTGAAAGCAGTTCCAACTAATTTGAAAGGGATCCACTGGCTTTTAACCAGGGATGTTTTGATTCAAGCACTGCAAGTATCTTACCATACTTACTGCTCAGAGGAAAGCATGTGGTTTGCATTAAAGCTACCTACAAATGTTCTTAAAACAATTTTTTCACATGGACTTTTTATGACTCCCTCTCTGCACAGCTGGTCATGGCTTAGGATGGCAGAGATCTTCAACCTCCCAAAACGGATAAAGGGATAGTATTCGTACACATTCGCTCTTTGCCGTGGGCCTGATCCAAAGCTCACCAGGAATCTCATTTCCTTCAGCTTTCATAAGAAGCTGTTGCTAAAAAAAAATTCAGTTATTAATACATAGAGGCAAACTAACAATGACATGCTTGGAGGTTGCCTGTGTGCCATGACAGAAGGAAGACATGCACACAGCTTCCCCCTCAACTGCTGAGCACTTTCAGCTTCTTGCTTGCAGGTGGTTTAGTCAGAGGTGATTCACATTTGTCCATGCCTGAATTCTGCAGAGTGACTCAGGCCCTCTTACCTTTAATGCAGTGCAAATATCAAACATACAACGATCAGCTTCAGTTCTAATAGACCAGCATGATGAACGATCTTTTTTGAAGGTTCAAGTGGTTCCTGCCTCTTTGCTATCCTACAATATCTTTTTTCTGTCTTGTAATGTTTTTTGTTACCATACAGTCAATGTTTCAAATCACACTGATGATTACATTCTAGAATTGGCTATCATCCTCTGCAAACAAAAAAAAAATAGTAATAAAATCTACAGCCAGTGCATACGGAATCTGATTTTATTTAACCTGTAAGCTAAATGCATTCATTCACAAAGTTGCACAACCTTTGGAACAGCAGCTTAATGACGCCAGTTTATTTGAACAGTGTCAATCACACCTCATTAGAATTACTTGTTAAAACATGGATTGATGCCCAAAACTCAGTCTCTGTAAACTGATAAAAGACAGAGAGGAGAGCGCAAGAGTTAGCACTGAAGTTAATAACATCTATTGAGTTCTCTGACGAGCCTGTAAATCAAATCAAATACTACAACTAGCTAAATACTTTTATATATGGAGAAAATATGTTGTCACATGGGCAGGAGGCTCACAAACATTTCCTTATTAGCCCCCTTTTACTAGAAATAAAACCGAATTAAATGATTTCTCTGCTTAAAACAACCAACCTGATCTGCATTTTACAACATCAGGGTGACAAGGTCGGTGTGAGATTACTCACTCAGCTGTCCCTGAGGATAAACTGGAACATTATTCATTGTAAAAACAAATTACAGCATGTCCTATTGTATTGGTTTTGCGTGGCAAGGTTTTGGTAGCGGGGGGGGGGGGCTACAGGGGTGGCTTCTGTGAGAAGCTGCTAGAAGCTTCCCCTATGTCCGATAAAGCCAATGCCAGCGGGTTCCAAGACGGACCCGCCGCTGGCCAAGGCCGAGCCCATCAGCAACAGTGGTAGCACCTCTGTGATAACATATTTAAGAAAGGCAAAAGAAGTTACAGGGGAGTAGCAGTTGCAGCCAGAGAGAGCAGAGTGAGAAGATGTGAGAGGAACAACTCCACAGACACCAAGGTCAGTGAAGAAGGAGGGGGAGGAGGTGCTCCAGGCGCCGCAGCAGAGAGAGATTCCCCTGCAGCCTGTGGTGAAGACCATGGTGAGGCAGGCTGTCCCCCTGCAGTCCATGGTGGAGCAGATCTCCACCTGCAGCCTGTGGAGGACCCCACGCCGGAGCAGGTGGATGCCCAGAGGAGGCTGTGACCCCGTGGGAAGCCCGCGCTGGAGCAGGCTCCTGGCAGGACCTGCAGACCCATGGCCCCATGGAGAGAGGAGCCCACGCTGGAGCAGGTTTGCTGGCAGGACCTGTGACCCCGCAAGGGACCCACGCTGGAGCAGTCTGTTCCTGAAGGACTGCACCCCATGGAAGGGACCCATGCTGGAGCAGTTCGTGAAGAACTGTAGCCCATGGGAAGGACTCACATTGGAGAAGTTCATGGAGGACTGTCTCCTGTGGGAGGGACCCCACGCTGGAGCAGGGGAAGAGTGTGAGGAGTCCTCCCCCTGAGGAGGAAGGAGCGGCAGAAACAACGTGTGACGAACTGACCCAAACCCCCATTCCCCGTCCCCCTGCGCCGCTCGGGGGGGAGGAGGTAGAGAAAATAAGGAGTAAAGTTAAGCCTGGGAAGAAGGGAGGGGTGGGGGGAAGGTGTTTTAAGATTTGGTTTTATTTCTCATTATCCTGCTCTGATTTGACTAGCAATAAATTAAACTACTTTTTCCCCAAGTCGAGTCTGTTTTGCCTGTGACGGTAATTAGTGAGTGATCTCCCTGTCCTTATCTCGACCTACGAGCCTTTTGTTTTATTTTCTCTCCCTGTCCAGTTGAGGAGGGGGAGTGATAGAGCGGCTTTGGTGGGCACCTAGCATACAGCCAGGGTCAACCCACCACACGTATCCAATCAATTCTGTTCAGGCAGAGAGATGAGAGAATGAGAAAAAGAAGAAGAGAGACCGCAGTTTTGTCTGGCTGCTGTGTGTCAAGTATTATAGACCTCTCCTCTCCTAATATCTGTTCTTTATTTCCAGCAGGGGAAACATTTTGCAAAAGGTAACAATTTTCTCCATAAAACAAGGACTCTGCAGTATGAGAGTATCACGACAGTCTTCAAAGCAGACTGGTTTGTTCCTGAAATGAGCAACTTGCCCTTTGACGGGGACAACAATTCATCAGAATTTAGGAGGTTGTGCCCCCATCAGCAGCTTTGTTCAGCTATCATTTGGTGTGACCCAGGCACTGCTCTCCTGAAAGGAGCCACTCTTGGCTGTAAAAGCTGCTGCTTGTGTCACTCGCAGTCCCAATCCTGGTGCTGCTTACAGCGAAGACATCCTAAACCCAGGACTCATGCACTCGCCCGTGAGCGTGCAGCTGGAAATAGGACACCAGGGAGCAGCCTGATCACGAAGCTTCCGGAGAGCAGGAGGAGCTCCAGCCTGCACTACCGTCCAAGAATCACATTTATCAAAATGCGCATTTATGTTGGGCTCACTGCCACATCGTCCGAAATTATATTACCTCAACAGGCAGTTTAACTATGAGTACTTTATTTAGTATCCTTTCCCACTATTCCTCCTCCCTCATATCGTATTAGTCATCCCAACTCCTTTGCTTTAGTGATGATAAAAAAATTGAAAATCAGCTACGCCTTGCATTTTGCCTTGGAGGCAGAAAGGTTGGTGGTCACTTCAAGTTCTTGCAGCAGGAAGAGAATAATTTTCAGTTATATTTTATGGTTTGGGCGAGAGGTGGGGAAACAGATCCAAACATCCCTACTCTGAATTTTCCCCATCACTAGCTCCTAGCTTGAAAGATCCAAGAATCCCTCCAGCCTCTTCCAATTAAAAAAAAAAAAAAAAAAATTACTGCAAAGAAGAAGAGTGACAAGAGAAAAAGAGTCAGGCATCCACACTCCTACCAGGAGATGGATGTGAGCTTATGCAGACCTAACAGATACCTTTACATGGTGCAAAGGGAGACCCAATTAAGCGAGCGCAGGCCATACCACAGGCTGCACAAAAGCCCACCCTGCATGCCCTGGAAATCCTCAGTGCCTGAATCCTGTGCTGTGGTATCAAAAGCACGAAGTCAGAGACTCTGCATATGGAGATGATGCTGTTTGGCATCACCCAAGGGATATTGCCTGCATATAAATTCTTATTTAAAAATATTCATTTTGGAATGAAATTAACACAACAAAAGTAAACCTTCGAGAATTAGGAAGCGTTAAGCTATAGCTGCTTATGTGGGTTTTAGTTCCACCCAATAACACTGTTTCTACATACACATACATTTTTTTCAAACAGAATCCACTGTTTTATTCAGGATACAGAATAGAGGAAGGTCATTTAATGGGAAATTATTCATCCTTACCACTGTGAGACGTCAAGTCATATTTAAGCATATTGAATCAAGTCTATACCAAATATAGTATTTTCTTATTTGTATGGTCCAAAGACCACCAATTCAGCTCTCCAATGAACACTAAGTGCTATTATCTCATGTGTACACAGATGATCCAAAAAATAAAGAGCATATTCTAGTCACATAGTAAAGCCAGATTTATACAACAAAGAAAATTATGCAGCCACAAAATTTATTCTGCATGGGCATTCAGTTCTCCTAGTGCAGAGATCATCCTTGCCTGCTCTGCCATGTCTTGCCTCACTCAAGACAAACTCCCACAGTTAATGAGACCATGATCCTGCATAGAAGAGCCTCCTTTACTACATATCTCACAAGCAGATCCATTCTGCACCGTGAAGGAATGAGAGATCTGTGGAAAAATGATATAGCTTCATAAGTAAAAACTACTTGCATAATGGCGGCCAATAAAGGTTGTGTGAGCAAAGTAGAGCATATCATAAAGCATTAAGTTGTAACCTTATACATCGTTGTGTAGGAGTTACTATCTCATAAAAATTAAAATATCTTCTTGAAAAACAATACTGTTTTTTAACAGAGTATTACCCTAAAAGGAGCTATAGTCTCCAAGCATTTCAGCTGAGTAACTTGTATTGAGAAAGAGCTGCATTGGCTATGCTAGACCACACTGAAACCTAACATAACTTTTTGAAATATACTTTAAAAAACAACTCATAAAAATGCACGCATGTATGTGTGCATTAGGTTTAATAGAGAGTGTTTATGAACTATAAAAGATATGTGAATTAATGTAATGAAAGAAGGTTGTTTATGAAAAACAAGTATTTATGATAATGGTACAGCTTTGTGAACATTTGGTAAGATACCAAAAAGCACCATTAAAAGTTTTGTTCAGAATACAAGTGGGTTGGAATAAATTTATTGCAACAAACAACATGATTGGAAGTTTAATGCATAACAAACTTGTAAAAACGGTGCTAAGAGGTTTTGTGTTTTAAAGTTATTGGATCAGTTAATTAATGTAATTAATAGAAGACATCTCATCAGAGGCTGTTAAAATGAAGCAAAAAAATTATGCAATAAAAAGTTTTCTTAAAAGGCTGCAAAAGACAACTAAAGTCTTCCCAGGGCAGAGGAAGGGATCTATTTTACTATGCCCATGCTCCAAGGACTTACAAAAACAAGCAAAAAAACCCCAAACAAACAAACAAAACATGCAGACAGTGAAAGAAAAACAAGCTAAAAGAAAAGGAAACAACTTGGCAAATCATTAGCATAATGCTTGCTGAGCTAAAGCAAGGAAAAACAACTTTGAGAAAAACCAACAGATAACTAGTATGTTAAATATGCATAGCTAGGAGGGAGAGGGAACTATACATGCAAATAAACAGCAGTTGTTTGATGCAGCTTCTGAGCAAAACAAGAAGGTCCAGAAGATGCAGGCTAAAACCAACGCCAGGTGCTGCAAACAAACTGCCAATCTTTGGCAACAGGGAAATTAGTGGTATTTAGTTATCCTCAAAAGCAATGGTATACAGAACCAATGATTCAATAATCCTGATTTATCATCTCTCACAGGACAGTTATAAACATAAACCAGAAAATCCTAGACAACTGGAAGCTTTCAGCAAAGGCAGCTGCAAAACATATCATAAAAAGGAACCCAAACCATCAAACTTCCTTTAGAAATGACTGTAATTCCACAAGGATTACCCACTATCTACAGAAAGTAAAGGAAGTGGATACTTCAAAGCAGAACAAATACAATGAAGCATCTCATGCGTTTCAAAGAGTGAAGACACACATTTTTATTGAGCAAGCTGTGCACTCTGGCATTGGTTAAAGGCTTATTACATCTGTATACATGAGCTAAAGCATCTGAAGCAGTAAAGAAAAATTATACCAACCGGTAAAGGCTTTCCTACAGACGTCGCTCTTATACTCCCTGCAGACCTAGCATTACAGATATAAGCTGCATCTACACGATAAGAAGTAGTACTATGCAGTAAAACCCCAAACCCAGCTAACTCAAGTATAAGAAGAAATACAGCCGTTGATTCTACTACTCAGGTCACTGCCCCGTGCCACGTCAATATATCACTGTGCTTTGCCAATGGACTTCTCTGCTACACAACAAGGGGATACCGATTGTGAGTTTCAAGCTCCATAGCAGATATACCTTAACACTAACATTTGTCTGCCTTCCTCCCCCAACCCCTTCCTCTTCTCTCTGCCTCCTTTGCCCCTCTCCTTTTAGCTACTGTCACACCATTCCTCTTTCTCACCTACTTGCATTCCCCTCCTTGGTTGTCCTCTTCAGCTTTATTCCTCCAACCCTCCCTGTTGCTGCAATGCTTACTTCTACGCTGCTGATCTACCTACCTGCTGCTAATCCTTCCCCTTCACACCCTGCACTTCCCCATTCCTCTCTCAGCTCCTACTCTGACTTGCCGTTCTCCAAAACCACTGTAATTAAACAAAATTGCAACCCGACTCCAGCATCTCACATCTCCTTTCTTGCTGATCCACTCCTCAGGCCTCCTCATTGCACCCCAGCAGCTCCTCCTGCTCCAGCCAAGCAGTGAGGAGGAGTGAAATCAATGAAGCACCTCTGCTCTCCAATCTGGAGCCTCCTGTGGCCGGCAAGGGCATGAGAAGTCCCCCTCAGCCCATGCGCCAAAAGCACGTCTGGCCCAACAGTCACACAGGATTTGAGGAGAAAGGGCCACTGCTCCGCTCTCATGTGGCCTCTGGAGACTGTAGGTACAAACTCTAGGAAGTCTAGGGAGTACACATAAGGAATTCACCCCCGTGAGCTGCAAGAGACATATCACCAATACCACATGAGCCATCTTCCTCTTCCTCATCCACATGCTGAAATGCTGAACAAGGTTTTGACAAAGTGTTCTTGAAAATGTCAGCCTTAAAACAGCTACTAAATACAAGCTCTTACAAATAATAAAAAAAGCACCAAGTGCTTTTATTATGGAAACCACCATCTTTCCTGTCAATAATGACTGGAGGCCACTAAAGCTGCAGTTATGTCTGGATTTACCTTTGCATTACAAAGCCAATCTTTACAACAACCTCTGATTCTTACCCTCCATCTCAAAGTTGGGACCTACCCCCGATCTAAAAATCAGGAACTCTTACACCATTCTATTGGTAATCTTCCCCAAGTTTTCTATTCTGTTTTCGTTTCCACCCAATTTTCATTGCTTGAAAGCTATTTGGATGGACACACAATCCTTTTGACTTAAAACTTTTCTTTTCCTGCCAAGGTGCAATCCTTTCCTTGAATCTCCACTGCTAATGCTATCTCACATTTTTAAAAACTTAGAGAGGCCCACTGTCATTCATCAGCCACACAAACGCTGTGTTTTCCACATTTTTACCCATGCTTTCATTCTGTTTAAAGGAAATTGTTGATGCCCTGCTTCATTAAGCTCCAGGACAATTACCAGGCCGGTTTTGTGTGTGGAAGCCAGTTTTTTGCTTTCAGAGGAAATATGCTGATGAGCATTTGATCCTTTTCTTGCCTAATTCATTTCTGCTCATTCCAATTGTCAAAAAGTAAATTAGTTCCAGAAAGGTCAGATGAGTCTGGCTGGGCACCAACGACCACTATCATTATTATTGTCATTGAACTAGTCACGTACCCAGGTTCTCTCATAAACATGCGCAGAAAAACTTTGTTCTTATTCAAAGAAAATTTAAAGTGATGTATGGGAATCCTAATAGTGAACGTTTGGAGCATGTTTGAGGAGGATTTAGACATATTTCAAAATTCACAGCAGGGACCTGGGTCTCTCAGGGAAAACCTAGTCTATTACAGAAAACTCTCAAGGGGAAAGTTACCAGCAAAACACACGAGTAGAAAAGGATAATACTGCAAAATAAATAAAACTGTGTACATGATTAACAAGTGCAATTATTGTATAGGTTAGCACATTTTCAAATTAAAGCTGCATTTGTGAAATGGCATGAAAGGGAGGATGTTCTATAATTAGACTACTTACATGCAGACACCTTCTAAGTCAGTCCACATTTTTTGCATGACTATTCTGTCAAATGAAAATATTATCAAAAATTCAAACACAGAGCTAATAACTCCAAGAGGCAAAGAGCATGATTCACCTTTACATAAAGCATTTATTTTTATAGATATCTAAGTAGACTGAGTTATTTCTTCACCCAAATTCAACTGAGGATCTTGGGAGAAAGAAGCAACCTTTAAGCTCACTATCGCACCAGAAGCGTATTTGTTACGTGAGAGAACATGTATAGGTTGGATGTGAGAGGAGCGTTTCCCATCACCCAAAGGTGAAATGCCAGGGATTCCTGAAAAAGGGAGGAAGAAGTGGGCTGTAGGTCATATGGCTTTTCTAGCAAGTTGCTTTCCACCTATGCTGTTTTAAGATCAGGTATTCATGTTTTATCCCATCCTTGGGACCGGGGCGGGGGGGGGGGGGGGGGGGGGGGGGGGGGGGGCAGAAAATCAGTACTTTACTAATTAGTAATATTTGAGTAAGCCAGAAAGATAATAAGCTATTTTCAGCAAGGCATTTAATTATATAGCACACACAAGCACTATGTGTGTTTATTCAGGCCCTTAATTGGTTCAGTTTACTCTTTGTCCACTATAATTAAAAACTGCAAGTTCTTAAGTGCAAGTAACGCGAAGAAAGGTTTGAGGTCCCTCCATTTAACAGAGTATACTGGTACTGCGAACAAATAAAAGTGGGTAGATAATACACACTTCAGCTATGCAAGACCTGTAATGAGAGCATAGATGAAGTTTATGGTAATTGGTGAGCTCAAACGTGTCTGTTGGAAGCTAAGCTTCCTGCTAGACTAGCATGGGCAAGGCACAGAGGCAGTCCAGTAGCTTCCTTGCAGCTGGGTGTCACAGTGTTTATTTCTCACTTAAATGTCCCGTTCACAGTCAGATCAGCTGGGGGCAGCTTCTCAAGCAGTTGCAGAACGAGACTCAGCTATGCCTCTGCAGAGGTGTGCCTTCATATCCTTGACAGTACATATCAAGGAATTACTTTAACAAAACAAAAACATTTTACAGTTATAAACAAAAGTTTGCTGGAAAACATGCAGTCCTGCCAACTACTCCAGCTCCTACAGATGCAGTCACAGCAGGCTGATATCCTACAGCAAGGCTGTCCAGCGTTTATGTTATGTCCAGCAGTGCAGAAAACTAAATTTGTCCTAGAGGGTCTCAGGTGACCAGATCTGTACCTGACATATGAACAACATGCAGCTCCTCCCATCACCCACACATGCACTTCAATGCCTGGCCATATGCAAAGTCTCCTTCTGTTCCTATCACACATTAAATAAGGAATGCCCATGGTTTGGTGGCAGCAGCAGCAGCAGAATCAGCGCATATAGCTTTTCACTGTCCCTAAAGGAAGTCACATATCTCACCCCAGCTGAAAGCTCATGAGCCACTGCTCTGTTGCATGTACCTCAATCTGAAGTTAACCAGCAATTTATTTAAAAATATATTTCATTTTTTAAACAAATAAAATTGATAAAATGGAGAATGGCATTGCCACATGGCCCACAATAGATGCATGTTAATAATAACAACTATCTCTTAATGATTTTTTTAAATTATTTCTTCCAGCAGTCCCTGTATCTACCCTTGAGATGAGCAGCATATGTTCTAGAGTTCTCTGGTGTACTATCAGATGGAGACTAACAAACAGAGGTAGAGGTGAACTTGAAAGACTAGGGTTTGTGGGGTTTTGGGTTTTTGGGGGTTTTTTTTGAAGCAAACTGAGATTGCCAATTAGCTTGAGACAGCTTTTAGTGCAAGGAAGTATAAATTTTGAATTGCTTATGGGTTAGCAAATGCAAAGCAACATCTTTTTCACTGAAAAAAGGTCACACCCCTTTCCAGCATTATGGAGAGCTTTCTGAAACTTGGTTTTATTAGAACAGAGAAGGGAAGAAATGTAATAAATGTCTCATCATCTTCACTGTATCCAATATTTGAAGTGAAATGTATTTTCTTGCATGTTAAAAGACAAACAGGCAGTTTAGCTATAACGCTGATGTTGCCATCTGCTAGCTGTCTTGGTTTTAAGAAGATTTCAAACTATGAAACTGGATCATTAAACAAAAAGTGAGAGAGATTAAACCAGACAAGGTTTAACCTGGTCCCTTGAACCAAATGTTCCAGCCATGCATATACTTCAAAACTGTCTGAAGGAAAACTCTCACACAAACGTCTGCTTCCTCAGCTGTAGGGCTTTCTGCAGACCCCTCGAGAAAGCAACATACATTGTTTCCTTTGGTCTGTCTCTCACAGGTGACAGTAGCATTGCACCACCCCAGATTCATTACCCATAGGAGCTATCACAAACAAAAGCAAGCATCTTCTTTCTGGTTTTGCTTTTTGCTTGTGGCACTATGGCACTCTGTCCCCAAACTCCCTCCCCCTCCGAGGTGGAACAGTGCCTAAACACAGGCAACCCTGGGGAAAGGAAAGAGGACCAGGACAGTGGATTTAATCCTGCAGCACAGCAGATGCCCCAGGAGTGCAGCTGCTTGAACATCAGCTGTCCATGACCATGTTTGACGGTGGGGGCAGGGGGGCACTAAATCACTTTTAGGAAAAAGTTGGCTGCAGAAGCTTTTCCAATGGCCCGCAGATGGTGGGCCCAGGAGATTGGTGGGACCACATTGCTCATGGGACAACATTTGAGCAAGACCTGCAGATACAGATAGATGAAGTCGATTATATCACTCCCCTGACCCCAAACCAGTGATTACCACCAGCCTGCTCCCCACCACACTGCTGCCTGCCCAGCCCGGGAGCACTCTGCTGCGGGGAGGGCATTACGCTACTGGCCACCCCCACCAACAGTCAATGACCCAAAATCCCTGCCGAGGCAGAAGTCTACTTGTAATCCTTTCTCACCTGGGTCACGATATGGCATGCCACAGACCCGAAGCACTTGTGGCAACACCTTGACAAACGTGACAAGGTTCTCTTTCCTTTTTCAGCCCTTCTCCTTGGTGGGCACAACAACCACAGATGAATCTCTCAGATCCCAAACGAAATCCATTTCAACACTCATGTTTCTGCTGCTTGTGTAGCAGGGAACAGGATCTGTAGTATTGCTGTGCATGATGCCATTACAACTGTGTAAGTCTATAATCACAGCTTTTGGGGAGGGGAACACACCACACAGGAGGGAAGTATTAGGGCTTGCTGAGTTCATGATTTAAACAGTAGCCAGGACTAAGCTAGACACTAATGCAGGGTGGGGACTGTGCAGACAATTTCCATCATCTCTGCTGCACCACAAGGTTTGCCTACATCTCATAGCCCTAGGGAAATTGCCTTTAAAAAGCATAAAATCCTCATGGTCAGACTGGTAACCTCCGGCACTTGGCAGTTCTGAGGTAATGCCCCATTTCCACCCAAAGCCTCATGCAGAGCCCACACCTACCTAAAGACACGTCAGGAAAAGCAGTTCTGTCACCAGAGAGGGAATGGGGAGTGCTGGAAAAAGGGTCTCAAACTTAGGTTACAGCAGGGGGAAATGGGAAAGAGCTGACCTAGATGCGTCCTTGCACCTAAAGGTACTCTGCAGCAGCAACCCGGTCTCTGCATTACCACACCTCCCCATGAAGCTCAGTTCATGCAATCTCTGTGACTGGGCAAAACTATTGTGTGAAGTACAGCTGTGGTCCCAGATCTCCACGATGCCCTTCAACTTATTAGATTTAATCAGACTATGACTGCGTCTCTAGTAGCCAGAGGCAGCCACAAGGTTACTATCAGAGATCATCTGATATTACTGCTGGGTTATTCTGCCACCAGAGAGACTTTCAGGTCTTCCACGTCACAGGCTGAAAAGCTATGTTGTTTCCAGGGGTCCCCAGGCTGTACTTTGCCTGGTCTTCTGGGAGAACAAAGGAGCAGGCGTCACCATTGCAACACATAATGTAGTAAGGAGAGGATAATATAGAAAATAAAGTGAATTATAGGAGACAAGTGATTCAAGCAAAGGTGAATGACAACGGAAATTATTAGTTAAACAAAGGAAAGGATTTCAAACTAGGAGAAAGGTGGATCTAGAGAGCACAAGCCTCATGGTCAACAGCAGTTAAAGGCATACAAGCCATCCAGCCCTTTACCTGGCAGAAGAAACATTCAGGATTTAATGAGAGCTTGGTAGTTCAGGAGTCCTCCAATGGCCCGTGTATGGTCATATTGGAAGACTTCACAGTAGTACAGACAAATCATTACGTCTTATGCCTCCATCCAGGACTGAAGAGAATCCAGTGCATGCCTCAGGCACAGCTTTCGGTTTAGTCTCCTCCAAAGAAACAGACCCCAAAACTGCTCAAACTAACTCAGTCACAGCAAGCAGGACAATCAGGAGGTTGCTTCAAAATTCACTACAGTGCCAGAGCAAGATACCAATACAGATACAGACCAGCAGTCAAGCCAATTCAGGTGTCAGACACCTCAAAACCAGAGACAGGTCCTAAGCTGAAACAAAAGCATTCAAAGAGTTCAGAAGATTTTGAGTGGAGATCTGAATAGCAGCCACATCTGTGTTAATGCAAGTTTGCAGGCAGCCTTTGTACAGCCCAGTGCATATAGGAGCAACTGACGTGGCTACTGTTCACATAACTCCTCTGAAACTAGTACCTCTGGAAGGTTTTTTAATTAAAAAGGATTTAGTGCTATTAAACAATAAAATATCAGAACCCCAGAGGAGGCATAATTGCAAGATGAATTGTGCAGCTCCACAGTTTCCAAATCCACATGGTGTTATTGGCAGCTGGCCTTCAATTATAAGTAGGTAACAAGAAAAAGCACACAGCCAGTGACAGTGAGGTGAGATGCCCATCATCCCTTAAAGGAATACTGCTCCCCTTGGAGGTTTCTGCACTGATTGGATTTTGAGACAGCCGCTGCCCTAGTATAACTCATGGTAATCTCACCAACTACGATATAGATAGCAAGATGTGCAGTTTACTTGGTGTAACTTCAGTGCTACCATAAACTGAGTAGGCTTTCCAGCTTTTCACTAAAGGCAAGGTTTGGCCCAAGACATATACGGGAGCAAAAGCTTTGACTCAGGCAGCCAGACATATATGAAATTTGCCTTCAACAAGCTTTGGCCATGGTCCAAAATCTGTGCTGGCAACTTCACAGAACAAATACTTTCAGCAATAACCTCCCTCCTGCTACTTCAGCATCTCCCCATGAAGACCTGCCCAACAGTGGGAGTTACATAAGAACAAATAGAAGCAGAACAGAGCTGGAATGAAATAGCCCATACAGGTTTCAAATTGCTGTAGTTTGCTCTTTCAAAGATGTATAAGCAGGCTAAAAAAAAAGCTTTGGTTTGGTTTTTTGGTTTTTTTGCAGGGTGGGGAAGCAAGGCACGGCAGAAGTTAAGCATGTGTTTGTTTTGATAATCCAAATGTTTTACATTTTCAAAACACCACTTTGAAAAACAAGAAGTCTTCCCAAAGAGAAAAGTTATGAATTTCACTAGAGTCCTGAACACAATGCTTTGTTTGACCAAAATTAGATTCCTTTCCACCTTCTGTTTGCCCCGATGCCACTGCTTCTCATTGTCCCAAAGGTCTTCCTCACTACATGCACAAAGCTATTTTATATGGCACTAGAGGGACACAGATGACTTTATGAACTCCTACCATGTAGTTACTGCCCAGCAGTGTCTGGGCTCCTCATTTGCTATGATACCAAACCCCTGCACTGTGCTGTGAGACACATTAGCCACCTATTTTTCATTCCAGTGACAACGGTTTAACCTGCATTGAAGCAGAGGCTACTCTAAACCTCAGCTCCTTTTGCTTCAGTGTGATACTGATTACCCACATACCTATAATATCCTTATTTCACAACTTCCTATTGAGTTAAGGCAATACTATAATGACCAATATACTTGAAGCAGATGAATGCTAATACAGCTGCAATCACACCAATCAGGAAACTGATCTGCAGGGGGGGCAGAGGGGAGAGGAAACTCAAAGGAATGAGGACTAAACCCCACATTTCAGTTGGGTGAAATTCCCAGTCTAGTTTGCTGCACAGCTACAGATGGAAAAAAGGCAGTAGTGACGTGCTACTGAAGAAACATGTAATAAACCAACCTTCAGGCCACATCCCAGAAGTGCACTGACAACCCAATGTCCAGTACTTCAGTGCGAGCTATAAAACAAAAATGCCTCTAAAAATTCAGGTTTAATTTACTTGCCTGTCACAAAGCAAGTCTGTAGCAGTACAGGGATACATGGTTTCAAGCATAAAATCTTGGTCTAATGTTGTGATCTTTCTTCTATTCAATTATCATCGACATATTCCCAGCCTTCAGAGTCCATCCTTGCAGACAGCATGCCAATACCGATTTTGGCAGGGATGCTGACACACATGCTAGGTAACACAACAAAAAAAAAGTCTCAGGCTCAGCGTTTCTAAAGAGATCTGACACACAAGTGGAACAGTATCGATTGTCTTTGCTGTACTTTATAGGCTGCCTTAGCAAGAAGCACTTTCAAAAAGGGCAGAAGACAAATGTTGCAATCACAAGGCAAGTGATGCTGTGAGACAAAACCTTGCAACGGCATGCATTGCTTAGCACAAAAGACCTGCAGGCCCATCCTCCATGGATGTCTTGTGAAAGACTGGTCTTGAGTCTCCGAATGCACACAAGTTTGAATAGACATACAGCACTGAGAACACCAGTTTTATTCTCAAGTTTTTCAATGAACAAATTCCCATCTCTCTGCAGCTGCTCTTGTACCTTGAGATAAATGAGCAATCCAAAGACCTGGAGAAAGCATTACTGCTGAACCCATACCCACAGTGCGACAGTGATTCAGAAGTTGCCACATTAAGGAAGCAAGAATAAAGTTACACCTCAGTGAGCACCTCTGTGGCAGCAAGTAGAGACAAGAACCTACTAACATCATGTGGGGTTGAACTAGCGACACAGCACATACCTGCTGAGCAGGTAAAAAGTTCTCTGTATCATTTTCGGCTTGCCACTCTGCTAGGCAACCTGCTGAGCTACATCTGCTGTTGAGATTTGCAGAAGGGCAGGCTCAAGACTGACAGCCACTAGGACAAGAAGAGCGGAACACAAACAAGAATAAAAGCTGTTAGAGTATAAGGTTTGCAAAACCTGTAATTGATCAAGGAATGCTCCAGCATTACAAACTCTTCCCATGCAAATTCTCTTCCCCATCTCCTATTCTGGCTGACACCAATGGAAATTTGTAACACCTGACAGTAACTAGTTACCAAGACTTACCATCTTAAAAACATTAACAGAAACAGAGAATCACAAAACAGCCAAGATTCAAAGGGGACTCCAGAGATTTCCTAGTGCAACACCCTGCTCAGAGCAGGGTGAACTAGGGCAAGTGGCTCAGGTCCATGTCCAGTCAGGCTTTGACCACCTTCTTCAAGGACAGAGACTCCAAAAGCTCTCTGGGTCCCCTGTTCCAGGTGTTTGACCAACCTCACAGTAAAATAATTACATTTAAAAGGAAGATTCCTGTATTTCAATTTGTGACCATACACATTGATAAGATCCCCTCTGAGCCTTCTCTTCTCCAGGCTGAAGAGTACCAGCTCTCTCAGCCTCGTCTCACATGAGAGACACTCCCATCCCTTAATAATCTTCATGGTCATTTGCTGAACTTGGCGCAGTATGTCCGTGTATCTCTCATACTGGGGAGTCCAGAACGGGACAAAGCACTCCAGATGTGCCTCATGCCCCAGAGTAGAGGGGAAGAATCATCCCCTTAAGCTGCCAGTGATGCTCTTCCTAATACAGCCCAGGAAGCTGTTGGTGTTCTTTGCCTCGAGGGCACATTGCTGCTCATGCTGAGCTTGGTGTCCACCAGGACCTCCAGTGCCTTTTCTGCAAAGCTGCTTTCCAGCCAGTCAGTACTGGTGCATGCAGCTATTCCTCCCCAGGGGCAGGACTTCGCATTTCCTTTTACAGAACTTCATAGGATTCCTGTCAGCCCGTTTCTTCAGCCTCTCAAGGTCCTTCTGAATGGCAGCACAATCATGTGGTGTATCAGCCACTCCTCCCAGTTTTGTATGGTCTGCAAACTTGCTGAAGGTGCACTCAGTCCCATTGTCCAGATCATTAAGAGATGTTAAACAGTATTGGCCCTACTACCAATCCCTGGGGTACACCACTAGGGACTGATTTCCAACTGGACTTTGTGCTGCTGACCACAACCCTGTATGCCAAGCAGCTCAGCAAGATTTCAGTTAATCTCATTGTTCATTTGTCTAATCCACACTTCATCAGTTTGTCAATGAGGATGTTATGGGAGACAGTGTCAAAAGCCTTACTAAAGTCAAGATAAACACATCCACTGCTCTCCCCTTATCTACTAAACTAGTCATCTCATCTGGTTCGTCAAGCATGATTTCACCTTCATAAATCCATGCTGACTACTCTTAATCACCTTATTGTCCTTTATGCGTTTGGAAACAGTTTCCAGGATTATTTGCTCCATCACCTTCCTGGGGACTGATGTGAGGCCAATCACTTACAGTTCCCCAGACTCTCCTCCTTGCGCTTCTTGAAGATAGTAGTGACAATTGCTTTCTTCCAGTCCTCAGGAATCTCCCTCAATTGCAATGACCTTTCAAAGATAATCAAGAGTGGCCTCACAATGGCATCAACCAGCTCATTCAGCACTTGTTAGTACATCCCAAGTCCCATGGACTTGTGTATGTCCCGTTTAAGTGTTCCATAATCTGATCCTTCTCCACTAAGGGTAAATCTTCCTTGCTCCAGACTTTACCACTGCTCTCAGGAGCCTGGGATTGCTGAAGGCAAGTTTTACCAGTAAAGGCCATGATGAAGGCAGCAGTGAGTACCTCGGTCATTTCTCCATCCTTTGTTGCAAGATCCGCCTGCCCCATTCAGCAGTGGATCCACATTTTTCTCTCACATCTGTTTAGAAGCCCTTTTTGTTGCCCTTAACATCACTTGTCAGGTTCTGGGTGGGCTTTGGCTTTCCTAATCCTATCCTTGAATGATCAGTGTCTCTGTATACCTCCTGGGTCACCTGTCACTGCTTCCAACTCTTCTACACTTTTTATGGAAATGGCAAGGTCATAAAGAGACTTGCACTCAATGCTTGCTCCACTTCAGTACCCCATCATAAGCAGTATTCAGTTTCAAGTGGTTCAATTTATTCCCCAGGGGGCTTCTGAGGGTATGGTGTGCAGTCCCTCAGCAAACTTTTTACACACTTGAAAACCTGACTCCTAATCAAAGGAACAGCAGTCTGAAGTGAGTAAGCTTGGCTGAAGCACTTCATACTTAATGATGACCTTCACTGAACATGTTTTGAAGGTACTTCCCAAACAAGGTCTCATCTTTTCGTTTTCTTCATTTTCATCAGGTGAAGAGATAGAAGCCCTGCAGTGCTAGAATCTATTTCAAGTTCCAAGTAGGGGGCTAAGCAAGAACAAGTAATAAGCATGCTTTAGTGATTACTGTAAATCACGGGGTGTCCAATTTCCTATTGCTCTAGATCTTCCATTATAAAGATGTTACCTCTTCATCATGGCAGCCTATTAGCATTCACTTTGAACATGACTCTGGAAGACGTCACAAAATAGTATCAGGTCATGGTAATTCAGGCTCCTAAATTGCATACCTGGCACCAATACAGACTTCTTGTTTTATATTAGACAATGAAAGGCCTCCTTGTTCCATTCTTATTCCTCACTGATAAAACAGAGATTGAGGTATATGCACAGTATGCACAACAAGGGAACACGTCCCGAGGTTTAACGAGTTTCTGAAGTACTTTTGCAATCCTCCCTAGCAAGGAGTTATACAAAATGCTGCTATTCTTTTACTGAAACAAACACTGATTTCAGGATAATTAATTTTTTAAAAGACTTATTTCCAAAAGTATGAAAGATATTGCACATTTCAATAATTTATTAATCTGCAGTATTGTGTTAAACCTTGGCTCTCTCCAGCAGTGATGTTTCAAGAGCAGTTGGAAGTCAAATAACTGTGTCCAGGGTCTTAAAGATTGCAAGTAAACAGGTTTAGAGGAAACAAGTTCAATCATGTGAAGAGTTTTAGATATCCAGAAAGATTAGCATTATTGGAAAAATTCTGCAGCATGCGATAATTTTATGTCAATTAATTATGAGGTAAATATTGATTTCATACATTTATAAAAGCTTGTTTACCCATTCTAAAAACATAACATCTTTATTAATAATCTGAAGAGGATTAGCAAACAGCATTTTAACTTCAGAGGTTATCAAATTGGCAGTTACCACCAAGACAGTTGAGATAATGAGTTCTGCACATACAAAAGATGTGCAGAAGTTAGAAATATGGACACAGTAGCATAATATTCACATGGCAGAATACAGAGCAATACATCTGGGCGTGGGGTGGAAAGTCACCCCAACATAGGTGTTCAGCACGGACAAGACAGGAATAAAACTGCCAAAGCCTGCAGGTCACTTAGAAAAGCAGGCAAGGCTGAAGAGGTAACCAAGCGGCAGCAGGACCCCCGAGCACCGGGCCAGAAAGAGTGGAGCAGATCATATCTCCCCCACACACCATGGGTGTCCCTAACCACTACATACACCATAATGTTGGTTCCCATCTCTTCCCTTGAAACCCTAGTATAAAAGATGCACCAAGTTAAAGTGAAAATAGCAATCCAGACTCAGCAATTTTGTTTTAGGGACTGACCTCTGAGACAAGCTTAAAGCTAGCCAGAAAATTAAAGGGTTGCGATAGTTGACCTGACATTTCTCCACACACACCATCACCAAATTTGTACGTTTCCAAGCATCTCTCCCACTCAACAGTAAGAGCTGTCAAGTGCTACAGGAGGTTATCAAGTGTACTGGGCATCTGTGTCTAGGTGTTGGCAGCAGGGGACTGCAGGGTGGCCTCTGGGAAGAGAGGCTGGAGCTGCCCTATGCTGGACACAGCCAGTTCCAACGGACCCACCATAGGGCACAGCTGAGCCCCTCAGACAAGATGGTGCCACCTCAGGGGAAACGTATGTAAGAAAGGGCCAAACACCGCTTGGCAGTGAGGGGTGAGAAAAAAAGTGTGAGAAACAGCCCTGTGAGCGCTGAGGTCAGAGAAGACGGAGGGGAGGAGGTGCTGCAGGCACCAGAGCAGAGACTACCTTGCAGCCCCTGGAGATACCAAGGTGGATGTGATGAGTTGACCTTGCCTGGCTGCCAAACACCCACCCAGCCACTCCCCTACTCCCCCTGCTCAACAGGATGGGGGAGAAAATAAGATGGAAAAGCTCATTGGTCAAGATAAAGACAGTAACTGGGAGAGGTAATGGGTAAAACTGGGACTGGACATTGCCAGAGAGGGGAATAATTGTGGGGAATCTTTTGTGGTTGTAAAGTGGTGAAGGGACGAGGGATGGAGTTTTACAGTATGTGTAAATTGTCTACCTTTGTCAGTGTTGTGATGACATTTTGATTTTGGTGTAAGGATTTCCCCCCCCACACCACCACTCCTTCAAGATAATGACAGTTCAATAAGGAAAGCAAAAGCTGCATGTGCAATCAAAGCAAAATAAGGAATTTATTCACTGCTTCCCATCAGCAGGCAGATCTCCAGCCACTTCTTGGAAAGCAGGGCCTCAGCATGTGTAACCATTACTTGGAAAGAACAAACATCACAACCATGAGTGCCTCCATCCCCTCCTTCCCCCTTTTCCTGAGCTTTTATTGCTGACCACAATGTCCTATGGTAGGGAATATCCCTTTGGTCAGATCAGGTCAGCTGTCCCAGCTATGTTCCCTCCCAGCCTCCTGCAGACCCCCAGCCTGCTGGCCTCAGGCAGGGCATGGGCTGGAGAGCTTTGATGCTGTGCAAGCTGGAGAGCTTTGATGCTGTGCAAGCACTGTTCAGCAACAGCCAAACCACTGGTGCATTACCAACACTTCTAGCCATAAATACAAGGAACAGCACCATAAGGGCTGCTATGAAGAAAGTTACCTCCATCCCAGCCAGACCCAGTACAATCTCCACCCCTTATTCCATACCATTTGCATCATGCCCAGGTCCCACATTATCCAATACATGTAAGTATCCTCTGATAGTCCCATTCCTTTTCTTTCTCATTCCTGAAATCCCTTTGTACCAATACTTACAACGTGTATTCCACACTTAAACCATCTTTACGTCCAGCAGTCAGATTTATACATCCTCATTAACCAGTATCCTCTATCCCTTAACAGGGGCCAAAGCCAATTCGCCACACCAAGGTAGCTAGTTAAACTGTTTCATTTAGATTTCAAAACGTAGAAAGGTCTTCACAAAGAAGCTGTACAAGTCACTGGTTTCAAAGACAGAATACTAGACAAAGCAAACTAATACACATTGTCTTCAAGTGGCGTCAAGTGTACATGTACATAAGGGTGTAAAATCTAAAGGCGACATTCAGTCCTTCAGAGGAAAAAAAAGTCTTTGCAACCACTGACAATGCCTTCATCTTGCAGCATTCTGAGAAATAAGCTTAGATCAGGAAGCAGCACAAAACACTTCCACTTTAGACCTTTTTGTCTTTATCTACTACAGGATGACCTACCATCTAGCTTTGCTACTTTTATCTCAGTTTTCAAACTACACCATTATTATTGTTAGATAGTCTTCAACAAGCACCACAGTACTATTTTATTAATAGTCACCACTATTCAAGCAGCACAAACAGATGAGAGCACAAAAATCCAAACTAAATGCAACCCTTAAGAACAGTCTCTTCTCTCATTTCCATTTTCTCCTGCTAAATGGAGATAAAGAGTGTATCATACTAAGCCCCATTCTTCTATGTTGCAGAGAACTGTCTGCACTCATAGCCATTTAAGCCATTTTTATCCTTGCTAAGACTGTGCAAGGAAAACAGGGTTGGTTTAAAGCTATGCCTATAAGGAAAAGCTCTTACCTGTGTTAGCCCAGGGAAGATACCAGGGGCAGCTGACATTCACGTAGGTGCCGGGCAGTCCATCTGGCCAGCAGGCGTAATTGTCAAATGTTCTGTTGCAGAACTTGCCTTCTGCAGAGAGATGGAAGGGAGGGTCATGCCACTGCCTTGTATTAATACTGCAAGGAGGAAAAGACTGAAGAGCAGAAGACAGAAGGAAACATGGACACGTGCATATAAACCATAACAGCATTATGCAATTAAGCTTTGATGTGGAGTTAAACAAGATTTATTTGTCCAAGAGAGTTTGTCCCCACACAACAGGAAACTGTTGTTTCAGGGGAAAACTGAAGAACAGATTAGGGCCTTTGACTAAATCACAGGACAAGAAAGGTAAATCAATACTGATCCATTCCCATCTTTTCTCTTTTACATCCTTATGTATCTCAGTTTAATTAAAAATAATTTTTGCTCTGAATACAGTAGATAATCATTCCCGAGAATGGTTCACAGTCATGCAGTCGGAAAGTCTAGCCTAATATATAGATCCATCAACAAAATACCCCCACACAACCATAACTTTGCATTACAGCTTAATCAACATGAGAATACTTCAACTTCAGATTTATTAAACTGTCATTCTCAGAGGGCAGCACTCAACAGCTCAACAGGATAATGGAGCAGAGGGAGATGAATGTTTCCCTGCCATTGCTGTCATCAGCTACTGCTCTCACTCTGCCATAATAATGCAGTTAACAGAAGGAAAACTAACAGTTTTGAAATAATTCTTCACAGATACAACTTTAGAACCATCTTATCTTTCTCAGTGTGTCACAAAAGCACTGAAGCATAGGAGAGGCTGCACTGTGTCCAGTTGTCAGCGTCACTGACAAGTCACCAGTGTCCTCTAAACACCATGATGCTGGCACATCACAGCTGCTCTCAGCACATTACAGCAGCTCAACTGCTAAGACAAGCTGCATTCTCATTTTCACTAAGGCGCTTGCCCCCCCCCCCTTTTTTTTTTTTAAAGCCATTTTTTTCAATGCTCAAAATAATTTATACCACCTTTAAGGCCCACAAACTGCTAGGTCAATGTGAACAGCATGGTCTCAGACTTCCTAACACCTGTGTACTCTCTCAACCCTGACCACTAAAAAAGTTCCAGGGGTATTACATTAGTGTGCTGCTTTGATGTGCTACAGCCACCACTTGCCACTGCAAAACATTCTGGACTTAAAGACTAACATCTTTACAATGAAATTGTTCTATAAAATGCTTCCTCAGCAGAGGGAAGAGTCCACAGAAAGCAGGCAGAAGCAAATGGGATAAAGAAGAAATGGACTGGAAAGAAAGCTGGAGAAGTATTTTCAAGTTCATAATCATTCACTTGCTACTGTTATCATGCATTTTAAAAATTAATACATCCTATCCCTACCAAGCAGGCTTACCTGCCGCAATGGGGGGTGCCTCATACAAGTATTTCAGGCATTGGAGCTGATACTCCTTCCACTTCTGCATAACCCCAGAGAGCGACCCATCTGAACTCTGAAAGAGAAATCATGAGTCTCAGACATTGCAGGGATTTACACCGTGTGTTTTTCATGCAGCCTGAGTAGGTGGGTGTGAAAATGACTGCTACAAGCCAAAACAGCACTGCTTATCATAGAGGGTACAAGATGCTGCCATGCATTTGCCTGATTGCAACCAAAGAAATCCCTTCCTATTTGTACCACAAGCAACTGAAAACACCTACAAACAACTATACCGTGTCCTCACTGAAACCCAAACTGAGCTAGCCTTGCTCTCTTGAACATGCCCCAGTTGTGTGATTTATTATCTCACGAAAAGACAGGGACAGCAGCAAGTCCTTTTAGGAGAGGTTTTCTTTCCAACAGCAGTATTTCTGCTATCCCGTAAGCGAGACCAAGTTAATTCACTGTATTCAGCGGATATTCCCCAAGCATTCTTCCAGAACGTGGATGAAAGCTTTTCCAGCTCAGCTTTTCTTCCATGAAGAACAGCTTTTCCCCGCATCCAGCATAATTTTCCTGAAACTGCAGAAAGAGCAGGGACCTCCTTTTTGCACAGTTTGGCAGGCTGCAGGTTCCACCGTCAGCTACCCCAAGTACTGAGGGGGGAGGGGAAAAGTACGTACAAACTCTGTCTGAGCACAAAGGAAATTAGCTGTTATTAAACTGCAAAATTTAGCACTGGCTGCTCACTCAACCCTAGCAGATGCCCCACCTGGCTCACAAAGGCCCAGCTTACTCATTGCGTTTAAGTAATGAGACATCAGTCCTTCTCTCCCCTCTCCGCATTCATATAAACTGAATTACAAATGTCAGGATTAGCAGGCTGTAAGTGATCAATAATGCAGCTAACTCAGCATTCTTTTTCCAGAGAAAGGCCCAGCATGGATGTCTCAGACATACAATCAACAGCATGAACCTAATGGTACAACACACTAACACTGAGTGGAGGAAAATTTATTTAATCTCAGCTGTCGATCAGTTTATTAAGTGAAGCATGAGGGTAAACAATCCTTGTAGTTTTACTCTCACAGCTTCAACTGTGAAATTTTATTTTCCATTTGTGCTTCTAAACCTTTTTCAGATGGCTAGAAGGAAACCAGGGCATGGGAAGGATTGTTTTAAAATGAAGAAGTCATTTTAAAGCTATACCGCATTTCAGGAAAGCCAAACTGAATGCTATCCACTACAACCAATGTGACTAAAATTTAGACACCAGTGCAATCACCTTGGTATAAAAGAACAGAAGTAGAACTGGCATTTTTGGACTACAGACCTTTCAAGTCCTGTTCCCTCATATCCTTCCAATTAAAAAAAAAAAAGTGTTTGAAAAAAAACAAAACACCATATGCATCATACTTCTGCCTGGATTAAGCCACCACATTTAATTACAAAGATGCTCCTGTACACATGATGAGAAGTACAACATTTAGTAGATACATGTGTGGTGTTTCAAGACTAACTGCCTATATCTACATGCAACTTAACCATAGCTAGGGCCTCATGGCCATAATTTTAGAAGAATTTAGCCAGCTCCCCTTGAAGTCAAAACAAGCACAAGCCTGTGGATCTTTGAAACTCTGACCCTTGTGTGCCTGAACTAAACCATCTCATCTATGACAATAAATGCTGCCAAAGTCTGTTCTGTGCTAAAGTCCCTAGTGTAAAATGAATGCATCCTACTGAATTTTAACCCCATGTGCCTACGGAAACACACAAACCTGTAGCATAGTGATCTATGCTCAGCATACCTGAAGGAGAAAGAAAACATCATCACCTATAATTATATCTACAGGTGTGTGTAGAGAAACCAGTAACTCAAACTAAAATGCCATCTACAGATCCATGTAGGCTGAATAAGGACAGATGACCAGAGTATGGGGAGAGGGAACAACTTTCAAACCTAAGTTTCTCTCAGGCAGTCTTTAAAAAGTAACTTTCAGGTTATGTTTAAAAGGTGTTCATTTTACAAGAGTGGTTATTGAAGTTATACAGGATTGTTTCCACCACCCTCTCATCACCAGGTTAACACTTTAATAAATGAATTAGAAGGAACATTTTCAGGATGAACTCTTAAATTATGATTAAGAATAATTCCAGAAGCTACTAAGTGTCACACATCTTCCCAAAAAGTAACTATTGATCATGCATGCAGATGACCAGATCAAGTTAATCCAAACTCAGCTTTTAAAATCACTACAAGATAAAGATGCATACAGAGTTTCATTTAGAAACAAGACTCTACCTTTTAAAATATCCTGTAACTGCTTGCACTAAGAAAAGCAGCTCTTTTGGAGTCAGCAAGCCTTAAAGTATTTTCTTCTAAATCAAGTTTTCATCTATTGCCTTCATGAATGCAGGAATAACCAGCTTTAATTACAGCTTTGGAAAAAGCAAGCCTTTATCCCTCCATTTAATGAAAAAGTAGAAACATTCTACTTATATTGGTTTCTCATAACGTGAGAAGACAACTCTAACAAGGAGATTAGCAAACTATAAGAGTAAAATAGTTAGACATGCCTTTTTGTGGAGATGACTGATTTGGTAGACAGTTTTCTACGATCTATAGTCTGTTCCAATAAGACAATCAAATATAAATTCCAAGACTACATAATTTGTTCTCTCTACACAACAGTTTACTCTGGTTCAGCTAAATACCACGTTTTGTTATCAAATTGACTTAAATTTGATTTTAATATATGCTAATCCCCATTTCCCAGAGATTTTGGCCCATGTGAACAAGAATCACAAGTTATACACTGCCACAGATTTACAATGTGAGTAGTTATTCAAATAAGAGATACTATATTTTCTTGAAAAGTTATTTAATTCCTTCTGCAACATCAAAGCGCTAAACACACATATACGAGGACAAGGTTCCTGGGTCAGTACCCAAATTTGGAGCAAATAGCAAAAGTTCAAATAGCTTTATTAAACTCAGGACTATATTTTTGTTGCTAAAAGCACTGGTCCTTGCATTTCAGTTGAGAGTTTGAGGGTGTTTTGGTTTTTTTTTTTTCCCCTCAGTTATACTCAACCATGGGAGGAAAAACAGCAGTAGTTTTGCTGTGGTGAAAATACATCACAGAAGGATAGTGGAGGAGAAGAGGATGGAAACATGGCTGACTGGTTAAGGTGGAGGAGTCAGAAGGCAAGAACGGATGAAGGACATTAAGGAGGTGAGTGATGGTGCAGCCTAAGGAGCATAAAACAGATGCAGAAGAATTAAGACAGGCAAGAGCACAGAGACTGGGAGCCTTTCAGTGTATGTATATAATTAAGTGTAATTAATCTCTAGTGATAAATTAGCTCATTCAACACTCTGAAGACAGAATTCCTTACAAATCCATAACATCTTTATAGGAAAGCCTCTTTCTGTAGCCATCGTTTCTCTTCATAGACCCTACTGCAAAAGGAAGCATTTTAATCACTCTTCAACATCTTTGAAACTATTCCTGCTGTGACAAAAATGGCATCCACACAGATCCAAGGTGATCGATGCTACAAAAGCACTATTCTAACACAGTGAAATCTGAGCACACAGAGTATAAACCTGCAGGGGGCTCAGACCAGACAAAATGCACCATGAAATGGCATCATTCAGAGTGGAAGGAAGAATTTTCAGAGCTTCAGAAGCAGCTAGTGACTTCTGGGGTTATCTTCCTCCCTATTCTCCCATCACCATATAAAAGGTCTTACATGCAACCGAATGAGAAATTCCTCCTTATATTTGTATTTCTTATGTCTTTGGTCATCTGTTTTTAAATGAGAACACTTACGTTACAGCTTTTTCATGCTTTTAACATTTCAGGATAATAAGCAAGACTTCAACTTGCCGCTAAAGGCTCATATGTAATGTTACAACCACTGGGACCTCCAAAATGCTAATCTTAGTCTTCAAAAGCAAAAGCTAGGCAACCTGGCATTGAACCATGCTTTGGTATGGCCTTGGTATTCTTCCCTCAGATAGTAACGATGACCTATCTACTTTGTGAGAGAAGGGTTCAGATTACATTTACTGTCTTTTATCTCAGAAGCACCAGTGAGTTACTTTGAAACTTTCCTGCCCTTTTTTAAAAGGGCAATGCGACACATTATTTCAAGGCTATTCTGCTCAGGATCAGCACAGCAACTAAGTCCAAGATAGGTGAAGATTGCACATTACTAGCGTTATGCTCATTCTGACTTGTCATTCTTTCCTATATAATATGGATCTTATTAACTTATCTGTTATGTCAGCGTAAGCTATAGGTCTGCATCAACAAAAGTCAATACAGAGTGGAAGCTAAGCTGGCCACCTAACAGGTTTATTCAATTCATAGCGTGGACTTAAGCTTGAATTTACAAGACAGTTCTGTCCTCAGTTCACAGCCCAAATGGGGCAGAGCACAATGCTGCTACCCCAGAAAGCTTTGCTATGACCCAATATCACCTTGCATTTCTTGGGATGAGATTCCTCCTGTCCAAGAAAGAATGGTTTCCAGGTTTCAAACTTAAACAAATTAATTTGTGTGGGGCTTAAATACAGTCACCTTCCTGAAAGCACTTTCCCACCTAACAAGACGCTTCAGCTTGCTACAACAGCGCCTCTGGAAGCGGAAGTTTAAAAACAGAGGGTGTAGTACAGCACAACTCTGCAACAGGGCTAGCTGCTCACAGAACAAACTTATCTGCCCCCGCAACTTGTCATCACTTTTCTCTGCTTCTAATCTGAAGTAAATATTAAAGTATATGAATGGCAGGATGCTATTACTACCTCCCTAAGCTCATCAGTCAAGATCCAATTTCTCAACAGTTACTATAAATTTGTCAAAGTAGTCCTGCAAATGTTGGTGCTCCAACCACCAGTTTGTAAGAACAGTTGTGTTTCTTTAACTGTTGCAGAAAAAAAAACCCCAAACCACAAAACAAAAAACAACACTAAACCAAAACACCCGACACTGAACTTCATATTAATAAGAGTCCTTTGACCCACTGTTCATCCCATGACAAAGCAATCCTCTTGAGGATCAGTCCTTCAAGTACAATGCTTCTTGAAAACCAAAAGAGATTCTGGAAATGTGTTAGTATGGGAGCAGGCTTTATTGTTCGAACTCCACCCCCCCACCCCCCACCCCCCAAAGAGATGAGAATTAACCTGATTTTATAACTACTTAGTTCAACTTCTATGTAATGAGCTAATCTGAATCCATTATAGGCAACATCTCCGACAGTCCAGTTACTCTCCTTTAAGTACTGAAGCTATGTCAAAGGAGGAGGTACATCAAAAATTACAGTGCTGTCTCTACTATAGATAGTAAAAAAGAAGTATCATTAAAGATACCTGAGCAATACCTTTTCCAGAGATCATAAAATGAGATCATACTTTAGGACATTTGACATCCCCCAGATTTCCTTATTTACCACATTCTCTTCCCATATTACGTTGCCCAGTATCGAGTTTAATGCAGCCATCCGACATATGCAAGACTAAGCGACCCCTTGAGGTAAAGTCATTATTCTCAGTCCCTTCTGTAGGGCTGCTTGACTGATCAGATGATATAACATTAATTATGCTTCCCAAGTCATATTTTACAAGATACTTCGTCAGCAGTTGGATCACTCTGGACAAATCCCTCACCTTTCAGAAAAACAAACAAGGGATCAAAACAACTTTTCTTTCGGAGAAAAGTCTATTGCCAGCTTCTAGGAGCTTTTCCTGCAAATGCTTCTGTTCCTTAGTTACTAATGAACCAACGATTTCAGTAGCTCAAGAGCGTCAGAAAAAGAAACCTTTCGGCATCCTTGCTGCTAGTGAAAAGCAGCAAATGAGCTCCCACAAAAGGAGCTACTGGATTCAGCAAGAAACTCCCTGGCGACATCTGCCAGCTGAGTTTCCTCTTAGGCTGCAGCAGCTTAGCACTTACAACGAGACCTTCAAGACAAACAAAAAGTCCCAGGACTTCAACAAAGGCAAATCTTGAAAACAGTGTTTCACCAGCTGTCTAACCATGGAGACCCCTCTATTCTGTCACTGCTTTAAGACTTCAAGTTTCATGACATCAAGCTTTTGAACTCAAAGCTGCAAGAGCAAGCTCTCATCAGGCACTTATATCCGATCAATGCACAGAAGAAACACTCCTCCTCTACCTGTCTCTTCAGAGCTGCTCAGCCCAGACTGACAGCACACCTCCAGTCCTGAACAGTAACACTGGGCTTTCAACAACTTCCCAAAACACACAGGATCCCCCCATTCCATTTCATCCTCTGCCTGAGCAGCTTCAAAACAGTATTTCAGCCCATCCAAAGAGCATCCCAAAAGAACAAACAACACTCCTGTCAAAGACAAGAATATGTATAAAATACCTGTGTGTAGTTTTTGTTTTGTTTGGGGTTTTTTTTGGTAGTGTTCATTGTTGTTGTTGTTCTTTTGTTTGTTTAAATCAGAGGCTGAATCTCACCATTCCTCTGTCTCAGCTGAAAATAACCACTGCACTACATGGTCCCTTATCCTGGCCTGCCTGCCCTCATGCCTTTTTCTTCCTCTTTTGCACACCTGCACAGCTTCAGAAGGAAGGGTTGGTGGTGCTCAATCCCATAGCAGCCTATAATAGCACAGGGCACTAATTACCACCCCCCCCCGTCCCCTCATTCTTAAGACCTGTTCTTGCTAGATTAAGGAAAAAAGGATAAGCGTACACATCTCCTAAAGAAGGTTTGGAAATGCAAATTTCCAAATGCAGAATGCTTCTGCTTGGAGTCTCAGATAAGGCATTTTAAAGAACAAAACCAAAATTGACTTGAGGCACATTCCTGCTTCTCAGTACTTCTGTTGACTAGGCCCAGGCAGCTCCCAGTTCAGCTGACTTATCGTTTCACAAATCATTCCAAACACATAAGCTGTCTGAACAGGCGGGAGAATTCAGCCCTGACCACAAGGGTTTCCACTTGGGGACCAAACATCCCAGGTCTGTCCTGGGATGCTTCATTCGTACTTTGAAACTTACCAGTTTTCTCTTCCCATCCCTGAAATTTTTGTTTTGGGAAGGTGCATTTCAATGAGAATAATATCTCTTGGCCTCTATCACTTTCTGGATCAAGGCAAAGTATTTGGCGTTCAGAGGCACAGATGTCAAAGCAAACTTTTTTAACACCTAAATCAACTTGCATAGTATACAGTCTCAAAATCAAGGGAGTAAAGTACAGCCTAATACGTCAGCATGCTACAAAACTAAGCATCATCTTCTAGAGACATAAATAAATAAAAACAAGCTCCAGGAGGTCAGGTAGGATAGATTGAAAATGTGGTACAAACCTGTGTTCAAGGGGTTATTCTATTGTTTCTGTCTTCAGTGACGGACAGACCTGGGACAAGAACAGTTACCTGCAGAGTTTTTCTGCCCCATGAAGAGCTTTCCCAGCCTGGAAAGAGGCTTCCTCTTTGGTCACTGTAGGATCCATGAATCTGCATGCTTACGGTTAAAGCAGACACATATTTGGATTGACAGCCGCTGTTACCAGAAAATGTTATTTTCATTACAACGTCTTTCATCTATTCTGGTAAATGTTCCTGTCAAGGATGTTTTACATGAGCCAGTCAAACGTGCCAGAAGAAACTACTGGGCAACTATGCAGAGAGATAGAAGAAAAAAGCAAAATTCAAAAGCAACCATAACTCTCAAACTCTTGGAGAGCAGAAAGCAATCCCACAATTTTAGTGGGAGACATAGTGTGCCAGCACTTATCACAGGACTCCTGTACAAGGAGATTTTACTGTGCATTGCAAATCTAGACACATGCTTTGTGAAGTGCTCTTTAGAAGAGGACTTTTATTGATGCAGTTATACAACAGAGCAAGCAAAACAGCAGAATAAAGAGTTCAAATTGCATTTTTAGACAGATACAAAAGGTGTAGCACTAGAAACACTATGGAAGGAACAAAGGCAAAGTTGAGCAGTGTTGTGGGAGCAGGGGAAGCTACAAAGCTGAAGATGAGAAGACTGCTTGAGATCTACCCTCAAAGATTTAGAAACAAAATGCAGCCTATGAAAGGCCACAATAAGGTCTCCTCGAAGCCTTGTCTCCTCCAGGCGGAACCACCGGAGCACTCTCAGCCTTTCTTCATAGGAGAGGTATTCCAGCTCTCGGATCATTTTCACAGTCTTCCTCCAGACTCGCTCCAACAGGTCCATGTCCTTCTTACACTGGGGGCCCCTGAGCTGGATGCAGTACTCCAGGTGGGGTCTCATGAGAGCAGAGTAGAGGGGGAGAATCACCTCCCTCAACCTGCTGGCCACGCTTCTTTTGATGCAGCCCAGGATACAGTTGGCTTTCTGGGCTGCGAGCGCACATTGCCAGCTCATGTCCAATTTTTCATCCACCATTATCCCCAAGTCCTTCTCTGCAGGGCTGCTCTCAATCCATTCATCACCCAGTCTGTACTGATACTGATAACTGCCCTGATCCAGGTGTAGGACCTTGCACTTGGCCTTGTTGAACTTCATGAAGTTCACATGGGCCCACCTCTCAAGCCTGTCAAGGTCCCTCTGGATGGCATCCTTTCCCTCAAGCGAATCAACTGCACCACTCAGTTTAGTGTCACCCGCAAACTTGCCGAGGGTACGCTCAATCCCACTATGTAATTAATAAAGACATTTAACAGTACTGGTCCCAATACAGACCCCTGAGGGACACTGCTGTCATGTGCTATCACAATGGAGTACAGGGACAGTGAGGGATATATAGGGCTGAAAAAGTAGAGGAGATTTAGGGTGGAATTCAGATGCCTGATCACAGGCACCTACTGTTCCTCTCAACATGCACAAGTGCCTTGCTTTGTCTCCTGCCACAGCTGCAGAGGTGCAGGTTTCCCCCACACCGTACATCATATCTGTTAGTCCCATACAGGGTCTTGAATATTTTAGGAAGTTTTGAGCAGCACTAGATGCCTACATTTGGGTAACTGACTCATCATGAAGGTCTCTAAGCTGCTGAAGCAAAACAAAGCAAAGAACATCTGCCAAAGCTGGACTTCTGGCTCCTCTTCCTGTGGTTTAAAATGCAATTAGTTAAGCTGGTTCTTTATGACATACTGAACCAAGTACATTTAAAAGGATCTGCTTCTTAAGCTTATAACTGACTGGTTTCTCTGGCTGAGCAGAGAGACAGACAGAGCCTGCAGTCCCACAGAGCCAGGGAATCACAACATTTGATTTTCCAAGCACAAAAAAAATGAAGAGGATTTCACAAAAAAAACCCAAAAGTAATCTTCATCACATCCGCAGGGACTGAGCAAACATCACTTCATTGTAAATAATCTGTATTTTCACTAGGCAAGAAAAACTCTAAATCTTTTCACCTTTCACACCAAACTGTCCCAAGGGAGTTAAGTTCCCCCCAACTTTTCAAATGACTATCTAACAGTCACTCTTCTTAAAGAGCCATGGTGCTGGATCAGAAGGCAAGGCGTAGAGAGTTAGCTGTTTTTTCCAGGATCACAAATGCTATAGCAACGTAAACCTGGTCACCCGTTTGTCATCCTATCACCACAATCCCTGCAATAAGCTCAATAACAAGAAAAAAAAAAAAAAAATCAAATAAACCAGACATATTAACCTTCACAGACCTTTTGCTCACTGAATGCATTCCCATTTATACTTTTTTGTTTTAAACAAAATTTGTTCTCCAGTTAAAAAAAAAAAAAAAAAGGATTTGGTAGAAAAACAATCACCACAAAGCTATTTAAAAAACAACACCACACACAAAACCAAAAACTCCAGTATATAATTTCATGGGTTCTGCATCTACTGTTGTTTAGAGATTGCTAGAGAAGAATGCAATCAAATCTGTATGGCTTTTGCAGTTCTAGTTGAGGGCAGTAGTTTATTCTGGTTTTAACTAATGCGAATTAATTCCCTCAGCAGCTCCTTGTCACAGTGGCTCAGGGTCCGCTGTCTCATTATCTGCCATATTGCTCTTTCCCGCCTACCCATTCCCCTGCCAAGGCCATTATATGTAGCACCTTCGCAAATTGCTAGTGTTTTCATCAACAGTTATGACACATTTGAGAACAGAGCATACGAGAGAAGTTCTGCCAGTGAAGCTCATTCTCCAGACGTCATCTGTTTTCCTTCCAAATATTAAATAAAAGACAAGCAGAGGTACACCTTTGCATAACACAACAACAGGACAGCACCTCTACAATAATATCCTTGCAGCATTGTATCATATACAGTAGAGTTCACTTTTCCTTGGTTGTATGCAGTGTGGCGTTTTACAGCCTGCATATAACCTTACACTTTTCAGCATTCAACCCACACGGCTGCCAAGTGTTATTTTGATTTGCCAAAAACAAGACAGGAACAATGTTGCATAAAGGCTAGAGTCTTAACATAGCCCCAGATGCAGAAACATTTAAATGAACAAAAAAAACAAAAAAACACCAAAAAAAGAGTAATAAGACAAATGAAAAAGGTGTACTGAGATGCTGCCCAGGGACTGCACACTGATCACGTGAAACACAGAAGTAACACAGGTCGACAAACAAGGACCAAATCAACATGCCTGAAGTTAAGCTCACATTGGATGATCATGTTATTCTATCCAAAGTTTGAGGGGAAGATCTTGCAGTCCCCGGACATCAAAATCAATAGGGGACACAAGCTAGAAGAAAAAAATCTGGCACCACACTACTGCAGCAGCATCCTCAGAGCTGTGTTCCCAGGCAGAGGGAGCCAGATGACATTACCACTTGCAGAGACCACCCAAACATGGAACTTGCATTTTTGCCTTCATCCCACCTCCCATGTCCTTTTCCTTCTAGCTTCTTTTAAAACAGAACTTAGAATAGCTCAGCTTCCCTATACAGGGCTGCTTTTTTCTTTTTTTTGGCTATGCTCCTGAAAGCCTCTAAGCAGAGAGGCAATTTAAAGCATCATCTTAACTTGACAACAGCCTGCTGTATTTGTGAGGTCTTGGTAGCTAAGGCTGTATGGTCATCTTTCTCCAGAAGTGATGTTACAAGCAAGAGTCAACAGCAGATATGAGCGTGCTACAATGTTTGCTTTCACTTCTGCACAGTTTTACATTTGCTTTTATTTGCAGAGGCCAATTCAGCTTCCTTGAAGGCAAAAATAAAACAGCTCCAACCTGAAACCTAAATTTTCTGCTTTCTCATTCTCTGAGGACAGTCATCACCATCTTCTACAATATTTAAAATTACAATCAGACAGAATTCATCTAGTTGCAGGACACAGGAATGAAAGCCATTAAAACTAGAAGCTTTAATTAATACATTAATTGACATTAGCTTTTTCTCCTTTTTTTGGGTTGGTTTTTTTTTTTTTTGTTACTTTAATACAGGACTGATGCTTTTAGAGCTTTCCATAGGACTAAGCAGGCTGAAGACTTTGAAATCAAGGAATTCCAAACAACTCTTAGCTGTTCAGTACTTCATTGTAACAATGTTATGTTACCACCTTTGACTCAAATGATTTGGAAGGTCAGTAACACCCTCTCCTCCTCCCCCTTTACACAAGTAAAAGTACCTATCAAATTTATCCAGAATAGACTTCCCAGTTTTCCTACAGTCCCTCTCAGCCAAGGAAGCAGACTACAGAAATACAGGCAAGTCAAGCTGAATCACAGACTTTCCTTACTCTAGGACTGCAAAGCGACTTATGAACCACACTATTACTACAGGAATCAGATCAGGCTTTTCCTCAAATCTGAATTAGTCTACCACAATACCTCTTTCAAGACGACCACCGTAGTTTCTTCATTTCGGAAGCACAGCAGAATGAAAATATTATGAGAGATGCCAAGTGTTACAGCAAGCGAATGGGTGACCAAGAGACAAATAGACTCTGGGAGTTCTGTCTTCTCTTAGTTCCCCAAGGAGATGACTATAATAGCGGTTCTCAGAAGTTAGTACCATAACAGCTGCATGTGTAGATGACACAGAAGTTAATAAAATTAAAAATCCTCTGTATGCTTAATCCTGAGATCTTGCTTCAGTATATCCTTTCCTTGAGCTCAGAGGATTTTGTAGTTTAAGAATGTTAATAAAAAACAATCCTCAAACATCTCTTTTAGTAGTCAATATTGGGCCAGTTTATCAGCCATTCTACACCATGAGTCTCTCAAACAAATAAAACAGCAATTTTCCCAGTTCCCTCTCCAAGTGTTTTGATTGGGTAAGAAACAAAATGAGTAAGCAGCCTGCAACCCATTTCAGTATCACGCATACATCAGCTCACTCTTTGCCCTATTCCTCTACATTCTTACCTCTGTTGCATTAACCTTGCATACGTAATATGCAGATACTAATACTCAGTCCCTCTTCTGCCCAGAGATCCTGGCACTGACTGCACAAGTTGAATCAGTAGCAAAGGGTCTATGCATTAGTTCTGCAAGGAAATCCCACATGCTACCATGGTTCTGCCTCCCAACAGTAGCACAAGAGAGGAACTCAGATGCAAGACGTAACCTCTAGTTTTTCAGAAGTTTATTCCTACCCCGTCTTCAGGCCACTTCTAGCAGGCTTTGATCTTCGTCAGTTGGAGTCTCACAACATCATTTTCCCAATATGTGGGAAATTGGTGGATTTTCTTCATTCAGAATCCTTACCAGCCCCAGGGCCAGATCTTACTTCTTTACTTCTGGCAGATATCACAGCCTGCAGCCCTGCACACCTGCTGTGGCAACAGCCAGTTTCAAAGACAATCATAACTCTCCACAGAAATCAGCCTGTCTCCCCCTCAGCCCTTCTTTCCTTTCCACACTCTCGTAGAGGTATATGGAGCTAAAGAGGTTTGTGGTTTAAGCTACAGAAGTGAATTGCGATTGTGTTGCTGTTAAAGCTGAGTGGGCTTACATTTCTTCCCACCCTTCTTTGTGGATACCCTCAAAAGAAAGGGGAAAAGCAAGCAACAGAGGAAGACTGCTGTTCAGGCAGCAAGCACACTGGTTTTCAGAAAGCAAGGGATAGGATAAAGCCCAAGAGCAGGGTGAAACAACTTCCTAAGCCAAGTGAAGAAAAACATGCAGAGAGCTTCTCAACAAAGCTGTCCAGCCTGGACAAATGGAAACACAGAAGAGCTGCCCCTCCAGTCAAGTCTCTAACCTTGGTCAAAATGAATATTTTAAGTTGTGCACAAGGCTTCCCCTCCCCTAGCTCCAATTTTCAAAGCAGTGACGGTGCAGTAATAAAGCTGAAAACAGATAGGTCACTTAAGGAATTAAAATCATTCCATTAGTTCCATGTTAGTAGTTTCACAGCCACGTATTTCCCATCTGACATTAACAAATCAAGCAGCACTTGTAGGAATAGATTCACAGAGAAGAGGCTAGAGAAAAAACGTGGGAACTTAAATAGCAGTGCCTTTATTTGACATGTTGTCTTTTCTGAGGAAGTTTGCTCTCCAAACTAACTTGCTCTGCAAAGGATTTTTATGTTTTACATCTCAGTTCATCCTTAAGACGTACTTCTGGAGCACAGAGTCATCTTACAGCATAACTATCAGCATTTAAAGCAGCATACACCAGAACTGCTGTTGAAAGAAGTGGTTTCTCTGTCCCCAGAGAAAGGTTGTGATTTCCTCCCCTATGCCTTGCTCCTCTCTTCTCCTTACACCACCATAAGCACTCATGCCATCACACTGTGAGCCAGACAGGCAAACTCTCCAGGGTAAAATTAAACAGGCAAAATGTTTAAGAGGATAAGAGTTGCTGTGAAGCAGAGACAAAAGCAGCACAGCTTACAGTGAGGCATAAGAATAATCTTTATTATACACCATCTTAGAACCTAACTCTAAGAACTCTAACCTTAAGAGGAGCCTAAAATGAAGCCCACTACCTGTATAAAAATGTTAAGCTAGGAGTCAAATGTTTATTATTCACTAAGAAGCAAAGTCTTGAGGACTTCTGCTATTGGAGAAATAGCCCTTAAGGTCTCTTCATCTACACTCGTTACCAGACAACTCAGGATTTTTCACCTTTTGCCACTAGGAATGGTACATGGCAACCATGGTGACCTGGAGGCCAGAAGGACCCATGATGATAATCTCATCTATTTCCTGCATGGCACCTTCCAGAGCCCCACACTAACTTCTGCATCCATCTCACACATGCTTGCTTAACCACAAAACACCACTCAGACACACATCTAATCTTGACTTGAAGACTCCAAGTGACAGAGAATCCACTGCACCCTTAGGCAAGCTGCTACTGTGGTTGATTACCCTCAGTATTGAATTCCACACCTATTTCTGGTCTGAGTTGAATTAACCATGCAAATAAGTTTTCTTAAAAGGAATTACCTTGCAAAACACGTAGTATGTCACAATTGTTTTAGTCACTAAAATGGGACTGATGTAATTAAAATACACTGGATTCAATTTTCCCTAGATAACAGGTTGGTTAGTATTTGTGACGTTATATCATTTTTCAGCCTTTTCACAACACTGTTGGATGAGTGTCAGATTAAACAGCTAATAGTTACTAGTGAAAGCAAACACAAATTGAATTTTTCACAGTATTGCTACCATACAGTACCGTGCTAACACTCTGCTCTGGAGCCCTGTGGAGGAGAGGCCAGACTCCTCCACCCCACTGCTGTTAAGACCAAGTTGGTTTCTGACAAAGGAGCCAGTTCTCCTTTAGCCCAGCCGCCACAGACTTTTCAGATACTTCAACCTTCATAAGCATTTTTTAAACTGTTGGTTTGTACTTGTTGCCATCAGCTTCCTTATCTTTTTGTTATACATCATTGCTGGAGTTATTTTAGCCACCACTTCTATTTCTTACAAGAATGGTTTAAGTCGTTACAGAAGAGGACTACACAGCTGGAGGTACTGGGGACACTATCAGCATCTTGAACACCTCAAAGTTAAAAGCATCTGTGCTTTTATATGATAATTTTTTCCTTTCACGTCATTTTTACTCTTTCAGCTTTGCAGCTGCAGATAGTAGTTTACAATTTTTTCTACTTTTCCAATTAGAAGAAGGAATGGATTGGGTAAACAAGTCAAAATCTGTAGATAGAAGTGCTGCAGTATCAGGGCTGTAGATCACATCTGCTTCTAGAGATTGGTAAAAGCTTTCATGGCTGACTACCTTGCCCAAAAAATAAGTCTGTTCCTCACAGCTAGCAAAATAACACGCTGACATACTGCAAACAACAGTCCCTCTTCCACCTCAGGTATCTTTTTGCTTTAGCAGCGTAGATTTTGAGGACAGAAAGTTCACTGAAACGTTTAAGTTTAAAATAGGTAAACTAGCCACTGTATGTGAAAGTTCTGCTCAAACATCACACCAGCCACACACACATATGTGTGCGTACACACATCCCTCTTACACCCTTCCAAAGCACCTAGAGAATACAGCATTACATGTCCCTTGCCTTTTTCCTTTCTTGCTGTCTTCTTCCTGTCCCTCTTACTGAGTGTATGTGGAGTCTAGGAAGATACAACTCAAAGCACAGGACCTTAAGTGGATTCACAGTACAGAAGCATTAATAATCTCCATTCACTTTCTAACTTTAATTATTGGATTCTGCCTAAATTTCTCAGCTGTCTTATCCTCCTTTCTTACACATACATCTACATATAATACTTGAATTCATTTTTACTTTGTATGTTACGAAAATGCAGCAAATCTTAACCTAAGATTAATATCTCCAAAGCTGAGATGCTCTTGCACTTTTATTAGAAGAGCACCTTCTAAAAGAAACTCACTACCACAGCTTCTCTCTCCATGTCTTATTACTCTGTCACACCTAGCTCTCAACAGACTGAAAGCAATCACTAATATTCCTTTAAAACAAACAAACAAACCAACCCACCCAACCCACAAAATAAACCAAGTTATTCTTCATCACGAAGTAATAAAATCACAAATTGTAAACCCTGTGAAGGACTAGTCAGTAGATCAGCTAGACCTTTAAGATTGCCATGTGGTACATAGACACCGTAGAATATGCTGCAATTAAGATTTTACCTAGCGAGCCAAACATTCTTACTACCCATGTAGAATTAGAAGTACTAAGTGGAAAGGAAAGAAAGGTCAGCTTTGATTATATTCTTAAAGCCCATAGCCAAAATCAGGCTAGAAATGGCAGGTACATGAAAAACCTTGTGCTCTAACAACCTGCAGGAATAGCTTCCATTCAGGTTACTGTAAGGTGCATCCTCCTCATTTACGGCAACCAAGATTTATTTGGATCCTGTGAATAAGTCTTTGTGCATGCAAACCTCTCTCAACATCCTTTACACAACAGTCTCCAATTATTAAAATGAGTGGGTCATGAATTCATTAAAGTTTCATCCTTTGCACTTCCTACCTCCAAAATGAAGACTCATTTAGCTATAGAGTGTTTAAAAAAAAAAAAGAGAAAGAAAAGAAGAAAGGACATTTTTATTAGCTTTTCAAAAACAAAAGAAACACCAATGCTCATCACTACAACTTAGTAAGGATCCAGTTGAGTACAGGATCTCTCTAGGCTGATCGCTATATAAATAAGCATTTCAGGCAAAAATAAAAGAAATCCTAAAAACCTCAGTCTTAACTGGAGTTGTTCAGAAGTGTCCATTTTATGGAATTCAAGGAAAGAAACAACACAACCAAAAAAGGCAGTAACTCACTATATGGAGGACAGGAAGACAACTCTGGCCAGAGCTGGGACACGCTCCCTGGAGGAGCCCGTTAGATGAGCAGCTTGGGCAACCGGACAAAGACACAGCAGACTGGCCAGCTTGTCTGCTTTGTTTCTACCAAAACTTTTAATAGAAAGGACACTAACCCGCAGAACATTTCTCTTGTCAGATTACTTGGACCAGAAATGGTCAAAAACTTAAGGCAGCGCCAGGGTGGAGGAAGACAGATGAGAGGGAAAAGAAGGCTAAAGAGAAAGTGATTTAGTCAAGACCAAAGTAGGCTGACACTTTCCATTCCTAACTGTTCAAATAGTTTCTTTTCCAGTTTGGATCATAAAACTAAATAAAAAGACAAGCATTGCAAAATAAGCACAAACCAGCTAGCTCACAATGGTATTGGAAGTTGAATATTTCCATGTTGGCTGCCTGTCATCCCATACTTGACAGTGTTCCAAGCTTGCTACAAATTTGCCATAAAATTTTCTTCTCATTTCCCAGTGACATACTCTGCTGCCCATGCTGCCTTTCAAGAAGCACTTTTCTTCTGTGCTGATCCCAGCTGTCCATTGAGCAGGATACAGACACTTTGAACAGTGTAACAAAATCTGTTTATTTCCAGAGCTTGATTTTGTTCCAAATATTTCCAGCATGACAAAAATAGGGGAAAGAAGGAAGAATAAGAACAGCTATAAATTAAAAATAAACCAAAAAACGCCAGAGGCCATAAGGTAGCATCAACATTAAGATCATCAGATGTAATTTGGGGACAAGAGAAAGTATTTGGAATTCAGGATTTTTATGCAAGTTCTTTCTAGTACACTAACTAGATATTTAGTTTCCCTTGATCAGCCAGTACACAGGCTCTTTCTCCCTCCCCTTCTCTGAAGTACAGGCATATTCATGAATTACTTGAATGTATGAATTTTCTTTAAAGCTTTATTTAAACATTATGCCAAGCAGCTCAGATAGAATGGCAAAGCCAAGATTAAAGAGGACTGTAGGTCTTTCTGTTGAAGAAAAACTATAGAGTATTTTCAAAGACAACAGGGGACAGCAGACAGCAAAGATTAAAGCCAGGCTGTGAACCAAGTTGCTGAACCCGAGAACTCTACAAGCAAGGGGCAATACAAGGGACAGACATGAAGGAAACCAATTATTGAAAGCTTGAGCAAGTAGAAAGTCAACCTCATGAACTATAAAGGATATTTACATTAGCTTTGTTCTCTCAATATTACAGCCTTTAATCTCCCTAAGTAGTATGTGTAGCACTGACTGACAGCTTAGTTTGTTATTAAGTGCCTGGCTCTAAAGAGTATACTGTTTAATAGCACAAATAGTCTCATTGATTAAGATGTCTACCGTGCAGCTGTAACCCCTCCTCCCCCCACAATCAATTATACAGGAACTGAGAACATTTTCAGAAAAACACAGCCCTTCAACCCCGACTCAATATAAAAAGGGATTCGTACTCTACTGCTTTCTGTAGCTATTACAGATATTTCCAAGGCACCTATCATATTAGTATCCAAGCACACAGACTTCGTAAATTAAGTGCACATAGAAGAAAGCTCATCACTACCACTCCTTCCCTAAAACAGGTATTTGGAAGGGGTTATCTTACTGCATGGATTATAGCAACATGCACGTGTGGTCATCCTACCTTGTTATTAATAGTGAGAGTGACAACTGCTCCTACTTTCTATGCAAAATGCAAGGCAACACTGTAACCCATTTCCCTATTCAATAACTAAAACATATGCCCACAGTATGTTAATCACCTAACTCAATCTCCCTAAAACGAAGAGAGTAAGATATTAAAAGTTTGCAACTTTAAATCTTTCTGTGCAAGATAGTAAAGGAAAAAAAGCAAACACACCCCCAAGCCCAAACCTGGACATTTCTTGTCATCTATCAGCCACTATCTGATGTTCCACCAGACTTGCATAGGGGCCAGAGACACATTTAACATCGTCTTGAGCCACCTGTTTCTTTTCTCACCTGACTATTCCATTCCCTGTTCCTAGAAGAAAGCCTTTATCTGCAAGCGCAGGCACTATAAAAGAGAAAAAGAAAACTCTTAAAGAACAACAGCTTGTGAATGAGCCACAAGTCTCAGTTTGGCCAGACTCCTTGCCACCGACAACCACTGTCTTGGATGGCACATCTCCCTTGATTGCTCAGACTAACCATGACTACTACAGCAACAACATGGACAGTTTGTTACCCATCATCTCCTCTTTCCTTTTCTCTGTACAGAAGTCAGAGCCTTGTCCCCAAAGAGGACCCCAACTACTTTTTGTAGCTGAAAGCACATACTTCCCACCCATCCCCACACAGAAATTCCAGTTTTCTGTTGAAAACAAGAAACATTTTATCCTGAAAGGTTTTGAAAGAGTTTCCCCACAATACACCACCACTCCCTACCACTGCCCAAAAAAACCCAAACAAAACAAAAAAAAAAACCCACCAGAAACCCCTATTATCTTCCTTCTGGGAAAAGAAAGAGCATCCTGGAAGATCACCATAACGGCCTAAACAAGAGACTGCTGTTCACATTTGGAAAGCCTGTGACACTCTTTTGCCAAAACCAAGCAGTAGTGAAAGCTGCGCTAACTCAAGACTTCTTTTACAGAAAACTAACAGTCTACAACTGTAACAGCTTCCTCTAGAGCTAATATATAGGAGAAGAGATAAATCCATGTAATCATTTGCCCATTTCCCTGCTCATATAATGTTTCATTGCTGGTGCAATCATGTAAAGGTCTATTTGAGTCCAATCAGGTGATTATAAGTCTATTCTATGGAGATTTAGTAGACCTTTGCAACTTGGAAAAGTTTTGAATGATGAAATACCACATGTAAACTCAGTTCCTAGTTAATTAGGAAGGAAGAAGGGGGCAGAGTGTAAAAGAAGGTAGGAGTGAAGAGCAAGATGAAAGCTTCCTTTAATCATCAGAGGATATCCCAACACTCATTTACCATAAGCAGCAAGGAAGTAGGAAAACAAATTAGGAAATACAGAGCTCTTTGGCTGCTCAGCGACCCATCAGCATGGATGCTACCTTACCACACAAGTAAATAAACAAATTTTTCCATCACAGGGCCAGCTCTAGGTGGCCCTGCTTGAGCAGGGAGGTTGGACCAGATGACCTCCAGAGGTTCCTTGCAACCTCAGCCATTCTGTGATTCCAGCCCTGAGACACCAATGTAGCTTAGACATCTGTCATGGTTTAACCCCAGCCAGCAGCTAAGCACCACGCAGCTGCTCACCGCTCCCCCCTCCCAGTGGGATGGGGAGGAGGATCAGGGGGGAAAAAAAAAAAAAGTAAAACTCGTGGGTTGAGATAAGAACGGTTTAATAACTAAAGTAAAATAAAATATAATACTAACTAATAATTATAAAAATATAATAATAATTGTGATGAAAAGGAATATAACAGAGAGAAATAAAACCCAAGAAAAGACAAGTGATGCACAATGCAATTGTTCACAACCTGCTGACCGATGCCTGAGCAGAGATCCGCCCTTCTCAGCCAACTCCCCCCTGTTTATATACTGAGCATGACGTCCTATGGTATGGAATACCCCTTTGGCTAGTTCAGGTCAGCTGCCCCGGCTATGCTCCCTCCCAGCTTCTTGCACACCTGCTTGCTGGCAGAGCATGGGAAACTGAAAAGTCCTTGGCTTAAGATAAGCGCTACTTAGCAACAACTAAAACATCAGTGTGTCATCAACATTATTCTCACACTAAATCCAAAACACAGCACTGTACCAGCTACTAGGAAGAGAATTAACTCTATCCCAGCCAAAACCAGGACAACATCAAAACAAGTAAGAAAACAAAAAATGCAGTTTCAAACTCCAGCTTTTTTTTTCCTGCAATTTACAACCATCTCTACTATTGCAAGGCCGTTAAGTTAAGAGTTCAAACTATAAAGCTAACATTCTTTTATCCTTGCATCTCATTAGCAATAGAATCAGTTTTATTCTAGAAAGCTTTAATAGCATCATTCATTACCACCAGGTGTCTTAATCCCAAAAGAGCAATGAACAAATTCAGAGCATACCGAATTATTCTACAGATATCTTCTAATGCAAGTTTATCCTTTAACTAACAATAGCTGCCCCTTGGAAGTCCATAGGGAGCTAAGCTGAATGAGACTGAATGCAGTTTTTTTGAAAAGTTTCCTTTGTCAACTTTTAGCTAAATTCAACTAATAAACAGGAGTGCTGAGATCTAGGCCTAAAGCACATCCACCACAACACTAAATGTGTTGGAACTCAGTTTTCTGAAATACTATTTGAACAGGATGTTTCTGACCGCCGTTATACCTGAACGTCTTCTGTACCATCTCTGTGATGCTTCGTATTTCATTTAGACAAGTCATACATATTAAGGATTTGGGGCTTTTTGAAAGAAGTCCACTACAAATACATCTTGATTTATTTGATGTGCAATTTATAACTATGCAGTGTCACTGTAAACAGCATATAACAGCTTCCTGTCTTTTTTCCAGAGTGTACTCTGCTTGCAGTGTCACCGAGTTTAAAAGGAATGGGATCTTCTTGTTATTCTTAGAGTGATGCATTTCAAATGGTACTTGATGAATTTTTCTTCATTAAGAAACGGTAATGAAAAGGGCAATAGATTAGAGGACACCACAGCATCTGACAAAAGCAAAGACCAATAGCCATTTCAAACAATTCAGATCAAATACTATACCTTTAATTTTCCCATCTCAATAGATAAAAACTAAAAGCTTCATTCGCTCTGTATAACTAGCTTTGTAAAGCAGAATATTTTTATTTGAGAGGAAAGAGACTGAAGGAGGAAGATGGGGATTGACCTAACTGAGTATCATTGATCCAGTGACACAGGGCTGCATCTCTTATTTGTAACCCATGCACAGCTGTACCAATATCCACAACACTTTTAAAGGTGACTTACATGGAAGTGTAGGGTTTTTTTCCAGGGTCTGGCTCTTTCTACAACAGCAATAGCACCTCTAGTGATATTAGGACATATGAGGCAGGCTGTTACCTCCCTAGATATTGGTGTTCCCTTCAAACTTCATGCTTCCTACTCAATTTCACCTACTGAAACAGAGTGAAAAATTAAAGCGCTGATGCCTAGATTCTCACCCTGTCCAAAAGGCACAGAATTTGTATTTCTGTGTACGAAAATCCTCAGCACAATGATCAGTCCGTAGAAGAGTCACAGCCAGCCATAAAGGCAACAGGCTTCTGGACTTCCCAAACCAGAGAGGTACCTTGCCCTGCCACCCTATTCCAGCTCCCAAGGAGCTCACTCTGAGTCTGAACAACACAATGATCAAATCAGAATGAGTAAATTAATTCATTTCATAAAGTAGTAACTTGAATAGGGCATTCTGTAACTTATAAACCAAGTCTTTTGAAAGTTTCCTGGTTTTCCCCCTCCAATTCGGCATAAAGTAAGATATCTGATGCTTGTCAAAGCTTCTGTGCACCCAACCCTTTCTATGTGTCAAAATGTCTTACAGCAACTCTTCAGTAGCTTCTGTACAGCACTCTAGACATGTCAGAGGAGCAAAGAAAGTTATCAATTTCTATCTTTAAGAAAATCTACGAAGAGGCTACTGCATTGCCAGGAGTCTGTGCATGTCAGGAAATGAATCTTATGATAGAAGCCCACGGATATCTGGCATGTCAGTCTCTTCTAGAAGGTTTGAAAGGCAGTAATTACTACTTTTTCACACCACAGCTTAGTAGTTACATTAACTCTATACTTCAGAATTTCTACCAGGCACCTGCAGAAGCAGGTCTAGAAAACTAGACCAGAAACACCCTCCAAAGGGAGCAAGGCTTCTACCATTACTTTACCTGCAATAGTTGTGAGTTAGTCTCCTTTACAGGAGGGAACAAAAAAATCTGCTGGGTTGCTGACAGCACATCTGGCACGGTGTGCCTAGGATTTATCTTCCACTCCACAAAAAGCTAAGAAAGAGCCGAATATCACAGAAGGATGCGAGACAAAAGTCAAGAGAAAACTAGTTTAATGTCTCCAACCCCTCCCCAAAGATGGGGCTTTAGAGATGAACCACCGCATAGAATACAATCTTTTGCCACAGCCACCAAGGCTCCTGCTAACATGCACATCAAATACTTTCTCATACACGGCCTCAAATCTAACACCTAGCTTAAAAACAGAGTCTCCCCATCTAACTGAGCACAGACCCTTTGTCCTTTCTTCTCTCCATTAAAAGCTGACTATGTCATCTTGAAAAAATTAAAGATTTGGTGATGAGATCTCTGCAATTGCAGGGACATACCATACCCTCTCACCCACTATCCTCCTAATGCCCTATATAGTGACAGCAAACTTCAAAGAAATAAAATGGATGTTCTACAATGCTATCGAAGTTCAGTTCTGTTTTAGGGTGGTTTTTTGGTTTTGTTTTTTTTGAAGGTGGGGCCAGGTTTTGACACCCGTCAAGGTAACAAGGTAATCCTCTGATTTATTAAGAGACTCTTAGAGGACTGAGTCACGCTTGCTGCAGTTGAGAAGTCATCTACTTGCCATCCCTCCTTTATTCCCCCCAGTCACACCCTACACTGTCATGCAGTCCCATTACACGCGTTTTATGACGGTTTTTTCCAGATGCCGAGAAAGACTGACCTGATGAAAGAGATGAGCAAATGCAAAATTTGACTCATAATCTGGTCACATTAAAAACAAACTCTTTGAAACTTAGTTGCAAAGAGTTGAGCTGCAATGAAACAACTGGACTATGCTTTCAGCAAAAAAACATTTTTCAGTTTTCAGAATGAAACAATACATAAGGATGAATATAGCACCCAGGAGATGTTGGTCAATATATTGAGCAGTGTTGATATCTATAGAGCAGAAAGGGAGTAGGAATATTAGTAAATGGAAGAATAAGACAGTTGTTTCCTATGGGAAAGAAACACATAGAAGTTTGTTGCTAGCAGAATTCAGAAGAAAAGGAAGATTGATGCTACATATCCTGAAATATCCTGTGTCTGATTTTAAGAGGTGCAATCCACACACTCCTTTGGAAGGAGTTTTGTACATCTCCCTCGATTATCAGAGCTCAGTAGACAGCATGGCAAAGCTTGGTTATGGCGTCAGCGGCCATTCCTCAACTTGCTTCAACACATAAGACATGCTCACAAGTAGCTGGACCACCTTTCAAAGCACCACAGAAATACCCATTATGAACAGAGCACTCAGGAGGCATCTCTTCTGGTAGCTGAGCTTCTTGTCTGCATTTGGCTTGTCCACGCGTCTAAGTCATTTGGCAAGTCACAGTCTAAACTACTCATGCTGCCACAAAAACATGCCCTGGTGTAGGAGGACTGTTCCATAAGCTTCTGCCAAGCACCAGAGATGCATTCAATGCAAAAGTCTCGGTGGCCACCATTCTTCCCATTTAGAGAAGGATAGATACGAGAGCACTGTTTTCCCTCCAGCTTTTCCTTTAGGCTGGTCACAGAAGTGTTTTGGTTTACCTGATGCTAGGCCTTTCAGTGTGGCTCAGTTTTCAGACTGATGTGCTGAGCAGCACCAGAACTGCAGATGTCAGAGGGGTTACCAAAATGTCCTAGTCAGAAATGCAAGTCTTAAAGAGAGCAAGATTTCAGAGATTGTCCTATGCAGGTATGTCCATACACACACCCCTCCTGTTTGCCCTGAAGACATCAAGTCTAACAAATTGGCAAGAAACTGCTTCATGGAAAGGAAAAAAAAAGCAGTGCAGTTTTACAGAGGGGGCATGGGAAAATCAGTCTGAACAATGGTAAGAGGCATGAGTAGGTGAGCAGACAATATGCCCCAAGTATAACAAAAATTTAGATAGCAAGCTAACTCATGCTCACTTGTTCTTTAAGGAAACAGGAGGTGGTAAAGAAGGCAGGACACCAAAAGAGCCACAAGCTTCTCAATTGTGCTCAAGGAGTTCATAGTCTAACATTTGCAAAAGGTTCTTCCACACAGATCTTGACTCTTTAGCTACCTCACGGCACAATCAGAAAGGAGGTTCACTTTCCTGAACTTCTCCCGTAGCGCAGCAGAGAGAGTGCATCGGAGCAGCAACAGAACAAGGAAAAGGGAAGCAGCAAACAACAGCTAAAACCACACATGAAGGCAAGAACACAAGTTTCAAAAATTGTCCTGAAGGCAAAGGCGGCACTGGGAGAGTGCATGTGCGTAAGTGAGATGAGGAAAGAACAGAATGGGAGAATGCAGATGAGCTAAATGGACAGAAGAGCACAAGACAGAAAAATACGGTAATTGGGAAAGCCAGCATAAAACAATTTAGGAAAAAGATGGCAAGAGGGTGAACTAACAATGAAATGCAATCAATTGCAAGAAAAATAGCAGTCAATACCAGACTGCACTAAGACAGCAATCCATTAACAATGAATTATAGTGAAACAGCAATAAGATGTAGTCAGTAAAATGACCAGCTGAAGGAACTATTCTTTTCCATGTGTAAACTACAATTTCCTCTACCCAGTTACCATTTTTTAATTGTTCATTCAATTAAATTAAGCCTGTGTCTATTCTATACATAGCTGCAGTATTTATGAGACTATTAAGAAGCCATACTTGAACTGGGGCGGGGGTTGCTCACAAGGTTTTCATGTAAGCATTTAGGAAAGAGATTCTTATGCTATCACGTCTGCACTTAGCAAGCTGTATTAATTCATTCACGTACATCGGAGAGCAGGGGTTGTTGCTTCTTTCTTTAAGAAGATAAGACTATAAAGATTAAGGGGGAGATAACTGCTGGAGATCCACTCATGTTCTCCTCCACAAAGATCTGCCACACTGTATCCCAGGAACAGTGTCTGTAAGGCTTACTGAAGTCCCTGATAAAACTGCGGGGAGTTCCCCTTTGCATGGGTCCACATTCATGGCAGTAGGAGTAGTGTCATCTACTTTCCTTCAGCAGTGGAAGAGGTGGACTTTCCATGCTCATGCTTACAAACCACAGATGATACTGCTGCTGCTGCAACTTTGCCTGGAGATTCTCCTCCACCTGTGAAGATGGACGCGCATTTCACAAGTGCCACCACATTCACACCAAAGGATCACTGGAATGCAGCAGATCATAGGCCAGTGTGGTTGCAATTTATAAATACCAGGTGCCAATACTGAACAAAAAGAGGCATCAAAGAACAGTATTAAACCACCAGCAGCAAACCTACATTCACCTATCGTAAGTTCAAATTTGCTGCATTTTGTATAAAACTATGACATTTGAAGGGGCTACCTTCCATCTGGCAAGCTAGAGATCCCTAGATACTGTTTACCCTATCCCTCTTCTGATGGGAAGCATTGGATGCAAGCATTAAACTTGGTCGTTTCTTGGGTAGCTAGGTTAGGAAGATTCAATTTAATTAAAGGAGATCCTGCCCGATGTTGTAATTCAGCCTCACAAGAAAACAACATTGTAGGGCTTAAATAGAAGGTCTCTTATCTATGGAGCAGACAACTTTCTTCCGTAGCAAAGACATATCTGCTATTGCGTAAACTTACTTTTGTTAAGACACAAACTAATAGAACCGATGCACTGCGGCCAAGGAAACTTGAGCAGACAGCCTTGGCGGCAGTACATACACTGGTTTACCACAGAGAAAGAAATACAAAAGCTTGTAATGAAAGAAGCCGAATGCAAAGATAATAGCTTTCATTTCACTACCGCATTGCAGAAGGAAACAATCAGTTTTCCAAAGGACTGCTCCAAGTTATAAACTAGCAAAGGCTCTGTGATTTCAGAGATAACAGCTCCTCCTGGTTTGTCCTCTCAAGTAATGGCGATCAAGCAACGCAGCAAATTAAACCTCAATTTAGTTTGACAGGCTAACAGAAACAGGATATGATACAATACTTTTAAAAATCTGTTTGACAGCCAGCAGACAACTGTTTATGCTTTTGTCGTGGTTTAACCCCAGCCGGCAACTAGGCACCACGCAGCCACTCGCTCACTCCCCCCACCCAGTGGGATGGAAGAGAGAATAGGAAAAAAACCCCAAAAACTCATGGGTTGAGATAAAGACAGTTTAATAGGACAGAAAGGAAGAAAATAATGATAATAATAATAAAATGTCAATAATATTAAAATAATTAGAATATACAAAACAAGTGATGCGCAATGCAATTGCTCACCACTCGCTGACCGATGCCCAGTTAGTTCCCGAGCAGCAATCCACCCCTCCCAGCCAGCTCCCCCCCGTTTATATACTGGGCATGACGTCATATGGTATGGAATATTGCTTTAGCCAGTTGGGGTCAGCTGTCCTGGCTGTGTCCCCTCCCAACTTCTTGTGCCCCTCCAGCCTTCTCGCTGGCTGGACATGAGAAGCTGAAAAATACTTGACTTGGTGTAAACACTACTTAGCAACAACTAAAAACATCAGTGTGTTATCAACATTATTCTCACACTAAATCCAAAACATAACACTGTACCAGCTACTAGGAAGAAAATTAACTCTATCCCAGCCGAAACCAGGACAGCTTTGTATATCAGGCCCAGTTTCACTGAACTTTATTGCAGCTACAGAGCTACAACTTTTGGAGGGCAGGAGTTTTACTTTTGCAAAGCTCTGTCACTTTGACAATATGAGTTTTTCTTCTCACAGAAGAGAGCTACATGTGCTTCACTGCTGGTACACCCATGAAACATGTCCTTCCATGCCCAGCTGTATCTGCCTACACTTTACCTCAAACACTTTTATCCAAACTCTTTCAGACTGCTGCCTAGCTTGGTGGGGGGGTGCAGTAATGGCATTAGAAATATGGGGAAGGCAGAAAGATTTGACAACTGTTTCACTAACTTACACTTGCCTGGACATCAGAGCTTTGAAACAATGCCAAGTCAGTCCCCGTTCCGCTGTGTGAAATACAGTCCTTTCCTTTGGCCCTTGGAGATCTGATATCCTAGGCTCCTTAAGCCTGAAATGGTTTGGGTTTTTTTCCCCCCCCCTCATACAGTTAGGTTTGGGATATTATAACAAGTAAATAAGTATCGTCTTTTTAGCTTGTATAATCAGATTCACTGTGTTAGGCCATCCAGCTTTATAGCACATGCACTGTCACTAGCTTTATAAAGTTTCCAGAGAATTAGAGTTGTTTCTAAAAAAAAAAAAAAAAAAAAAAAAAGGCAAACAACAAAAAAACCCACATTATTTTATGAATACATAAAGGTTTTAGTCATTTGGGACAGCAATTAAATCTGTATTAATTTAGATGATTGTACTACTACGTAATTCAAAGTTTTACACCATACTAATATAGTCATTAATTTAAGTGGCCTACAAACATTGAATTTTTAAGAACCTGGCCATATTCCTGGGAAAGCAGCCCATTACCTAGAAGCCAGCCAAGTATCCTTTGATAATAACTACAGCAAGGTGGCACAGTGTCAGACCTTGTCTGTTCACCCCTTCCTCCACTGCTTTCTATACCACTGCCAGTACATGCTGCTGAGACTAGTCTAGCACATCTTGATTTTCATAGTGCAGGCAACAAGAAAACCAGCTCTATGCAAGCTTTGGAAGCCAAAAAGGGAGAAAGAAAAGAGTAACTCAGAACTTCCAGCCAACCTAAGTATGGAGGGATTTTTGCCCAGGTGAAGACCCAGCTAATCAAGATGCAGTCCAACCCCCCAGCCTTGCCTCTGCATGGAGTCACTAGCTTCCAGGTCACTTTTCTATTTGTTTTTCAGCCAAGCTCTATAGCCATTTTCCCACCCTAATGACTTCTAAAGAACACAAATCTACAGGACAGCGGTAGTCAGGAGCCTTAGTTCAGTTCTCTCAGTATTAGGGCATACAACAGAAGTCAAGAAGTCAAAATAGGCATGGTCCTGCGAGCCTGTGCTGGGACATTGAAACACACAGGGACCTCTGTGCTGTCAAGGGCAGAGCACAGCAGACTAATGAGGCATTCGAAACCACCCCCTCACATTGCATCTTTTCATCATGGCTTATCAGGATTCAAAGATAGCACTGAGACAAATACCTGATCCTAGATATCCATGGTTAAAGAAGCAGATGCTGCAGAACTAGAATCAGCTGCGGCAGGCTTCAGAAGGGTGAGCAAGTAGCAGTAACTACACACGCCCCTAACACCTGCAACCTCAGTAGTCGTGCTGACTCTTGGTTTGGAGAACAGACTAGCAACTGTATCTAAATAAGCCTGAATAACACAATTGTAATTGAGAGCGCCAATAACATACACATGCCTAAATACCCATACGCTCTAATTAATGTTGATACTGATGTGAGTACTTTTCTATTCCCATAGAAGAGCACTTCAGAAATAAAAGCTGAGGAGAGCAAAAGATCTGTAACCTTTCCACTGAACTCAACTGTTTGTACGTCCACCCAGGAGCCTGTATTATTCACATTTTAGCCTGTGGAACAAAAGCACCGGGGTAGTCTGAAGAATAGAATCGCCAATTAAGAACCGCGGCACAGCTCCTGTCTGCTCTTCACTGACATTTAGACTACTTTCTTCAAGATTATCTTATCAAACCTTCGAGCATAAGTACTACAGAGAAAACTGGGATCTGAAATCCAAATCGAAGAGAGAACCAGATGGTAGGGAAACAGTGGCCAGCTGTGTGTCTGCTCTGTCAGCAGCAGGACATTGCTGCTGAAGGCCAAGCAGGGAAAGGACAGAGGCTTGTCACTAGTAATACGATTCTGCAATGCAGCCATGTGCTACCAGCTCTTGGTCATTTTACTACCCTCAATGCAGTAAGGAAAATCTAGACACTTATTACGCAATTTCCAGCCACCCTGTGTTTAAGATGATGGCAAGTAAGCAGCATCACCTCAAATAAAAGCTCTGGACTTAATTTTTTCTTCCTTCTATGTACATTCTCAGCTTTCTCTTCTCCCTCTCCCCTTTCTCACTTGTTTGAGGGGTTGGGGGGGGGAGAGAGGGAAGGTCAAAGTACAACAGTAGTCACAGCATCAATAAAATACTTCCTCCTCCAACTCCGTATCAAATCATTCTACCTTCCTCTCACACCCATCTTGCCCATTTAAACCAGAAGACCTTGCAACTGATCGTAAAAATCACCTAGATTTTACTATCCACTACTGCCTAAGCAGGGCTATTTTCAGTTTACTTCAAATATTACCTTTAACACTATTCTAAACTGAACCTGAGAAAAGACTCCCGACAGCAAAAGTCCCACGCTTTTGTATACTTACGATTGAGCAGAGTATTTTGTGCATTTTCTTGGCATACAACAAGCACAATCACTGCTCTAGACAAGTTGTCAGATAAGACCCTCTAGTGTCAGAGGAGGCTATAAAAGTACTCATTTTATTGCAAAACTGAAGTCAAAGGGCGACCATAGCGTTGAGACCAGAGAAGCCCCTTTCTTCTCACCTCCCCCCAGTTCTGTGTCCAGCTAAAGGAGACTCCTTTGCTAGCAAAGGTACTTCACTTTGATTCTCTGCCTCTGGCAGCCCCATCATTAGTTTGCTCACTGGTACAAGTTCAAGCTGCTCAGTGCCTTATCCTGTCAAATAGGAAACACCTCCACGGATGGAGGCTCCCCAGCCTCTCTGAGCCCCTGCCTCAGTATTTGATCATCTTCACGATGAAGAGACCTTCCCGACTGGAATTTTCCCTGATGCAACTTGTGCCTGTTGCTCCTTTAAGGGCCTGATGTCCATAACAAGGAAAAACAAAACCACCAAAAAAACCCAGAAGCCAATACCTAAGACAACCCTACAGACTTAGACCTAGTTGGGAACAAAACAGATCATCTTAGTGCTGTTCTGTATTAACCAGTAACCTCAAAAACTTTTAGCAACTGAAAAGAAGCTGCAGACAGTAAACAGGTCCATCGTCAGCTTCACTGTCCCTTCCTTCACCTCTGCAGTGCACAACCTCAGCTTCGAGTCTGTCCTTGCTCTGCCTACAGTAGCTGCCCTCCTTCACCCCCCCCCCCCAGTCTCTCTTGTCTGTCTCTGCCCGCAACCCCACCGAACCGCAGTTAGCCTTCTCTGTCCATCACCCCTTCCCTCACTCCCTCTCCCCCATCGCCACCCGTTGACTCTTCACAACAAACTACGCTTTGTTTTCCCACCGCCCAGCTCCTGCCTGAGCAGCCCCCTCCCCAGCCTCCGGCTGCTGCTCCGGGCTCTTCCACGAAACAGCTCGGCAGGGCTGACGGCTCCACCGCGCCCACGGATCCCGCGAAAGAGGAAAACCCAACGGCCTCATCTGTTCCACCCGGGCGCTGCCAGAGGAAGCGTTAAGAGTAATTCGCCCGGCGTTGCGGGGAGACAGCGCTGAGGCGCCCGGGGCAGACCTTGGCAGATCCTGCCCGCGGTCCCCGGCTCCATTTCAGTGAAGGGGTTTCCCACCCGCTCCCCCTCACAGCCCACTCGACAATCCACCGCCAACGACCCCGCTCTGTTCTCCCCACGGCCCCGCGTTCGTTTGACACGACAAACGAGCGCAGTATTTCCTGCGGGTGAGGGGGAGCGTTACCTCGGGGGCAATGGCCTCGCAGCAGCGGCGTCTCCGCTTCTTTCCTCCCCTCCGCTCGCCTTAAACCCAAACTCGCCCCCCCCAAGACCCCCGCGGGGGCGCACGCGACGGGCGCTGGAGCCGCACAGGGGCCCACGCGCGGAATTGCCCCCGCGCACCAGCCCGGCGGCCGCTGCTTCTGCTGCAAGCGTTGGCGCTGGGCACCCAAAAAGTAACGGTTTTAACTTCTAACTTGTCCTCGAGGCGCACCCGGGCACCAGGAGCCGCGGCCGCCTCCCGCTCCGCGGCGCGGAAACCCGCGGCGGAGAGCAGCCCCCGCAGCCGCCGCCCCAGCGCGGGTGGGGTGGGGTGGGGTGGGCGGAATAACCTCGGGACGGGCGGATAACCTCGGGACGGGCAGGGGCAGGCGCCCGCGCAACTCACAGCCGCTCAGCGCGGCCGCGCAAGTTGGGCGGAGGGCGCCGGCACCTCCGCGGCACTCACCCGCCTCACGGGGAGGGACCTTCCCGCGGCCGCCAGCAGCAGGAGAGCGAAGCCGAGCGGCGCCGTCGGCGGGGAGAAGGGCATGTCCGGGGCGGCCCCCCCACCCCCCATGCGCGGGGACCCGGCGAGGCTCCCGCTCCCCGCGGGGCTCCGCGGCGGGGGACAGCAGCGCGCCGGCGGGAGCTCCGGCGGCCGCTTTTGTAGCGGCGGCGGAGGCGGGGACGGGGCCGGCCCAGGTGCGGTGCGGCCCGGCCTGGCCCGGCCCGGCGCCGCCCGGCGGGGATGGGGAGCCGCCGCCGCGGGCTGGGGGCTCCGGGGGTCGCTCGGCGGCGCGCAGGGCGGAGGGGCTGGTTGCGGGTGTCGTCAGCGCGAAGGGCTGTTTCGGGGAGGGGAAGAAAAAAAAAAAAAAGAAAAAAAGCCGAGAAAGCGCGTTTGCGATCCTGCCCCTCACCTTTTCAACTTCTTTTTTTTTTTTTTTTATTTTGCTCGGACTTTGTCCAGGCTTGGGCATCTTGGTGGCCTTCATGCTGTTCGTGACGTCCAAGTTTTATTAGTTTTTAATAACAGTGAATGCAATTACCCATTATATAACATGAATTTGCAGGGCTGCACGTCAGATCAGAGCTTGGTTTCTAAGTTGAAGTCAGGGCACAAGTCAGTGCTAGCAGTAGTATGATGTGTAGATTTGGAGGATTTAGAATACTTATTTGCCTAGCAAAAGAAGGCTCTGAGTTTGCTTTCACTGGATTCATGTCATTGTCCTTATTCATTCACTTTGCACTGAGTAGTAAAACTAAACCTTCACTAAATCACATATATTGGTGAGATTATACACCAGAATCTGGAAGAAGAAAGCATACAGAACCTAACAGATTTAGAAGGAAAGCTCAAAATTGAACTGGGGAAAAGATTTCACATTGGTCTGTTAGATGCTACTGGAATATAAAGAAGTTAATAGCTTAAATATTAATGATGTATATTAATTTCAAATACAACACAGCATCAGGCTGATACTTTGGGAATGTAACTAGTCAGAGCATCAATGCTGTGAGATCATGAAATTCCTCAGCATGTGAATTGCCAGGACAGCAGTTACATCTCAACAGCTAATTCCAGGCAGAAAGAATTTGTCATGGTGGTTTGGTTGACTGAAGGCTGAAAAGATATTTCCTTCAACTTTCCTAAAGTGAGAGAAAACAAAGATTGAAGGGAAAAAAAAAATCGCTCCCAAAGAGGAGAGAAAGAACATACATTTTGAGTTGTTAAAAGAGACGATCCCCAAACACCCGAAGTTAGTCAAAACCCCTAACATCTCCCTCAGGTGATATTTTTTATGTTGCTCATTGAGATTAATTTTTTTACTATCCCAGTAAAGTAAATACTCAGTTCCTGTAGAATAATTATGTCTGCTACAGACATTGCTGAAGACTTAGGGAACAGTGAGAAGGAATGAAGAATAAAGATCTAATTGAAAAAGCATGTTCAGCCACAGCAATGTTACCTGAAAAGACTCTGTGGTTTTTAAAGAAATCAGTGATCCCCTGGATTTAAAAGATTTAAACCCATACCTAATGTTTGCCTCAAAGGGATGAAGATAATGAGACAGGGAAAAGCCTGCTTATTTTGCCTGAATCGATATTTGTGTGTGTGTGCTAAGACAAATTGCACAGATATAAGAAACTTCTGTAAAAAACTACATTTCTATTACCTGCAGTTATCACATGTCCTCGAAGGAAGCAACCAGAGAGCATCTGCAGTACCAGACTGCTGAGAAATGTGACTAGGAAAACTAACAGTTGGCTGTTAACTATTTTCTGTGGTTTGACTCCCCTGAAAGGCTAAGAGAGGACCCTGCCCAAGCCTGGTTCCACCTCACAGGAATGTTTTACTGGAAGCCCAACACCTGATCCCATTTGGAAGTGCCTATGGGCTGGCCTTACCTCCTGGCAGCTGAAGACCATGCATGTTACATCTGCTTTCAATAAACCAACAAAAACACCAGGCAACAGAGCAAAATACCCTCCAGCTTCCTTCAGGCCAGGCAACAGAAACCTTTAAATAAAGGGAAAGAAACCTCTTCCACCTGGATAGAACCACCAGCCTTAGCAGGGTGCCCCTACTTCACATGCAGATCTCTCCTGCTTTCTATTGTTTCTGCACCAGGCATATTAATTAAGTTTTCCAGTTCGGACTTCTGCTCCCAAGACGACTCCCAGCACCTGTGTGCAGCAGAGGGCCAGTTGCTTTCGCAAGAGCTTAATGGGCTCGTGTGTCTGTTGAAAAGCCTTATCAGGGCTATGAGGGTGACATATGTCACTTTGGAAGCAGAGGTATTACTTTGGAATAATTCTGCTTTCCAGAAATGATCAAAGGTAATTCTTTAGGTATGATGACATCATACACTAGTGTTATCTACATGAATGTTTTTGGAGGAAAAAAAAAAATGGTTCAGAGTAAACTCTGAACAGGCACATTTTCATTGCGCCCATTAAGAAGCTATTGTCAAATTCAGAAGACTGAACAAGTCCTATTGGCTTAAATCACTGTAATAAAAGAGAGGTCATTTTCCTAGAGATGGAAAGGTATTTGTCCAATAAATTCAAATCTTTTGGAGGGCAAATACTGGTGAAAGTTGTCTCTAAAACCTGGATCTGCTGGATTTTTGTTGTATTTATTCATGGTGTTAGTAATACTAAAATTTAACTTCATCTTTTTTCAGTGTTAATGTAAGAAAAGAACAGTTTGAAAATAGCCAAGTGAAGCATTAGAGTGACACTATCCAAATTTGAAAGGAGCTGGGGTCCTTTCAGTTTGAAAAATACAATGCAATGAGTTGAGGAAGCTTTGTTCAACTTAAGAATTTTATTTGTTGAGGCAAACACCTCTTTTTCTGTAGCTGAACTACTATTTAAAATGCAGGACTTTGTAACTTCTCTCTTGTTCTTTTACCTCTAGGCTGGACCAAACCTCTCAGATGTATTAAGGAGAAGCTACCTTGCAGTTACACTGCAACACAGGGATTATTGTACTCCTATGACCGTTGAGCATTTTTAATGCAATTTACTATATTTTGAGGGCAAAACTGCATTTTGAAAAAGCTCAGTGTCTCTTTTAATAACCTCCCCTGATAATCCCTTTCTGTGGAAACAGCATAACCAGTGCCTTGCCAGGGGAGGTTCCCGTGGGTGAGAGACAAAGCCTTCACAAGTGTTCAGGCTCTCCGCTACCTGGAAACTGTGACCACTAGCCTCGTATACACAGAAAGTAACATCCCTATCCCACATGAGACTGAATGCTTTGTCTCTGAAAATTTCTAAAGAGAAAAATCTGTTTCGTGGAGGAACTGCGTGTTTCTGCTGTGACATTTGCTGAGTAACAGACAGTTTCCTAAGCTGCTTTAGGCAGTATCCTAAAGAATGTTACAGTTTTCAGTGCAAGTTACACACTTCGTGGTTCTCCATGACCGGTAATTATTCGCTTTTATAAACATCATCTTTTATAATAGGTTTGTTTATGGGATTCAGAAATACAATTCTTGGAAACAACCGCAGTGCAAATAGATCTAAACTCTTAGTGTAAGTGTATATTTGAAGTTGCAGGGTACAGGGTTGCTGAGATTTGGAGAATGAAGTGTTTTACCTAAACTCGGGATTTATATGAAAAATGGAGGGAGTTGGTGCCCTGTACACTGGCTGTGTAAGAGTTGCCCATGTGCCTGAAAGGCTGTTCGCTATTTACTCGTGTTTTGTAACTGTAGTGTGCGGCAGCAGTGAATACGCTTTGGCTCACTTTCTTCTTTACAAAGCCCAGAGGAACTGTCAGTAAAGATCTTTCCGAGCTCAATAAAAGCTAAAGTGTCTGAGCTGAGGACCAGCACCTATGAAGTTATTCAAATAAATCACTGAGAAATTTGAAATATGTGTTTAGGACAGGAAGCAGAAGAATTTTAGTGTTGAATCATTGAATGTGATTTAAACTGAAATAAAAGTTCATCTAAGCTGAATCCTTCTGTAGACCTCCTGGAAAAAAAAAAGGTAGCTCAGCAGTATTATGCAAATGAGTTACAAGCACATAAGCTAGAACTGCAATTACAAGCACATTGGTGTTTAGAGGGGAGATCATCTTGTCTTGGAGCTATATATACTTCAATATCTTTGGAGAAACTAAATCGCCTGAATTGTACCTTGAAACCTGGACTTTGGGAAGTGGGTAATTTACGCATCTTAGTAATACTTAAAATGGTCTTACAGTATTCTGTATCAGAACATGGCTACAGCAAATAGTTATATGACAGATCAACGTACAAAACTTTTAAATGTGTAGTGCATTAGGAAGCAGGAGAATTTCTTCTGGTTACTGGCCATAGTACACACTTATGCATTAAATCTCATTATTTTTAGTTTAGTGCTTATAAGTGCTAATTGCTATGTTACTTAAGTTACCTGCCCACGTGTAGGAGAATGTGGCTCAGTACCTGAAACGTCTCATGGTAGCTACGCAGTGCTGGAGTGCAGGGGTTGAAATCACACAGTTTTCTGTAATGTGTAGTGCTGTAGTTGCAGAGTCAGAATGAATGAACGTAAGTTGTTGCTAGTTTGCAGTTCCAGACATAAGGGCCTGGTTGTATGTAAATACACGAAAAGAACGAGTAGTGCTTGAGCAAAATGGACAGCTCCATTTTTCAGCTGTCAGATAGTATGGCTTGTACACTTTGGGCTATATATTTCTTGATGACAACAAAGAAATGAGTGCAAAGATTTTTTTTTTTTTTTTTAACTAAAGTTTTGTAAACTACATAATGAACTGAAATAGCTGTACCTACTCTTGGGGTCTAGCTGCCTTGTGGAATTTATTCTATGTAATGATTGTATGGAGGGATTTAGATAGGTATTTAATCTCAATACAAAGCTTACATTCTCTGGCTTATAAAGAAGAAATTGCTTTCAATCTTTTCCAGAAAATGTTGTTGAAGGATTCATATGGCCCTGTGTTGAGTAATTTGTGAATCTGACTCAGATATTCCTATATTTAAAAATCTTAGAAGTATAGAAATGTAAAGGTTATTTCCAGTCCTGTAATATAATAAGAAACAATTTTTTTATTACAGTTTGAATTTCTTACCACAATCCCTGACTCCTAATTCAAATTTCCTAATTAAAAATCCCCTGTTCAGGAGTGCTTTGTTAAGGATTGTATTTTGGACTATAGAAGGCTGCTAGGATGAACAAAATGAAAAGATGCTAGCACAAAGGAAATGATGGTAAGAAATACTCAGTAAAGCATTGAACTTCTCGTTTTTCACAAGAAGAAATTAGGAAGCTATGAATCACAGAACAAAGGAAGGAAAGAATAAAGTAAAATTATTCTTTATTAAGTAAAATTGACAGAAATATTACTCTCCTCTCGCCCTCTTCTGTAGTGGTAGCTTTTTTCTGTGAGGAATTTATTTGGAAATAACTCCATTCAATATCGCCTCAGCAAGGAAACCTTGATACAGAAAAGGAAAACCGCTTTGTACAGTTTGATGTATGTCTTGTGCAATGATCACAATGCTGGTCTTTCCCAAAGAGACAGAGATGATTTCTGTCTACTCTGCTGCTAGATGCCTAGTAGGTAGGACCTGGATTCCCTCAGTAGTAGCTTTAGTAGCTTTAGACAAGCATTTAGTAGCTTGTCTGCAGCATCTGATGTGTTTTTGAGATAAATATCCTTTGAAGAGGGACAGGATGTGTCTCTTGAGAACGAGTCTAGCATTTTGTATCAAAAAATATTCCCTGGATGAATGAGTGAGATGGGGAACCTGTTTCATGGGTTTCCCATGTGCTGTCATGGCTATGACTAAAGAGAGAGGGAAGGGTACTGCTTGGATTAAATTCTCTAGATGATTGTAAATATGCAGGTTAAATCCTTTCCATTTACATGGCCATTTACATTACGGTAATTTTACTTTTTGTGTTCATGTGCCCAGTGAGAAGGAGATCACAAACTGTTAATCACAGTGTCTTTGGAGGCCATAGCTTTTGGCATCATAAACATCCCCCCAAAAAAGAGGGTGACCCTAACCATCATTCATTTCCATCGCTATACAGCAGCCTGCTCATAAGTCATCTGAAGCTGCAAGGATGAAGGGCAATTAATCTGTTTAACGCAGTTCTCTGAATTACCGTGTCTGTAAGGCAAATAATCGTTCTGCCTTTGAGTATCTGTTCACAGAAATCCCGCTTTGGTGATTAGCCAGCAGATTTTGAGAAATTAATATTAGGAGTTTTAATCAGCTAACATCTTGAACAACCACTTGACTAATCTGAATATCAAATATAAACAGTGATAGGAAGAATTACTGATTAGCCAATATATGCAGGAAGCTGCAGACAGTTTATCTGTTAAGACATGCTGCCAAGATTGCTTTGGAAAAATGAAGTGTAAGGTAAGGTGAATTGGAGGAGTCAACCTGTTGACATTGTAAGACATTAGAAGTTGCAGATCCACAAGGAAAATCCAGGGGTTGGGGCAGGGGTGGGGGGAAAGGCAAGGGGTTGGAGAGGACCTTGTTTAACTTCAGATGTGTCATTTTGTCCTAGAAAGAATAAAAGGTAGTGTTTTCCTAATGCCCAGAGAGTGGAATCACATTTCCGTGGAGCTGAATGAGGCTTAGGGGAAAAAATACTGATAACTATATGTTAATTAAGGTAAATGTTGGAACTGACATTAAGGATAAATTTTGGGTGAGATCTCAGTATTTATGAAAAATGATAAAATAATGTTGCTAAAGATTGAACCTGACCGGAATGCTGTGAAGACTATTTTGATTAATAATAAAGAATACAAAAATATAAGGCAAATGATAGGTCTGTCAGCAAGATAAGAATTAAGTTACAGTCCCAAAAAATGGACTTTCTAACTGGCAGAACAAAACCACTAATCCTTTTAGACATTTGGGAATGTGAAGATAGTGGAAGTTGGATAAGTTGGGTCTTGCATTCCTGGATATCCATTAATTACTAGTCATCTAAGTAATACCTTGGTTGAGTCATTCCTTTATTAAATAGTCGATGCAGTAAGTCAGAGACTGTTCAGATATCCCCAATGACCTTATTGGCATATATTTATATCTAATAACTTAGAGATTGTAATGGAAATAGAGGCATAAAAATAAGTCATACATGTTAGCAGTTGTTCATTTCCCCATCCTAATCTCTGCTATATAAGAATCATGTTGTATTTCTATTTCCAAAGTCTGTTTCTGGATTTGACCTTTATCGTGGACTGTTGCAAAGTTAAAAAAAGAAAGTTTTCCTGAATTTCTAAGAGTTAATCTATGCATGTTTCTTTTGTGCTCTGAAGGCAGTATTAATCACTGGAAAAGACATCTCTTTTGGCTTTTATACGACCAGACGTGCCTCAGGAATACCCTGCTTGTGTGGTGCAGATACAGGTACCACATCTTACAACGTTTGGTTTAGTATGTGTGATGTCTGCCCTAGGAGTATAAATAATACCAGTGGCTTCTGAAGAAATCTGGTCAAGAGACTTGTAGCTGTGCAATTACACTCAAATATTAAAAAATCAGCAGAAACATCAATATACTTAAAACTGCAGCTTGCACATTCCATACATTTGATTTTCAGTACTTGTGTCAACAGAATTATACTTACGCACTGCTGCCAAATGTTCTTCCAGACTATCAAAAAATAATGAATTTGTTTAAATATTAAGAATAGATATGGTCAGTGAATGAGATTACTGAACAAGAAAACTGTAGGTTTTTCCATAAAATATGAATATTCTGAATCTCTGCTGAACAAATTTTAGCTACAACCAACAAGAATCTAGAAGCAGAAACAGAGGGTGTGGATGAAGAAAATTATTCTATGGAATTAACAAATCTTTTAAGTTAAAGTTTAGCTGAAATGTTACCTTCTTGAAACAAGCTCATTCCAATCGGTGGTTTTGTGAGATGTAGCAACCTGACCAGAAAACAAATCCCTCCCCTCTCCCCCCATTTGCAAGCTCTTTTCCATAGTTTTTATTAACTCTACCCATTGTTACATAAAAGCTCATCATACAGCCATGCTCCAGACTTCTCATGAATCAGCACCTAAGAACAAACACTTCTGTGAAAAGTGAGTATCTTGACATAGCGGTAGATCAATGACTCCCAATTAACGTGTCCACTCTAAAGCAGCAGGAAAGAGTATGCCTTCCCTTGTCTCACCTGCTTGAACTTACCTCTGAAAATCAGAGGAAATGGGTAGGAAAATCCTTCTGGGTGACAGTTCCACCGAGCGAGGAAAGAATAATACAGACTATGGGTGGACCCTTCTAAGCTAATTCTGGACACATTCTTCTTTACATTCTCAAACACAGATCTTCATGAGTTAGGCCCTTGCTTTCACAGAGACTAGTTAAATGTCGTATTTCAAGTATTTGTCTTTTTTTGATCATCTGTTAAATGTTTGTGTTTTGCTGACATGGCATTCTTGTCTTTGTCAATTCAGGCACCACAATACTGTCTCACAACTTGAACAGCGGTATCTTGAATGGCAAATGAGCATAGAAAGGTTCAGGAAGTAACTTGTTCAGTAACTTGAAAAAAACTATGTTAGAGTTAATTTAGGAATTTGAAGGCTTGTTACAATATCCTGGATGTACAGAGCATTCCTGGGAGTGAAAGGTCTTGAATTCCTATAGATTATGTCAGCTGGGAGGAATGATTTGTGGTGACTCAAGTAATTAACTGCACCTTGTTAGATGTTTGAAGAGCTGGCTGTAAACAAATTAAGTGTAAGAATACTATCCCACATATGACTAGGACAGAGAAATATTTCGTGAATATTCTTAAAGCACACAGAGACAAAAAAGGAGCCTTCTGAATACATAGTAGATTGTTGCTGTCACAAAACATAGATTATTTCCACAAACTAACTGGAAAGCTATATGGACATTAACATTCATTGTAATCTGGAAGTAATGAGCTAATGCATGGTATTGAGGAAACAGAATGGAACAAACCCCTACGCAGGCTCAGAGAAGATGGGAAATGGTGATTGGACTCTGACAAACAGAAGAAAGAGATACTCTAAAGAATCTGATGCAATATATGAAATAGTTGAGATCAACAATATACTATTCATCTCTATTCTTGATATTATACAGGATGGAGAATAAAATCCTCTTTGGTGTAAGTTATATAACTCAGCATATTATTAATTTGCACCTTCCCTGGTATTTTCCCGTATAGACTTTCACTTGTAAATGTGGCAATGCACATCTTCAACCTGTGGAGGCATTCAGAGGCTTACACATTGTTTCCCCATTGTAATTAAGCTGAAAGGCCAGACCAGGAAAAAAACTTTAGGAATGAATACAGTATAGTTGTTGTGCTGTTTTTTGGATATGAACTTTTTCCCCCTCTGCCCCCGCAGTGAGTAGACTGGGAGTGCGCAGGAACATGGGAGGGGAAAAAGCCGGGACAGCTGACCCAGACTGTCCAAAGGGGTATTCCGTACCATATGATGTCATGTTCAGCACCAAAGGCTTGGGGAAAGGAGAAGGACGGGGGACATTTGTGCTTATTGCATCTGTCTTCCCAAGTAATCATTATGCGTGCTGAGGCCCTTCTTCCCAGGAAGTGGCTAAACATCTGCCTGCCAGTGAGAAGCAGTAAATAAATTCCTTAATTTGCTTTGCTGGTGTGTGCAGCTTTGCTTCACTTATTAAACTGTCTTCATCTCGACCCACGTGTGTTCAGCTTCTGCTCTTCCAATTCTTTCTCCCATCCTGCTGGGGCGGGGGGGAGTGAGCAAGCAACTGGCCAGGTACTTAGCTGCTGGTCAGGTTCAACCCACCACAAGTACTGTCATCAATTTTTTAATTAGTTGGAGCAAAATCTCTTGCAATTGCACAGTCAGATTTTTTTTTTCCTTCCGTGCAGATGTAGTTCTGTGGTACAACTTTTAACTTTTACAATTTCTGTGTATTTTTATCTAACACCTTAGCTGGTTTGTTGTATTTGGATCTAACTAAATCTACAGAGGAGAGAAACGTTCTACTTAATTGCATTTGGAGATCTTCCTTTTCCTTACTCTGCTCATCATTTTGTGTCTATATGTATTGTTATTTCCTATCTGCCACGGCCTTTCTGCAAGAGGATATCCTGGGATGGTGACCTCCAACAGAAAGCTGTAAGATTCTAACTCAAGGAAGAGCCTTTTACCATCCCATCAGACGCCCCAGGACTTCATTAAGTAGTAGCTGCACTTTGCCACAGCAGATGCGTTTGATCACTCTTAAACTGCAAAAGGAAGAACACAGTCCAGTCATGGGGTGTAAGTGAAAAACTGTGTTGCCAAATAAAGGTACGTGAAGGAAGAACAAATTTTATGCAGATTATTAAAGAGATAGTGTAGGCTGCATATCTTGTTTAGTACTACATGCATAGAATTAATTTAATACTAATTATGTCTGGAAAATTCATGGATGTTCATCAGGTTTATCACAGAAAAATGCTGTGATAGCCACTCCAAGGATTCCAGCCTATATTTTAGGGCTAAGATGAGATGCAGGAAAATAATTGTAGGTAATCTGGTTCTCTATTTTAATTACAAAAACATCTATGTTAAGTAGTTGGCACTGTTCTACTTCTGTAGCTATGTTCCCACACAGCTAAAATGGACAGAGAACGTACTGGTCTCTGTCAGCTATTCCAGACACAAACATTCCCAGTGTACGTTTGCTTAACGTCCTATATAGTTTAACAAGAGCAAGTGAACCCTGAGAAACCTCAAGCAAAAAATATGGATCAAGTATACTTTTCTGTCTTAAATGTAAAGTTTCCTGCAGAGTCAAAGAAAATAAGGTATGTATCATGCAGAATCCAGGAATATTTAAAAGCTTGTATCTAGGAGAACTTAAATTTTGTTATGTTCTGTATTGTCTTCTGTTGTCATCATATGACACTGAAACACAAGCTAAAAGCTGTATATGAGAAAGAATGTGAAAAAGCTAAGTTTTCCTTTTTTAAGGTTTAACAACATTTTATTTTACATTAATTGTATTATTAAAGCAAATATTCCTTTTTCAAGTAATATAATGAAAACATCAAAGAATACAATCAGTGAACTTATTTTGAAAACTTTACTTTAAAACTATCACCAAATAGCCAAGACAAACTGAATTTACTGAAAGCAGAGAAAAAAATTCATTAAGCCAACTGAAATGAAAGTTCTAGTATAATGACCAATGGCCACCAAATAAAAAGCAGTAGAAGAATTACACATGTAATTGGTTACATGTGCCATATATTCTGTTTCTGTTATGGTATGAAAAACAGTTTACTTGATGTCACACAGGAGAGCCACTCCTCTCAATATCCACTGGTCTGGAGACACTACTGTCCTTAAATAGATCACCGTAATATAGTTCAGATCTGTCCTCTTGGGCTTCTTGTAAAGAGGACAAACATAGAGCTTGGGATCCTTAGGACTGGTTGTATTGACAGCAAATATGTGCACCACAGGCAGCTGGACAAAAAGAATCTTTGGTGTAGATTCAATGAGTTTGCTATTTCGTCTGTCCCAGCCTGCACCTTCCAAGTATAGTCCGTAGATATATACTCCTTCCTGTGTGGAGAGTAAGCAGATACATCACACAAAATAAAGCACCTGTTTTGTAAAATGAGCAATTGGCTTAAAACATTAAAAGCAATATATGTTTTATAGTAACAAATATCTGACATTGAATCTTTTCAAACTATTTAATTTTAAACTGTAATATCATCCTTTTTCAGAAGATAATGCTACTGAAATAGGTGGCAATAAAAGTTGTTTAATAAAGCCCATACACTACAAAATTTGATGTAAAGTTTACTATAAATTCCAAAAATCAAGAGGTGGTACAATGAAAAGGTTCTTTTAATAAAATATTTTTGTAACTGCAAAATAAAAAAATTAAAATCTTCATACTTATTTATCTTCTGTGCTGAGCAAAAACAGAGAGGTGAAGACAATAGTAACTTTTTCCTCTAGCAATCCAAAATGACTGAATGATGCACAATATAAATTAAATACCGAAATTAATACTGAAACATCTTTGCATGTCGTACATACAGAAGGAGGTGCTGTGATTTCTTCTTTGTTTTGCTTTAGCACTTCGTTATGTATTGTAACTGTATCTAAAGCCCAGCCTTTATGTGCTCGAGTTGCTTCTTGTCTCATTGCTGTCAGGAATCCTTGAGAAATTAAGCCAGAGATTTAGTATATATCTCACATGACAAAAAAAATCTTGCTCAGTTATCTGCATGGTTCTGCACTGAATGTTATAGACAGATATTCAGAGTTCTATTGAAAATGAGCACCCTGACTAATGATAGCAAATTTTGTTTTGGGGCCAAAATAGGAACAAATGACAAAAGTGGCATAGAATGCATTACACCAAGAAAAATATTTTTAAGTGGCACATAAAATAATATATTTTGGGTTTTTTGCTACTGAATTATTCAGTTAACAAATGTGTGCTCAGGATACTGACTTACAAATTAGCATTAGGCAATCAACTACAGGATCCATGGTAGAGGTGTGTTTCAAGAAGGAATTTGAAGGCAGACAAGATACCAATTATGTGAGCTGATATTTATGTAAAGGCAACTTAGGAAAAAGGTAATTTTTTTTTTCTTAATGAAAGAAGTAGAAATACAAAATCAATTTCACTGATAGAAAACAGAAAAGGTGTATCTGAATGTGATAATAAAAATAACTATATGAGTGTGGGGAATCTAGACAAGGCAGTGCCTACAAAGGATGAAAAATTTATGTTTTGTTAGTGAGGAAAAGGGGGTCCTAGACAGAAACGAAGGTAGAGGATGACACAATCAAGCAGCGAGTTAGGTGATTTTTTGAGTATTGTTTTGAACAGACTTTACAGAGGTTTGCAATAAAAAAGGTTTGAGAGGTAAAGGGCTGAATAGTATAAGCACAAGATGACAAATAACTGGGCAGCAAAGAGATTTGGATGTGTTATAAAGGAAAAAGGTACAAAAATGAAACACTTATAGCAAATACCTGGTTGTTTCTGTGTAAGTGTCTCAGAAGAAGACAATGCAGTCACCAAAAAAACCAATAGCTGCTATTTTATGCTACTGGATGAAGAAGTACTTGGAGTTGTCAGAAAGAGACTGAGGAGAAAAGTTAACAATAGAGGACTGCATACTTAAGAGTGATTACTGTAAAGACTTAAAGATGAAATGGCATCAGTTCCTTCTTGATAGGGCATAAAGGAAAAGGCGACTAGCATTTTGTGGGCTGTCAAGTATCTACAAGGAGGAGAAATCACCGAATGAAATACTGACAAGCCAGGGGGGAAATCGTAAAAATACATGGGCATGCAGTAGAAGACAGCATTTCAAGATTTAAGAAGTGGTTTAACATGCTAATTAGGACAAAGCCAATTAGAAGCTAAGATATTTGTCACAGCTAAAATATTTATATGTGATGTAAATACAATTAATGTAGTACTTGAAATGAACATGTATTCATTTCTCAAATACTATATATTCTGATAAAAATAAAACAGTGTTATTTAGGCTTCTAAATTTTGCTAAAAATTAATTAGATCCCTATAATATGATATTTGGTTTTTCATAAGCCCATTCATTCCAAATGCCATGTCTACTGAATGGAATATTGCACCACCATTAACATACATTCTCCCCTAATATTGGTAATTTATAGGAGACAAACACTGATAATGCTAAAAAAATCACAACAGGTTTAAATACAATTATTGGCAATACTTTATAGTACTATAAATAGATTTTTCCACTAAACTGATAAAATACATTCCTCATGTTTTAACCTTATAATGTATTTGCCAATCCTATGATAGATTTAGAGCTTGATTCACCAAGCTGTACTATACTATACTGTATATACTGTACTATACTTACCTCACCCCTAGCCGTAGCACACCTTTTGTGCTTAGCAGACTTCTTTCTCCATCTGCAGGACTATTTTTTTTGGAACACAGAGTTTACAGCAATCATCAAGTTCAAGGCCATCTGTTTCAGGTTTGTTTGCTGTTAGGCTAAATATTTTCTTTGGTCAAAAGAATCTGGTCCATTATCTTCTTTTACACCACTGTGAGTACTGCTCTTGAATCACCAGAGATCAGTACGCTTACCAGCTGTGCCATTTATGATACAAATGGAATGATGTTTTGACTGGCACCTCAATACCATCTTTTAATGATAATTTGGATGTGCTCCAGGCACCTCAACTGTTTCTAAGAGCAACTCCAAAAAAGACTTTGATATTAGTACTTTTTACAGTCCTGGTCACAGAAAGGCCAGTAAGAATAGAAGGATCACAAAATGAAGGTAACTCAGAGGTTAATCCTAATGAAAAAAACCACCTTGTAGCTGTTACATAGGAGAAGTTTCTCAAAGGAAAATTTTGTATGGGCAGTTGTGTAGGCTAAATGAGATTCTTCTGTGAACATGCATCTAATAAGGCAACAGGTTTTGTTACTCATGGATATGGTTACAAATTGTTTTTCTTCCTCTTTCCTATAAATGATAAATATATCAAGCTATAACAGATAATAATAGATAATGTTTACTTGTACTTTGCAGTGTATCTTTGAGGAATTTGAACAAACTGTTCATTAAATAACCTGTGAAATGGAAACACTGTGAAAACTACAGTTTGATGATTCTCTGTGAAAGATAGATAACTGCTATAAATTCTGGTATAGTTGCATGTTCATAGAATCATAGCACGCCCAGGTTGGAAGAGACCTCAAAAGATCAACTGGTCCAACTTTTCATGGAAAAGGGAGCCTAGATAAGATTATCTAGCACCCTGTCCAATTGCATCTTGAAAACCTCCAGCAACAGGGACTCTATCATGTCCCTGGGGAGGTTGTTCCAGTGAATGATTGCTCTTACTGTAAAAGAAGTCTTTCTATTGCTACTGTACAGCATATAAATAACATCTTGCTCTAGATTAAAGCTCTTCCATACTTGTAACTTACAGTTTGGAATGAGTTAAACAGTATGAAACCACAGGAAAACAATATTTTCTTTAAAAGCTGTATCATATCATGCTACAGTATGTCAACAAGATAAAGCATTTTATTTGTTATTTTGTTTTCCTTCTTGTAATATAAAAACTGTGTTTATGGGTCAGACTAAAAGATCATCTGTACAAGCATCTGACACGAGACAAATGTGGATGCTTAGTGAAATAATATTACAATGGCAAAATGACACATAAATCCTTTCCCTTCTATGTCCTTCCAGATTCTGGCAATCTGGAGCTTAGGGACCTCCCAACTCGAAGGTTAACTTTGGACAGTCATGTTTATTGCTACCATTGGACCTGTTGCCCATGACTTTGTCTAATCTCTTTTTGAACCCATTTGTCATCTTGGCTTCTATGACATATTCTGACAGCGATGAAAACATCTTTTCTAGGTGTAATATTAAATTAGATATGTAGTAAAAACCATTAAATTATGATTAAATACATTATTACTCAAGTCCTTTCAGTACCCTTACCTTGTGGATTAAAGAATCCGGTCATCCAAAACACATTTGGTCTTCCTTCATATATCCAAGTAGAGAATTGAGTATTTCTTTCCAAAAGTTCAGTAAACCAGAAGCCAAGTGTTGAAGAATCCCAAGATACTCTTTTCCATACTTGAGGAATTCGAGCATCATACATATTATCAAGTGCATCTCTCAAATTCTGAAGGAATGAAATTATAATATATGAACTAAAGCAATCAAGGTACAGTATTCCATACGTAGTAAATATGCTGTACTTGCCTCACTCATAACAATAGTTCCTTCTATGGCTAATTTAAGATCATTCAAACTGTTGCGGAGTATTGTGATCACCTTTTGCATTCGGTCAATTTCTTGCCGAAGAAAAATATTCATAGAGTTAAGTTGTCCCATTTTAATTAAACGAGCTTTAACCTAAAATATAGGAGTGCAGAAGAAGGAATTTAGTTAAATCTGAATTGTTGAAATTCTGTTGTCATATATGACGTCTTAACTTTCTTCTGTTCAGAAGAGTAAATAGTAGACTTGTACTTCACATTATTCAACTAACATTTATCCCCTTAAAACTGTTGCAGTTTTTATTTTTAGTTTTAGTTTTTGTCTGATGCTACCCAATTACTCATGATTTAGAATAGGACTTCACCCAGAAGGCCCAGGAGACTGCTGTCACAAAAAGTCAAGACTGATTTTTTTCTGTGTTTTCACATGCAGCTTTGGAAGTCCAAGCATAGTCTCCATGACATATCTCCATGACCAATTGTTAGATGTCTTGATTTTAATTAAAAAAGCCTCATATTGATTCACGCCGATAGCGATAAAGACGTTGGTTCCTGCTTGAATCTGCTACTAGCTATATGATCTTTCTTTATAGTTCAGAGTTTCTTTTTTGGAATATCTTATGTGAAAGCTCAACAGAGAACAGTAAGAAAACAACTAAGATTAGCTTGCCTCATGAGGTATGTAATCTGGAGGAAGTTTCTCTAGCATGTCTTCAGCTAAACGATAAACAATTGCTTCACGAGTTTCTCCAGGTCCTGCACCACTTTCTTTAGGCTGAATGTTGGTAATAGTATCTAGAACATCAGCTGCTGTATTACTTTGGTATCTGAGAGGATAAGAAATATGTTATAAATTACATAGGATTTTTTAATTGTTAAATGATGTTTTGTAGAACACACAACTTGAAAGTTGAGAAAAAACATATTGTGTCATCAGGTTAAATCAAAACTCCCAAAAGAAACTGTCTTCCTTTGTGTCCTGCACCAAGCTGAACACACTGATCATGAACAACGTTTGGTTTTCCATGGTTGTAAAGAATATGAACTTCCCTCAACACACCCTGTTACACACTTGCTGTTTTTCTAACTCAGGACTAAGAAGGAGTTCTGCAAGCTGAGAATGTGAGGTGGCAGAAAAACCTATCATATGATTTCTAGGAATTCTGAAGAAAGGGAAGAAAATGGCATATGCCTGATAAGGACTTCTAAACAGCTGTTTGCTGGGAAGAAGCAACAAAAGTTTTGTAACAAGGAAGAATATTTCCCTCGTTTAGTTACTTCTTAAACGTAGAATGCAGAAGAAGGAAAAGGTTGAGGCATAAACTCTGCAAGCTGCCCCTTTATTAATTAGTAAATTCATTTTGCTTTGAGGTATTTCAAGATTAATGATAAAAGCTGCTAGATTTACAACATTGGAGATTAAAACCTTCTATTCTATAGTACAGCGTGGGCAGTGCTAATGTAAATTTATGTTCTGAGTCAATACAAAAAAGTGAATGAAATTCACGTGGCATTTGATGGTAAAAGACAGTAGACCACGTCAGTCCTTCAACACAAGCAGAATTATAGGAGTGCTTCTGTTACAATGCTGTCTAGTGGCATAGAGCTATGAGAGGCAATAAGTAAGAAAACATAACAGTGTATGTGTTGGTACTGTAGTGCTGGCATTGCCTACTTTTACCTTATGGAATCAGCTACATCAGAACATAAATTTATACTGACTAAAAGCATGATTTTGCATGTCAGTTTTACTTTTCAACTTTCATATGACACCCATTTCCTATTACTTTGTTATACATAATTATGTAAGACATGAAAACAAGGATTGTGCCACAGGATAGAACACATGAACTCCTAAAGCATATAAGCTTTGGAGATAGTATCGTAAGACTACAGAAGCTAGATAGTGCAGCATTTCAACATAAACTGTTTGTGAACGCAAGTATAAAGACTACAAATCAGAAAAATACAAGAAATCCTACTGGCAGTTTGCTTCTTAGAGGATATAATTTCTGCTTCTGAATGTAGGAATGGTGGGGCTTTCACGGTTTTTAATAACCCTTGACTTTAGACTCAAAACTCTCAAGCTTTTTTCCATTTATGGCCCCATTTAAAGAATGACAGATTTATTGAAGACCACATATGAGCAGAAAAGTTGGATAAAATCAAATTTCTTTTGGACTTATGGCTTCATTCCTAATTTGGATGACATACTCATGGTTGTAACCCTTACTCTGGGTCTCACTGATCTAACAACTAGTGATAAGAGAGATGTGAACCTTCCTCTTCACACTGCAAGTACTGTTCTTCCAATGCTGCTGTCAGACTATTCTATGTGGAAGGAATAGGTCCCATGATTATTAAATCAATTAAATTATAAAATATTACAGAATTATAAAAATGAATGGTCTTTCCCCAAATCTTAACAAAAATAGAAACAATTTTAAAAAGAAGGTAATATGCAAACTTAGGGGAAAAGCAGAGGACAATTTTTGAAAAATAACCTCAAAGGAGCAGAATCAAAGGTATGTAATATTCTTTTCTTCAATGACACAAGCTAGGAAACTTCTGGAGAGGAGAAATTATCATCTGAATCTTGTATAAAGAAGCAAACATGAATAGCAATAGCAGTTTGAACAAGAAGACTTTTATTGTAAATAAAAATAGAAAAGACAAAAAGATGCATCTCGATGTGTACATAATTAAAAATAATATTCCAGTGTGGAGGAGAAAATAGAAACAAGAAATTTCATTCATGTAATGGTGGGACACAGCAAATATAAAAGCCACTCTGAAACAAAATTTTTCTGGGCTTTGGAAAACCTGACTTTCCTTTACACTTGTCCTGGTTTCGGCTGGGACAGAGTTAACTCTCTTCTCAGTAGCTGGTACAGTGCTGTGTTTTGGATTTAGTGTGAGAATGATGTTGATAACACACTGATGTTTTAGTTGTTGCTAAGTAGCGCTTATCTTAAGCCAAGGACTTTTCAGTCTCCCATGCTCTGCCAGCAAGCAGGTGTGCAAGAAGCTGGGAGGGAGCATAGCCGGACAGCTGACCTGAACTAGCCAAAGGGGTATTCCATACCATGGAACGTCATGCCCATTATATAAACAGGGGGAGTTGGCCGGAAGGGGCGGATCGCAGTTCGGGAACTAACTGGGCATCGGTCAGTGGGTGGTGAGCAACTGCATTGTGCATCACTTTTTTTTTTCCTTCCCCCCCCTTCCTTTTTTTGTTTTGTCGCATTCCTTTTCATTACTATTATTATTATATTTCATTATTACTATTGTTAGTATTATATTTTACTTTAGTTATTAAACTGTTCTTATCTCAACCCACGAGTTTTACTTTTTTTCCTTTCCTTTCCTCCTCCTCACCCCACTGGGAGGGGGAGGGGGAAACGGCTGCGTGGTGCTGAGTTGCTGACTGGGATTAAACCACAACAACACTGCAAATAAAATGTTGAAGTATAGATGCAAACAATAATGAAAAAAAGATTGCACAGGTTTGTAGAGGAAGTACCATGTTCCTGGGAAGGAAATCAGATATACATGATGGAGTGTCCCTGATCACATTTAGAAATCTAAGTGTAGATGTCTACATAACAGCTGTTTGTCTAGATTGCCCTTATAGGTAACACAAAGAAGCATGATTCAGCTCATGTATTTTAGATGTCTGCTTTGTGATCAGAGGAATTGCACTTTCCAAGGATCTGTTTTTTCTATCACAGTAAAGGAAGTCTTGGGTAACAATAAAGGAAGCTAAAGCAACATTAAGTGAATCTGATTTACAGTGTCAATGTTGCCTAAAAGTGAGCATGTAAGATAAAGCACTTTATACCTGTTTATATTGTTTTTCCCTGAAGCAGTATTGCAAAGCAAATTGTGACATAATAAGAAAAAAAGAAGGAATTTTCTATGGATTTTTATTTGCTCCAGAAAGTATTATTAAGGATATTTTCTCACAGAGTTTGGATTCAACAACCTATCATAGTTTGATAGCTGTAGCCTGTGCCATCAGGAATTTTCTGTACTGGAAGTTAAAACTAAGAACAAATGCAGTTTGACAGAAACATTACCTCAGCTTTGTGTAGAAAACAGCAATATCTATTGCAATGTGGTATTCAAATCCTTACATGCACCAAGGGACAATGGGAGATTCTGCTCTATCTTCAGTTGGCTAATAACAGCTTGCAGTAGCTTTACAAAAATTCAGTTAGATTTAAGGCTTCAGTATGGAACCAACTGGAGAAGAGGTTTTGACAGAAGGTTGTCAGAATATTCCTTGCCTGCTCAGGTACCTGTTTACTATGTTGCCTTTGCAGAGCCTATGTTTCATATAGCAAGTTAAAATCAATCGCAATGACTTCAAATGTTAATCCCAAGTAGATGAAAGTATTGACATTCAGTGAAGTCTTACAGCTGGAACCAATGGATCGAGCTTTTGGCTGAACTGGAAAACTGTCCCACTAAACCAGTGAGAGATAAGGTCTTTCTTGTCCTCAGTAATAGTAACATGGAGAGGTCCTGGCTGTCTCAGGGTTCCAATTCTAGCAGTTAGCCTTCTGCATACTCTGAGATGACTTGATAGGATATTTTAAGGAGAATTTGAATGCAACTTTTTATATTGTATGGGATGCTAATCCATTTGGTCTGTGTGTCAAAGATGAAATTCAGACAGACAGTACATGTGCATAGTTGCCTATAACAGACTGTGATAAGACATGGAAAAATGCATGAAGCTGTTGAACATTTTCCCCAAACTCTAAAGAAATACCTACAAAGGAAAATCTCCAGAAAAAGGACTAAAGTAGCAGGAATATGCTGATGTACCACGTGGAAGAAAAACTCAGTACTAGAGAGAAATGAAAGAGCTGTTCCTACTCGCTAAAGCTCCCCAACACTGTTGGTCTCAAGTTTCCTCCTATAAACTAGCCCTCCTATAAGCCTAATTTTGGATCCAAAGCATGTCTCTCTTTAGGACTTTGTTTAGTTCTCTGTTAAGTCTTGGCTCTTCTTTAATCAGTTCTGGAAGGGAGGTCTTGCAAGTATCAGAGAATGACTTGAAACAGAATCTACTCTTAGATACTTTTCTTCAGAAGTATATATTTACAATGGTAGGTGCTAGGCAGAGTTGACAATAAAACTGTGTACTGTTCTCACAGCATGCTTAGAATTTGAGACTGAAAAATTGTGGGAAATGTTTATTGTTTAGTCCAAAAATGTTAGAAGTTATTAGGTTTCCACAGCAGTTGGGTGTTTGAATAACATTTGTTTTGTTTAAAAATATAAAAAGCTGTGTTAAGAAACAATGAATGTGGACATAATGAAAATGCAATAATTCATGGCAGAATTATTAAGAACTTCAGTGAAAAAATTATGATGATGATTTGTATCCTTTCACAGGGCATATAACATTAGGAGAAATAAAAGCCAAGCTGTTACACACATTATTTGGAATGAAAAAGTGAATTAAGTCAAAGATAAAATTTTAAATTGAGTTAGTACTTGGTGTGGTTGAAAAACCTCTTTTAAATAATGGAAATGGCAAGACTGATGGCAACAAAGAAGATTGTAGCTACATCCAAAGGCGTGCTTGTAAACCAAATGACAATCCAGAGAATCATTTAACGAGTGTGCACAGAAAAATAATATACTACTTGGAACAGAAGGCAAACATTAGAAACTTTCTCTAGTTGAACTGTATAGGATCTTGTGTCATGTTCATATAAAAGTTTTATAATGCTTTCAAATTTAAAAAAAAATTCTAAACCCATGAGAAGTAATAAGAATTCCAACTGCTTTAAAAGAAAATGTAAGGTATAGCTGAAGATACTGCATTCATAACCATGTACATACACATCAAGTGTTCCACCTCAACAGTGAAATTCACATGAATCCTAGGTTTCCTATGAAAAATATACATTACTTAAGCATTTCATAGGGATTTGTTCCCAAATACTAAAAGAAAGGGTCTCTGTTTTCAATATGTTGAGACCTACTTACGTAATATCAGCATTAGGATGGAGACCAAAGACCTTTGGGCTGTCCATGGCAGGGAGTGACTGGATGTATTCAAAATACTGTTCCAGGGTTTTACACACTGGAATTTTATACCCAGTGTAAAAACAGAAAGTGCTGTCAAACATCTTTTCATTAAACCATACCTGTGAAAAATCCAGAGGGAAAAAAACACAATTACTTTGCTACTTAGAGGTTTTTTAATCTCATTTTTATTCTTGGAGAATTAGGGTTCTTGTTTTAGCTACTACATCTAATTTTACTTGAATACATGAGTAAATCATTAAGAGTTATGTCTTCTAAGTTTCAGTTCCAGCTAAGTCTTTTTAATAGTTTCTGCTCCTCAATAAAGAGAAACCAGGGGGAAGAACCTCACTGCCAAAGAATGATGTTTTGAAAAATTCATTTTACTCTAAATTGTCTTATAAACTGGTGAAGAAGTGTATATTCAGCAGAAAGAAGGTCTTCTGATTTCTGTATTGCAGCTGCCAATAAAAATGACAACTGTATTTTCAAGGTCTCCTACCCTTGCAAAGCAATTAAGAAGACGCTTATCAAAGTCATCTGTGACTCGGCCTCCATATTGTACTTCTCCAATCATGTAGCGTACTGTGTTCCATGATATCCCCTGGATGCAAGTAAAGTAAATGAAAGACTGTAGTTATAACATGTAAGAAGGTGGTATCCAGCCTGTAATTTCAATTTCATCTGAAGCTCATAAGGCTCTGAAATGTAAGCTGAAAAGATCATTGTTGGAAGAAAAAAAAAATACTGTATTTCTAATGTATTTTCTGAGCTCAGCTCTATAATTTTAGAGCAGAGTTGGGCTTGATCCTGCTATTAGAAATACATCTCATTATTTCTTGTGTGACCTGAAATCACTCTCAGCTGCTACTGCCTCCTCTTTCTCCCCCCCCCCCCCCCCCCCCCAGTTTCTCATCTTTCTCTATTGGCAAAGCGCTGCTTTGCAAGGAATGGCTATTGTATTTCATTATTCCCTGATAAATAGTAGAAGACCAAATGGCAGCCATAGAGAAGTTTGATTGGCTCTGCCAAACTCTGTAAATATTTTAGCTCCCTTTCCAAAACAGATATTGTATAGACCTGTTAATATTTTAGATATGGTACTGAAAAAACATGATCAAATTCTGAAGTTCTTAACTATTACATATTTTTACATGGATGGTAGCACACAAAATATTTCAGCTTGACTCTTTCAGAGAATCTGAAACTTTGATTATTAGAAGCTGCACTGAAAGAATAGCAATGAATAAACTATTATAAATAGTAACACAAAGAAAAAAATTACAGATGCTGTACAAGGCGATTAAATATACTGTATGCAAATTTTAGTATTCACCTTCTTGATGTCACATTCATCTAGGTGATTTTGTATAAACTGAACACTGGCTGTAAAGTCTGCTGAGTTAAATTCATAGGGAATATTCCAACCCAAAGGCCCAAACTTCCGTCGTTCCTTAGGAATACAATTAAAACCAAATGTTTATGGAACAACATATAATTTTGTTTCATTATTAAAGTTCAATAATAATAGCGGAGTAAAGAATTGAACTGAAGAAGAAAGGTAGCCTAGGAAACTGCTATGTGCCTCATACACATCAGTAATAAAGTTTATTATTAAGTTACACCATGAGGGATAAATACTTATAGAAAAAGCAACAGAATCATTTTTTGCTACCTTTACTAATCAATGTACCAGTCATAGGTTTGAAATGTCTCATGTCTGTGTGAATGATCAGATTTTTATATTAAGTAATTAAAGAATTACCAAATCTCTGCATTTTCAGCACACTCAACAATTCTGAGTTCTACAGTTCTTCATTTTTTTCTACATATACTGTCTGCTAATGATAGTTTCAATTTTTCAAGCTCCTGTATTAATGCTCAGTTATCCAAAGGCTTCCAGGTTGCCACTTTTGTCTTATTGTTTCACTGTATTGTTTTAATATACATTTTTCAAAATTCACAAATTTATTATAAGGCTGCCACCACTACATTATTCAAATTTTATTGCATACATATTTGAAAATAAAATTATAACATTTGCAGTAATAGAAAAATAGTTGGCTATAAAAGTAAGAGAATATAATCTGCAGCCCAAACATTTTAAATGTCCAACACTATTAGATTTCTCACAACTTTGTTTTAGCTACCTCAGTTACATCGCTCAATGATTTTTTTCAGAACGTAGAACAAATTAATCCAAGAAGTTAAGAATTAAATTGCTGAATAGTGCTGACATTTATTAAATTAATAAACAGCGTAATAGTGACATTCTAAAATTAACTAGGAAGCGGTAACATATTTATTAGAGTTTAAATTACCAGGTCTACAATGACTGACAGTCTTTGACACCTAGTTAAGTAACATTTAGGTACCTTAGCTACAATATTTAAAAAGAACTAGAATTGAAAAAAACCCTTTTATTTTTTCAAAATCAAGTATTGTTTATAAGCAGATGAGACAGCATTAACCAATAATACCCTGCAGAAAGGTATAATGATTTTCTGCCAAATTCTCTGAATTACTTCTTAAGCTATAGTTATCATAGCGATCTTGTCACCAAAGAATATTAGGAATTGGTCAGTTTAAAGGCAGGGCAATGTATATATTGCTTGTTGATTGGCAATCCATAAATAAATTTTCTGAACAGATGAATAGCTATAATAGTTTTTAAAAGTACTGATGGTTGAATAAGCTTAGATATTCTAGTTCCACACAAACAGTATAATCCTGAGGCAGTACACAGAACAACTTTCTCACTGTTTATAAAAAGGTAGAAGGAGGAAAATAATGCAGAATACTGTATCTTAATAGGGACCTTCAACAAATTGTCCTTCTCTTACCATCTTTGCTACACTGAAAATACAAGCAGCTCAACAGAGCCTAAGGCTTAAATAGTGTTTTATAACTATTTTGAAATCTTTGATGAAAAGAAGGTGTATTCAGAGAGCTCAAATTGTTGGTATTTATTGTGATCTCAAAACTTATATATCTTTAAAGTACAAAGTATAGATATCATTGTGCTCACATTGGAATTAATGTAGAAAAGAGATTGACACAGATAAAATAAGATAAACACAATACGCTAAGTGATAGAATTTTATTTAATTTTAGCCATCTAGAAAGTAGACAGCTACTCTAAGCTAGGCATCTGGATTGCCTTTAAAAAAATCAATAGAAAGAGTAATATATCTCTAGAAAATTATTCACTCCTTTACAGAGAGACAGCTAAGACAGATAAGCTGATTTTCTTTTTCGGGGTGCTTATCTATTTCTGTTGACTACAGAGAGAGCTTTTTCCCTTACACCAAATGACTAACTGTTGGACAGCTAAAGTTACGTGAGAAAAAAACTCATTCTAGATGCCCATAGTATGAAAATTGTGTAAAATTTATAAAACAATTAAGAGAATAAGGAACCTTGAAATACAGATTATAGAAATTAAAGCTTCAGCCCTGCAACATCATGCTACAATAAATATCAGAATGTGTATTTTCAGAAACCTCTGTTAAAGTGATTCCATATATTATAAAACTATTTGCAAACCTTGTAAGAAATACCTGAACAGTAGAATGCAGGAAAGCTACAGTGTAAAGCAAAGGTTTCCACATAGGCATATTGCTAACATCTAACAGATCCTGATTAATTCCAGAAAATGTTCTTTTCAATCCAGCACGTATACCTTGGGGAGGTTCATTTGTGAACTTTATAGCAATCTGTCATGTGAAAAAGATAAAGGAATTGGATTTGTTTACTGAAACAAAAACAGCAACATACAAAAATGTCACCACTATTAGTTATAAATAAAATGTAAATAGCTGCAGCATTGTAGATACAAAGTTGATATGTCATTTTACTATAAACTGCATAAAAGGAGTACATACTAGATTAGGCCACAAAAAATTTTGAACATAGACCTTCAGTTTACATTGGTCAGAACCATCACTGACACTTGTCCATGGATCTAAGAATTTTCATCAACAACCTGGAAGCAGTTGCCATGCTTTTCAGAAGGCATCATATGGTTCTCTATCCCTAATTCAATGACTGAATGATAGAAGAGAACTATCCAGAGTAGATGACAAGAACTCTGTTGTATTTCTGGTCCCAGGACTTCACAGTAAATACAAAGAAATCTCACCTCTCCTCAGATCAGATCTTTGTGTTCACAGTGGCTACTCCGGACTCTGTGGCTATGTCTGCGGCAGTAAATTAGATTCACCTGAGAATGCTCCTGGGCACTCTGGTCAGCAGGCGTGGAATCTGCATTTGTGGTAGTAAACTGCCACAGCCCCTTAGAATACAGCCCCTTAGTTTCATGCAAACCGCCTAATGGGAATAGTTGCTACAAAATTTTAATTGTCAAACCATACCTACAAATTATTTGGAAGACTGCTAGTTAGCACAGGTTTTCACATCAGAAAATGTTGTAACTACTTACCCCTATGGACTATTACATTCTAGTGCTCAGTAATGTTCACGGGGCACACTTGAATCTAGTAGTTCAGACACAGACTGGCCTTACCAGAATCTCTGTTCCTTGAGACACTTTCAAATGCTGGAGGATCCCAAATAAAAACTAAGTATTTTTCTGCTCTGACAGCAAGTGCTTGTCTCGCTGGCTTGGGTAACATGGTAGCATGCATTGAAACGATAGTAAATGCCAGGCTGCCCATGGGCTGAATGCAAGCATGGCTCTGAACTGTTTCTGCTTCTGAGACACACTTAGTGGAAGACACTCATGAATATGTACTTCACCTGGCAGTTTTACTAACTCCATATTTGTGGTAAAGAACTTCAATTATTTCTAAGGAATGACTTTTCAACTTCAGTCTCACAAACTTATTTCTGGGCTGCAGAGCCCAGGCAAGCTGTCTCAGAGATGAGCTCCAGTCTTCTGCAAGGACCTATCTGTACATGAACACATTAGAGTGTTGGACTGAATGGGAACACTTGCTAACCAGTCTTTCCACATTTCAAAGGATATCCTGTTCAGTTTTTGATGAAGATTCTGTATAAAATTATCTCTTCTGAGAAGGAGCTGACCTTTGGTTTTTCAGTTATTCATTTTCTGGAATCCCTGAATATGTTAATATTTTAACAGGTAATGTGACATTATAGACTGGGAAATCATATGTGAAACATTTGAGATAAATGCAGTGAAGATTCATCTAGCAACCCTCTCAGTTCCCTGTTCTCACTTTTAGCAAACTGTATGTTTATCTACTTCACTATTCATAAACCCCTTGAAGATGCAGGATGATTTCATTTTCTGCTGAGAGAATACAAGAGAATGTAGGTCCATAGAGCTAGTTTTCTATACACAGTGTTTTTCCATGGTGACGTACATTTCTTACTGAAGGTTGTCTCCTAGATTCATTCGAGAAAGGAACCCTCCTCCCCCTTTACATCCTAGATATCAGGTATGGTATCTATTTGTATTTAGAGAGAATGAGAACCACTAAGGAGACTCCCACTGTTTTTAAGAGGAAAGGGGTCTATGAACACAGAAGTGTCAACACACAGCTACTACACTAGATATTAACTAGCATTATGACCCACTGTGAGAGTGCTAGGAACCATCACAAGTGACTTAAATGCACTTTGTAAGAGTTCAGGCAATTTTCCCAGTACTGATGAAAAATGTCTCCTTGAGATCTACAGAACAACCATTAATAGTTTATCCAAAGAAAAACAGGTTACTTCTTGGTAGGTGATGTTCTATGAGAAGTGCTGTCCATGTGTGTTCTGTCCCCTTTATCCTTTATTTCCGATAGGGAAATCTGGAAAAGTCTAAGAGCAGTTGTGGGCATTACTCTGTTCACAAGGCATCTGGTTGGGCAAAAAGGGATACAGGTAAAGCCTGATAGTTTTGATTCAAGTGTTTCTGTGTACAGAATTAGTGTGAACTCACACATACATAATGCATCTTCGAGAACTTCCAGTTACTGGTAAGTAACCTTCCTGTTTAAAGTGATATTTGCATTGTAAGGTAAGTTCATTTTTTCTTGGGTTTAGGGTTTTTTTCCCCCCTATTTATTTCATTTCCATTTACACACTTAATTTGAATAATTTTGATGGCATGAGGTACCTGAATTAAATATTTGAACAAACCTGTAGCAGCGTAATTGGGAACTTAGGATGTGGTTCAGTAGTTAACCAAACTCGAAATGTCTCATCCTGTATCTCAGCAGTAAGAAGTGTCTCCAGTAGTTCATCCATGAAATCCAGTCCAAGATGACAATTCTGAAGTAACACCCAGCCTCCCTAAATAAGAATATCTACTATTACCATATAAAATTTAGAACAAGTTATTCTTGATGCTAAAATCAACTGTCTATATTAGAATCAAATTTGGTCTTGCATGTAATTTTTTTTTTTTTGAGTTTTTTTACTTTCTGTCTGTTCCTGAATATGTATTATCATTTGATTGGATATGACATTGGCACAGTTAAAGCAAATAGGAAAAGTTAGTGCAAAAGTTATTTCCACATTCTATTGTTCACAGTGAAAATAATATAACCAGAGCCAATATTCTAAGTAAAGTATCAGTGCTACCTAGTGGCAAAAAGAAGTAATTCCTGTCCTCTCCCAGCAAAACACCAGTGATAAGCAATCCTGCCATCAGATCCAAAAGAATGTGAGTGGAAAAGTAACAGCTGAAATCTAAGCAATATATCTTTTTTAAAACTTATTTGTTAATAACATAATCTAAAGAAAGTGTAAAGAGATGGTAACAAGACTCTAAAACTTTTCAACTGCAATTAGTTTATCTGCAATAAATGCATTTGCATGAAATTCAACCTCCGCATATTAATTTTGATCTTATTCAACTCTCAAATTGCATGAAAGCTCTATTTTGATTATTATCTCCCTGCACTTCTGCTTATGAATTTAAATTCAATCAGCTTTTGTAGCATCACTGTAGGAGCCTGATGAATCAGAAGCCTGATATTAAAATGGGACATTATTTAATCAGTACTAAACAGTGATGTGTGGACTTCATTACAGCTTGTAATTTCATTTTGGCAATTTTGTTTTAGCTCATTTAAAAAGAAATAAATAACATTTGGTGACAAAATATAATTGAAATATTTATGGTGAACTGATGGATATTAAAAAAAAAATTAAATGAAGGAGGTTTTTTCCTTCTTTTATGGAGATCCACTTTTTTGAGGAAGATCTTTAATCAATTTGTCACATTTCCAAATGAATCAGGCTCAGTTTTTTAAAATGATCTACCTGTAACACAGCACAGCAGTTTTAATCATATTATATACTCTTGGCCACAGATAGGAAAAACACCCAGATATTTGTCCTCATATTCACTAATCATGTTTTGCTCTTTCAAATCTGATGTTCACATATCCCTCCCTCCATAAAATGTGTGCACCACCAAGGCATTTAGTTCAGAAATTGTTACTAGTAGCTCTACTGGAGTGCTGTTTTGAGTATCCTTGTGCTTTTAACTGAGGGCAAAAGAAAGGCAGGGATGCCGCAATTTTCACCATTCCAATGAACTGGAAGTTGATGATGAACATTGTAGAAATATGAACACAAAGAAGTATAAGAGATGTATGTGTGCATTTGCACATCATAAAAAATGCCATCTGCTATAAAGAGATTTCTTTTTTCTCTTTTTCTGAAGTGGTGTACATCTATGTTCCAGTACTGGTGTCACAACATTTGGTAGGACTTGAGAGGTTACTGGGTTACAATATAGAGAATTTCCATAACCAAGGCTGTTTTACCTAGAGAACCTTGGATTGTACAGTAATGTCTAGAAAGTGTGCAGTAAAGGCCATATGTAAGTATTATGTATGTCCATAACAGAAAAACACAAATGAAGCAGACTGTACTATGGTCAAATGAATAAATATCATCTGATGAGATTTTTTTTTTTTGCCTCAAATGAAGATATGTCACAGATAGCAGGCAATGATCTGGTTGAAGATGTCCCTGCTCATTGCAGGGGGGCTTGGACTAGATGACCTTTAAAGGTCCCTTCCAACCCAAATTATTCTCTGATTCTCTAATACAGCTGGAATTCCCTGAACTGATACTGCCTGACCTTTTCTTTTTTTCTGCATGAAAGACAGGAAGTCCTGGAAAGGCTCTGAAGCACTTCAGTCGATCAGATTAAGAGGACAGGACTTTGCAGAAGGCTAAACAAGCATTTCCTCATCTCATTATGATTAAACATTAGAGAATAAAGTGACAAAAGAACTGTTTAGTTCAGATGGAAATCTGAAATGATTTTGATCATGAATCTGCAACAGTCTCAAAAGTACATTTATTCTTGCAGAGTGTTCTGCATGGTGATCTCATTTTCACCATTTGTCCTTCCAGAACTCTAATGGGTGAGGACAGAGACCCAGGAAATCTAATGGATGTCATATATTCTGAGGAGTTAAGTTTTAAATCTCATAATGAATTCATCTTTAACTTTTTATCTAACTTTTGATGAATACCACTGTAGATATGAAAGCATATACTGGTTAACAAATAGGTAATATGGTACCAATCAAAACTTTTACTGAACACAAGTCAGTTCAGGTTTCTTTAGGTGAATATTACAAGCGGTGCTGTACTCCTGGTTTAGTAAGGACTAACTGTTGGTTATGGTCATGTGAAAAATATGTTTCATTTATCAATATAGTTCTTGCAGCCTTCTGCTTTCTATTAGTGGAGATATTCTAGGCCTTCAGAATACTGGTATGACTAATTCCCAATATTTTGAGTTTACAGGCAACTATGGCTGTATGTCTTCATTTGCAACACTGTCCACAACTCTTCAAAGTGTCCAGCTGACCAGACTGTGCTACCTTTACACTGTAACTTTTATATTGTATTTGAGGTTTCAATTACCATCTTTCTGTAGCTGCTACTTAGACTTCTCATGTTCTTACTGTTTGAGAATATCATCTGCCATAACAAAATACACTACAATATTTAAGAGAAAAATTCTTAAATATTGTTTGGAAAGTCATAGACATCCTTGGGACTCAAAGCCAAAAGGATTGGCAATTAAAGAAACAAAGAACCAAAAACAATTGCTGGTGAGCAAGAGGCCCTCTCACTAGCACAGATGTGAGGAAAATGTGAGGCAGTATTAGGAGCCAGCATATCCTTCTGTATCTACAGCTTTAAGCTATGTGTGCACTCACCATTTTATCTAGTAGAAACTATGCAACATCTAGGTAGCTCTCACAGGGGAGGGGAAAAAAAAAAAAGAAAAAAAGAAAGAAGAAAAAAAAAAAGAATTCCAGTAAAGAGGTGGGATCTGCAAGTCCTGCAGGATAGAACTAGGACACGATGTCCTTTTACCCTTGGTTAACAGCGTAGTGATAAGAAGGAAATGTGCTACCTTTGAAAAGCTGCTCAATACCACTGCTGCCGGAAGTATTGACTTGGACTCCACTGGCACATGCATATCCCACAGTGGAATGTTTTTAAGCTCAGGCACTCAAGGAGACTTGTTCACCCTGAGATATGCCTGATAGTAAGGTAAAAGTGCAAAATACTCAAGATTGCATGCAAAAGAGGTGTAAAAGAATACTAAAACAGACAATCAACTTATATTGCAGTGTTTTTTTCCCCACTGTCGTGGTTTAACCCCAGCCAGCAACTAAGCACCACGCAGCCGCTTCCTCCTCCCCCCTTCCAGTGGAGTGGGGAGGAGGAAAAAGAAGTAAAACTCGTGGGTTGAGATAAGAACAGTTTAATAACTAAAGTAAAATAAAATACACTACTAAATAATAATAACAATAATAATAATATAATTGTAATTAAAAGGAAGATAACAAAAAGAGAGAGAAATAACACCCAAGAAAAGACAAGTGATGCACAATGCAATTGCTCACCACCCGCTGACCGATGCCTGACCAGTGATTCGCCCCTCCCGGCCAACTCCCCCCTGTTTATATACTGGGCATGACGTTCCATGGTATGGAATACCCCTTTGGCTAGTTCAGGTCAGCTGCCCCGGCTATGCTCCCTCCCAGCTTCTTGCACACCTGCTTGCTGGCAGAGCATGGGAAACTGAAAAGTCCTTGGCTTAAGATAAGCGCTACTTAGCAACAATTAAAACATCAGCGTGTTATCAACATTATTCTCACACTAAATCCAAAACACAGCACTGTACCAGCTACTAAGAAGAGAGTTAACTCTGTCCCAGCTGAAACCAGGACACCCACCTGTTGCATTGACAGCTGTATGAATTTGCGTGCATGAACTTCTTGTCCTTGACCCATAGAGATGGTCCTACATTCTACAACATATTCGACAATATATGATTAATGAACTTACATTCTTGAGAAAAAGTAAGAATTCCAATTCAGTCCAAAAAAACAGTGCTATAAGCACAATTAAGTACATTTTTATAAAAAATATATACTTATGAAAGTAGAATCCCTTCACTATCATATTATGCTACTATGTATAAATTTTTTAAACATTGAAACTTTGTAAAATAACATTAAAATATACATCCATAATATTTACAGTGTTTGTAGAAGTGAAAGACTGTGACTAATGTTATTATTGTCAATGGGAATTTGTGCCAAATTTTAATGAAGTAAGCCACAGCGTTTGAAATATGAACCCAGATTTCTCTTTAAGTGTAGATAATGAAGCCACAATGAGTGTAGTAAATGAGCACAATGCATAATTGTAAAATTGCATTTGGAACATATTGATGTGACTAATATCATAAAATTGTTTAGGTTGAAAAAGACCTTTAAGATCATCAAGTCCAACTGTTAACCTAGCACTGCCAAGTCCACCACTAAGCTATGTCCCTAAGTGCCACATCTACACATCTTTTAAATACCTCCAGGGATGGCGACTCAACCACTTCCCTGGGCAGCCTGTGAATATATGTATCTACTTCCAACTCAGTTTGTATGTACAATTTTTCAAAATTTCCATATAATGTAGACATAAAGTCCAGAATATACAAATGCAGGTCCTGTGGGTATTTTTTGTTACAAAGTAATCTTGTAAGCAGATTGCTGATTTTTATGTTACCTGCAGTTAAGAGTTAAAACAAGAAAACAGTATTGTCACCATGCCAGAATTAAAAAAAAAAAGTAAATATTGTCTTACAGATAGCGATTAAAAAAATATCATCACTGGAAAGGATGATAATTTTTAAAAAAAGAACTTAAAACATTACTGTCCAACTGCACACAGAATGATTCTCAGCATACCATCTTTTATTTAAAATATTATTTTATCTCTAAGATGATGGTTCAGGAACAAACAACAGTGCAACAGAATTTAAGAAATACTTTTCAGAAGAAAAATCTCTGAAATTACTTATATTACCCTTCTGTATCTTAACACATGACGATGAATAATTACTTTCATACCCAATTTAAGCTTCCTAGCCAAGGAATCAATCTGAATAGTTGGGTCAGATCCCATAGACAAGAAACAGATGAGAGGTGTTCGTGTGTCACTTTCCTCCCAAGTTTTTTCTAAATTCAAAATGACTGGTTCTGTATATTTCTCATCCAAGGAATTTGCAATATATTTCCTGGCTTGGGAAAGCGTTCGGTCTGGACACCAAGACCTAGAAATTAAAATGTATACCAAGACACAAATTCACTGCCTCTTCCTGTTGCAAAGACCAGGCTTAAATTAGAAATTTTATTTTGCATATTTCATAATATGCATATATATATATATTTACACACACACATCCATATGTATGTTTGTAGGTTTGTCTTTACAGATATAATAATAGACAGAGCTGGTAGTCTTCCCTCTACTTATGACTGTTCAATACTTTTCAGTTGCTTACAATTTTGCCTTAAGTAAACTATTTGCACTGGAATTTTCTGTTCTGGGTACCTTTATCAGGTTGGGACATTCTTCATTTTAAACAGAGCTTTTGTATCTGAGAACACAAGCAGGGAGAAGTAAGATGGTTTTTGCCCTTTAGTAAAATCCTGCAGATGTTTCATTGGGTCTGTTAGTCTTTTAGGGTACAGACTCAACTCTTTTGCACTGGATTGTATTTGTGTTGGGGATGAGTCTTTATTTTTCCCATGAAAAAAAACCCAAACAAATAACTACTTTTGGATAAAAGATATGACTTTGCAAAACTTCAATTTATAGGCTTATTATTTAAAGGCTTAGGACTTAGTTGCTCGCCTCCCCCTGCAGGGTGTATAGCAAATAACAATATAGTACTTCCATCAGATTCTGGCCTTTTTTACTGCACAGGTTGAATCTGCTTCAAAGACAAATCATGGTCTAGTAATTAATGTTGTTTTTTTGTTGTGTCTCTGATATATTTGTTGCAGCACCTGGAAAGTATACAATGAACATAAGAAGATATGATCTCATGCATAAGGCAGCTGAATGCTGCTTTGGGGAAATCCATTCTATCCCAAGCCCTGCCACAGAGATCTTAGCTGATGCAATAAAATCAGGTATAGCATACTTTTCACATGGGGCTTTTGAATACCTGTTCTGCATTTTCGCAAATATCTTTAAATAAGTAATTAAAAAAATATATTTAAAATAGTTCATTTTAAAAGAAATGAAAAAAAATCATTTTGAAAGCTATCTGAATGATTCTACTTTTTCAGTGGCTTTTTGGAGAAGGCTGCAATGTCGTTCCCAGTTTCCATTTGTCATGACATAAAAGCAAAGCTATAAAAAATATTTTCTAGAAATAACTTTTTAAACTCTTCAGAGGATAGCTCCAAAGTGAGTGAATTAAATCATATTTCATGTGACTGAATTAAATCATATTTCATGTCACCCAGAAACTAATTAAAATTATGCTATTATCATAATAGCATACCAACAGACTGAGACATATGATGCAACCAAGTATGTTATTTCCCAAATTTCTGAAGATGCTCACCTGATGAGTAAAAGCTTGCGAAAGGTATCAAGTGAATCATTATATCCATCAGGTATAATTTCTTCCTCGGGATCATCTTTATCAAACCAACTTTTCCATCCCTTTTCATTACGGGCTATCTAAATTTATTACATTAACGCACATATAAATATATTTCAGCTGTAGTAAAATCCCCTTGTAAATGTATATTGTAATGAGAGTCTGTTATTATATTAGGATATATTACAAGTAACATTAAGAGTCTATAGCGTTTAAGACATACGCCATGTGAATTGCTATTAAGATACTACAAATAGAAATTTTAGTATTAAGATGCAGGCTCTTAAGCTAATCAGTTATCCAGGGATTCCCCTCCCGAACACATGCAGCTACCTAAGAAAAATCAATAGTTAGCAGAAGGATTCTATACTATAAGAGGAACATACTGTGATTAATTTATTCCTTCTGATCACAAAGTACTAAGAGGAACAGAAAAATCTCTCCCAGTACAGTCCAGCCAGCCAAAGAATCACAAATTAAAAATAACGGACTCTAGTAAGCTTTTGACTTGAGAAAGAATAAATCAGACCACAAATACGATCATTATTTAGGCACCTCTTAGAACCCATGACCTAATAGGACAAGGGACAGAACATAGTGAAAATTGCTATGTAGTTGAGCCTTTAATGCAGTGACTGAGAAGAGTCAGCTACCACAATATTCTCAGATCACTGGAAAGAGAACAAGGAACACACTGATACCCTCTGTTCTGAAATATAGTTCCATATGCCTCTTATAAACCAAGGAGCTTTGTCCAGTTGAGTGACTTGGTTTCAAACAGAAGTAGTTTCAGAACAACCTACACCAAGAATGGACTGGGAGAGGAGTGAGAAATGAACATACAGGGATCTCTTCCAACCACATATTTCCTATAATGAAACTCATTCAGAGAGATTCATAAACACCAAATGTCCCTTTCTGAACTATAATCCAAGTCTGAGGAAAAAAATTACTTTATAAGCAAACAGCTCGATTCTACATTAACTGACATCAACCTGAGTACATGCTAGGGGAGTATTCAGAGGAGGTATCTTCTCAAAGCTAGGCCACAGCCAGAGATAGGTTACTGAGCTAAAGGGACTTTAGTTGATTCAGTAAAATCATTAAGCTTTCATTACATATTTCTTTGTACCATCTCTCACTCAAGCACAGCTGGAAGAAGTAACAGTGTGAAAAGGAACAGGGTCATCTCAATGTTTAAAGAGGAATATGTCTTTATTAAATTAAGTTAGGCATCTGAGACTGGAGGACTTAATTTTTAGAGGAGGGAAAAAATGTGTAACTGGCAAGAAAAAAAGAAAAACACAGGCACCCTCTTGAGAACTGGGCATACCATTTTCAAGCTTTTTTTTTCTTCTTACTTTAAATAATTTTCTGTTTTTATCTAAATGAATAATGATACAGTTGTATTTAATATGATGAGCCAAATAGAACAGCATATCTAATGGATGCAAATAAGTATGAAAAAGATGTTATTTCCATATTTGCATTTTTATTGATATCCTAGTTGGCACCCTCCCAGATTCCATCTCTATCTATGCCACATATATGGCAATTTTAAGTTAGTGCTAAAAGATTAGTTAAAAAAGAGGCCTTTGGGGGTAACATAGTTGCCTAAGTATTTTGGAGTCTAAAATTTTGTTCGCACAAATTCTAGAAAAGTTCTATAACAGAACCATTACAATCTACAAATTAAAAGGAAAATACATAATTCATAACCCCATGGCTAAATTTAAATAATGTTAGCAAGTGTGCAGTGGCATGCATTTTGGGTTCTGGCACCCTAACAACCCAGAGTGAAGACCTAACTGGAATTCCTCCAACTTTCTCCTAACTCAATATCCTGTTTTGTTACCTCCAGAAACCAAAACCTGGAGGAAATGGGCTGGTATTTATCCAGATCTTGCCTTGATACAGAGTTGGGAAACAGCCAGGACCACTTCCAGGTACACCATTTAGATAAAATCTCTGCTACCCTTCAGGGCACTAAATGCCATCACAAAATGGACTTGGCTGACCAATGCTGTAACAGCAAGAAGTAGTTAGTGTCCTGGCTATCAGCCTGATTAACAAGGAGTGCTTAGGAGGTACAGAAAGAGAAATGCTTAGGGAGTGTTTTAACTACACTAAAAAAAGATAAATTTACCAAACTAAAGAAAATAACTGGTAAACATGTCACAAGCTTATGTCCATATAAGTTCATGTATGTCTCAATAAAATAAATAGTATTTTTATAGCTAGCTCATCATATCTGAATAACGTGTTAACCTTGGAATGGAAATAAGTATTTAAAAACAAGCAGCAAACAATTTACTTGTAAAATCTATCAGACTCAAGACATAAAACATTGTTACTTAAAACCTGACACTCATAGATTAACTTTCTGAGCCTTTTTGATACCTCTACTTTTATATCCTTTCTCCTTATTTCTGTCTCTCTTTCACTGACTTCCTTTTTTACTAGTTCTTTGCTCCTGTTCTCTTCTCTTTCTACCTCAATGACTATAATACAAAATACAATAAAGCAGATTAAAAAAATGTACAGCAAATAAATATACCCTCATTCATGCTACCTAACTGTTCATTTCTGTGCCTTTATTCTGTATTCTCTCTGGCCTTGTTCTTAACTACATCTCTTGTGCATTCCAAATGTAAAATATGGGAGCACAATTACAATCAGGAATCTGGTTATTAACATCAAAAAGATAATTAGTAGATATCACCTGATTCAAAATTTCTGCAAACTGTGGAAGTTTGCTCAATTCCACTAGGTTTAGCCACATCATGTCAAGAATCCAGCGGAATGGTTTGGGTGGGCAAGCCTGTAGATCCAATGCTGCACCTCCTGTAGATAAAAACATTCTGATGAAATACACATGACATTCCAGGGGTCAAGATATATTTGATATTTCTTTTTAAATTATGTTTTCTGGCCTATGTAATTTTCACTGGGGTACTAATGGCACTCTGGTGTACTTAGCATTTATTTCATAAGGTCATAGGATAATTTAGTCTGGAAGGGATCTCAGGAGGTCTTTAGTCCAACCTGTTCAAAGTAGGGTCAGCTATGAGATAAAATCAGGTCTTTATTCTGTCTGGTCTTGAAAACCTCCAAGGATGGAGGCTGTACAACCTTTCTAGACAATGTGTTCTAATGTTTGTCTGTCCTCATAATGAAAAAAATTCCCCTTACATCCACTCTGAACCTCTCTTTTTCAGTTTATTTCTGTCGTCTCTCATCTTACTACTGTGCACTACTGTGAACAGCCAGGCTTTGTCTTCTTAATAGCCTTCTCATAGGTGTTGGAAGGCTACTATTGGGTCTGCCCTCAGCCTTCTGTTCGCCAAGCTGAACAAACCCAGTCCTCTCAGCCTCTCATCTTAGATCATGTGCTCCATATAGTTTGTTGTTATAAGTTTATACAGTGATACTGATTATATTTGAAGTATGGGAAATTCTTTAATAATCTCTTTTCATCTGTGGTGATAATACAGTAAAGATCATTTTGTATTTATCTGAAAGACAAAAATATTCCTCTGAAGACCTTCCTTTATACAGTCTATATTTTATCCCACTATTCCTAAAAAGAAAAGATATTGAAAAGAAAGTCTTGTTTTCTTAACTGCAAACTTCTACCTCTTCTCAAATGAAATGCATAGTTATAATATCTAAAGAATGTTACACATGTTAGCGAAGTAATCTCCTGGGATCATTGGAAAAAAACCCAAACACAACAAGAGAAGAAACAAACTCTGGACTGATGGAATCAATCAATCCTAGACCAGCCTAACAAGCACAAATAATTTTAAATAGCATAAATAAGGCCAGATAGCGAGTAGATAATACATGCGTTTAACATCCTTTGATAATGCAATTGAAGATGAAATACAAAGGAACACCTCTGGGATAAGACTGCAATCCAATTTTAAACAGACTAAATTTTAACTTTTTATCATAATTAACTTTTTATCATCATTTTCTTCTTGTTGTAGTTGCCTCTTCCCCAGTCCTCCACAAATTAATTAATGACACTTCTTGGGAAAACTAGAGGATGTTGTTCCAGTGGTCTCCAGAACGAAGATCATTTATTCACTTAGGTCACTGGTATAATGAATTTCACCAACTTGTTAAAAAACCACCTTGGAATAATAACTATTATTTTTAAGCACTTATATGTATGTGAGCATGTATGTGTGTGTATACATAGTCTATATATATGAGCTGTAACTATTTTAATACTTTCAAATTATACGTACATGCTTACTAAAAACTACTTACATAAATATATATGTAGTTCCTTTTCAATTAGTATATTAATACTTTTACAAACTGTGTCTAATTATTCCATAGAATATCAAGAGGTTTTAACGCAGATCTTTTTTCTTATTCTGCACCCACCTCATCCTGAAATTCTCCATGAATGGGATGTAGAGAAAATGAATCATGAAAGCAAGAAGGAAAAGAACAGAAGACAAACTTATCATTGGAGTGAAAAGAAGACTAGAATATTAATTTCTTAAATAAAGCACAAATTTTGTTATTTAAGAAATTATAGGGAAGACATTATATATAGTATTTATGATGCAGCTAAAGAACTAAGACTTACTTTAAAGCTCTGACACATTATAGGAAAGAGTTTATGGTGCTGCAAATGCTATAATGCAACAAATTCTTTCCGATTTTCCTGAAGTCTCTTCTGCTTACATTATAGATTTTACAGGGAAAGATTTGATTCTTTGAGATGTTTTCCTGCAGACTTCCAGGATGCAAGAATTTTATTTATATTATCAGTGATGATTTTCAGGAAACAGCAGCTCTGCTTCTTTTAAAAGAATAAACACATGATTCAGAAAGACTAAATATTTTCCTAGCTACCTGAATATCCTTGAGTACAAACACAAGAATCACCTTGCTGAATCTGGACATTAGTATGCCAATGGGAACAATCAACATCAGAAGAAAGTAAAAGGTTCAATGAGTGGGCAGTAAACAGATCTTAGGGAAGGTTTTGCTTTTGGGGAAATTTTTAAACCTTAATTTTTTGAGGCAGACTTATTCAATGAAGAATGAGAATTACAAAAGTGTAAACAATGTGTTTCTCATTGTAATACTTGATATTCTTGCTATTAATATACAAACTGAATCTTTTGATAAATCCTGCTAAGTTCTTATGGTTAGTCATTTGTTATGTTAATGAGTTAAATATGCAATGCCTGAAAAAGTCTTTCCTTTTATTAGTTTTCATTTTGCCATTCATAGGCACATGTGAAAAGTTCCAGCATCTAGAAAAATTTGTGCAATGCTTTCCTCCACATACTGGATACAGTTAGATATAATCAAGAAACAGAATTAGATACGATTAATATATGATTTGAATGTTTTCATGAACTACTGAAGGGCCGATTAAAGGGCAAACTCTTGTTCAAGAATGTGAAGTTCCTATGTACAAATTATTTCTGTCATGCAAAAATGTAAAGCTACTTCATTTGCTTTTATTACGAACTTTTCCTACTGTTGTGCTTTTTCTCCTTTCCTTTACCCCAGGGATGACAAGCTTCAGCAACCTCACAGAAAGAAAGGGCTGCTTCATGAAATCTGAGGTGCAAATACTGATTTTCCTGTATTTCCTGTAACTACCTGTTAAAGTTTCCTTAAAGCATCCTCTTATGTCTTTGGCATTAGGATATATAGTTTGAAATAACTGCCTGGGATCCATGCATGGATCTCAGAACTTCCTCTTAGTCTCTGCAAACTGAAATAATGGAAATCAAAGAGAGGATAAGAAAAAGTGTTTACACAGATCTGTAAAACATTATTAGCATTTTTGTTACAAAATGATACCCTGTTCCACAATCACATCTTTCACAAATTTAATACAATAGGCCAACAGGAATATTTTTGCAAATTATTGAATTCTGTGAGAGAATCACAATCACTTTAGCCAAAAAGACTTTTCTTAATTTTAAGACATAATCATTAATTGTCCACAAAATAGCATACTTGGCAATATTTCTGGCTTTTATTTAAGTCAACAAAGACAAAGATGTTTTGCAATTCCTCTGTAACTTGCTTTCTAACATTTATGGAGCTTCTTAGTAAAATGTATTTTCTGCTAGAGAAGATCATATTCCGCACTTGCGCCAGTCCCTCACTTTCTACTGGTAAAGGACACAGCCTACCTAAGTGTCAAGATACCTACAAAATCGTCAATGAACTCCTTAGATTTTCTCCTATCTTTTGGATTTTGTTTCTTTCTAGAGTTTTAATAAAAATTCTATGCCACCATCGTGGGAGGCTATTTTCCTATAATTTGGGGATCTGCTTTCTCTGTTTTGCTGATGTAAGGTTACCTTCAAGCTATAGCATTAAAATATTCAGGAAGGGCCTAGTGTTTGGCTTTAATGGAATACAGTAAATAGAATGAAATTCAATTTATGTACTTTAGCAGAAGGAAAGATTTAGAGTTGATAATCTCCTGAGAGTAGCTGAATAATGAGTTCTAGAGACTTTTTCATTTCAAATAGCAATGCTTATTTCACTGAGACATCACCTGATAATATGGCTGATGATAAGCCATGAAAGCTTTCCTGGAAAAGAAATGGAAAGAAGAGGAAGAGAGATTTATTTTTCAAATAAATCCTTTCTTCAGCTGCCCAGTGATATTTGGTAACATGGCATTCACTTTGCACCAAGAACTGCTCATCCAAGGAGGACAATTGAACAATTCATTCATTGCAGAAGATACCTAAGAGTCCAGGACAATCTGGCTAGGCATCTGCCCACTTCCCAATCTTATTTAATATCATGTGAATACTTATAGAAAATCTATTTTTACTTTGGTGTCATTTTATACACCAGAAGAATTTCTCACTATCAAATCAACTGTGGTAAAGCTAGGCAGGAAAATGCAATCATATGTTCTAGACGAAAATTGCTAAAAGTACTCCTATATTTTATTACAGATTCGCATCAGTTAGAAAGAGGTAAGTGACCACTTTCTGCTTCAGATGCCCAAGGTGTATTTTCCTCTGGCAAAACAAGAATCCATGAGCTGAGAAGCCAAGAAATATGGTTCCTTGTCTAATGCTTTACTAAAGCAGACAGCTCATTCTGAAAGCATTTCCAAGCATGCCCTGCCTGACATCAGTGGTAAATTGGTAGCTGGATACCATTCTCAAAGGATAAAACCGTTACGACAAACTGGAAAGCAAAACAGAAAGTGAATTTAATCTTGTTTTCTATCCATTTTATTAATTAAAGGCAGATAATGATCTTCAAATCTAGGTTCACTACTTCGACATTAGACCTTTGCAAGATTCATTTGAACACTAAAATTCAAACAGGTTTTATATGGACCTCCACATAAGCAATCCTGATCACATTTTTCAGCAGAGGCACAAATTCACAGAGTACAGAGGAGGCAGACCTGGCCAATTGGGCCACAGAAACACATTATGTTCTCTAAAAGTCAGTGTTAGCTGGTTGGCAAAAGTCAGAGAAAGCTCAAGCTGAAACTGATAGAAGACTGTAGCACCTCCTGGACTTTATATGGAGCTGTTTTGGCAACTTAGAAGATAGCTTTATTCAGCACCATCAAAGCAAAGAAGCAAAGGAGCAAGAAGTCACCTAATTTATAAACATAAGGATACAAATATAATACAAAAATATACAATTATTAAACCAATCAATGGAGAGAAGCAGAACTATCATCTTGATCTCAGGATAGAACACAGCCTGGGTAAATGGCGGAGGTAGAACTGAGATGGGGAACTGCATCTAACTTCACTGGACCACAGCAGGGATAAAGATAGAGGCAGCTCCCACAGAACTATTGGCAGAAACCACACAGCCAAAAAAAATCATACTTTGAAATGGTATAAAAGTTTAAAAAGTTGAAATTAGCTCTACATATAACACAATTTTTTAAACTTACCTCTAATGAGCACATGGAACTCTCTGTTTTTCACATGTCCTCTCTCAAGATCAATTTTTAATGTCATGAGGAGGGTAAAGAGGAATTTGTGGTTTTCATGCAAGCCTCTAACAGAATATGAGTATATTTCAAAGGTAAGATACTCAATAATATTTGACATTCTTTTCTGAGGTAAAGGAGACTTCTTAGATCTGAATCATGAAAACAAAGCACAAAGAAAGCATGTTAATAACAGTAAATACATTGGAAAAACAAACATCTGAATAGTAGAAAAATCTGTGTCTTCCTACTTGGCCACGGATTGATCAAATAACTTCAAGAATTGAGCCAGTGAAGTTTGATACATATTATTGACCATGCTCATTTCTGTAATAAGAAAATAAAGAATGCTTCCACGTGTAGCAGCAGGTCGATATTCCTCCTGAGCAGTGTTAATCTTCACTTCAGTTTCTGCTGCCACAGACAACTTTTCAGCTACTTCAGCAGCTGTTTGCTTAGTTGTTTGCAGAACACCAATCAAGGATTCATCATCTACTAGTGAACCTAAAAAAATCAAATATTGGATGCTTAGGACATTTTCGTAACAATTTTTTCACTTCATATATGTAAAAATCAAAAAGCCAAATTACAGGAATTATTTATAACAAATGGGAATGATTTACTGAATTGCAAAAAGCTTTTAAAATGGAGACCAAACAGGATATGTAATACTAAAAATTATTTTTATATTCAACATGCTAAACAAATGCATTCAACCTACATCAACATGAATGTATCTGTACCAACAGCTTCGCAGCATGTACTAGAGAAGTCAGCTTTCTTATGCACATAACATACATATTCATACACAGTACTTCAATTACTTTAAAGTCTGTTGATTGGTACACTCAAAGTCAAAAAGGCTTAGGGTCCTAAAGGCAATGGTCACACAACAGTATTCATGCATCTCAAGTACGTACTGACCAATTTGCTGGAAGTTACGACCTTCTTTTTCCACCAAAAAGATAGTAATTGATCATGGACAGGCTCATAATATACTGCAAAAGACTTTCAACACCATTTAAGCTAGCCCATTTTACTTTACATTTTCAATGGGTTAAGGATTTGCCCATGATCAGACACCTTATCTCATTTGAGGGGCAGAAAGCTCTCAAGAAATTGATTTGTTTCACAAAACTTGTTTAGGTGTTAAAAATATTTAGTGTCTAGGGTTGTATATAGTGGCATGCTATAGTACAAATCCCTCATACTCCAGTAAATCACCATACTTCAAATTTCTACCATTGGATGTTCTCTTATTGTATCTTGGATGGATAAATCAATTTCTGTACGGAAGGTTCTAATGTGAATCAGCTTAATCTGCCTAATCTGCTTAATCCTTTGATACAGAACCTCTGGTTGCACTCAGTTTGTACAGAAGATTGTCTTCCAGTTCTTTGATCTTCCTCTTATTAAAAGTTACATCTTCCATGAGTTTAATTCGTTCTGCCTCTAGTTCCTATAATTAAAAAATAAGAAAATGGCATGACACTTTATGAACTGTGAGTCATACTTAAAACTCAATTGCTGATTTTTCAAGTTCATGAAATGTGATTGAAGATATAGGTGAAGAGTTGGATCCAGCCATGAAATGTGCATTTTACTTTTTCAGATATCTAAAACCATGTTTTTATAACATCCTTTTTTTTTTTTTAAGCAGTGTTTATTCAATATCTTATGAAGTATCAATGCCAAATGCTTGTGCTTAATTGTTTGTGTCATACTGACAGTCGTATGTAGAAGATCCTCTAGGTGTATTTTTGTAATTTGGAAATTTCTATACTTAATCTGAATAAAATTTTAGAAAATGGCTGATGTCTTTTTTCCATTTGAACATTTCTTTTTCCCTACATACTAAAAACAGTTAAATAAAAAAAAAATTAAGCATCACTATGGTTTGTGTGTACTGTTAGGTTACCTGTTTTTCAGTAAGAATTACTCTTCTCAGTAACTGATTCTCAAGTCCTTTCATTGTAACAGTAAAATCAATTATTGATGTTTTTGCATTAATTTCAGGTGTGAAAACAGGATTGGGTAGCTTTGTAGTAATGTACAGTCTAAATGAACTCATAACATCTACTTCCTTATCACCAACTTTCACCTGTGGAGTAAGTCAGAATAGTATTAAGCAGAGGAAAATGAGCTTTATTCGACTCAAAATAATATTGACCAGAAAAAAAATTACATTATTTGAAATGCCAACAAAGAGAGGAAGTTTATTTCACAATTCAAATTTGTCACAAAACTTAACAATCGATGACCAAAGGTAGCAGTTAGGGTACATTAGAAAAGTAGTATTCCTCTCCAGGTAAATATAGGAATTACTTCCACTGTGGGTTCTAATTAATAGCTTCATAACCATTTGGTTTAGGTTTTGTCCTTTTAATCACACCTCAAATGAAGATGATAGAAACTACTGACCTTTGGAGAAATCATTCTTCTCTTGTGTTCAGTGAAAAAAAGAAATTATTTGATCCAACAATGGAACATAAATTATTGGAAATTAACTCTATATTTATTAAGACTAAGCAGATCTTAAAGAATCTTTCTAAAGGAACTATAAATTTATTCAGAGTTTTCCACAGAAATTTTTACAGAAGTTAAGATATTCCAAATCAGCAGCCTAACTTGAAAGCTGCATGTGCACAAGGAAATCTGATCACTGTGTATGACTCTCCAAGGCCACTACAAATACCTGGCTTAAGAAGGAGTAGGACCAAACCACTCCCTTAAGCATATTGTTTGCTCTGACATTCAACGTAAAACTACTCCACAAAAATAGCAATAATTTTATTTTCATTATCATCAACAATCTGGTCTACCATGTCTTTCATATCCCAGCCAGTTAATTAAGATTATTTGAGAAAAATACATACGGAAATATACAGCATGTGCAGTCATTTTATTTCAGGATGTTTGAAGGGGGGTTGTTTTTAAAATTTGGGAGTGATTTCTTTATCTAATGAAGGTCAGAAAGACTCATGATTTTTCAAGGTTGGGAATATACTTAATATTATTAATAAAACTTAGTGCTTTTTGGCTTGTTCCATCAGAAAACAGCTCTATTCCAGACTAAAGATTCTGCAGGTGCTACAATCAGTGCTCCGCACTAGGAAGAGAGAGATCTTTTCAATTCTATTAATTCTGTTAAAGGGTGTAAAATGAAATTGCTTGAAAATCAATAGAAAGTATTGTAAGCATTCAATAGGATAAATATAACTGGTTCAAGTTTGGAATCTTCAGTAGTAACTTCAGCAGTTAAACTCAAATTTTAGACTCATGAACTTACTACTCAGCTGAGGCTCTGTCTCTTATATTTTATTAGTTCAGTTTGATTCTTCACACTAGCCTACTGAATACAAAGTTTACCTGATTCAGCAGAGGTTTGGAATAAAAGGGTAAAATATCATTCATCATAAATCTAACTACTTATTCCAGGTCTTTTGTTTGATGACTAACCTTAAAAGAAGTTCCAGATTTCATGAAATTCTTTTCTAATATATTATCAAGGACCGGATCCAACTCCTCATCTATATCTTCAATCACGAGTGATCGTCCCAGTGAAAGACTGTCTTCAAGGTGTGTACGGAAATACTTGTCATTCAAAGTTGTTACCTCAAAAAGCAAATTATAAATTGATACAGGGACAAAAACATTTCTTCAAAGTCTTACATGAAAACCACAGATCTAACTATGAAAATATTTTTCATTGTTTTTGTTAGTTGCATTTTAAAGAAAGTAATAAATGTTAACCATGCAGCAATTTATGCAGAAATACTTCCTGTGTATACAATGTAAAGTACTATAGAAAGGTGAACTAAAAGATTGGCTATAATGGAATCCACAAAACTTAATTATGAGAGTAATAATGTACCAAATAAAACTGGTACAGCTTATTGGGAATTAAAGATGTTGTTACATATATTTTTGAAATCAGAGACACCTAACTTTTAATCTTCTATTCTATGTCCTGAGGACTAGATTTTCTAATTTTAGCTTTGAAGTGTTGAGAAATTATTTCTGGAAACCTGAATTCAGTCTAATAAATGAATTGCTGTTACAATATTATGAACTCAGATCTTTGAAATATCATGAAATGGGATTCATAATTATGAAATCATTAAAAAACATGAATAAATAAATAAAAGACTGATTTTGTATTGCTTCCTAGATTTTGACTTTCAGAAAGTTCTCATATTATTTTCAAGATTTTCTCTGCAGGTATGAAATAGGGACATTCTACTGGAATGTCCTGGTGGACAACAAATTGAGCATGAGCCAGCAATCTGCCTTTGCAGCAAAGGCCAACAGCATTGTGGGCTGCATTAGGAAAAACATTACCAGCAGGTTGAGGAAGACGATCCTTCCCCTCTGCTCAGTACTGGAGACACATATCTGGAGTCCTCTGTCTAGTTTTGGGCTCCGCAGTGTAAGAGAGACACTGAAGTGAGTCCAACAAAGGACCACTAAGATTATTAAGGGATTGGAGCACTTGACATATGAGGAAAGCTGAGAGAGCTGGGATTATTTAGCCTCAAGAAGGCTCACAAGGGTGTTTACCTATATATATAAATAGCTGGTGGGTGAGAATGAAGAACAGGGAGAGAGACTCCTCTTAGTGGCACAGAGTAACAGGACAAGATGCAATGGGCACAAATAGAAATTCAGGTAATTCCATTTAAACATAAGAAAAAAACCCCAACTTTATTGTGAGGGTGGTTGAACACTAAAACAGGTTGCCCAGAGAGGTGGTGAAGTCTCCATCCTTGGAGGTATTCAAAGCCCAACTGGACACAGTCCTGGGCAACCTGCTTTAGTAGATCCTGCTCTGAGCAGGGAGGCTGGACTAGATGATCTTCAGAGATCCTCTCCAACCTCAACTTTTCTGTGGTTCTGACAGTTTGTTTTATTAATAAGAAAATGATAAGCAAGAACTTCACATTCACTTTACTCCAAGACCTAAAATCTTCAAAATCTAGAGATCCTAAAACCCTGAAAATTTATTGAGATTCAGGAGGACATATGAGATTTTGCAACATTCAGGCTAAGGGTTTTAAAATGCAGATTCCTTTTCCCATGCTACTTCATTTGTGAAAAATTCATCTGTGCTGCAAACTACAGGTGACATGTAAACATCTTTGTATTATATTTCATGAGCAGACATTTAACCCTATTCGCTTAAGCTATAAAAGAGCTATTAAAATTGCAGTAACATTAGGATAGACAAATTTGTCTTGGGTTTGGTTTCAACTGGTTGTCCTCAATTTACTTTTGTAGCAATAACTTCATGTATGAATTCCATCTCGGGTTCTAAATTCTGGACTGCATCAGTTTAAGTACTTTGCCTACATTTTCAAAGCTGTAAGTTATCCTGCCTTTGTCTGTAATCTTACTAATAGTTGCCCAATTCACTCTCATTTAATAATTTCATATTATACTCTTCTGCTATACTTTTCACCACTTTGCCCTCTGTATAGGGAACATACTCACCAGTTTTGAACACAAGGCTATGTCCTTCTTTTTCATACTTCTTACTAGATTTCATACCAGTATTTACTTCCTATATAATCTTTTCCAAGTCCTCGAATGGGATTTACACCTCTTGTCAAGTTCCTTGCTGATGTATCTACATCATTGTCAGTCTCTGTACAAGCTAAAGTTATCTCAGATATGTGTGTATGAGTTACACTGACTCAAACGCACACACCCCCTAAAGCAATAATGTTTGAAGGCATATAATACAGCACGTTATTCCTTTAAAACACTGTTCACCTGTAATTCATTATCCTGTTCTTTCTTTTTAATCCATGATTTTCCTTGAGTTTGTGGGTCTACCAACAGTGGGTATCTAGTTGCCTTAGTGACAATGATACCATTCTGAATTGAGAGATCATCTCCAGGCAGTCCTTGAAGATTCCACTCACTAATCTGAAGAATACAACAACAAAAAAAAAGCAGTTTGGAATAAAATCTCACTGGAATTATCCTTCAATTACAATTGTTATAAGAAATAATGGGGACATTGAGCCAAAGGGGATGCATACCTGAACCTGCTGAAAAATTATTAATGCAGATAGAAAAATATTTCCAGGATTTTATTTTTATGGATGTTTTTAACTATATAGAATGATAAAAAATATATTTTAAAAGTGTAAGAAAGTCAAAAGGCAGCTTGACAGCCAAATTAAATATTGGGATCAATTAAGAGAAAAGCAGGCTACGAGAGCTTTTGGGGCTTAATATTTACTGAAGGAAACTTGAAGATTCTGGCATTGTCCTCTGTTTGATTTCTCATACATTCACACTGAATGAAAAGACTTTATTCATTCTTTTTTAAATGTTCTCTTTGATAAAATTTATTTTTGAAACCAGACCCAGATAATATTGACAGAACCAAAAGCTAACAACCAAACCCACTGTTTTAGTAGATATGTGATCTATAGCTGTGGTGATGGGTTCTCAAAATAAGATACTTGAAAGTGCACTATCTTACTGGCAATTGTCTAATTGTATAATATGTCACTTGTTTATAATATATAACTTGTTTATCTATTTAACATTGCTCAGTACTCAGACATTTAGTGGAAATTGCCAAGAACATTTGGAAACCACAGAACTACACTGCACAGCAATATGGGGGATTATAGTTCTGTTCTAAGCAAGCATAATGCTGGCTAACAGTCACAGAATATGTTAATTGAAATTAAAATGAAACCCACCAAGCACCAAGAACTTACTGTTGGTGGATCTACCAACATAGAAATCAGGTTCAAATTTTCAGAAAAGGGGATTTTATGGGCTCTCATCTCTGCTTCCCATAAATCTTTAAGCAAAAGCTTCCTGAAGTTTTGATTAAAAGGTCCACAGTATGAAAGAAAACCTGTGCAGAGCAGTACATCTCCCACAAGTCTAGAAAAGGAACAAAATCATAATTAAAAGGTGATGTACAATTTCAATTTCTATTGATTTAGACAACCAGCTTTTGAAACATAAGAAGATTTCTGTTCTGAGGACAACTTAAGGAGAGAACTGTTGCTCTGAGAACAACAAATAGTTTCTTTGTGTTTCCAAAATATTTTTGTGGCAAAACTTAAGAGTAGTATTGGATGAAAACATTATCTTCACCCGTACAAAGTAATAAAGCCCTGATGACAACTATTCCTTCTTTCATAACTGAAGCAAGAAATTGGTTTATTTCTTAAAAATATGTCTGCAATACAATATTTATCAAAAGATACAAACTTAATTCTCTTGGAATGAGCAGACCTCACCAGAAATGCCCAATTTCCCCATGGGAAATTTATGGAAACAGCAGCATTCCACAGAAGCTGAGCCTAAATTTTCAGGCTCTTTACCTTAGCAACCATTTTGACAAGTTTCCCGATTCCTAGACAGCTAGGACCTCTGGCTCCTAGGTTGCTCAACATTTTGTCATTTGGACAGCAACACAATGGGGACTCCCAAGTTTCCAAGTTTCTCAGAATAAGGCCTGCTGTCCCACGTGTTTCAACACACAGACTATAGGACAAGGGTTACTGTCTGGTCTCTAGGCCTCCTTCTTTTATTCAAATATGCCATAACTAATATCAAAAGGGATGCTTCTTTTCTTATCCAGTATTAGGCTAGGAATCTTTCCTTTTTCCTTCTCAGTGTCACCCTTAGATCATCCCTACCTCCCACCTATCTGAAGGTTTCACTTCCCCAGTAACATTGGAACAAGGTGCAGTGTTGGGGGGGGCAGGAGAAGCAGCTGTAATACAGGCACATAACTGCACGAGCAATAATCCCTTTGGAAATAAATCCCCGAATCAGAGGTATTGTTCTGAACTGAAATACAAGCACTCAGCACTCAGGTATTCACTTACGGGAGGAAAATTCAAATTCCAGGATAGTTCACTTAGTTGTGTAACTATATTAAGATTTCCAGGAGGAAAATGAAGTACAACTATTAAAGCTACTAAATTGCTTACTAGCTCTTCAGTTTTTACACATATTTTGTTTTTTTTTCTCTCTGATGAATTTGATACCTGTTAATCTGAGACTTAAATTCTTTACTTTGCTGAGTCCACCTAACTTTCTCTCCACTCAGTCCATCTATAAGCACAGAGGCTGCTTGCATCTTTCTTCTGCATGTTTCTGCATCATTCAGTAAGTCCTACAATTGAAAAAATGTCCTACATAATTTAATAATAGAATGCAAAAATCTAAAGAGTTATTTTATATATTTTTTCATCCTCTTATATTTGTTATGACTATTTTATTTTTGTAAAACTCATTCTTGAGAACTCTAAGTGCATCTATTGTCTAACATGTTCCTATTCACAGAAAGAAGGAAATATGAGAGAACATAGATTTAAATCTCTTATTTTTATACCTGAACCTCATCCACATCATTCAAGGTAGCAGGCCCTATATGCGGGTTTATATCAATTCCTGATTACATAACAGTATTGTATGAAAGTATTTTTCATAATACTAAAATACTTCTATCTCACCATTTTCTCCTTCATTGCTGCATCAAACTTTGCCTGCACTTTATCCAGTTCAGCTTGCTTTTCATCTAATGCCTCCTGAGCCTTTGCTAATTCTGCATTAGCTATTTTCAGGAGGCCTTCCTGTTTTGCCAAGTTAGCCTGCAAAGCGAAGAAATATTAAAACAATAATCATACAAGATTTGAATATATTTTGATGAATTATTTTAAGCCTGCTTAGCTGGTAATCATAAGACAATAATACATAAAAATAACTTTTATATTCATATTTATATAAATATTAAAAATATTTAATCTGAAAACTGTGTCACATACATACTGCAGATACAATTTGTTAAATAACAATGTAGTACTCAAAGTTCCTACTATATATTGTCAAATTTATTTCTTTTCAAAAAATTTACATTTAAAGAAGCTGGTTAAGGAAGTAAAGTTTCTGATCTGTACATGTTGATTAGCCTAGAGGGACAATCACTCAATCTTCTTGCTTGATTATATGCTTTATTATTTCTTTTTTATTTGTACTTCCTGTAGCAATCAACAATCACAACAACAGTAAACTGGTCCTTTATCAGCTAACAATATAGCTTTTACCCATTAGAAAACCATGGTCCTAAAACAGTAAATCTTCCCATTGCTCCTAAACTGATATTTATGCTTAACACAGAAAATTCATTAAATAATTTTTTTTAATCATCCACCTGCATTACTGTTGCTTTTGTAAATAACACTTCTACCAGTGACAAAAAATGTGGAAAAGATTTGGAATTACCAAATGCTTTCTCCTCTTACTTTTTTTTTCCCCCTCAGTAAACTGTGCTACATGTTGGGATTAAATACTTGTTTTAGAATCCAAAAAGCAACAATCACTGCCTTTGAGTTTCTATATGGTCTTTTACTATGATAAAATTTTTTATTCAAATATTCACAAACATCAAAAAGAACACCCATACTAAAGTAAAAATTACTCTTAAAAACATTTTACTCAGTTTCGTTCCCACTATTGAAACATAACTCCTTTATTGATGTGAGCTCTGAATCTCTTCAGAATGCCAATATTTGGGCACGTTATCAGTCCTTCACTCTCTCTAAGTTACCATGTGAAAGCAAAGAAGGTAAAATAGCTGCAAACCTCTGTTTGCAGAACTCTTTAGAGAAGGAATGAAGATCCTGGTACACCTTTTTGAAAACAATTATAAAGTAATTATAACATAATAAAAACAAAGACTGAAAACACCTTTCAGTGTACACAGTAAACCAGAGCACATATATTTAATCTAGGCTAATTTTTTGTTCTGTGTTCTGTCTAGAATCAAGACGAGGATACGGGGGTTTTCTGCTCTTATCATCCTTAGCCACTAAAGTCTACAGGCAACTATGTCTGAATAAAGTTATCTAAATATATTTTTTAAATCCTACTACTAGTAAAGTAAATGAAATTAAATTACATGGAAAGCAAACACAAAGCAAGAGATGATGTATTACCTTAAGAGGTAAGACTTCTCTGTTAACACCATAAAATATCGCCATGGCTTGTGTCCAAGAGAGGAGTCCTGCCACATTACCACACACCTTTTTACCATACTCCAGTGTATAGTCTTCCATGTTAAAGTAAGGCTGGAGTAATTCTACTGTCTCTTCATTGATTGAATCCTTAGGAAACTGCTGTAGACTCTGCAAGAATGGGCCACTCATAAGCTGCAAAAAACAATACAGGATATTTATACGCTATTTACACATTTTACATTCAAAAGCTTCTTCATAGGTGAGTATGTTAGAAAAAAATGTTCCTAAAATTCTTCTGTAAAAAGAGGTAATTCATATAGTTAATGATATAAGTGTGCTATTCAGTTGTAACTCCTCCCACATGCCTTCAATTATTTTAAAGTTTTAAGCAGTTACACTCCAGTAACTAGGCTTGAAAGTTATTGACATACTTTCCATCTTCCATATTCCTGTGTTGCCATTGAAAAAGCATTTAAGAAGCAGAATTTCATTAAAAAAAATGAACCAAGATAAAGCCTCAGAGATATATTTGTAACTTAGCTAAAGAATGCCAAAAAACCTGCTTATGCATTTGTGAAATGTGATCTAAATTCTTCTGGAAAGGGAAATCATTGGTTTTAACTTTTTTCTAACAAATGTTTAACATGTTAGAGGCAACTCATGGAATAACTGCTTATCCCATTTCATTATGTCAGTGGAAAATAAAAAGTTTTGATGATTTCTTAATTCCTGGAAAAGCTTAAATAAAAAGCAAGAGCTCTATTCATATCAAAAATATGTAATTTTTCTTCATTTGCATGACAAAAAAATTGAGGCAATAATATTGGCAAATTAATACACTAATAGAGGTAGAACAGAATTTAAAGAAATGCAGGAGAAGGCATGGAAATAAAAAGAGTATCCTAAGAGAAGATCAAAATCCAGAAAGAAGAGACGGCTGTCTGACCAAGGAATTTGGGCCAGAAATATTGAAATGCAGAATGGGAAAAGCTACTATCTCTTCGTCAGTCAAATAATCTTTCAAACAATCAAGGAGCCTGGGAGGATCAGAAAAGACTGTTTAAATGTGAACCTACAAGTTCCCAAAGAGAAAGAGGGTTTTTCCAGAAAGACTGTTTAAATGTGAACCTACAAGTTCCCAAAGAGAAAGAGGGTTTTTCCAGAACGCCCTTATCTCATGTATGGTTAAACATGATTGGTACGATTTATTTATTTGCCTTCAGGTCATGTGCCAGGAACAGGACAAGGAAAATCTAAAGATCCTACTGCAAAAGTCTCTAAGCGATTCATCTACTACTTGCTACCAAATAAACTCTATTTGTATACTATGCCTATCTTAAAACCATATGTTTGCCTGTTTACAAAATTCTGTCCTGTTTTGAGTAAACAGCATCATAAATTCTCTGATATGCAAGTTGCTATATCTGATGTTTAAGAAACACTGTTTGAAAACTCTACTTACTTTTAATGATTCTCCCCACGATGGCTTGCAGCAAGGCTTTTCTGGATCCATGGTAACTGGATCTACTTGCTTTTGGAATAGTAGCAGACAACAGTCCATGACCCTCATAATTAGGTGAGGAGGTTTTGCAAGTTTTCTAACAGTAGCAATATCCACTGGTTTGATGGTCTATTTGAAGAAAAATGTACCAGAATCCTGCATCAATACCATTATTCTATTTTTCCATTCAATATCTTGATTTTAATGTTTGTTTGTCATACTTTTCTGAGACAAGTTTGTACTAAGTACACACAAAAAAAGTGAGTAACTGGGCTTACTTAAACAAATTTCATAGTTTCATGAAACTTTAATAATTTTAATGAATATATATTAGACAAGAATATTTTCCCAATGCTAAAGACATCACGCAAAAATCAAATTTAAATACATGGAACAGCAGCATTAACTTAACTTGTCAGTCTAAGTGACTGAAGAAAAGTATATTGTAAAATTGCATAGGACTTCATTAAAAGCAGTTTCCTTGGTAAAATAGTATTTTGGATTTTTAAGGGTTAAGTGTCATCATTTATTCTAAGACAGATTTGGTTATTTTTGTTGTTTTTTAAATTATTACAGGTATGAGATACCGCTTTTTTGCTTCATTTTCTAGTAGCATCACTGACACTTTGCTTAATTCTATAGCCAATAGAAAAATAATAAATTATTGCAAACTTCAAAACTAACATATTAATTTGTGTCTACAAAATACACGCATGCCACTACCTATCTAGAAGAAGTAGTTACAGACACATTATAGAAACCACAGGATAATGTATGAGTCCACACATTTTATAAGTGAATTTTGTGACCAATTTTGGAAGTTTCATTTATCTCATCTAAATGTCAGTGTAAGAGCAAACAATGCTCCTTTTCTGGCTTTTTCCACTCAACATTTTTTGTCACAAATTCTGGTAACTGGAACAGGTGGCCTTAAAAATATAATACATCATTGATTCTGACTCCAGAGTTCTTTATTTTTTAATTGTTCAAAGCAGAACAATGAAATTACGTAGTACAGCAATGCCTCCAAATTTCTTAACCCTGATTCTGATCACCCTGAATCCCCTTTGTTTCCTGTTTGTCTCCAAATTAAACATTTTTTTTTTGGTGAAGGAAGAGACAGCCTTTTATTCATCTTAAAAGAAAGATACAACTAGTTAAGTATGAAGAAAAAACATTCTTTTAGCACAAGAAATATTCTCTTGAATTCAGAATAACAGATATTCTAAAGGCATCTGTAACTTTTGGAAAGATTTACTTCTTCATAATGATCAAGTATTAGGGTGGCAGCAGAACAAATACTATAAAATAATTTCTATGTGTTTAAGGCAAAATGTGAGCTCCATAAATATTCATCAGAGACATGACCACTAACTGCGAAGAGCTGGCGACAGCAGTCAAAACCAAGTGACAACTGCATGTTGGTGGCTCTAGCCTGTCTTTCATGGGTGACTCAAATAGTACTAAACTAATCAAAACATAAGAACTTTATTCACATTCAGTGCAGCTTCTGCTTCTTCTAATGCTGGTTTAGCTGCCTCCAGTGTAGTCTCTGCTTTCACTTTTTCTAAATCAATTTCATCTACAATTTTTTGTGCTTTATCTTTCACACCTTGGACTTCATTTTTTACTTTAGCTGCAGCTTCAGCACTTTCTGTGACTTCTGATAGTACCTGGAAAAGATAATAAACGTATAAAATGTATAAATCAAAATGGTGGAACAAGTGGTTAAGTTATCAGACACAAGAGAAGACAGATACATAAAGGCTATTATACAGAAAAATATAAAGCTAACTCTATATATGGCATTATATAGCTATGGAATAAAAATTAATACAATTTACAGAATCCTCACAAAGAAATATCATACGAGTCTCTCAACAGGAGTTGGATAGTAAAAAATGAATTATTTTTATAACGGATAGACCTTTCAGTGGCTTTTAAAGCCAGGTGTCCTGGTTTTGGCTAGGACAGAGTTAATTTTCTTCCTAGTAGCTGGTACGGTGCTGTGTTTTGGATTTAGTAGGAAAATAATGTTGATAACACACTGATGTTTTTAGTTGTTGCTAAGTAGTGTTTATACTAAGTCAAGGATTTTTCAGCTTCTCGTGCCCAGCCAGCAAGAAGGCTGGAGGGGCACAAGAAGCTGGGAGGGGACACAGCCAGGACAGCTGACCCAAACTGGCCAAAGAGCTATTCCATACCATATGACATCATGCCCAGTATATAAACTGGGGGGAGTTAACTGGGAGGGGTGGATCGCAGCTCGGGAACTAACTGGGCATCGGTCAACGAGTGGTGAGCAATTGCGTTGTGCATCACTTGCTTTGTATAGTTTAATTCTTTTAGTATTGCTATTGTCATATTATTATTATCATTATCATTGTTTTTCATTCCTTTCTGTCCTATTAAACTGTCTTTATCTCAGCTCACGAGGTTTTTTTCCTGATTCTCTCCCCCATCCCGGGGGGGGGGGGTAGTGAGCGAGCGGCTGCGTGGTGCTTAGCTGCCGGCTGAGGTTAAACCATGACACCAGGTTTTTATCCTACGATGGATTTTTATCCTATTTGAACCTATACTTTTTCAATACAATAAGTATTTGGGTTTTTTCACTATAATTCTGCAGATAAAAATAAAAATAGTATAGCTAATAAAACTAATGGAAGATGGCAAACCATCTGCACCAATGGTCAGCCTCCCTGTTACTCCTTTTAATCAGTCTATTCAAAGAACAGCCCCATGTGAATTCACAGAATGAATGTGTGTGTTCTTCACAGTGTCTGGTGTTTTCACACCAGTTCTTCACACTGTCTTCTTTTGTCTGGTTCTTCAGTACACATATTTTTAATTCTCTTGTGCATGTGTGACATACAGTTGGT